>NC_083712.1:26580955-28980955 GCF_033118175.1 Dama dama
AGCAAGCGTCTTTTAATTTCATGGCTGCAGTCACCATCTGCCATGATTTTAAAGCCCAAGAAAAGAAACTCTGTACCATTTCCATTGTTTTCCCATCTATTTGTCATGAAGTGATGGAACTGGATCCCATGATATTAGTTTTTTGAGTGTTGAATTTTAAGCCAGCCCTTTTACTCTATTCTTTCACTTTCATCAAGAGACTCTTTAGTTCCTCTTGGCTTTCTGCCATAAGGAAGGTGTCATCTGAATATCTGAGTTTATTGATATTTCTCCTGGCAATCTTGATTCTAGCTTGTGCTTCATACAGCCTGGCATTTTGCATGATGTACTCTGCATAGAAGTTAAATAAGCAGGGTGACAATATACAGCCTTGTCATACTCCTTTCCAGTATGGCATGGATTTGGAAACAGTTCATTGTTCCATGTCTTGTTCTAACTGTTGTTTCTTGATCTGAATACAGGTTTCTCAGAAGGCAAGTCAGGTGGTCTGGTATTCCCATCTCTTTAAGAATTTTCCACAGTTTGTTTGGATACACATGGTCAAAGGCTTTGGCGTAGTTAATAAAACAAAAGTAGATGTTTTTCTGGAACTCTCTTGCTTTTTCGATGATCAAAACAGATGTTGGCAATTTGATCTCTGGTTCCTTTGCTTTTTTTAAATCCAGCTTGAACATCTGAAAGTTCATGTTTCACTTCTGTTGAAGCTTCACATGGAGAATTTTGAGCATCACTTTGCTAGCATGTGAGATGAACACAATTGTTCGGTAGTTTGAACATTCTTTGGCATTGCCTTTCTTTCGGACTGGAATGAAAACTGACCTTTTCCAGTCCTGTGGTCACTGCTGAGTTTTCCAAATTTGCTGGCATATTGAGCGCAGCACTTTCACAGCATCATCTTTTAGGATTTGAAATAGCTCAACTGGAATTCCGTCACCTCCACCAACTTTGTTCGTAGTGATGTTTCCTAAGGCCCACTTGACTTTGGACTCCAAGATGTCTGACTCTAGGTGAGTGATCATACCATTGTAGTTATCTGGGACATTGAGATCTTTTTTATATAGTTCTTCTGTGTATTCCTGCCACCTCTTCTTAATATGTTCTGCTTCTGTTAGGTCCATACCATTTCTGTCCTTTATTGTGCCCATCTTTGCATGAAATGTTCCCTTGGTATCTCTAATTTTCTTGAAGAGATCTCTAGTCTTTCCCATCCTATTTTTTCCCCTCCATTTCTTTGTATTGATCACTGAGGAAGGCTTTCTTATCTCTCTTTGCTAGTCTTTGGAACTCTGCATTTAGATAGATATATCTTTCCTTTTTTTCTTTGCCTTTCACTTCTCTTCTTTTCTCAGCTATTTGTAAAACCTTCTCAGACAACCATTTTGCCTTTTTGCATTTCTTTTTTTGGGGATGCTCTCAATCACCACCTCCTCTACAGGGCTATGAACCTCTGTCCATAGTTCTTCAGGCACTCTGTCTATCAGATCTAATCCCTTGAATCTATTTGTCACTTCCACTGTTTAATTGTGAGGGATTTGATTTAAGTCATACCTGAATGCTCTAGTGGTTTTCCCTACTTTCTTCTTGCACAATTCTTCTTAAAAAAAGAACTGTATAGAAATTACCATAGGATTACTGATATGTTGCAATAAATGAAAGCTGTGTATAGAAAGCAGGCGTTATTTTCTTGTTGCCAATCAGTAAGAAACTGGTAATATCTTTAATTTCTGTGGAGGAGGGAAGAGCCTAAAAAGCAAAACAGTGTGGTCCAAGTTCTATCTTTTGTTACCATGCAGTCTGACGTTCCTCAGAAGAACTGCTTATTGCATTAGTTCCTCTGTCACTGAGCATGGATTGCTCTGATTCTTCCTCTTTAATCTGGCAGTGATGTCTGGCTGCCTTGCGTCCGTGGTATCTGCAGGTTTGCTGGGCTGTGCTGTCTTGTTTCTCAATTTGGCAATTACAGCTTGGAGGGGAGGTATCTTTTTGAGACAAACCTTTCATCTCTTCTTGGAGTCATACCGTGCTTTTTTTTTTTGGTACTGTGATACTTCCTTTTTCAGAATATTAAGTACAGTACTGGCACTGGCAATAAATAGGGAGAAGCTCAGAATTCTCTGGAGGAAATAATTTGGAAATAATTGCAAAATTTCTTTTTTGTCAGTATTCATTGAGGTACTTAGTTAACTCTGTATTCAACGCGGTAGGAAGGAAAACCACATTAAAAGAAAGTCTTTCTGGAATTAAGTTTCTTAAAACCAAATCCATTAAGAGATTTAGACTGTGTGAATCTGAGGTAAACATCAGAAGTGAGGATAAATAAATTCTGGAGACCTACTGTGCAATCATGTACGGTAATAATGTATTGTAGACTTGAAATATGCTAAGAGAGTAAATCATAAGAGTTCTCACCACTCACACAAAAAAGATAACTGTGTGATGTGATCAATGTGTTAATTTTCTTGACTGTGGCAGTTATTTCACAGTGTAAATGTGTATCAAAATGTCCTGTTGTATACCTTAAATATGATTTTTATTTGTCAGTCATACTTCAACTAAGCTGTTAAAAAATATAAATTTTTTAAAAATAAGAAAATGCCTTTGAGAGAAAAGTCAGGTGTGACAGAGTCCCCTGAGGAATGGTAATCAGGGAAGACAGTTGAGTAGATATCCGTTGTATAAAACTATTCTCCTGGATCGTGAGCAGAAGAGACAAGAAAAGCTTGAAATGTGCTTTAAACATCCAAATGGGGATTGTTTGAACTGTCATAATAATATCTCACAGTCTCAGTGTATATACAAATTTATTTCTCACAGTTCTGGGGACTAGAAGAAGTTCATTATCAAGGTCCTGGCAAATTTGGTTTCTGATAAAAATCTTACTGGCCTTCCTTCTGGCTGCATCCAGTCATGGCCTCTCCTCTGTGCTTTGTGGAGAAAGAGAGCAAGTTCTCTGGTGTCTCTTCTTAGTAGGACAATAATCCTGTTGGATCAAGGCCCCTCTTTTGTGAATTCAGTTAACCTTAATTATTTTTTAGGGGCCCCACCTCCAAATACAGCCATGCTGGGAGTTAGAGCTTCAAACATAAATTCTAGGGGGATACAAACATTCAGTTCAGAAGAGAGATTTTGATTAGGTAGTGGAAAAATAAATCTTGGATTTGGGAGAGATATTTGGACTAGAAGTATAAAGAATACATTTAAGACTTGGCTGCATGTAGATGAGATTTCTAAACACAAGACTGATGAAATCATTAAGGAAGGGACTGCTGATAGAGAAGAGAATTAGACCAAAGACTGTATCCTGAGTTTTTAGAGTGAGTTTAAGAGAAAAATTGGAGGCCCGGAATAAAAGCAATTCTTCTGAGAACTTCATTGCCAAAGAAAGAAAGAAATGTTGTGCTATCTGGAGAAAATAATCATACCAACTTTTTTTCTTTAAAGAGGGTACCTTAATAGAACACATTGTATTTAGTTGCTCAGTTGTGTCCAACTCTTTGAGACCCTTTGGATAGTAGCCTGCCAGGCTCCTCTGTCCATGGGATTTTTCAGGCAAGAATACTGGAGTGGGTCGCATTTTCTCTTTCAGGGATCTTCCTGACCCAGGGATCAATACTGAGTCTACTGTGTCTCCTGCATTGCAGGTGAATTCTTTACCCACTGAGCCACTGGGGAAGCCCTTAATAGAACATAAACTGATATAAACAATCCAGTGGAAAGGAGAAAATTTATGATGTAGCAAAGAGAAGAATCACCTGAGTGATATCCTTGAATAGATTAAAAGGATGTGGGTTACAGTATACAAGTCAAGTAAGTATGTTTATAAAAGAGATAGACTAATTTATCTTTGGTGAAAGCAGGAGAGGCAACATGACTAAAGGTGCTGGTCAGAGGGTTGATTTTAATGTGGAAGTCTGTGGGAATTCTCTTCTGACTGTTTGAATAAAGCAGGAAGTCAGATGAGAATGAAGATGAAGTGTTGAAGGTTTGTGGACAGAGAGGAGGAGATAGGAAATACTCATTTAAGAAAGAGAACCGTGGATGGATTAGAGAAAATATGCTATGATTCCCAGAAAGTATTAAGGCTTGGTTCGTGGTCCCTAGTAGCTCAGTTGGTAAAGAATCCATCTGCAATGCAGGAGACCCTGGTTCAATTCCTGGGTTGGGAAGATCTCCTGGAGAAGGGATAGACTACCCACTCCAGTATTCTTGAGCTTCACTTGTAGCTCAGCTGGTAAAGAATCTGCCTGCAATGCGAGAGACCTGGATTTGATCCCTGAGTTGGGAAGATCCCCTGGAGGAGGGAAAGGTCACCCACTCCAGTATTCTGGCCTGGAGAATTGCATGGGCTGTATATTCCATGGGGTTGCAAAGAGTAGGACACGACTGAGCAACTTTCACTTATAGTCATGAGTGTAAAGTAAGGAAGACCAGCTGACCTGATTTTGGATTTTCCTTCATCTAGATTCACTTGCTCAGGTTCAGGTGAGAGAGTAGGCAGAGAGTTGGATTTAAGCAGTATAGAATTTCAACAGCATAGAGAGAGGAGTCAGGTGTAGGGGGTGTTCAAAAGTAGAAGATGGTAGTGATAATGGTTGTTTGAATAGAAGTGCCAGAGGAACTGACTTAGACACAAGGTGATGTTCAAAAATAGGAATCTTGACATTGAAATTTTGAAGAAAATGCTGTTATTATTAGTGACAGAGTCTAGTTATGGCCATAATAATGATTGCAAATTCCTGAGTTCTCTGTGTGTGTGTGTGTTTTAATATACTTTATGGAAGCAAAAAATAGTACTATAGCACCGTATCAGGGAGTATTTGAACTGTATACAATTTTTAGGGAGTAGGTAAAAATAGTATCACCATGGCTGGTGATGGCAGTTCTGCATCTATAAAAATGCAGAACTTTGCAAACTACCTTAATCTTAACTCACTTTGACACATACACACACACACACACACACTTTCCCCCCAAAGTTTTGAAATATGTGGTCACTGTATAGATCACTGCCCACCTGGAAACTACTCAATTCATAGACATTTTCAATCTGGTTTCTAGGCAGTTCTCCTAGCAATAAAGCAGTACCTCCATGAATACAAAATGATTTACGGATAAACTGGAACTGCAGCGTTCCTGCTGTTCTTCTGACCTTTCAGAGTCAGATGCAAAATCCAATATCACAGATGACAAATTTTTATAGGATCAAGACATGACCTGGAATTAGTTTCAATGTGCTTTCGTAGTTGCACTCTGATCTAGAAAATCAAGGTTTGTTGAGATCAATGAGTTTCCATTATTTCTTGCTTGATATTACTTGTTTAAGTTCTAATTTAAATACATCTTATTTGTTAGAAGATGTTGATTTTCAATGTATGCTGATGAGGTTTAATACCTTTTCATGTCACTGAAATATGTTTATAGTAATCATTTTATTCAAACTGGAGAACTATGTCTAAGATAAAATTTGATTGAGTTATGCCCAATCTCTTGATGGCATTACAATAAAGAAATTTATCTATGTGTGTATCTATGTGTATCTATGTATGTGTTTATCTATCTATCTATTTATCTTCCTACTTATAGTCTTCTGAATCTATAAAGCCACAGAACTTTGAAAACTATCTTGACAAACCAAATCACAACAAAAGAATTAAAACAACATATGAAAGTATAGGCTAAATTTGTCATGGAAACTTCTTTGCACTAAATCCTCTAACAGTGTTATTTACCACATAGAATAAGACAGCCTTTTTTACAACTTAATTGTTCTTCCAATTATCATACTTTACTTCCTGAGACTTTTGAGAGATGTTCTGGGTCCGTGATCTTAACTCTCCTTTCGGTCCCCAGTTCCAGTGTCAGCCAGGTTAAGCTTGGCAACAATGCTCCACGGGTTAAGTGGCATAGGGTTTATTTTCAATTATGCCATCATGTGATATGTGAGACTAAACATAAATAAGGAATGAGAAATTCAGGTAAGTCAAGTGATGCAAAAATTCAGTAGAGAATTAGGACCCAGCAAGACTGTTTCTTTGCATTTATTTGTTTTGAGAGGATATTTAATTTTCAGAGTCCTTTCTGAAAAATGGTAGAAATGATCAGAGGGTAGAAATTGTTTATATTTGGAAACTTTCAGTGTGCTTCCTTGATCACAGTTGTAATGCCTTTGCAACTTTTGACCAAATTCTGCTTTTGGTCTCAAAAAGTAGATAGAGACGAAAGGGCATGATAGAATAAAGAAGAAAATTAACTTTTCTTTTTTTTTTGAGAAGGATTAGTGTTAGCTATCTGCATGATGTGATTTCAGACTTAAGTATCTGAAATATTGAGTACTTTCTCTGCTAACTTCTTGTTGTCTGAAGTTTTCCCATTATCTTTATTTTTCTATGAAGACATACAAGACCTTCTAGAACTAACACCAAAAAAAAGATGGCCTTTTCATCATAAGGAACGGGAATGCAAAAGTAGGAAGTCAAGAGATACCTTGAAAACAGGCAAATTTGGCCTTGGAGTACAAATTGAAGCAGGGCAAAGGCTAACAGAGTTTCATCAAAAGAACACATTGGTCATAGCAAAGACAACACAAAAGGCGACTCTACGCATGGACATCACCAGATGGTCAATACCAATATCAGATTGATTATATTCTTTGCAGCCGAAGATGGAGAAGCTCTATATAGTCAGCAAAAACAAGACTGGGAGTTGACTATGGCTCAGATTATGAATGCCTTATTGTAAAATTCAGACTTAAATTGAAGAAAGTAGGGAAAACCACTAGACCATTCAGGTACAACCTAAATCAAATCCCTTATGATTTTACAGTGGAAGTGACGAATAGTTTCAAGGGATTAGTTCTGATAGAGTGCCTGAAGAACTATGGACGGAGATTCATAGAATTGTACAGGAGGCAGTGATCAAAACCATCCCCCCAAAAAGAAATGCAAAAAGGCAAAATGGTTGTCTGAGGAGGCTTTACAAATAGCTGAGAAAAGAAGAGAAGTGAAAGGCAAAGGAGAAAAGGGAAGATCTATCCATTTGAAGGCAGAGTTCCAAGAACACCACAGAGAGATAAGAAAGCCTTGCTAAGTGATCAATGCCAAGAAATAGAGGAAAACAATAGAATGGGAAAGACTAGAGATCTCTTCAAGAAAATTGGAGATACCAAGGGAACATTTCATGCAAAGATGGGTACAATAAAGGACAGAAATGGTATGGACCTAACAGAAGCAGAAGATAATAAGGTGGCAGCATACACAGAAGAACTATACAAAAAGATCTTCATGACCTAGATAACCACAATGCTATGATCACTCACCCGAGTCAGACATCCTAGAATGCAAAGTCAAGTGGGCCTTGGGAAGTATCACTATGAACAATGCTAGCGGAGGTGAGGGAATTCCAGCTGAGCTATTTCAAATCCTAAAGGATGATGCTGTGAAAGTGCTGCACTCAATATGCCAGCAAATTTGGAAAACTCAACAGTGGCCACAGGACTGGAAAATGTCAGTTTTCATTCCAGTCCCAAAGAAAGGGAATGTCAAAGAATGTTAACCACACATTTGCATTGATCTCACATGCCAGCAAAGTGATGCTCAAAATTCTCAATGTGAGGCTTCAACAGTACGTGAAATATGAACTTCCAGATCTTCAAGCTGGACTTAGAGAAAACAGATGAACCAGAGATCAAATTGCCAACATCCATTGGATCATCATAAAAGCAAAAGAGTTCCAGAAACACATCTATTTCTGCTTTATTGACTACGCCAAAGCCTTTGACCATGTGTATCCAAACAAACTGTGGAAAATTCTTAAAGAGATGGGAATACCAGACCTCCTGAGAAATCTGTATGCATGTCAAGAAGCAGCAGTTAGAATTGGACATGGAACGACAGACTGGTTCCAAATTGGGAAAGGAGTACATCAAGGCTGTATGTTGTCACCCTGCTTATTTAACTTCTATGCAGAGTACATCATGCAAAATGCCAGGCTAGATAAAGCACAAGCTGGAATCCAGGTTGCTGGGAGAAATATCAATAACCTCAGATAAGCAGATGATACCACCCTTAAGGCAGAAAGCGAAGAAGAACTAAAGAGCCTCTTGATGAAAGGGAAAAGGAGAGTGAAAAAGTTGGTTTAAAACTCAACAGTCAAAAAATGAAGATCATGGTATCTGGTCCCATCACTTCATGGCAAATACATGGAGAAACAGTGGAAACAGTGACTGAACTGAGAAAACTTTATTTTGGGGGGCTCCAAAATCACTGCCTGTGGTGACTGCAGCGATGAAATTAAAAGACGCTTGCTCCTTGGAAGAAAAGCTACGACCAACCTAAACAGCATATTAAAAAGCAGAGACATTACTTTGCTAACAAAGTTACATCTAGTCAAAGCTATGGTTTTCCAATAGTCATATATGGATGTGAGAGTTAGACTATAAAGAAATCTGAGCACTGAAGGATTGATGGTTTTGATCTGTGGTATTGGAGAGGACTCTTGAGAGTCCCTTGGACTGTAAGGACATCAAAGCAATCAATCCCAAAGGAAATCAGTCCTGAATATTCATTGGAAGGACTGATACTGAAACTGAAACTCCAATACTTTGGCCACCTCTTGTGAAGAACTGACTCATTGGATAAGACCCTGATGCTGGGAAAGACTGAAGGCAGGAGAATGGGATGGCAGATGATGAGATGTTTGGATGGTATCTCTGACTTGATGGGCATGATTTTGAGTAAGCTCCGGGAGGTGGTGATGGACAGGGAAGCGTGTCGTGCTGCAGTCCATGGGCTGCAAAGTGTCGAACATGACTGAGTGACTGAACTGAACTGATCTCTCTGTTTTAATGATTTAAAACTTTATTGACAGTTAAAGTAAAAATGCCTATATGTCACCCAACTAAGTTTTTTGGGCAAATGTGATAAACTTTGCAAGTCCCTGCCCTCAGGTCAAGTTTTGAAGGAGAGATAGTAGAGAGTGGAATAGTGGAAATCATGACTCTTATGTTCTTCCATTCAAACTTTCTCCTCTGCTATACAAGCAGAATTCCCACCTGATTTACTCCCTTCCCACACCTCCTCTCCCATCCCTCTGTCTTTTTTGCTTTTCCTGAGTATATTCTTCTTGGACTGATGTTTAATTTATAAAGTCCAGGAAAATTTCCAATATATGTCTCAGTTTTGATGCCTCTGTTTATTTTTTTTAATTTCCTGAGCACTGTATACTTCTTTAATCCACAAATTCATTTTTTTCCTCTCGCATCTCATGGACGTTTTCTTCAATATATAAATGAACCTTTTCTCTTTCTTCCATTTATAGAACAGAATACAAGATTTCCATGAAATAAAGTACAGTTTATTTACCTTTCCTGGATTAGCATTATTTGTCTGATATAACTATTAATTCTCTTCTAAGAGATTTGTAATCTCTTTGTCTTTGTTCTCGCTGCTCATTTGGCCTTTATTTCAGTATTTGGCCACATATATTCTGTTTGTGCTATTTCACGTGTATTTATTATTTTTCTAATAGTGATGTTTTGATCTCCACTTTGTCTTTTTTGCTTTTCAATTTCATCCTTCAATTTATTCTGTTGTCTTATTCTTTCATCTTGGATGTCTTGTTTTGTTGATTTCATGTTGTCCATGATTTCTTCTAAAGAGCAAATGATTCATTGTGGAGATTTTCTCCCCTGTTTTTGTGGTACTGTTTAAGTCCATAATTGATTCTTTTTTTTCTTTGTTTCTGTGTTTTTAAAAAAAATTTCATTAAACCTGTCCTCCTTATTTTGTTTGAAATTTAAATTAAGAAAATATTTACATGTTTCTTGTAATAAAAAAAAACTATAGAGGTATATAAAGACTTTTTGCTACACTCCTCCCAACCCCACCCGCTTAGGTTATTATTGCTAATGATCTTGTGTGTATATGTTCATATTTTTTCTGTTATTAATATATATATATGTACACACATATATGCCTGTACATATGATTTTCTTTTTCTTTAAAAATAAGGTCTAATTTCACATATGTTTTTGAAATTTGTTTTTTAAAAATTTGCTTTTTCAAAATTTAACATCACTATTGAGGTTTTTTTTTTGGTTACTGTAAATGATACTGTAGTAGATACTTATATATGTAATATATATCCTTATATACTAATGCTTTTATATTGAATTGATTTCATTCAATAAAATGCTTTTATTGAATTGAGTTCAAAAGGGGAATTATGGGTCAGAGGGCATGTGAATTTCATTATTGATAGAAACTGTTGGATTACTTTGTTGAACGCTCGTAACAGTTCAGGCTTGGATCAGCACTGCATTGAGTGAATATTTACCCATTTGCTAATATGAAAATGATACTTCATAGCTAGCTCGATTTGCACTTCTTAGGCTATAAATGAAAAGGAAAAACTTTTCAAATATTTTTTGGCATTTCCTCTTCCATGAATTGCTTCCTGTATTTTGCTCTTTTTTTTTGTATTGAATTGCTTATAATTTACATGTAACATTATTTTTTGTGTATAAATTCTTTGTCCTATTGTTGCACATATTTTTTCCCTAGTCTCTTATATGTTTGGACTTTAAGTAGTGCTTCATCTTAATGAAATTTTAAAAGCATAATAATTAGAAATTCTAGAGGAAAATTAACAAAATAAATTGCTGTGTAAGAGACAGCATACGTTCATGGCACAGTATTTCATTCTGCAGAGAACAAGACCCATGAAGTTATAATATTGCAAACAAATAGGAAGTTAAATGACTCCCTTCTGGAGTTTCCTCTTTTGTATTTATCTTGGACTAATTTTCTTGAGTTAATTTATTTCACTCTGTGGAACGCTTGTCTTTTTTTTTGCTTTGATTTTATTATTTCTGATCCTACTGTTCCTGATGCTGTTTGGTTTTTGCTCCTCATTTTGCTGGATGGTGTCCTTTCTTAACTTCATAAGAAAGGTATGTGGAATGTAAAGTTTAAGTGTCCTTGTATGCTTGAAAGTGAAACTGCATTTTACCTACATTGTTAATAATTTAAACTGGTGAGAGAATATTAGGTTGAAACTGATTTTGCATCTCCATTGTCTGATAACACCTAGTGATGCTTATTAAAAGTTTCATGCAAGCATAATTCTTGTTTCTTTGTAGACACCTTCCCCCCATGCCTTATGGACGCACATATACTCTTTACCCTGTTCTTAAATTTTACCACGATATGTGAAACTTAAAAAAATTTAACTTCCTAATATTCACTAAATTCTTAAAGTTTTAAGATTTATATCATCTTTTAGCTTTTGCAATATTTCTTGCATGGATTAAAAAGTTATTTACTTTCTGTTATGGACTGAATTGTGTCTCCTACTTTCCCTCATATTCATGTGTTGAAGCCCCTAATCCCCAATGTGAAGATAGAGCCTTTAAGGAGATAATTTAGGTTAAGTGAGGTCATGAAAGTGGGATCCTAATCTGATAAGTCTGGTATTGTGATAAGAAGATAGAGAAACACCAGAGATCTCTCTGTTTGCCCTTTGAGGGTTCAGCAAGAAGGCGGCTGTCTGTAAGCCAGGAAGAGACATATTCAGAGGAAGAAATTGAGGGTCTTCCTCAGATACTATGCTGTCGGTCAATAAAAATGCAGCATTTGGATTTTGTGTTTATATAATTTAATTATTTTTCCGCATATAATATTTGTTTTGGGGGATTTGAAAATGTCATAAAACTGGCATTGCAATATATTAATACATTTGAGAGGTCCCAGCCTATCAGTGATACTTGAAACAACAGGGTTAATTTTTGTCCACATCAAGGGATGACTTAATAGAAAGCGTAACATAGTTCTGGGTACATGAATAGGGCTCAAGTGATGTAAGGCTTTTTTCTAAGGAGAGCAGAAGGGGAGCTGGTTTTAATTCAGAACCCAAACACCGGAATGCTAAGGGCCTTACTCTGAGCTCAACACTTTTATTAGCTGGGCTAGTTCTTTGGCAGGTAGTTCATTCTAGTATAGTATTATTACTAGCAAAGATCTTTTTAATTTTCTCTGGAGTGTACATGTTTGGCTGTTGGCACCCTGTGTACAATCGCTAGAAGGGTGTATGGGTTACAGATTTCTTCTAAGACCTGTAAGCCACCTCCCCCTGCTCAGTTTCTTACTGTCAGGCTCTATGAGACCATGCCGTGGGCTGAGCGCCCTGAAATCTTGATGAGCAGGTGGCCACTCTCCACAGCTGTGGGACCCTTCTGCCTCCTTCACAGTGTACTTTCATTATTATAGAATGTTTTGGATAGACCCCGTTCACTGTTGGCTTCCACCATTTCTCTTCCTTGTTGATGGATTGTAACTTTGTTATGCTCTTATTGTTATTTTCACAAGACCTCAAAAGGAGAAGAGAAATGCAGGTATTTAGTCTGCCATTCTGAAATGGAAAATTCTAATTTTTATGTAGATAAAAATGTTTGTCCTCTACAGAGTTGATCTTTTTTAAACACACTGTATTTATCTATCTTTATTACTGGTAGTATTTTTGCATATTTTCCATCTCACTTTATATAACTGTATTAGCATTTAATTGGCATTTATAGGACTTCTATGTAATATGTTTCAATTCTGTTAGACTCTTTCCCCATCTTCCCCGAGACATGCTAGTCTTATTTTCTTAAATGATGTCTTTTGTTTTTTGTTTCTCTGTTTATTTTTGCAAAATAAAAATTTTGTGGCCCTGCAAAGTTTTACTTCATTTAGGGGTTAGGATCACCAAGTATAAAGTTCTGAAGGTAGAGTTAATTTTTTATCCATCCCTGCATTCCTAAAGGATCTGTGTAGAGATCAAGAGGCCTTGATGAAATGAGTAGCTGCAAGGAAACATTTCTCTCACTCACCTCTATTAACTTGTTTACTCATTCATTCAGCAAACATTTATTGATGAGCCACTGTGTTCCAACCATTGAGCACTACTATACACTGGGGATCCAGAGCCAAACACGGCTGGTGTGCCTTCTAGAAATTCAGAAATGTAGCACTTATCATTATCTTGCTCTGTGCTCTGTGAGGTCTATGAAAGTCTTTTGTCCCTAATAGAAAGGTGGTTGAGGGTGAAAGCTATTTAGTAGATTTCTTTGGAGCTCATTCCCTTCCCACTCCAGAAAAATAGCTCGGTGGGTCCATGGTTCCCTCGGGTCTGTGTTCTGGTATCATCAGAACTTTAAGATGCTCTTGTGAGTGGGCATGTTCTGCTCATGGCTCTTTCTTAAAGCCACATTTATGCTCTTATTTATATGTTTCTTCAACACTTTAAATATAGTAAGTGTACAAAAATTTTAACTGTGTAAATATCATGGTAGGGATGGTAGAAGTTGTATTAGGTAGTGTCTGGAACAGGAAATTTGCTTTCACTTGAGCAGTGTCAAGACAGAGTAAGACTAGTACACATTTCAAGGAGATGATATCCAGGGATGGCAGGAGTGAAGATTTGGGTTTTGGGAGTGATGAGTCAGAATTTTTGAGTAGCTCTTTCCATTTCCTTAACTCAAAGCACAGAAGACTAAGACAAGAAAACACAGAGCGGGTGGCAGAAAGTACCTAGCTTCTATTACCAGTTGAGTTGTCTTTGTTGGAGTTTTGCTGCATGCTAGATTTTTTTTTTTTTTTTTCTTAGTAGGATTCATAGAAAACCTATTTATTAGCTCACTGTTTTTTGGTCTTTTTCTCACTCCTGAGAATTTTAGTATGTCATTATATCTTTAATTTTTATGTATATTTTTCTTAATTAAAAAAATATGTCATAGTAAGTGTGGGAACAGTACTTGAAATCATTGTTGTATGGATTACTTCACTGTAGTATGTATGCCAGTTATGTATAAATATATACAATATGTTACAACATAGTATAGCATAGCACAGCAAAATGTACAAAATCCTTTCTATCTATTAGTTTAGGTGGAGCTCAAATTTTATTCTGCCACAAAGTCTTCCTTGAACAATTGTCTAGAAGTCATCCTGCCCACTTATCTCGAATATATATTTAGCACTTAGCTAGCATTACAAGGAAGTTTATGATATATGTTTAAATATTAGGAGTAATGTAAGTAATGTTAGGTAGCTTGTAGTATGTATTCATTATATGCTAGGCACAGTGGTAGCCAAACGCAGGTAAAAACTCCCAATAAGTAAGAATAATGTGTTTGAGGTCATCATACCTTCATTATATCATGATGTCTGCATAAAAAGAACATTGAATAAAATAATCTAATTATTGGTTTATTTTGTAGATAATTTTGTTTCCCATCTTTAAATCAAGAACTTTAGAAATATTATCACATCATTAGTTTTCTATAGTATTTGAAATTGCCTGTAACATTGGATTTCATTTATTAGATATCAGAACTTCAGTATGATCAGGATTTATATATCTTTGTAATAGAATAATAGTAATTGATAACATCTATTGACTGCTTATTATGTGTCAGACACTATTGTAATCATTTTAAAACATTAGGTCTATTGAGTCTTTGTAATAACCACCCTTATTATCCCCAATTTTGGAGGAAGAAATTGAGGGCTTTCCCCAAATGCTATGCTGCCTGTCAATAAAAATATAGCATTTGTGTTTTGTGTTTATGTAATCTAATTCTTTTTCAGTATTGTTGTTTTTTTTTTCCAATTATATGACTTAAAGAAGACTGTATTATAAGAAACTATAGGACAAATTGGAGAAGGAAATGGCAACCCACTCCTGTATTCTTGCCTGGGAAATCCCATGGACAGAGAAGCCTGGTGGCTACAGTCCTGTGGGGATCATAAAGAGTTGGACATGACTTAATGACTGAACAACAACAACTTAGGACAAAGATGTAGGAGAAGATAACGTTCTCCAAAGTATCTGACCTTTTCTTAAGGACAGCCACTAGCTAAAAATCTGTATCAGTATAACCACTAATGGGGTGGCTACTTTGGAAGAAAAGAAGGCTGTTGAGATAAGATTACAGAGATACATGAAGTTGATTTGCTGCCTCATTCAAACTTAAGTGACTACAGCAAAAAAAAAAAAAAAAAAACTGATGATGGAAGAACCATAAAATAATGTAAATGTTACTGTGGTAAATTTTATAAAAATAAAATAACTGTTAAATCTGATCAAAGAATGAACGAAAGCTTATCCACAGGTGAGATAATCTTTTCTGTGTTAAGTTCCAGTAGGGATTTGTTGATCAAGAAAATTAACATGTGGTTCTACTTATTGGAACCCTCTTCCTCCTTAAATTATTTCCTCCTCATTTTTGCAGGGTAATTGGGCATAGGGATGTCATGATAGCTAGGAATTTAAAGAGTTTATTTGAATAAACTGAGATCTCTAAGCATAGCTATGTTTCTTCTCAGCTTCAAGATAATTTGCTAGTTAACCATCACAGCATCCTAGAGAGTTGGGATCAAAATATGCTTTTCACTTTGCAGGTTGCTTTAGGCAAAGACCAGATAAGCGCCTTATCTGAGCTTGCCGGCAAGCCAGGGGCAGAGCAGGAATTAGAATGTCACACTCTGGATGCTTTATCTTGGGTTTAGTCGAGGAATTCTCACCACTTCCCATACAGACAACGTGGCAAGTGGGGAAGCAAAGGTGAGGCAGGGAAGCAGTGCTACCTGGGTCTGCCTGAGGCTGTCATTGTGAATTTCTGTGTTTCTACGGGGAGTTAAGAACCCAGGAGTCAGTAAACTAACCTCCAGATAATAACATCAACAATCCATTTTTTCAAGTTCATATATTTCTTTGAACTGACAGCCTCATCTCCCTAGTTCACTGCCAAAGGCTAATACTGTGCTGAGCTTTGCCATGAAAATCTTTTTCACTCTAGAAAACAGCTGAGAGGAAATAACATGACATTTTTCTCTTCAATTAAACCTATAGCTCTGTTTACTCCAGAAAAGTGCAAGGCTTACTAAATAAAGATTTATGATCCTACATATGTTCTTTAAAAACCAATCTATATTAAGTATATAAAAGTGTCAATCAGCTAAGTGAAATTTAGCAAAATTGAAAAGACAGAGTGATAGGATAAATGGAGAAGCTGGAGACAAACTTACAGTTCCAAAATATTTATGGCTTCATACTGAAAACAAAAAGTACCCCAGAATAGGTCTGCATATTGAAAACATAAGCTTCGATTCTGGAGTTTTACAGTTTTTAAACAAAGTTATTAAAACATAACTTGCCCAGCATTTTCTTGTCCTAGGCAAAATCACACATTTGATTTATGAAGATAGTCAGTTGTGATAAAACAGGTCAGACCATAGTCATTTTACGTCATAAGTGATACGATTTTAATTCTTATCTAAACTCCAAACATGACTGAAAGTGATAGAAAGAAGCCTCCAAAGCCACAAGGGGGACGCTAGAACAAAACTTCGAATTCACCCAAAACTAAGATGGGGAGAGGTGATTAAAAATAGGGTGTATTTTTCATTTACTAGAGAAAATGTAGAAAACAAATTGAAGAAAAAATCTGCAAATCTTAAACCGGAGTAAGCATTTTGTTCTGTTTTCAGTATTTTTCTAACCAGTTGCCCATATTATTGAAACAATTACTATCATTCTGTACATGTACTTTGTAATTGTTACCTCATTTCTCAATATATTTCAGTGGTTGCTCATATTTTTCACTGTTTTTGAATATGTGGTTTAAAAGAAAATATCTTAGTCTGTCATTTGTGGTACAAAAATTCTTGTAACCAATTGTGCATATCTAGTCATTTGGATGTTTCCGATTTTTATGTATCATAAATAATAGCTACAAGCTTTCAAAGCCTTGCAGACTTAAGCCTTTCTTTTATAGGAAGATATTGCACTATTATATTAAATTGTATAATTGTGCTGTAATATATAGTCCTATTATAACTCAGCTTTATTAAGTTTTTCTTCAGATGATTTCTTCTTTAAGAACAGAAGTGATTGTGTCTGGTACATCATTTTTCCATTAATTGCATCTGTCTTTTCTTCTGTCATGATTTTAATCTCTGATAGTTTCTTACATATTAGAGACAGCTGCTTTGTTCTATACACTACTGTTCAGTTTTCACCAGTGTTGGCTTTGTTCTCCAGTGAATCCCATCTTGAGTGATTCTAATCTCATGAATATATTACTTTGGCCATTTTACTTTTAATTTATATCCTTTTTATTTTAACTCACCTCCGAGCCAAATTCCTTTTTCTTATCAGTATGTTATCTTACCCTCTCATGTCTCAGCTCTTATTTCAAAAGTCTATATTTTGAATTCTACTATGAACAGAAGACAGTTTTCTAAAGTCGCATTTTCTGAAGTATCCTTTAAAGGATTCCATTCTTAAAGCTATGTTTTTTAAGTTCAAGAAAAATTTTCTGGTCCTCACACCCTCTTTGCATTTATTATTCTTTCATTGAACAGGAAGTTAATTCAGCCTACTTATCACCTCTAAAATGGGATATTACTTTGTTAAAATTGCTTTAGGCTAAGGTAAGAGAAAGCTTCACAGTGGCTTAACCAGATAGAGCCTTTTATTCTCAGGTGATCAGAAGTCTAGAGCTAAGCAGTCTAGAGCCAACACAGCTGGTCAAAGAAGTAACTGACAACCAAGGCTGGTTCTGGTTTCTCAACCTTCAACCTTAGGGTGAATTTTATTGTTATGGTCACAAAGTGGCTATACCAATTCTAGACATCGTTTTTCTCTCTAATAGATGTGTATGTACATGTGTGTAAGTGTGTGTATATATATATATGTGTGTGTGTGTATGTGTGTGTGTGTATTATGCATATATATAATTCAGTTCAGTTCAGCCACACAGTCATGTCTGACTCTTTGTGACCCTGTGGACTGCAAGTACCCCAGGCTTCCCTGTCTGTCACCAACTCCTGGAGCTTAATCAAACTCATGTCCGTCAAGTTGGTGATGCCATCCAATCATCTCATCCTCTGTCGTCCCCTTCTCCTCCTGCCTTCAGTCTTTCCCAGCATCAGGGTCTTTTCCAATGAGTCAATTCTTCACAACAGGTGGACAAAGTACTGGAATTTCAGCTTCAGCATCAGTCCTTCCAGTGAATAGTCAGGATTGATTTCCTTTAGAATTGACTGGTTTACAGTCCAAGGGACTCTGAAGAGTCTTCTCCAATACCGCAGTTCAAAAGCTTCAATTCTTCAGGGCTCAGCTTTCTTTATAGTCCAACTCTCATATCCATACATGACCACTGGGAAACCATAGCTTTGACTAGACGTACCTTTGTTGGCAAAGTAATGTCTCTGCTTTTTAATATGCTGTCTAGGTTGGTCATAGCTTTTCTTCCAAGGAGCAAGTGTCTTTTAATTTCATGGCTGCAGTCACCATCTGCAGTGATTTTGGAGCCCCAAAAAACACAGTCTCTCTCTGTTTCCATTGTTTCCCCAGCTATTTGCCATGATGTGATGGGACCAGATGCCATGATCTTCGTCTTCTGAATGTAGAGTTTTAAGCCAACTTTTTCACTCTCCTCTTTCACTTTCATCAAGAGGCTTTTTAGTTCCTCTTCACTTTCTGCTATAAGGGTGGTATCATCTGCATATCTGAGGTTATTGATATTTCTCCTGGCAGCCTTAATTCCAGTCCTGTCCTTGATCTCAGTTGTTTCTGACTCTTTATAGTCCATGGAAATCTCCAGGCCAGAATACTGGAGTGGGTAGCCTTTCCCTTCTCCAAGGGATCTTCCAACCCAGGGATCAAACCCAGGTCTCCCACATTGCTGGTGGATTCTTTACCAGTGGAGCACAAGGGAAGCCCATATATATAATAGGGATGTATCCTTTTTGTTCTTTAAATTTTTATTGAAGTATAATTGATTTAGTGTAGATGTGTATTCTGAAGAGGGGAAGGACAAGGAGAAGAAGGTACAAGTGTCCATTTTTAAAAATCATTATTAGGAAAATAGTCTACTTGGGAAAGCTCCTCTCAGGACGTTTCTGTTTCTTTGCTAAGAGCCATGTCACATGGTCACCTATAGCTGCAGTGGAGTTTGAGGACATGCATATATTTAGCTGGTGCAGCTTTTTTTTTTTTTTTAAACAAAAAACTAGGGATGAAGACCAATATTACAAGTCAAAAGCCTTTTAACGCTTGAATTTCTGTCATTACATGTAAAAAGAGAGCTACAATGCAGGAATGTCTCTGGCTAGCTGGGAAAGCAGCTCTGAATGAAGAGGAGCACCTCTGCTCTTCTCTGAAACAGAGGGCAAGCATTGCTAATGTGGTGAGACATTCCTAAGTGCTAGGAAACAGTCAGAGGTGAGATCTATTGATACTGCCTCTTTCATTATGAGAAAGTGAAAGTCGCCTGATCATGTCCAACTCTTTGGGACCCCATTGACTATATAGTCCATGGAATTCTCCAGGCCAGAATACTGGAGTGGGTAGCTGTTCCCTTCTCTAGGCTATCTTCCCAACCCAGGGATCAAACCCCGCTCTCTTGCATTGCAGGCAGATTCTTTACCATCTCAACCACCTGGGAAGTACTCAGAATCGGGAATAGTGTAACCTTTATTACATGACACATTCACTTCATTTTCCAGGTATGGCTTGATTTCACTCATTCATATATTCATTTATTTTTGTGTAAAATAACTTAATAAGCACTATGAATTATAAAGTGACACTGAACAAATGGTACGCATGATCATCTGGTACCCTTACTTCTTTCTTGCTTCTTTGGTAGCCATTTCTTTCTTTCCTTTTTTATGTAATTTTGTTGCATTTATATGTATCCCTTCAAAAGTGTGGGGTTTTTTTGTTTTTTTTTTTAAGTTGTATTTAACTTTCTGGAAAGGTATGCTATATGTACTATTTTGGGAGAATGTCCCTTAATGTAATATTATTTTCTAGGATCTATGCTATATTTCTTTTCTCACTTTTAATTATTTTTTCTTCTAGTTGTGATGAATTTAATTAAATCAATTTATTTTCCTAGTTTAATTTGTTGTCACTGGGACAAATTTATGAAGAGGCTGGGCCTAAGCCTAGTTTTATTTGTCATGACCATGAAATAGTGAAATTCAATCTTAAATTTAACTTTAACTTAATTGGAATATCTTTGCTACCATCAAGTAAATATCAATAGTAAAATATAATTGTAGTCTTTTTGGCTTTGCATTATAGGACCTTTCCTCAGATGGACCTTAGCGAGATGATTTTAGCTAAACATCATAGATGCCACAATTTGTAGTTAACATACCCCAGTCAGAATGTATGTGAAATATGTGTTAAAGTAGTAGATACTGGATATGTCATTTATAGCTGCATGTGAAGATAACTTTGAGTGATGCTGTATCGCTCAGATCAAGCAAAGCTAAGTACAGGAAATTTGTCATATTTGACCATTCAAGCTTTTTTTAAGTTATTCTCAAGCTATAGGAAAAATTTGGCACCTGATTAAGTGGATAATATTTGTGCCCAGTTTTACAAGAAAGTATACAATTTCAGCATTTTTCTAGCCTTAAATCAAAGGCTTTCTCATGCACCTAGTATTGTATATAGTTAGGACAAGTCATGTATCAATAATGTATGCTCTTCTGGTGATGAATTTGAGATATGTTAGATTCTCATTTACATTTTAATATAAAATTTGTACTATTTCAAATTTATATTTTATAGTATATGTGAAAAAGCTAAAGTATGGATGTTTTATATCCATGTTTTTATCTAATCTGAATTATATAATATTTATAAAATCATTCTGTTTGTTTTAAGTATATATAGTAATTTGGAGTAGAAAGAGGTTCTCATTATGCTTTAATGAAGAAATGAGAATGATTTATGATTAATATTTCAGTTGTTTGCATGCTATGCATAAAAACAATTTATTCTAGCAATACTTAGGTTTAAGGATCTTTCTCTGTTAATTTTATTTCTTTAAAAGAGGGTTTAGCAAAACTTATTCTCTTGTAGAGAGGGAATAGAGTGTAGTGGTTTGAAGCATGTCTTTTGGAATCAAAACTCATGGATACAAAACAAAGCCTGCCTCCTTCATATACTAACTGTGATCTTGGGCAAGTTGCTTAACCATATGAAGACAGTTTCTTGATCTGTAAAATGGTATAAAAATTAGTTCCTTCCTAATAGGTAGTTATGGCTTCCCTTGTGGCTCAGCGATAGAGAATCCACCTGCCAATGCAGGAGCCCTGGGTTCCATCTGTGGGTTGGGAAGATCCCCTGGTGAAGGAAATGGCAACCACTTCAGTATTCTTGTCTGGAAAATCCCATGGACAGAGAAGCCTGGCGGACTACACTCCACGGATTCAGAGTCGGACATGACTTAGCGACTAGGCAATAACTTCCCAACCCAGGGATCAAACCCAGGTCTCCTGCATTTCAGGCAGATTCTTTACCATCTGAGCCACCAGGGAAGCCCAAACAATAACAACAATAGGTAATTATAAACAGTCAATGAAATAATATAAGATAGTCAATGTGTTATGGTACCTAATACATAGGAGGTTTTCAATATTTGGACTTTAGATCTACAAGGTAGGCCAAACTCAGACTCATGCTGGAGCAGCATCAGCTTTACTTATTTTCTATAGTGGGAATCAAGATTTTAAATTAGCACTTGTGTGTGTGTGTTTGATATCTTTTCCATTGGGGAATTCCAGTATGTATTTGAGAAATGAATTCTAGTGTCTCTGGCCAATTTTATGGAACCTCAGGTGGAAACAGACAGCTAAACTGAGGTAAATTATTTCTTCTATTAATACATTGTATGATGTCAAATTTTCCTCAGGAGATGGGGCCATAGATTGACTACATTTGCTCATTTCCCTCTTATTGTAAATATGTTTTCGTTTCAGAATGATTTAATCAGACTGTTTATGTTCTAGTCATAAAGAACATACTCTGATAGGTTTGCCATCTGTTGGAGATAAAAATGAAATCTTGAAGAAGTGGGCAGCTGATAGATTTTAATGAATGTTTGATGCTTTTCATATTTATGTGAGGGGCTTACCCTGACAGTAACATAAATGGTGTACAAGCCTCAGGGCTCAGTCTCAGCTTTTCAGTTCTTATTAGGTCTCTGTTGTAGGATGGTGTTTGGAATTTCTGAAGTTGTATACTGACATTACAAAGGGTGGCTTTAGTCCTACCTGGACATGTTTGCTCCAGTTGAATTCTGTTTTGAGTCTCTGCTTGTTCCCGCTTGATTCCTGCCATCCAGCACAATGAATCTGTTGATTGCAAAGTGCTTTTCTTCTTCAGGAGCCAATCTTCCTTTCAATATTGTTTTTCTAAATTACACTTTATGGATTTTAGGCACCACTTTCATCTATTTGGAATCTGAAGTGTGTTATCCCAGTACTTTAATATACAGTAGCTTATTCACCGAAATATATTCTGACAATATTTATTTCATGTTTGAATAACCTTGCCTCTCCTTCCTGATGTTTGTTTCCAAAAGGTGGAGCCATTATTGTAGCCTGCACGTCTTCTGTGACCATTGTTGTCTCTTCAAATTGAAGTACACAGTCCTAGCAAACTCAGTAAGAGGTCCAGCCAGGGAACAATTTTCTAATTTAAGGCTGTCACTGCATATCGTTTAGTTTCCCCTCGGATTTCTGATTGAGGTTGTTACAAGGGTATTGTAAAAGGAAAAGGAAGAGGGAAACTTTTCTCTGAATATGATATCATGAAGTATATAAACTTGACTTACAGTGGGAAATTTTTGTGTATTTTCTACAATATGAAATGCTATTTGGCAACAGTATATGTTTCCCAGTGTCATGTTGCTATAGAATAGTTGCCTATTTGTCAGAAGCTATTTGTCAGTTTTCTCAGTATCTGCAGGTGGTAAGCATGCTTCAGAATTCAGAGAAGGAAAATCGTGTGCTCCCAGGGATTCATGCAAGTGCTTGACAAAAATATGACCTTTATTCTGAATATTTGCACAAAGTGAATGTGTGTAGTCAGAATATTGGCTAGTTTTTTTTTGCTGACAGGGACAGTTAAATCCATCTTAATGAGTTGTGGCAGTCATCATAACAATTTAGACATCAAAATTTTTCCAAATATATTTTATTTGTTAATTATTATATTTTCATTTGCATCAATATAATTTACATAAGAAAGAAAGTGAAAAGACCCAGGTACCTGTGAGGAGAAGTTCTGTTAATGTAAATATCCTTGCTGGAGTTTTCCATGGACAGAGGAGCCTGGCAGGATCGCAAAGAGTTGGACATGGCTGAGTGACTAACACTTTCACTTTCACTTTCTCAGGTACACAGTAGCATGTACTTGCTTAGGACAATGGCCTTGAAGAATGGGGAGCAAATCAGCTAAGGGGTATAAATTAAGGTACTTTGGGCTGCAAGTGATAGTGTAGCATATTAAATGGTATTTTGGTAACAGAGCCTTATAATGTCACAGAAAAGAAGTTCAGAGACAGGAAGTTCCAGGGCTGATTTACTGCTCAGTGGTGTCAGGGCTCTGCATCTTTCTTTTTTCCTGGGGGAGAATATTTAAGTCAAAAGCTCCTAGCAGACTTCACCTGCCTGCTCAGAAGTGAATACCATGCCTATGTGCAAACCACTTTCTGACAGAGGTCCAGGGAGGGGAAGGTAGAACTGTGAGGGGCTGGGACACATCATGATTCATTCCCTGGGACTGCATCCTGCCCTGAGAATGTTGCTGTCTCAACAACATTGGAATTGAGTTGACAAGGAAGGATGGGATGGGATGGCAAGGCCGCTGAGCATAACAAATACTTTTGCTGCATAAGCCCATCAAGGGCATGGATGGGAAGAGTGTGGATGGGAACTCTGACCATGAACCAGATGCAGTTAATCACAAAGCACGGAGAAAAACTGCAAAATGGTCATCTCTGAGTATTTTGCATTTTTCTTTGCAAATCCAAAGTCACAATTAATAAACATCATACTAGTCAGTTGGATAGAAGTGGCTTTAAATAATTATTTTCTGCTGTATTTGTGATGAAAGTATGGAACCTTTCCTGGTTTGAAGAACTAACTTCTCTGAGGGCATCTCTATCTGGTAACATCAGGTGAAATGTATCTTGGGTAAAATTGTTTTGCAGCTGCTTGGTATACATACCAGTTGTATGATATGAATACAGATAAGGCTCAGAGGAATTTTTGGTAGCACTTGCTTAATCATGTAAGCTGAAATTGGCTTATCTTTGATGCATTAATTATCTCATGTTAAGGGAAATTAAGAGAATTCTCCAACTCTTTAAGGGGACCAGGCTGCCGAATAAGCTCTCAAAACAATTTTCACTCATAGAACACTCCATAAAAATTTCTATTTGAGTCATAAGGCTTTCAAAAACCCATGGCATGTATAGTCAGAAACTATAGTAAGTAGTCAGTAGTAAGTAGTCAGAAACTACTTACATTTTGCAATTGGGAGGCATTGCATATTTTATTTTAAAAATAAAATCTCAGAGTGATAACATTGCATAGTCACTAAGAGCACAGACTTTGAAGTCATACTATCTGGGTTTGAATCCTTGCTCAGCCACTTACCAGTTACGAGGCTTTGAGGACTCTGTGCCTCTGCTTTCTCATCCATAAAAGGGATATAAAGTTATTGCGAGGATTATGTTGTCATTTTTATGTTCTTCAAATAGCATCTGGTCCACAGTACTGCGGGCTTCCCTGGTGGCTCAGATGGTAAAGAATCTGCCTGCAATACGGGAGTCTTGAGTTTGATCCTTGGGTCGGGAAGATCCCCTGGAGCAGGAAATGGCAACCCACTCCAGTATTCTTATCTGGAGAATCCCATGGATAAAGGAGCCTGGCGAACTACAGTCCATGGGGTCGCAGAGTCGGACATGACTGAGTGACTAACACTTTCACTTTCTACAGTACCTAATGTTTAAGTGTCAAAAATACAGATAGACATTGAGTCACAGGTACTTGCTTTATAAAAATTAAATGTATTTAAATTAAATATAAATTAAAAGCATTTTTCAGTAAAAAGTCATTCATCCTCAAAACATAGTATTCCTGTGACCTGTAACATATTTTGTTGATTTTTCTCACTCATGCGAGCATACACAGGAGCAATTATTCAACACATTTTTAATGAGCATCTATATTGTAGTGTTCTTTCTAGATGTGAGCTTATTGAGAGCAACAGTAATTTAACAGTCTGGCAGATAATGTGCCACTGTGTGAAGCTTTTGGTAGGTGGTCACTAATATTCTATTATCTGAATGGAGCAGTCTATATTGTCACATTTATTGTCAACATCAACACATGTTGACAAATGAGAACCAACTGTAGCTGGAAAATTCAGTGACTAAAGAAATAAACTTTTAAACATATATATGTGTGTATATATATATATATATTTCTATTGGGGTATGATTTATATACCCTGAATTGTAAGGAATTAAAAATGAGCTTCTTTTGATGATCATTCTTGTGAGGACCTGAAATAACACCAAGGAGAGGGGGAGAGACATATGAAAGTGAAAGAGATGTGTTATACACACCAGCCCTAAACTGGGAGGCAGGACACTCTATAAAAAAGACCATATGGGAGAAGCGGCAAGGAATGGGAAAAGCAAGTGGGAAGCTGGGGGAGAAGGAGGACCCACGGGAAGGTGCCTTTGTTGGGTGTCGGAATGCAGTGTTATGAGTGTATCTGAATGTCACTAGCTCACTGTGTGGGGGTTGGGGAGGGGAAGAGGAGGAACTTGTGGCAGGTGCCAACCTTATCACACTGAGGCACCTAGGCCCCAGAGAGGGGTGCTCACAGCCAGTTTGCAGGGATGTTGAGGCATCATGAAAAAAGTTTCAAGAATTATAATACATGCTCTGATACATGCACTAACTGCCCACTAGCACTTTGCCATAATAGACTAGCTTTTAAGAATTAAAGATGGTAAGCTTTGTCTTCCAAGGCCGTAGGTCTTATGGCAAAAGTAAACAACAAGTAAAAATGATTATGAAATAAATAAAACTCAAGGAAATAAAAGTGAAAACTATGAAAACACCTATGTGAATGGGTGAAGAATTGGGATCTGGAGGGTGAGAGAATTTTCCATGGAGTTGAGTCAGGTCCTAAAGACCAGATTTGGCTGAGTGGGATGCAGTGGATGCCAGGTGAGGAGGACGTCCCCTGGAATGAGGGGAGCCTAGCCACAGTGCCACAGGGGGCTTGTCATTGTCCTGATGATTGCTGATATGTGCACTGTTACTAAAGGAACAGGCCTGATTAAAGTTGGATTTTCCTGTCAGTGCTCATGGTCCAGTGAGAAGTAAATTTGAATATGTTTGTTGAGGGTAAATCCTTGGAGGCTCTGAAAGTCAGGGAGAGTGTTTTAGTAATCATAGGTGTTTCCAGGTAAAATGATGCTTGAGGAGGTTGTCTGAAAATTAATGAAAGAGGAAGAAACCCTGAAGTCTGCAAGGAGAGAGAGAGGAAGCTTTGTAGCAAGACTGTTTTATAAGGTGGTGGGAAATAAGCAGTGACAGCCAAACAGAATGAAAAGAATGGTATGAAAGACACTGCAAAGGATGTCTTAAGACTGGTCAGTGTGTGTCTGAATGGATTTACGTGTGTGTGTTATTCACTGTCTCACACTTTAGTGCCCCCCTTCATTAACACAGACAATGAAAGCTTCTTGATTTGGGTCCCAGTTTGTATTTCAATCTTGAGATGTCTAACTACTTTAATCATATTTATTCATGGTGGGAGACCTAGGTTTGATCCCTGGGTTGGGTAGATCCACTGGAGAAGGGAAAGGCTACCCACTCCAATATTCTGGCCTGGAGAATTCCATGGACTGTATAGTACATGGGGTCGCAAAGAGTTGGACACGACTGAGCAACTTTCACTTTCATTTAAAACAGTAACTCAACATTATGGTTTTTATTTTATGGAGAAAGTGAAGTATTGGTGGAACACAGGGCACTTTCCCTTCCAATTTTAGAGACTGAGCATATAGTTCAACTTTTTTCCCCATTATATGTAATCACACTTTAATATAAGAAGAGTATTTGGAGAGTTCCATAAACTAGCCTATGTCCTTTTGTTCTTGTTTCTTGAAGTAGTATGCTTAAAAACAAAACAAAACAAAACAAAAAAAACAGTAGAAATTTGCCTGGGTTTGGATGGTCATGACGTTCTTCTCAAAGTTGTGAATGCGTTGCATTAGATTCTTCTGTTTTCATTGCCTTTCACAGTGAGGTAATGGTGACAATTATGTTTACTTATGTTATATGTTACTCATACGGCAAGGTATATTCAACTGTTGATCAAAGATTAAAACAGAGTTATGTAGAACTAGCCCCTCACTTTCTATAACATTCTCTTAGAAGATATTTTGTGTGTTTGTTGCTTGATGAACTTTGTGTATAAAACTGCAAGGCATTCCATTGAAAGTAGGAATGGGAGAAACTTCTCTTTTAAAGAATTGTAATGATTTCCTGTAAAATATAAGAATCCCAATGTACTATTTATTTCTGTTGCACTTTGTTCCATACGTTTTTTAAAGAGAGAGTTTGGGTCTACTTTCAGACATATGTGAGGTATGAGGGAAGAAGTAATAAGATAATGATGTAAAACTAAATGGATGATTAGGGGATAAAAGCATACAGAAAGTCATTTTTTTGTATGAGAGGGGGTTAAAACTTTGGCTTGAACTTTCCAGGAACTAGAACAAACAGAGAAACATAAGGGTTGGAAGAATCATTGTGTCTGTAAAGTAAAAGTAAAACTTTGCTCTGGTACTGAAATTGTAGAGGAATTTTTCTCATGGGTACTCATAGAGGGGCTCTGTATGTTTTCATGGATGGTGTAATCAGTAACATGCTGATAATGTTTGTCATATCATATTCTCATATTCATTGCCCCATTTCTCATTATCCTCCTTTTGAGATCATAATATTGTAGAGAAATTTCTTCAAACCATTCTGTAAGGGGAAAAAACAATCAGTCTAGATTGACCCAAGAATAACTGATCTCTGAATTATAGCCTCAGTCTCTCCTATTTCTTTCCCATTGATTCAGCTTATGCGTCTAAAACTTGCATCCATTCAGTTGCATATTTATAGTAATTGGGGATGATGTGAATGTAATCAAGATAGCTCTTTGGATTTTGATTTATCTTTCCTTTGAGGGGAAAACAAGAGATGGCAATGTCAAGGCAAAACATTCCTAGGAAGGGAAATGATGGTTTTATGTGCTTGTAATACATTTAAGACACATGCTTCCTTCTAGACTTGGTGAAACCTGTTATACTCCTCAAGCTACATTTTTCCTCCAACTGCTGGACCTGATGCTGGGAGTAGCAATTCTTGTGCCATGTGGAAGGAAGGAAATCAAATTCTTTTAGCCATTCTGGCATTAAGTTACAGCCTAATGTTCAGTAATGTTTTAAGAGTGAGCCTTATTATTATAGTATTAGTGCATTTGTATTTGATATTGTGCCATGTTTCTGAACTTCTCCTACTACTAGAATAAAGAAAGTAAGAGTCTTTGAAAAATTTCCTATAGTTTCCTTTTTTTTTTTTTATTGAGGTAGATGATGTTATTGAGTGTTAAAAAACAACTTGCCAAAATACCTGCTACTTTTTTTGTCTCTCCTTAATTAGAGAGTGGCTTGAACTGAGACGTCTTGGAGAAGCAGCAAGAGTATAAGAAAAGAACTGTTCAAATATCACAACTGTGTGAGGTTCGTTGCATTTAGTAGAAAACAAAATGCTAAATTAGGTGATCACAGGGAAGTATGATTCATTTTTTAACTGCTGGGTGGATGTTAATGGAGTCATGATGTAATTATTGCAAAATACACATTTTAATAATAATATTTTAAATCAGTACACAGATAAAATGTAAAAAATTACACACTTTTCCTCTTATCTCTCAAATACACACCAAACACAGAATATACCTTCAGGTATATTCTTCAGAGGGTGGGAGAATCATTTTTTGAGGAAATAGCATATGACCCTTGAGGTGGAGAAAGAATTATATGCAATTAAAAAAATGCCATTAATAACACCTTTGTTGAAATTCATATTATAGGAGTCAAATTTTCTGAAAAGAAATAATTTTGGTGTCAATCAGCAATCATTGATACACCATTAAAGTGTGTCTTTAGAAACTATTTGTATGTTAACCACATAGCATTTCATGTTATCAGGGGCAGTTTTGCAAGCAATAACAATACATATACTTGCAATGGTAAATCTAATCCAGGCAGTGAGAGGGAAGATAAATGCAGATGCCTGTTCAGTTATTTATGAATTATGGATACATGTACTTAGTTCATTGACTTGATAGTGTCATTGAGTTGCTGGCATGTGATGTTCCCTTAGAAAATGGAGAGTATTTCATCTGTATTTGATTGAAGAGTATTTTATTGCCTTTTGTTCAGGTCTTCTTTTTCACCTCATTGACTTCACCTTTTCTTCTCACTCTTTCATTCTCTCTCCTCTTTGGATATCCCTGGTGGAGCACTTGGTCTCGCTCTTAAGTAGCTCCAATTGTTCCAGTACATACTTCAGTGAGTCAAGCTGGTCAGGCATGAACATTGCTGGTGATTGAAAAAAAAAAAAGTGGTATTTAGATGAGAGATATTCCTGAAGAGACATTAAAAAGCATTACAGTAGAACTGTGACTTCATGTGATGCTGTCAGCATAGCTAAAACTGGATTTAGTTTTTAAGCTGTCCCATCTCAATACTGATCCCATTGAGTTTACAGTTAAGTCTCCCACTTATTATTTTTTCAAGTAAATTTTGGCTATGTTTCATATTTTCCCCTTCTATACTTATGAACTTAATTGTTTGCATATAAATACAGAGCTTTGAATTTATTTTTTGAGTTTGAGACCCAACCTCTCCTAGTGAATGATATTTAATCTTGCTTTTATTATAGTACTCTGCTTTCCAGCTCTGTGAAATCTTCATATTTGATGAGAATAAATTTTATAATTATAGCAAAGAGCCGGACATGACTGATCAACTAAGCAAAGCACAAAATAGTTGTATTAATTGATAAGCATAAGTGTATTAAGTATATAAAGTCCATTACTTAGTTTTCCTAGTATGGGTAATGGGCAAAGTCAAAACAACTACTACAAGAAAAGAGATAACTTTGAAATGTAAACATTATTTAAGACAATTAAATGTCTACAGAGTTTGAAAGGTCAGGGAAAACAGATTGGATTGAAAAATATTTGAGCAATAACTTGCAAAGGGCTTAAAAGCAAACTCTAGGTGATCCTTAAATAGTCAAGGAAGGAGGCTAGCTAGAGAATCAATGGGACCTCTTGTTCATTTGGGGGTTCAGCAATGAAAAAGAGTAGATAAATAGATTAACTGATTCTTTTTTTTTTTTTTTATCTCTGAGGAAATGATTATCTAAAATTGTGTGTGTTAGTTGCTCAGTCATGTCCGACTCTTTGTGACACTATGGAGTATAACTTTTCAGGCTTCTCTGTTCATGGGATTCTCCAGGCAAGAATACTGGAGTGGTTAGCCATTCCCTTTCCCAGGGGATCTTCCCAACCCAGGGATCGAACTCAGGTCTCCTGCATTGCAGGTGAATTCTTTACCATCTGAGCCACCAGAGAAACCCTAAGATTACATGATGTATTCCTCAGAGACAATGAGGAGCAAGAAAGAGCATAAAATGCTAGCTTTCACTATATGAGTCTATTAGGTATTTATTTATTCTTTCATTCATGTTATTAATTTATTATCTTCTCTTTGAAGATGCGTGGTACTGTCTTCGAGCATTTCAGTGTCTGGTAGTGTTCACGTCTCTCCTGCAGCTAGAGCTCTGTGTGATTCCCTGTTTTGACCTAGCCTCATCTCCCCAGCAAATGTGTCTGTTACTCCAGTGGTTTAATTGGAAGCACAATCTTGATGTATATTGTGAAAAAAGGCTGTATTGGATGCTCTGATATTCCCAAAGCACCATCAGTATGCAAATAATTGGGCAATGCAGTTACTGGGTAAACCTAGCATCTACTTTCAAAGGTCATTCAGCTTACTACCAGTGAGGAACTACATCATAGGAGTTACGCCATTTTGGTCAATCTATATTTCATTAAAACATTTCAATGGCTATTAAGCTCCTTGGCCCAGAATGCAATGTATGGGCAGAAAGATGGTTTGTTTAACAAGTCATTGTTAAAATTGAGAGGAAAAGTTGAATATATTATTTTGGGAAATTTCTTCTTTATTAGAAAGTATAACTTTATTTATTTATTTTTATTTTGGGTATCCCACAATTAGAATTTAAGCATCATAAAAATAAGATTTTGTTCATTGTGTTCATTGCTCTATCCCTAGGGCTTGGGTACAGAATAGGTGCTCTCAAAATTTTTTCCCCCACTGATTGAAATAGAAATTAAAATTCTCTTTAGCTGGAATTAAAGCAAATCAAAACAAACTTCTTGCACATATGTTAAATGATTGATTTAGATATCACGTAAAGATAAGGAAGGGAAAGGAACTACACAAACACTTGGGCCTTTTGCAGTTCTATTTTGTGAAGAAGAGAGCTCTTTGGAGGGCAGAGAGGGTATCCTTTCTTGTTGGATACACAAATGAGGCCCAAGTAGATGAGTTGAATCTTGTTGTCGTTACATCATCCCCCAAGTTAAGGTCAGGCTTTTAGTAAACTTAAGCATTGTCATGTGTGCCTGAGAAGCCAGTGTTTGTTGGACTGTTTGTCACCTAACAGCAAGCCTGAAACAGGAGTTTGTGCGCCTGTGATTTATTGAGAAATGCATTTTGGAGAAAGCCTTGAAGTTATAAGGTGAAGCAGGAAGAGGCAGGAAGGGAGGGAGAAAGAGCCCAGAAGGATGAGATCTGGTCTTGGTCCAATACATGGAGACTCTGCAGTATTAACTGCATCAAAGGTGTGGTAGTTGCCCTTTTGAACCTCAGAATCACTTAGTCATTAGCTGGGAGCTGTGACTGAGGAGGAGGGGAAGGACAAGGCAGTTCCTACCTCCTGAGAGCAGTTTCCTGGAAAAGGGGGCAACCGTGAGCTCTTCACTGCCAGCACAATGGGATTCTACCTTCAGCCCAGGGTAGGGTCAAGATGAGGTACTTTGAATTAGTAATGATCTTTTCATATCTCAGGACCAAAAGAGTTTGCTAGAGCACTGTTAAGAATATAGACATTACAGGAATTCTAGCTGCAGTTTCTGACTTTGCTTTTCGTTTGACACAGGTTGTATTTTCTGTAAGACAATAAAGTTATAAATGAGTTAACTGGATATAGAGATGGGATTTCTCTATTGATTTATATCAAAACTCCTGGCACCTCATACTTTATCATCAGTTGCCTTACCTCTGATTATAGCTCTGTCAGGTCACAGCTTATCACGTGCCCGAGGTTGGAATGCTGGGAAGTGACAGCTCTATGATAAGAACTTCCTCTAAATCAAAAGCAGGATCAAGTTCAGTTTCTCTGACAATGGGCTCTTGAAATACTCTGGAGTACAATAGTTGCAGGGGATAAGGTTCTCTGGCCTTGTGGATATTCCTCCCAGTAAGGAACACCAAATTTTCATAAAAGTGCCTGTGTGCATTTTTACCACATCCAAAAGAGTGTGTTTTAGCTTGATTGCTTTAGTTGGAATATAACTAGTCTCTGGGTGACTCTGTCATTTTAGATTAGCAGTAAGATTTGGTTCATCTGAATGAATATTTGTCACATGTAAAATTCTGATAATGCCAACAGTCAATCAATCAGTGGTTAACTACTCCACTTTTTTCTTTTTTTACTACTCCACTTTTTTAAAGGATAAAACCAGAAGAGATGTTTGCTTGGAAATTGCCTCCATTTTAAGTCTCCAGTATAAAAAATTATTTTTCAATATACCAAATTAAAAAAATAATTGTAATATGCATTTAATAAGACTCATTGGTCATCATGTAATCTGCTTAAAGGCTGGAAAGTACGACATTATTTGACACATAAATCACAAAGGTCATTCATTTATATTTTTTCCATAATGATTAGACACAAATTATTTTTAAAATACTTTAAAATGATTTAAAAATAGAACTATTACAAAATGTTTAAACTTTAGGGAAAAAAAATCATTTATAATCTTACTGTCCGTATCATTTTGTTGCTTTATTTCCTTCCAAACTTATGTGTTCCTCATAGTTGTGTAGAATTTATACCACTTTATAACCTGCTTTAGCACTTAGATCGTAAACATGGCCCATGTTATATATTATCTACAACCACCACCTAAAAATATCATTTTTTTTTCCTAAATAGAAACATCTCTTGTGCTCTTTGGAGAAAATGAGAAAGAATGAAAGGTTAATCCTAGTCCCACTCAGTCCCCCATTCTCCCTGCCCTGGCCCACCAGTTCATGGTCTGGCCCTTCCCTTTGAGCGTGGCTGCCAAACATTGTCCTGCTGACTGTCTTTGACTCTGGTTAGGCTGAAGTCAGGTCTTAGGCACCTCTTTGGTGAAACCATAGGGTTTGGTCTCCTAATAGTGTCTGAAGACATATACTTCAGCAGCTCTACCTCCAGCCTCCTTATGGTGGGGACTTTGAAAGTGAAAGTGAAACTTGGTCCTTGTCAGAACAGGCTGTTTTTTTTCTCTTTGGCTTGGTCTATTTTTGTCCTGTCTATGACATGACACAGTTTCTCATTGGAGTATTTCCTTGGAATTATCAAGTAAAGAAATGGACACTCTAATTGGCTCAATTGTTTTTACCAAATCAAATATTCTTCTGCCCCAGTCTTGATAAGTACACAATGATCACTAATTCATTATATATTTGAAAATAAATATACTCAGTTTGCAACCTAACCATAGTTACTTCAACTGTTAACTCTTTATAATAGGAGAAAATGCTTACAAATATATAGGTAATACTTGGTTCTCCTGTTCTTATATTCCAAGTTGAGATGATGAAATCAGAGTTTTCATCTCCTTTCAGTCTCTTAAACAAATGGTGATGTGGTTCTTTGAAGATTTGCTTTGCATTTTTAGCTGTGTGGTCCAGTAGCTGAAATCGGGCCTTCCAAACAAATGGACTTTATTTCAGTATAGCTTGTTCTCTATCCAGGGATGCTTCTTTGGCAGAGGTCAGCTTTTCATATCTAATTCTTGACTTAAATTTCACTCTAGCTGTGTGTACCTTGCAGGAGGTGGGCACAACACCGGTTTCCTTGTTGTACAACTGTGTCAGGGAAACTCTCCTCCATGGGTCCTCTTTTTCTTCATGTGTCTGTATGTGCCCCCGAGTGTTGTGGCTGTCAGAAATGTTTGTCGGGTGTTTCCTATCTGTTCTATGTTTTTCCCATGCTCCTGGCATTCATACTTTAAAATTGAGGTGTTCCAAGAATTTACTGGGTCTTTTGGACTTGAGATGACACTTTCTCAAAGCTTGCAGCATGGGAATGTCATCTTGCCTTGGTGTTCAGTGTTGCTGCAGTTCCTTCTCCATTGTATTTGTCTTCAATTATTTCAATAGAAATTTGAGGAAATGGTTAGATATTGGTGCTAATATGATAGCCTAGAAGTACCTAACTACCATTTTTAATAGCTACATACTGTTATCAATTGATGGCCTTAGCATTTCAATGTTTTTGTACATTTAGATTGAGTTTACTCTTGTACAAATCATTTTTTTCTAATGTGTGAGATTTTAACATTTCTTCTTCTTTGTTGAACTTTTTTCTTGTGGGTACCTGGTAATTGGGCTTCCTTTGTGGCTTAGATGGTAAAGAATCTGCCTGCAATGCAAGAGACCTGGGTTCGATCCCTGGGTCGGGAAGATCCCCTGGAGAAAGAAATGACAACCCACTCCTGTATTCTTGTCTGGAGAATACCATGGACAGAGAAGCCTTGTGGGCTACAGTCCTTAGGGTCACAAAGAGTTGGACATGACTGAGCGACTAAGTACGAACGTACCTGGTAACTGCTTGTTTCCTGTTATCTCCTTAGATGGGAAACTTTTTGAGAAATGAGATTTCATGATTTCTTAGTACAATATCATACATTCCAAGACAAACTATGAACATATGTATAAAGACAATGGCTCAGTTGTCTTGTCTCTCCTTGCTCTAGAGCTCTGAAAAGAGTTGCTATTTGTCACATGGTGACTTCTAAGTGCAGGGCATGAGCTCATCTGTCTCTCCCTTGGCCACCCCAACTGGGAGACCTTTCTCATTTCCAAGTCATTATTTTTGAGGAAGAAAAGGACTTGGCATTATTTCTAAAAACTTGGCCTTGTAGGCCACTGGCCAGAACATGGATCTCTGACCTTTTATCTGCAATGCTTGTTATCAAACATGTGACAAAGAAGTTTCTGTTCTCCCCCCGGCATTCAAATCTGCACGATTTCAATAGTTCCACTTAAGTGAATTGCTGTAAAGAAAATACTCTGACCTCTTGTGTTAACCAGCCTTATAGAAGAAGCATATAAAATTTGCATTCCTAAGTCCCTTAGTGTTGGAAGCAGTAGAAAGTAATAAATTGCCTTTCTAGCTACTCTTGATTCCCCAAGGATTTGAGCACTTCAGAATAGCCCCATTTTAAGCTTTTCAGGGACTTCTGCTGTTGTTTCAGGCGTCTCTGAAGGCTTGTGGCATTGTGATGTGTACTGTTCTTTCAGTTGATGCATGACCCTCTGCATACAGCAGTATGTGTTTTCTGTGCCAGTTATATCAAAATGAGAGGATGAGAGAAGATGAAGATTTCCCTAATGATTTGCTTATGTTCACACGTTGTGTGTGGTGTGTATCCAGCACTAACAATGCCTGTTTTTTTCCTGGAGTTGCTTTAATAGGTTTTTGGGTTTAGTTACTGAATTGTTTGTGTCAAAATGTGTGAGAAACCTCAAATATGGAAATAGTGGAATCAGGAAATATTTGGAAGGCAACAGAAAGATTGAACTGTTGGCCAGATTCACAGAGTGATTAGGAATAGGGTTTATGGTATAAGTCTTTTATTTAACTGACACCTTGATCTTCTTTCTTGCTTGGGGTAATGGGGTTGACAGAGTTACTGGGAAAAAAAAAAAACAGTATTTTGCCTTGCAGATTCTAAGAGTGTACTTTTGTCCTCAAGATACAGAAAACATTTTGTGAGCAGCACACATAAGCCCAGCTTGTAGAACTATGTCTTCCCAAGTTCATAAAGCACAATTCTCTCTCCATTATAGGATCATCTGTTGCCCTGCCTCCTCCCTACCCCACTGCCTGCCTAGCCTTTGGTTTTTCTCTCCTGCACCACTATCAGAACTATTTATCATAATGCATAATACTCAGTAAAACCATTATTTAAGGGACTTTTTGACATTTGTTATCTTTTTAAAGGACATCTCTTCTTTTGCATCATCTCTCTCCCATTAGATTGCTGCTTTTTTTCATGGCTGCATGCAACTGATATGGTAAAATCAGGCTGGAGCTATCTATAGTTTGGGATGAGATTCCTTCCCTTGTAGAAGTCAAAAATTGATCAAAAGTAGATCTAGAAGAAATCATAGAATGAGAGGCCTTAGTGAGAAAGCTAGTTTTATTGACTTATCTTTTTGTGCCTCTTAGCACCATGAGAATATTGAGAGCTATAGAGATGGAATCAGGAAGTTAGCGTGTGGAATATTTCAAGTGATTGCTGCTATTTATTATATACTCATATCACCCAGTAATTTTTAAAGCCCTTCTTACTTAGCAAAATATTCAGTCCTCGTAAGAATTTGGCCTATTCTCCTTATAAGTTCAAAGGGCAAAAGGATTCCTTTAACCACCTGGTCCAGCTCTCTCAACAGTAGGAGAGAAAAGATTTTGCAGCCAATAATTATTAGTCATTGGAAATGTTCCTTTATCAGCTACTCTCCTCTGTGTGTTTATCCATCAGGGGGATAACATCAGGGTAAGGAACTGAGGATTCAAAATTTTGGCCAACATTTTCTCTATCTCACAGATGTCCCTTCTATGAGGATCAAAAATACCTGCAGCTCTGAGCACCTATTCATTAAGTTCTCTATACAAAGATCTTTTTCACATGTATTGTGAAAGAAAGTTCTTAACTTTGATTGCAATCTTTAGCCCCAGGTAAACACAGGTAAAAGAACTTGTAATCAGTTTTACTACAATTCAGAAGAAGTTGGGGCCCTCATAGTTATTTCCTTGAGTCAAGGTAGAGGAAATTATTGAAAACAACCTTTTCTTTTTCTTTTTAAAAAGCTTTCTGAATCTACTTGGCAGTTGAAGTCACTTAGTGGCAATTTCAACATCTCAGAATCTGTAATTCATTTCCACTTAAAATTTCTCTTAAAACTACTATAAGTAATAGATGCTGCAAATGAGTATGCATATTTGACCATTTTCTCACAGGCTCTTGCCCAGACTTCAGTGAATATACTTGACATGAAAATTTTCAAATGATGTTCACAGATAAGTTTGAGATTTAGAAGCATCTTTTTCTGTGCCTTTGGAACAGTTGACTTAGGTAGTAATTTACAGGATTCTGCTTCAGATGTGAGGATTTGCACGAATACACACATAAACAAACATAGCACCCCACCTACGCATCCCTGGAATAACACAGAAATCTTCCTTTTCTTATTGTCAGTGGTCTTTATAACCAGTGAAATGGGCCTAATTATTAGTCCAAGGATATTTTGTGGCAGTAGCTTGGTAAAATGTCAAAGAACAGGAATTAATTTTTGGTCAAGACCTTTTTTGTTTACTTGGATTATCCTTTCACGTTAAATGCTTGCTTATTAAACCAAGCAGTGCTGTTTAGCATCAGCTAATCTCAGTCTTCCCTGATGCTTATGGTTTAGTCTGGTACTGTTTTTTCAGTACCACCATTCTTCACCTTTGCTTGCCTGCCTTTCGAGGAACGGTTTCATCACTGACTGGAGAGACTGAGAAAAGCTTTTTGAATGACATTGCAGGTCTATAGAAATGTTAAAATATGATTTAACACAAACATGGATTTTTGTGTTCAGGTAGTATTTAGTTGGTTTCTCTCCTGGAGATGCTAGGCCATGAAGGGACAGTAAGGTCAAGAAGAGGGTAGTGAATGATTTTAAAGCATCTATATAAATGACATTAATCAGAATAACTCCAAACTGGAAACAACACAGGTGCTCAGTAGAATGGATAACTGAAGTGTTACATAGTCCTACAGTGGAATATAGTTTAATAGCAATAATAAAAAATACAATAACATGGATAAAGCAGAAAAACAGTGTTGGATAAAAGGACTCATAAACAGAAGAATATATACAAATATACCCTATATGATTTCATTTATATATAGTTCAAAAGCCAGGTAAAACTAGTAGATTCTGTTAGAACTTGAAGCCAGTGGTTACCATTGGGGACTTCTGTCTGGAAGGAGGTTCCAAGGCTTCTGGGGTTCTAGATGCTTATTTCATGATGTGTTCACTTTGTAATGTCAGGGGAGTGTGTTATTTCCTCAGTTCTGTCTTTCCACAGCAAAGATTTGAAACAGTGGACCAGTTTTATTTGGCAAGCAAAGGAAAATACATCCTTGAGGTGTGAGGGCAGGCTGACCCAAAAGAAGAGAGGGGCTCAAATTTGGCTCCAATTTTTCTCCTCCCCCTGAACCTGCCCTATGTAAACTGGGCTAGCCAGGAGGGCTGTTTGTTTCACATGAGGTTCTCACTCCAGTCCTTGGATTTTCTTTTGTTCTATTTTTGCAGGCTTTTCTTTTCTTTATCTTTTGCTGCTGGTGCTGCTAAGTCACTGCCATTTTGGATTCCTTTTTCCTATTCTAACTACCTAATATTCCCCCTTCAAGAGATGGGAGGCCCATTTCTTTGGGATTAGGGGCATCGAGGTCTCTCTGGCTACTTCCTGCTGAGCTGGGGTGGTGAGGGGCATTGGGCCTCCCCCTCTTGCTAGTCTCAAGCCTCAGAGTCCTTATAGCGGTGTCCATCTAAGGGTGAGTGATACTTTCTGTGGTTGGGTGTAGTTTTATATATCCTTGTTGAACTGGCACTGCATGTTGTAGCTTGTTGACCTGGGAAGAGACCAAATGGGTTAGACAGTTGATAATACATGGCGCAATCATAAGCAGCATCAATATGGTGATAACAGGGACTAGTAGGGGCATTAGCCAACTCCAAATTCCCCTTCGCCAGGAGAAGGATCCCCCAAAGAGAGATTGTAGCCACTCTGTGAACTCTCTAGCTCGTTCTTTGAGATCCTGTAGGATCTGAATGTTTTTCTTGAGGGTTTTGAGACTTTCTTTAAGTTAGCTGGAGGTACTTACCCAGAAACAACATGTCTCATTCAAGATGGCTCAAGTCTCTCCTTTTTCAGGGATCAGGAGATCTATCTCTTGTCTATTTTGGAGTACAACCCCTGCCAAGCTGTGTTGGCTCTTTAGAGCTATCCTGAGAAATCTTATACCCAGAAACTTGATTTTGGGTGTGTTCATTAGAATGACACTCATTTGTAGTCCTGAATAGGTGTTTGAGATCTCCCAGGGGCTCACCAGGGTACTGAGTGTCCTCTACTGTTTTCTTCCATGGCTTAACTCGTGAGTAGTAAATCCAGGAGTCATGTCCTGGTGCCTTGACTGCTGTGGGGGTAGAAAGTATTACAGGACAGAGGTCCTTCCAGGTGAGCTGGCGTTGAGCCTTTAGGGACCCACCTTTCCAGACTTTAATTAGGACTTGAGTCCCTGGAGCATATAGTGGTAGATCTTTAGAATCTTTGGGTCCTTGTTGACACCCCACAAGCATATATCTTGTTGGAATTGCCCAATGGCCATGGTATAAAACTGGAGGGTCTGAGCCTCTGGATCTAGGAAAAGGTCATTGACATAAAGAAAAAGTCTCCCGTATAGTATCTCATAAGGACTAAGACCAACCTGTTCCTTAGGGGCAATACGGGTGCAGAGGAGAGCTATTGGTAAAGCCTTCTTCCATCCCAGGGAGGTCTCCTGGGTTGTCTTTTTATCACTGATTTTAAGAATTGATTGACTCTTTCTGCTTTTCCTGAAGACTGAGGCCTCCAGGCACATTGGAAATAGTAAGTAATGCCCAATGCTTTAGAGACCCCTTGGGTGACCTTAGAAGTAAATGGTGTCCCATTGTCACTTTGTAATGATCTGGGCAGGCCGAATCTCAGAATGATTTCATGGAGCAGTTTTTTTTTTTTTTTTTACCACCTCCTCAGCCTTCTCAGTCTGGATAGGAAAGCCTTCAATCCATCCTGTGACTGTATCTATCATGACTAGTAGGTATTTATCCCCTTGAGAAACTGGCATCTGGATGAAGTCCTTCTGCCAGTCCTCTCCTGGGTAGGTCCCACACAATTAGACAGGCTAGGCCAGCTGAGGTCTTCGAGCTCCTTGGGGGTTGTTTAACTGGCAAGTGGGAGAAGAGGAAACTACTTGTCTTATAGTTGTTTGGAGACCTGTTCCTCTGAAGGAGCTTTCTAGAAATCTTTTGGAGGGTCTTCTCCCCTAAATGAGCAGCGGTATGTAAGGAATTTATCACCTCCCCCTGGAGCTTCCCAGGCAGAAAAAGGACTCCAAAAAGGACTCCTTCCTTTTGGAAACACCCAATAAGATCTTCTTGAAAACCTTCACTCTTAGCTTTAAGAGTCTCACCTTTAGTATATGAAGGAGTTTCTGGCAAATTAGTCTGTGGAACTAAGGTGGCAACCCCTATTAGGTCAATTGTTCTGTAATGCTGCTCTCTTAGCTGCCTGATGGGCTGCTAGGTTCACTTGAGCCACTTCCATGCTCCCTTTTTGGTGTCCTTTACAACGGGAGACTGAAATCTCAGCAGGCAGATGGACTGCCTCCAAGAGCCTAAGGATTTGATCGCTATATTTGATTGGGGACCCTTGGGTGGTCAAGTGGCCTCTTTCTTTCCAAATAGCAGGATGTGCATGTAGCACCAGAAAGGCATACTTGGGATCAGTATAAATGGCTACTCTTTTTCCTTTTTCCAGCTCTAAAACTTGAGTCAGGGCTATTGAGCTCAGCTAATTGGGCTGAAGTACCTGGTGGCAAAGGTTTAGCCTCTATGGTCTCAAAAATTGAAGACTACTGCATATCCGGCTCTTCTTTTTCCATCCAAGACAAAGCTGCTTCCATCAGAGTACCAGATTTCCTCAGGATTGGTCAGAGGATCTTCTGACAATTCCTCTCAGGGTTTTGTCCAGTGGTCCAAAGTTTCTAGGCAAGAGTGAAAGGGGAGAGAGCCCTCAGGGGTAGGCAGGAGGGTGACTGGGTTAAGAGCCTCACAAGGAGGTATAGTCAGGCCTGGATTTTCCATGAGCACCACTTGATATCTGAGGATCCTTTGATCAGACATCCATAAGTGGCCTCTCCCATCTAGAAGTTGTTTCACTTGGTGGCTGGTAAAAATAGTTAGTTTGCCCGCCAAAGAGAGTTTTAGAGCATCTTCTATCAGGAGTGCAATAGCTGCAAGATTTTGAAGGCAGGGAGGCTGGCCAGCCTTGAACAGTTGGGTCGAGCCTCTTGGATAAGTAAGCTACAGGCTGGGGCTCAGATCCCAACCTTTGAGTTAACACTCCCAAGGCTATTCCCTCTCTTTCATGGACATAAAGTTGGAATGCTTTTTCTTGGTCTGGCAACCTCAAGGTGGGTGCTTGAGTTAAGGCTTTTTTTAGTGTAGCCTCTGCCTTCCTTTGAGGAGTTCCCTACATGAGTGGGATTGAATCATCCCATCCCTTCAAACTTTCATATAAAGGCTGCCAATTAGACCATAGTTGGGTATCCAGATTCTACAATACCCAGTTAGCCCCAGGAAAGCTTGCAATTGTTTTAGATTGTGGGGGAGGGCAACTGGAGGATTCTTTGTACTCGATCAGAGGACAGCCTCCTGGACCCATGCGTAATATGAACTCCCAGGTAAGTGACCTTTGTCTTGACCATTTGTGCGTTAGCACGGGAGAATTTATATCCCCTCTCTGCCAAAAAGTTTAGAACCTGAATTTCATGTTGTTGGGCATTTTTCTCATCTGGAGAGCAGATTAGTAGGTCATCTACATAGTGTAATATTTTACCATTAGGTCCCAGGTCCAGATCTAGGAGACCCTGGCTAAGAGCCTGCCCAAACAGGTGAGGGCTATCTCTGAACCCCTGAGATAATACTGTCCATGTCACCTGTTGATGTTTTTCTCCTGGAGCCTCCCACTCAAAGTCAAAAAGATATTGGGATTCTTTAGACAGTGGTATGCAAAAGAACACATCCTTGAAATCCAGGACTGTAAACCACTTGGCACTGGGTGGGATTTCTCCCAAGATTACACAGGGACTGGGTACTGTGGGATGGAGGGGGGCTACAGCTCCATTTATGATCTGGAGATCTTGAACCATTCTCTAAGTCCCATCCTTTTTCTTTACAGGGAAGATCAGGGTCTTACACAGTGAATTGGAGGGGACCAATAGCCCACAGGCAAGGAATTTATTTATTAGAGGCTGTAGTCCTTCCCAGGCTTCTCTTCTGAGGGGGGTATTATTTCTGGTTTGGAAACTGAATGGGATCTCAGAGGACAATGACGACTGGTTCAGCTTGGTGGGCTTGTCCAGGAGTTCCCTGTTCCCACACCTCGGAATTAATTTTGTCCTCCCATAATTTTTGGTCCCTCTCTATTGGAGAGGGTATAATGGGTTCCTCAGTAGTAACCAGAAGCTGTAGGGCTCTAGGGGCTGAAAAGCTTCCTATCATAAGGGTGGTCCCCAGTTTAGTGAGTATATCTCTTCCCAATAAGGGAGTAGGACACTCAGGGACCACCAAAATTGTGGGAAAATATTTGTCTGTCCCAACAACAAAAAAGTGCTCGGGTGAATCTTTTTGTATTTATTTTTCCTGTAGCACCCAAAATAGTACAGGTTTGGGAGAAGAAGGCTCCGGATTAGGAGGTCAGGACAGAGTAGGTAGCCCCTGTGTCAACCAAGAAATTCTCAGACCTACCTGCCACATCCCGTTGCACCGTTGGCTCCAGCCCTGTGATGGTTATCTGTGACAGGCACGCTGGCTGGAATGGGTCGCTTCAGTCCTGTTGAACCATTGTGAGGGAAGGCTTGGTGCTTGACCTTGAGGCTCTTGAGTCCCGAGGGCAGAGAGCTGCTTAATGTCCCAAATGATGGTATTTGTAGCAAGCCCTTTTAGGAGACTTGTCATGGTTTGGACACTCTTTGGCCAGATACCCCTCCTGTCTATAGATTAGGCATTTGCCTCATGCCTTGTCCTTTAAGGATTTGGGGTTTGCCATAGGGCTTCCCTGGAGGGTGGCCAGCATCTGGGCATGCCTTGTCTCTTTCCTTTTCTCCGTTTCCTGGGTCTTGGCCTCCCTCTCCTCTTCTCTGTTATAAAAGGTATTGGTGGCTGTTTGGACCAACTCATCTACAGAGGCAGCAGGGTCCTGCTGCTGTAGCTGTTGTAACTTTATCCTGATGTCTGATGCACACTGGGACAGGAATTTGTCCTTTAAAATCACCTGTCCCTTGTAAGAGTCTAAGTCCAGATTGGTAAACTTTGGAGGGTCTCTTTTAGCTTTTTCAGAAAGACAGTGGGGTTCTCATTGGGCTCCTGAGTTATTGGTGAAACCCAGGCATAGCTGATTACTTTTTCCTGGGCTGATTTTATTCCGCCTTTACACCGATCAGAAAATGATCCCTTTCCCAGATGTGCTCAGGGTGATTATAATTCCAATTAGGATCTGAGGAGGGGACCGCTGTTTCCCCAACTGGGTATTTATCATTTTGACGTGTGAAGCCTTGTAGCATACCTTTGGGCTTTCAGGTAAGACCCTAGCATAATCAGGGTCAGATAAAGTTTGACTAAATGTGACCATGATGTCCTTCCCCGTCAAGTCAAGGACCAAGGTAATGTGTTGGAATGTATCTATATATTTGCCTGGGTTATCTGTATAGCTTCCCAGGTCTTGTTTGATCTGTATTAGTTCTAAGAGGGAGAAGGGCTTATGGACACAACTTGGTCTGAATTCTCCTCCAGTTTCAACTACTTGAGTTAGCTTTTGTGGAGGGGGTGCTCCCAGATATGGGGGCACATTTGGATATGAGGAAGGAGCACCAGGCAACTTGGAAGTCATGGGAGGCGAGCCTTTTTTGGGGTGGGTTCCTTTTCTTGTTGTCTGTGCCTAACACCATTTGCCTAGTAGGCTCACTTTTAGGTCATACAGCAATCCCTTACTTAAGACAGAGTTCCTTCATATCTCTTAGTCAGAAGATAATTTGGACATAAAGGATCTCTGACCATTTCCCTTTTCTTTTGCAGAATAAGTCTAGGTGCAGGATGGTATTGTAATTTAAACTCCCATCCTCAGGCCAGTGTTCCTTATCCCCCAGAGAGGTCACGCAGTGGCACAAAAGAATTTTAAGTGACTTCTCCTTAGATTTAGAGGATCAAACAGCTTCTAGTTATCAAGGATGCATCTCAAGGGCCTCTGTTGGGAAGTGGATTGGTTATTTCCCATCTGAAAGACAGTGATGACAGGGAGGAAAACAAAGGAAAAAACTAATAGGCCTCCTTCTATTTTTATTGTTGGACATCCTCAGGGGTGAGTCTTTCTGAAGCTTATCCTACCCAGTACTGTTGCAACCTGAGAGCTGGGCATCCCCGGGTCAGGATGCAGATCCCCAGGCAGGTTGAGGTGTGATAGCCTCTTGGAGATTGAATCCCTGGGCAGGTTGCATGTCAGCCTCCTGAGAATTGGGTCCAAGGGCAGGTCGAGGCATATTGACCTCCTGGGACCCCTGAACTGGTGGATTCCTGAGCAGGTTGAGGTGTGACAACCTCCTGAGGACCAGATCCCTAGGCAGGTCGAGGCGTCAAACTGCTGGGACTCCAGGTTGGGGTTGGGCATCCCCAAGATCTCCAGGGTGACCAGTGCTGGGTAGGATTAAGTGGTTGTAATCTTAACTCATTGCTGGTTTGTCCACCACTGATGGGAATAGATACCATGATGTAAAGCAATCCAAGCCTGTGCCCTGAGACTGGGAACCTGGTGAAACAGCCATAAGCCTTATCCTCTTATTGCTCTGAGGGAATGTAAGTCACTGATTTCTTCCCCAGTCCTCCATAAGAGCAGTTTAGGGTGTTTCCAGTGGTAAACATTTCATTATCACAGACCCACTTTAGGTAATAAAAGAAGTAATGACAAAGGGAGTGGGTTATCTTGTCCCATTAGGGTCATTAAGAGTATTTTAATAATAATAAGCAGGGTGGGACAATGTTGCCATCAATCAGGCAGGGTCCTGGTCGGCAGAGTTAGTAAGTGGCTTAAGAACAAATTGATAAGAGGCAACAGGCCAGAAAAAGTGGAGTGGAGATACCTTTGTAACTTTAGGAGAAGGGTGGTAAGGGTTTGGGCCCAAACAGCCTGCAGGTCTAACTCCCAAAGTGGCCAACATTATCCCTGGAAGCCCAATTGCCCTTGAAGGGATGCCACCAACAGATGACTTCTAGCAGACACTGTGTGCCTGTCACCCACCCTAGCGGGTTCACTGAGAGATGCTGTTGCACGTGTTGTAGGAAACATGGAAGATGAAGGCCTGAATATCTAAAGGGATTGGATATCACATAGTATTTCCCTCCCAAGGGCCAGCTATTTTCTAGGTTGTCCCTCCAGAAGATTGTAGAGGCAACATTGTGGGCCTGGACCGGCTCGGGAAAAGAGCATGAAACAGGAGGGAAGGGGGCAGGGTACAACTTTTGACAGAATGACATAGCCCAAGGGCATAGCATAAAGCCATTAAAATCAAATGGGTCCAGGGTGACAGACTAGTCAAATTCAACTAAATCTTGATCCTCAATCTGCAAGCTAACTGACACACCCAGAGGAACCACAACAGTTCTAAGGTACTAACAAAAGACCAAGGAGTGGGTGGTTCCCCAATTGTTGGAATGATCCTCCAACTCATTATGAAATCACCCAACTCACAAAAACTAACCACACCACATTTTTTTTTTTTTCATCTATTTTTATTAGTTGGAGGCTAATTACTTTACAATATTGTAGTGGGTTTTGTCATACATTGAGATGAATCAGCCATAGTTTTACATGTATTCCCCATCCTGACACCACATTTCATGGCCGCTGCATATACCCTCTGTGATTGCACACACTCTGTGGACAGTGCTTCTCTCTGAATCTGAACAACTCTACCTCTTACCTATTGCTGTGTCTCTCACTGAATTTTTTTGCAATGAGACATCAAGAACCTAAGCTTCATTAAGTCCTGAAACCAGGCACTGAGGGTTTTGACCGGGCTCAAGTCCTGGTCGGACATGACTGAGTGACTAAGCATAGCACAGGGTCCCTGCCACGTGGGTTTGAGTCCCAATTTTAGGTAAACAGTTTCAAAGACAACTTTCAGAAATGGAAAGATGATGACCTGCCTAATCAAACAGTGGCATAGATGGAGAGAGGAGCTGAAGGACGGGAGGAAAAAGCAGTGGGAAAAACGTGTCAAGGAATCCCCTTCATAACCTGCTGGAAAACCTGCTAAATACCTGACCTGTCCTCACAGTTCTCACTGGCCTGATTCTTGGCACAAAGTGATTAATGACAGAGGAACCCTCACCTGCCTGGGTAGGCGTAGCAGTTAGTAGAGCCTTTGGAACACACACTCTGGCAGTAGCCCCTGCCAGAGTCCCTAAATTGCACCCATTGCTGATCACCTGTTCACAGGCATTCATGGAAACAAGAAACAAGAGGTGGTAAAGGAAGTAAGATTTTGCTAGCCATATGTCCTTACAGCCATAGGGGTGAGGACCTCCTAGCTTAACTGGAGGTCTTCTGGAATCTGAGACTGAGCTGCTTGAGTTTTCTGCCAAGTTTGCTTTTGTTGTCCTGGTTTCCAGCACACTAGGCTTCTTGTCATTTCCACTGCACTGGATTTCTTTTGCGTTCAGCTTCCACAGCATGAGCTTTCACTGAGTTGGGCTTCTGCTGTGCTTGGCCTCTCCGCTGAGGGGGCCGAGCCAAGGTTGTTTCAGCCAAGTTAAATCCAAGCCACAGCACCAGGTATATTGGTTCAGTTCAGTTCAGTCCCTCAGTCGTGTCTGACTCTTTGTGACCTCATGGATTGCAGCATGTCAGGCCTCCCTGTCCATCACCAACTCCCAGAGTTTACTCAAATTCATGTCCATTAAGTCATTGATGCCATCCAACCATCTCATCCTCTGTCATCCCCTTCTCTTCCTGCCTTCAATCTTTCCCAGCATCAGGGTCTTTCCAAATGAGTCAGTTCTTCGTATCAGGTGGCCAAAGTATTGGAGTTTTAGCTTCAGGATCCAGTCCTTCCAATGATATTCAGGACTGATTTCCTTTAGGATGGACTCATTGGATCTCCTTGCAGTCCAAGGGACTCTCAAGAGTCTTCTCCAACATCACAGTTCAAAAGTATCAATTATTAGGTGCTCAGCTTTCTTTATAGTCCAACTTTCACATCCATTCATGACTACTGGAAAAACCATAGCTTTGACTAGACAGACTTTTGTTGGCAAAGTAATGTCTATGCTTTTTAAAATACTGTCTAGGTTGGCCATAGCTTTTCTTCCAAGGAGCAAGCATCTTTTAATTTCAAGGCTGCAGTCATCATCTGCAGTGATTTTGGAGCCCAAAAAATTAAAGTCTGTCACTGTTTCCCCATCTCTTTCCCACGAAGTGATGGGACCGGATGCCATGATCTTAGTTTTCTGAATGCTGAGTTTTAAGCTAACTTTTTCACTCTCCTCTTTCACTTTCATCAAGAGGCTCTTTAGTTCTTCACTTTCTGCCATTAGGATGGTGTCATATGGGTTTGTGAGGTTATTGGTATTTCTCCTGGCAATCTTGATTCCTGCTTGTGCTTCATCCAGCCCTGCATTTTGCATGATGTACTCGGCATAGAAATTAAATAAGCAGGGTGACAATATACAGCCTTGATGTACTCCTTTCCCAATTTGGAACCATCTGTTGTTCCATGTCCAGTTCTAACTGTTGCTTCTTGCCCTGCACACAGATTTTTCAGGAGGCAGGTCAGGTGGTCTGGAATTCCCATCTCTTGAAGAATATCCCACAGTTTGTTGTGATCCACACAGTAAAAGGCTTTGGCATAGTCAATGAAGCAAAAATAGATGTTTCTCTGGAACTCTTTTGCTTTTTTGATGATCCAGCGGATGTTGGTAATTTGATCTCTGGTTCCTCTGCCTTTTCTAAATACAGTTTGAACATCTGGAAGTTCACGGCTCACGTACTGTTGAAGCCTGGCTTGGAGAATTTTGAGCATTACTTTGCTAGCCTGTGAGATGAGTGCAATTGTGCAGTAGTTTGAGTATTCTTTAGCATTTCCTTTCTTTGGGATTGGAATGAAAACTGACCTTTTCCAGTCCTGTGACCACTGCTTTTTCCAGATTTGCTGGCATATTGACTGCAGCACTTTCACAGCATCATCTTTTAGGATTTGAAATAGCTCAACTGGAATTCCATCTCCTCCACTAGCTTTGTTCATAGTGACGCTTCCTAAGGCCCACTTGACTTTGCATGCCATGATGTCTGGCTCTAGGTGGGTGATCACACCATTGTGGTTATCTGGGTCATGAATATCTTTTTTGTATAGTTCTGTGTATTCTTGCCACCTCTTCTTAATATCTTCTGCTTCTGTTAGGTCCATACCATTTCTGTCCTTTATCGAACCCATCTTTGCCTGAAATGTTCCCTTGGTATCTCTAATTTTCTTGAAGAGATCTCTAGTCTTTCCCATTCTATTGTTTTCCTCTATTTCTTTGCATTGATCACTGAGGAAGGCTTTCTTATCTCTCCTGGCTATTCTTTGGAACTCTGCATTCAGATTGACTCTTTCCTTTTCTCCTTGGCCTTTAGCTTCTCTTGTTTTCTCACCTATCTGTAATCACCTCAGGCAATCATTTTGCCTTTTTTGCATTTCTTTTTCTTGGGGATGGTCTTGATCCCTGCCTCCTGTACAATGTCATGAGCCTCCATCCACAATTCTTAAGGCACTCTATCAGATCTAATCCCTTGAATCTATTTGTTGAAAGGTCGGGGCATGCCCCGGAAAAGTGCCGCAAGGCAAATTCCGGAGGCTGGCTAACTTCCGGAGACCGACCCCCTGCAGCCTGGTCCAATCAGGTACCGACCCGGAGCCCTCGGACACTGACCGCCGCTGTAGCCCGCGCTTTCTTCCGTATATGAAAAGACCTGGCTTGGACGCCGGCCCTGGCTATAAAACCCCTCCCCACCCCTCATACCTCGCAGACTCCCTTTGTCTCCTCACTCACCCGCCCCCGGGAGTTCTGCCCGAGAGTGACCGCTCAATAAAGGCCTTCACCACCAGTCCTTAGAGGCGGCTTTTTTCCTCCCGTGGCGTTTTTCTAACATCTGGCGCCCCAACGTGAGGCCCGAGGTGAGGGCCCCCGGCACTCGCCGTTGAGGCCCCCTCGAGCTCCACCGCCACTGAAGCCTCGGACCCAGGCGGCTGAACAACCCCCCGGATGGCAGGATACGGAGTAAGTCCCTTCGGCTTTGGGTCCTGCACTCCCTGGCGACCACCTCCTAGGGCCCCGTAACAGCTGCGCACTTACTGGGCCCTCCCGGTCACCAGCTGGTGGAGAGACGTCCCCAGTGGCTGAGTAGACCTCCGGCTTTGGCCTCCGGCTTCGGCCTTTCCGGTCACCAGCTGGTGGGGAGACGTCCCCAGCAGCTGAGTTGACCTCCGGCTTCGGCCTTTCTGGGTCCCTGCGGTCGTGAGGAAGACGTTCCCCGCGACCACACGGACCTCCGGCTCCCCTTGACTCGTCCGAAGACGTTCGGACAGCGGGGGTTGCCTCCACGCCCCATGGTCGTCATGGGATCGACAGCCTCCAAACCCGATCCCCAATACTCCACCCCCTTAGAGTGCCTGCTGGCTAACCTGCGGACTCTAAGGCTAAAGAGAGATATCCGCCCCCAGCAGCTCACTTTTCTGTGTTCACAGGCCTGGCCTCAGTATTCCCTAGATAATGGCTCACAATGGCCAGCCACAGGGACACTAGACTTTGACGTCCTCCGTGATTTAGATAATTACTGCAGGAGAACGGGAAAATGGTCTGAGGTCCCCTTTGTTCAGGCCTTTTGGGCGTCGCGCTTTCGCTCCACCCTGTGCACTACGTGCGCTCCTAGCCAAATCCTACTCACCATGGCCCCCCCGGACTCCACCCTCCCGAGCTAAGCCGACTCCTCCTGTCTCTGAGTCCTCTGCTTTCTCTGTTCCCCCAGAAGATCTGGTGGCCCCCCCTCCCTATACCTCTCCCACGGCCCCCTCCCCTTCCTCTCCGGTTCCTACTCCCTCCCCTTCCACTCCGGCCCCTCCTACCTCTTCCCCCTCCTCTCCGGCCCCTCCTAACCCCTCCCCCTCTAACCCTACTCCGGCCTCTTTTGTTCCTGTTCCCGCCCCTGAGGCTTCACCGCCGGCCCCAGATCCTCCGGCCCTTAACCCTATCTTGTATCCTCCCCTTCCCCCAGTCACTCCCTTCTCGTCTCCGGTTAGCTCCCACACTCGCTCCCACAGCAACCCTCCAGGGGCCTCCCCTCCCCCTCCCCCAGCCCCGCTACTCCCTTTGCGACAAGTGGCCGGAGCCCACGGCCTGGCCCAGGTCCACGTCCCCTTCTCTCTCCAGGACTTAGCACAGATTGAGGCCAAGCTGGAATCCTTTTCCTCCACCCCCACTCAGTACATTAAGCAGTTTACTGGTCTGACCCGTGCCTATGCCTTAACATGGCAGGACATATATGTCATCCTGGGATCTACCACCACCCCCGAAGAGAGGCAGGCCATTTGGACAGCAGCCAGGGCTAAGGCCGATCAGCGACACTGTGCCAACCCCTCCCCCGAGCATCCCCTGGGAGCTCAGGCAGTTCCTGACACCGACCCTGATTGGAACTACCAGGAAGGGGGTGGCGGCCAGCTGTGGGTACACTATATGATAGAGTGTCTCCTCGACAGAATGGAAACGTCCTCTCATAAGGTAGTAAACCTCCTCAAACTAGATGAGGTGACTCAGGGGCCCGACAAAAACCCAGCCATGTTTCTTAATCGGCTGACTGAGGCCCTTGTTCAATACACCAGACTGTCCCCGGAGTCCCCCATTGTGGCAGCTACCTTGGCCAATCGTTTTATCTCCCAATCTGCACCTGACATCCGAGAAAAGCTGGCCAAGGCTGAGGACGGCCCTCAGACCCCTATTCGAGACCTGGTAAAAATGGCCTTTAAGGTTTACAACGCCCGTGAAGAAACTGCTGAGGCCAGCCAAAGGGCAAGGCTCAAGCAAGAGGCCGAATTTCAGGCAAGCCTCCTAAACCAACAAACCCAGGCCTTGGTAGCGGCCCTGTGGCTGGCGGCGGGCTCGGGGTCCCAAAACCCTCCTCCGGGGGCCTGCTTCAAGTGCGGCCAAGAAGGACACTGGGCCAAGATGTGCCCCAATCCGCGGCCTCCTTCCAAGCCATGCCCGTTGTGCAGACAGTGAGGACACTGGGCTAGTGACTGTCCCCAGGCCTCTTGGGCCCCGACTTCTAGGGGCCGGGGACCAGAGTGCCCCAGGGAGACCTCCTGCCCTCCTCCGGCCTTCGAGCTGCTGAGCTTCGACGATGGCTGACGCCGCCTAGACTCGGGAACCCCGATAACCCAAGCCAAGCCCAGGGTAACGCTCCAGGTAACGGGTAAGTCTGGTTAATGCGGGGGCTACCTATTCGGTCCTTCCCTCTTTCGGGGACACTTTACGTCCTTCCCAGGTTTCGGTTATGGGCATTGACGGCCAACCCTCATGTCCGCTCCAAACCCAACCACCACCCTGTCAATTAGATTCCTGCCTATTTACCCACTCCTTTCTGGTCATCCCCTCCTGCCCAAAAAAAATATACTCTCACAGATCTCCTAGCAGGTGGCTACGGCCCTGGACATCGACTGGCATCTCCACATCCCCTATCGGCCCCAATCGTCAGGCCTGGAAAAAAGGCACAGACAGCTCTAAGAAAGCCCCCTCTGGACCGGACTCAATGGTTTACTCCCATACCTCTTGCCCTTTCTAGGCCCTATACTCCTGCTGGTTATGGGCCTCACCATAGGCCCCTGCCTCGTCCAACTTATTCTTCGCAGGGTCCAAGAAATAGCGCAGGCTGCGACCGGACGGGCCATGCTCCTAACAGCTTACACTCGACTCAATCAAGAAGACATAGACCCACCTCACAATCCTGCATAAGCTGACTTTTCGTCCCGGCTGGCCCCTACCCCTCGTCGCCCCCGTTCAGAAGGAAATAGCCAGAGAGAACTGGCGCCCCTTGTCCTATAACAAAAAGGCCGGGATGAAAGGTCAGGGCATGTCCCGGAAAAGTGCCCACAAGGCAAATTCCGGAGGCTGGCTAACTTCCGGAGACCGACCCCCTGCAGCCTGGTCCAATCAGGTACCGACCCGGAGCCCTTGGACACTGACTGCCGCTGTAGCCCGCGCTTTCTTCCTTATATGAAAAGACCTGGCTTGGACGCCGGCCCTGGCTATAAAACCACTCCCCACCCCTCATACCTCGCAGACTCCCTTTGTCTCCTCACTCACCCGCCCCCGGGAGTTCTGCCCGAGAGCGACCGCTCAATAAAGGCCTTCACCACCGGTCCTTAGAGGCGGCTTTTTTCCTCCCGCGGCATTTTTCTAACATTTGTCACTTCCACTGTATAGTCATAAGGGATTTGATTTAGGTCATACCTGAATGGTCTAGTGGTTTTCCCTACTTTCTTCAGTTTAAGTCTGAATTTTGCAATAAGGAGTTCATAATCTGAGCCACAGTCAACTCCTGGTGTTGTTTTTGCTGACTATATAGAGCTTCTCCATGTTTGGCTGCAAAGAATATAATCAATATGATTTCACTGTTGATCATCTGGTGATGTCCATGTGTACAGTCTTCTCTTGTGTTGTTGCAAGAGGGTGTTTACTATGACCAGTGCATTCTCTTGGCAGAACTCTGTTAGCCTTTGACCTGCTTCATTGTGTACTCCAAAGCCACATTTGCCTGTTTCTCCAGGTATCTCTTGACTTCCTACTTTTGCATTCCAGTTCCCTATAATGAAGAGGACATCATTTGGGGTGTTAATTCTAGAACATCTTATAGGTCTTCATAGAACCATTCAACTTCAGCTTCTTCAGTATTACTGTGCAATGAAAGACGAAAATATCTAAGAAATACTGAATTGATTAACTAATATGGTTAAAATGAAATGATTTCCATTTTATGTTAATGACATATAATAAAATAACATCATTTCTGATAATGTTCTTTCTAGTTACGGTGACACTTTTAGAGTTAAATGTGTTTCATTTGTATCTGACTCAGTTGAGTTGCCTTAGTTATACTCTCATTTTCATCAATGGATTTAAAGACAATTTTTTCAAAGTTAGTAGACATAACTGCAAAAGTAAAGATGGCACAGTTATAAGTGTCCTACTTGCAATTACCAGATTTAAAAACCTTCTGGGTGATAGAGTGTTGGGTAATGAGCTGCTTTCACATCTTCTATTCTGGCTGCCTCCATTGAAGTTGACTGAACTGGTGGCCAGTGATGCTTCAGGCTTCCTTGAAGCTGAAGAAAATTTAGTTTTGGAAGAAAGCATTCAGAAATAAGGATACTAGAGTATAAGTAGAAGAGAAAAACATTGAATTATCACTGTTATTGATTTGATAACAATAGACAAATACATATATCTATATCTATCTATCTATCTATCTATACACATGCAGTGGAATAAAGGACTGATATAGTAGAATGGAAGGCTAAGGATTAAAGCAAGGACACCTATACAGTATCTATTTGCTTCTTGCTTTCCAAAGCAAATTTTAAAGTACATCATTCCCTTGATGGAGATTCATTAACATTTATAGCACTGAGAACTGAAAGGGAAAAAAAAAGTCAATATTTTTACAGTCCTGAAAGCACAAAGTGATGCAGTGAAAAATATTCTAGATTTAGAAGACCTGGTGCTTATTTTAGATTTTTTTATCCCTAGATCTTATGCCATGAGTAAATCATCAAAATCTTTAGTGTGTTAATTTGTTTATTTAAAAGAAATAAGTTTTGGAGCAGATAATAAGTCTTCTGTAAGTGCTTGGTATTATTACATGTTCACACTCATTAGAAAAAAAAATGATGTATGTTGCCAAGTTTCAGTCTCATAAGAATTCCATAAGATGATCTTCTGTGTTGTGGTGCAGACTGGGCAGTCCCTAAATATGTCTCTGTATGTCTCATTTTTGATTTAAAATTACTTAAGCAGTGACAGGAGGGATACTCAGACCACCCTCTCTGTCTCCCTGAAAGTGGGGGATAATCTCTGATGCTGCTATCCCTGCACGTGGAGGCAGAAGGACACGTTATCAACAAAGACAGGGAATTCAGGCCGAGAAGCCTGTAGATATAAACTGGGACTTCTTAAACCTCAACCTCTGTTTAGATTCTTCACTAACTGTGTACCCTGAACCTAAGTTTCTTTGTCCAGTCAGTTTCTCATAAATTTATTGTTTGTCTAAAAAATATAAAAGCTGCCTGATTTGGTCACTTTTTAGGTCTCATTTCTATGAGAACTTCATGTGCATGAATTAAAATTTGTTTCATTTTCTCTCATTAGCCTTGTGTCAATATTATTATTAGTCTAGCCACAAGAACTCAAGTAGGGTGGGGGATATTTCCCCCTCCGTGCCGTGTACAAATGGGTAAACTGAGGCCAAACAAGCCTAAGCAGTTTGCTCAAGGTCACCTGGCTCTTTGATGTGGCCAAATGCAGGTGAGAATACAGGTCAGTCTTCCTCCAAGACTGTGTTCTTTAAAGTAACACTAGCCTTCTATCTGCCAGGTACTTTTGGGGGCTTGAGGATACAGAATTAGGCAAGAGAGGCCAATTCCATCTTTATGGGAGGCGTCAGCAAGTGAGGGCTTCTCCCACCTGCTGAGGAAGGCACTCCAGAGAAGACTAACTCCGGGGCCCACCAGAAAGTGGAACTTATGGAGGGAAACCAGCAACATCTGTGGGATCCCCTGGGAACTACTATTTGAATGTGACCTGGTACATCCAACTCAGGTGTTTATTTTAGTGTGAGGGTGCTATGGCTGGAAGAGTTTGAGAACTTCTGCTCTAGTAGATTTTAATAAGGGCGTGTGGACGAGAGGTCTAAAATCTTAAAAAATACATATCAAAGAAAAGATGCTTTCAAGCTGTGGTACTCTATACTAAATTTACATGGTGATGTGACTGAGCGTTTGAGGGATGCTGGAGGGAGAGTCGTGGGTGAAGTCTTCTCTGACACGTGGCATATTAATCTGAGGGCCGAGAAGGAGGTGCTGCGCAAAAGCCAGAGAGGATCCCTCCAGGCTGAGAGGCCCCTAAGGGGACATGGCCTGGTTGAGAAGGGTCTGGCTCCTTGTGAGGAGGAGGAACCTGGGGAGTGAGAGAGAGAGAGGAAAAAAGAGAGAGAGCGTGAGAAAGCTGGGCCCTGCTGGTCTCGAAGGACATAGTGGAGAGTTTCATCTCAAGTGCCACGGGAAACTGAGCTTCCTTCCAACTCCACAGTCCAGTGAGTCTTCATTTATTTGCCTGCACATCAATCTATTATTTTCTGTAATCTGTGGATGTGAACAGAGAAGTAGTGGCAATAATGCACTTTGAAGATATTCATAAATACATAAATCGACTTTTTGATTCATATTTTATGTATTAATTAGAATTATTTGCCATGTATATGTATGGCTGAGTCCCTTTTCTGGTCACTTGAAACTATATCACAGCATGGTTTATTGGCTATGCTCCAATATAAAATAAAATGTTAAAGCAATATGAGAACAAACACACAAAGAAAAGGCCACGTGAAAATGGAGGCAAAGTTTGCAGTGGTGCATGTACAAATCAAGAACTTCCAGGAACCACCAGAAGCCAGGAGAACTGTGGGAGATTACATTTTTGTTGTTTGAAACCACCCAGCTGGTGGTAGTTTCTGATCATAGCCATAGGACTCTAATGCAGAAGGTTTAATTTTTTTTAACTTACTATTTTGAAAAGGCCAGATTCTTATTTGTGGGAAGACAAACTATACTCAGATTTTTATTTTCTTTCCTTCAACATGTCATTACTTTGATGGTAGAATTTGAGAAAAGTTCATTTTTGTATGTTGGTAAGCATTCCTACAGAATATGAAGATTAAGGAAAAACCAAATCTTCCTTAAGATTGTAGGATATAAGAGAATAGGTGCCAGTTGTTCTGTTCAAAATGCTGTGTGTCCATTTTAACAGCTAAGATTTTAATTCTATCATCTCAAAGATTTCTTATTAAGTGTGCCCTTGCTTTAGAAATTAGATGAGTTAATTTTTTTTTGTTTGTTTGGTTTTGATAGTAAAGTATGGAGACAGTACATTTGTCTCAACTATCTGAACCTATCAGGGAAGATAAATGGTGTCTCTCTAGATGCCTTGTCAGCATTAAAGAAAATAAAATAGTGGCTTTTCAGTCTGTTGGGTGGTATAGTCTGTGAGGGAAATTGATATTTCTGATGTGCTCACAGAAAGCATTGTTTTCAGCTAAAGCATGGGAAAACAGTTCTTTTAAAACCAGGCAGCAACAGCACCAGAAATGGCCATTTAACACATGGCCAAATTTGACACATTGCACAGTTAACCCACCCCAGTGTTCTCGCCTGGAGAATCCCAGGGACGGGGGAGCCTGGCGGGCTGCCGTCTATGGGGTCGCACAGACTCGGACACGACTGACGCGACTTAGCAGCCGCAGCAGCACAGTTAACACCGCCAGCAACAAGAAAGTTCATTTCGATGGTAAGGCATCAGTGAAATGTGACAGTTTTAATTTTTTTGACTATTTGTTTTCTTCAGTGGTAGCATATCATAATCACCTGTGAATTTTTTACAATTCAGATAAATGCCTGATCCCACCTCAGATTCTGATTCAAAAGTGTCAGGAGAGGTCTAAGTATGAGAGATTTTTATAAGTCCTATATGTAATTCTGAGGTGTGGAATCTCGAGGTTGAGAACCACGGATCCAATGGGGGTGAGTAGTATTAATAAAAAAAGAGGTATTTTGGGGTAGCTCAGACTATAGCAGGAACTTCTCTAGTGGCTCAGTGGTAAAGAATTTGCCTGCCAATGCAGGAGACATGGGTTTGATCCCTGGGTTGGGAAGATCCCCTGGAGTAGGAAATGGCAACCCATTCCAATATTCTTGCCTGGGAAATCCCATGGACAGAGGAGCCTGGAGAACTACAGCCTGTGGGATTGCAAAGAGATAGACATGACTTGACCATTGAGCATGCACGCAGGAATATAGCATCAGCTTCAGATAACCAAAAACTATTTCAGTTTTATAGTAGTATTTTCATAACTATTCATTCTAAGTGTTCTTGTTTATTTAACTGGAGGCACAGGCCAGGTTTTGAAATTAATTTTTTAACTCAAGTTAGTCATCTCTTCACCAGGCCATGAGGATTTATGTCTTTTAGGTTAAATGACCAACTTGTAAACTTTAACATCTGGAGAACCACAGGAAGGAATTGTGACAAACCTATCATTAATACAGGCTTCCCTGGTGGCTCAGACACTAAACAATCTTCCTGCAATGCAAGAGACCTGGGTTTGATCCCTCTTGGGAAGATCTCCTGGAGAAGGGAATGGCTATTCTCCAGTCTTCTTTCCTGGAGAATCCCATGGACAGAGGAGCCTGGAGGGCTATATATAGTCTATGGGATTGCAAAGAGTTAGACACGACTGAGCGACTAACATTTTCACTTCACTTACAATTAATGCACGCAGAGGTTAGGCATCCAGGCTCCTTCAGTCTTTGAGAACAACTGTATGTTACCTCACTCATTAAAATATATCCATGTCACAAATTCAGTATAATGCATATATAACGAATCATTGACTTGCAGCTCAAAGGATGATTAAGGCTATGTCTGCAGAAATTATATAATTAAAAATTTTTAGTTTTAATATTTTCATATTTCAGTTTTTTCCCCCAGATTCTAACTTTTTTCGAACCACTATGAAACTAATAGTTGGTAGACATTGGGCCAGTAGGGCCTGATGATAAAATGATCCTGGGCATGTTAAAACCATCTCTGAAATAGTCTAAGATATTTGCTATCTTTCAAAACTACTTTAGAACTCCTCACTCAGTCTGATGTGAAATATGATTAGATTTCAGTCAAACTCTAAATAGTATATAAAGGACATATAAAGACTCCTGAGAACCTGGAGCCATGTCACTGGAAGAAATGGCTTTGAGACACCAAAATCTTGAGAAATAACTTTTATTTTCAGCTCTTTGCAATTGAAGGGAAATCTTCAGGCACATGCCCAAGATGACTAGTCAGAGTTACCAGAAATGGCTGCACACAGTGACTAGACCTGAGCATCACAGGACACAATGACTGGTTCTAGTTATTAGACCAACCAGCAGTAGGTGTGTTAGTGCACACATATACACACATACATTATGCCAACCTGCGATTTTGTGTATGCTGCTTCCTGCATCTGAAGAAGCATTTATCTCACCTCAACAAATGTCAGTTATGTAAGTGTAATTGTCTTATTGCTCCAGTGAATTTGATGATGTTTTCTGAAAATCATAAAAGCTGCTTGTGGTGCAGCTGAGTGATTTTATGGACATTTCACTGAATATTGTATCTTGTTTTTGTACTGTGCTCTTAATTCTGAAATACAGGGCCATGCATGGAAAAGGTGCTATCACTACAATAACAAACAGATCAACTGAAAGGACACCCTTTGCCTAGAGCATTTTTGCAGGTGTGAATGTGAAGTTGAATGATGGATTGAAGAAGATACTTCAAAAGACAGATACACAGCATCTCAACACACACACACATGAGTTATGAATGCATATCTTGATGATATATAGTACTTATGACTCAAAGTGATAAAATATTTTATTGTTGTACTTGCCAGTGACCACTGGGTCAGTTCTGAATCTGATAATTCCCTCTGTCATTCCCTCTATTGAATTCAGGTAAAGTTATCTAATGTCCCAGAGCAGATTCACTAAAAGTGAAAACTAGACGCTCTCTCTGATGGTAACAATATATAAGCTTTTTATTTTCTTTAGCTATAATAAAAGAGGATGCACTTTCTTTTGTTACAGAATGCTGAGTTGTTGAAAACTTATGAGTGATTCTATTGTTCTTGGTGTGATGAGACTGCGTAGGGTCCTAAATGAGTGTGCAGATGTCACAACCAGGTTGTCTAGAATTGAGTCTTCATACCACTCCACATTCCTGAGCAAACTTGGGCGAGTATGTGAAGTCTGTGCTTCAGACTCCTTCCTGTGCAGTGATGCTAATACCAGTACCTGTTTCCCAGGGTTGAGTGAGGACTCAATATGCTAACGACTGCCAAACTCTTAGAGCAGCAACTGGCACAAGCAGGAATGTTAACATTTGCTATCCTGTGGTTACTTATAATATACTTTCCATACCCATTAGAACACTCACTCCAGTATTCTTGCCTGAATAATCCCATGGACAGAGGAGCCTGGTGGGCTGCAGTCCATGGGGTTGTGAAGACCTGGACAAGAGTTCGAGACTGAGTGCATATGCTCCGATTAAAACTATCTTTTGCATTTAACTTTCTTCCTCATCATTTGAGTTGGTTAAAACAAAATTCAAAGCCACTGACTCATTTCATTTATTATAAAAAACTAAACATAAAAGTAAAAAAATTAGCTTCTGGTTGTTTGAACTCAAAGAGAAGACACCGAGTAGGCAATTATGCATGTATATCTTTGAGTGAATTTCTATTATGCAGAGTTTTGGACTGATGTAAAAAATAATATCAACCGAAGGAAGCTGAGGGTGAATAAGGGCATTTTCTTTAATATGAAATTCATTTTTGAAGTATTTGTAGTGGTATTGAATTAAAATGTTGTTCAGTAAAAAGAGAGGTGTGACAAAATATTCACAAACAAGTAGTAGAGATCAGTTATGAACTGAGAAAATGAAGATGCTAATTATTTCCTGACCATCTGCTGAGTTTTAAAGTTTTGCATTATGGGGAAAACAGTAATCTTAATAATTTTGAATATATCATTAATTTTCTAAATTATTAAAGTAAAAAATATACATCATAGAAAACAAGGAAATGCAAAAACTTTTATGAAGAGGAAATACAATTTGCCTTATAATTTTATCACCCCAGGATAAATATCGTTAACACTTTGAAATATCATCATGTGAAATTTAATATCCTCTCACAATTTGGATCCCACTGTGAAGACAGAATGTTGTAGCTTTGTTTTATTTTAATTTAAGTAGTGTCTATAGAGAAGTTTGTCAAATATTCTGCATAGAAATTACTTGTAACAACTGATTACTATTCTGATATTTGTCTGTATCATAATTATTTTCATCATTTCTCTTTTGATAGACATTTAGATTTTTTAAATTTTGTTAATTTGGCTACATATAATTACAGTGAGCATTCTCATAAAAATCTTTATCCCATTTATTATTGTTGCCTTATGAGAGGTTGCTAGAAATCAAATTGCTACAAAAAAAGGGCTCATAGTGTTAACACTAGAGAAAGATGACCAACTTGCTTTTGCTTTTCTAGTTTGTTCCAGTTTATCAGCAGTTTGTGGGAATGCACATCTTGCTAAAATCCTAATGCCAGCAAGTATAATTTTTTAGACTATTTTAAATTTGATAGAAATATATATATATATATATATAATATATATTTTATATATAATTACGTGCTGATGTTTTATCCCCCTCCACTCTCTTTGACTTGCTGAAGTCTAATCCCCATCGTGAAAAAAACAAACAAACAAAAAAAACAAATAAAGGACACTCTCTGTAAAAAAAAGAAAAAAAAGAAAGATATTGAGGGTGAGGCCATGGTGAATGGGATTAGCACCCTTATGAAAGGAAGCCAGAGAGCTATTTCATTCTTTATCCAACAAGAGGATGTGAAGTTGGCTATCTTCAGTCCTGGAGACCCCCATCCACACTCCTACCCCGTGCTGGCATTCTGATCTCAAAATTCCAGCCTCCAAAACTGTGAGAAATAATTTCTATTGTTACTAAATCACCCAGTCTATGGTATGTTGCTGTAGCAGCCTGGACTAAGACATCTGTGGTTATTGTTTTAATTTGCATTTCTTGTTTTGCTAGGTAGGTTTAATATTTGAGTGCTTTTTGATGACTTTTCTTTCTTAGAATTTTTTGCTTATGTCTGCCAAATCTTCTTTTGGGTCATTCATCATTTTATGTACGTATCGTATAAGGTGACACTAGTGGTAAAGAATCAGCCTGCCAATGCAGGAGACATAAGAGATGCAAGTTCAGTCCCTGAATCAGGAAGAACCCCTGGAGGAGGAAATGGCAACCTACTCCAGTATTCTTGTCTGGAAAATTCCATGGACAGAGGAGTCTGATGGGCTGTAGACTGTGTGGTTGTACATGATTAAGTATCTGAGCACTCACACATACCTTATAAGTAATACAAACTGCTAGTTTTCTTTCAATATTCATTCACCCCTTTTCCCAAATAATAGGCTTTTTTGACTTGGCATTGCTAAGTATTGTTTCCTAGTCTGCTGGACAGCTAGGTATGGTCATATTACTTAATTTTGTCTAATGTAATCAGAATGAAATTGAGATATGAAATTTGGGGTTGTGCTTTAAGAGGAAGTAATATGGCCTTTTCTTCCTTTTGCAGAGTGGGGACTCTTATTTGAATTGCTTTTATTTTCAGTTGATTCTCTTGGTTTTTAGTTTAAAAATACATATGTAAATAAGGGCAGTATTCTATTTTGCCTCCAAAATTAATGGAACTTAAGACAATGGCTACCTTGCTTGTCTTAGCAGGGATGATGTATCTATAGTTCCATCAGTTACCTGCATAAGAAAAGACACACAGTGTTAAAGCACTAATTGCATTTTCAAATAAAGTGGTTGATTTAAAACACTCAAATGAAAAATTAATTTTTGTGTGTATCTTGTCTTCTTGAATTATCTAGAAAAGTCAGGCAATGTTAAAGATTTTGACAGTTTTCTCCCATCCCTGAAAATATATTGCTTCTTCAGTATACTTTTGCTAATGGTTTGTTTAAAAAGTACGTTGTGTCATGTAACAGATAATGTCTTTGTGTTGTATTTCAATTTTGTTGTACATCACTTAAATAATCAGGCATGCTTATTGAGTTTAACAAATGTCTCTTCAGCATCTATTAAGATGATTTTGTGATCAAAAAATAATATTTTTATTAAGGAATTGCCTCTGCAATGCTAAAATTTATCTAAGGATTATTATTTTAATATATCACAGTATTTGATTGAATATTTTACATACTTTTTGTATCTATGTTAAGTGAAATCAGTAAGCATTTCTTCTACTTTGTGACCATTTTGTTGGATTTTCATTTTAAGAATATGCTTGATACAAAAATTGAGATTTTTTTCCTTATATTTATAAGCTCTGGGAAAACTCCATGTACCTAAAACTGTCCAGACCTGATATATTTCTTGGAATTAATGTTTTTTTTTGTCACTTATGTGACAAATTCTTTTTCACACTTACTGGTTCTTTGTTGAAACATTTTTCTTAAAAACTCAATCATCCTATATATATTTATTAATGTTTTAGCTTAGAGTATTCCAGAATATTCTTTTAAATCTTCTAACATTTCCTCTGTATCCTAGTTCTTGCTTTTCTTCTTTATGTGTCTTCCCTCTTGCTTTACTTGATAGGAGGTCCTTTGGTAACCTTTATGCAGCCACTCGGGAAAAGAGGAAGCCCTAAATAGTATATTATGCAAAATGCTGGGCTGGATGAAACCCAAGCTGGAATCAAGATTGCTGGGAGAAGGAGAAGTATCAATAACCCCAGATATGCAGATGACACCACCCTTATGGCAGAAAGTGAAGGACTAAAGAGCCTCTTTATGAAAGTGAAAGAGGAGAGTGAAAAAGTTGGCTTAAAGCTCAACATTCAGAAAACTAAGATCATGGCATCTGGTCCCATCACTTCATGGCAAATAGATGGGGAAACAGTGGAAACAGTGACAGACTTTATTATTTTGGGCTCCAAAATCACTGCAGATGGTGACTGCAGCCATAAAATTAAAAGACACTTGCTCCTTGGAAGAAAAGCTATGACTAACCTAGGTAGCATATTAAAAAGCAAAGACATTAGTTTGCCAACAAAGGTCCATCTAGTCAAAGCTATGGTTTTTCCAGGAGTTATGTATGGATGTAAGAGTTGGACCATAAACAAAGCTGAGTGCTGAAGAATTGATGCTTTTGAACTGTGGTGTTGGAGAAGACTCTTCTGCAAGGAGATCCAACCAGTCCATCCTAAAGGAAATCAATCCTAAATATTCATTGAAAGGCCTGATGCTGAAGCTGAAACTCCAATACTTTGGCCACCTGATGTGAAGAACTGACTCTCTGGAAAAGACCCTGATGCTGGGAAACATTGAAGGTGGGAGGAGAAGGGGAGGTCAGAGGATGAGATGGTTGGATGGCATCACTGACTCAATGGACATGAGTTTGAATAGGCTCCTGGAGTTGGTGATGGACAGGGAAGCCTGGTGTGCTGCAGTCCATGGGGTCACAAAGAGTTAGACACAACTGAGCGACTGAACTGTCTGACTGAAATAGCATCATGGTGGTTTTCACTTTGCTGTTTGTTAATCCCTTTCCTTGGATGCTCCCAACTTTCTGAAATAGAGGATCTTGGAACTTTCTGTTAAGGTTTTCTGGTGGGATTGGGTGGGAGACTTTGCTGGTTAGCTGACTTAGATTCACTGTCTTTTTCACTCCCACCCTGTTTGTGTTCTCTGTAGCTGTACTTCTTCAAAATTTGTGACGACATAAGAAGTCACAGTGCTGGCTTTCAATGCTAATATAGATTTACTTATTTTTTAAAAATATTTAGTTATGACTTTTACCAAACACCTACAGTGGTGGTGAGATGTTCATGTTGTTACAGAGGTTTGGTGAAGAATGGTAGATTCTTTGCCTACTAACCATTTTATTAGGATTTCTACATTTAACTTTTCAAAACAATTCAAATCAATTTTGAGGTATAGAGTCAAATTCAGTGATTCTCAAGGACCATTTTTTTTCTAGCACAGCTTCCTCAGTAATCTTATCCATTTTGGATTAGATGGTGATGCTTCTTATATCATGTAATAATTTGATCTATCACAGGTTCCACTCAGAATGTTTTCTAATATGCATTATTTTTGTGCTAAGCATGTGATAGCTTACCACATGTATTACATTTTAATCTGATTTTGAATGATAGACTTTTCTGTATTTTTATAGCACATTTTATTCTGTCCTGTTCTAAATGTGGTTCTCTGTGTTAGATTGTCACACCCTGAACGGCTAACTCCGTCTAAACTTGCCTGTGCTAACCGCTTTCAGGTCATCGTGTTGTGACGGTCAGTTTTAAGTGTCAACTTGGCTCGACTACAGTGCCCAAGTCTTCTGTCAAACACTTGTTGCTGTGAAGATGTTTTAAGGTGTGTTTAGCATATACCATCGGTAGACTTTTAGTAAAGAAGGTGATCCTTGGCTTTCTGGCCGAGTCTCATCTAATCAGTTGAAAGGCTGTAAGAGCAGAACTGAGGTTCCCTCAAGGAAGAAGATATCCCCAGCGTCGTTGGGTGCAGGATCAGTAGTAGCCAGAAAGAAATTTGCTTTACAGATTTCAGATTTGCCAGTCCCACAGTCAAGGAAGCCTTGATTCACCCTGTTCCTTAGTAGAACCCTGACTCATATAGCTAGCTGCCTGTAAATGTTTTTTCAGCAACAGAGAATTTTTAATCTCTAAATATTTTCAATTTCAGTGTTGTAATCTACTGCATGAAAATCCAAATACTATTCTTATATCATCTTATGTATTGTGAAAATTTATGGTGCTAGTCTTGGGATTGAAAGGAAAAAAAGGGTATTTTTTTTTTCTATTCACCATGACACTAACTTAACACATGTCAGTACTTTCTCTCTACCAGCCAACAGCAAGACAAAAAGTATATTATGTTCTTCCAAGGAGAGATGGCAATCATCCAAAAAGTAAATGAAAGGAAAAGAGTTTATTTTATATAACCTCTATTTAAAGGTATTTATTGTGCCACTAGCACAGACTCCCTCTTACATTGGTGGGTTGCTGAATAAGAGAATGGGGAGATTCACTTTAACATAAATTCCTCTCCAATGATGTCTTCTCTCAATAGCCTGCAAACTCACAGAAGAGTGTTGTTTACATCTTTTATGATGAGAAGATAAAGTATGTACTTTACTGATTCACAGGAATAGATTCCCAAAAATGACTTTCATTATTTTCTAGGGAACACAATTTTATGTGAGAAACAGTTCTCAGAATTGAGATACCGTTTGCTTCTCTTTTTAGATTAAACACCAGGCTCCTGTGGATGTGCTGTGCTTGCTCTTCCAGGGTAGATTCACATTAACGCATATCCTTTCTGAAATGCATTGGTACTGCCCTCTTGTAAACTAAAAAACTACTCCAGCCATGCTGAAAACTCAAATGACTGCTCTATAAATGTAGGCTCATTATCAGAAATTGTTACCACTAGTGCCACACAAATGGGTACACAGAGCATTAAACTTGTTCTCGCTCTCTTTTCCTGGGGTTGTGATGACATTCTGAAATACTGCTTACAAGATGATTATTAGAGGATAAAATCAGTACTGCCAAACTTTTATCAGTCTTCAAAAGAAATCAGCAAAGGAGTGATGAGTTACTAGCTTTACTCTTGTGTTTTTCTCCAAGCTTGACAGTAAAGTATTTTTGCTTCAGAAAAACACACATTAGCATCAACCCAGGGACTCCACAATGACATTTCTTTAACTACATGGATGCAGTTTATTGTTTGTCTTTGTAGTGAATCTGTTTTACCTTATGCTTGCATTTGTGTGTGTATGTGTGTGTGTGTGTGTGTGTGAAATTTGCTATATGTTAAATGTCCTGTTAATTGAATAGAGCATGTAAAAATAATGCATTACTCCTTAATTAGAACAGATAGGTTTCTTTTTTATTCCTCAGCAAGATATTTTCTGTATTTTAAATCTCTACTCTGCATAACTCCTGTGCAGAGTAATTAGACTTGATAAAGAAAGAATTTAAAAGTGTGTGTGTGCACATGTGTGTGTATGTTTTGGAGAGAGTTTGTAAAGCACACAAAATATTAACCATATTGAAAATTTTATTTGTGGATATTTTACTATACTCCATTGTTTTTAATGTACTTTTGGACATTTTGCAAGAGCAAGAGGGTCCTTTTAATTATTTATTTTAGATAATAATCTAAGGTGACATCATTCTTTGAAGACAAAAAGCAAAGCACCAAATTTACTTTTGGTCAGACGTATCCACACTCCAGAAACATGTACCATGCTACTTAGTCAAAAAACATACACCACGCTACTGAGTCAAGATTAGAAAATTTCATTTTATTCATTTATTAACTTTAATTTTATTTATTTAAAAACTTTCATTTATTAATCCTTCACACCTTTGTCTCCCATGAGTTTCACTTCTATGCTTCAATCACAAACTTTTCCTTGAATTATATAATAATTCCAGAAATTCCTCTTTAATAAACCTACTAATCAATATTCAGGTCTCATTGCATTGCATTTGTGAATAGCATTTGATATAGTCAATTATTCATCCCTCTTTAATCATCTGGCCTCCACAACAACTTGCTTATAATTTTCCAGTAGTCACTGATTACTCCCTTCATTTCTGTTCTATTGCTACATAACAAATTATCACACATTCAGTGCCTTAAAATAACACCCATTTATTATCTTACATTTGCTTTTGATTATAAGTCTAGCTCAGGGTCTCTTAAGGCTGAAACAGTGTTGGCTAGGCTGCATTCTCATCTGGAGGTTTGACTGGGGAAGAATCCACTTCCACGTTTATTTATGTTGTCAGAGCTCGTTCCTTGTGGCATGTGAACAGGTCCCTGTTTGCTGGCTGTCAGCTTGGGATTACTATTTCGCCTGGGGTTTGTTGAGGTCCTTGCCACATGGCTCTCTGACACACCCTCTATGAACATGACTGTGGATTTCTTCTCAGCTAATCAGAGATTCTTCAGTGTTACTGGTTGGGGCATAGGCTTGGATTACTGTGATATTGAATGGTTTGCCTTGGAAATGAACAGAGATCATTCTGTCATTTTTGATATTGCATCCAAGTACTACATTTCGGACTCTTGCGTTGACCATGATGGCTACTCCATTTCTTCTAAGGGATTCCTGCCCACAGTAGTAGATATAATGGTCATCTGAGTTAAATTCACCCATTCCAGTCCATTTTAGTTTGCTGATTCCTAGAATGTCAACATTCACTCTTGCCATCTCCTGTTTGACCACTTCCAATTTGCCTTGATTCATGGACCTAACCTTCCAGGTTCCTATGCAATATTGCTCTTTACAGCATTGGACCTTGCTTCTATCACCAGTCACATCCACAACTGGGTATTGCTTTTGCTTTGGCTCCATCCCTTCATTCTTTCTGGAGTTATTTCTCCACTGATCTCCAGTAGCATATTGGGCACCTACTGACCTGGGGAGTTCCTCTTTCAGTATCCTATCATTTTGCCTTTTTATACTATTCATGGGGTTCTCAAGGCAAGAGTACTGATGTGGTTTGCCATTCCTTCTCCAGTGGACCACATTCTGTCAGACCTCTCCACCATGACCTGACCATCTTGGGTGGCCCCACACGGCATGGCTTAGTTTCATTGAGTTAGACAAGGCTGTGGTCCATGTGATCAGATTGGCTAGTTTTCTGTGATTATGGTTTCAGTGTGTCTGCCCTCTGATGCCCTCTCGCAACACCTACCATCCTTACTTGGGTTTCTCTTACCTTGGATGTGGGGTATCTCTTCATGGCTGCTTCAACAAAGCGCAGCCGCTGCTCCTTACCTTGGATGAGTATTTCCTCACGGCTGCCCCTCCTGACCTTGAACCAGGGAACAAATTGCCAACATCCACTGGATCATCGAAAAAGCAAGAGAGTTCCAGAAAAACATCTATTTCTGCTTTATTGACTATGCCAAAGCCTTTGACTATGTGGATCACAATAAACTTGGAAAATTCTCCAAGAGATGGGACTACTAACCACCTGATCTGCCTCTTGAGAAAACTATATGCAGGTCAGGAAGCAACAGTTAGAACTGGACATGGAACAACAGACTGGTTCCAAATAAGAAAAGGAGTACGTCGAGGCTGTATATTGTCACCCTGCTTATTTAACTTCTGTGCAGAGTACACCATGAGAAATGCTGGGCTGGAAGAAGCCCAAGCTGGAATCAAGATTGCCGGGAGAAATATCAATAACCTCAGATATGTGGATGACACCACCCTTATGGCAGATAGTGAAGAGGAACTAAAAAGCCTCTTGATGAAAGTGAAAGAGGAGAGTGAAAAAGTTGGCTTAAAGCTTAACATTCAGAAAACTAAGATCATGGCATCTGGTCCCATCACTTAATTGGAAATAGATGGGGAAACAGTGGAAACAGTGGGTGACTTTATTTTTCTGGGCTCCAAAATCACTGCAGATGGTGACTGCAGCCATGAAATTAAAAGATACTCCTTGGAAGGAAAGTTATGACCAACCTAGATAGCATATTAAAAAGCAGAAACATTACTTTGCCAACAAAGGTCCGTCTAGTCAAGGCTATGGTTTTTCCAGTGGTGATGTATGGATGTGAGAGTTGGACTGTGAAGAAAGCTGAGCGCTGAAGAATTGATGCTTTTGAACGGTGGTGTTGGAGAAGACTCTTGAGAGTCCCTTGGGCTTCAAGGAGATGCAACCAGTCCATCCTGAAGGAGATAAGTCCTGGGTGTTCATTGGAAGGACTGTTGTTGAAGCTGAAACTCCAGTACTTTGGCCACCTCATGCGAAGAGTTGACTCATTGGAAAAGACCCTGATACTGGGCAGGAGAAGGGGATGATAGAGGATGAGATGGCTGGATGGCATCACCAACTCGATGGACATGAGTTTGAGTAAACTCCAGGAGTTGGTGATGCACAGGGAGGACTGGCGTGCTCGATTCATGGGGTCGTAAAGAGTCAGACACGACTGAGTGACTGAACTGAACCGAATCAGAGATTCTCACACTTTGAGTCTCTCCTTGAAGAGTTTCCATCAGAGTTGACCTGAACTCTCAGTCAAAGTGGTTGACTCATTAGGTTAGGCCACAGGGATCATTTCCCTTTTAATTACCTTTCAGTTTCCTAATTAAGGACCTTGCTTATACCTATAAAATCCCTTTGCCTTTGACTTATGATGTAATCTAATCATAAAGATTTCATCACAGTGAGAAGTCTCACCCACAACCAAAGGGAGTGGATTATGCAAGTTGTGTACATCAGGGAGCAGAGATTTGGGGGCCCTCATAGAATTCTATCTACCACACACCTGCTAAGTCTCCTTCTCTGAACCTTTCTCATCTTTCCAAACTCTTGGTGCTCCAGGACCCCAGGGTTCAGCCTTTGGCTATATTTGTTCGCTCCCTAAATAATCACATCATTCTGATATATTCTGATAATATTTAATGCTGGTGAATCCAAATTTGGACTCCAGTCCCTACTTCTTCCTTGAAGCCAGACTTATGTACCCTAAATGTTTTTGACATGGATGTATAATAGGCATCTCTATTCAGCAAATCCCAAACTGGCCTTTATCCTCCCTCTCAAATCTACTTCTTTCATAGTTTTTCCCAATGTGTGTTCATTTTGGGTAAATCCCATCACACTGCATGACTAGTTCTCCTCCTGTCTTTATAAAAATAGCATCCTTACTTCTTTCTCACATCACTTTCCTACATCTGCCTTCCTGAGTTTTTCAGCCCAAGATTCATCTTTTTGTCTCTTTATACTACCTTCTACCTAGAGAACTGAACAGTGTGAGAGACTTTCCACAGATAAGCATTGTTTCTGTCATTTTGCCATTATTTGTAAGTGGTCTCCAAGTTCAAGGGAGTCTCCATGCTTTTGAGGAATGTGTTTTCTTGACTATGATAAATCCTCTCTTTCTGACATAAATTCCTTTAAACCTTTATCATTTAAAAAAATCTCTGTGTGCCACTGAAAGTCCCTCAAAAGGAGATGCCTGTGCCTCCCCGATAATAGCTAATGCTCCCTGTGTGTTTGCATTTATCCCTGCATATTCATTCAGTTTTTTTTTCAAGGTCTCAGATAAGGAATCCTTTGAATATCCCCTATTTCCTTTATATTTTCAATGTTTTCTTCACCAGTGGCTCTTTCCCTTAGCTGATAAACATGTACAAATCTATTGCATCTAAATACAAAGAACACACCTTCTTGTCCTTGAGTTCCTTCCTGCCTTGATTTTCTTATTCACTACACAATCATTCATCTTGAAAGAGTGGTTTTATTTACCCTTTTTATTTGCTGACCTTCCCTTTATTGCACAGCTCTCTAAAATCAGGCTTCTACTCCCACAATGCCATTAAACTACTCACTCTCCGGAGTCATAAGGACTGCTAAATTGTGAAGTCCAGTGGTCATTTTTCAGATCTCTCCTGCTCTTATCTGACCACATCAGTTGCTTCTTTTTGAAACAGTATAATTCCTTGGCTGTGGTTCTACTTCTAGTTCTCTGATCACCTTTCATATTCTCAGAAATTTATTTCATTTTGTGTCTCCTTGTTTTTTGTTTCTGTATTATTGTATCTTGCTTTCTCATCATTCCCACAGTTTTAATCTTGTCAAATAGGTGATGATTCCAATATTGAATTTGCTTTTTAGGACTCTCTCCATTCTAGTGCCTTTTTCCATAGCTAGATGTAAGATGCACCCCTCAAACTTAATTAGATACCTGCGTAACTCCTTGTCCTTTTGATTTTTTGCCACAGCATATTGTCCTTCTGTTATGATGATCATGGCTAATATGCTTAGTCAGAAAGCTAAAAGCTTACTGGAGGTCTTTACATTTTTTAATATATTAATTCATCAAATGAATGTTTTTGAGTATCTATATGTGCTATGTATGGACTGTGCTATGTGCTGGCAGTACATTAATGAGCTAAAGAGATGGAGTTCTTTTGCCATCCTGGAGGTTATATTCTAGTGTAGAGACAAAAACAGGCAAACGTGCCAGAAAAGACTGGCTTAAAACTCAACATTAAAAAAAACTCAGATCTTGGCAGCTGGTCCCACCACTTCATGGTAAATAGAAGGGAAAAAGTGGAAGCAGTGGCAGATATGTTTTTTGGGGAGGGGTGGGGAGGTTCAAAATCACTACAGATGGTGACAGCAACTATGAAATTAAATGACGCTCCTTGGAAGGAAAGCTATGATAAACCTAGTCAGCATATTAAAAAGCAGAGACATCACTTTGCTGACAAAGGTCCATCGAATCAAAGCTGTGGTTTTTCCATTAGTCATGTACAGATAAGAGAATTTGGTCATAAGAAAGGGATGAGTGCTGAAGAATTGATGCTTTCGAATTGTGGTGCCAGAAAAGAGTCTTCAGAGTCCCTTGGACTGCAAGGAGATCAAACCAGTCAATCCTAAAGGAAATTGGTCCTGAATAGTCATTGGAAGGACTGACGCTGAAGCTGAAGTGCCAATACTTTGGCCACCTGATGTGAAGAGCTGACTCACTGAAAAAGACCCTGATGCTGGGAAAGATTGAAAGCAAAAGGAGAAGAAGGTGGCAGAGGATGAGATGGTTAGATAGCATCACCAACTCAATGGACATGAATCTGAGCAAACTCCATAAGGTAGTGAAAGATAGGGAAGCCTGGCATGCTGCAGTCCATGGGGTCACAAAGAGATGGACATAGTGACTAAACAACAACACAATGCTGGAAGTCCATGTTTAATCTGAATTTTTTTCAAAGTCATTACTCCTGTAAATCATTTCTTTACATCTGTCTTCCAGTTCATTAATTAAATTATATATAAGTTGTTATTTTTATATTATCTGTGTTTAAAGTATTAAATTTCAAGTTTTCTGTATAAAAACTCAGTTATTCTTTCCCCAATTTAGAAGTTTTCTATAGGCTCCTGTTCTGTTTGCTTTCTTTAGATGTGTGAAAAAGTCTGATAATTATGATATTAACATTCTTTATATATTTCCTGTCATACATCGTTTTCTTCTCATTATTACTGTAATGCATTGTTTCTTTTGAAACTTTGACCATAAACTGCTCATTTCCCCTGGAACTTTATAGCTAGGAAATTTTTTTACTTCTGAGCTGGTTTCTTGAGATTTCTGAGCTGATTTCTTGAGATGATTTTATTTTCTTCTGTCAGTCATCAAGGAGCACTACAAACCAAAGCATACTTTATAAATTAAATTTTCTACTTGATGTGTTACTTTTGAATACATGAAGAGCATAAATTCAAGCAAAAATCCATGTGATATCCAGTTTATGATTAAAAATTCTCACAGGAGAATTATTTTTCTATCTAGTTCCAAGTTTAAAGTGGATATGTACTTTTTACTGTCTCTTCTGTGTAAAGGGTTTGCCTTTCATTCATTTTATTTCTAAAAAACTCAGAAGTATAGCTCTTTTATTCACATCCTCTTCAGCACTTGTTCTTTATAGACTTTATGGTGATTGTTCTGATTGTTGTGAGGTGATACTTCACTATAGTTTTGATATGCTTTTCTCTAAAAGTTAGCATTGTTGAGCATCTTTCATGTGCCTGTTGACCATCTGTATATCTTTGAGTGAATGTCTATTTATGTCTTCTTCCCATTTATTTTTTGGATTGGGTTGTTTGTGTTTTTGATACTGAGCTGTATGAGCTATTTGTATAGTTTGAAAATTAATTCCTTGTCAGTTGCATTATTTGCAGTTATTTTCTCCCAGATCATAGATTGTCTTTTCATTTGTTTATGGTTTCCTTTGCTATGCAAACCTAATAAGTTTGATTAGGTACCATTTGTTTATTTTTGCTTTTGCTTTTATTTCTTTTGCCTTGTAAGACTGATCTAAGAAAAGTATTGCTAAGATATATGATTTATGTCAGAATGTTTTGTCTATGTTTTCTTCTAGGAGTTTTATAGTGTAATGTCTTATATTTAAGTCTTTAAGCCATTTGGAGTTGATTTTTTGTGTAGGTTATGAGGGAGAGTTCTCATTTCTTTGATTTACATGTGACTATTGACCTTTCCTAACACCACTTGCTGAGGAACCTTTCTACACTGTTGATGGGAATGTAAATTGGTATAACCACCATGGAGAACAGTATGAGGCTTCTTAAAAAGCTAAAAGTAGAGTTACCATAATCATCCAGCAGTCACACTCCTGGGCATGTATCTGATAAAGATGAAAACTAATTCAAAAAGATACATGTACCTCAGTGTTCATAGCAGTACACAGTACTGTTTACAGCAGCCAAGGCATGGAAGCAATCTTGTCTATCAACACATGAATGGATAAAGAAGATATGATGTATACATGCACAGGCACACACACACACACACACACACACACACATGTATATATGTAATGGAATATTACACAGGTATAGAAAAGAATGAAATATTGTTATTTTCATCAACATGCATGCACCCAGAAATTACCATACTAAATGAAGTCAGATGGAGAAAGAAAAATATATAATATTAGTTATATGTGAAATCTAAGAAAAGTTATACAAATAAACCTATTTACAAAACAGAAACAGACTCACAAACTAGGGTTACCAAACATAGTTACCAAAGAGGGAAATTTGGGAGAGGTATAAATTAGGAGTTTGGGATTAATAAATATACACTACTATATATAAAATAGATAAACCAAAAGGACCTATTATATAGCACAGGGAACTCCATTCAGAATATGAAAAAAATAATCAGTTCAGTTCAGTCGCTCAGTCATGTCTGACTCTTTGCAACCCCATGAATTGCAGCACACCAAGCCTCCCTGTCCATCACCAACTCCCGGTGTTTACTCAAACTCATGTTCATCGAGTCAGAGTTGCCATCCAGCCATCTCATCCTCTGTCATCCCCTTCTCCTCCTGCCCCCAATCCCTCCCAGTATCAGGGTCTTTTCCAGTGAGTCAACTCTTCGCATAAGGTGGCCAAAGTTTTGGAGTTTCAGCTTCAGCATCAGTCCTTCCAATGAACACCCAGGACTTATCTCCTTCCAGATGGACTGGTTGGATCTCCTTGCAGTCCAAGGGGCTCTCAAGAGTCTTCTCCAACACCACAGTTCAAAAGCATCAATTCTTCGGTGCTCAGCTTTCTTCACAGTCCAACTCTCACATCCATACATGACTAATGGAGAAACCATAGCCTTGACTAGACGGACTTTTGTTGACAAAATAATGTCTGTGCTTTTTAATATGCTATCTAGTTTGGTCATAACTTTCCTTCCAAGGAGTAAGCGTCTTTTAATTTCATGGCTGTAGTCACCATCTGCAGTGATTTTGGAGCCTCCAAAAAATAAAGTCTGACACTGCTTCCACTGTTTCCCCATCTATTTCCCATTAAGTGATGGGACCAAATGCCATGATCTTAGTCTTCTGAACATTGATCTTTAAGCCAACTTTTTCACGCTCCTCTTCCACTTTCATCAAGAGGCTCTTTAGTTCCTCTTTACTTTCTGCCATAAGGGTGGTGTCATCTGCATATCTGAGGTTATTGATATTTCTCCCAGAAAAAAATAATATGTATACCTGAATCACTTTGCTGTACACCTGAGACAAATACAATGCAAATTAACTATACTTCAATTGAAAAAAAAAAGAATAAAAAAGTTGTCTTGAAAAAATATTTTTTAATTTAAAAAATATAGCCCTTTGAGTTTCCAAATTCATCAGGCATGTCATATTAGACTCCTTATGACACATTAGAATCTTTTGTCTTTTTTTCTAACCCATGCAGTTTAAACGGAAGGAGAAACTTCAAAGTCTCTCAAAATTTGGCAGAAGTCTTCAGAATGAAAGCTGGATTTGATACAAACACTTTGCTTCCTAGTTCCTATTTTCATTTTATTTTAGTCCACTGCAGTTTCCTCACTGTCTGTCTAGCTTAGTGATGCATTAAAATTTTTTTCCAGCCTATATATATTTTTTACCTTCAAGTGGAGTTACTCTACAAGAATTATTTTGTCCTTTGTTTTCACTGATAAAATCTGTATTAGATACTTATTTTTCCTTCTTACTGTTAGTTACAGATGATTAAATTACACTTGAACTTCATTCCGTTAAATCCATGCATTCAATCATATAAATCAGTATAAGAACTTAAATAAAATTATTCTGCCATTAAATTTCATTAATGATTTAATTCACCATCCATTAATCAGTAATTACATTGATTATGGCCTACTTATTCTATAAATGTATTTTAGTTAAAATATCTACATCCGTCTTAGAACAGAATTAGATTGTTCCTCAAAAAGTGACTTTGCTGAGAACAGCCATAGCTTTTCACGGTAGCAAGATGGTTTTATGCTCACAGAAGAAAGTTTTGCTGGAAGTCCCTATCAGGAATCTACAAAGTCATTTTTATACATTGCTGTAAAAATGTCACTTAATGTGCTGTGTTGTGATGATGTTTATTTGGTTTGCCCTGTTATTCTCTCCTTTTCCACCACTAAATAGGGTTTATTGATGGAGTTATTTCTTTATGGTAAATTATGGTGTGCTTCCCAGTGTTTTGTTCTGTCAGGACACGGGAGTGCAATTCAGTAAGTAATATAACTACAAGTACTCTCAAGGTCTCATCAGAGCAATGCTCTATTTGAAGGGATCTGATTTATAATCAACAAGGCGGCCAGGCAGAACTTTGCTGGATGAAAAATTCAAAACTCTAAATAATATATAAAAAGGAAAATAAAATAGAATATATCTCATTGCATCCAGTTATTAGTCGCGAATTTTTTTGAGTTAAATCTACAAAAGTAAGGATACTTGAATTCTTTAGAGAAAAGACACTAAACAAATCTAAGTGGTTGTGAAAACACTGAAAGATACAACATTTTTCTCAGAAAAAAATGGAATAAATGTACTTAGAAAGATATATGAAAAATAATGTTTCATAGGAATTTGAAGTAGATATATGGAGAAATGTTTTAAAGATCCTGTATTTTAATATTGCTTTCCATCACTAAATATATATTTAAATGTGAAATAATATTACAATTAAGGAATAATATTCAAGAAAATAATCTTTTGACTTTCTATTGATATGAAAGAAACTTTAAAATGCTCTGATATCTATGGAAGATGAGTTCATTTTATCTTTGTTTAGCTTATATTATAGAAAATAACCTTTTCTACTAGTGCATTAAAAGGGCATTTCCCTTTAACATGGCAATAATGATTCTCAAAAATATCAAACTATTCTGGATTATATTGTATGTTTTGTTTAGAAGTAAATGTACCTTTGGTTATTGAACTTCTGTTAAAATTAGAAAAACAAATTTAAAATTATAATCAAAGCAATATTTCACTTGTGTAACCAGAGTTGGTTATTATTCTGTGGGCAATAAGGATTTTTACAATAATTTTAGAGTAGTAGGAATGGATATACTTTTGTCATTAACAGTCAGTTTGTCAGATTTCAATTTAAGGCATGATGATGAGTTAGTAGGTGCTAATATCTTCCTTCCCTGAAGCCAACCTTGTATGTGTCCCAAAGTGTGTTTTATCAATTATGAATAAAGCTGCTCTAAACCTCTATAGGCTGGTTTTTGCATGAAAAGAATTTTTCAGCTCTTTTTTGGGTAAATAATGAGCACAGTTGCTGGATTGTATGTTACCATATGTTTAGTTTTGTAGAAACTTGCAAACTATTTTCCAAACTGGCAGTACCATTTTGCACTCGCATCAACAATAAATGAAACTTGCTCCATATCTCTGCCAGCATTTGGTGTTTTTAGTGCTTCAGATTTTGGACACTCTAATAGTTGTAGTGGTATCCCATTGTTTTGCAATACATTTTAAATATTTTTCATCTATTCTCAACAGTCTGCAGCATTTTGTACATCTTTTCATTCTATATTTTATATTTCTAAAAATAGTAGTTCAAATGTTTTTCCAAACTATATTTATATGGCCCCTCATTCCCATCACCATCTCCCAAGATCCTCTTAACCTTTACTCAGATGTATGTCTGCCTCCCCTTTAGTCCACATTAGTAGAAACAAGCACTGAGAAAAAGTGCTAAAAGAAATAAAATTCTATAGTTCAATTAGATATTCTATCACTAGCATAACTATTCAGATTTTCTCAATACTGGTTTCTTGTTTGACAACCTATTGGCTTCTTCCTGGCACTTTTCATAGTTTTATCTATCTACCAGCCTATTCCCAGACACTTGTTCTGAGCATTAAATACTCTATATAGCTCTTAATTGATTTCTGCTTAAACCATTTATCTTACTGATAGGATTTCTAAGCCCCTACTTACTTTCATTTCTGTCCTAATTGTATCAAGTAGATCTGAATTATCTTCTAAAAGGGATAAATGTAATATAGTTGCATTTCCTGAGAGTTAGTCCCATTGCACTCATTCTGCATCACTGCTGCTGGATGAATGAGCTCTATTTCAACATGTGAATTTTAAAGGAGCCTATTTCTTCTTCCTTTTGCAATGAACCAAGTAGCAAGATACAGACCAGCAACGTTAAAGATATAACAAAACAATGAAACGAATTTTATCTTCCTTTTTTGAAGTCCAAATGTGTTTTGCAATGTTGAGGATCCAGTTTTGCTCCTTAAGTTTTTTCCAATAATATTTTCTCCAAGTCTGATATAAGATTGGAAACCCAGACTCCTTTATATGGAGTAACCTCAGAATATGTTTTGGTAGGTATATTTTCATTTCATTTTCCCCTAAGAATATGTGACTGCAAAAATACCCTTTGCAGTACATGGTCTACAAGTATTGAAGGTTTACATGAATCTACTCTGCTCTCTTCTTCCACTCAGCAATGAGTGATAGACATCTTAATGGTACTGAGTTGAATGAAAGGCATAGCAGTAGATTATGTGCTAAAGCTCAAAAAGCAATGGGGTTTTATGTGACAAAAGCAGAGATGATCAGGAATTCAGCTTCTATAAAGAAAATTGGGATTTGGAGAACAAGATGACAGAGGAGTAGGTGGACGTGGAATACATCTCTCTCCACGGATACATCAGGAACACACTTTCAGATACAGAGGTGCATACAGAACACCAGCTGAGAGTGAACAGGAGTACCTGACCAGCAGAAAAGAATATATAGAACCACGCAAAACTCGGTGGGAGGAAGGAACTAGGGGGAAAAACAGGAGTGTTGGTTAGGACTGGACCTACCCTCAGCGGGTGGGGAAACTGAAGCAGGAGTTCAGTCCCCACAGCGGACAATTGTCTGAGTCAGAGGAGATACATTTAAGGCCGAGAGTGAAACAGCTGATCTGTGGCAGCCTAAATGGAATGAGAATCATATAGTCCTTGTCGAGGCCATACTTACCCCAGACAGGGACACAGGTACCCTGGAAGGCGCAGTGGCTGGGAGTTGTAGTTTAGGGATTGTGGAGCAGTCCCAGGGCGAGGGCTGCTCTAGGACCGCAGCCGGGGGACGCCTCTACATGTCTGATGTGTGAACAACAGAGAAGGACCCCAGGCAAGGGAGCCCTCTAAGTGCCTGAACGGGCAAAGCTACAGAGAAAGACAGGCCAAAGAGGCCTTCTGATCGCCAGCTACAAGAGGCTCAAAAAAAGACTCTGATAGGGCCACAACTCTGTGGCGGAGGCAGTCCATGGCCCTGCGCACTTGCTGCCACCAGGGTCCCCGCAAGCCGAGCAGCTGTGCCACCTCCACGCTCAACTCTCACTGGGGCGGAACTGCCACAGGCAAAAAAAGTCATGTGTCTATGCGCACAGGGTCACTTCAGTCATGTCTGACTCTTTGCAACCCTGTAGACTGTGGCCTCTCTGGCTTCTCTGTCAGGGGGATTCTCTAGGCAAGAGTACTGGAGCATATTGACCAACACTGGTTGCCATCCCCTTCTAAAGCACTATGTTTTCTGCTGCCCTTGCTGCCAACCCCCCTGAGTACCTGGTGCTGCCAGAACTCCTGCGACCCAAGCAGCTGCACCACCTCCACACCTGGCCGTCACTGGGGCAGACCCGAGTCCCCCAGGGCAGCCTCAGGAGCAAACCCCAGTGGACGACCCACATGCAGAGGTGGAAAGAAAACCACAGTTGAAACCCAGGGGCAGTGTGGCTAAGGAAGAAGACCCAAAGCCCCCCCCATCAGCCGTACAAGATGCTGATTAAATCCACGCGGTCAACTAGGCGGACTCTGTGTCTACGGAATATATAAAAGGCCAGTGAGAGCACCCACAAAAGAAAACGCACTAGTTCTGATAGCTGTGGACGTTGGAGGTAAGAACATACAGGAGTAGGGCCAGACTGGAATCTGAGCTGCCCTCACAGCAGGTCCAGAGATCAGCACAATGTCAGAGGGCATCCCAGGGAAGTGAGGTGGATTGTGACTCCCAGTGAGGGAAAGGACACTGACAGCTTTGACTCAAAAAAAAAAAACATTTATTATTATGTTTTTACTTTTTCTGTAGATTCTTTTGTATCTTTTGTATTTCTTTTTGTCCTTCCCACCCACCCCTGCCCACTGTAGTTGTCAATTTTATTGGCACTATGAAATCTAATTAAGCTTTTGAGCTTTTTTTCTTTTCTCAGTCACATTTTTTATTGTTGTTATAAACCTCTGCCTCTATGTTGGGATTTTGCAGTTCTGTGGTTTTCCTTCTTTTTTTTCTTTTCTCTTTTTTTTTAATTTTAATTTTTTAAACCTATTATTATTTTTCTACATTTATTCCTTTGTTTGATTTTCCTACTGTTCTTTCCCCCTTGCAGTTAATCTTTAATGTATATAACTCTTCTTTATCTACCTCTATTTAACTTTGCATATCTATTCCTTGTTTCTGTCTTTCCTTTCCTGTCAACATACTTGTTAGTTTTGTTTTCATTGCTTTATTCCCGACTTGGCACCTTACTTTAGTTTTGTTTTCCAGTTTGTGCTTTAGTTAGTCTTGTTCTTAACTGGTAGATATAATTTTTGGTTTCCTTTGTTTGCCGGGTCAGTCTATTGTACTTTATTTTTGTTGAACTGTTTTGATTTTGCTTATGGGTGTATATGTATATGTATATATTCAGTCACACATTTTATTGTTGTTATAAACCTCTGCTTCTGTGTTGGGCTTTTGCAGTTCTGTGGAGTATTCCTTTTTTTCCCCCCCCTTCTTACTTTTTTCTTTTTTAAATTTTTTTAACTTACTATATTTTTTCTACATTTATTTCTTTGTTTGCCTTTCCTGCTGTTCTTTTCCATTGCAGTTAATCTTTAATGTATATAAATCTTCTTCATCTACCTCTATTTAAATGTGCACATCTATTCTTTCTTTCCTTTCCTCTCAACATATTTGTTAACTTTGTTTTCATTGCTTTATTCCCCACTTGGCATCATGCTTTAGTTTTGTTTTCCAGTTTGTCCTTTAGATAGTTTTGTTCTTAACATAAATATAATTTTTTATTTCCTTTGTTCACCAGGTCAATCTACTGTACTTTATTTTTGTTGGACTATCTTGACTTTGCTCATGGGTTTATATATATATATGTGTATATTCCATTGTTTTAATTGGTATTTGCCTGATTTTGTAACTGCCATCTGTCTGGGGTTCGTCTTTTGTTTCTCATTTTCAGATATTTGTTTTAATCTCAGTGCCATAACAGTTGACTTCTGGAATCTTCATTCCTGACCAGTGATCAAGCCAGTGGGAGCACTGGCTCCAAGACCTTAGATTACCAGAGAACTAACCCTAGGGAGTATCAAATAGTGAGAACTAACACGAAGGAAACCACTTGGAATACAAGACCCACTCATCAGCAGACAGGATTACCACCTCACTCAGCCTTGCCCATCAGAAGAAATACAAACAAACAAAAAAAACAAAAAACTCAACAGAGATCTCACCCTATAAGAAGCTTACACAAACCACTGGACCAACTTTAGGAGGGCAGAAACCAAAAGGAAGAAAGAATTCAAACTTGAAGCCTGGGAAAAGGAGGCCTAAAACACAACAAGTTAAAAAAAAATAATGAAAAGGCAGAGAAATACTATGCAAATGAAGGAACAAACTAGAAACACAGAAGTCTAAACAAATGAAGAGGAAATAGGTAAAATACCTGAAGAAAAAGTTCAGAATGATGACAGTAAAGATGATCAAAAACCTTGAAAACAAAATGGAGAAAATGCAAGAATCAATTAGCAAAGACCTAGAAGAATTAAAGAATAAACATACAGAGACCAAAAACACAATTACTGAAATTAAAATTACCCTGGAAGGAATCAATAGCAGAATATCTGAAGCAGAAGAACAAATCAGTGAGCTGCAAGATAAAATGGTGGAAATAACTTCTGAAGAGCAGAATAAAGTAAAAAGAATGAAAAGAATTGAGGATAGTCTCAGAGACCATATCAAATGCACCAACATTCAAATTAAAGGGGCACCAGAAGATGCAGAGAAAAAGCAAGGTTATGAGAAAACTTTTGAAGAGAATATAGTTAAAAAGTTCCCCGACATGGAAAAGGAAATGGTCAGTCAGGTCCAAGAGGTGCAGAGTCCCATACAGGGTAAACCCAAGGGAAAACACACTAACTAATCAAACTAACAAAGACTAAACACAAAGAAAGAATATTAAAAGCAGCAAGAGGAAAGCAACAAGTAACATACAAGGGAAACTTCATACGCTTAACAGCTGATCTTTCAGCAGAAACTCTGAAAGCCAGAAGGGAATGGGAGGATATATTTAAAATACTGAAAGGGAAAAAAATCTATAACCAAGATTACTATACCCAGTAAAGATCTCTTTCAACATTGATGGAGAAATAAAAAGCTTTTCAGTCAAGCAAAAGTTAAAAGAATTTCAGTAGCACCAAACCAGCTTTACAACATATGTTAAAGAGATGCATATTGTCCTTTTAACATGTAAGTCAAGAAATACAAGAGAAGAAAAAAGATCTACAAAATCAACCCCAAACAATTAAGAAAATGGCAATAGGAACATACATATCAATAATTACTTTAACTGTAAATGGATTAAATGCTCCAACCAAAATCCACAGACTGGCTGAATGGATACAAAAACAAGACCCATATATATGCTGTCTACAAGAAACCCACTTCAGACCTAAAGACACTGAAAGTGAGAGGATGGAAAAATATATTCCATGCAAATGGGAAGCAAAAGAAAGCTAGAGTATCCTTCCACATATTAGACAAAATAGACCTTAAAATAAAGAAGACTGTAAGAGAAAAGGAAGGACACTACATAATGATCAAGGGATCAATCCAAGAGGAAAACATAATTGTAAATATCTATGTACCCAACATAGGACCACCTCAATACATAAGACAAATACTAACAGACATAAAAGGAGAAATTGACAGTAACACAACAATAATAGGGGATTTTTAACACCGCATTCACACCAATGGACAGATCATCAAAACATAAAATTAATAAAGTATTAAATGATACATTAGATGAGATAGATCTCATTGATATTATCAGGACATTTCATCGAAATGGAGAAGAATACACCTTCTTCTCAAGTGCACATGGAACATTCTCCAGGATAGACCACATCTTGGGTCACAAATCAAACCTCAGTAAATTTAAGAAAATTGAAATCATATCAAGCATCTTCTCTGACCACAATGCTATGAGACTAAATAGCAGTTACAAGAAAAAACTGTAAAAAACACAAACACATGGAGACTAAACAGCATGTTTCTAAATAACCAACAGGTTACTAAAGAAATCAAAAGGGAAATAAAAAAATTCCTGGAAACGAATGACAATGAAAACACAACAACTCAAAACCTATGGGATGCAGCAAAAGCAGTTCTCAGAGGGACATTTATAGCAACACAATCTTACCTCAAGGAACAAGAAAAACATGGAATAGACAACCTAACTTTGCACCTAAAACAACTGGAAAAAGAAGAACAAAAACCCCCCAAAGATTCAAGCAGAAATAAATGAAAAAGAAATGAAAGAAATAGTAGTAAAGGTTAATAAAACTAAAAGCTGGTTCTTTGAGAAGATAAACAAAATTGACAAACCTTTAGCCAGACTCATCAACAACAAAAGAGAGAAGACCAAATCAACAAAATAGAAATGAAAAAGAAGTTACAATAGACAATGCAGAAATACAAAACAAAGGTCTGTTTAGTCAAAGCTATGGTTTTTCCAGTAGTCATGTATGGATGTGAGAGTTGAACTGTAAAGAAAGCTGAGCACTGAAGAATTGATGCTTTTGAACTGTGGTGTTGGAGAAGACTCTTGAGAGTCCCTTAAACTGCGAGGAGATCCAAGCAGTCCATCCTAAGGAAAATCAGTCCTGAAAATTCATTGGAACGACTGATGTTGAAGCTGACACTCCAATCCTTTGGCCACCTGATGCAAAGAACTGATTCATTTGAAAAGATCTTGATTCTGGGAAAGACTGCAGACAGGAAGAGAAGGGGTGACAGAGGATGAGATGGTTGGGTGGCATCACCGACTCAATGGACATGAGTTTGCATAAGCTCCAGGACTTGATGATAGACAGGGAGGCCTGGCGTGCTGTAGTCCATGGGGTCACATAAAGTTGGACATGACTGAGCTACTGAACTGAACTGAACTGATAAGACTATTAGGAACGACTATATGGCAATAAAACTGATAACCTGGAAGAAATGGACAGATTCTTAGAAAAATCAATCATCCAAGGCTGAACCAGGAAGAAATAGAAATTATGAACACCCCAATTACGAGCACTGAAATTGAAGCTGTGATTTTAAAAATCTCTCCCAAAGCAAAAGCTCAGTACCAGATGTCTTCACAGGAGAATTCTGTCAAACATTTAGAGAAGAGCTAATGCCTATTCTAAAACTCTTTGAAAAATTTGCAGAGGAAGGAACACTTCCAAACTCATTCTATGAGGCTGCCATCACCCTGATACCATAACCAAAAATATCACGAAGAAAGAAAAATACAGGCCAATATCAATGCAAAAATGCAAATATCCTCAACAAAATTTTAGCAAACAGAATTCAGCAACACATCAAAAAGCTCACACACCATGATGAAGTTGGGTTTATTCCAGGGATGCAAGACTTTCTTCAATATATACAAATCAACCAATGTGATATGCCATATTAACACATTGAAAGATAAAAACCATATGATAATCTCAATAGATGCATAAAAAGCCTTTGACAAAATTCAGCCCCCATTTATGATTAAAATTCATCAGAAAATGGGCATAGAAGGAACAAACCTCAACGTAATAAAGGACATGTATGATATACCTACAGCAACCATTATTCTCAATGGTGAAAAACTGAAAGCATTCCCCCTAAGATCAGGAACAAGACAAGGATGTCCACATTTCACCACTGTTATTCAGCATATTTCTGCAAATCCTAGCTACAGCAATCAGACAAGAACAAGAAATAAAAGGAATGCAGAACAGAAAAGATGTAGAGCTCTCACTGTTTGCTGATGACATGATACTGTACATAGAAAACCCTAAAGATAGTATCAGAAAATTACTAGAGGTAATCAGTTAATTTAGCAAAGTTGCAGGATACAAAATCAATACACAGAAATCACTTGCATTTCTATATACTAACAATGAAAAATCAGAGAAATTAAGGAATCAACCCAATCCCTTTCACCATTGCAACAAAAAGAATTAAGTATCTAGGATTAAACCTACCTAGTAAGGAGACAAAAGAACTGTACACAGAAAATTATGACACTAATGAAAGAAATCAAAGATGATATAAACAGATGGGAGATATTCCATGTTCCTGGGTAGGAAGACTGAATATTGTGAGATTGACTATGTTACCAAACGCAGTCTACAGATTCAATGCGATCCCTATCAAACTACCAATGGCATTTTTCACAGAACTAAAACAAACGATTTCACAATTCATGTGGAAACAAAAGATCCTGAATAGCCAAAGCAGTCTTGAGAAAGGAATGCAGCTGGAGGAATCAACCTTCCTGACTTCAGATTACACTACAAAGCTACAGTCATCAAGGCAGTGTGATACTGGCATAAACACAGAAATGGAACAAGAGAGAAAGCCCAGAAATAAACCCATGCACGTATGGGTACCTTATTTTTGACAAAGGAGGCAGGAATATACAATGGGGCAGAGACGGCTTCTTCAATAAATGGTGCTGGGAAAACTGGACAGTTACATGTAAAAGAATGAAATTAGAACACTTCCTAACACTGTACACAAAGATAAACTCAAAATGGGTTAAAGACATAAATGTAAGACCAGGAGCTATTAAACTCTTTGAGGAAAACATAGGTAGAACACTCGATGACATAAATCAAAGCAAGATCCTATATGACCCATCTTCTAGATTAATAGAAATAAAAACAAAAGTAAATAAGTGTGACCCAATTAAACTTAAGAGCCTTTGCACATCAAAGGAAACTATAAGCAAGGTGAAAAGACAACCCTCAGAATGGGACAAAATAATAGCAAATGAAACAACTGAAAAAGGATTAATTTCCAAAATATATAAGCAGCTCATACAACTCAATACCAGAAAAGCAAACAATCCAATCAAAAAGTGGGAAAAAGACCTAAACAGACATTTCTCCAAAGAATACATATAGATGGCTAACAAACACATGAAAAGATGCTCAGCATCACTCATTATTAGAGAAATGCAAATCAAAACTACAATGAGATATCACCTCACACCAGCCAGAATGGCTATCATCAAAAAGTCTACAAACAATAAATGCTGGAGAGAGCTTGGCGAAAAGGGAACCCTCTTGAACTGTTGGTGGGAATGTAAATTGATACAGCCACTCTGGAAGACGATATGGATATTCCTTAAAAAACTAGGAATAAAGCCACCATATGACCCAGCAATCCCACTCCTAGGCATATATCCTGAGGAAAACAAAACTGAAAAAGACAAATGTATTCTATTGTTCACTGCAGCACTATTTACAATAGCTAAAACATGGAAGCAACCTAGATGTCCATCGACAGATGAATGGATAAAGAAGTTGTGGTACATATACACAGTGGAATATTAATCAGCCATAGAAAGGAATGCATTTGAGTCAGTCCTGAGGTGGATGAACCTAGAACCTACTATAGAGAGTGAAGTAAGTCCCAAAGAGAAAGTTCAATATCATATTCTAATGCATATATATGGAGTCTAGAGAAATGGTACTGAAGAATTTATTTATAGGACAGCAATGGAGAAACAGACATAGAGAATAGACTTATGGACATGGGGAGGGGGGAGGAGAGGGTGAGATGTATGGAAAGAGTAACATGGAAACTTACATTACCATGTGTAAAATAGAGAACAAACAGGAATTTGCCGTCTGGCTCAGGAAACTCAAACAGGGGCTCTGTATCAACCTAGAGGGGTGGGGTGGGGAGGGAAACAGGAGGGAGGTTCAGAAGAGAGGGGATATCTGTATGCCTATGGCTGATTCATGTTGGGGTTTGACAGAGAACAGCAGAGTTCTGTAGATCAATTATCCTTCAACTGAAAAATAAATAAATAAATAAATAAATAAATAAATACAGGAAGATTGGGACTAAAGTGCATGATCTTTGCCAGAAAATGAAGACAGTCTTAGTTATGAAAATAGTCCTAGTAACAGCTCTCACCAAAAAAAAATGGAAACTTACAAGAAAAAGCTGAGATTTACTTTTCAGGGGTAAGAAAGTTTTACATTGATATTGCATTAATGGTCATAATATAATTAAACAGATGCACTATTGTAAAAGTGGAATAAAATGAGACAGCTGTATAGTCCTAACCAGTAGCATGGGAAATGGAGCATGTACCCTTTAGGGATACAGATTTGAGTTTTCTCTTTATTTGTAAACTTAGGCTGACAGTGGCCAGCAAACAAAACCAGATAAATTAGAAGGAAAGAAATAATACATATTAGAGATGAAAATCAACAATTCAAAAAACAGAATATTAAAAAACAGCCAGACCAAAAGTTAGTTATACAAAAGAATGATAAAATTGATAAACCTTAGCAAGACTGACAACAACTAAAATGAATGAACAAATTACCAGTACTAGAAATAAAAATGTGGACATAATCATAAATCCTTCAAAGATTAAAAAGTCAACATGCATTTTAGAATTTATATGGAAAGGTAAATGACCTAGAACATCTAAGACAGTATTGAAAAGGAAGAATATAGTGAGATCAAGTTTCTATTGGAAGTTAATGTGTACTATAGAGTTAAGATAATAAAAAAAGCGTGGTATTGGCATTAGGATGAACACAAATATCAATGGGACAACATAAAAAAACACAGAGGCATCCCACACAAATTATCTTGATTTTTGACAGAGGTACAAGAAAAATTGAGTGGAGAAAGGAAAGTCTTTTCAACAAAAGATGTTAGTTCAATTTAAAATCCATGGCAAAAAAAAAATACCCTAAGTTCTACAACATACCTTATAAAAACATGAACTCACAATGGAGCATACCCTTGTTAGACATAACACTTTAGAGGAAAACATAGAAAATTTTTGAGACCTAGGGCCGGGCAGCTTTTAATTTGTTAACTAGAGCACAATCCATGGAAGGAAAATTAATAAGTTGGAAGTCATCTAAAGCAAATCTTTTGCACTGAAAAAGATTTTTTTTTTTTTTTGGAAAAAGATTCTTTTAAGAGTGTGAAAATAGAAGCTACAGACTTGGAGAAAATATTTGTAAATCGTATTTCTGACAAAGGACTTGCTTCTAGATATGTGGAGAACTTTCATATTTTAAGAGTAAAAAACTGAACAATTCAATTAGAAAATGTGCAAAAGACATGAAGGAACAGTTCACCAAAAGAGACAGAAAGATGGCAAATAAGCAAATGAAGAGATGTTCTACATTATTGGTCATTACGGAAATGCAAACTAAAACAATAAGATGTCATTACATACCTATCAGAGGGGCTAAAATAACAAAAAAATTAGGACAGTGATGACACTTTTATATTACTGGTGAAAAGTGTTACTTGCTCAGTTGTGTCTGACTCTTTGCAACTCCTTGGACTGTAGCCCGCCAGGTTCCTCTATCCATGGAATTCTCCAGGCAAGAATACTGGAGTGGGTTGCCCTGTCCCTCTCCAGGGCATCTTCCCTACCCAGAGATCGAACACAGGTCTTCCACAGTGCGAGCAGACTATTTACTGTTTGAGCTACCTGGAAAGCCCATCATCCTGGTGAGGATGCAGAGAAATTAAATTGCTCGTAATTTCTGGTCATAATATAAAATGGTTCAGCACTCTGAAAAATATTTTAGTTTCAGATTAAACGTGTATTCATTAAACGAGTCATCAATCACACTCTTGGGCATTTATCTAAGAGAAATGAAAATTTATACACTCAAAGACACCCATATAGAGATGGATCTCTGAGTCAAAAAAGCCAAGAGTTTATGCACTCTATAATTCCACTTATATGACATTTTGACATAAAAATTGTAAAGATGGAGAACAGCTGAATGGTTTACATGAGCTAGAACGATGGGGAGAGACACAGGTGTGGCAATGAAGAGGGAGCATGAGGAAGCCCTGGGTGATTAAACAGTTTTGTGTACTGATTTTGCTGCTTGTTAGACGGATCTTCACATGGGATCAAACTGCATAGAAACACACACACTCGAGTGCATGTGAAACTGGTACAATCTGAGTAAGTTCCATGGATGACACCAAGGCCAATTTTCTGGGTTTTATAATTATGCAAGATGTTATCATTGGAGGAAACTGGGTGAAGGGTCTACAGTACTTCCATGTACAGTTTTTGCGACTTTCTGTGTATCTACTATTTTAAAATAAAATTTAACTCCCTCCTCTCCTGATAAGGCAATAAGTCAATTTTGAATAACATTAGCAATACATCTCACATGTGTGATGAAATGAGCAAAATTTAGGAAAAATAAAACTTCTAAAAAATGTGCAAAAAAATAAAAAGCTAGTATAGTTCTCTATTCTTCTAAAAATAAATGTAAGCTGTTATTGATAAACCTTCTTAAAATAAACCTAGATAGCTTCACAGGTGAATTGTCGCAAACATTAGAAACAAATAACACCACTTTAGAGAACAGAAAATGGGAAATACTCCCAATTAATTTTTTGAGACGACTATAACCTAATACTAAAGACATTACAAGATGAAGGCATTACAAGAAAGAAATTCTGAAGACCAACATCTCTTATGATTATAGATGGAAAAATCTAAAGGAATCTTAGAAAAATAAATCCAGCAAAATATAAAAAGATCAGTACATCGAGACCAAATAGGTTTTATTTCAGAAATTTAAGTTGAAAATTAATGTGATTCTTTGTTTTAAATTTATTTTTTTATTGAAGGATAACTGCTGTACAGAATTTTGTTGTTTTCTGTCAAACCTCAACATGAGTCAGCCATTGGTATATTCAATGTGATTCTTAATTTCAACAGAAAATGGGGGAAAAATATAATATCAACAAATGTAAAAAAATGTATGTAGTGAATTTGACACTCCTTTATAACAAAGTTTCTCAGATAAGAAATGAGATAATCTTTCTTAATGTGCTGCTGCTGTTTAGTTGCTAAGCTGTGTCTGACTCTGTGACCCCATGGACTGTAGCCCACCAGGCTCCTCTGTCCATGGAATTCTCCAGGCAAGAATACTGGAGTGGGTTGCCATTTCCTTTTCCAGGGGATCTTCCCAACCCAGGGATTGATCCTGGGTCTCCTCCTTGGCAGGTGGATTCTTTATCAATGAGCCACCTGGGAAGTCCTTTGTTAATCTAATAATAATAGTTAAAAAAGAAAGCTACAGCAAATACCACATTTGATGGCAGTAGCAGTGTTAGTTGCTCAGAGGAGTCCGTTTCCTTGTGATCCCACAGGTTGCAGCCCACCAGGCTTCTCTGTCCATGGGATTCTCCAGCAAGAATACTAGAGAGGATTGCCATCCACTTCTTGAGAGGATCGTTCCAACCCAGGGGTTGAATCCTGTATTACAGGTATATTCTTTACTGTTTGAGCTACAGGGGAGACCTCATTTAACGGTAAAATATTGATAGATTTTTCCTTAAGGTCAAGAATGTTATTAAAAAGTCTACTATCACTGCTTCTATTCAATGTTGTGCATATTTCCTCACTCTTGCAATACAGAGATAGATCGATCAATCAATCAGATATAATGATTAGAAAGCAAGAAATACAGTTAACTTGTAGAACAAGTAACTTGATAGTGTATATTCAAGATTGAAAAGACTCTCCAGACTATCTAAAATTAAGTGATTTTAGAATGGTTGGTAAATACAAGTTTGCTGATATAAATGCATATTTTATACAAAGTCTATAAGCAATCCATGAACACGGTATGTTTCTCCATCTGTTTGTGTCCTCTTTGATTTCTTTCATCAGTGTTTTATAGTTTTCTATGTATAGGTCTTTTGTTTCTTTAGGTAGATATGCTCCTAAGTATTTTATTCTTTTTGTTGCAATGGTGAATGGTATTGTTTCCTTAATTTCTCTTTCTGTTTTTTCATTGTTAGTATATAAGAATGCAAGGGATTTCTGTGTGTTAATTTTATATCCTGCAACTTTACTATATTCATTGATTAGCTCTAGTAATTTTCTGGTAGAGTCTTTAGGGTTTTCTATGTAGAGGATCATGTCATCTGCAAACAGTGAGAGTTTCACTTCTTCTTTTCCAATCTGGATTCCTTTTACTTCTTTTTCTGCTCTGATTGCTGTGGCCAAAACTTCCAACACTATGTTGAATAGTAGTGGTGAGAGTGGGCATCCTTGTCTTGTACCTGATTTCAGGGGAAATGCTTTCAATTTTTCACCATTGAGGGTGATGCTTGCTGTGGGTTTGTCATATATAGCTTTTATTATGTTGAGGTATGTTCTTTTATTCCTGCTTTTTGGAGAGTTTTAATCATAAATGAGTGTTGAATTTTGTCAAAGGCTTTCTCTGCATCTATTGAGATAATCATATGGTTTTTATCTTTCAATTTGTTAATGTGGTGTATTACATTGATTGATTTGCGGATATTGAAGAATCCTTGCATTCCTGGGATAAAGCCCACTTGGTCGTGGTGTATGATTTTTTTAATATGTTGTTGGATTCTGTTTGCTAGAATTTTGTTAAGGATTTTTGCATCTATGTTCATCAGTGATATTGGCCTGTAGTTTTCTTGTTTTGTGGCATCTTTGTCTGGTTTTGGAATTAGGGTGATGGTGGCCTCATAGAATGAGTTTGGAAGTATACCTTCTTCTGCAATTTTCTGGAAGAGTTTGAGTAAGATAGGTGTTAGCTCTTCTCTAAATTTTTGGTAGAATTCAGCTGTGAAGCCATCTGGTCCTGGGCTTTTGTTTGCTGGAAGATTTTTTATTACAGTTTCGATTTCCTTGCCTGTGATGGGTCTGTTAAGATCTTCTATTTCTTCCTGGTTCAGTTTTGGAAAGTTATACTTTTCTAAGAATTTGTCCATTTCATCCAAGTTGTCCATTTTATTGGCATAGAGCTGCTGGTAGTAGTCTCTTATGATCCTTTGTATTTCAGTGTTGTCTGTTGTGATCTCTCCATTTTCATTTCTAATTTTGCTAATTTGGTTCTTCTCTCTTTGTTTCTTAATGAGTCTTGCTAATGGTTTGTCAATTTTGTTTATTTTTTCAAAAAACCAGCTTTTAGCTTTGTTGATTTTTGCTATGGTCTCTTTAGTGTCTATTGCATTTATTTCTGCCTTAATTTTTAAGATTTCTTTCCTTCTGCTAACCCTGGGGTTCTTCATTTCTTCCTTCTCTAATTGCTTTAGGTGTAGAGTTAGGTTATTTATTTGGCTTTTTTCTTGTTTCTTGATGTAAGCCTGTAATGCTATGAACCTTCCCCTTAGCACTGCTTTTACAGTGTCCCATAGGTTTTGGGTTGTTGTGTTTTCATTTTCATTCATTTCTATACATATTTTGATTTCTTTTTTGATTTCTTCTATGATTTGTTGGTTATTCAGAAGCGTGTTGTTTAGCCTCCATATGTTTGAATTTTTAACAATTTTTTCCCTGTAATTGAGATCTAATCTTACTGCACTGTGGTCAGAAAAGATGACTGGAATGATTTCAATTTTTTTGAATTTTCCAAGACCAGATTTATGGCCCAGGATGTGATCTATTCTGGAGAAGGTTCCGTGTGCACTTGAGAAAAAGGTGAAGTTGATTGTTTTGGGGTGAAATGTCCTATAGATATCAATTAGGTCTAGCTGGTCCATTGTGTCATTTAAGGTTTGTGTTTCCTTGTTAATTTTCTGTTTAGTTGATCTATCCATAGTTGTGAGTGGGGTATTAAAGTCTCCCACTATTATTGTGTGACTATTAATTTCCTCTTTCATACTCGTTAGCGTTTGCTGTATATATTGTGGTGCTCCTATGTTGGGTGCATATATATTTATAATTGTTATATCTTCTTCTTGGATTGATCCTTTGATCATTATGTAGTGTCCTTCTTTGTCTCTTTTCACAGCCTTTATTTGAAAGTCTATTTTATCTGATATGAGTATTGCGACTCCTGCTTTCTTTTGGTCTCCATTTGCATGAAATATTTTTTTCCAGCCCTTCACTTTTAGTCTGTATGTGTCTCTTGTTTTGAGGTGGGTCTCTTGTAGACAGCATATATAGGGGTCTTGCTTTTGTATCCATTCAGCCAATCTTTGTCTTTTGGTTGGGGCATTCAACCCATTTACATTTAAGGTAATTGTTGATAGGTGTGGTCCCGTTGCCATTTACTTTGTTGTTTTGGGATCACGTTTATACAACCTTTCTGCATTTCCTGTCTAGAGAAGATCCTTTAGCATTTGTTGAAGAGCTGGTTTGGTGGTGCTGAATTCTCTCAGCTTTTGCTTGTCTGTAAAGCTTTTGAATTCTCCTTCATATCTGAATGAGATCCTTGCTGGATACAGTAATCTAGGTTGTAGGTTATTCTCTTTCATTACTTTCAGAACGTCCTGCCATTCCCTTCTGGCCTGGAGGGTTTCTATTGATAGATCAGCTGTTATCCTTATGGGAATCCCTTTGTGTGTTATTTGTTGTTTCTCCCTTGCTGCTTTTAATATTTGTTCTTTGTGTTTGATCTTTGTTAATTTGATTAATATGTGTCTTGGGGTGTTTCGCCTTGGGTTTATCCTGTTTGGGACTCTCTGGGTTTCTTGGACTTGGGTGGCTATTTCCTTCCCCATTTTAGGGAAGTTTTCAGCTATTATCTCCTCGAGTATTTTCTCATGGCCTTTCTTTTTGTCTTCTTCTTCTGGGACTCCTATGATTCGAATGTTGGGGCGTTTCACATTGTCCCAGAGGTCCCTGAGGTCGTCCTCATTTCTTTTGATCCTTTTTTCTTTTTTCCTCTCTGTTTCATTTATTTCCACTATTTTATCTTCTACCTCACTTATCCTATCTTCTGCCTCCGTTATTCTACTCTTGGTTCCCTCCAAAGTGTTTTTGATCTCATTCATTGCATTGTTCATTTTTAATTGACTCTTTTTTATTTCTTCTAGGTCTTTATTAAACATTTCTTGTATCTTTTCAATCTTTGTCTCCAGGCTATTTATCTGTAACTCCATTTTGTTTTCAAGATTTTGGATCATTTTTATTATCATTATTCTAAATTCTTTTTCAGGTAGATTCCCTATCTCCTCCTCTTTTGTTTGACTTGGTGGGCATTTTTCATGTTCCTTTACCTGTTGGGTATTTCTTTGCCTTTTCATCTTGTTTAGATTGCTGTGTCTGGAGTGGGCTTTCTGTATTCTGGAGGTCTGTGGTTCCTTTTTATTGTGGAGGATTTATCCAGTGGGTGGGGTTAGACGATTGGCTTGTCAAGGTTTCCTGGTTAGGGAAGCTTGCGTCAGTGTTCTGGTGCGTGGAACTTGATTTCTTCTCTTTGGAGAGCAATGGAGTGCTCAGTAATGAGTTTTGAGATGGGTCTATGTGTTAGGTGTGACCTTGGGCAGCCTGTATGTTGACGTTCAGGGCTATGTTCCTGCGTTGCTGGAGAATTTGCGTGGTATGTCTTGCTCTAAAACTTATTGGCTCTTGGGTGGTGGTTGGTTTCAGTGTAGGTATGGAGGCTTTTGGACGGTCACTTATTACTTAAAGTTCCATGTAGTCAGGAGTTTTCTGGTGTTCTCAGGTTTTGGGCTTAAGTTTCCTGCCTCTGGATTTCAGTTTTATTCTTCCTGTAGTCTCAGGACTTCTCCAACTATACAGCACTGATACCGTGTTCATGGATTGGAAGAATCAATATTGTCAAAATGGCTATTCTACCCAAAGCAGTCTATAGATTCAATGCAATCCCTATCAAGCTACCAATGGTATTTTTCACAGAACTAGACCAAAGAATTTCACAATTTGTATGGAAATACAAAAAACCTCGAATAGCCAAAGTAATCTTGAGAAAGAAGAATGGAACTGGAGGAATCAACCTGCCTGACTTCAGACTCTACTACAAAGCCACATTCATCAAGACAGTATGGTACTGGCACAAAGACAGAAATATAGATCAATGGAACAGAATAGAAAGCCCAGAGATAAATCCACGAACCTATGGACACCTTATCTTTGACAAAGGAGGCAAGGATATACAATGGAAAAAAGACAACCTCTTTAACAAGTGGTACTGGGAAAACTGGTCAACCACTTGTAAAAGAATGAAACTAGAACACTTTCTAACACCATACACAAAAATAAACTCAAAATGGATTAAAGATCTAAATGTAAGACCAGAAACTATAAAACTCCTAGAGGAGAACATAGGCAAAACACTCTCCGACATAAACCACAGCAAGATCCTCTATGACCCACCTCCCAGAATATTGGAAATAAAAGCAAAACTAAACAAATGGGACCTAATGAAACTTAAAAGCTTTTGCACTACAAAGGAAACTATAAGTCAGGTGAAAAGACAGCCCTCAGATTGGGAGAAAATAATAGCAAATGAAGAAACAGACAAAGGATTAATCTCAAAAATATACAAGCAACTCCTGCAGCTCAATTCCAGAAAAATAAATGACCCAATCAAAAAATGGGCCAAAGAACTAAACAGACATTTCTCCAAAGAAGACATACAGATGGCTAACAAACACATGAAAAGATGCTCAACATCACTCATTATTAAGAAATGCAAATCAAAACCACAATGAGGTACCATTACACGCCAGTCAGGATGGCTGCTATCCAAAAGTCTACAAGCAATAAATGCTGGAGAGGGTGTGGAGAAAAGGGAACCCTCTTACACTGTTGGTGGGAATGCAAACTAGTACAGCCGCTATGGAGAACAGTGTGGAGATTTCTTAAAAAACTGGAAATAGAACTGCCATATGACCCAGCAATCCCACTTCTGGGCATACACACTGAGGAAACCAGATCTGAAAGAGACACGTGCACCCCAATGTTCATCGCAGCACTGTTTATAATAGCCAGGACATGGAAGCAACCTAGATGCCCATCAGCAGATGAATGGATAAGGAAGCTGTGGTACATATACACCATGGAATATTACTCAGCCATTAAAAAGAATTCATTTGAACCAGTCCTAATGAGATGGATGAAGCTGGAGCCCCTTATACAGAGTGAAGTAAGCCAGAAAGACAAAGAACATTACAGCATACTAACACATATATATGGAATTTAGAAAGATGGTAACAATAACCCTATATGCAAAACAGAAAAAGAGACACAGAAATACAGAACAGACTTTTGAACCCTGTGGGAGAAGGCGAGGGTGGGATGTTTCGAGAGGAATCGGGTGGAGAGGGAGGTGGGTGCGGGGATTGGGATGGGGAAGACGTGTAAATCCATGGCTGATTCATATCAGTGTATGACAAAACCCACTGAAATGTTGTGAAGTAATTAGCCTCCAACTAATAAAAAAATTAAAAAAAAAATTAGAATAAATGAAGTATTGACAATCAAAAAAAAAAAAAATACAAAGTCTATAAGCAAGTAGAAAATGAATCTTCCAGATAATATCATTAGAAAATCCTCAGAGATATCAAATATCTAGAAGCAGAGTAAAAATGTTTCAGAGGTCAATACTGAAAACTACAAATCACTGTTGAAAGATTGAAGATCACATTAAATTAAATGACATGCAGTGTTCATGTGGCAAAAGCCTCAGTATTATAAAGTTGTTAATTCAATCCATAGTGATTTTTAACATTTATATGAAAATGCAAAGGACCAAAAGTATCTGCAGCAGTTCTGAACTAGAAGGTATAATATCAGCCATGAAGATCTACTAAATGCATACTATTGGCAAAAATATAGAAATAAACAATTAAACAGAATAAAGAGGTCAGAGGTCATCTGTATTATGGAAAGGTGCAGTGGTAAAAGCCCATGTTTTGGATAGATGAAGCTAATCAATTGGATATTTATGCAGGCAAAACAATAAACTTGCTCGGTATCTTTTATAAAAATCAGTCCTAGGGGTATTTCAGTTCTAAATGTAAAAGTTTAAAAAAAAAAAAACTTGTATAATAAAATTTAGATAAGTATCTTTATGACTTTGAATTATGCAAATATTTCTTAAACCAGAATATATTACCCACAGAGAAAAAGTGGTAAATTTTATCATACTCAAATTAAGTTTATCAAAAGATACTTTTAGGAAATAGACAAACCAAAAAATTGGAAGATGTATTTGTCATACATAATTTAGAATTAACTTACAAATACTATATAAAAAGAACTCACAAATATTATCTACAAATCAATAAGAAAACTATAGTACACCTAAAAAGAAAATGGTAACACTGTAAACAGGTATTTTACCAAAATGACATTCCAGTAGGCAATAAACATATGAAAAAGCATTTATCATGAGTCCTCATGGAAATCAATATGAAGTGTATATATATGAAGAATATAATCACAACAATTACTAAAATGAAATAGTCAAGACCAATTAACCTCAAGAATGTGGACCAAATGGAACTTTCATATACTGCTGATAGGATATGTAGTCACAGAGGAGAAAAACTGCTGAAATCTCAAATTAAAATCTTGAAATCTTGAAAGGAATTGGGGGGGAATAGTTACAACACATGCAGAGGAACAAAGATTAGAATTATAGCAGTCTTATTAGAAGGCAATGAAATAATGGAAGGAAGGAAAAAAAGAAGGAAGGAATAATCTGTCAACCCAGCATTCTAGGCAAATAAAAACTTTTCCAGGCAAATAAAAAAGCTGAGATAATTTATTGAAAGCCATGTATCATCTCCCAAGTTTACTCAAATGGAAGGTTTGGGTTTCCCCTGTGGCTCAGCTGGTAAAGAATCTGCCTGCAATGTGGGAGACCTGGGTTTGATCCCTGGGTTGGGAAGATCCCCTGAGAAAGGGAATGGCTACCCACTCCAGTTTTCTGGCCTGGAGAATTCCATGGACTGTATAGTCCATGGGGTCGCAAGGAGTCAGACATGACTGAGTGACTTTCATTTTCCAGCATTCTGTAGCCAGCAAAAGGATCTTTAAAAAGATGGAGGTAAAATAATAACTTTTCCAGGCAGAAAAAAGCTGAGATAATTTAATGAAAGCTGTGTATCATCTCCCAGATTTACTGAAATGGAAGGTTTGTGGTCACCACAATATATTTCAAGCACTGATGTAATTCAAGTGATTTGGGTAATACCATCTCCAGGGTATGAAACTGCATAGAGATAAAGCACATGACTCATATTTTGAACAAATTTGCATCGACATAGCTGCATTTATGAGTCTACTCATCCCCAAAATGGTGGACAATAAGACTATGGTCTACAAAATATTCATGGTTGTAGATTCATTATAGTCAATAAAAGAGAAGTGTAGGCTCTAATTGACAAGGAATACTGCACACACATGCCAGGTTGTTCAGATATTCCTGGTATTTTATCAAGTCTCATCTGAATTGAAGCCAGCAAGATGCTCCTTTCTGAGAGCTGGGATATATTGTCATGTTCTGGTAATCTTTGAGGAAATGCATAAGTTTTTACAGTAATATTAAAGATGATAGTTTGGGTATGTGTGGCAGTAAAATTTATAAAATATAACATAAGTAGTAGTTTTAAAATAAAGTAGTATTAAGAACTATCTCCAAAAATGCAGTATATTTCATACACACTATATATTTAGAAATAGAAGAAGAAGAAGAAGAAATCTTAGAGACTAAAAGGAGATAATTTGATGCAGATCTAGTTTATAGTATGGTGATGCTGAAAAGAGACCAAAGAGAAGACTGTAGAACTACAGAGGCAAAAAAATTATTCAATCATAAGTCTACATTTTCTTAGTGCAGAAAGTGTAATCTTTACACATGCACACACCTTTTTGAATAATTATTAACAAAGTCTTGCCTAGACGCAGAATCTGTGGGATTTTAATTAGCAGATCTAGCAAGAAAACTTTCCAAGATTTTGTGAAAATCTGATATAGTGAAAAGTTGGATTCTAAGTCACATTGTAATTTGGGAACTTTTATGATATAACTGGAGGCTGCAAATGTTTTTAAAGTCTTTGAATGAGGAAACAAATATAAATCCTGATTCATGTTGAAAAATAAAAATTCGGTTGTCAGATTTATATCTGCAATAAGTTTTGGAGGGTTATTTGTAGATAAAAATTCCTTGTAGATGTCCAGACTTCACAAGTTGTATGTTATTGCCTGTGAAATGCAACCATCAGTCACATTACCAATTGATAGTCAGCAAGAAATGATATCCAGTCTAAGATTAATAGGTGCCAGTTTGAAAGAATTTCAATCTTGAATAGGATGAGAAGATATAAGATGGAGAATCTCACATATGTGCCCTTAGGAAGACAGAACTTGGGGATTCAGACTGATTTCTTGTAAATTCCTGATTTACAGGAAGTTGCTGATGTCACAGTTTTCTTGGATAGTGGGAGATTTTCTCATATGAACCTTGGGAAGTTTTATGAGAGACATGAACAGAAGATGACTCAGGTTGAGTTGTCTCAGAAAGTGGACTGTGTTGAACTTTGTCTGTGTGACTGGGCTAATTTTCTCTGCCTGGGAAGTTTTCAAGGCTGTTCTCCTTTTGTTAGGGATTTTACTGACTCTAACTGAACCCTTGCCACCTCTTTACAGTCCCTGCACATAAATACTAATTCAGTGGACTTGCCTGTAGCTTACTATTGTTCGCTTGTCCTGAGTTGCAATTCCTCTGCTATTCCTGACTAAACTCCCTTTTTTCTTTTTGCTGGTCTGTTTACCTCTTTATTTCAATCAACACCAGCTAGATGACTTTCTGAGCTTAGGAGGCAGAGTTTCAACGCGGTGCATCTACTTCCTCTCTTAGCTTCTGGATAATTAATATACAGATTTAAGCAATTCTTTGTCTTTTCAAATGCATAAGAGATGCATTTCCTAATATGCAAAATAACAACAAAATAAATTTAAAACAGACATATGAAAATAAAAAGAAAATCAAACAGAAAGCAGAATGACACCAGAAATATAGGCTAAAATAAAAAAGAATTACTCATGATAATAAGTGAGGTTTTTAACCAAAATATCAGTCCTGAATCTTAGTAAATAAAGGAAAATCAGAGTATTTAAAGATATAAAATAAGGAGAAAGATAAGAATGAAATTAGATAAACTATAATGCATGCAGAGTACATCATGAGAAACGCTGGGCTGAAAGAAGCACAAGCTGGAATCAAGATTGCCAGGAGAAATACCAATAACCTCAGATATGCAGACGACACCACTCTTATGGCAGAAAGTGAAGAGGAACTAAAGAGCCTCTTGATAAAAGTGGAAGAGGAGAGTGAAAAAGTTGGCTTAAAGATCAATGTTCAGAAAACTAATATCATGGCATCTGGTCCCATCACTTCATGGGAAATAGATGGGGAAACAGTAGAAACAGTGTCAGACTTTATTTTTTTGGGCTCCAAAATCACTGCAGATGGTAATTGCAGCCATGAAATTAAAAGACACTTACTCCTTGGAAGGAAAGTTATGACTAACCTAGATAGCATATTAAAAAGCAGAGACATTACTTTGCCAACAAAGGTCTGTCTGTCAAGGCTATGGTTTTTCCAGTGGTCATGTATGGATGTGAGAGTTGGACGGTGAAGAAAGCTGAGCACCGAAGAATTGATGCTTTTGAACTGTGGTGTTGGAGAAGACTCTTGAGAGTCCCTTGGACTGCAAGGAGATCCAACCAGTCCATCCTAAAGGAGATCAGTCCTGGGTGTTCACTGGAAGGACTGATGCTGAAGCTGAAACTCCGGTACTTTGGCCACCTCATGCGAAGAGTTGACTCACTGGAAAAGACTCTGATGCTGGGAGGGATTGGGGGCAGGAGGAGAAGGGGACGACAGAGGATGGGATGGCTGGATGGCATCACTGACTTGATGGACATGGGTTGGGTGGACTCTGGGAGTTGGTGATGGACAGGGAGGCCTGGTGTGCTGTGACTCATGGGGTCGCAAAGAGTCGGATATGACTAAACGACTGAACTGAACTGAACTGATAATGCAACATTTTTTATTTTTGTAGGATCAAGAGGGAGAATAGTCGATTGAGAAATGTGATATTAAACTATGTATTTGATTTTAAACTATATACCAAACTAAGTTATTTGCAAGAATTAGCCTCTTGGTGTAGAGAGAAGGGAACCCTTGTACACTGTTTGTGGAAATATAAATTTGTACAGCCACTATGGAGAACATTATGGAAGTTCCTTAAAAGACTAAATATAGAACCATATGATCCTATAATCCCATTCTTGGGCATATATCTGGAGAAACACATGGTTTGAAAGGATACATGGACCCCAATGTTCATTGCAGCACTGTTTACAATAAATAAGACATGAGGCATGCTAAATGTCCATTGACAGAAGAATGGTTAGTGGTACATATATGCACAAGGGAATATTACTCAGCCATTAAAAAGAATAATGCCATTTGCAGCAACATGCCTGGACCTAGAGAGTGTCATACTGAATAAAGTAAGTCAGACAGAGGAGAGATGCCATAGGGCATATATTATATCCAGAATCTAAAAAGAAATGATACAAATGAGCTTACTTGAAAAAGAGAAAGAGATTTATAGACTTAGAAAATAACTTATGATTGCTGGGGTGGGTGAAGGGATAGCTAGGGAGTTTGGGAAGGTCACATACACACTGCTATATTCAAAATGGATAACCACGAAGGACCAATTGTATAGCACAAGGATCTCTACTCTGTGTTATGAACCAGCCTGGAAGAGAAGGGGGTTTGGGGGAGAATGGGTAAATGTATATGTATTGCTGAGTTCCTTTGCTATTCATCTGAAACTACCACAACATTGTTAATTAGCTATACCTCAATATAAAATAAAAAGTTTAAAGTTAAAAACAAAGAATGTAAACTCCAGGAAAAAAAGAAGAATGAGCCTCTTTTAAATTGTCCATAAAATATTTTTTAAAAGTAATTATGTACCATATTCAAAAAGTTAATAAATCTAAAGAGGTAAAGTTTTTATATATTATATGTATATACCAAAGTATCTCCTCCCACCACAGAACCAAAGGAGCGGGACATGAGCTAGAACCTGAATGCCAGAACCCTTTCAGAAGTAAAAAGCCTGTTGTCCAGGACGATCTGGTGCTGGAGCCCCTTTACTATTCCTTACCATAAGTGGCCCAAGCTCCAAAGCCCTTCCATTGAAACCCTCCCCACCCAGAATGTCCATGTATTACCCTCCTTCCCTCGGTCATAAAAGTTTGACCAGACTGGGAAGACAGGTTTGGGCCTCCTGTCTCCTTGTCAGCTGAGCAGTAGAGCCTTTTTTCTCTCCTTGAAAGCCAGTTCCATGGGATTGGCTTCTCTGCTTGTCAGGGAGCAATCCCTTTGCTTGTTAACAATAGCTCTGTTCCTGGAACAGACGCTCTAAATTTTTATCATCAGTTAGGGGGAAGGTCAGAGTTTCTCCCTGAATCTTTTGGGCTTTGTTTTTAGCTCAAAATAACCTGCATACCAAAGGATGTTTTGGGATGGCAACTTTTGCTCCCCTACAATACTATCAAAGAAGAAATTAATTTGACATTTTTTCAGGATGGTAAGGCAGACTTTATTCAGGGGTCTACTACAGTGGGGTTTTGCAGTAGGGGAGGCAGTTTCAACTTGTCAAGCTTAGAAAACAAAAGAGCCAATTATTTTATAAGCAAAATAAGTTTATTCAGGTATAGCAGAAAAACTGCAACTCTGGACATGCAAACTGTGTTGAATCTCAGATGGAGAAGATAAAGGGAAAATTAACTTTCATTAGGGTTCCTTGGAGGGACTGATGTTGAAGCTGAATCTCCAATACTTTGGCCACCTGATGCGAAGAGCTGACTCATTTGAAAGCCACTGATTCTGGGAAAGATTGAGAGCAGGAGGAGAAGGGGACGACAGAGGATGAGATGGTTGGATGGCATCACCGACTCAATGGACATGAGTTTGGGTGAACTCCAGGAGTTGGTGATGGACAGGGAGGCTTGGCGCGCTGTGGTTCATGGGGTCGCACAGAGTCGGACACGACTGAGAGACTGAACTGAACTGGGGAGGTTGTGGTAGTTCTTCACTGATTCCAGGATGTAAGCAGCTTGTTGATGGGTCATAAGGAAATTTTCTTTCTTCCTGATGAAGTCTTGTAAATTGTGGTGAATGATAGTAATATGTGAGAGCAAGTCAGTTTTAAATGAGGTATCCTATATTTTCAAGGGCTCTACTCTGAGCACAAGGAAAAGTGGGAATTTATGACAAGAAACAGATTGGGGGTTTGGTGGGTGGAAAACTACTTACAGTGTAGAGTAATTCTTTGCTAAACAGATGGAGGGGCGAACAGATATAACAGAATTCTTACTGAAGGCAGGTCAGGGGGATCAGATATCACCTGGGGGCATGACAGAAGATGAGGAATTTGGTCATACATCAAGGGTGGGAGTTTCAGCCTAAAGTGACTTGACTGAGTTCTTGCTAAAACTGGAGTCTACAGGAACAGAGACTGAAGCCCAAAGCTGGGACTTGGGGAGCAGAGGGTCAGAGCAGCCTGAGGAGAGTTTGGTCAAGGAGAGAATCTTTGTCAATACTGTAAGCCCTGCCAGCTGGGCTCTACTCCCAGCAGTAGTGCATGAAGGCTTCTCTCTCACACGTCTCTGCCCATTATTTGTTATTAGTCAATCTTACGATGTTTGCCAATCTTTTGCGTATAAGATGCTATCATTCTTTACAGGAAGGGGAATTTTTTCTCTGCCTTCACAAATTTAGTAGCTGAGACCTGTGGGATGAAACTGACAAGGATTAACCGCAGAAGAAGATTTATTCATATGCACAAGGAAGCCAACAAAAGAAGTAGTTGGCTCTTTAAATGGTTAAAGTTAAAGGCTTTAAACCTAATCTAGTGAGGGAGAAATAGCTTTTATAGGATGAAAAATAGCTTTCTTTAGGAGAATGAGTGTTAGAAAAGACTGTTTGTGGTAATGTTTGTCTATACAGGTGTGTATGGTCTTTCCATCTGCTTCAGGGTCATAAAACCCTTCTGAAGAGGGGATTTATGGTAAATTTACTCTTGGCCTCTCTCCTGGAGTAGAAACTGTCCCATAAGGGAATCTATGCTGTCCTCATTTTTCAGAAAGGCATGCTTTTAGTTAGGTAAGGGAAGCTCTGAGGAGGCTTTTTTGTTTGTTTGTTTTTGCACTTGTTGAATCTTAAATGTTTTCATCTTAAAATAATAATAAATACTCTCTGGGCCTCTGAATAAGTTTCCTACAATATGTTTTGTTTCATCTTGCAGTGCTCCAATTTCCAGTGAGGCTGAGCATACTTTGCTTGACAGATTTTTGGGTTTTTTAAAGGATCTGTTCATCCCTCCTTAAAGGGGCTTGTCTGTCTGGTATTCGAGTTACTTGATTACCTGGAGACCTCAGGTTCCTAATGTGTTCAAGAAAACTATGGTTTGTAGTTTTCCCACCAGAAGAGAGGGGAGTTTTATAAGGCGGGAGCTGGGGGGTGGGGTGGGGAGTGAGATGTGAGAGATATAGGTTAGGAAAATGAAATAAATGAAAGCCAGAAAGGTGAATGTCATAATCTTGGAGATGAAATGGCTGTAGTTCAAAGGATAGAACCAAAGTCACAGTTAAAATGGTATTTTAAAAACACCTGTGTTTTTAGTTCTTTCCCTAAGAAACTTCCCCTATCGGTTACCAAGTCCAAGTTCATACTGCTGGCTGCACTACAGGCCAGAAATTGAGAGATAATTGTTGGGGCAAAGAATAGAGACTTTATTCAGAAAGCTAGAAGACTGAGAAGAAAGGTGGACTTGTGTCCCAAAGAACCATGTTACCCAGGTTTGGATGCTAGTTTCTTCTATATAGAAAAGAGAGGAAAGTTAGGAGGTAAAAAACAGCAATAAGTTGTTGCAAATATTTCCTGATCCCCAGCCAAACTACAGAGGAGATGTGTCAGTTTCTTTCCTGCAGCCACTCGAAGGTGGGTGTGGTCAGTATGTTTCTTGTGAGCTTAAAGCTACTTTAGCCTAACACTCAGGCACGGGAAGCAGTGTTCCTATGGGGACACTATGTGTACAGCTTTCACTGTGTATGCTGTCAGCTGTAGGTAACATCTCTGTAGTGATTCAGTTCAGTTCAGTTCAGTCCAGTCGCTCAGCCGTGTCCGACTCTTTGCAACCCCATGAATCGCAGCACGCCAGGCCTCCTTGTCCATCAGCAACTCCCAGAGTTTACTCAAACTCATGTCCATTGAGTCAGTGATGCCATCCAGCCATCTCATCCTCTGTCATCCCCTTCTCCTCCTGCCCCCAATCCCTCCCAGCATCAGGGTCTTTTACAATGAGTCAACTCTTCGCATGAGGTGGCCAAAGTACTGGAGTTTCAGCTTCAGCATCAGTCCTTCCAGTGAACACCCAGGACTGATCTCCTTTAGGATGGACTGTTTGGATCTCCTTGCAGTCCAAGGGACTCTCAAGAGTGATTAACTTGCAGCAAAAGCAATAGAATACAAAGGTTAAAGTAAAAGGAACAGATCCAACGTGGAGTTGGATTTGTTCTTCCCTATTACAAATCTATAGGCTGTAGCATCTAAGTGGTTAAGAACCTGAATTTGAAACCAGTCCACCTGGTTTTGAATCATGAGTCTCCTTCCTATCAATTATGGTATCCTGGGAAAGGTTTCCTCTCTATACAATAGTTTCTCATCTTAAAATGGGGAAGTTAATACTACTTACCTCACAAGATTGAAATTAAATGGGTTCACCAATAAGATATGTCACTATGTTTAAATAGTTTAAATAAAGTTCTCTGCCACTCATTTTGTCTTGCTAATCACTTAATTGTATGTGCATTAAAAAAAGAAAAAAAAAAAACTAATGCAAAAGCCTAGAGAAGTGTGCCTTCCCCAGGGTAGGCCAACATTAAATGATGGAAACTGGACTGAAACTCAATGTTCTTAATCTCCAGAAGAGATTCCTGGTTCTTCTCTATGCAGTTTTTTGCTGGTCATTTTTTTTCTGTTTCATATCTTTAAAAAAATATTAATGATTGCAATCTACAGTCACTTCTAGCAATTAAATTATGTGCTCTAAATACAACATGAATTTACAAAATGCATGAGCTCATGTTAGATTAAATTTTCTGTGGTAATTCACATTTATATTTCATAGGCCTAACCATATACTTACATAAATTAAATCCTTATCCTTCACTCCAAATCAGAGGAAATATAGTTTAATGCTCTAGTCATGACCCAAGAGCTCCTATTTGAACCTAAAATCATCTTTTTATACCTTGCTTGTATCCTACCTTCCCTAAGAGAAAATTCAGTTAATGTAACCTGTCACACAAAGAAAATAAACTCCATGGATCGTTACCAGCATCCAACAGCTAATATTAAAAAAAAAAAAGATAAAATGCACATAAGCCTTTTTTTATGTTTATGCTTAAGGCAAACTTATTGGCTGTTTTTCTGTAAGACATACTTTCTTTTACTCTATACTGAAAAGCTTAAAAATAATAGTCTACTTGTAAAAGTAGCTGTCAATAGACAGTTTATGTTCTGCATCATACCACCATAAAACAGGTAGATTTTGATTAAAGAAAAAAGATTAAAATTCAGCTTAAAGCTAAGTTAATTACTATTGTGGCAACATAGGTGCATGATTTATAATAGATATTCAAATGAAGATGTTTTAAATGGATGGATTTCGAGGTTTTCCTTCCATCTGTATGACATTCAGCTCTAGAACTCTCCTGAGGCGGTACAACAGAGCAGGAGGGAAGAGATCCTGAGGTAAGAAGTCAACATCAGTCATGTAAATAACGTGTCATCAACAGCCATTGAATCCCTTCTTGAGATAAGGACTTCAATTATTCCTCTCTTTAAGTACAAATCTAGCACTTGACCTTTTACACCTATAAGCTGACAACCTACAGTTAAATAATTAAATGAAGTAAAATGAATTCAACCCCATTAAGTCAATTTGAAAGGAGAAGCAGTAACTGCAAGCCTGATGAGAGCTGTTAGCCCACTTGGGTACTATTATTTGAGTAGTTGTTCACCAAAGAAAGATAAAGCAGTATTAAAAAAAGCTTGAATCAAAACACAGCAACTGTTTAAGTTTTCTAGGGTACTATATTAAACTTCATGACATAGTTTACACCTTTTTTTTTTGGTAATAAATGGCCGGCTCAATTAGTTAAGGTCCAGGGTGATGCTAAGAGCATTTATTGTGTTGGGCTATTAAAAGATGATGCTTAGGATAGTAATGGATAGCAGAAAATGCCATCCCCAAAGGTGCCACTCTGGCATAGGATTATTTTGAGCTGAAGGCAATTGAGAAGCAGATATTAGAAAAACTCTCTGGCCCCAATTTGCCTCAAAGTAGGATACAAATTTGTAGAGATATCTCCTTCCCCTCTGTATCAGGGGTCCCACGCACCTCCCCTACCAGAGAAAACTCCAAACTGTCCTGAATCTTGTGATCACCATCAGAGGACTCTATGTAACAAACCTTGCTAAAACTAGCCTCTAACTACAGTTGATTTCCACATATATATGCCTTCCTGTAATTTGCTGCCCCAGTAGATCAAAGTCCTTTTCATTTGTCCTACTCTATCTCTAAAATTTTATTGTTCTTTTGTTAAGATGCTTACATAAGCACAAGTTTTTGCCACCTGTTACACATCATTGAGTGGTCCATGGGTGTGTGTGCACATGTTAATAAACTTCTTTGTTTTTTTCCTGTTAATCTTTCTTTTGTGTCTAATACTCAGGACCCTCGTAAGAGAATCTATGATAATAGAAAAAGATTTACTCTCTCCTCTATAAAAGCATGACAGTGGAAACAAAGAGGCTGGGAATAGTGACTCTAGGTGTTTAACTTAGATTTGTGTGAAAGGAGGGAGGGACAGAACCCTCTCCCTACCAAACAGGCAGAGATAAAGGACAGAAGTCAGCACATTGGATAAGAACAATTTTTAAAAGTGAGTAAAAAATCCTAAAATGCTGCTTCCTTAAAAGTTTCATAAAATGGACACATGTGGATTGACTAGTTGAGGAAAATAAGAGAGAAGATGTAAATAAACAAAATGAAGGATTTACTCCTTCAGTCCCTTACTGAGACAATTCTTTATTTAAACAAGCCTTTATATGGCTCCAGGTGCTCTTCTATGTAGTAGCTAAGTGGCAGTAGGAAAGAAACCAACAGACCAAGTTCTGTTCCTTTAAGGAACTTCAACTCGAGTGGGCAGAAACGAAGTTTAAAAAAAAAACAAAAAACAAAACTGCAGTGTAATAGAGGATGATGAGTACAAGGATGCAGAGTAAGCAGGGACGGGGAGGGAATGCTGGCTGACAGTAGCAGTTCTAAGCAGGATGGTCTGGGGGGCCATGATGACAGAGTGCATTTTATCAACAGTAAACACTTGACTAAAGTGAGGAAGTGAGTCAAGTGGACATCTGAGGGAAGAGTGTTTCAGGAAGAGGACAGAGCAGTGCAGAATTAGGGGAAATTACCAGCGATAGAATTAGAGATAATAATAATTGAAAAGTGTTATGAGCAAAGAGATAACTAGTGAAATGCTAGTGTGATAGATGCATTTCTGGAAACTGTTGAGACTCCAGTCAAAATAGGTGGGTTTTTAGATAAATAAAAAGTACCCAAAGTAAAATTTCTGCCAGATATTTAGGGAATGCCTGTATTAGTCTGCTCAGGTTGTCATAACACAATTTCACAGACTACGGAAGTATATGTAATCTTGCAATGAATGGAAGGTGAACACTTGGAATGAATGAATGTGACCGGCTCTTGAGGCATTTTTCTGTGAATGAAACTAGTGAAGAGAAGAGGGTCTATAAAAATAGGACAGTGACTAAAAAGTAACATGGGGTCAGGTCTTTCTTTTCGGGATCATATTTAAAAATGTACTCTAGCTGAAATGTGGGTAATAGATTCTAGGGAGGAATTGTCAAAAATATTTTTTAAAAAATATAAAAAATGTGGAGAGACTATTTGGAGACCATAGTATCATTTTGGTGTAAACTGATGGCGACATTCAGTAAGGTGGAGGTGGCATTGAAGTTGGAGAGAAAAAGACTAGAAACTAATGAGATTTTGGGAGTGAGCAAACAGTGGTGGCCCTGTTTCTCGTTTGGGGAGCTGAGTACATGACACCACTTATTTAGGAAAAGAACCATCGAGTGGGATAGGATAAGTGTGTTTTGGGGCAAAGGAAAGATAAAATATTATTCATTCAGGTTAAAAGTTATTTTCTCAGTCACTTACTTATTATGTATCTTTTCAGTTATTAATGATGATGGCTTGAATCCTATATAAAGCTTCGTGCTTGCCTAAGTCTAAGGCTGCCAGTCTTTGCAGTTGGGTATATAAAAAGTCTGAACACAAACAAATGAAAAGCAACAACAAAAGAATGGAAATAAAAATAATTAAATGTATTATAGTAAAATTAAAGGAAAAAAAATTTAATGCACAGTTAATACTGTGTCATCCAAGGAGCAATAGCTATGGCAAAGAAAACATCATTAATTAATGGTACTCTAAATTCTTTTTATAAAGAGTATTTTCAAAATTTTCAACAAAGACATCACTTGCATAATATAATAAAGAGTAATGGTACTCTTTATTCTTTTTTTTTGATTGTGCCATGAGGCATGTGGGATCTTAATTCCCTCACCAGGGATTGAATCCGTGCTCCCTGCAGTAGAAGTGTAGTATCTGGACCACCTGGGAATTCCTTTGATACTTTTTATTCTTAAAATATTAAGTTTTAACTCTATCTTGCTGCTGCTGCTGCTAAGTCGCTTCAGTTGTGTCCGACTCTGTGCCACCCCAGAGACGGCAGCCCACCAGGCTCCCCCATCCCTGGGATTCTCCAGGCAAGAACACTGGAGTGGGTTGCCATTTCCTTCTCCATTAAATCTACCTTAGTTAGATGTAATTTATAATATCAACAGTTCTAAATGCTGATTTCTATTATTTCATGCAAGACTTCAATGGTGTTCTATAAAACTTGGTATGGCACCTGTGAACTAAAGTTAACAGCCTAATAAATATGCTTTTAATGACTCCTTATCTCTCACATTTCGCTTTTGTTTTTATCTCTCACATGAATACTTGTACCTGGCTATTTAAAGGTAAATTCTAGTATCAAATTTAACCATTCTTTATAATTAAGTATTGGGCAGGAAGCGTAGTGATATGTACACTAAAAATGTGATTTCTTGTACAAGGAAAAAGATTAAATTAGAAGTCAGGAGGCCAATACTGTTTCCCATCTGTGAGTAACTTCCAGTTTTGCTCTAGGCAAGTGACTTCATCTCTATGACACACAGTCTGAGCACCGTGAATGAGAATATATGCTCCTTTGCCCTCTTTAATGCTGGGATTTGGCAGTGCTGCCAGGAAAGAGCTTTAGGATCTTTATTTCAACCACCTAACAGAGAATAGTAGCCAAGCTCATTTCTCAAAATAGTTGAAACTGACTGAATTGAATTTGCCTTTGGAAAACTGGAATTTGTATACATTGTAAAGATTCTTTTTATATATATATTTCTATAGTTATGCAAGTGATGTCTTTTTGAAAATTTTGAAAATACTAAAAAAAAAAAAAAGCTTTGTACAGGCAAAAAAAATAGAACTATGTACATAGAACTATGGACTATAACTCCTAATTCCACCAAACTGGGATGCTTATTAGTTTCTTCCCCCTTTTTCTTTTTAAAATAATTATAGTTGTGTTATATATATATATATATATATATATATATATATATGTACCTGTGCTGTTAAAATTATTTATTTTCTATTTAACATTATATCATGAGCATTATTTTCTTAAAACTTCTTTTAAGAACATAATTTTTAGTTATTGCAACATTTTTACTTTGGAAATGACAATTTAGTTATTTTTTTCATTTTACTCGTAATTATTAACTTTAGCAAACAATATTTATTAAACAACCATATTAAATTTTTTTGCTTAAATCAATTTTTCTTGTGAAAAATATCTGAGTATTGATAGATTTCTTAAAAATAGTGTCATAATTGTTGACCTCATCTAGTAGATAAATCAGTGAAATGGAAAATTTTAAATATTTAAAAATTTAGATATATATCACTCATTTGAGACATAGTAATCATTAGTCCTTATAAAATTCATTGAATGCTTTTATCCTTTTTTTTTTTTTTTTGAGTTTCTAAGCTTTACTAGTAAAAACAAATTAATGCAATACAAAAAATATATATATGTAACACTTAAGAGTAAAAGAAACAAAGCCAGTTAGGCTGTTTTGTGTTGTGATCTTGGAAAATTGGACTGGACCTGTGAGAAGCAGGCTAGTAGTCATAGGGGCTGAAGCAGGAAGCAGTTTATGGGGTGAAGTGCCGTGGAGGAAGAGCGGAGACTGGGTGGAGCTTGGTCCCTGGCTGCGGACTGCTGCGGGGCTCATCCTGTTAGTTGAGATGGTGCTCTGGGGTAGGACAGACCCTTAGAATAAGTTAGTAAAGTTTAAGTGCCAGAAAATAATTTATTTCATGGAAGCAATTACTAGTATAACATCTATTACGAGCTACCAACCATCTTGATTCAGACTATGAAAATATTTGTGGCACAGAGTTGGAAATAAGGGCTTTGGCATTTGTGGCGCTCTTCTTTGTCCACTGTAATGCCAATGGACAGGTCTATACTTCCAGAGTTTGAGGGCTGAAAATTCGTCCATATAGGAAGAGTAGATGTGTTATTTCTCACAATAGAGTTCTAGTTGCCCGCAATGGGCTGAATTGAGAACATCAAGAGGAATGAATATGTTAAAGTTGTTTGACTTCATAGTATTTCTCAAGTACCATTTTTATTTCAATCAAAATTTAAATAGATATTTTTGGTTAAGTGCAGAAAAACAAAAAGTGAAAAGATTCCTTGTAACCCTACCTCTTCAAAATATCAGACATAGTTACTGCCAAGATTTTTATTTTCTTTTTTGTTTTCTAGACTTTTAAGTGGTGACTCAGCTGGTAAAGAATCTGCCTGGAATGTGGGAGACCTGGGTTCGAACTCTGGGTTGGGAAGATTCCCTGGAAAAGGGAATGGCTACCCACTCCAGTATTCTGGGTGGGAGAATTCCATGGATGGTCGCAGAGTCGGACACAACTGAGTGACTTTCACTTTAGGTGTAAATTTGATTATTCACCTAAAGCTTAGTTATGCTGCAGCAACTGAAAACTGGAAATACATCAATGATGTTTTCTTACGCATATTAAGTGTCTATTAAAGATCAGCCAGAACTCAATATCTTTAGTATTTTGAGTCCAGATTCCAGGATGATGAGCAGCTTCTTATGAGTTGGTGCTACTCTTATGGCAGAGAAACCAGAGAGGAAGAAGAAACATGAATAGCCTCTTCACATTTTGCATGGAAGTGACTCCTGTCACTTCTGCTATCGTTCATTGGATAAGTCAAGTCAACTGGCTGAAGAGGAAACCTAGAAGGTGGTCAGGCTATAGTATAGATAAAATGATTCATAATTAAAGGCAGTTCAGTGATTGTAGAGCACTTCTAAAATTGTGGTTGATTGTTCAAGGCTAGTAGCAGCAGAGATGTTCTTGTTTAATAATGAATCACTAGAGCCAGTCATTCATAAGATTTCTTTATGTTTACATTCACAATGAATCTTTACATTCTCTGCAAATAGCACTGTAATAGGATGTTAGGGTCAGTTAGAATAAATACAGCAAATTTGAATGTATACTATATTGATTTCTAGAAATAATTTTACCACATGAAGTAATACCAGTGTTTTTTTAATTTCCTTTCGTTCCTGCATTTTTAGTCAAAACCTAAAATTTCCAGGCTAAACAGTAAAGGAAATTGCACATGGCTTGAATTTGGCAAATAAACCTGTAGCTAATGCAAGAAAGTAAAATAATGTAACATAGCAGTTTAACATAATCTATTTCTAGCAGTTCTTCTTATTGTCAAATATTATTCCACTCACTTCAAGATAAGTTATATTTCTCTGGATTGGAAAAAAAAAGGTTTAAACAAACAATTTCAGCAATTTTCTGATATCACTCTCTGTTTATTTTACTATAATTTGAGTTATTCTATTATAACACATACCACTATGAACTCAAGCCCTATCCACCAAATCCGGTCACTAACAAATTAGAGTTTCATAGTATGCTGCCATCATCATTCCCCTGGATGTTATATCTTTAAGGCAGTTTCTATTTGGCTAATGGCATTCTTTATCTCCTCTACCTTAGGCTTGCTCTGAGTGAACAGATATTGAATATATTATCCTATTTTCATGGTTTCTAATAAAGGCATATACTCAGTCATAAATATACTAGGCTCCTTTACCAGCACTAATACAGGTACAAATGAATAAATAGAATAGAAAGGGGAAAATTACTTGAAAAACAGCTAAGTGATTTTTGTACTATTTACATGAACCAGCAACTGATTCATAATTATTTTGAATCTCATAAAGGAATTTGAAGTTGAATTCCTAGACCAACCATAAATGACACTGACCCAATGAAGTTCAACAAAGAAGCATTTGAAAACATAAAAAGAGCTGATTGAAGCAGTGTCTTTCTCTCTTTTGAAATGTGTCATGTTATTAGTATTTCCTATATAGTTTCATTTTCTATTATTACTGATATTACTGTGTTTTACAGAAGAGGAGTCTGTTAAGAATGATCTAGTCTGGATGTTACATATGCACAGTTATGCCACTGGCTCTGTGCCTTAAACATTTGGGGATTTAAGATAGGAATTGAATTGTTATAATTGAGAATAGCGGGCCTTACTGGGGAATTCCTTTGACCTTTCTAACTCAGGCAGCTCAGCACTGTGTGAATTCAAGTGTCCTTGTGCCTCTTCCCACTTGCCTGCCTTCTTGTTGCAGAATTTGGCAATGGTTTTTGAAACCTCTGAAAGCCACGACCTCAAAAGGCCCACACCCCTGCTGGAAGTGTCCTCAGGGATAGAATCAAGGCAGGGCAAAACCTGACAGGGTGAAGCATTGGGGAAAACTGCAAGAACTGACCAGCTTTGAATTTCTCTCTTTCAGCCATTTCTCTCCAAACTTCCAGGCCGGATGGATGATAACTAGGAAGACTACCATTTCCTTGATGTTTGAAAGAAGAGCATTGACCTGAAAAGTTACTCAGGGTGATGAAACCTAATGAGAGTGACTAATTCTGGCTTGTGAGAATGACCCATCTCTTCATCTATGCTAGAACTCAAGAGTACTGATCAAGGCTCCCTTCTGCGCTTCCTCAGTTCATATTTACAGGTAACATTCAGAGATAAACCAAATTTAATGAAAATAAAAATAAATTCAGAATAATAAGATATTTCTTCAAATTAAAAAAAACTATAGTAATGTATCATTATAAAGTTAAAAACTATAAATTGGTCAATATGCTAGCAGAAGTATTAAAATTCATGAGTCATAATTTGACATATATATAATAAATGTGCAAAGAGGAACAGGGGGAAGATATTTCATTATGGAAAAAGAACAAGATGTGATGAACAAAGTAATCAAGTAGAAATACTAGGCATGAAAAAGTTAATAGTTGAAATAAGAGAATGATACATGGTTTGAATAAAAAATAAATACAGCTGAAGAATGAATTCAGTTGTAAGATAGTAGAGAAATATTTTTCTAGAGGGAAACACATTTGATAGAATGGCTGGGAAGTATAGAAAATAGATTAAGTCCAGACATCCAGATAATAGGAATTTTTGAGAGAGAGAAAAAAAAAAAAAAGTCAAGGTAAATTTTCTAAGAATTAAATGAAAAAAAAATTCTTAAAACTGAAACATCCCATAGAGTGTGTCACATCAAACATTCTTGGGTGTTTTGCAGTGCTTTGGATGAAGTGGCCTAGTGGTGGTGTGCAAACTTTTTAGGGTTGATAGATAGGAGATAAATGTCTAGTAACCCCCATTTGAGGATAGAGATGCAGCTCTAAAAGGCATAAGAAATCAGATTAGGGGTAAGTTTCAACTTAGAAAATGTGGTTGGAGACCTCTTTGGTAGTTTACAATATATATAGAATCCCATGAAGGCAACAAGAGATTGCTGTTCTGATTAAGGCAATGGTCAAAATGGGAGTTTTGAGTCCCCCTAACTCCCTTTTAAAAAGTCTCATCTGGCCAGTGCCTAAAACAAATGGTTCCTGGAGGTTTACAGTATCAAGGATTAAATGAAGTTGTATGTTTGATCGCTTCAGTTGTAACTGATATTGTAAAGACTGTAAGGGACATGCAGATCAAGGGTAATGCTATGCCATTATAGCCATTCCAATTTGGGAATGTAGCAGTCACAATGTGTACTCTTGTGGAATGTGAATCAGTATTCATTCATTGCTTTGAGACGGACATTTTAAAAATTTGCCAGCATATTGCCATATTCTTCTGAGGGGCTTAGAGTTAAAAGTCAGTCATTGTGCCACAGTGATGATCTCATAATAATCACCTCTTTAGAGAAAGAATCAGAATGAATTAAAGATCAGAGTCACACAGATGAAAAACAGAGGTTGGCTGATAAACCAGCTAAAATGTAAGGTCTAGCCCAACCTGTGAAATTCCTAAGAATTACATGAACTGGAGCAACCAGAGGTAGTCCTACTACTGTGAGTAATAAATTATTAGCATTCCTATTCACTGATAATAGACAAGAAACTTGGAAACCAGCAGGGCTATTTAGGTTTTAGTGGAATCATATTTATCCATCAATCCTATTGACCCAATCCACAAATTCACCAGAAAGAAATTTGAATTTGACTGTGGCTTTAGCAGAAACAAGTGTTGAAGATCCATCAAGGGTGTTGGAACAGACATTTTTACTAAATGCTTACGATCCACCTTCTCAGACAGTACTTGGAGTGGCCATAACCAGTGAATATGCAGATTGTGGGGATTTTCAGAAACGGAATAGTGTTGTTCAGTGAAGTTCTTTTATGGTTTGGCTCAAAAATTGCCTGAGTTGTTATTTGCCATTTAAATGAGGAAAGTGAGGTTGCTGTCCAGTATTGGTTTGAAACCATTCCTCCTACTGAGAACCATCAGAAAATTCTGAGAACACAAATACAGATAATTCCTTGAGTGAAAGCAGAGAGACATGCAAACAGGGAGGGTATAGCATAGCAAAGTTAACTTAGAAGGTAGAAACGATAGATTAGAAGAATGCTAAGGGATTCTATTAGAAGAATGCTATGTTAGCAGTTGCTTCACTGAATGTAGGACCAAATATAGAGCCCTACAAGCAAACTCTAAGTCTGAATCTTAGGATGCCCTCTTCCAGCCAGGGAGAAGGTATTTCTTTGGTCACTGAAAGGAGTTTCTAGACTTAGAATGCAGACTGAAGGACATATTGCTGTTTTGTAAAACCTCAATGCACAAGGGTAGCTGTGCATTTTTTTTTTTTTTTTAAGCAGAGAAAGGGTTAAGCTTGTGCCTTTAGGGCAGTGTTGGGGTTCTCAAAGACTGTTGTGATTTGATCAAAGGCTTTGCTGTATTGTATGTTCAGGCATGGGCCCTAAATAACTGAACAATAAGGAACACACCTTATGGTTTCTTGTAAGGACATATCAGAAAACTTAGACACAGAATTAAAGAGGATGATGCACCCCTTAAGAAAATTTTAATTAGTGCATTATAGGTCTGGATAGTTACAAAAGGTATGTGGTATTTTTGAGGTAGCCATGCCTTATGAATCCATGGATTTTATGTTCATAGACGATTTTAAATAGGAACCTCTCACTCAAAGCATTCCTGAGATAAGGATTCTCCTGATGAGAACTGTTGGCTTGTTAACCAGGAAGAGTCCTATTCACATGTCTACACTGCGACTAGACCAGATGACCTGCCTTTGTTCACTCTCAAGAGTGTCCTCCAGATTTGATAATCAAGTGGATTGCAGACTAGCTGCTTACCCAAGTCTGTTGTAATTTATCTTGAACTAACTATTTCAAATGGAGTTCATGGGAGGTAAACTTTGAATTATTTTTTGTCTGGAAATTTCTTTATTGTGCCTCATCATTGATTTATATAATGTGTCTGGGTATATAGAATTTGGAACTCAAAGTCAGTTTTTTACTTAGTTCTTTATTTTTCCTCAGTTGTTTTTTATTCATTGATGCTTTATAGTCTGAGAGCAAGTGTTAGAGCAGAGAAATATGATACAGGCCTTGTTTTCATTCCGTTGTAGTTACTCTGATTTCTCTTCTTGGTAGTTTCAGGCACTTTTTTCTAGTGTTAGTGCTCTGAAAATTAAAAAAGGATATGAACCCTTTTTATTAACTGTTTTATCAAATGATTGGACCCTTTTTGTTTGATGACCAGTGTCTTTTTGTCTATTTTGATTAATTGTATGCTTTGTTTTCTTTTAGTCATTTCTTCTCTTTCACTTTATCTAACTCCCATTAGATAAACACTGAAAGTACGGACTACATCCTTCATGAGTCTAGTTTTTCTTAAATATTTTATATTTGTATCTTTTCTCTGTATATTCTAGGTATCCTCAGATTTATCTCCTATATCTGTACTGTTCAGTACAGTAGCTACTAGTCATATGCAGCTATTGAAATTTAAATTAATTAAAATAACTTTTCACATTTTAAGTGTTCTAACCACATTTCTGACTTCTACTGTTAGAGACTAGTTTCAGCTCTTCTTGAACTTTGTATAAATAGAATCATAGATTGCATAATTTTTTGTAACTGGCTTCTTTCACTCCAAACAATGCTTGTAAGACTCACCCTTGTTGTTGTACATATCAATAGTTTTCTTTTTTACTTCTGTGTAGTATTGCATTGTATGAATATACCACTATTTTTAAAGTGAAAATGTAGAATAATAGGAGCTTGTATTTGCTCAGTCTGCTATCTTGCATCCAAAGTTTATGTGGTTTTTATAATATAGTACATCAAATCTGTCTTATGCTGTATGTGGTTATATTGTCACCCTCAAAAGATTGTGAGTTACTTGAGAAGGGAATATATATTTTCTATAATTTAAAAGTGTTTGACATAGTACACACCATGTTGCTAGAATTCAATTAATATATTCCAAAGCAGAAACTTTAAGTAAATTTCTGAGCAAAGCAACAGATGAATTAAAAATAATAGTAAATTTTTTCCTTAAAAGCTAAATTTGATTTCTCTAATATTAAATGGTATAGCAAATTAAGTTATTTATGTGTGCTGATTTATATCTGTGTCTTAATTTTGGGAATTCACTTAAAAGTCTAGCTCTGTAATAAAAAGAAAACTTTTAAAATTTGACACTTTTTAAACCTATATTATAGGAACTTTCAAAGAGTGAAAAATTTATACAAAATTGATATAGTGAATTGATGGGTAGAGAAAAAGCATCATTTCTAGGAAGAGTTATTATTACTAACTATTCATAATCATTGTTACTGAAATTTTAGATTATGAGATGACTCAAATAAACTTTCCTGGGTGATCTATTTTTATAAATGGATTAAAACATTAATCTTAAAGCATTTGGATAAAGAATTAACTGGCAAAGATGAATTCAGAAATATTATATTTTGTTTGAACAGACCTCTGTAGAATTTGATCTGCAGAGGCAAACAAAGACAAAAAACCAATAAATACTCAGAAATATCCATGAGATGTTATTTGCCATAAAAGAGCTACAGCCTTCTGCTTTTGCAGATTGTGCTACGGTAGTGTGTTTGTTTATTATTTTAGTTTTTTTCTCCTTATATATAAACATATCAAGTACCTAGTGTTTTTGTGGTAGATTTTTTAGATACAAGAGGAGATTTTAGTTAAGACAACATATGCTTGTTTCTAGTGCATTAAATTCAGACACGTTAAAATCTGGAGATGTGCTGAGAAAAACAAAATGCTATTAAAGCTTCTGTGTCTCTGTTATATCCCCAGGGAGATTTCTCTCAGCTGAAAAGTTAGCTTTCACAAAGCTACTTCCAAAGCCATTCAGCAGCTTGCCTCCTGTTAATGGAACTTCAGTGGAAATGAAACCCAGTGCATGAGGCAAACAACAAAAAAAAATTTCTCTTCAAGATTTTCAAAGGGCTAAAGCACAAGTTGAATGTCAAAAGGAATGTAAAGAATGTATAACATTTATTAATAACTGGAAATTTACATAATGTTTGAGGGAGGATTTGACCCAGGAAAGGGAATACTCTCTTCAGTTGTGGGCTATGCTGTTGTTCTTATAGCCATCGAAGGAGGTAACTTCATGTTTCCACATGACCACAATACTCCTCAGTAGCACACAGTAGGATGTGGGTTGGAGGAATTCCTCATGTGAATAATCAGTTACTCAGAGAGAAGCTACAGAGTTATTTCAGAATATTATAACAGTTAATTGTAAGTTAAATCTTGTCCCCTTCCTGAAAAGGAGATGCAATTCTTAACAAAATATTAAATTAATTAAGAATAAAACAGCATATGATTTCTATTGAGTTGACTCTTTAACCTTATGAACTTTCACTTTCTTTAATACTTTTTGTCTTAACATCTATTTTGCCTGATTTTAATGTAGCCACATCAGTGTTTGGTTAACGTTTTCATTACGGTACTTCCTTTCCATATTTTCTTTGATGCCATCTGTGTTCTTGCATTTATGGTGTATCTCTTGTAAACAGCTCAGATTGGGTCTTATTAAGGGCCATTCTAAACATCTTTGTCTTTTAATCAGACTGTGTAATATAGGAGAGGAAAGGCCTTCCCTTTCATTTTCCCTTATGAAGATTGATAGCTGGGTCTATAAAATAAATTGATAACAGGCAGAGTAACAAAGAAAAGGTATAAAATTTATTATTTTGGAATATTACATGAAGAGGGACATACAGGAAAAAGTGAATATACAAATAAATAAAATTTGAGAGCTTATAAACCATCTTAATCTGGAGAAGCAAATGGCATCCCACTCCATTATTCTTGCTTGGGAAACCCCATGGACAGAGGAACCTGGCAGGCTATGGTCCATGGGGTCACAAGAGTCAGAAATGACTTAGTGACTATACCAGCACTGCCCATACCGTCTTAATAGGGAAATAGTTGGGGGATTTAGGCCACTTAAGAGAGTACATGGGAGGTATGATAGTCTATGACAAATCTGTCTGGATGTGGTGTCAACTTTTAGCCTCTTCTCCTGTGATAAGAGGGGCTTTCCAGGTGGCTCAGTGGTAAAGAATTTACCTGCCAATGCAGGAGCCACAGGAGCTGTGGGTTTGATCCCTGGGTTGGGAAGATCACCAGGAGAAGGAAGTGGCAATCCACTCCAGTATTCTTGCTGGGATAACCCCACAGACAGAGGAACCTGGTGGGCCATGGTCCACGGTGTTGCAAAAGAAGAGGACACACCTGAACACCCACACGTCTGTGATAAGAGTCAGACTTTTCTGGTTGATGAAATTCCCAGGAAATTGTCAATGTGGATTGAGTTCCTTTTGGAGGATCCATCTGTAGGCAGATAAAGGGAGTTCATCCTGCAGAAATAATTCTGTGATTTTTCTAATGGTGGGTGTTCTATTTCCTACATTCCCTCTGTATTTATTAACTGCAATTATTCCATAAGAAGAAGTTGTCTCTTTCCATTTATTATTTATTTATTTACACTTTTATCTTCTTATTAGAGGCTCATGCGTACTTATTCTTTGTGTTTTAATCTGATATTATTGTCATTTCTTTCACTGCTCAAATTGTTCCCGCTTTGGCCATTGGGGGATTGGCAGCTGTTTCACTTTGACATGACGGATCCTTGCTTTATATTATTAAGTAAGTAAGTATGTATTCCTTTCTGTTTAAGTACTACAAGGTAGTCCAGGCTCATTCGTACTTTTGTGTATTCTCTCTCCTAGTCTCCAAATCAGCCATTTCTCCAAGGAACTCACTTTCCTTATTTAGAAAATAATTCATTAGCATCTGAGTGTCAGTAGCTCCTCACCTCAATCTTATATATAGGTTTGCTGTATTTATACTCTGCCCATGTCCTAGCTTTTTTTTTTTTATTAATAACAACAAACCACTTGTAGAAATTTTCAACATACTACATAGTGCCTTTAGTCACTGTTACTTTAGAATATGTACTGCTACCAAGAATCCTTTTTAGTTGAATAATGATCTAGATGACATGCAGTAGGCTAATGATTTAGTTGAACCAGATTGGTCTTCAAAGTGTATAAAAAAAGAGACAACACATTGTCACAGAGATAGTTTACTTGACATTTAGCTACATGACTGACAAAGCGATGAGTTAGTGAACCATGAGGATATCTCTGTGCTTGAAGTCATATACAGTAACAATTAAATATTAGTGAATGAGTCTTGGATACTATTTTGACACAGATTGATATTTAAGTTAGCAAGAATAAGATGAAAAGAATTGATTTGTGGTCCATCTCTGATGCAGTTTTCTTCCTGGTGTTGTGTCTGGTGAGATGGGAATTCACAAGGAGTATGCAATATGCAAGACTGACTGGGTGTGTTCAATCATGGCCGAGAGAAAAGAAGACATTTCAGAGGAAAAGTAACTTGCTAATCTTAGAGACTATAGAAAAAATAGAGATAATAACTGTTCAAACTAGATTTCTAACAAAAGCAGAAGCATAGAAGAATTTGAAAACGAATTGAAAGAACAGACAAATAGGATTTTAAGAACAGTTTAACTGTTTACCAACATGCACCTTCATTAAAAGAGAATGGTTCCTTAGAATATTTCAATTCAACAATCATTTTTTTGAGCAGCGATGAGCCAGGCTGTACACGTCAGGTGATGAGCCAGGCGTGGAGATGCAGTGAACTCTAGTGGAAATGCCTACCATCACACCTTCCTCCCAGTCTCAGCCATTAGTAAGAATGTGGTCTCTACTGGATCAGCCAGACTTCCTCTGGGAATGTGAACGCTGAACAGAGATTAAAACAAATCTGTTGGTGCGAAACCATTTTGACAATAGAGTTCATGAATTCTACTAGTTAGAGAAAAGCTGTCCTGGGGAGCAACATCTCTCTCGAGGCGGAACACCCCCAGGCATGGTTTTGGCCTGGTGCTCTAGAGGCAGATGCAGAGATCAAAAGCCCTTTCTGCTTCCTATTTGGCAGGAACTTGCATCTCTGCTCTGAAGACCCTTGCTCTGTCCCCTACTCTCCCAGGTCTCCTATCATAATTCTTTCATTTTGCTTAGGCTTTTGTTTAAGACAGGTTTCTTTGAGCTGTTCTTGCTTTTATAGCTGCCAAAATCTTTGACTAAAGAAATTAAAAAGTCTGGCTACAAATCTGAAATGGCAGTCTGAAAGTATGAGGAGAATTTATTTATTTATATTTATTTATTTTTACTTGATTCCTTTAAAAAATATATTGGAGTATAGTTGCTTTATAATGAGGGGAATTTAGAAAGCAAAATAAAATTTACTATCTCAAAAAAACTAATGTATTAGAAATTAAGTACTAGACAGAACTTCAGTACAAGAAGCTCAAGGTGTATTTTGTAGTCACTTAGTAAAGACGGTTAAAAGATGAGGGTGTTGATTGATTTTCTGACAATCCACATTCCTCTAAATGCCGAATTAGCTTATGCCTGAAAACAGAGGCCAAATCTTCAGTCTGGAATGATCCTGATCCCAGGTTAATTACTCTCCGGGAAGCTTGGAGTCAGGATTGTGCTCGAGGCTTCCTGTTCTCATGCTATGGTCTTGTTTCCCAGTCTCCACTCTGGTTACCCAGTTCCTGGTGCTGGATGAAAACCCTCATGTGCTCAGAGGCTCAGTTGTGTCCGACTCTTTTGCAACCCCATGGCCTGTAGCCTAACAGGCTCCTCTGTCCATAGGATTTTCCAGGCAAGAATACTGGAGTGGGTTGCCATTTCCTCCTCCAGGAAAGTCCTCATCCCTGTTGTTAATAACCTGCCTCTCTGGATTCTGCAACTGTCAGTTGTTAGGACCCTTCTGCTTGATATCTGGCTAGTTTTTAAATTCCCTGATCAGGAATCCTGTTCACAGAAGCCGTCCATAGATAAGCATTACCTTATCCATATCCCTACAATACCCTTCATCATTTAAGGTATTTGTACTCAACTTAGAAGACCATTACGTCAATTCTGCAGGCTTTGAGTCCTGAAAATGGAAGAATTGCAATCTAAACATAATTAATAGAAGTTTCACATCTACTGGCATTTAAACAATTCTTCTTTGATGTCCTCGCTTCTGCCCTTATTCTGGATATTTTTGTTATTGTTGTTCAGATGCTAAGTTGTGTTTGGCTCTTTGTAACTCCATAGACTGTATCACTCCAGGCTCCTTTGTCCACAGGATTTTCCAGGCAAGAATACTGGGGTGGGTTGCCATTTTCTTCTCCAGGGGATCATCCCAGACCAGAGATTGAACTCTTGTCTCCTGCATTGGCAGGTGTATTCTTTACCACTGAGGGAAAGCTCTCTGGATATTTAGGTAAGGTATTAATCAAAATGAAAAAAAGAATCTTGAAGGAGACAAAAGATACCTTTCACACTGGGAGTACACTGATTTCAACACCACTGCTCTAAGTGAACCTGATCTGTGTTTTACAATTGTGAGCTGGTTGTGGTGCTTAGTTTCGTTATTATAAGATGATTTCAAAAGGGCAGCACAAATTTGTCTTGTAATAAGATAAGCAGACTTAAGGTCAAGAAGCCACTGCCAAAGGGGTTGTTTGCTGAGAACTGAAGACAGGCCTCCTGTTTCAACTGTTACCTAGGGAAATTTCCATTAACTCCAATGCCAGTAGAATGAAACTGAAATGAAACTGGTAGGTCAGCAACGCTATGCCAGCCTCAAGTAGGTAGAAATATACTTCGTCTCTCCTTTTCTGTCTGCACTTGATCCAAAAATTCAAAGTCTACAGCAAATAAGAAAAACAAAGCAGCCATTTTTCTTCAGCAAAAGCATATTACTAATTGGGCTCCAAACCCCACACATCACATTCTGGATTCATTATGGGGGCACAGCTCTCAAAACTGATGGGTATGGAAGTGACAAATTATACCATGCAGGTGTACTTTGTCCATATAATTAATCCCATAGAACTGAGAGGATACAGGAAGAATCCTCATAACAGACAGAGAGAGGATTTTAATTGTTCAAAAGGTTCAGAGTATTTAATTAACACTAAGACATTTGTTGTCAGTATACCTGCCTTGCACTAAATATTAAATATCAGAAACTCAGATCTACATAAAGATCAATGAGAAAATTCAATGAAACTAAAATAAAAACTTTTATTTATTTACTTTTAATTGATCTAATAGATCGGGAGCCTCCCTATTAGATCAATTAAAAATAAGTACATAAGCACCATCATTTTTAACTCCAGCCAGATACAGCTGGGAAAAGTCATGAGCTTCGTACTACATTTAATACACAGAATTTCTTCCTAACCATCTCCCATATGCAGCGTGTCTAGTTTTTACCTCTGCAGGGCCTGTACATAGAAGCAACAATAGAGTCATGATCTGTGATGCTGTTTCTGCTCTGTATAGAAATGAAAAACCAGTGTGATGTAAAACTGGTCATCATTAATATCAACTAGAAATAATACCTGTATCTGTCTACTTATGTGTGCTGTTGTTCTGTCACTAAGTCATGTCTGACTCTCTGCGATCCCACGGACTTTAGCACACCAGGCGCCAAGGAGTTCTCAGGCAAGAATACTGAAGTGGGTTGCCATTTACTTGTCTAGGGGACCTTCCCTACCCAGAGATCGAAACCCTCTCTCCTGCATTGGCAGGTGGATTCTTTACCACTGAGCTACCAGGGAAGCCCATCTGTGCTGTTATTCATGCTTAAATTCCTTTTATGTTGCTGTACAGACCTATATGACTGATTAATATTAAATTGAAAGTAAAGAAAGAAAATATAGATCTTTGGGTACTACAAAGGCACTTTAAAGTAGAAATAAGAATAACTGAAGTTTTAGAAACAAATCCTTGTATTTAATAATTTTGATTTTAAGTTATTAGAGAATTTTATTTTAAGAAATCCTCACCCCCATGGGAATTACTTTACTATCTTTTATCTGAATTCATTGGCTATATATTTCTTCACAGGAGCACATCGTACACTATGGGTTCCATGTAAATGAACTACATTTTGATATATCTGTGATGATGGTTTGAGGATGTGTTTTTGATATGATTTTCAGTCTAGAGATCAGTGTGCACCAAGATGCTCTTTGGGTGGTTCTCTATACAAAAAAGATCTTCATGACCCAGATAACCACAGTAGTGTGATCACTTACCTAGAGCCAGACATCTTGGAATTTGAGGTCAAGTTGGCCTTAGAAAGCATCACTATGAACAAAGCTAGTGGATGTGATGAAATTCCAGTTGAGCTATTTAAAATCCTAAAAGATGATGCTGTGAAAGTGCTGCACTCAATATGTCAGCAAATTTGGGAAACTCAGCAGTGGCCACAGGACTGAAAAAGGTCAGTTTTCATTCCAATTCCTAAGAAAGGCAATCCCAAAAAATGCTCAAACTACCGCACAATTGCACTCATCTCACATGCTAGTAAAGTAATGCTCAAAATTCTCCAAGCTAGGCTTCAACAGTACGTGAACCATGAACTTCCGGATGCTCAACTGGATTTAGAAGAGGCAGAGAAACCAGAGATCAAATTACCAACATCCCCTGGATCATCAAAAAAGCAAGAAAGTGCCAGAAAAACATCTACTTCTGCTTTATTGACTATGCAAGCCTTTGACTGTGTAGATCACAGCAAACTGTGGAAAATTCTTAAAGAGATGGGAATATGAGACCACCTGACCTGCCTCCTGAGAAATCTGTATGCAGGTCAAGAAGCAACAGTTAGAACAGGACATTGAACAACAGATTAGTTCTAAATTGGGAAAGGGTACGTCAAGGCTGTATATTGTCACCCTGCTTATTTAACTTATATGCAGAGTGCATCATGAGAAATGCTGGGCTGAATGAAGCACAAGCTGGAATCAAGATTTCTGGGAGAAATATCAATAATCTCAGACATGCAGATGACATTATGGCAGAAAATGAAGAAGAACTAAAGAACCTCTTGATGAAAGTGAAAGAAGAGAGCGAAAAAGTTGGCTTAAAACTCGACATTCAGAAAACTAAGATCATGGCATATGGTCCCATCACTTCATGGCAAATAGATGGGGAAACAATGGAAACAGTGAGAGACTTTAGTTTTTTGAGGGGCTCCAAACTCACTGCATATGGTGACTGCAGCCATGAAATTAAAAGATGCTTGCTCCTTGGAAAAAAAGCTATGACCAACCTAGACAGCATATTAAAAAGCAAAGACATTACTTTGCTGACAAAATCTGTCTAGTCAAAGCTATGGTTTTTCCTGTAGTCATGTATGGATGTGAGAGTTGGACTATAAAGAAAGCTGAGTGCCGAAGAATTGATGCTTTTGAACTGTGGTGTTGGAGAAGACTCTTGAGAGTCCCTTGGACTGCAAGGAGATCCAACCAGTCCATCCTAAAGGAGATCAGTCCTGGGTGTTCATTGGAAGGACTGATGCTGAAGCTGAAACTCCAATACATGGTCACCTGATGTGACGAGCTGACTCATTTGAAAAGACCCTGATGCTGGTAAAGATTGAAGGCAGGAGGAGAAGGGGATGACAGAGGATGAGATGGTTGGATGTCATCACTGACTTGATGCGCATGAGTTTGAGTAAACTCCGGGAGTTGGTGATGGACGGGGAAGCCTGGCGTGCTGCAGTCCATGGGGTCACAAAGAGTCGGACACGACTGAGCGAGTAAACTGGACTGCACTTCCCTATTGTCTCCATCAGCTCCACCACTCACTACTCACTTCCATTTGTTTGATATAAAACTAATAGTTTTTTAGTCTTCTGTAAGGACTCTAGAAATGGAGATTCAGAAAAGTCGTCACACTCTGCTCAACACACCAACCAATAACTGCAAGGCTTTCTTATTAATTCTACAGAAAATGACTGTCTTAGATTATTTTAAGAAAGGAGTACATAATCCATCGTTCAGAAATGCTTTGCAATAAGACAATTGCTATAGTCAAGTAGAGAGCAGTGTCCTTGCAACTTTTAGTAGGATATTTTGTCTTGCTTGATAGTACCAAAGATATTGTGGATGAATCTGCAAATCATGGTTGTTTAATAGAATATTTTTGCTAGAGTGCAGGTTTGATGATTGCAATCAATGGAGTAATGGCTTCTAGTTCTTGGCATGAGTTATCCCTAGAACTCAATGAAATGGACAATATCATTCCTTTGTTCTGATTTCTATAAGAAAATATGTGACTGGGAGCTTTCTAATCTTTTTCATAGATTTTTCTTTTTCTCAGATAATTGATAGTTCAGTCCTTTTGGATTTTTGATAAGAAAATATGATCGGTGGATTGTGAAGAAGACAGAAGGAAAGATGGTAGAAAAAAATGGACCTAATAGAGGTAAGTAATCAGTACAGTTTATAAGAGGTAAAGTTGTCATAGGAATGCAAAGAAGAGGTTAGTTCACTGACAGAATTAATTAGGGTATGGAGAACCAATACAGTAAACACACACACACACAAATGTTAGCTCTCAAAAAGCAAAGACTATTTTTCTTTTCTGTTATTTTAACTGCTCTGTCTCCAGTGTCTACAACTCTGATATCAGATCAAGTCACTCTTTGGGCTTCGATGTCTACATTTATAAAGTCATTTTCTGCTTAAGTGAATTTTGAAAATAGAAATTCTAGGATTGAGACCAAGACTTCCCTTTGAAGAGGCAAAGGCTAAAGTCAAAATAAAAATTTTCACATTTTAATTTTAGGAGATACAATTTCTTTTCACATTTAACATCTCTGAAATCAGAATGCATCTTGGAATCAAAGCATATCATACTTGAATTGACAGTTTAAAAAAAATTGTTGGTGGAATATCAAATAAGAGTGCATCTTATAATTGACAAGGTCTTAGAAGTGGTGAAATAGGGTTTTTTGGTAGTGTGTGATATTTCATTGCAAAGAAACTTACTAATTTTTTACTTTTTTCTGTGGCTGCTGAGATAGTTGCCTGATAATTTATTTCAGTTTGAGCTTTGTGAGTGTGAAGGTGGACTCATTAGCCAAGTAAGTGCACATCCATCACTCACTGTGTGGTACCGAGCACCAGCTGACTACAGCCTCTCTCTAGGCTCTCCAACAGATTCTAACTAGTCGTTTTCTGGGAAATTATGTTCAGGACGTTTGGACTGTGTTGTCAGATGTAAAAATCATTAACTGCTTCATCTACTACAATATAGAGAAGTGAGATTTATTTAAAGATCACCTGTATATCTTTGTGTGCCCTTTATTATTTTCTTATCTTAAGCTTATTGAGATCCCAAATATGTCTTGATTAGAATCAAGGGTAAAAGTCAGGTATGGAAGGTAACAAGTTAAAGGGTGAGGAAGGATGACTGATCTGAAGGATCAGATGAGAAAGAGGCACTGAAAGCCTGAAAGCCAAAGAAAGGGTTTAGAATGACATTAACCATGTAGACACTTTAGGAAGGTATGCATTTGATGAAGATTTTTAAGAGATGACATTATTTAAGACATAGTTTTTAATATTTCCTCCTTTGGGTGTAAATATGTTCACATTTTATAGAAAATTTATACATTTGTAATAGAATTTAATTAAATAACACAATTTGCAGTCAGCCAGTAGTCTCCATTGTTCTGTTTTCAGCAGAGTTGCCCTTTCTGCTAGTTTGGAAATCACATTTTATTTTTCTCTAAGGTAATAGAAAATTATCAGATCTTGCAGGGAAATGTTATCTTTTTACAAAGCAGTTACAGTTCACTTAAACAATTAATTTGAGTCTTAATTTTGTTGCAGTTTGCATCCTATGCTTTATTTTTCCTCTTTTGTTAAAATGCATTGTGCTTCTTCCATGATAGGTGGGTAGGAAGCCTATGAACAGTTTGAGCCAGAAAAGAGAGTTTTGACTATCCAACTAGTTTAAAAAATGAGAAAAAATCATTTATTTCTGTTTTTTTTCTGACTTTTTTCCATGTTAGAGAAAAGCCAGAAGAATATTATTCCATTATTAGGTAGAATAATATGTTAAAAAATAGTAGAGAGATTTTGGAAAATTTGTATATTCAGAGATACTTTAGACATAAGAAAACTCCTCAGATCTGCTGAACTCTTGTAACGTGATACTAACTGCCATGTATCTTGTTAATATTCTCTATACTAATCTTCTTATTTAATCTTCAGGTAACTTTTTATGCTCAATGTTAATATAATGCTAACTTTAGACAAATAAAGATGAGAATTTAAGTAATTTTGCCAATTTGTGTAATTATTGCTAGAGTAAGGATTCGAGATGAGGTTTATTTTACTCCCAAGTTCCTCCTTGTATTATTCTATACAATGTTGTCTATCAGCAGGAAAGTTGCTAAAGAATTTAAACATGGAAATGGCATTATTGAATTTCCATGTTGAAATATTGCCCTGGTAGCAGTTTAGAGACAGATTTGATGTAAGGCAATAATAGAGGAGACAAATCTTAAAAGCCAGTAAGAAAATAAATTGGGAAAGATGAAGATGCATGCATTAGAGGAGCAGTAATGATTGTTGCTGTTCAGTTGCTAAGTCGTGTCCAACTCTTTGTGGCCCCATGGACTGCAGCACGCCAGGCTTCCTTGCCCTTCACCATTTCCCGAACTTTGCTCAAACTCTTGTCCACTGACTCAGTGATGCCATTCAACCATCTCATCCTCTGTTGTTCCTTTCTCCTCCTGCCTTTAGTCTTTCTCAGCATCAGGGTCTTTCCTAATGAGTCGGCTCTTCACATCAGGTGGACACAGTATTGGAGCTTCAGCTTCAGCATTAGTCTTTCCAGTGAATAGTCAGGGTTGATTTCCTTTAGGATTGACTGGTTTGATCTCTTTGCTGTCCAAAGAACTCTCAAGTGTCATTTCCAGTTTGAAAGCATCAATTCTTCAGCACTCAGCCTTCTTTATAGTTGAACTCTCACATTTGTACATGACTACTGGAAAAATCATAGCTTTGACTATACAGACCTTTGTTGGCAAAGTGCTATCTCTGTTTTTTAATATGGTGTCTAGGTTTGTCATAGTTTTTCTTCCAAGGAGCAAGCATCTTTTAATTTCATGGCCGTAGTCACCATCCACAATGATTTTGGAGCCCAAGAAAATAAAATCTGTCACTTTTTCCATTGTTTCCCCATCTTTATGCCATGAAGTAATGGGACTGGATGCCATGATCTTAGTTTTTTGAATGTTGAGTTTTAAGCCATCTTTTTCACTCTCTTTTCTCTTTCATCAAGAGGATCTTTAGTTCCTCTTTGCTTTCTGCTATAAGGATAGTGTCATCTGCATATCTGAAGTTGTTGATATTTCTCCTGGCAATCTTGATTCCAGCTTGTGCTTCATCCAGCCTGGCATTTTGCACAATGTACTCTGCATATAAGTTAAATAAGCAGGGTGGCAATATATAGCCTTGAGGTACTCCTTTCCCAATTTTGAACCAGTCCATTTTTCCACGTTCAGTTCTAACTGTTGCTCATTGACCCGCAGACAGGTTTCTCAGGAGGCAGGGAAGGAGGTCTGTTATTCCTATCTCTTTAGGAATTTTCCACAGTGTGTTGTGATCCACCCTGTCAAAAGCTTTAGCATAGTCAATGAAGCAGAAGTAGATGTTTTTCTGGAATTCTATTGCTTTTTCTATGATTCAGTGGATTTTGACCTCTGGTTCCTCTGCCTTTTCTAAATCCAGCTTGTATATCTGAAATTTTTTGGTTCACAAACTGTTGAAGACTAGCTTACAGGATTTTGAGCATTACCTTGGTAGCAGGTGAAATGAGTGCAATTGTACTGTAGTTTCAACATTCTTTGGCACTGTCCTTCTTTGGGATTGAAATGAAAACTGACTTTTTCCAGTAGTAATAATAATGATATTAATAATACTTGTCAGTAATAATAATGTTACTTGTACTATGTTAAGTAATAGTATTTGTAAATAACAAAAGACTAGGTGATTTGGACAATCCTCTATGGAGGGTAATTGAAAACTTGATTAAACAATAAAAATATTCTACTTAAACAGCCTTCAGAGAACCAATGAAGAAATACCAGCTCAGAATTCAAGGGAAAAAGGAAACCAAGTCTGGAATATCCTGGGTCCACATCCTCTTGAGGTGTTGATAATTCTGTGGTAGTGATGAAAGGCTGAGTTTTGCTTTTGAAAGTCCCACAGAGCTAATGTAATAGGGTTTGGAGTCCAAGTCTGCCAAATCAATGGCCCTGTGAATTTCCATTACTTTTAATTGGAACCTGAAAAACTACACCTTTGATGAAAATGTGAATCAGAAGTAGTTGGCCTGGGGGCTTATCTGGTGGCTCAGTGGTGAAGTCTGCCTGTCAGTGCAGGAGACGTTACATCCCTGGAGCAGCTAAGTCCACGTGCCAGAAGTATAGAGCCTGTGCTCTAGAGCCCGGGAGCCGCAGCCACTGAGCCCATTGGCTGCAACTACTGCAGCCTGCGTGCCTACTGTGCGCTGCAACAAGAGAAGCCACTGCAACAAGAAGACTAACAGCACCAGAGACTAGTCCCCACCCCCAACTCCTCCCCAGCCCCGAGCTCCCCATGCCCCCCAGCCCCGCTTGAGAAAAGCATGCACAGCAATGAAGACCCAGCAAAGCCAAAAAAAAAAAAAAAAAAAAAGTAGATGAACCTTTGCAGGGACTGCAGCTCAGCTTGGAATCATTTTGATCTTCAGAACTGAATTGAGGTGAGCTCAGATTGCCATTCCTTTCTGGTATCTAACAAAAACAGCATGATTCCTCTCTGGAGAATGGTGAGATTCTAGGCTTTGAGTAATTTCTACAGCAATTTTACAAATATAATACCTGATGTCAAAAAGGAGACAAAACATCATGAATGACAAGACATCATGAATGACACAGAAAAAGCAGACAATAGAAACAGATTTACCAAGTACCCTAGATCATAAAGGTGAAGGGCTTTAAAATAATTCATCTTCTTTTCAAGAGTAATAAAGAAATGATTGAAAATTTTATAGAGAACTGTATAAACTACTTCTAAAGTTCAAAAATTTATAATTGAAAACTATACTGTTGTTAATTAAGATATTAAAGGATGGTTTCTAAGAGAAGATGCAATACAACTGAAGAATGAATTCAGAATTAGGAATGTAAATCAGAAGGAAAAAAAAGGAAAATATAAAAGAGATCACATAATGATATAGTGAGAAAAGCCTAAACTTTGCTTTGGAATTGCAGAAGGAAAGGAGAGAAAAATCAGACACGCACTGTTTGAAGAAATGATTGCTGATATGAGTCAAAATTATTAGAAGACATCATGCAGTAAATCTAAGAACTCTCATTAACTCCAAGTAAATTAAATGGCAAAAAACAAATTAATAGTATCCATCTTTTAGCAGTGCACTTTGGTGTGTATTTTACAAAGAGCTTGGAGGGAACATCAGAAAGCAGTACTTTTCAAAGCTCATACTCTGTAGTTGCCTTACTGAATTTTCACTTTGGCCATGGTAGGTATTTACCTCATATGAATCTCATATTTTAAACCTGTAGTCACTTTAGCTAAGGTAAGCTGAAGAAACTTGGGGATATTGAGTGTTCATTCACTTGTATGTTACAGAGACCCAGGATTGTATTCTGAGAAAAAGCCCATTACAGTCAGCATAGTCCCTTAGCTTGACTCAAACTGACTTTTTAATCCAGGATTGTTGCTAGTTTATCATCTTGCTCTCTTAGGGATTCACAATATTTCTTTTGACTTTTTTTTTTTTTTTTTTTCTGAAGGGAAATAGAATTTGGCAGGATTTTCTGTGTTGATTAGAATGTTGAAGAAGAGACAAAAAGTGTTATGGGAGACCCAATGAGCCAATAACCAAATAAAAATATAATCAAAGTTATTGTAGGCTTCCTCATGTAGACAGCTTGTTCTAGTAACTGAAATACAAACAAAAAATTTCAAAGAGTTATGGTCTAAGATGTGAAGAGACCTTCCACCAGCAGGAGATGTTTGGGGTAAATGTGTGAATGGTGTGTCAAGCAATGAAGTCTTATACTCTCAACAGTCAAGATTCTATAATAAATTGATGAGGCTTGTAACACAGGGAAACTAGGAAGTGATTCATGTGAATTACACAAATATAAATCATTTAATATTTTTCCTTATATTCTTAAATATAAAAATCAACACATACACATCTTGTATTTCCTAAAAAATATTTGATTTTTCCTTCTAACATTTACTGTGGTTGGAAGAACAGCATTTTTCAAAAATGAAAAGTTCAAGAAGCATACTTAATGAAGGGAACAATAGCTCAATTAAGTGCAACACAGAGAAATGACTGCTTAAGAGAAATAAATGAAGCCAGATTCCATTTGCACTTCAGACGTTGGTAGGAAGCATTATTTTCTGAATTGATTTTATTGAAAACTGCCAGAAGCAATTTTTCAATGAAGTATTTAATTCTGATAGCATTTACTCTTTACTGTACCTTCCCCAATCCTTAATAGTATTGGACATGTATCCCCTGACCTAAGGTATTTGAATATCAGTGTCTCTAAGTTAACTGTATTTAACAATATTTAGCTACCTGAAAGTAAAATAAGGTTGATGTATAGTTAAACTTCATAAACAATCTATAGCAGCTTTACTAGGAAAAAATAAACTATTGCTGTCATAGGTTTTAGAAAAATTTTGTGAAATTGCAAGAGTCAGTAAACAATGTACTCTGTCTTATTCTTGAAAACAAATTATTTCAGTATTCTTTGAATAGTTAAAAGGCCCTTTTCAAAAGTAATCTTCCAAACTAAGACCCCCCTCCCCCCCCGCCTTTCCTTTTATTACTTAAGGTGAGTTACCTTAGAGTTTCTCCAGGTAGCCATGTTCCTATTGGTGTGCGTAGAAGACACCAGAGTATCTTGTGGAATAAAGTAAAAAGCACAATTAAGTTGTGAGACAAAGGCTCATTAAAGAACTCAGTTGAAGAAATGGCATCTCTGTTACACACAAATTGCTTCTAGGCACTAAATAAGCTCCCTCTGTGTGAAAAAAGCAAATCAGTCATGTTGATTTCATGAACATTTATCTTTAGTTCTTTAGTTCAATTAGAGAAAGTAGGAAGGCTGCTCTACCTAAGATGAAAGACATGAAAAATCTCCACTCTTTTGTGTTTTCATAAATTAGAATGTATTTAAGTGATGTAGGACAAACAGAATCTCTTACCAAGTGCAATATTATTTATCATCAGCTTCACTTCTCAAAGGAAAAATTTGAGTGATGTAACATTTTGAGGCCGCCTGTGAATTTTGAGAATGTTAGACCTGTCGATCTTTACATCAATATCACCTTTAAAATTGTCATCTTTAAGATTTTGTCCATTTATCAAATTAATCATACCTTAGAGCTATGAAAAGGTTTTAAAAAAACATGTAGGGCCTTGATGAATAAAGAAAATAGTTATTGAGGAATTTACTTACTACGAAGGACTGGTCATGTAAACAAAGGGACTTTTTTTAATTGGCAGATGACCATATTTTCTTTGGTGGTGCTTAATTATGGATGATGAATTTTTAACAGTTATTATACTCCTTTTAAGTGGGAAATGAAGGAACGTAGTCATTGTTCTATGACGAGATGACAAAACAAATTAGAAGTTCTATAATAATAACATCATTTTGCAAGAAAAACCCACCGTACTTTATTTTAGCTTATAAAGATAAGTTCATTTGAAATGGAAAATTCTTTCTTCTACATATTCTTAAACTCAATATTTGGTTTCAAGGAGAAACATAACAAGCAATTAAGATTGTGAAAGCACATGGAAATCTATAATGATATAATCAGGGTATTTAGTTTCTGCCAGGTTAAATTAAGTAACCACATAACAATACAGTAGAGTCTTCTTTACAGGTGGTAATAAAAAATATTCAACTTCTGTTATTTTGTTTTTTCCTCATACAAATTATTTTAAAATTTCAGTGGATGATTTCCCTCGAAATTTCCCCTTCGGTGTTAAGCACTCAAGGAGTTTGGGACCAGCAGATGCAAACTATTATATATAGAATGGATAAGCAACAAGGTCCTATTGTATAGCACAGGGAACTATGCTTAATATACTGTAATAAAGTATAATGGAAAAAGAAAAAAACAAGAAATGAAGCCCCAAACTGACCCACTTCTAATGTTTTGGACAACTCTCCTAAAGCTTATATAGGAACTTTGCATTTGGAATCAACTGTAAATTCATGGATCTCTTCCAGTTCTCAGATTATGATGTGAGTTGGCAATTCAGAGGATATACTTGGAATGCTTTTGAATTTATATCTTTATAAGAATGATTTGGAGTTCTAGTAGATAAGTGATCTTTAACAACCTGATTGCATTTTTTTTTCAACAGATATGTTTTATAGTACGATCATGGTTGGTTGAATCAATTCTAAAAGATGAAAAAGTCAATGTACTGAATAGCAAGCACAGTGCTTAATTATAGTTAACAGTACTGCACTGTGTACTTAAAAATTTCACCAAAAGGATAGATCTTAAGTTATATTCTTATCACAAAATACAGTAATAATAATAAATAAAAGGTGCTGGAAGAAACTTAGAGGTGAGTGGTATGTTTATGGTATCAAGTTGTTATGTAGCTTATTGAATGTCAGCCATATCTCAATAAAATTGGTTTAAAAATATGTCTGAGGCGATGAAAGAGGGTTAAGAATGCCCTAAGTGAGAGAAGAGAATTGTAGAAGAATTCAATTTCCCTAACATTTTAGATAGAGAATATCTGGATGTAATACTTGGCCCAGATTTTACACTTAGTCATATTTGGTTTGACTCATTTTATTCCAACATTTATAGTTAAAATGCAATTGAATTAAACAAATATGGTTGAAAGACTAAAAAAGAAAAAAAATTCTGTTAGGAGAAATCCAAATAAATCCATCCAAATAAACATTAATATTTCAAATCTCTGAGCATCAGAGAAAAGACATCAAAATCAGGTTAATTTGAGAAAGCTCTGCCTGTATATAATGTTAAAGAGTCAGCTTTAAGACAGCCAATAATGTAGGAGTCCTGATTACTTTAGACAGAATTATTTCACAGAGGAACAAAGAAGGCAAAGTTAGAATCCAAAATTAAAGGGACAAGTCAGAGCAAGAAGCTCCAAATAAAAATGACAAAGCACAAAATAGAAACAAAATAGCACTGGGCAAATGTGTTACACCAACAAGGTTGCTTTACTTGGTGAATTAATAACTTGGTTCTTTGGGCAAGCCAAAGGCCCTTTGCCATGCTGGTAAGGACACACCTTTGTCCTTATTCTGCCAGTAATTCCCTGCTGCCTTCAATATCCTGTCTAGGGACAAACACATTATAAGGGATTTATCATTCCACAAAGCTGTCAAAATTCAAGAGGAAGACAAGGACATTAAAGGTCATCTTGTTCAACCTCAGGATTTTAGAGATGAAATAAATGAGGACTGGAGGTTAAGAGGCTTAAGGTTTTCCAAATCAGGACTAGAACTCAGGTATCTTTATTGTTTCATACAGAAACTTCAGTTGAATATCATGCAAGATTCCTGGAACAGAGAGTATTTCTAGTTTATTTAAACGGATTTTTTTTAAAGGGTGAGATTTCTGCAAAATGGCATTTTTAGTGTATCTGATTCAACCATGTCAAAAGTTGATAGACTCTGAAAATATTAGAATAATCAACAGGGAAGAATTTAGATTGTCTTCTATGAATTATACAGTCACAGCTTATATAAATTTTTATTCTATATCATAATTTTTTAGGCTGAAATAATGGATGTTTATTTTTGGTTTCTTTGTTGAGTTTTCTATTTAATCTGTTAAAAGAAAATGTACTATGTTTCCAGAGTTTGAATTTTAGAGCTGTTTGAATTTTTGAAAAGTGATTCTACCATGAGCCAGAAATGTGGCCTTGGGTAAGGCATCTAATCAATTTGTGTAATAATTCAGTAACTACCTCTGTAAAATAGGACTAATAATAATAGGATGTGAAGGGTAAATGAGTCTGTACATGTAACGGGTTTAATACAATGGCTGGTGAAGAGTCATCACTATGTAAGTGATAGCCATTGATACAAATACTGCTCATTGGTATTATCATCATGTTTTATGCATTTTCTTTGAGAGACTATAATATACTTTTTTAATATATAAATTATTTCATGTTTGGAACATTATTTTTTATTTTATTTTTTATTTATTTATAGTTGATTTACAAGGTTGTGTTAGTGTTAAGTATACAGCACCATGATTCATTTACACATATATATTTCAGATTCTTTTCCGTTATAGATTATTATAAAGTATTAAGTAGAGTTTCTTGTGCTATACAGTAAGTCCTTGTTGCTTACCTGTTTTATATATGCTAAGTCACTTCAGTCCTGCCTGACTCTTAGCGACCCCATGGACTGTAGCCCGCTCGACTCCTCTGTTCATGGGATTCTGCAGGAAAGAACACTGAAATGGGTTGCTATTTCTTTCTCCAATTTTATATATAGTGTTGTATGTATGTTAATCCTAACCTCTCAATTTATCCCTCCCCCCCTCTTTCCCCTTTGGTAATCATGAGTTTGCTTTCTATAAGTCTATTTATGTTTTGTAAATTAATTCATTTATATCTTTTTTAGAGTTGCATATTATTTAGTGCATATTAGGATGATTCAAATACTTAGAAATTAGTATTCCTTGTTGTTCATGCTAGAGTGTGCTATAATGATTTTGTCATGAATCTGTTTCAGAAATCAAAACATGATAAATACCCCTTAGAAAGAATATGATAAAAAGACATGCCACATATGATCAGAGTGGAAATTTATTTTAATCTCATTGCCATAGAATGTTGATATCCTTTAAGTAAGTTTATTACACTCAATATTGAACTTAAGTGTTGGTCTTGGTGAAACTAAGTAAGTCTGAGTGCTAGAAACTAATATTCTTTAAAAATATAAATCTACAGTTAGTGTACAAATGACAAGACTAGAAAATTCTCTAGTATATCAAGTATATTAAGCTATACTTTGACAATATTTACATAAATATGGACCTTGAATTTATAGCAAAAAATCCTGATTACTATGTTAATTTTATTACTTTTCTAATATATACACATGTGCTCTAAGAATTTTGTTTTGTTAACTAATATAGTTATTTGAACACTGACATATAATTTTCCCTAGCCAATATATCCTCAGTGAATTACTGAATTATAATGTTAGAAGAAATACCAATAAACCAAGAAAAAGAATAAAGAATATATCAGTCTTTTTTTCCCCCTTCAGATACAGTTTAGACCAATATGACCCTGAAGAAAGATACAAAAACTCTAACAACTAACAACCCACAAATATCCGGGAATCTGGGCAAGATAATTTCAAATTATATTTTAGAAAAATATTTAATGACATAAGTAGCTCTAATGCAGATAAGAAATGAAACACCTCTAGGTACTGTCACTAACAATGAAGATTTGAACATAATCAGAACAAAATAAAATTTAAAAGTGTTAGATTTTATTCATTTCTCATGGTACCTTAGCTTCAACATAAACATATCTTTGAATAGTTCTGCTTTGAAGGTGACTGAGTGTTTAAATTGATAACATTGAAACATTTTATGTTTGTGGAGAATTGACCTAGGATTGACAATTTGGATTGATTTCTCTAATGTTTAGCTTTGATACAAGATGGCATACTGCAGGCCGCGTTCCTGGTTGACTGTTTGCATGTTCAGCTAATGAAACTACCGTGGTGGTGAGTCTGCCCAGTGAAGGGGACATGAGTCACAGTAGACCCATAAAGCTAGATGCAGACTTCTTACTGAATTCTCTAGAAACGAATCATGTGCTCCCTTTTGGAAGCCCCAGATCTCCCAGTTCTGACACTGAGATGACAGTAAGAGATTCTTATCTTACTAGTCTTAATAGAAAAACTCAAAATTAAAACCTTTCTGGCTACAGGTGTTAATTTTGCCACGTGTTTGTACATCCAAAGAAATTTGTTTTAGGTGGGATGTTTTGGGAAGAACAATTTAATTTTAATACTTTATTTGTTCTTAAAAAGAAAAAAATAGTATCAGTAGGAGGAATCTACTCTAAGCCCATGCCATTTGGGGGTCATCCCAAAGTAGAAAATTAATTTAAAATTTTTTCACTGTTTAGTCACTGTCCTATTGACAATCCAAGCGTAAAATTTAGCAGAAAATTAAGCCAGCAACTGTAGAAAAAGAAGGTTGATTATTTAGACTACTAGTCAAGTGATTTTAAAAAACTGTCAGGTAATAAAAGGATTTTTCTTGAAGTTTCCTTTTCTTACTCAAGAAATTTCCCAAGTGCCTTAAGTATAAGATGCTGCCTTGAAAAGGTTTTCTTTTTGACAGTGTTCTGCAAAAACTCCAATGTCCACAGCTTGGAAACTGGGTGGGGTACAAATAGAGTTAACAAGTTGTTAGAAGACCTGGATTTTGTGCCACATCTCTAACTTTTTCTGTGACCTTGGACAATGATTTCAACTCTCTGGACTTTAATATTTGTCATTTATATACTGACACATGGATAAATTAGATAAATCAGCTCAAAAGTTCAGTGAGCAAGTTTTTAACATAACATATATGTGTGTGCATGCTCAGTCGTGTCTGGCTCTTTGCGACCCTATGGACTATAGCCCACCAGGTTCCTCTGTCCATGGGAGTTTTCCAGACAAGAATATCGGAGTGGGTTGCTATTTCTTCCTCCAGGGGATCTTCCCAACCCAGGGATTGAACCCATGTCTCCTGCATTGCAGGTGGATTCTTTACCTGGTGATCCATCAGGGAAGCCCCTAACGTAACATAAACATGCTTTCACAAAATTCATTTCTTCATGGTTTTACAAAAGAGTAAGATTGTCTCAAAGTGTATAGAAATCTTACCAAAGAAAATGACCACAAAACCTTTAAATTTTGTTTCAGAGATTTTAAATACTTTATCAGCTTACCATTTTATTAACAGGTTAGATCCTTTTTCTCAGTGCAAACATCAGCTCCAGCTAAAGGTATGATTTCTGTTGAATGATTTCTATAATTGGGGTTTATGGAGATTAGAGATTGCAATGGACAGTTGACCAGAGATTGCTAATAACAAGCTCATGTCTCATCTTCAACTTCAGAGATCACTGGGTAGAGGGCTATTGCAGGTTAGGCAAGTAGTATTTGTTTTATCCCAATAGAAGAGACTTCTCTTAAGCAGTATTCTGAGAGCGAGGTCAGTTTTCATTCCAATCCCAAAGAAAGGCAATGCCAAAGGGTATTCAAGCTACTGCACAATTGCACTCATCTCGCATGCTAACAAAGTAATGCTCAAATTTTCAAAGCCAGGCTTCAACAGTACGTAAACCATGAACTTCCAGATGTTTAAGCTGGATTTACAAAAGGCAGAGGAACAAGAGATCAAATTGCTAACATCTGCTGGATCATCAAAAAAGCAGGAGAGTTCCAGAAAAACATCTACTTCTGCTTTATTAATTACGCCAAAGCCTTTGACTGTGTGGATCACAACAGACTGTGGAAAATTCTTAAAAAGAAGGGAATACCAGACCACCTTACCTGCCCCCTGAGAAATCTGTATGCAGATCAAGAAGCAACAATTAGAACTGGACATGGAACAACAGACTGGTTCCAAATTGGAAAAGGAGTACATCAAGGCTGTATATTGTCACCCTGCTTATTTAACTTATATGCAGAGTACATCACACAAAATGCTGGACTGGATGAAGCACAGGCTGGAGTCAAGATTGCTGGAAGAAGTATCAATAACCTCATATATGCAGATGACACCTCCCTTATGGCAGAAAACGAAGAACTAAAGAGCCTCTTGAAGTGAAAGAGGAGAGTGAAAAAGTTGGCTTAAAACTCAACATTTAGAAAACGAAGATCATGGCATCCAGTCTCATCACTTCACAGCAAATGGAAACAGTGACAGACTTTATTTTTTTGGGCTCCAAAATCACTGCAGATACTGCTGCTGCTGCTAAGTCACTTCAGTCGTGTCCGACTTTGTGCGACCCCATAGACGGCAGCCCACCAGGCTCCGCCGTCCCTGGGATTCTTCAGCCAAGAACACTGGAGTGGGTTGCCATTTCCTTCTCCAATGCATGAAAGTGAAAAGTGAAAGTGAAGTCGCTCAGTCGTGTCCGACTCTTTGCGACCCCATAGACTGCAGCACACCAGGCTCCTCCGTCCATGGGATTTTCCAGGCAAAAGGACTGGCGTGGGTTGCCATTGCCTTCTCTGCAGATGCTGACTGTAGCCCTATAATTAAAAAACACTTGCTCCTTGGAAGAAAAGCTATGACCAACCTAGACAGCATATTAAAAAGCAGAGACATTTGCCAACAAAAGTCCATCTAGTCAAAGCTATGGTTTTTCCAGTAGTCATGTATGGATGTGAGAGTTGGACTGTAAAGAAAGGTAAGTGCCAAAGAATTTATGCTTTTAAACTATGATGTTGGGAGAAGACTCTTGAGAGTCCCTTGGACTGCAAGGAGATCCAACCAGGCCATCCTAAAGGAAATCAGTCCTGAATATTCACTGGAAGGACTGATGTTGAAGCTGAAACTCCAATACTTTGGCCACCTGATGTGAAGAACTGATTCATTGGAAAAGACCTTGACGTTGGGCAAGATTGAAGGCAGGAGGACAAGGGAATGACAGAGAATGAGATGGTTGGATGGCATGACCCACTTGATGGACCTGAGTTTGAGCAAGCTCTGAGAGTTCATGATGGACAGGGAGACCTGGTGTGCTGTAGTCCATGGGGGTGCAAAGAGTCAGACACGACTGAGTGACTGAACTGAACTGAGAACATACCACCCTGTTTTGATGGTTATAAAAATGTCAATAAAATTAGGATATGGAGAAATATTTTGAGCCCTGAAAGATTGGTGCAGTTATAAATACTTGACTTTACAGAAATAGACTGTAGAACCTGTACTCTATTTTCTCTAAGCCCATTCTTTGAAATGGAAAACCTGAAAGCCTACATATCAAAGGGCTATGGAAGATGAAGGAAGAATATTTGAAACCCACCCATTATATAATATATAGGGCTTCCCAGGAGGCACTAGCTGTGAAGAACCTGCCTGCCAGTGCAGGAGACTTTAGGGACTCAGGTTTGATCCCTGGGTCAGGAAGACCCCCCTGGAGCAGGACATGGCAACCCACTGCAGTATTCTTGCCTGGAAAATCCCATGGACAGAGGCGCCAGGTGGGCTACAGTCTATGGGGTAGCAAAAAGTTGGACATAACTAAAGTGGTTTAGCACACACGCATCTATACACAGTACCCCAGTACTTCAGAGCTAAATATCTATGAAAATGAAAGACAGGACTACATTTTCTAATGCATGACTTTGGACTGCACAGTTAAGCAGTGTGTTTTCCTGAGGAAGTATTCACCTGGGGAGGGGGGTGTTCTTTCAGGCTAGTTTATTTCAATATAAGACTTGAATAGGAAATCAATAAAAATACAACTTTTGGAAACTATTTTGAATCATCAATTTCTTTCTTAAAGTATTAATTCACTAACCGATGTTTTACAATGCAAGAATTTAGTAAAACACGGCTAAACTGATTTTTCAGAATTATCTGATAAATATGTGTCTATGCAGTTGTTCGTGAAAGTTGTTTCTTTCAGTATTTTCCCCCCACTGTAAAGAGGTTGTGCCTTACCCAGCATATTCAGCTATTAGATACCTTTGCTCATTATCTGGGAGTTCAGTTGTAGCTAGGAATGATTTCAGATGATTTACATGCTAAGCAGTATTCTCTTGAAAGCAAATAAAAAGTAGAAAGATTTTGTTAGGATTGTGTAATGAAAACTTCAGTATAAAGACCCTGAGCCTTCCCTGGATGTGCACTAAATAAGAGAGCTAGTAAACTAGTGGTTGGAATGTTTCTGTCAATAAAATTGATGTCATTTCATACTACTTGTATAAGGCTCACCTCTTTTTACAAATCAGAATGAGCAGTTAATTTGAACTTGTCAATGCAACAGTATCTGTTGTAGTTCATTGATTCCTCTGATGATAGTAAAAGATGCTTCTGTTTTTTCAAGGGCAGACATTTTGTATTCCGAGGTTATAGAAACACTCTCACATAAACTGCGTTTATTTAGTTTTGTAGAAAGAAAATTTGTATTTTTTTATAGTCTGGTTTTATAATAGCAATTACTTTAAAACTTCAAAATGTAAATGTGAAACCATTATTTAAAAGTTGTTTGCAAGGGTCCCATTGGTTGAAGATGTTTATCCAGTTCTTACAAACTTTTTATAAGCTTGGAATCATCACCAAATATAATATGACTTTAGAATCTAATGACTTTCTACTGAACGTATTGCTGTGAGGGTTAGAAAATGCATTTGTTCTGAATATTATCTTGGCTGCCTCACTGAGAAGTTGCAATATTGTTTGTTTGTCAAACAGCTTGAAAAGCTAGACAATGCTATTAGGAGCGATGTGGAAATGATAGGTGGGGAGATTCTTCTTACCTGCTGCTTTGTTATTTGGTAAAGGCAAGATGGTAATGGTTTTCTTATCCTTTCATTCCTAATGAATTGTCATAATAAGATCTGCAGATTACTTTTTAAAAAATCACTGTATAATCACAGCAGTGGTAGACAATTCATTTCAGAAACACAATATCCAGTCATCTCTGTAGAAGACATTTGTAAAAATGATTTGAGAAATGATGAACTCTTTCTGTATTAGACAAATGCATTTTGTATATTTGTCATAGAACAATTCTTTCAGTGCTTTCTGCTTTCCTGTAAAAATGCAGTTTTCCTGTAAGTAATTTTGTCTATTGACTCTTTTATTTCTGACTGTTTCCACTCCTTTGTATTTTTTTGGTATTTTTCTCACATAAAATAAAAATATTATGATTGGAATTTTGGTGGTTTCATAGAACAATTAAACCGGTAACCTCTTAGTTCTTTGGTTTATTGCTTAATAGGGCAAATGTGTAAAATCTCATGAGTGTGATTAGAATGGGAGGTAATTCTGCTTTACTTTCTAATTATTCATCACAGTTTCTAATAACTGCACTTTTTATCCAATTAAAAAGTGACAAATTTGGACCTGGAATTCAGAACAGAAAAATGTTAATACTTTTTATGGTTGAGTTCAAGGAGAGGGGAGTAGAAAGTAAATGTAACATATTACATTTATTTATGGATAAATTTATCCATATTACAGTTCTGTTGTATCAGATGAATTCTACTGTATCACAGGTGAGAGGTTTTGGGGTGCAGGATGTAAAAATAAAACTGGTTGAAGTGTCACCCAGAGCAATGACAGTTGATAAGAGGCTCAGTAATGCAAGACTTGGAGAATCTGGAGACATTAGTTTGTTACATTCATTTAAAATTTGCTGTGTTATATTAATATTTCTCCAGGCCTGAGGTATATCCCTTTCCACAATGAAACCATCCCCAAATAATGCCAACGTAATTAATAGCTTCTGCAGCCCTAGTTGACAGTCACAGTCTTACAGGCAGAAGTAGAGAAGGGACTAGAATATGAAAATACCTTCCCTAATTCTGCACATCACTGCATGACACCTTTATATTCCAAGGGGAAAAATGATAGTAAGTCTTAGCAATAGCAGAGAACATGAAACACGAGAGTATATAAAAACACATTAATATACAAGTGAAATTCAAGTGACATTTCATTTTGTTTGATGACAATGTGAATAATGGCTTTCCTATCCCTAATGACAAAACCTGTTTTCTAAAACTATAGAGGATAGTATGATATTTTCTTATTCATGTCTTGGCAAGAGTTACCTGTATTACCTCAGAACCTTTCTCTCCAGGAGTAACACTTCTTTTAGTGATTCTGGCTGTGTTTGCAGGAGAAGGGACCTTTGAAATTGATAGTTGAAGTCCAGGTTACTCTGAGAGTGATATTCTGAGTAACACCTTCTCAAGTCAGCCCCAAAGGCCAAGCATATCCTCCTCTGAGTTTTCAAACAGAAAGCCAGTTTCACTTTCAATTATCTCCTTCAGCTTCACCCACTTAATGTATAGTAAGAAGAATAGCAATACTGAATTGCACCCCAAGGCAGTGAGACCTCTGTGACACATCCAGGGACTATTTCTGGACCAGGGTGAACTCTGAACCTGTGTGAAATCACCCACAGTGGAAATCAGTATCAGTGAGCCTGCTCCATCTCTCCAACTTATTTTTTTTTTCCTGAAGGAGGGAGAACAGCTTTTTGACTCATGAAGAATGTTGCTCTTCCCTCATACTCTTTCCCTCAAGGACTGGCTGAGCTCATTTAGGCTTCTGGGCCCCTCACAGCACATGTTAGTTCCGAGTCCTGCAGTCTCCACAGCTCAGGTCTGGTGCAGGAAGCAACGGCGTCTTCCAGTTCCTAGGCTCTCTACTTTGGGTTTTCCCTCTGCTTTACCATGGGCCTGATGCTGGGACACGCTGATCTGCACTTCTCTCTGTTCTTTGGCTTACTACTCCCTTGCGGAGTCAGGGTGCATCCTGACAATAACCCTAACTCCACAGACCAGGCTTCACTGAGGACTGTTCTTGGGTTGTTGTATTTGGCATACGTGGTTAGCTATGGGTGACAGTTTGCTGATACAAGTAAACTTAAGCCAAAAATAATGGGATACAAGTTTTTGAAAATCAGCCTTTGAATCACGTAGAAATACCGTATCAGTCTTAGATCAGTTTATTTAGTGAATAATGAAACTAAGTAGGTAAAGTGAAAGTGAAAGTCATTCAGTTGTGTCCGACTCTTTGTGACCCCATAGACTATACAGTCCATGGAATTCTCTAGGTCAGAAGACTGGAGTGGGTAGCTGTTCCCTTCTCCAGGGGATCTTCCTAACCCAGGGATCGAACTCAGGTCTCCTGCATTGCAGGCAGATTCTTTACCAGCTCAGCCACAAGGGAAGCCCAAGTACGTAATAGTGTCATTAATTCTAATATAGTTATTTGTTTACTAGCAAATACCAATATATAACTGACTATAATAAATGTGGTACTCTGGAAGCTCAGTAAATGTTAACCTGGGGCATTCCAAGAATGTAAGGTATATGTTTGCCTCTGCATATGTGCTTACAACTTATGTTAAATTGGTATAAAGACAAGCATTATATAGGTATACTAATATTGTTACTGATTTTTAAATGCTCTTAATATTGTATTAATAGATCCATATTCACAGAGGTTAAGAATCCCAAGCTGTAAATAAACAGTTTCATTCAGTTTATGAAATGAAGAAGAAATTTGACAAATGAATCATTGCTCCTAATCGTTAAATGTTCACAATGGAGTTTCTCCAGGCAAGAATACTGGAGTGAATTGCCATACCCTCCTTCAGGAGATCTTCCCAACCCAGGGATAGAACCCAGGTCTCCTGTATTAGAGGCAGATTCCTTACCATCTGAACCACCAGGGAAGCCCTTGACTAAATTTAGAACCAAAGATTCTCTCCAACATCTGTTAGCATTTAAAAAAACTTGGGTGTTTTATAACTATTTCTAGTGGTTTTTATTTTTTCCTTCCATAATTATCAAATACCAGTTTTATAATAAATTCATTTAGCTCAGACTAAAGATTACAAATTAATCAGTAGTCTCATATTATAAAACTTTTCATATTTTTCTCAATCGTTTGGTTCTTTTAAAATTTTATGCATACTTCTGTTAATTTTATACTGATACTCTAAGTATACTGATCTTATTTTCTGTTTTAGATATAGATTGTCAACAAAGGCAATTACTACTCATAAATATAGCATCAGTTTAGCATTTTACTGTCTCAGAAATAAAACCAAGACATTATGGGTAAATGACAAGGATAAGGAATGAGAGTAGGTAGTTATTCAGTGAGACAATTAAGCAGAAAGAAATAAGTGGAATTGAGAACACAACTTACCTTGAAGCTTGCTGTCATCTAGTGCAAAAAGGGACACAGGGTGATTTGTTGTGCTCTTGCCAGGTAGTACAATAGAACATACCCACTGCTAGGGACTGGGAATAAAATAAAACATCTAGTATTTATAAGCACTTGAACTTACAGCAATATGTAATAAATGATAGTGGAATAAGCAATTATTCTCATTGTGAGGAATTTTGATTTGGTGTATTTTTAATGTCCTGGAGAGGCTAAATAGATGAATTAATAGGCCCTTAGAGCATCCATTTGAAATAATCACATTTTTTTTTAAAGGTGTGTAGAGCAGAAAATTAAAAATTTGTATAAGTGCTAAAAATTAAGTTACAGGAGGTCTATTTAGTATACACTGTTTGCAATAAAATAAAAACTATATACATTAAAATATTTATGGCATATTTTTACTAATAAATTGATAATTATACATTAAGATACAGAAGGTTTGATTAGAACCAGACATGAAACAGCAGACTGGTTCCAAATTGGGAAAGGAGTACATCAAGGCTGTATATTGTGACTCTGCTTATTTAACTTATATGAAAAGTACATCATGAGAAATGCTGGGCTGGATGAAGCACAAGGTGAAATCAAGATTGCCGGGAGAAATATCAATAATCTCAGATATGCAGATGACACCACCCTTATGGCATAAAGTGAAGAATTAAAGAGCTTCTTGATGAAAGTGAAAGAGGAGAGTGAAAAAGTTTGCTTAAAATTCAGCATTCAAAAAACTAAGATCATGCCATCTGGTTCCATCACTTCATGGCAAATAGATGGGGAAATAATGGAAACAGTGAGAGATTTTATTTTGGGGGCTCCAAAATCACTGCAGATGGTGACTGCAACCATGAAATTAAGACACTGGCTCCTTGGAAGAAAAGCTATGACCAACCTAGACAGCATATTAAAAAGCAGAGACATTACTTTGCTGACAAAGGTCCTTCTAGCCAAAGCTATGGTTTTTCCAGTAGTCATTTGTGGATGTGAGAGCTGGACTATAAAGAAAGCTGAGCGCCGAAGAATTGATGCTTTTGAACTGTGGTGTTGGAGAAGACTCTTGAGAGTCCTTTGGACTGCAAGGAGATCCAACCAGTCAGTCCTAAAGGAAATCAGTCCTGAATAGTCATTGGAAGGACTGATGCTGAAGCTGAAACTCCAATACTTTGACCATCTGATGTTAATAACTGACTCCTTGGAAAAGACCCTGATGTTGGGAAAGATTGAAGGCAAGAGGAGAAGGGGACAACAGAGGATGAGACTGTTGGATGGCATCACTGACTTGATGGACATGAGTTTGAGTAAGCTCCAGGAGTTGGTGATGGACAGGGAAGCCTGGAGTGATGCAGTCCATGGGGTCACAAAGAATCGGACAGGACTGAGTGACTGAACTGAACTGAACTGAATGAATACACATGTAACCTTTTTTCCCATTGTACTAAGAAGGGTGAACAGACATACTAAACTTTTTGTTCTAGAAGATTTTATAAATTCAGTTGGTCAAATATTTATGCAGTTAATGCTAAAAATTACCATTCTAGATTCCCTATAATATGTCAGAGCTTTTCAAAACCAACTATGAAATCTTATTCTCCAGATCTTCACTTTATATTTTAAGCCAGCCTCTTGTTTGTCCCAATTGTTATCACTGCCTCAGGCAGTTGTGATGTTAAGCAATTGTTTTCAACAAATGTGCTAGGATTAAGGTTTATCCCACTGAATACACTCTGAATCAGGTCAAATAGTGAGAAGCCTGCTAATGGAGCTTTTGCAGGGATCTACCAAATAGATCAAATATGTGAGAATGGGCTTTCTAAAGAGTTTCAAACAGTTTATCACCTCTAGAGCCTGCTGAGCAGCTAGCTGGTTTTCATTGCAAGACGGCTGATTTTCAAGGTTATTGTGGAGTGGGAGAGAGAGAAAGAAAATGGGAATAATGCAAGTCAAATAACAGAGGGCTTTTGCTGTTTACTGAGATTTAGCTAGTTTTCTTGAATAAATACTCCTTGGATTGTTGGAAGCCTTAGGTTAAGTTTTGGAGTTTTGAAAAAGTTATCATAATTTTGGCTACTTTTATCAGTGTACCTATGGCTTCCATGCAAGAGCAGATTTTGGAGATTCTTACTCTGCCATTCTGAAAATTGTCTTCCTCCAATAGTGTTTCGTAACTTTTAAAAACCTCTTGCACTGGGACGTGGCACAGATGTTAAAAACCTGTGAACTCTTGGAAGCAGGTATTTGCTCACATACTGAATGCTCACATACTTTCTTCTCTACTTCTTCATGATCTTTCTTTTGAAGTCTGTCCCCAAATAGCTCCCCTATTATCTGAAGCACTTAGGACCCATGTAGATTTTTTTTAACTTTTGAGATTTTTTTGCTTAGTTTTTTGTTTTTTACACCCAAGATGCCAGAAGAATCTCTGGAATCGTATTTGCTTTTGAGTAGCCTTGTTTACCTTCATCCTGAGTCATTTGGTGCTGGTGTAGTAGAGCTTTTCAAAATCTGGGTCAATCTCATTTTGCTCTTCTAAGTAAATAATTTTTTCCCCTAAATTCCTCTATAATTACAAGGATTTAAAAGATATTATATATTGCATAGCAATAAACACATTCTTGTTGTAAATCTGTTTAGCACATTGAGGAAGGTTGACGTGTTCCCCAGGACTTCCTTTCCAGGGTTAGAGCATCACAGTTGTGAGCTCCGGTAGCTACAGTGGTATCACCATAGCTATACGATGAACGTGCAGCAGATCTTTGCAGAAGATTGCACTAGCTCCTTCAGAGCCATAGTTATTACTGGAATGCATCTGTATATCAACTTGAACAATAGTCACAACCAAGAAGTTGAGAGTTACGCTATTTGGTGGGAATTTTTAGGACTTCAAGCCTGGGAGAAAGCATCTCAAGTGATGCTGAGAGAACTGTTCTAAAGAGGTAGAGTGAGGAGTCAGTTTAAATAGAAGTTTGCAACAGGGAGCAGGCAGTCTGAACATCAAAAGATTATTGTTCTTAATAATCAAGGAAAACCAAATCTCTCAAGTTAAGGAATTTAGTAGTTTTCTATGTATGAGAAGATGCAAGAGTCTGGGCTTACTGAAATCATTCCTTTCACATGCATCTCAGCTATCTGTGGCCAGAGCTCACCGTGGGGAGTTGCTGATGGCTGTTGCTTATGCTTTTCACATCCCACTCCCACCCCAGGCTCCTCTGTGTTCACCCTTGTTCACACAAGCGGCGGCAGCTTGTGGCAGCAGCTTGAACAACGCCAGAGAGCAGGCGTTGTCCTTCCTAGGTGCCCTTTGGAGGGCCAGAATCATGGATGGCTGTGACATCCTTGTTTATTGATATGGCAGGAAATACTCCATTTCATACATATGATAGTAGTTTGTATTTAAAAATGGAAATGTGGAATTGAGTAGTGCAGTGATTGTTTAAAGCAGACTATGTATCACCATGAAACAGATGAATAATACCAAATGGATAAAGCATCAACTCTTAGTTGACTTCATAATCCAGTTTAGCATATCTTTTCTTCTAGAGTGAACGTATGGGAGAAATACACATTTGTTTTACTATGCCATCTAAAAAGGTGTTCATTTGCGTGTTCAATTAAAAACCAAAAAGAAGCTGTACCAACTCCCATGTCTGTGGTCAGTCGCCAGAGTCTCCTTAACTGACTGAAGCTCTTCTGATTAAAAAAGTGTCGGTGCTGAGTCACTCACTAGACTCTATTTCTCAGTTACTTTTTGGCAAGACACATACGTTTTTGCATGCAAAAATCTATTGTTGTATTTAATTATCTCTGCAGATATAAAACATCAATATAATTTTAATTAAGAAGTTTTTCATGTCTCTGGGAAGTAATCTGTTTATGTGACTTTGGAACTTTTAGGTTACGAAGTCTCCTGCAGGAAACGTTTTGAAGTTTTATTCCTCCTCCTTTCTTTTTCTATTTAGTGAAGCAGGACATAATATTCTTTTGATGATATACATTGATTGTGATTAGCTATGAAAAAATGTTTATATAAAATATTCATATTAATCATAATTATGCATGTCCATAACAGTGCTATCTGTAAGAACATTTTTGTTTTTAAAATAAAATAATAAATTCCAATTAAAAATTCAATGTATGATTTATTATAATTTACCTAAACTCTGTATTTCTCTTTCTCTCTAATGTGTATGCACATCTCTGAGTATTTTAGGCATTACTTGGAATTATGGAACATAGTAATATTAACTGGAAAATAACTCAGAATCATGATTTTGTCATTTTAAGATAGTATTATTAAAAAACTCTGCTTTCTCTTGCTTTTTCGATGGTCCAACAGATATTGGTAATTTGATCTGCCTTTTTAAATCCAACTTGAACATCTGGAAGTTCATGGTTCATGTACTGTTGAAGCCTGGCTTGGAGAATTTGAGCATCACTTTGCTAGTGTGATGTGAATGCAATTGTGTGGTAGTCTGAATATTCTTTGGCATTGCCTTTCATTAGGACTGGAATGAAAACTGATCTTTTCCAGTCCTGTGGCCACTGTTGATTTTCCCAAATTTGCTGGCATATTGAGTGCAGCACTTTAACAGCATCACCTTTTAGGATTTGAAATAGCTTAACTGAAATTCCATAACCTCCACTAGCTTTGTCCACAGTGATGCTTCTAAGGCTCAATTCATCATCAAAAAAGCAAGAGAGTTCCAGGAAAAAAAATCTGATTCTGCTTTATTGACTATGCCCAAGCCTTTGACTGTGTAGATCACAACAAACTGTGGAAAATCCTTAAAACTATGGGAATACTAGACCATCTTACCTGCCTCCTGAGAAATCTGTATGCAGGCCAAAAAGCAACAGTTAGAACTGGACATGGAACAACAGACTGGTTCCAAATTGGAAAAGGAGTATGTCAAGCCTGTATATTGTCACCCTGCTTATTTAACTTATATGCAGAGTACATTATGCGAAACGCTGGGCTGACTGAAGCACAAGCTGGAATCAAGACTGCCGGGAGAAATATCAATAACCTCAGATATGCAGATGACACCACTCTTATAGCAGAAAGCAAAGAAAAACTAAAGAACCTCTTGATGAAAGTGAAAGAGGAGAGTGAAAATGTTGGCTTAAACCTCAACACACAGAAAACTAAGATCATGGCATCCAGTCCCATCAATTCATGGCAAATAGATGGAGAAACAGTGGAAACAGTGGCAGACTTTATTTTCTTGGGCTCCAAAATCACTGCAGATGGTGACTGCAGCCCTATAATTAAAAGATGCTTGCTCCTTGGAAGCTATGACCAACCTAAACAGCATATTGAAAAGCAGAGACATTACTTTGCCAACAAAGGTCCATCTAGTCAAAGCTATGGTTTTTCAAGTAGTCATGCATGGATGTGAGAGTTGGACCATAAAGAAAGTTGAGCACCAAAGAACTGATGCTTTTGATCTGTGGTGTTGGAGAAGACAGTTGAGAGTCCCTTGGACTGCAAGGAGATCAAACCAGTCCATCCTAAAGGAAATCACTCCTGAATAGTCATTGGAAGGACTGATGTTGAAGCTGAAACTCCAATACTTTGGCCACCTGTTGTGAAGAACTGACTCACTGGAAAAAATCCTAATGGTGGGAAAGATTGAAGGTAAGAGGGATAGAGGATGACAGAGGGTGAAATTTTTGGATGGCATTACTGACTCGATGGACATGAGTTTGAGCTAGTTCTGGGAGTTGGTGATGGACAGGGAGGGCTGGCGTGCTGCACCCCATGGGGTCACAAAGAATCAGACATGACTGCATGACTGAACTGATAAACTGACCAATACAAAAACTGAGCTATCTCCTAACATATTCATAACACCAAGAGAAATAATGTATTAAAATGCTTCAGTTAACTATTAAACACAATTCAACTATAAAGTAAAATGACCAGCTTCAATACTAAACTCAGTATGCTTACTGGAATCTGTAGGTATAATGCAGAAAACTGGTAGACTCTTGAGTGTGTAGCTGTAATAATGTTAGAGGTTTTAGAAAATAAAACAAGATTTAACCTTTGATTTTCTTTCTAACATAAACTGATAGAGGTAACTTACTGAATTGAGCTAAATATAGGTTATGTTCTCAACTTATCACTCCTTAACAAATGAATTGCTCAGTACTATCACTGAACATTTTTTCATTAAAAAGTACATTTGTCAATATTTTTGTTAAAATACATATTAACTGCATTTTCAAAGAGAATTGCTTTTAATTTTACTGCTTTTGAGGAGAATATAAGAATCTGTTTTGGTCCTTTAAAATAGCCTAGAAAATAATAAAAGTTTCTAAAATATCAGAGCATGTAAGTTAAACCAATGTCAAGGAAATGATCACTCCAGTAATAAACTAAGTGACAATTTAAGCTCATTTATTTCACAAGACGATCAATATCTTTTTTATAAGCTATCACATCTTTATTACTAACGCTATATCACTTTTAGGAGGTCTCAGCTAAATACATATTTCTATTTTTTAAAATTTTGTTTGCTTTCCAAAAAGCTACAAATGACCTAATCTTTTTGCCCATTCTGACCTCATCCTTCAAAGTACAAATTAAAACTACTTATCATTCCCCATCAAAAAGACAAGCTCCTGCTTTTACTTCCCATAAAATATAGAGAATGGAAAACTTACTTGGAAGAACGAATGAGAAAGCTTAAGTCTATGTTGTCTGATTGCCATTTCCTCCTTGATTTTCCAGTGTGTTCTTCATTAAATTTACCAAACATGCTTAAAAAGTCAGTAAGTACAGAAAACAAATGATTGTTCTACATGCCAGCATTCTTTATTCTGGTCCTAGTCTGGTTCACTAAACCAAACCAACTGTATCACCAACACAACCTTGCCCTGGCCAGGTACCAAGCATTCCCACAACCTCTGTTATGGTGGGAATATAGGTATATGTGTGGGGGTTGGGGTGGGGATGGGACTGGAATAGGAAGCAACATTTGTCTCTCTCTCTCTTTTTTTTTTTTTTTTTGCCATACATTAAAATTTATTCCAATTTGGAATGGAAAACTGAAATATTTGTCTTAATTGCTTTTATTATCCGAGTTTTGGAGAGTGTACAAACACATTTTACCATGTGAAAACATTGGTAGGACCACTCCAGGGACTTAAAAAGGCCTGTCCAAGGGAAACCAAAGGTGCATGTGTGCATGTGAATTTGCTTTAGTCGTGTCTGATTCTGTGTGTCCCTGTGAACTGTAGCCCACCAGGATCCTCTGTTTATGGGGTTCTCCAGGCACGAATACTGGAGTGGGTTGCCATGCCCTGCTCCAGGGGATCTTCCCAACCTAGGGATCGAACATGCTTCTCTTATATCTCATGTATTGGCAGGCAGGTTATTTACTACTAGTGCCACCTGGGAAGCCTGAAACCGAAGGTAATTTCATGGCAAATCTTCCTTTGTAAACTACAGAATTAAAGCTGTGAGTCAGTTCATACTGAAGTCCCCAGTGCCAGCTTGGTAACAGTGAGAATTTCCTTACTACTTCTAGCTGGAGTTCAAGACCATTTAAGAAGCTGTTTGTAATTAGTTCAGTCTTCTTGTTATTAATATTAGTATACTAATAACATCAGTGCTGTTAATATTATCAGTATAATAATTATACTAAAATAATATAAGATGAGCAGTAATAATATTAGCATTGTTAGTGTTACTCTCCCTTACAAGCATTCCTTGCAAAGGAATAGTTCTGGAGCATACCGTGCTTCGTTTATGCAAGTGTTTTCACCTAGAACAGCCGTGAATCAGGCTATTCTAGGCATTTTCTTTCACAAGTCTTAAATATCTTGGGTGTAGGAATTCAAAGAGATGTTTGTAAAATCTTCATTCTTAGTACCATATAAGCCACAATTTCATATCTAAAAAAGTCACGTGACAATATGTTTGGATTGGTAAGATCATACATACTGCAGGCTAAATTTCCTTACAATAAGTAAAAGTGAAATGGTTATATGGAAACCATTATAGAATGCAAGAAAAATTTCAGGCTTTGGGAAAGCCTTTGGGAAATATTAATTCAAATTCTATTTTGAATTTAAAACTTACTGTATTCTAGCTTTTTGCCTTATCACCTTTGGCAAAATGAAGAAAATAATGCCAACTTGCAGCTTTATTGGGAGGGTGAAAAAGGTAATGCATGTAAAGTCCCTATATTACTGCCACAGAATAGATGGAAAATAAAAATAACTTCTTTTTTATACTAGCAGATAAAACTATTAAACATTATTTTTCTTAATTAGAAATAATGTAAGTGTATGGTGCATGAATATTTTAATTCATTCAGCATTTAATGATTTCTTATTCTTTAAGTTGAAAATAGCAATCATGTAAAACACTATGCTATTTTAAAGTAAAGCAAGCAAAATGGCAGATATAAAAAGAGAAACATTCTTCTGATGTAGTATGAATTAAGTTGTTATCCAGGCAGCCTTGAGTTTGGATTCTGAAAACAACATTTTTGAAAAATTCAAAGTTCATCCTTTGAGGAAAAAAATCAATGATATATTGTCAACATAGCTACTTCATTTATCATTCCTATTAGATAGGAAACCATATGGAAGAAGTGGGGTAAACACTACTTCAATAACTCAGATCTTAGAATCAATATGGTGATGGAAATGACACCTATGAGAGTTAATGAAACACTAGGACCCCTTTATTGTGGAAATGCTCTAGAAAAGAAATGGAATTGAATATCTCACTTGTGCCATCAAAATGTAATTTTCAGACTAGTCAGCAAATCTTATAACTGAATTTTGTTCTCATATTTGGGGCAGGAGAGCACTAATCAGAACACAAAATTCTTGGAAACAGTTTCACACTGTCCGAATCAGCATATAGACCATTGTCCTGAAAATAGGAGGTCCTATCCAAATAATCTCAGTTGAATATATAGGCACACTCTTTAATCTCAACAATTAATACTGATGTAATAGGGTTGATACAGTGGTAAGTTTCCTAAGACATATCCTCAAGATAGCATCTAGCATATAGTATTCCCCCCAAAGTATTGACAGAAGCATTTATTGATATTTTACAAACTTTCTTATTTGTCTTTGTATAGATCAGAAAGAATGACAAGTCCACTTAGGATATTAATTGGAGTCACTGCAGAATTTAAAAGTTCATTGTTTTATTTTAACCAAAAAAATATTTTCTGTCTAAAGATTATCCATTTCTTAGATGCCTTAACTTTTCCTTTATTTCAGTCATCAACACTTGGAATTGACTTTTTAATTCACATTTTTTTCACAAATGTTAAAGCATATGGAACAAACAGTAAATGATAGCCAAACTGTGATACAAATAGTAGGTGATTTGGGGGTTAACTTTGTAGCCAGAGGCCAATATAGTACATGAGATTTAAAAATGAACTTTATCCCGGTCCTCAAGGAGACAGCATCATAAATAACATATGTAGACTTGCTTTTGGTTTAATGACAATGCGTTAATTAAATTCAGTAAACTAATGATCAGCACATTTGCAAATTTAGAATCAAAGCATTAATCAGTACTTGTCTAAATTCCCCAAAAAACCAGTAAACTACAAGTAGCTATTTTGTTTCACATGTACAGTTTACTATTCTGTAATTATTTTTTCTCAAATTGTTGAAGGGAAATATGCCATGCCCAGTTTTAAATAGATGTCTTTACAGAAAACACGGAGATATGATTTAACCTGTGTGTTTACTTCCTTCACATCAAACATGACTCTGAGATGGTTATGACCTTTAAAGGTAAGTCTTTCTGCCAAGTCCCTGTTGTCTCACTTCACTGTCTTTTTGATTACTGGGTATATTGGAAATGTTCCTACTGTCACACTGCTTGCCTCAGTTTTATCCATTGCTTTCTTCTGATTTCACCATACCCTGCTCTTAATAACTGGTTTATTTTCGTCTTAAGAGTTGATTTTTCTTTCTTTAACGCTTGTATGTTTATTCCTCTTCCATAGCCTCTATCCATCCACACTAGTAAATCCTGGGGTTTCCTGGGTCTTCTTCCCATTGTTTTTAATAATATTTATTACAAAATAGTCTACAATTGAATAGAAAGTAGATTTTCCACTCCCTTTATATTCTTAATGATATCATGATACCAATTAAAGTAATCTAGATATGATTTGCAGTTGGCCTTGCTGCTGGAAAATTAAAATTATAAAAATACTGATAATTCAATATATAGCTGTGAAGATTTCTATAGCTGTCTCTATGGCATAGTTTTTTTTTTTTTTACAGATTATGAAAATTATAGGGTATCTCTATGGGGTACAATTAACTTCTTTCCATCTCTTCTTTACCATGGCAACATGTCCTCTTTTCCAACTTGAAATGTATCAAAGGCCACCTGGGTTATTTTCATATTCTCTGCCAGCTGGCACAACAGGAACATAGATTCATATTTACACAGGGGAACTGGGGGCAAGGGGTGACATGCATTGCTTTTCCCCAGAGATGAGTTGTTGCTGCAGCTCCTCATGATTGTTAAAATTACTTCAGCTGGGTGAAGTCTGACAGTCTTCTGATACATGCATAATTTGAATTTCATCAGTATTTACCAGCCAGTGAGTATAAATGATATAATATTAACAATAACATTCTCATTTTACTGACTTAACACCTTTACGAAGTGAAAACTTGACTATTCAACCCATAGTCTTCAAAAGATTCTGAGCATCTCCAAGGTGTACCCCAGGGACATGCACGTGACCCAACTGAAATATTCTTGGAAAATATGTGAGAATGCAGTATTAACTTATAGATTAATACAAAGTATTTCTGAAAAGACATATTAATTTTAATAAGAAAATAGAATGTTTTAGATTAAAATAATTTGTAGAATTAAATTTTAAAAAGTGCCTAGAAATTTGGAAAAATAAAAATGGTGCTATATACCTAATATCTTGGGGGAATAATACTAAAATACCCAAAAGTATTTTCTTCGAAATTAGATAGTCTCATTAGTCACTGATTCAACAAACTCAAGATTTCTTATAGCATTTCTTGGAGGATGAAATTACTTATAGTTACTTGTGGGCTTCCCTTGTGGCCCAGCGGTAAAGAATCCACCTGCCAATGCAAGAGATAAGGGTTTGATTCCTGGGTGGAGAAAATCCCCTGGAGAAGGAAATAGCAATCCACTGCGGGATTCTTGCCCGGAGAATTCCCATGGACAGAGGAGCCTGGCAGGGCTGCAGTCCATGCAGACACAAAAGTGTAGGACATGACTTAAGCTACTAAAGAATCAGCATCACCATATTTGCTTTTGTTTTCTTATTTGCTAATTGTGTGTGTGTGTGTGTGTGTGTGTGAGAGAGAGAGAGAGAGAGAGAGAGACAGAGAGAATATTTTGTTTCAAAGTTTCAAATTCATGTGTGTTTTTTTTTTTTTTTTTCCCTGTTTTCATTTAACTGGCTCTCATGCTGCTGGTAACTCTCTGGCGCCTAAAAAAATGAACTCACCTTTCTGCACTATGCAGAGAGGTCTAAACAGGCATTGTCTTGGTTTCCTGTGATAACTTAAAGGGAAACTTTCATCATATCTCAAGCCCCCGAGTCCTGCAAATAGAGGAGGAAAGTGTCCTTAAATGACTGGCAGCAGCGATTCGCTTCGGCGGCACTGACCCTGACTTCTGAATGGCACGGTGACGGCATTTGATCATGACTGAGGAGAACCTTAAGAAACTCTTGCTGGCAGCTTGTGCCATGGTTATCACTGAAGACCCGACGTCGGGGTCATACCTTTCAGAAATACTGGTCAGTGAGCTGCCCTGAAGTTTGCTGCTGCTGACGACGGCGCTGCTCCTGTTGCCGGCCACTTCACTTCCAGAACCTTCAGTCACCAGAGCCAGGTAGCTTTCCGCGAGTGGAGACTTCCAGTGACTACTGATCCCAGCGCAGACCGGCGGCCTCACACAGAGGCATCTTATCACTGCTCTGGGTAAGACAGATACTCTGTGCTCTGTGGTCCCCGCCAGCCCGCGCGACACAAAGGGCGCTCGCCCCGAGGGTCTGATGCCCTGACGCTGGGTTGGGAGGTTCTGCGCAAGCGCTCTGGCAGGGTCTCCTACGACCACCTCCGACGTCAGCCTGAGCTCTGCTTCCAGAAAGATCCTGAAGACACCGAAAAGGAAGAGCAGACCGCTGCTGAAAGGCCGCGCCCAAGGCGGGACTTCAGGGTGGATGGAGCTCTCCAGCTTTCGAGTTGACTGTTCCCCAACCTGAGATTGCAGACAGGCCGGGGGGCACGCTGGTCCCCTCTGCGCCTGTCTGCTGCCCCCGCGGCTCCGCGGGGCAGGAACTTCCGTGGAGCTGTCCGCAGCTGTTCTTCTGTAGACTCTTTAAAAGAAAATGGAAATAAGGTTGATGGAAAATAAACAGTCTATTTGTTTATTTTTGTAAAAAAAAAAAAAAGCTCAAACTATATAGCCCCTCTAGTATTTATTAGTAGTCTAAATAATTTGCTACAGAAAGCTCTCTTTCCCAAACTCCCTGTTTATTAGGCCACTCACCAATGATTGCTGTTTGGTTGTTAAGTCCTCCAGATGAGAAAGATGTCTGACTCATTTTGGGTTTAGAATTTTAGAGCATTTATAAATACTTCACATAGTTGTGTGTATTTCGCTTGCTTTGCCCGGAAGTAGATTTTGGCTTTTCTGTCTCCCTTTCCAGAATGAAAACTGCTCTCAGTCTTCCTCTCGTTCTTGAACCTAGATGAACTCCAAGTACAAAGTGCCTGGTTCATTATGTAAGTTCTGGTCGACTGAATTGCTATTTTGCTATTAGAAAATTGCTTTTGAAAATACACCTTGTTTTGAAACAAAGCTGTGAGTTTATTATTTGGGTTTCAGAGTATCGAAAAATAATAACTACTGCCAGAAAAAAGATTCCTTAAGGAATATAGATTAAGGCAGTGCTTTCTACTTATATGAGGAGGCATAGGAAGCATTTTCAGGGTTTAAGACAGAGGCTGTTTGATGAACTCTGTGAATAATCTTACTCAGTTAAGCAAACCTGGGAACCACCATAGTATCCTTTGCTCATCTATAAAATTAAAGGACTGAATTAGGTGAATTTTCTGCTCTAAAAAATTCTGTGCTTATGGGACCAACTGCTCAATAATCTAAGCCTGGAATCACATATCTCTGTCACAGCTCAAGTTTTTAATTTAGATCTATGACTTTGGGCCCAGTGTTTACATTTTGGGTCATGTTAAATTCTCTCATGAAAAGGTCAGAGGGCTTAAATAGATTATTTGTCTGTGAAATTCTATAACACTTACACTATCAGTACTTGAATCACCGTAATATTTGTGGTTATGAAAGTGAATTAGTTGCATTGTCTTATGGTGTTTCAGTTCTTGTGTGAAGAAGTTAGGGAAGCATTTCTGCAACGTACAGGATTCTAATCCAGTGGATGTTACTATTTGTGAGAGGGTGGTCTGAGATCTGTTATAATTCACAAGCTCTATTGGAAACCAAAGATCAGTGTCGGGTATTGAACTGGAATTCTTGTTTCTCCTGTTGCAGATATTCTGATTTTCTCATTTTGAGACCATTAACAAGAGCACATTTATTGATTTTTGTCATCTAAATTGCAGGAATCAAGACTCAAGAAGTTTTTCTCTGAAAGCCAGGAATTTAATCCAGTGTAAAACCTAATTGGTGGACTATTTAGAAAAGAAGGTGATAGACACTGGGTATCATTTATTATAAGCCATAGATCATTCATTTAGTCTTGATTAAGTTATAGAAGCACCTAAACTCATAAATTATTATTAGAGAACTTTTGAGATTATGAGAAGCTGAGTCACAAATGCTTTGGAAATGCAAAGGTCTAGGTTATCTTTGTTTGAACACAAAAAAGAAGGTCAGGAGGTATTTACTTCCCAGTTACAGCAAACTCTTTCCCTTTAGTATTAAAAAATATATATATGTCTTTTACATCTTTTCTTTCTAAAGCTGAGTTTCTGGTTGAGTTTTTGTTCACCAAAATGGACATGGGAGCTTTGTCTAATATTCAAGAGTTTGTTTAGTAATGACTGTGGAATTATAAACTAAAGGATGTAAAGTTTACCATTAGAAACAATATTTTGGAATTATTCTTATAGAAAATTGCTTACATACTTTTTAATATTATGCCTGCTGTTATGATTGTTTAATCAGTCACATAAATTTGAGATAAATAAATAAATAAATATTTAAAGATAGATAAATAACCAATAATTATCATTTTGCTATCCTAGCTCTAATAATCTAGTGTAGACCTGTGCAGAGTCCTTAAAATCAGAAACATAAAGGCTCTCTGTTAAGAAAAAAATCATAGAACGAAAGTATCTCTAGATTAAATTTAAAGTACAATGCAGAATTTTGATTATCTGTAACAATTATAAGAACAGATTTTTGCATCAGAACAGAAAGTACAATGAATGTGGAAACTAAAATTTGAGAGAAAAAGTTGAAAATTTAAAAAGAAGAAAAATTTTTATTCTAAATACAGAGTCAAGGCATTTTTGTATTGGTTACTTTCTTTATAGGGCTTCTCTGGTGGTTCAGACAGTAAAGAATCTGCCTATAGTACAGGAGACCCAGGTTCGATCCCTGGGTGGGGAAGATCCCCTGGAGAAAAAAATGACAGCCCACTCCAGTATTCTTGCCTGGAGAATTCTATGAACATAGGAGTCTGACGGGCTACAGTCCATGGGGGTCACTAAGAGTTGGATATGACTAACACTTTCACACTTTACATTCTTTATATTGTTTTTTGTCAGGGTTGGAATCATAGTATTTACTTGTGTTTTTTTAAAAATATTTCAAAATTTATTGGAATTAGACACTCCTATTATTTCTTCTGATTTTACTGGTGTGCAACAGTATTTTCATACATTGCAGCATTATAAGTAATTATTTATTAATGACTGTCTATAGCATAATGACAGGACACTAGGATAATCAATACAGTGATCAAAATACTGAAATTCAGATTTATATGGGTCATGATTGTTTGCTCAATCACTTAAGTTTACAAGTAGCATATTTGTAATGCTTTCCTTAGGTCAATATATTCTTGAGATCGCACAAAATCTTGTATGGTATCTGTAAAGAACAGAGGAGCTTTATGATAAAAAAAAATTGTAAACATGGAAAATCAGAGCTGTGACTTGCTCTCATGGCCCTTCCTGGCTCCAGCCCTCTTTCCTCAGAGGCTCCTCCAGGCTGTCCCCCTCACCTTCAGATTTACACTCCCTTTTAGTCTTCTTGCTCTTCCTTTTAAACCCCTTTGTCTCACCTGTGTTCTTTTTGCCCTTTTAACTCCCTTAGATTGCCTTTGAGTTTTGGATCCTCTGCCTGGCTTTGATTTCTGCCTAGGATGGTGCTCCCGAGATCAGTCCTTTGGTCTCTGCACAGATGCTCTCTGACTATCAGGTGACCACTGAATCTGCCCCAGGTCCCCTGGACACTACACCTCTGTTAGTGGCATCTACTTTTCTGGGAGGGAGCACCTAGCATTACTAAGATTTAGGCTTCCTGTCAGTGATAAACTTGACCTGAATAAAGTTCAATGTGAAAGCACATAGAGATCAAGTGTGAATGATACATTAATGGGGAATTTTGTGCATTTTTTAATTCTTAAATAGATGTAATAGGAAAAAAAGATGAAGTTGGGTTTTTTTTTGTTTTTTTGTTTTTTTAGTGATACATTAAGCCGTTCTTGCTATATGTTGTTGTTGTTCAGTTGCTTAGCCATGTCCGACTCTTTGCGACCCCATGGACTGTAGCACACCAGGCTTCCCTGTCCTTCACCATCTTCCAGAGTTTGCTTGAACTCATGTCCATTGAGTTGGTGATGCCATTCAACCATCTTGTCCTCTGTCATCCCCTTTTCCTCCTGCCTTCAATCTTTCTCAGCGTTAGGGTCTTTTCCAGTAAGTTGACTCTTTGGATCAGGTGGCCAAAGGATTGAAGCTTCAGCTACGGCATCAGTCCTTCCAATGGATGTGCAGGGTTGATTTCCTTCAGGTTTGACTGATTTGTCTTCTTGCTGTCTAAGGGACTCTCAAGAGTGTTTTCCAGCACCACAGTTTGAAGGCATCAGTTCTTTGGCACTCAGCCTTTTTCATTGTCCAACTCTCACATCTGCACATAAATACTGGGAAAACCACAGCTTTGACTACATATGGACCTTTGTTCTTGCTATACTTGTTTTATTATCTCCATTTCACAATCAGCTGAAACAATCAAGGTTAAATCAAAGGAACAGAACCTTACAAGTGACATAATTTAGATAACAGAAGATTTATTTTAAGAATTTGACCATACGCATTTACAGGAACTGGTTAAAGCAGTCTTCATCAAGCTTTGTTTTGTGTCTGGGATCAGAGTCTAAATCCAGCAAGGCTGGCAGTCAGTAAGGGAAGGTGATGTTAGGTTGGGCAGAGGATGGAATAGGTGGAGCCCATGAGGATGGACTGAAACTTCCTTTCTCTCTGTCTCCAGGACTTCAACTTTGCTGACGAGATCTCTTCCAGAACATGGTGTCCTTTAGCACAGTACTAACCAAGCGTTTGGCCCAACAAGGATCCTTCAGGAGCCTCAGAAGCTGCAGGCAGACTTGTGTCCCACACCACCCTGATGAGCCAGCAGGTAAGGGATGGCAACTGTGTGCGTAAGCTGTATCCCTGCTGGGTATTCCAAACTGATCTTTCAAGCGTAAAATGCTTGCAGCTGTTGCTGCAAGCCTACCAGCTCTTGCACAAATGATCTTTGTGACTGCAATAACTCACAACTGTACAAGGAGGTGCTGGGAAACAGAACTTCAGGATAGCTAAGATGCACCCGACTGCATGCACAGCTTGCTGTATATACTTACATGGCCACAAACTGGCTGTAAAAGTTTTTGTTGTGCTCCCTAATTTGGTATTACACAACTTTGATTTTTACATTGTTGCTTTTTTCTTCAGTGTAAAATTATACCTTATTATCCCATTTTGATTTTAACTTGCATTTCTATAATTAGTGATAGGTTGAACATATCTTTTAATGTGTACTGACCATTTGTGTTTCCTTTTCTGAGAAAATGCCTATGGATGTCTCTTACCTCATCTTTCTCATCTTCTATTCATTGATTCAGTGGAGAGCTTCCTATTTTCTTACTGTTAACTGTTTGCTGGTATTTAATTTGCTATCATTGGCTAATTTATGATTTTTGTTTTCACAATTGGCAACCCACTCCAGTACTCTTGCCAGGAAAATCCAATGGACAGATAGAGGAGCCTGGTAGGCTACAGTCCTTGGGGTCGAAAAGAGTCTGACACAATTGAGCTATTTCACTCTCACTTTTCTTTCACTTCTAGTGAACACGTTCCTTTTAAAAATTTCACAGTGGTGAATTTTTAAGTATCTTAATATAATTACATTTTATATGCTTAAGAAATTCTTCCCTATGCTAAGATCATGAAAGCACTCCAAAAACTTCACATATTCATGTTATACTTTCCCATTCTAAAGTGTGCTTTGAGATTGGGTTCCAAATACCATCATCATTGTTTGTCCCATGTAGAAAACCAGTTGTCTCAACATTCATTACTGAAATATTCTTCCTTTTTATAATCTATAATATGATTTACATCAAGTTTCTTGATTTACATTGAGGTTCTATTCAACTACCATAGTCATACAGTAAACCTTCATAACAGTTCTTAATGGAGTATGTTGGTAATTATTGACCGTGTGTGCATGCATACTAAGTCACTGCAGGCGTGTCTGATTCTTTGTGACTCTATGGACTGTAGCCCAACAGGCTTCCCTGTCCGTGGAATTCTCCAGGCAAGAATACTGGAGTGGATTGCCATGCCCTCCTCCAGGGGTTATTCCCAACCCAGGGATCAAACCTGTGTATACTGCGACTCCTGCATTGCAGGCAGATTCTTTATCACTCAGCCACTAGGGAAGACCAATTATTGAACATAGGGTCTTCCAAATAAATGTTCAAATTATAATAACAAATAACAAATAATTGTATTAGAATTTTTATTGGAATTGCATTAAATGTGTAAGTCAATTTGGGTTGAACTAATATCTTACAGTGTTTTATCTTCACATGTAGAATATCTGTTCAGTTATAATGAGTTCTAATATTATATAAAATTTTATTATTTGTAGGCAGGAAACTCTTTTCTAATTTTCTTAGGATTGTTTTTAGGTAGCAAATAGACTATTTTTTGTTAAAGAAGATTGCATCTAACAATGAAAAATCTTTAATCTCTAGTAATGAAAAAATCTAATCTTTATTTTCAATTACTCTATTTTTAATTTCTTTTTCTGGCCTTATTATAGCATTTATGGTCTTTGGTAAAATCTTATTTTTTTTATTGTGATAAAAACTCTTAACAAGATTTATCGTTTTAGCTTTTTTCAGTTCAGTTCAGTGGCTCAGTCATCTGCGACTCTTTGCGACCCCATGAATCACAGCATGCCAGGCCCCCCTGTCCATCACCAAATCCCGGAGTTTACTCAAAGTCATGCCCATCAAGTTGGTGACGCCATCCAGCCATCTCATCCTCTGTCGTCCCCTTCTCCTCCTGCCCCCAATCCTTCCCAGCGTCAGGGTCTTTTCCAATAAGTCAACTCTTCGCATGAGGTGGCCAAAGTACTGGAGTTTCAGCTTCAGCATCAGTCCTTCCAATGAACACCCAGGACTTAACTCCTTCAGGATGGACTGGTTGGATCTCCTTGCAGTCCAAGGGACTCTCAAGAGTCTTCTCCCACACCACAGTTCAAAAGCATCAATTTTTCTGTGCTCAGCTTTCTTTGTAGTCCAACTCTCACATCCATACATGACCACTGGAAAAACCATAGCCTTGACCAGATGAACCTTTGTTGGCAAAGTAATGTCTCTGCTTTTTAATATGCTCTCTAGGTTGGTCATAACTTTCCTTCCAAGGAGTAAGTGTCTTTTAATTTCATGGCTGCAGTCACCATCTGCAGTGATTTTAGAGCCCAGAAAAATAAAGTCTGACATTGTTTCCACTGTCTCCCCATCTATTTCCCATGAAGTGATGGGACCAGATGCCATGATCTTAGTTTTCTGAATATTAAGCTTTAAGCCAACTTTTTCACTCAACTCTTTCACTTTCATCAAGAGGCTTTTTAGTTCCTCTTCACTTTTCTGCCATAAGGGTGGTGTCATCTGCCTATCTGAGGTTATTGATATTTCTCCCGGCAATCTTGATTCCAGCTTCTGCTTCTTCCAGCCCAGCGTTTCTCATGATGTACTCTGCATGTAAGTTAAATAAGCAGGGTGACAATATAGAGCCTTGAAGTACTCCTTTTCCTATTTGGAACCAGTCTGTCGTTCCATGTCCAGTTCCTACTGTTGCTTCCTGACCTGCATACAGGTTTCTCAAGAGGCAGGTCAGGTGGTCTGGTATTCCCATCTCTTTCAGAATTTTCCACAGCTTATTGTGATCCACACAGTCGAAGGCTTTGGTGTAGTCAATAAAGCAGGAATAGATGTTTTTCTGGAACTCTCTTGCTTTTTTGATGATCCGGCGGATATTGGCAATTTGATCTCTGGTTCCTCTGCCTTTTCTAAAACCAGCTTGAACATCTGGAAGTTCACGGTTCACGTATTGCTGAAGCCTGGCTTGGAGAATTTTGAGCATTACTTTACTAGCCTGTGAGATGAGTGCAATTATGCAGTAGTTTGAGCATTCTTTGGCATTGCCTTTCTTCGGGATAGAAATGAAAACGGACCTTTTTCAGTCCTGTGGCCACTGCTGAGTTTTCCAAATTTGCTGGCATATTGAGTGCAGCACTTTCACAGCATCATCTTTCAGGATTTGAAATAGCTCAACTGGAATTCCATCACATCCACTAGCTTTGTTCATAGTGATGCTTTCTAAGGCCCACTTTCACATTCCAGGATGTCTGGCTCTAGGTGAGTGATCACACCATTGTGATTATCTGGGTTGTGAAGATCTTTTTTGTACAGTTCTTCTGTGTATTCTTGCCACCTCTTCTTAATATCTTCTGCTTCTGTTAGGTCCATACCATTTCTGTCCTTTATTGAGCCCATTTTTGCATGAAATGTTCCCTTCGTATCTCTAATGTTCTTGAAGAGATCTCTAGTCTTTCCCATTCTGTTGTTTTCCTTTATTTCTTTGCATTGATCGCTGAGGAAGGCTTTCTTATCTCTCCTTGCTATTCTTTGGAACTCTGCATTCAAATGGGAATATCTTTCCTTTTCTCCTTTGCTTTTCACTTCTCTTCTTTTCACAGCTATTTGTAAGGCCACCTCAGACAATCATTTTGCCTTTTTGCATTTCTTTTCCATGGGGATAGTCTTAATCCCTGTCTCCTGTACAATGTCACGAACCTCTGTCCATAGTTCATCAGGCACTCTGTCTATCAGATCTAGTCCCTGACATCTGTTTCTCACTTCCACTATACTCATAAGGGATTTGCTTTAGGTCATACCTGAATGGTCTAGTGGTTTTCCCTACTTTCTTCAATTTAAGTCTGAATTTGGCAAAAAGGAGTTCATGATCTGAGCTACAGTTAGCTCCCGGTTTTGTTCTTGCTGACTGTATAGAGCTTCTCCATCTTTGGCTGCAAAGAATATAATCAATCTGATTTCAGTGTTGACCATCTTGTGATGTCGATGTGTTTAAGTGTATAATATTGTTAAGTATACGTACATTGCTGTGCAACTGATTTCTATAAATTTTTCATCTTAAAAAACTGAAACTGTATCTTTTGAAAAATAACTTTCATTTTTCCCTTTCCCCCACAGTTCCTGCAAATACCATTCTACCTTCTATTTCTAAGGCTTTGACCATTTCAGATACCTCAATATAAGTGGACTGTTGCAGCATTTGTTTTATTATGGTTGGCTTATTTAACAGCATAATGTCCTCAAGTTTCATCTGTATAGCATATGACAGGATCTCCTTTTCCTAGGATGAATAATACTTTATTATTTTTGTTTATTATTATTTGTGTTATTATTATCTACATGTATTTATCCATTCATCTATCAGTGGACCCTTGGGTTGCTTCCTCCTTTTGACTATTGTGAATAAGGCTGCAGTGAATCTATGCATGCAAATATCTTTTGAGATCCTATTTTTAATTCTTGTAGATATATACCAAAAATGAAATTGCTGAATCATGTAGTAATTCTGTGTTTAATTTTTTGAGGATTCTCCATACTGCTTTCTATAGCAGTTGCATCATTTTATATTTTCTCAACTATAGTTCAAATCCTTTACTGCTTTACCAATGCTTGTTATTTTCTGTTTTTGTTTTTTTTTTGTTGACAGTAGGCATCCTAAAAGGTATGAGGTGATATCTGATTGTTGTTTTGATTTACATTTCTCTGGTGATTAGTAACACTGAGCATCTTTTCATATGCTTGATGACCATTTATATCTCTTCTTTGAAGTAACATGTGTTCAAGTTCTTTGCCTATTTTTTAATTGGATTATTTGAGTTTCTGGGTTGTTATTGTTCAGTAATAGGAGTTTTTGTTTTTTTTTAAAAAAACACATTCTATATATAAAACCCCTTATCAGATATATGGTTTGCAAATATTTTCTCCCATTCCATAGGTTGCTTTTTCTGCCTTGTTGATTATTTCCTATAATACGTACAGTTTTTCAGCTTTCTAGGTGATGCTAGTGGTAAAGAATCTGCCTGCCAATGCAGGAGAAATAAGGGATGTGGGTTCGATCCCTGGGTCAGGAAGATCTCCTGGAGGAGGGCATGGCAACCCACTCTGGTATTCTTGCCTGGAGAATCCCATGGACAGAGAAACCTGGCAGGTTACAGTTCATGAGGTCGCAAAGAGATGGACATGACTAAAGCGACTTAGCATGCTCAAACAGTTTTTAAGTTTGATGTAGTCCCATTTACCTATTTTACTTTTGTTGCCTATGCTTTTAGTTTATACAAGATATCATTGCCATCCAATGTCACACAGATTTCCCTCTATAATTTCTTCTAGGAATTCATTGTTTCAGGTCTCATGTTTAGATCTTTAATTCATTTTGAGTTAATTTTTGTGTATAGTATAAGAGTCCAAAATAATTTCTTAGCATGTGTATATACAGTTTTCTCAGCACCATCTGTTAAAAAGACTGTCCAATTCCTATTGTGTGAACTTGACTCTCTCAGCAAAGATCATTTGCCAGTTTCTTTCCAAGCTCTCTTTTCTATTCCATTCATATGTATGTCTGTTTTTATGCCAATGCCATACTGTTTTGTTTACTTAGGTGTGAAATATATTTTGAAATCAAGAAGTGTGATGCAACCCCTTTTATATTCTTTCTTAAAATTGTTTTGGCTATTTGGGGTTCTTTTGATTCCTGATGAATTTTAGATTTCCTTTTTTCGATTTCTACAAACAGTATCATTGGGTTTTGTTAGGTATTGCATTGACTCTGTAGATTATTTTGGATAGTATGTGCATTTTAACAACACTAAGTTTTCCAATCCATGAACACAAAATATTTTTCCACTTACTTGTGTCAGTGTTTCAGCATTATTCCGTAGTTTTCAGTGTACAAGTCTTTCATTTCCTTAGTTAAGACGTGTTTTCTTCTTTTTGGTGCTACTGTAAAAGAAATTATTTTCTTAATTCCCTTATTAACTTGCTCATTGTTAGTGTGTGGAGTTGCTACTGTTTTTTGTACACATTGAGTTATATCGTTTTTATTGCTCTTCTCATAATATCAACTCTGACTTCAGGTATTTTATCTAATTTGTTTTTTCCCCCTCATAATTTCTTCTCTTTTCTTTATCACATTTTTCTTCTTTCATTTAAAAGCTTTTTTTTTTTTAGCTTTTTAGGATTTATTTTCAAATGATCAATTTGATCTGTATTACACAGATTTTGATGTTATATTGTCATGTCTGCGTGCTAAGTTGCTTCAGTCGTGTCTGACTCTTTGCAACCCCATGGACTGTAGCCCGCCAGGCTCCTCTGTCCATAGGATTCTCCAGGCAAGAATGGGTTGCCATGCCCTCCTCCAGGGGATCTCCCTGACCCAGGGAATGAGCCCATGTCTCTTACATCTCTGTCTCCTGCACTGGCAGGCAGGTTCTTTACCACTAGCACCACCTGGGAAGTTCTGTCATCATTTAGTACAAAATACTTTCTAGTTGTCTTTGAGAATTTTTTCTTTGACCCATGGATTATTTGCATCATTTATGTTCCAAATATTTAAGCATATTCTAGGTATCTTTTGTTAATTTTCAGCTTATTCCTTCTTTGTCATAGACTATACTCTTTGTGAACTCAAACAGTTGAAATTTTTTGAGACTTGCTTTATGACTCAGACTATGAAGATGATTTCTGATGCTCTTATACAAAATTCTATTTGTATATAATATCTGCATACTGTTTTTTCCAAATTAATTAAAAATTTGTTGATAACTTACCAAAAATTCTCAAAGTTGGATATAATTAAACTAGTAGAAAATCCTTTATAAGTAAAGCAATTTTGTTTGGCTTCTTTTGTATCTTTTTCAACTTAATCACCCCCTAAAAGCTTTGATAAATTCTTTCATCACAGGAAGCCATAATTTTTGTTTTGTACATTATTATTTCATAAAATGTTCCTCATTATTATAAAAGATTTATTAAGAAAACAAATATACAGTAACCCATATCTCTTTATTTCCTCATGATAGTGATAGAAATTAAGATCCTCATTACAAATTCATATTCAGTGCTACAATTAGAAAAAATATAGCATATTAATTAAAATGCTTTTTTACAAAGGGTCTTGATTGCAACATTTTATTCAGCTATTAAAAATCTATTGTATTTCACCGTTTTGTTAACAGTGTCTGCCAAGAAGATAATTAAATGAACAAGATGTAAAAAAGAGTTTTGTCTGATTTCTCCATGAGTATTTCCCCAAAATAACCTGCAAAAAAAGAATGAGGTGTTGTTATTTTAAATCCCTTTAGATAAAAATATAAAATAGCATTATTCCTTTAAAATTTAAGACTTATAATCATATTAAAAAAAAATCAAAGAGTTACCAAAATATCCAATATGGTTGAACTCAATCTGGTCCATCATATATTCAGATGATCTGCAGGTTAGTTGTATTAACATATTGCTAAAATTAGATAATTATATCTTCATTTTGAAAACAGGAGAAATAATCTTAAGATATTGAAGTTGTTTTCCAAAAATTATACTCTATCAAGTAGGAAGTAAGAAGAATAAATATTTAAGTTAGTGGAAAACCTTCATTTTGTTTGGAATCTGTGCTCTGCCTGAAGGATGAGGAGCTCTGATATCACACGAGTAAATTTCTTGTTACCAGTTAGGACCTAACTTTCTGTTGGCATAGACTGAATATGTGGAATTACTTTAACAAATAATTTTTTTTGGAGAATTTTTAAAAATTTATTTATTTTTTATTGAAGGATAATTGCTTTACAGAATTTTGGTGTTTTCTGTCAAACCCCAACATGAATCAGCCATAGGCATACATATATCCCCTCCCATATGAACCTCCCTCCCACCTCCCTCCCCACCCCACTCCTTTAGGTTGATACAGAGCTCCTGTTTGAGTTTCCTGAGCCATAGAGCAAATTCCCATTGGCTACCTATTTTACATGTGGTAATGTAAGTTTCCATATTACTCTTTCCATACATATCACCCTCTCCTCCCCTCTCCCCATGTCCATAAGTCTTTTCCCTATGTCTGTTTCTCCATTGTTGCCCTGTAAATAAACTCTTCAGTACCATTTTTCTAGATTCCATATATGTGTGTTAGAATATGATATTTATCTTTCTCCTTCTGACTCACTTCACTCTGTATAAATGGTTCTAGGTTCATTCACCTCATTAGAACTGACTCAAATGCATTCCTTTTTATGGCTGAGTAATATTCCATCGTGTATATGTGCCATGACTTCTCTACTCATTCATCTGTCAATGGACATAGGTTGCTTCCATGTTCTAGCTATTGTAAATAGTGCTGCAATGAACAATGGGATACATGTGTCTCTTCCAATTTTGGTTTCCTCAGGGTATATGCCTAGGAGTGGGATTGCTGGGTCATATGGTGGTTTTATTCCTAGTTTTTTAAGGAATCTCCATACCATCTTCCATAGTGGCTGTATCGATTTACATTCCCACCAACAGTGCAAGAGTGTTCCCTTTTCTCCACACCCTTTCCAGCATTTATTGTTTGTAGACTTTTTGATGAGGGCCGTTTTGACTGGTGTGATATCTCATTGTAGTTTTGATTTGCATTTCTCTAATAATGAGCGATGTTGAGCATCTTTTCATGTGTTTGTACTTTAACAAATAATTTTGAAGTGCTAGCTCCTCTGTGATTAGCAGTGTGCTCAGTGTTGGAAATGCACAGTAACTGAGACAGACAAAAGCCTGTCTGATTTCAGAGGTCTGGAGAAATAAGCCCCGATTTCGGTGCTTTCAAGGATTGGTTTTATAATCAGAAAGAAAATAACACATCTTCACATTACATTTTCTTTTCAAGAACTTATTAGTAACTTTTGAGTCTTTATATAGAATGTGATAGTCTAACTTTATTCTGATATAAAATAACACATACTTACTGAAGAAATGCGGGCAAAAGAAAAGAAATATTAACAAATAATTCATCTAATCTTAACATTCCTGGGCTCACATTTTGTTACCCAAGTTAGCTTAATACTGAACGTGTGTTTTGCTATCTGCTTTTCCCATTTTCCATTATACTTTAAGTAAATATAAAATTATTAAATGCTTCTTGTGGGAAAATTTAAAATATCAACAACTATAAAGAAGAAAAGAAACATTCGCTATAATGTTACCATCCGGAGTCAGAACTTTTAACATTTGATGAATTTTTTCAGTAAAATGCATTTATAATTGTAGTATTTGAAATTTTCTGTATATAAAAGTCTTTTTTTTTTTTTCATTTAAGCTTACATCATAATCATTTGGTCACTCATTTTCCTAATTGAGGCTGGTAAAATTTACAAAATTCTGGGAAAGAGACGTTTGCCTATATGTCTTGATCACTAGTTGTGATTTTTTTAAATGATAGCTTTGTTGAGCTGCAGTATTTTCAAGTGAATGAATCTAAAGAGTTTTCAGTGGGTCAAGTACACACTGTCTTACGGATTTTCAGAATAGTCTTAAGAGTCCCAAAATCAGTGTCTTGAGAGATTTGGAGTCCTTTGTTCTGTAATTTTGGGTTGTAAAATCATTAAGAATTGTTGTAATATTTTAGGCAAAATGCTATCTTTTTCTTTTAAGTTTTATTTATGTGTTTGTAAGACTACAAACACATCTTTTGCATCTTTTCCCAGAGCTATTAAAATTCTTTGCTAGGATGATTCTTTCACTGTCATTTGCAGGGCAAGGGCTTTAAAAAAGGATTCTTTCACAATGTAAACATCCGGCTGAGGGGCGGGGCAGTGCAGGTGAAGGGAACAGGGGAGCCTGATGACCACTGGTCTCTTCCTTAGTCAGGTAGACAGGTTGGGAGTCTCCATGGAGTCTGCACAGGGTCCTATTCTGGCTCTGTCTCCTACCAGATATGTGATCCTCACTCTCTCTGCATCAGTTTCCTTATCTGACATTCCAGGTATGGTATTTTTCAGCTCTGGAATTTCTATTTGAATCCTTTTTGTATTTTCTATCTCTTTATTCACATTCTTTTTTTTTTTTTTTTGAGACTTGTTCTCCTGGTGTTTTAGTTGCTTGTTCATGATATCCTTTGGCTTTTTGAGCATCCATCTTTGTGCATCTAGGTCATTAGGTAATAATCTGAAGATTATTTTGAGGAGAAATATGATAACGCATGTTAAGCACTTAGAATAATACGTGGTCTGCACATGATGAATCCTCAACAAATAGCAGCCTGTTGTTATGGAAGACCAACCCTGACCCAGTCTTGGCTTTGGTGATATAAAAACTTTCACCGTAATCTCTGAATAGTATTCTTCCTAAATTTATATAAAATTCCTAACTGACAATTGGGCCACCATTGCCATGAGTTGAGGTGAATCTTCACAGGATGCCTGGGTTTATATTTATCGTTCACTGATCCATATATGATGAATCAACAGTAAGTAAAATCTTCACAGATATGACTAAAAAACTGTTCTCATGTTGGTGAATCAAGATTAGCCTCGTTTTTAGGTTGGGCTAAAAGTAATTTAGTAGGTGCAAAAGTAATTGCGGTTTTGCATTGTTGAACTTTGCCATTTGATATTGGAATACATTCTTAAATAAATATGGTTATGTTATACATCATTTTAATACACACTTATTGCTTTATATTTTTAGCTAATGACAGTACTTGCTGTTTATTTTATATTTATTTTAGACTATAGAACTGATGTTAGACAAAAAGCAAATTTGAGTGATTTTCTTATTTGAGTTCAAAACAGATTATAAAACAGCAGAGACAACTCGCAACCTCAACAATGCATTTGGTCCAGGAACTGCTGACAAACATACAGTATAGTGGTGGTTCAAGAAGTTTTGCAAAGAAGACTAGAACCCTGAAGATGAGTTTAGTGGCCAGCCATTGGAAGTTGACAGTGATCAATTAAGTGCAGTCATTGAAGCTGATCCTCTTATAACTACACAAGAAGTTGCTGAAGAACTCAATGTTGATTATTCTAAGGTCATTCGGCATTTGAAGCATATTGGAAAGATGTAAAAGCTTGATAAGTGGGTGCCTCATGAGCTGACAGAAAATTTTAAAAATCATCGTTTTTAAGTGTCATCTTCTCTTATTCTGTGCAACAACAATGAACCATTTCTTGATTGGATTGTGTGATGTTTGAAGAAAAGTGGATTTTATGACAACCAGCAATGACCAGGTGAGTGGTTGGTCTGAGAAGAAGCTCGAAAGCACTTCCCAAAGTCAAACTTGCACCAAAAAAAGGTCATGATCAGTGTTTGGTGGCCTGTTGCCCATCTTATCCACTACAGCTTTCTGAATTCTGATGAAACAATTACACATCTGAGAAATACGCTCAGCAAATTAATGAGATGCACCAAAAACTTCAGTGCCTGCAGCCAGTGTTCGTCAACAGAATGAGCCCAGTTCTGCTCCACAACGATACCTGACTGCCCGCCACACAACCAGTGCTTCAAAAGTTGAACAAATTGGGCCATGAAGGTTTGCCTCATCCACCATAAACACCTGACCTCTTGGCAACCAGCTACCAATTCTTCAAGCATCTTGACCACATTTTTGCAGGGAAAGTGCTTCCACAACCAGCAGGATGCAGAAGATGCTTTCCAAGAGTTCATCAAATCCCAAAGCATGGGTTTTTATTCTATAGGAATAAACACACTTATTTCTAATTGGCAAAAATGTGTTTATTGTAAAGGTTCCTGTTTTGATTACTAAAGATGTGCTTGAGCCTAGTTATAATGATTTAAAATTCACAGTCTGAAACCACAATTACGTTTGCACCAAACTAATACAATGCTGTGGTAAAGACAGATTCTACTGATGTCAAATTAAAGAGATGATCCAAAGACAGCCCAGAAAGTGTCATAAGTCAATAGAGAAGAGACTCCTTATTCAGGAAGTACCCTAGGGTACTGGTTTACCAAGTGACAAAAGAATTGCTTAGAGTAATTTAAATTCTTACCTCAACATTATACATTTATTTAAATTTCATAAAGGTCAATGAGTTGTATTTTTAAGTCTCTGCAAAAATTAAAAAGAAAATTAAAGTGAATTTTTATCAAAACTTTCAAATGACTATTTTCTAACATCTGGTGTTATAAAAAATTAAAAATCCTTATTTGAAACAGTCTGCATTGAGAAACATCAAAAATTTAACATTGAAAGAAAATTGTCAAATGTGACATGTAATTAATGTTATTATTGTATGTGAAATCTCATAGAAATAAATAAGTAAAACATTTCTTTATGATCAGTCATTTCTCAAAGAGAACATATTCTAAAAAAAGGAAAAAAAAATAGGAGGTGGATCAGCTCTTTGGTATCAGAGTCTGTACATATTCTGATTTAAGTTTCAGCTAAACCATCTGAACTAGCAATACATTTCCATCTAATTAATAAAGAGGCTGAAACTAAGGGAGATTCAGTAATTTGCCCAAATCCTCAGCTTGGTAATAATGGTGAAACCATAGCTCTCCCTTTTATGCATATGTCAAATTCAGTTTCCCTGAGAATCTCATTACACAAAATAAAATAATAATGTGGTATTTTTGTTTAGTAAAGAGTATAAGTTTGAAAATATTAAATCATACATAAGCATAATAGGATTTATAAATTAAGAGAGATGACAACATGGAAAATTCTTTAATATAATATTAGGTTAAAAATAAAATACAGAATTCATCCTGCAATGTAATCTAACTTTAGAATAAATGTAAAAGATTATAAAGCACATCATGTGCAGATGGTGGCTTTTGGTTGTTCTATTTTACCACTTTCTTCTATTATGCATTTTTTTTTAATAGTGAAACTATAAGAATCAATTTTAAAAAGGAAAATAAAAGCATGGTGTGAATATGCTAGTTAAAAAAACTGTTTGTATTAACTTCTTTCCATCTCTTCTTTGCCAAAGCAACATGTCCTCTTTTCCAACTTGAAATGTATCAAAGGTCACCTGGGCTATTTTCATATTCTCTGCCAGCTGGCACAATGGGAACATAGATTCATATACACAGGGGAATTGGGGGCAAGGGGCGACAGGCATTGCTTTTCCCCAGAGATGTGTTGTTGCTACAGCTCCTCATGATTGTTAAAATTACTTCAGCTGGGTGAAGTTTGACAATTCAGTCTTCTGATACATGCATAATTTGAATTTCATCAGGATTTACCAGCCAGTGAGTATAAATGGTATAATATTAACAATAACATTCTCAATTTTACTGACTTAACAACTTTATGAAATGAAAACTTGACCATTCAACCCATAGTTTTCAGATGATTCTGAGCATCTCCAAGGTGTGCCCCAGGGACATGCATGTGACCCAGTTGAAGTACTCTTGGAAAATAAACAAGAATGCAACATTAACTTATAAATTAATACAAAGTATTTATGAAAGATCATATTAATTTTAATAAGAAAATAGAATAAAATAATTTGTAGATTTAGATTTTAAATGTACCTAGACATTAAGAAAAATAAAGATGGTGCTGTATACATAATATCTTAGAGGAGTAATGCTAAAATATTCAAAAGTATTTTCTTTGAAATTAGATATTTTCTTCCATCCAATAACTATCTAAGGCTTAATGGATAGTAGAGATACTGTAGTTAAATAATACAATAATCTATGGACTATGTCATACAAACTCTATTATTATAGAATTTGGAAGTATTTTTTCCATACAATTACTTGACTTGAGGAGATATGCAATCCTAATTTTTGTGAATGACAGAATCAGAATTTTCAGTTTACTTTATCTTGGAATACCAAATTCCGTTTTTCTGTGCCTAAGATTACCTAGGCCTATGTAACCATACCACTGGTTACAAAGAAATCACATTACAAAAAGTTAGATCTCTTTTCAGGGGATATGATTAGATGCTGTATTAATTCACATTACCTATTTACTCTGGCAGAGTGTTCAGGTGAATGTAGTTCTTTTCCCTGTAAAGTGTTCTGAGCTTTAGATAGTCCTGCCTTTGTTGTTTTCAGTCGCCCAGTCATGTCCGACTCTTTGCGACCCCATGGGCTGAGCACGCCAGGCCTCTATTCTTCACCTCTCCTGAAGTTTGCCCAGTTTCATGTCAGTTACATTGGTGATGTCATCCAACCATCTTATCCTATGACTCTCTCTTCTCCTTCTGCCCTCAATCTTTTCCAATGTTCTTATCAGATGACCAAAATACTGGAGTTTCAGCTTCAGCATCAGACTTTTCAACAAGTATTCAGGGTTGATTTCCCTTAAGATTTACTGAGTTGATCTCTTTGCTGTCCAAGGAACTTTCAGGAGTCTTCTCAAGCACCATGGTTTGAAGTCATCAATTCCTCAGTGTTCCGCCTTCTTTATGGTACGGCTTTCACAACCGTACCTGGCCATAGCCTTGACTATATGGACCTTTGTCAGCAGAGTAATGTCTCTGCTTTTCACCACACTTTTTAGATTTGTCATAGCTTTCCTGCCAAGAAGCAAACGTCTTCTGATTTCTTGGTTGTAGTCACCATCCACAGTGATTTTAGAGCCCAAGAAGAGAAAATCTGTCACTACTTCCATCTTTTCCCCCTCTATTTGCCATGATATTAGTTTTTTTTAATAGTTTTAAGTTTTTAGTTTTAAACCAGCTCTTTCACTGTCCTCCTTCATCCTCATCAAGAGGCTCTTTAGTTCCTCTTTGCTTTCTGCCATTAGAGTGGTATCATCCGCATATCTGATGTTGTTAATGTTTCTCACACCTGTCTTGAGTCCAGCATGTAATTCATCCAGCTCAGGATTTCTCATGATGTGCTCAGTGTATAAATTAAACAAGCAGGTTGACAGCAGACAGCCCTGTCATACTCCTTTCTCAATATTGAACCAATCAGTTGTTCCATACATGGTTCTAACTGTTGCTTCTTGACCTGCATATAGGGTTTTCAGGAGACAGGTAAGGTGGTCTGGTATTCCCATATCAGTCCTTCCGTGAAAGAGTTGCAAATTAGTTAAAAAAAAAAAAGTCTCCTCTTCTGGGCATGCTGGGACAAATGGGTAACATCTAGGGTCTTTCATTATACTTAAACCCAAAGATAGAGCAGCAACCTTATTTTCCCTATAAGAAGAAATCACCTCTAACACCAAAGCATCTTTTTCTGGTTATTTACCTGGTTGCAATCTCAGTTTCTAATCTAGTGGAAACACATTGTGTCCCTTCCTGAAAATTGTCCCCTTGACTACTGAAATATCTAAACAGTATGATCCAGGGTCATGGGGACCAGAAGCAAATATTTTGCTACTGAGTCATTAACTGCTGTTTCATTTGATTCTAGACTGTAGGATAAACAACACATATGGGATGCTATATCAGTGCCAGGACCTGCTATTGCTTTATGTCTGCTGCTGCTGCTGCTAAGTCACTTCAGTCGTGTCTGACTCTGTGCAACCCCATAGACGGCAGCCCACCACCCCGTCCCTGGGATTCTCAAGGCAAGAACACTGGAGTGGGTTGCCATTTCCATCTCCTCTCTGTCAGGAAGCATTTAACAAGAGGCTTCCTGTGTGCTGTTTTGGATCTGTCAGGAACCCTCTGGCCCTTATTAATTATGAATATTCAGGAATTAAGAGGAGAGGCATACCTTTCCCGGGGCTGAGGAATCCAGGCATTTCTCATTAAGGTGATAAGTACCCTCTTCCTTTTCATGAGCCATATGGTAAAAGTGATTGTTTGCAACTCTTTCTTTGATAGGGATCGTCTTATGTTTTGTAAGTCTGGAATTTTAATCTTTATCTTTGCTGAGAATAACCACCTTGTAAGACAGCATGTATGTACACACCATGTTGATGAAAACACCTTTGCTTCATCAGAGCTTGGGTCCCCGTGTCTTTCTTTCTTTCTATTTTTTCTGTCTTTCTCCCTCTCTCTCTATTTCTGGCTAATTCCTTGGAGCGCGGAGGCCCGCTGAGCTCACTTTCTTGCCCGGGCTTCTAAGACCCTCTCGAGAAGGTGCACTGCGCCTTCACCCTCTCGAGAGGGCGCCCGGTGCCTGCGTGCAGCAGCGTGAGCCCTAAGAACAGGACTCTGTTGGCTTTCCGCGTAAACCAGGGGACGTCAGCCTCTTTCTCTCTCTTACTTTCTCATCGTTGACTCCGGACCACCAGGTTCCGGTCCATTAAAGGACCAACACCTCTCTTGCTTTATGTCTAGATCACACTAAAACTCTTTTCTCGCCATCTTGCTGTCTTTCCAGAAGCAGCCATTCCAAATTGGTATTAAGTTGCCTTCAAAGTTTAAAGAATTTACTAGAATATGTTACTTCTCCCTAAGAGTACAAGGTCCAAAAAAGATTTCCTCATTTTGAAGTAAATATCCCGAGGATGCTGATTCTCAGTTTTAACTTGATTGATTAAGCAGATTCTTCTATTTTCAGAGAATATAGTTCCCCCCATTGGCATGTATATGTCTTATCATGGCCTTCAGGGTGGTTTCTACTTCCTTCTCTTCAGATTTTGTAAGGATGATGCTATCAGTAGACTGAATCAGCATCATGCCTTGTGGCATGAAGATAAATTTAAAGTCCCTGCAGATTATAATACAGAAACTTAAGTGTTGCTGACACCTTGAAGTCAGATGTTAATGATGTGTAGATGTTTCTACCAGTTAAAGTCAACTGCTTCTCATGGTCTGTGTTTGTTGAAAAGGACAAAAATGCATCTGCCAAATTAACAGCTACATTTATCAGTTACAAGGACTGTGTTAATATCCTGCAAGAAGCACAAAACCTCTAAATAACATTTGTACTTAAAGTTACCATGTGATTCAAATTATAATAACTCACTGCTAATTTCTTAAACACATGGACTCCTTAGGATGGGCTAAAATGTTGAAATTAACAAAAATACACTGGAACGATAGCCCTGGGATATTTGAAATCTTTAATGTGACTCTTTTCTGTGTATTTTCTCCAGAAATGCTGGTTAGCTTATTGTGTTTATTCCTTTTTACCATGTTTTGTTTTTGGATGTTATATTTTGCATCTTTTTATTTTGTATTTTTTAAACTAATTATTGTAGTTGTAGTTAATTTTATTACTTGTGTTTTAACTTTCAGTTCAGTTCAGTTCAGTTGCTCAGTCATGTCCGACTCTTTGCGACCCCATGAATCACAGCACGCCAGGCCTCCCTGTCCATCACCAACTCCCGGAGTTTACTCAGACTCATGCCCATCGAGTCAGTGATGCCATCCAGCCATCTCATCCTCCGTCGTCCCCTTCTCCTCCTGCCCCCAATCCTTCCCAGCATCAGGGTCTTTTCCAATGAGTCAGCTCTTCGCCTCAGGTGGCCAAAGTTTTGGAGTTTCAGCTTCAGCATCAGTCCTTCCAATGAACACTCAGGACTGATCTCCTTTAGGATGGACTGTTTGGATCTCCTTGCAGTCCAAGGGACTCTCAAGAGTCTTCTCCAACACCACAGTTCAAAAGCATCAATTTTTCAGTGCTCAGCTTTCTTCACAGTCCAACTCTCACATCCATACATGACTAATGGAGAAACCATAGCCTTGACTATATGGGCCTTTGTTGGCAAAGTAATGTCTCTGCTACTACCAGCTTTATAACTAGTAATTCACTACTTTTACTACATATTTACCTTTATCAGTAAGATTTTTTACCTTCTTATGTTTTCTTGTTACTAATTAATGCCCTTTCTTTTTTAGCTTAAAGAAGTCCCTTTAACATTTCTCTTAAAACCAGTTTAATGGTGAACTCTTTTGCTTATCTGGAAACATCTTAATCTTGCCTTCAGTTTTGAATGACGGTCTGAACTGGGTAGAATATTTTTGATTGGAAGTTTTTTCCTTTCAGCTCATTGAAGATATCATGCCTTTCCCTTTTGACCTTCAAACTTTCTGCTTAAAAAATCAGCTTTCAGTCTTATAGGGGTTCCCTTGTTCATCAAAAGTTGTTTTTCTCTTGCTGCTTTTAAGATTCTCTTTTAATCTTTAGCTTTTGACATTTTAATTAAAATGTGTTTATATGAATCTCTTTGGATTCATCTTGTTTGAGAGTCTGTGTTTTTTGGACCTGGATATCTGCATCCTTCTCCGGATTAGGGAAATTTTTAGCCATTATTTATTTTTTTTAAATAAGGCTTGTGCACTTTTTTCTCTCTCTTTTCCTTTTGGGACCCCTCTAATGGGAACTCTGTTCTTATTGTTGTTGTCTTGATGCTCCCTTAGGATATCTTCTGTTTTTAACATTCTTTTTTTTTTTTTTGCTGTTCTGTTTGGGTGAGTTCTACTACCTTGTCTTCCAGGTCATTAATCTATTCTGCTGCTTCATCTTGTCTGCTGTTGAACACTTCTAGTGTATTTTTTACTTCAGTTATTATATTCTTCAGTTCTTTGACTTCTGTTTGGTACTTTCTCATATTTTCTATCTTTTTGTTGAAGATCACACGGTGGTTATGCATTCTTTTGAGTTCAGTGAGCATCTCATAACCACTACTTTGAATCCTTTATCAGTTAAATGTCTTACTTTCTTTTTATTAAGATTTTATCCTTTTGTTGTTGCTGTTGCTCTTTGTTTGGAACGCATTCTTCTGTTTTCTCATTTTACTTGATTCACTGGATTTTTGTGTATTAGGTGAAATCCCTCCTCTCCTAGTCTTAAGTCATGGCCTTATGTAGTCAATGAATCTTACTGTTTAACCTTGCCCTAGCTCTTGTTTGTCTCTCAAACCTTTGTGATTGTCTAAGCAGCCTGGTGATTGTTGATAGGTCCCCAAATGAGATTTTGTCAGGTGCTGTCAGTTTTCCAAAGGGAGGGGTCTCAGTCAGGCTGATTGGAAACCAGACCCTCATGCAGCAGCTTTTAAAGTATAAAAGTATATATACTTCTTTGGAGTCACCATCATCACCCTCAGTTCAGTCGCTCAGTCGTGTCCGACTCTTTGCGACCCCATGAACCACAGCATGCCAGGCCTTGCTGTCCATCACCAGCTCCCAGAATTACCCAAACTTATGCCCACTGAGTCGGTGATGCCATCCAACCATCTCATCCTCTGTTGTCCCCTTCTCCTCCTGTACTCAATCTTTCCCAGAATTAGGGTCTTCTCAAATGAGTCAGCTCTTTGCATCAGGTGGCCAAAGTATTGGAGTTTCAGCTTCAACATCAGTCCTTCCAGTGAACACCCAGGTCTGATCTCCTTTAGGATGGACTGGTTGGATCTCCTTGCAGTCCAAGGGACTCTCAAGAGTCTTCTTCAACACCACCAATCAAAAGCATCAGTTCTTTGGCACTCAGCTTTCTTTGTAGTCCAACTCTCACATCCATACATGACTACTGGAAAAACCATAGCATTGAATGGACGGACCTTTGTTGACTAATGTTTCTGCTTTTTAATATGCTATCTAGATTGGTCATAACTTTCCTTCCAAGGAGTAAGTGTCTTTAAATTTCATGGATGCATTCACCATCTGCAATGATTTTGGAGCCCAGAAAAATAAAGTCAGCCACTGTTTCCACTGTTCCCCCATCTATTTCCCATGATGTGATGGGATCAGATGCCATGATCTTAGTTTTCTGAATGTTGAGTTTTAAGCCAACTTTTTCACTGTCTTTTACTTTCATCAAGAGTTCTTTAGTTCTGCTTCACTTTCTGCCATAAAGGTGGTGTCATCTGCATATCTGAAGTTATTGATATTTCTCCCAGCAATCTTGATTCCAGCTTGTGCTTCCTCCAGCCCAGCGTTTCTCATGATGTACTCTGCATATAAGTTAAATAAGCAGGGTGACAGTATACAGCCTTGATGTATTCCTTTTCCTATTTGGAACCAGTCGGTTGTTCCATGTCCAGTTCTACCTGTTGTTTCCTGACCTACGTACAGATTTCTCAAGAGGCAGGTCAGGTGGTCAGGTATTCCCATCTCTTTCAGAATTTTCCACAGTTTATTGTGATCCACAAAGTCAAAGGCTTTGGCATAATCAATAAAGCAGGAATAGATGTTTTTCTGGAACTCTCTTGCTTTTTTGATGATCCAGCGGATGTTGGCAATTTGATCTCTGGTTCCTCTGTCTTTTCTAAAACCAGCTTGAACATCTGGAAGTTCACGGTTCACGTACTATTAAAGCCTGGCTTGGAGAATTTTGAGCATTACTTTACTAGCCTGTGAGATGAGTGCTATTGTGTGGTAGTTTGAACATTATTTGGCATTGCCTTTCTTTAGGACTGGAATGAAAACTGATGTTTTTCAGTCCTATGACCACTGCTGAGTTTTCCAAATTTGCTGACATATTGAGTGCAGCACTTTCACAGCATCATCTTTTAGGATTTGAAATAGCTCAACTGGAATTCCATCACATCCACTAGCTTTGTTTGTAGTGATGCTTCCTAAGGCCCACTTAACTTCACATTCCGGGATGTCTGGCTCTAGGTGAGTGATCACACCATGGTGATTAATGGGTCGTGAAGATCTTTTTTGTACAGTTCTTCTGTATATTCTTGCTATCTCTTCTTATCTTCTGCTTCTGTTAGGTCCATACCAGTTCTGTACTTTATTGTGCCCATCTTTGCATGAAATGTTCCCTTGATATCTCTAATTTTCTTGAAGAGATCTCTAGTCTTTCCCATCCTGTTGTTTTCCTCTATTTCTTTGCACTGATGGCTGAGGAAGGCTTTCTTATCTCTCCTTGCTATTTTGGAACTCTGCATTCAAATGGGAATATCTTTTCTTTTCTCCTTTGCTTTTAGCTTCTCTTCATTTCACAGCTATTTGTAAGGCCTCCTCAGACAGCCATTTTGCTTTTTTGCTTATCTTTTTCTTGGGGATGGTCTTGATCGCTGTCCTCTGTACAGTGTCATGAACCTCCATCCATAGTTCATCACACACTCTATTAGATCTAGTCCCTTAATCTATTTCTCACTTCCACTGTATAATCATAAGGGATTTGATTTAGGTCATACCTTAATGGTCTAGTGGTTTTCCCCATTTTCTTCAGTTTCAGTCCTAATTTGGCTAAGGAGTTCATGATCTGAGCCACAGTCAGCTCCTGGTCTTGTTTTTGCTGACTGTATAGAGCTTCTCCATCTTTGGCTGCAAAGAATATAATCAGTCTGATTTTGGTGTTGGCCATCTGTTGATGTCCATGTGTAGAGTCTTCTCTTGTGTTGTTAGAAGAGGGTGTTTGGTATGACCAGTGGATTCTCTTGGCAAAACTCTATTAGCTGTGGCCCTGCTTCATTGTGTACTCCAAGATCAAATTTGCCTGTTATTCCAGGTGTTTCTTGACTTCCTACTTTTGCATTCCAGTCCCCTATAATGAAAAGGACATCTTTTTTGGGTGTTAGTTCTAGAAGGTCTTGTAGATCTTCATAGTACTATTCACCTTCAGCTTCTTCAGTGTTACTGATTGGGGCATAGCCTTGGATTACTGTGATATTGAATGGTTTGCCTTGGAAATGTACAGAGATCATTCTGTCATTTTTGAGATTGCATCCACGTACTGCATTTCAGACTCTTTTTGAACTATGATGGCTACTCCATTTCTTCTAAGGTATTCCTGCCCACAGTAGGAATCATCACCCTGCTGACCTCCAAACCCATCAATTTGCAGGTATCCCCTTGTTGATAATTGTAGAAGTCAGAACTCTCAGTGGGTATTTCATTTCCTCTCTGAGAGGTGCAGTGAGGTCAAGGGAGATTGTACAGATGGTGTCCACCCCACTGTGTTCCTCCACAGCCTCTCAATATGTGGCGAACCAGAAGTCTGCCCTACATGCTGAAGCTTCAGGGAGTTTGTATCTCATATCATGCACTGTAACCCTTGGCACTTGCATTGGGGAGATAAGCCTGAAAGGTCTGTCTTTGAAAACCAGTTGGGCATATGTTCAGGAATTTGAAGAGACTGTTAGGGAATGAACATTTTATTACTGGATTTTCCAGCCAAGTGACAAGCTAGAGAGATTTTAATCATTATCACAAGTAAAAGTTGTCTCATATATTTCTTAGCTCACATTGAAGAAAGTATTGTCTCTGTTGCTAATTACTACATTATGCTCAAAGAAAGCCTAGTGGGTTCCCTCAGAAAACACCAATGTTTAAGGCAGCCATGTAGAGGATCCTAAAATATGGCTTCGTTTATTACTATTTGATTGCTCTCATAGCAGTTTTTATTATTATTTGTTTAAATCTGTCTCCACATTGGACTCTAAGCTTCATGAGTTGGCTTCATTTGCACTGCGGTTGTTACAAAGTAACAATCAATAAATACTTGTAAATGGAAGGAATTTCTTAATTCCTTATGCGTTAATTCATCAGAACCCTGGCATAACGGGAAAAGAGAGAGATGAACATTAGGGTGCTTGATGGAAATATGAGGAGGTTATTGCTTTTGCTATCAGTCAGGTATATGAAAGTTTACTAGGAAAGAGAAGCAAGCCTTAGTAACAGAACTTAAGTTCAAAGGCCTTAAGTAACCAGAGTGTTCTGTCTTTAATAGAATGGTCTGTCTTGAATGGAAAGGTCTCTGTTTGACTTTGCTTAAAGCCAACCTTCTGACACTGTTACCAAGATTAATGTGTTTTCAAAAAAGAGTTCCTGCTGGTTTCCACGTTACCTATTTTGAACAACAACAACAAAAACCAAGAAGTAATCTTACGGAGTCTGATGGCTCATTTCTCTTCTCAGCACCCTTATATGATAAGCTTTATAATTCCCATTTTATAGGTGAGAAAAATCACTTCTTTTGCTAGCATGTTTTCCAAAATATAGATGCATATTTTGAAACTTGGTACTTTATAAAAAAAAAGAATGTCACCTGCTCAGCCATGTGACAACTTAATTGACACTATATCCCCATAAATTTATGTTTTATTGTTCCTCTTTTACCTGTGAATTAACCAGTTATGACAGAGCCCTAAATCAGTTTCACTAAATTATTTGACCTTTACTCTGGTGATGAAGAAAATAGCAGTATATCTACTACTACTGCCAAAGGAATCTTGGTACATCAGTGTTTTGTGATAGTGGTTTTGGAAAATTAAAATGCCAAGTCATTTGGAGATAATCATGTGCTAAAACACAGCAGTCTTAATTTATTACTGTATAGGCAGCCAAAGTTTTCGATTACTGTTTGTTTTGATCCATTATGCTGCTTTTCTTTCCAAATAAAGAAATCTATATTATAGATTAAGACTTAGCACTTTCAACTTTAGTTAATCTTGATATCTGTTCAGTTCAGTTCAGTCTCTCAGTCATGTCCAATTCTTTGCGACCCCATGAACTGCAGCACGCCAGGCCTCCCTGTCCATCACCAGCTCCCAGAGTTTACCCAAACTCATGTCGTCTGAGTCAGTGATGCCATCCAACCATCTCATCCTCTGTCATCCCCTTCTCCTGCCCTCAATCTTTCCCAGCATCAGGGTCTTTTCAAATGAGTCAGCTCTTTGCATGAGGTGGCCAAAGTATTGGAGTTTCAGCTTCAGCATCAGTCCCTCCAATGAACACCCAGGACTGATCTCCTTTAAATAATGTTAATCTCATATGTTATACTTATTGGGCCTTTTGCATATTTCATACTTGGCATAGTTTACTTGTGGTTTGCATCCAGAATTTACTTTTCTTTTTCTTTTAATTATCTCTAATATTAATAGCTGAATACCAGTAGGCTGTATGTGCTTTTTGAGACTTACATTTCATTGTTATCTTAGGATACTAGTTGATAGACTGGGTTTAATTATTTTACTGTCAGAGGTCAAAGTATGATTTTTGAGATCATTATATTGGAATCATTATACTGAAACACAATGATCTAATATAGAGATGTTCATGTAAAGCCCTGGTCACGTACTATGTATTTTATATTAAAAGTCAGATAATTGGTATTTAGAGGACCTACCCAAACAGGAAAAATCAAATTTAGGGTCTCATTGATAGGGAAAATGGCACAGGTGTTTTTCATCCATCATATGCTAGCTGCATTTTATAAGAATTTGGCTACATTAAAAGTAATTTTGAAGTCAGGAAAGATAAAGTCCTGTTAAATAAAGTGCAACACGTGAAGTCCTAAGAATGCCAGGAGAAACCCATGTTGTTCCTGTGTAATCTTTTAGAGTGAACCTTAAACTCCCAAATTGTTAAGTCTAGAGAGAATGCTCTGAGGAGACAGACTTCTGTGGATTCCTCGACTCCTCTGGATACTTACTTAATGAACTGTGTGAATATTTTATATAATCATGTTGTAAACACATTTGAACAGTGAGGGAAAAGTCAATAACTATTATAGTGACTCATTGGCTTTCAATTTTATATTAAAAACCTTTTAAATGAGTATAAGTACTTTATAGTTTTAATCATAGCATGGATCTAGTTTAGTATGCTGGCCTTTTCAATCATCACATAATTAGCAGCAGAATACTGTTTTGGTTTTAAAATGAACCTTGTAATGATATTGTCAACTCTGTCTTCTCTCTCTTTCACTCAAGAAAAACAGCATATAACTTCTCAGATGGGTCTTTGTTTTGATTTTGTGCTGTATAATTCTTATTTTCTTCTGTATTATTTCTTCTGGAAGAAGAAATGAGAATCCAGCAGATCTTCACTGTATAAATTATGTGCTACACTGTGTGGTAAGTGTGGGAGAACACAGAAAAGAGTTGACCCTGACATTTATAGCCTAATGATAAAAAGATATATAAACCATACCACAAAGAAGAAAGCAGCATGCTACATAGAAGTCATATTAGATGATATAAGCATGCAGAGGAAGGAACCACTAAGATCAGAAAAAAATGAAGGAGGAAGAAGAGAAGGCTTCAGAAAAGAGGTGGGATGTGAGCTGAATCTAGAAAGAAAAGAAAAGTTCCACATGCAGATATGAGAATGCAGGGCTATGCAGGCTGGGAGAAGAAAACATCATTTTTCATCTTCTTCGATTACTTTTATTATTTTATTATTATTTCTGAAACAAAATCAAAAGTCTTAATTAGTAAGATTCCATGGGTTTATGGCATTGTCTTAGGTAACAAGCGTATCTCTGAGTTGGAGTATATTTTAATATTCTAAGCAGAAAGAAATTAGAATCTTGATGTACATTATGCACAAAAAACATAAAAATACATTATTACTCTGTAATTAATACTATTTATTTCCCATAATTCAAAATCATCAAATAAATTAGAATGCCATAAAAGTAATTAAGTATGAAAAATTTGCTTTTTATTGACACAGTGAAACCTAAATGGAAAATTTTTCTTAATATTCTGTCTAGCAGTAGTATTTATTGCTTTCAAAATATATTAATTATGCATTTAATCTGCATTTTACTTTGTTCTTTAGAAAGTTTCCTAAGTTTTATTTTCCTTCTAATGTGATTTCCATGTTTATTGTTTAGAAATAATTGCATAATGCATATTTCTGGTCTATATATATGTATGATAGACTCATAGATGCAAAATTAAAAGTTTCATATTTCTTTATGACATTATAATGAAACTCATTAATAACTACCCTGGGAACAAATTATTAGAAGAAATTATGTCTGGAGCAAAGAAATATAGTATAAAAAGGAGAAAGAACTATTTGTTCACACCAGTAAAGAATTTCAATAATGTTAAAAATATAACAAATTATAAAAGTTTATATTTAAATAATTCATATGCAATGTAAAACACTGAAAAAGAGTCCATTGAAAATTCCTGGCTAATTTGCAACACTTTACCTGAAACTTTAAACATACACATATGCACCTGTAAATTTAAGACTGCTGATACTTGCAACTTATCTTTATTTGATTATCTGTGTGCACTTTCTTTTTTTGGCCTGAAAACAGTCCCTCTCAAATTGATCAGATTTGTATTATGTTTAACTTTGATAGTAAATAATTTGTAAAGCTTTCTAAGTCTACTTTTAGTCAGTTATTTGATGCCATAGAATGTGTTGTCATTTGCAATTAACCAAATGTGCAAAAATTTATCACTCATATTTATAGAATCTCAAAGTGCAAATGTTTAATAGCTATATAATTTTTCTTCCAATTATATATATATATTTACAATGATCACATTAGATATAAACTGTCACCTATTTTAAAACAACTTTTTGAAAATAAACATCACCAAATATATGAATATTATCAATTGCAGAAACATTAATATGTGTATGAGGTATATAAGTGTATACATTAATACCTACACAGGCATTTTTTGCTTCTGTTCTATGGTCATTTATTTATACATTTATTTAACAGAAATGTTGTGTCCCTACTGTAGGTGTGGAAGAGACTAGGTGTCAGGAATAGAAAAATAAATGAGATATAGTCCATGCCTGAGAGTTTACAGTCTCCCACCTGAGGTAGACTTATACACAAATAATTATAGTAAAAGCCTGGTGTTACAGTATAGTTTTGACTAAAATACTAAACATACAAAGAAGAAACTTTCAAAATGTGCACTATTAAAGCGATACCATTGCAAGAATGGTTTGTGGGAGGAAACGAGCGTTACTCCTCTTGTGTGATGTCAACAGTCCAAATGCTGAATCCATTGAATCCAGTGAAAGGCAGGAAATGGCATGTTTTCACTGTTGCTTGGCCATTGCCAGAGAAGGTTGTAGCGTCTTAATGTTGAGCATCCCCAGGCCAGTCCTACCTGCCACACAGACACTATGCCCAGTTTATCCTAAAATGCATGATGGACGCCATGCTCCTAAACCAAGCCAGGGGGGCCTGCGTGTCCATCATGTGGGGGTCAGGAATTTCTTTTGGAGATGGGGTTCTGAGCAGAGGGTGTTTGTCCTTTCTGTCACCCCACTCTCCACCTGTTGTTCATCCTCGTGCCACGCATGTCAGCTCTCCCTGCCCTGGAAGGTAGAACTTGGTATTTGGAGAAGTTTCACCTCCAGGGAAGTCGTTCAGGAACAAATCTTGAGTTCAGGAGGCACATTTTCTTTACTTCAGGCTTATGAAACTTAACACGTTCATTTTCCAACCACTTTGGAGAACAGGGATAGATGTGCATCTTTCTTACTGTAATTACCTCTCTAACCATCCCCTCTCTTTGATTCTAGAATCTTTTTTCTCACTGAATTATTCTAGAATTTAAGATCCCTCACTTCATACATCTTTGTAACTTATGTTTCAGGTAACATTAGAGGAGTGCGCCTTGCTCGGTGCTTGTTAATAAATGGTTTCACAGTGCTATCCCATGCCCCATGGACTCTTTCCTATTTGTCTTAATGTCAATTTTCATATTCCCTGTTGAGAATGAAATTGTGTAAAATACAAGGTTCCTGATTTAATTTTTATAACCTAATTGCTGAATTGGAAGGCGCTTGGCATTTTTAATGTGCCAATTTTAAAAATAACTAGAACATGTTTTTGTGTCACATCAATTACTCTTAATAAAAATGTATATACTTACAGGACTTAACCTTTTGTGCCTAACCCATTGCTGCTTTGAAAGATAACCCAGGAAGTGGGAGGAGGCATACCGTGTTGGGCAAGGTAATTTTGGGAAAATGAGCACGTTCAGTGCCTATGGGACAGCAGGAATCACAGTCACTACAAAGCAGGTAGTGGGAGTGCTAAGCAGATAAGGGCAGTATTTCCAGCATGGCCTTGAGCCAGTAATAACAGAGAGAGAAGACAGAGGAGGCAAGATCTCTCGTGTCCCTTCTTATAAGGGCACTGACCCCATTATGAGTGCTCTGTGCTCACGACCCAGTCACCTCCCAACGGCCTCTCCACACATACCAAATGCATCTCACTGGAGATTATGGTTTCACCATGTGGATTTGGGGAGCAGAGGACTTCAGTTCATACCAGTATCCACAAAATAAGAAGAATGTTATAACTGCTATGATGAATTTTAGAACATGTCTGGGTACTGAGAAATAAGTAATTTTTTTGTGTGTGTAAGGGATATAAAAAAATAGTTGTATAAAGCATGTCACTAATGCACTACATTTTGAAAATTGAGGAGGGTTTGGAGAGAGAAAATATTCAGTTCAGTTCGGTCGCTCAGTCATACCTGACTCTCTGCGACCCCATGGACTGCAGCACGCTTGGCTTCCCTGTCCATCACCAACTCCCGGAGCTTGCTGAAATTCATATCCATTGAGTTGGTGATGCCATCCAACCATCTCATCCTCTGTCATCCCTTTTTCCTCCTGCCTTCAATCTTTCTAAGCATCAGGGTCTTTTCCAAGGAGTCAGTTCTTCTCATCAAGTGGCCAAAGTACTAGAGCTTCATCTTCAGCATCAGTCCTTCCAATGGATATTCAGAACTGATTTCCTTTGGAAGTGACTGGTTTGATCTCTTTGAAGTCCAAGGGACTCTCAAGAGTCTTCTGCAACACCACAGTTCGAAAAAAGCATCAATTCTTCTGCCATCAGCTTTCTTTATGGTCCAACTCTCACATCCATACATTACTACTGGAAAAACCATAGCTTTGACCAGATAGACCTTTGTTAGCATAAAATAAGAGATGATGAACTAGAGACTTGTTGCATGAGCTGATCAGAGGGTAAAAGGTAGGAGAATGACTCAAAGTAGCAACTGTAGGCAATGAACAGGATTAAAAAACTGGTTTTGCTAAGGTCAGGTCTAATGCTTGTAGAGTCTCAAGTGGAATTAAATGTGCATGTTGGTCATTTAAAGCCTAACTGTTAAATATGATAAAGATAATGTGTTAAGACGCTGGCAGGGTGTTGCAGCTTTGGTGATTCACAAAGCAGTACTCTATACAAGTACCCTCGAGGGTGTAGAGAGTAACGTTGAAAGGCATAAGCTCCCAGAGTACTTGTATTATTTGTCTGAATTGTTCTTTATAGATTAGAATATTCAGTCACCCAATATGGGAATGGGCATTTACTTATCTTTTTCTATTTTCTCCCTTACGAATCATCAGTTTTGATCAAGTGATTAGGAAAATAAAGTTAGAAAACAAAATTTCTTATCTTCCAAATGTCTAATTTATCCAGTTATGAGAAACCACACTAATCCTCAAAAATATTTAGCCTTTCTTTGCATATTTATGATAAAATTAACCAAGACATTATTAATAGAATACAAAAACAATTAAGATTACTGTAAAGTTGTTGCCATTAGCTAAGCTCACATTTTAAGCAAATGAGCTAAGACTTAAAAAAAAAAAGTAATTGGCTTTAAATAACATGTTCTCCAAAACAAGTGGATAAAACTGCTGAAGCTTTAGTCTCTTTAGTACTGAAAGAGATTTTGGTCTGTGATACCATCACTCAGGAACTGTGCATCTTGCGTGTGGTTTGTCTTCCTGTGAGAACTGAGGTATCTTGCTATGTAACAAATTACCCCCAAATTTGGCAGCTTAAAAAACCCAAACATTTATTACTTCATAATCTGTGGGTTAGAAATCTGCAGGTGGCTTAGTGGTGTGTGCCTCTGGTTTAGGGTCTGTCACAAACTGAAATGAAGTTGGTGGCCTAGGCTAAAGTCATCTCAAGACCCAACTGGTAGAGGATTACTTTCAACATGATTCACCTGGTTCCTGGCAGGTCTCAGAAGATCTGAGATTCTACAAGAATATCCATGGTACCTTTATTCATAATAGCAAAAATTTGGTAATAGGTCAAGTTTATCAACTGAAGAATGAGCAAAAAAAATTTGTAGATTCATACAATGGAATATTATTGATAAGACATAAAATAAAATATTGAATCATAGAACAGTCCATCTCAAAATAATGAAGCCAAACATAAAGAGTACATACTATATAATTTCCTTTATACACAATTCTAAACAATGCAAATTAATCTGTAGTGACAGAAAGCTGAGAAGTAATAGCCGTGGTATAGAGGGACTGCAAGGAGCGGGGGAAAACTTTTGAATATGAAGAAAATATTCTATAACGTGATTGAGGCATTGATTTCACGGGTAAACCAATTGTTAAAATTCATTGAACTATCAGTTAAAATAACTTACTTGTATGTAAGTTATACATCAATAAAACTGATGAAAATATTTTAGCATAAGTGAACTCAATAAATGTACTGAAAGCAAATCAAATGCTCCAGTGTTTTTGTACTATTTTATTTATTTGGCCGCATCAGGTCTTGGTTGTGGCACGCAGGATGTTTGCAGTGCTCAGCCTCTCTAGTTGTGGTCTGAGGACTCAGTAGTTATGGCGCATGAACTTAGTTGCTCCACGGCATGAGGGATCTTAGTTCCCCAACCAGGGATTGAACCTGCACCCTCTGAATTGCAAGGCAGGTTCTTAACCACTGAACTACCAGGGAAGTCCCTAAATGTTCCAATTTGATGACAAGCAAATCCCATTGTTTTGATGCTATTTATCAACAATGAAAAATAATCTCAGAGGCAAAGATATTACAAAAATTTTAAGTATCAAAAACTATAGAATACAGGAAAAACAATCCTACTGTGTTTCATGGTTATCTCCTACACCATAACACTATGACCTGTATTTTAAAATTGCAGTGATCTTGTGATGTGCTAGGTTAGAACTGCAATTTCAAACATTTGTCATATTCCTAATTTTTTTCTATTGTCAGCTCAGTTCAGTTCAGTTCAGTCACTCAGTCGTGTCCGACTCTTTGCGACCCCATGGACTGCAGCACACCAGGCCTCCCTGTCCATCACCAACTCCCGGAGTTTACTCAAACTCATGTCCATTGAGGTGGTGATGCCATCCAACCATCTCATCCTCTGTCGTCCCCTTCTCCTCCTGCCCTCAATCTTTCCCAGCATCAGTGTCTTTTCAATTATCTGATTTCATATAAATGCATTTTCTTACGTATGCGTTTGAATTGATTATGAGTAAACAAACTTGAAAAATTACATCATTAGTAAATGATTGAAAGTCTGAGAGCAAAGTTATTTTCTATTTGGTACATTTTTTAAAAAGCTTCATTACAACTTGTCTAAAAGATATTCCTGGAGATAGTTCTGATTATTATGCTCATAAGTAATGATTCCATCATTTAAAGTAAAATACTATTAAAGATTTAAGTGGTATATTAAAGCAGTATGTCTTCTACTGTTTCTATATTCTTAATAAATGCTACAGTGTTAAAATGGAGTTATATTCCAGCATGTATCTAGAATAGCAGTATACATAATGTTTCAATAACAATGTTTGCTTATAATATTATAGCCATATGGGTTTATCTATAATATTTTCTGTAATAATATAGTTATGTAATAGCATTTTTATAATTTATTCACATGACAGATTTTCATAGTATGGTAATATTATTATTCTTTTCAGCATTTTTCTTGAATGGGAGCAAGCAGGTTGTTAAAAACATGATGTTTAGGGACTAGGGTCCAGGGTATAATCTTTCTTTTTTTCCTGAAAAATCAGTTTCTCTTTCTATCATTTCTTTTAATTACATCCATATGTATGTATTTCTGCGTTTGTTAAGGGTGATGGTTTGTATTAAGGGATATTACTCGTAAATAGAAGAGGGAATGGTGTGAAAATCCTGAAAGCTCTTCATGTAGATTCATTTTGCATTTCCTAATTAAATATGTGACACCTAATGTGGTCCTATTCCACCATCCAGTTTGTATACCCAGGCCAAGATTTGAATGCTTGGGTCCATGCTACTGTTGTGCTTGGAATCTTTCACCTCTTACCAGTTGGACTTAAAAGGAATGGCATGAGTTAGGGTAGGTCTTCAGGTAAGTGTGAGTTTGATGAGGCAGTAGGGTGGAAAAAACTAACAATGGAAGAACAGTTGTGAATAGTAATGAGAAATAGCCACTACAGACACATAGATGGATGCTGGAAAGCAAGAAGGGATCCTGCGTGGTGAGTGATTCTCTGAGAAGTCATGGGCAGATAGGACAGAGGATCTGTGGAATGCAGTTGATTCATGAGAGGTTAAGGACTCGACCATCTGGTAAAAGTGCTCATTTAATATTAGGTTAAAATGAAGTAATCGACTCACTTAGTAGTTTGGAGAGGACCTTTCATCTCTCAGAAGGTAGGATGTGAATTTATTAAAACATTTGAAAGAGATGTCTGAAGACTGAGAGGTGTTCTCTGAGACTTCAGTGAGACCATGGATGATGTCAGTTCAGTTCAAATCAGTCGCTCAGTCATGTCTGACTTTTTGCAACCCCATGGACTGCAGCACACCAGGCCTCCCTGTCCATGACCAACTCCCGGAGTTTACTCAGACTCATGTCCATTGAGTTGGTGATGCCACCCAACCCTCTCATCCTCTGTCGTCTCCTTCTCCTCCCACCTTCAGTCTTTCCCAACATCAGGGTCTTTTCCAATGAGTCACTTCTTCACATCAGGTGGCCAAAGTATTGGAGTTTCACCTTCAGCATCAGTCCTTCCAATGAATATTCAGGACTGATTTCCCTTAGGATGGACTGGTTGGATCTCCTTGCAGTCCAAGGGACTCACAAGAATCTTCTCCAACACCGCAGTTCAAAAGCATCAATCTTCAGGGCTCTGCTTTCTTTATAGTCCAACTCTTACATCCATACCTGACTACTGGAAAAACCATAGTTTTGACTAGATGGGCCTTTGTTGGCAAAGTAATGTCTCTGCTTTTTAATAAGCTGTCTAGGTTGATCATAACTTTTCTTCCAAGAAGCAAGCATCTTTTAATTTCATGGCTGCAGTCAGCACCTGCAGTGATTTTGGAGCCCCCAAAATAAAGTCTGTTACTGTTTCCACTGTTTCCCCGTCTGTTTGCAATGAAGTGATAGGACCAGATGCCATGATCTTGGTTTTCTGAATGTTGAATTTTAAACCAGCTTTTTCACTCTCCTCTTTCACTATCACCTAGAGGCCCTTTAGTTCTTCTTTGTTTTCTGCCATAAGGGTGGTGGTATTTGCATACTGAGGTTATTGATATTTCTCCCAGCAATCTTGATTCCAGCTTGTGCTTTGTCCAGCCCAGCATTTCTCATGATGCACTCTGCATATAAATTAAATAATCAGGGTGACAATGTACAGCGTTGATGTACTCCTTTCCCAATTTGGAACCAGTCCGTTCTCCCATGTCCAGTTCTAACTGTTGCTTCTTGACCTGCATACAGGTTTCCCAGGAGTCAGGTCAGGTGGCCTGGTATTCCCATCTCTTTCAGAATTTCCCACAGTTTGTTGTGATCCACATAGTCAAAGGCTTTGGCATGGTCAATAAAGCAGAAATAGATGTTTTTCTGAAACTCTTGCTTTTTCAATGATCCAACGGATGTTGGCAATTTGATCTCTGGTTCCTCTGCCCTTTCTAAATCCAGCTTGAACATCTGGAAGTTCATGGTACACGTACTGTTGAAGCCAGGCTTGAAGAATTTTGAACATTACTTTGCTAGCATGTGAGATGAGTGCAATTATGTGGTAGTTTGAATATTCTTTGGCATTGTCTTTCTTTAGGGCTGGAATGAAAACTGACATTTTCCAGTCCTGTGGTCAATGTTGAGTTTTCCAAATTTGCTGACATATTGAGTGCAGCACTTTCACAGCATCATCTTTTAGGATTTGAAATAGCTCAACTGGAATTCCATCACCTCCACTAGCCTTGTTTGTAGTGATGCTTCCTAAAACCCACTTGACTTCACATTCCAGGATGTCTGGCTCTAGATGAGTGATCACACACCATCATGGTTATCTGGGTCATTAAGATCTTTTTTGTATAGTTCTTCTTTGTATTCTTGCTACCTCTTCTTAATAGCTTATGCCTCTGTTGCTGCTGCCACCATACTATTTCTGCTATTGTGCCCATCTTTGCATGGAATGTTCCCTTGGTATCTCTAATTTTCTTGAAGAGATCTCTAGTCTTTCCCATTCTATTGTTTCCCTGTATTTCTTTGCATTGATTGCTGAGGAAGGCTTTTTTATCTCTGCTTGCTATTCTTTGGAACTCTGCATTCAAATGGGTATTTCTTTCCTTTTCCCTTTCTCCTTGCCTTTCCCTTCTCTTCTTTTCACAGCTATTTGTAAGGCCTTCTCAGAAAACCATTTTGCCTTTTTCATTTCTTTTTCTGGGGATGGTCTTGATCTGTGTCCCCTGTACAATGTTACGAACCTCTGTCCACAGTTCTTAAGGCACTGTATCTGTCAGATCTAATCCCTTGAATCTTTTTCTCACTTCTACTGTATAATCATAAGGGATTTGATTTAGGTCATACCTGAATGGTCTAGTGGTTTTCCCTACTTTCTTGAATTTAAGTCTGAATTTGGCAATAAGGAGTTCATGATCTGAGCCACAGTCAGCTCCAGGTCTTGTTTTTGCTGACTGTGTAGAGCCATCTTTGGCTGCAGCGAATATAATCAATCTGATTTCGGTGTTGACCATCTGGTGATGTCCATGTCTAGAGTCTTGTGTTGTTGGAAGAGGGTGTTTGCTATGACCAGTGCATTCTCTTATCAAAACTATTAGCCTTTGCCCTGCTTCATTCTGTACTCCAAGGCCAAATTTGCCTGTTACTCCAGGTGTCTCTTGACTTCCTACTTTTGCATTCCAGTCCCCTATAATGAAAAGGACATCTTTTTTGGGTATCAGTTCTAGAAGGTCTTGTAGGTCTTCTTAGAACTGTTCAGCTTCTTCAGCATTACTCTTTGGGGCACAGACTTGGATTATTGTGATATTGAATAGTTTGCTTTGGAAACGAACAGAGGTCATTCTGTCGTTTCTGAGATTGCATCCAAGTCGTTCATTTCAGACTCGTTTGTGGACCATGATGGCTACTCCATTTCTTCTAAGGAATTCTTGCCCACAGTAGTAGATATAATGGTCATCTGAGTTAAATTCACCCATTCCAGTCCATTTTAGTTCACTGATTCTAAAATGTCGATGTTCACTCTTGCCATCTCTTGTTTGACCACTTCCGATTTGCCTTGATTCATGGGCCTAACATTCCAGGTTCCTGTGCAGTATTGCTCTTTACAGTATTGGAGTTTACTTCCATCACCAGTCACATCCACAGCTGGATGGGTTGTGGATGGACGGATGATGGTGGAGAGTTCTTACAAAACGTGGTCTACTGGAGAAGGGAATGGCAAACCACTTCAGTATTTTTGCCTTGAGAACCCCTTGAACAGTATGAAAAGGCACAAAGATATGACCCTGAAAGAGAAACTCCCCAGGCCAGTAGGTGCCCAATATGCTACTGGAGAGCGGTGGAGAAATAACTCCAGAAAGAATGAACAGACGGAAACAAAGCAAAAACAACACCCAGCTGTGGATGGATGATGTACTTCTTGATAAAGTAAAGCACGTTGAAATGTTACTTCATGTACCATGTTCTTGTAATTCTTAAAGAAGGTGAAAATAAATGATACATTTTTGAAATATAGTTGTGAGCATGTAATCTTTTGTGAAGTTTCCCATGACCTGAAGTTCTGTGTTTAACGAGTAGATTTGGTCAGTTAATGAAACATTAATCATCAGAGGAAGATAGACTTAAAAAATTTTTGATTTGTATATGTATAAAAGGGATTCAACAAGTTTCTTGTTCAGCTTTGTAGCTGGCTCACAGTAAAAATGGAACTCAGAAATTTTTATTTTCCACCCCACTGATTCAATCACATTGATGAGGCAAAAGCAGTTCTGTCTTGAAAAATTACTTTAAACATGGCAATAAATCAAACCAAAAGCAACTTACACAGATTCTTTTATCTCTTCTTCTGACAAATTCAGCTATTGGCATTATAACAGTTTTGAGTAACAAACCAATTTGTATGTATCATGTCAGTCTTACTCACAAATTTTAAATTGTCCCAAAGTTCACGTTTTTTCAAAGTTTAAATTTTGTTAAATACAGCTTTAAATGAAAGGAGAACATACTTACACTGGATCCTTCACAGTGATCGTATTTTAGTTTATTATTTCAGTTTTATTTCCTTTTACCGTACATCACAAGTACAGCTCACTTCACCCCAAATTCCACCACTAGTTATTTGACAAATCCATTTCGTGACTTAGCAAACATGAATCCTTTACCTGGCATGCTTCTCCCTGCAAAACCTTGTCTCTATAAAACTTTTAATGTCTCTAGGTCCAATTCAGTTACTGCTCTGCCAAGGAACGTTCTAATCATTTCTACAAACTATTCTTGTTATGATGGACTTGTGTGTGTGTGTGTGTGTGTGTGTATTAAGTGTATAAAATCAGCATCCTATCCACTTCTGGGAGATCTACCTCCTACCTGCTTCACTGATTTAAATGTGAATGTCTTTATTTTATAAACCTTTTAAAATGCTGATTAGATTACAAGTTGGCATCTTATGAAGAAAATCAAGTCCATTACAGTACCTTCTACCCCGCACTGTAGTTAACAGGCTTGGGTGTTAGCATCTGACTGACAAAAGACCAATTGTTACCTTTCCTTGTAATTACTACTTGAAGCTGGAAAGGTCTCTTTCAGGTGATGAAGCTGAGCTGTAATACGGAAGACACTCACACCATAGATTGTAGCATTTCAGGTGATAATTATTATCTCCTTCAGGTTTGTCTGTATTGTCTTATTTTTTTAATGATGAGAAATATTACTTTAAAAACTAGAGTGGGGCTGGGGGGAGCAGGAGTACTAGTTAAATTTAGAAAACAAAAGATACTGAAAAAGTTGTGATTTTTTTTTTTAAGAATATTTACCTAGCAACAATTAAGCCTTGTAGGTTAACTTCCAGTGAAGTCAGCTTACAGTAAAATCTTGCAGTCTCTTGAGTAAGACCAGCCCATTCTCAATTCCGTGGCTCTATACTTAACTTTGGTAAGTTCCCTAACCTCTCTGTGCCCGCTATTTATTCATCTGTAAAATGGGGATTATAATACCACCTGCATCTCACAGGTTTGCTTTGAAGATTAAAAGATAAAGGATGCAAAGAGCTCAATGCAGGGATAGTAAAACCTTAGAGGTTTGCTGTTACTTTGGTTCGAGGAACTCTTTTAACCAACCTTTACATGATAACTCACTGTGAATGTTCCTTGTTTTCTCTGTGGGAACATGCTAACTTTTGTCCAGTTCACCCTAAAAACTTAAGGTTAGTTGATTCCTTTTTTTTTTTTTTTTTTTTTAGTTGATTCCTTTTTGGTGTGCCTATATTCTTCTGCTCTCACAAAATAAGTATTTTCTTCCCCAAAGCGACTTTTGTTTGGTCTCAATTATGTTCCTTCTAAGGGTACTTTTAGGTATAATTTTGCAGTTTAGCAAAACATTATGAAAACCATTGAAATATGAGTGTGGAAAGAAATGCTAATAACTGAAAAAATATTTCAAAGTTGGATTTATGCAACAATACAAAAACCTAGAAAGTTTTGCTCATAAAGTAGCTCTGTAGAAGTCTGTCATTTTTTCTGAACCAGCCCTGAAGACTATAGATTGATTTCCATGGTGTATTAAAAAAAAATAATATAGAACTCAGAGGAAAAAACTTGCCGCTTCATGTAAAATGTTATGTTAGTTCAAATTTTCATTTAGAGTAAAATACTTGGAGTGTGTATGTATATGTATGTACACGTATATATGTAAGATTATATATAATACATACATATAATATAAAAAACCTTTTATGACTTCCATTTAACAAAATTTTCCATTTAACCTGTCAATTACAAGTCTTGATGGCAAAGATAAATACGCTTCAATTAGATTTCCTTCCAGTTGGAATCATATTCAGAGTGGCTGCACTCATTATTCTCTGTTGGTTTCCTCAGATGGACCAGTCTCGTATAACATGTTGTTAATTTTTGGAGTAGAAAAAAGTAGAATACTTGGTAACTTTTTTCAGTTAGTAGATCACAGTCAAGCACAGCTGAAACTACTTTTGAATAATTAAAAGCAGGATCTTTGAGGAAGAAAATGTGGACATCATTATTTTTATCTGCCAAGTCTAATATTTAAAGGTTTTATAGATACTCTGGCATCAGATAGCCTTGTTTTAATTATTTTATCATCCCTTTCACTCAGTCTCAATTCTTTCTCAGTTTCAAATTGAAATATAGCTGTCCTAACTGAGTAATCAACTCTTATCATGGCAGACGTTGATACCGCCGCTAACTCCTTTAGGATTTACTAATATCTTTCCAGGCTCCATACCACTGGATCCTATACTGTAGAGAGCCTCAAAATAACTTGAGCAGCTTGTTAAAAAACATCCCCCACTACTTACCCCCAAATTGCTTTTATCAGAAGCTCTAGTCTGTTTGATTGAGATATACACCAAATTTTTATTGGATTGTTTATTTAATAATTCTAACTTGTAACACTATGTCAGTGTACTAGAAGCATCTTCTATCTCTTATTTTCTGTATTTTCCCCCTTAATTTGGTAAAGGCCATTTTTAAATTGAAGTATAGTTGATTTACAGTATTGTGTTAGTTTCAGGCATACAGCATAGTGATTCAGTTGTACACACACACACACACACACGGGTATGTGTGTATATATATATATATATATATATATATATATATATATATATATATATATGCATATTTTCAGATTCTTTTCTATTATAGATTATTACAAAATATTGAATGTAGTTCCCTGTGCTATACAGCAGGTCCATGTTATTTATCTATTTTATGTATAGTAATGTGTATATGTTAATCCCAAACTCCTTCTTAGCAGTCATTGGGGGAAAACAAGTTGCGGAAAAGGAAACATTAATGTATAAATCAACACATGAAATCTCTGAGGTCTCTATCGCACTCTTTGAAACCTTATTTGAAATAAGGAGACAGTTTTGATACTAGAAGGCCACAGAGAGTCTTGAATTAGTTGAAAACTTGAATTATCATAGAATTGCTTCATCAGGTTTAAAGAACTAGTCCAGAAGGTCACAGAGAAGAAGGGGTTAGGATTCATTCAAATAAATGGTCAAGTATTAGTAGATAGCATTTAAATGGGAAGAGGAAGGAAGCCTAGACATGATTGTCTGGGGAAGAGGCTGGGCAAACCTAGTACCTGGTCCATCATTATGTATAGCATGTGGTGTGAGGACAAGAAATGAAATGGGTTGGGGATTACTGAAAAAGGGAAGTAAAAGATGCAAAATCCATTTAGTTTATTCTTTAAACTTTGAAAACTATCTTCTTGTATTTATATACATTTAGAGACAGCTACCACCATTTTTATGTTTCTAATAATGCTGTTAACAGTGCTGTACATAAATCCTCATTCACACTTTTGATAATTTTTTACGATACACAGTATTTTAAAAGGTTCTGGCATTTGATGCCTAACTCAAAACATTATTATCAAGTTACCCTGATTTGCAACATTTTTTTTGTTTTAGTTTTACTACTATAATAATTCTTCCATCAGTTGTTACACTAGTTCCACATTCTTATTAGAACACTATGATATTTCTTTATTTGTAAAGCACTTTTGAATTTATTTTAAATCATTTTTATTGCAGTATCATTGATTTACAAGTATACAACATAGTGATTCAATATTTTTATAGATTATGTGCATTTCAAGTTATGATAAAGAAATTCACAGGCCGTCCAGAAATTCACAGGCAATTCAGTGGTTAGGACTCCATGCTTCCACTGCAAGGGGCATGGGTTTGATACCTGGTTGGGGAACTAAGATCTTGAATGCCATGGCCAAAATTTACAAAATAAAGTTATGATAATATGTTGGCTATATTCCCTGTGCTAAAGGATATATCCTTCTGACTTACTTATTTTTTGTACAGTAGTTTGTACCTCTTAATCTGTGACTGCCATCATGCCTCCCCCATTCCCCTCACCCAATTTGTAATCACTAGTTTATTCTCTGTATCTCTGTTTCTGTTTCGGTATATTCATTTGTTTATTTTTTGGGTTTCATATCTAAGTGATAATATACAGTATTCATCTTTCTTTATCTGCCTTATTTCATTATATACTCTCCAGGCCCACCCATGTTGTTGCAGATTTCATTGTTTTTTACGACTAATATTCCATTGTGTTTATACACCACGTCTTCTTTATCCATTCATCTGTTGATGGACATTTAGGTTGCTCTCATGTCTTGGCTATGCTAAATAATGCTGCTATAGAGGATCCATGAATCTTTTAGAATTAGTTCCTTTTTTTTCTTTCCAGATACATACCAAGGAGTGAAATTGGTCAGTCTATCATAGTTCCATTTTTAGTTTTCTGAGGAACCTCCATACTGTTTTCCAAAGGGCCTGCACCGATTTACATTCCCACCAGCAGTAATAGTGTTTACTAAGGTTGCCTTTTCTCCATATCCATGCCAACATTTATTTGTGATGTTTTTGATGATGGCTATTCTGATAAGTGTGAGGTGATAGCTCATTGTGGTTTTGATTTGCATTTCTCTGATTAGTGATGTTGAGCATTTTTTATGTGCCTATATGTCTTTTGTGGAAAATATTTCTATTCAGGTCTTCTCCCAGTTTTTAAGAAGTCTGATCTTTTTTGACATTGAGCTTTATGAGCTATTTATAAATGTTGGGTATTAATCCCTTATTAGTCATGTCATTTGCAAGTACTTTCTTCCATTCAGTAGGTTGTCTTTTTGTCTAGTTGATGGTTTTTTTGTTGTTGTGCAAAAGATTTAAAATTTAATTAGGTCCCATTTGTTTAGTTTTGCTTTTATTTCCTCACCTTAAGGAGACAGATCTAAAAAAATATTGCTGTGAATCATGTCAAAGAATGATCTTCCTATACTTTCTTCTACAAGTTTTGTGGTTTCTAGTGTTACATTTAGATCTTTATTCCATTTTGAGTTTATTTTTGTATATAGTATGAGAAAATGTTCTAATTTCATTCTTTTACATGTAGCTGTCCAGTTTTTCCAGCACCACTTGTTGAAGAGACTGTCTTTTTACATTGTATATGCTTCCCTCCTTTGCAATAGGTTAATTGACCATAATTGTGTGGCTTTGTTTCTTGGCTTTCTATTCTGTTTCATGGATCTATGCGTCTGTTTTAGTGTTAGTACCGTAATACTTCGATTACTATAGCTTTGTAGTATAGTCTGAAGTCAGGGAGCATGATATCTCTCACTTTCTTCTTTTTCCCTTAAGATTGCTTTGGCAGTCATCTATTCTTTTCCATAGTTCAGTTAGCATTCTTATTTAATGCTTTGAATTCTTTACTTAGTAAATTATTTATCTCTATGTCGTCAGTTGTTTTTTCAGGGTTTTTTCCTTATTCTTTCATTTGAAACACCTTCCTCCAGCTTCTCATTTTGCTTAACTTTCTCTGTCTCTATGACATTATGAGACAGTTCTTGTCTGTAGTATGATTTTGTGGGAGCATCCTTATACAGTTTCTGTGTGCCCAGTGGCTTTGGTGGGAGGTGTAGTTTTGATGAGTTTGGGAGGGGAGGGGAGCTCAGCATCTTCTTATTTTGCCATCTTGATCTCCTCATCTCCTCTCCTGTGCTTCCTTTTATTAATCTCTATTTAAAAATTATCTATTCTTCAGACCTTCATATTTACATCAAGATTTCTCACCTTGGTGCTGTTGATATTTTGGGCTGGATAATTCTTTGCTGTGGTTACTGTCCTCGGTATTGCAGGGTCTTTAGCAGGATCACTGGCCTCTCCCAGCTAAATGCCAATAGCAGCCCCCATGAAGATAGTAATAAAATGCGTCTCTAGATGTTGTGAAATATTCTCTGGGAGTAAATGTGTACCTGATTGAAAAGCACTATTATAAATAAACTGTGACCTTTTAATGAAAAATAAATTCTACTAGCAGTTTTGATTGGCATTGAAGTCATCCTATAAATATAAGTGTAAAGAATCATCTTGACAATGTTCATTGTTCTTAAGCAAATTCTCTTAGTACCAGCAATGAATTTCTAGCCTGTCTTCTTAGAGGTTCACAGATGTGTTCTCCTTTCCTAGAAAATATGTGTTGTCCACTAATATTGTTTCCATTTTCCACAATATGAGAAATTTATGGCTAAAGAAATGTTAGGAAAAATGGTAATCTTAATTTCTGAAATATTTTGTGAAGACTGTGTATATGTGCACTTTTGTATTTGAGTTGGCATGGACATAAGACTATATGTAGTGTGGGAATTTAGGAAAAACTTAAGTTAGGTGGCTTCCACTTGCAATACAAGGAGAGGCTCAACTTTCTGAAAAACTCTTTGTGAATAACGGGACAAGGAGTCAGCTGTGTGCAATAGATGGAGACTGGAAATGATAAACCTGTGAGTAGTACCCATGATTTTAAGGCCACCAGATTTGATCAATACTGGCAAATATTCTATTGGCAAAACAGCAGATGTCTCATTTCTGTTATTGTGCTGGACTCTGTCTGAAGAAAAAGTTCTATAAAGCCTTGTATAATCAATTTTCTCAGTTTTCGTTTTTGCTATTGACCTTTGGTTTTTGAAAAATTAAGTTGGCTACCAGAAAGAATGTAAATTTCCAAGAAAATAAAGTAGAATTGAGATGAAATAAAACTTCAATCTGCATTCCCATTCAAAAAATAGTGTTTTGCATATCCTAGCCCTATAATTAATTAATATCATATCCCTATAGTTAATTCTGAAGATTATATACATATTTTAATATGTTGTTGAGAATCTTTCCTTGGCTGCTGTCACCACATATATGAGTTTGATAGGAATGTAGAATGCCGTCCATACTCTGTACAGGATTAAGTCTTGCTTTGCCTCCACGCCCCCCAAACCAGAGAGGACACATTTACCTATAGGATGAACCATGTAAATATATATTCTGTTACAAAATCTTTAGACTTTTCATTCTTATGTGTTATCTAATATAAATATTAGGATGTTTTAAAAGCCTGACCTGAGTTAAAATACTAAGTAAAATTTACTGAGGCAGTGAATTTTACAAACTGTGTATAATAATGTCTGCATCATCAAAAACCATAAACCTTACAAATCTCTAAAAGAACCCTTAACTATAAGTGATTGAACTGAGATATAGATGAATCCTAAGTAACAGACAGTAAAATGTTTTTAAGGAGAAAATCCAGTATGTTAGGTAAGGAGCAAAAAAACACAGGCATGTCTTGGTATTAATCCTATATTTTAGCAACAGTTTTTCATAGTGATGGGGCTTCTGGGGGTAACTCAGTTGGTAAAGAATCCACCTGCAGTGCAGGAGACCTGGTTCGATTCCTGGGTCTGGAAGTTCTCCTGGAGGAAAGAATAGGCTACCCACTCCAGTATTCTTGGGCTTCCCTGGTGGCTCAGCTGGTAAAGAATTCGCCTGCAATAATAATGCTCTTTCTGAAGCAGGACTCAGTGCCTGAGTGTGGAAAATCAGGCCTGATGTAAATTTTTACAGCAAAGAGATGTAAGAGTTATAAGTGGTCAGATTCTATAAACTGAAGTTATCTTCAAGTATGGGACTTCTAGTCACATCTTCACTACATTGATTCAAGTTGCTGTCATATATAAAGCATTGCATGGATCCATGAAACTTTCACTAATCTTGAAAGTGAATAGAACACTTTAGTAGCAAAAGCAAATAGGTTTTGAGAGGAAAAAAAGAAAGAAATCTCTCTGGGACCTAGTTTCATCCTTTCCAAAAGGAATCCATTTGATTTTAGTGATAATAAACAGACACAAAATTTAAAAAACTGTTCATTTCTAACTTAGAAGAAAGCAATGTCAAGGAAATATGACTAATTTTACAACATTATCTTTTTAAAAATAACATAGAGACTTCAATAATTTGTTGTGGTCGGGCTCATGGTTGATTTTTGTTGGTTTGCTTCAGAAGAGATGATCATACTTTGTGGAAGTATTTAAATGGGAGTGGAAACATTCTTTAGGTTTTTTTTTTTTAATTAATTTTTAAAAATTGAAGGATAATTGCTTTACAGAATTTTGTTGTTTTCTGTCAAACCCCAACATGAATCAGCCATATGTATACATATATCCCCTCCCATTTGAACCTCCCTTTCATCTCCCTCACCCTCCCAGCCTGCTAGATTGATACAGAGCCCCTGTTTGAGCTTCCTGAGACATACAGCAAATTCTCATTGGCTCCCTATTTTACACATGGTAATGTAAGTTTCCATGTTATTCTTTCCATACATCTCACCCTCTCCTCCCCTCTCCCCTTGTCCATAAGTCTATTCTCTATGTCTGTTTCCCCATTGTTGCCCTGTAAATAAATTCTTTGGTACCACTCTTCTAGATTCCATATATATGCATTAGAATACGGTATTTGTCTTTCTCTTTCTGACTCACTTTAGTCTGTATAATAGGTTCTAGGTTCATTCACCTCATTAGAATTGACTCAAATGTGTTCCTTTTATGGCTGAGTAATATTCCATTGGGTATAGGTATCACAACTTCTTTATCCATTCATCTGTCGATGGACATCTAGGTTGCTTCCATGTTCTAACTATTGTAAATAGTGCTGCAGTGAACAATGGGATACATATGTCTCTTTCAATTTTGGTTTCCTCAGGGTATATGCATAGGAATGGGATTGCTGGGTCATATGGTGGTTTTATTCTTAGTTTTTAAAGGAATTTCCATACCATCTTCCATGCTGGCTGTATCAATTTACATTCCCACCAAAAGTGCAAGAGTGTTCCCTTTTCTCCACACCCTGTCCAGCATTTACTGTTTGGAGACTTTTGTGATGAGGGCCATTCTGACCCATGTGAGGTGATATCTCATTGTAGTTTTGATTTGCATTTCTCTAATAATGAGTGATGTTGAGCATCTGTTCATGTGTTTGTTAACCATCTGTATATCTTCTTTGGAGAAATGTCTGTTTAGGTCTTTTTCCCACTTTTTGATTGGATTGTTTGTTTTTCTAGTATTGAGTTGCATGAGCTGCTTGTATATTTTGGAAATTAATCCTTTTTCAGTTGTATCATTTGCTATTATTTTCTCCCATTCTGAGGGTTGTCTTTTCACCTTGCTTATAGTTTCCTTTGCTGGGCAAAAGCTCTTAAGTTTAATCAGGGCCCACTTGTTTGCTTTTGTTTTTTATTTATATTGCTCTAGGAGGTGGGTCATAGAGGATCTTGCTTTGATTTATGTCATCAAGTGTTCTGCCTATGTTTTCCTTTAAGAATTTTATAGTTTCTGGTCTTACATTTAGGTCTTTAATCCATTTTGAGGTTATCTTTGTGTATGGTGTTAGGAAGTGTTCTAATTTCATTCTTTTACATGGAGCTATCCAGTTTTCCCTGGAGAAGGCAATGGCACCCCACTCCAGTACTCTTGCCTGGAAAATCCCATGGACGGAGGAGCCTGGTAGGCTGCAGTCCATGGGGTCGCGAAGAGTCGGACGTGACTGAGCGACTTCACTTTCACTTTTCACTTTTATGCACTGGAGAAGGAAATGGCAACCCACTCCAGTGTTCTTGCCTGGAGCATCCCAGGGATGGGGTCGCACAGAGTCAGACACGACTGAAGTGACTTAGCAGTAGCAGTAGCATCCAGTTTTCCCAGCACCATTTATTGAAGAGGCTCTCTCTGCCCCATTGTATATTCTTGCCTACTTTGTCAAAAATAAGGTACCCATAGGTGCATGGGTTTATTTCTGGGCTTTCTATCTTGTTCCATTGGTCTATATTTCTGTTTTTGTGCCAGTACCATACTGTCTTGATGACTGTAGCTTTGTAGTATAATCTGAAGTCAGGAAGGTTGATTCCTCCAGCTCCATTCTTCTTTCTCAACACTGCTTTGGCTATTTGGGGTCTTTTGTGTTTCTATATGAATTGTGAAATTTTTTGTTCTAGTTCTGTGAAAAATGCCATTGGTAATTTGGTAGGGATCACACTGAATCTGTAGATTGCGTTTGGTGGTATAGTGTTTTTCACAATATTGATTATTCCTACCCAGGAACATGGAATATCTCTCCATCTGTTTATGTCATCTTTGATTTCTTTCATTAGTGTCTTATAATTTTCTGTGTATAGTTCTTTTGTCTCCTTACTAGGTAGGTTTAATCCTAGGTACTTCTTTTTGTTGCAATGGTGAAAGGGATTGATTTCTTAATTTCTCTTTCTGACTTTTCATTGTTAGTATATAGAAATACAAGTGATTTCTGTGTATTGATTTTGTATCCTGAAACTTTGCTAAATTCACTGATTAGCTCTAGTAATTTTCTGATAGTATCTTTATGGTTTTCTATGTACAGTATCATGTCATCTACAAACAGTGAGAGCTTTACTTCTTTTCTGATCTGGATTCCTTTTATTTCTTTTTCTTCTCTGATTGCTGTAGCTAGGACTTCCAGAAATATGTTGAATAATAGTGGTGAAAGTAGACACACTTGTCTTGTTCCTGATCTTAGGTGGAATGCTTTCAATTTTTCACCATTGAAAATAATGTTTGCTGTAGGCTTATCATATATGGCCTTTACCGTATTGAGGTATGTTTCTTCTATGCTCATTTTTTGAAGTGTTTTAATCATAAATGGATGCTGAATTTTGTCACAGGCTTTTTCTGTGTCTATCGAGATTATCAATCATATGGTTTTTTATCTTTCAATTTGTTAATATGGTGTATGACATTGATTGATTTGCATTTATTGAAGAATCCTTGCATCCCTGGAATAAACCCACCTTGATTATGGTGTGAACTTTTTGATGTGTTGTTGAATTCTGTTTACTAAAAATTTGTTGAGGATTTTTGCATCGATGTTCATCACTGATATTGGCCTGTGGTTTTCTTTTTTTGTGTTGTCTCTGTCTGGTTTTGGTATCAGAGTGATGGTGGTCTTGTAGAATGAGTTTGGAAGTATTCCTTCCTCTGTAATTTTTTGAAAGAGTTTTAGAAGGATAGGCATTAGCTCTTCTCTAAATGCTTGATAGAATTCTTCTGTGAAGCCATCTGTTCCTGGGCTTTTGTTTTCTGGGAGATTTTTGATCACAGCTTCAATTTCAGTGCCTGTAATTGGGTTGTTCATAATTTCCATTTCTTCCTGGTTCAGTCTCGGAAGGTTGAACTTTTCTAAGAATCCGTCCATTTCTTCCAGGTTAACTATTTTCTTGCCATATAGTCATTCATAATAGTCTCTTATAATTTATCCTTTGTATTTCTGCATTGTCTGTTGTAACCTCTCCTTTTTTGTTTCTAATTTTGTCAATTTGATTTCTTCTCTCTTTTTTTCTTGATGAGTCTGGCTAAAGGCTTGCCAATTTTGTTTATCTTCTCAAACAACCAGTTTTTAGTTTTATTAATCAATACTATTGTTTCTTTCATTTCTTTTTAATTTATTTCTGCTCAGATCTTTGTGATTTCTTTCCTTCTACTAGTTTTTTTATTGTTCTTCTTTTTCCAGTTGTTTTAGGTGTAAAGTTAGGTTGTCTCTTCAATGTTTTTCTTGTTTCTTGAAGTAGGATTGTATTGCTATAAACACCCCTCTTAGAACTACTTTTGCTGCATCCCATAGGTTTTGAGTTGTCGTGTTTTCATTGTCATTGTTTCTAGAAATGTTTTGATTTCCTTTTTGATTTCTTCAGTAACCTGTTGGTTATTTAGAAACATGTTTAGTCTCCATGTGTTTGTTTCTTACACTTTTTTTTTTTCTTGTAATTGATGTCTAGTCTCATAGCATTGTGGTTGGAGAAGATGCTTGATATGATTTCAATTTTCTTAAATTTACTGAGGTTTGATTTGTGACCCAAGATGTGGTCTATCTTGGAGAATGTTCCATATGCACTTAAGAATTTATATTCTTCTGCATTTGGATGGAATGTCCTGAAGATATCAATGAGATCCTTCTCATCTAATGTTATCATTTAAGACTTGTGTTTCCTTATTAATTTTCTGTTTTGATGATCTGTCCATTGGTGTGAGTGGGGTGTTAAAATCCCCTACTATTTTTGTGTTACTGTCAATTTCTCCTTTTATGTCTGTTAGTGTTGTCCGATGTATTGAGGTGCTCCTATGTTGAGTTCATAGATATTTACAATCATTATGTCTTTTCTTGGATTGCTCCTTTGATCATTATGTAGTGTCTTTCCTTTTCTCTTGCAATCTTCTTTATTTTAAGGTCTATTTTGTCTGATATGAGGATTGCTGCTCCAGCCTTGTTTTGCTTCTTATTTGCATGGAATATATTTTTCCATCCTCTCACTTTCAGTCTGTATGTGTCTTGAGCTCTGAAGTGGATTTCTTGTAGACAGCATATAATGGGTCTTGTTTTTGTAGCCAGTCTGTGTCTTTGGTTGGAGCATTTAATCCATTTACTTTTAAAGTAATTATTGATATATATGTTCCTATTGCCATTTTCTTAATTGTTCAGGGTTGATTTTGTAGATCTTTTATCTTCTGTTGTATTTCTTGACTGTATAAGTCCCTTTAACATTTGTTGTGAAGAGGTTTGGTGGTACTGAATTCTCTTGCTTGTTTGAAAAGTTTTTTATTTCTCCATCAATTTTGAATGAGGTCCTTGCTGGGTACAGCAATCTTGGTTGTAGATTTTTCCCTTTTAGTACTTTAAATATATCCTGCCATTCCTTTCTGGCCTGCAGTTTCTGCTGAAAGATCAGCTGTTAAGCATATGGGGTTTCCCTTGTATGTTACTTGTTGCTTCTCCCTTGCTGCTTTTAATATTGTTTCTTTGTGTTTATTCTTTGTTAGCTTGATTAGTATGTATCTTGGCATGTTTCTCCTTGGGTTTATCCTGTATGGGACTCTTTGTGCCTCTTGGACTTGAGTATTTTCTTTTCCATGTTGGGGAAATTTTCAACTATAATCTCTTCAAAAATTTTCTTGTACCCTTAATTTTTTCTCTTCTTATTCTGGGACCCCCTAATATTTGAATGCTGGTGCATTTGATATGGTCCCAAATGTCTCTGAGACTGACCTCAGCTCTTTTCATTCTTTTTACATTATTCTGCTCTTCAGAAGTTATTTCCACCATTTTATCTTCCAGCTCACTGATTCATTCATCTGCTTTGATATTCTGCTATTGATTCCTTCTACAGTATTCTTAATTTCAGTAATTGTATTGTTTGTCTCTGTTTGTTTATTCTTTAATTCTTCTAGTTCTTTGTTAATTTATTCTTGCATTTTCTCCATTTTGTTTTCAAGGTTTTTGATCATCTTTACTATCATTATTCTGAATTCTTTTTCAGGTAATTTGCCTATTTCCTTTTCATTTATTTGGACTTCTATATTTCTAGTTTGTTCCTTGATTTGTGCAGTATTTCTCTGCCTTTTCATTTTGTTTTTTTTTAAGTTATTGTGTTTGAGGTCTTCTTTTCCCATGCTTCAAGGAAAGTTGAATTATTTCCTTGAAGAAGGTTGAACTCTTTCCTCCTTTTGGTTTCTGCCTTCCTAAAGTTGATCCAGTGGTTTGTATGAGCCTCATAGAGGGTGAGATTTGTGCTGAGTTTTTGTTTGTTTGTTTGTTTTTCCTCTGATGGGCAAGGCTGAGTGAGGTGGTAATCCTGTCTGCTGATGATTGGGTTTGTATTTTTGTTTTATTTGTTGTTTGGATGAGGTGTCCTACATAGGGTGCTACTGGTGGTTGGGTGATGCCAGGTCTTGTATTAAAGTGATTTCCTTTGTGTAAGTTCTCACTACTTGATACTCCCTAGGGTGAGTTCTCTGGTAGTCTAGGGCCTTGGAGTCAGGGCTTCCACTCCAAAGGCTCAGGGTTTGATCTCTGGTCAGGAATGAAGATTCCACAAGTGGTTTGTTATGGTATTAAGTGAGATTAAAACAAATATCCAAAAATGAGAAACCAAAGATGAACCCCAGACAAATGGCAGTTACAGAATCAGCCAAATAATAATTAAAATAATGGAATGTGCACATATACATATACACCCATGAGCAAAGTCAAAACAGTCTAACAAAATAAAGTATAGTAGGTTGACCCAGTGAACAAAGGAAATAAAAAATTATATTTACCAGTTAAGAAAAAACTAACTTAAGCACAAACTAGAAAGCAAAACTAAAGCAAGGTGCCAATTCAGGAATAAAGCAATGAAAACAAAATAATACATATGTTGAGAGAAAAGGAAAGAAAGAAAATAAAGAATAGATATGCAAATTTAAATAGAGGTAGATGAAGAAGATTTATATACATTAAAGATTAACTTCAAGGGAAAAAGAACAGTAGGAGAGGAAAAAAAGGAATAAATGTAGAAAAAATATAATAGGTTTAAAAAAATTAAAAATTAAAATTCTAGAAAACAAACAAAAAACAAGGAAGAAGAAAGAAAAAAGGGAAAAAAAAATTTCACAGAATTGCAAAAGCCCAATGTACAGGCAGAGGTTTATAACAACAATAGAAAGTGTGACTGAATATACACATATACATATACACCCATAAGCAAAGTCATCCAGTTCAACAAAAATAAAGTACAATAGATTGACCCAGTGAACAAAGGAGACCAAAAATTATATCTAGCAGAACAAAACTAATTAAAGCACAAACTGGAAAACAAAACTTAAAGCAAGGTGCCAATTCAGGAATAAAGCAATGAAAATAAAACTAACAAATATGTTGAGAGGAAAGGAGAGAAAGAAAAGAAAGAAAGAATAGATATGCAAAGTTAAATAGAGGTAGATAAAGAAGTATATATGTTAAAGAGTAACTGCAAGGGGAAAAGAACAGTAGGAAAAGGAAGCAAAGGAATAAATGTAGAAAAAATAATAGGTTTAAAAAATTAAAATTAATAGAAAAGGAAAAAAAAAAAAGAGGAAAACTCCATAGAACTGCAAAAGCCCAATGTAGAGGCAGTGGTTTATGACAACAATAAAAAACGTGACTGAGGAAAAAATAAGCTCAAAAACTTAATTAGATATCTTAGTGCCAATAAAATAGACAACTACAACAGAAGCAGGAAAAAAAGAAGGAAAAAAAATCTAAAAGAATCTACAGAACAAGTCAAAAAATAAGAATAATAAATGTTTTTCTTGAGTCACTGCCGTCAGAGTCCTTTCCTCACTGGGGGTCACAGTCCGCTTCACCTTCCTAGGATGCCCTCCTACACTCTGGTCATCTCTGGACCTGCTGTGGAGGTATCCCAGAATCTCATCTGGTCCTGCTCCTGTGTGTTCTTGCCTCTAATGTCCACAGCTATCAGAGCTGGTGCGTTTTCTTCTGTGGGAGCTCTCACTGGCCTTTTATATATTCCATAGACACAGAATCTGCCTAGTTAAATCCACATGATTTAATCAGCATCTTGTACGGCTGGTGGGGGGGCTTTGGGTCTTCTTCCTTAGCCACGCTGCCCCTGGGTTTCAGTTGTGGTTTTATTTCCACCACTACACGTGGGTTGTTCACTGGGGTTTGCTCCTGAGGCTGCCCTGGAGGACTCGGGTCTGCCCCAGTGAGGGCCAGGTGTGGAGGTGGTGCAGCTGCTTGGGTCGCAGGGGTTCTGGCAACACCAGGTACTCAGGGGGGTTGGCAGCTAGGGCAGCAGAAAATATAGTGCTTTAGAAGGGGATGGCAACCAGTATTGGCCAATACACTCCAGCATTCCTGCCTGGAGAAGACAGAGAAGCCTGGGAAGCTGTAGTCTACAGGGTCGCAAGGAGTCGGACACGACCGAAGTGACCCTGCGCGCATAGATGCAAGACGTTTTTGCCTGTGGCAGCTCTGCCCTAGTGAGAATTGAGCGTGGAGGTGGTGTAGCTGCTTGGCTTGCGGGGACCCTGGCAGAGCCAAGTGTGCAGGGCCATGGACTGCCTCCGCCACAGAGTTATGGCCCTATCATGGGCCCCCTTTATTCCAGCCTCTTGTAGCTGGCGATCAGAAGGCCTCTTTGGCCAGTCTTTCTCCATAGCTCCGCCCGTTCAGGCAGTTAGAGGGCGCCCTTGCCTGGGGTCCTTCTCTGTTGTTTGGCGCATCAGGCACTTAGGCCCCCCAGGCTGGGGTCCTACTCTGCAGATCGGCGTGTCAGGCACTTAACGGGGCGCCCTGAGCGGGGTCCTACTCCGTAGTTTTTGTGTCAGGCCTTTGCAGGGCCAGCCTCTCTGTTCAGCTGCAGATGCTGGTGTGTGGGGAGAGAGAGGCTATGGTGATGGCTCCATCCGCTACGTGTGACTCAGCAGTCTCGCCTTGCTTCCATGGCTGCCTGGCTTTCCTCCACATGCGTTTCCCGCCAGGATCTCCTCCCTCACATCCCCTCAGTCCGTCTCTCCACAGTCAACAGCAGCTCTCGCCCTGGGATTCCTCCACAATTCCTAAACTCCAGCTCCCAGCCGCTGCCCCTTCCAGGAGACCAGCGTTCCTGTCCGGGGTATGTATGACTGCGGCAAGGACTGTGTGATTCTCATTCCATTTAGGCTGCCGCAGATCAGCTGTTTCACTGTCAACCTTAACTGTTTCTCCTCTGACTCAGACAGTTGCCCTGCTGTGGGGATTAGACCCCTGCTTCAGTTTCCCCACCCGCTGAGGGCAGGTCCAGTCTGACTAACACCACTGTTTTTCCCCCTAGTTCCTTGGTCCTATCCAGTTTTGCGTGGTTCTAGATATTCTTTTCCACTGGTCAGGTATTGCCCACTCTCAGCTGCTGTTCTGCACGCACTTCTGTGTCTGAAGGTGTATTCCTGATGTATCCATGGAGAGAGATGAACTCCACATCCACCTACTCCTCTGCCATCTTGTTCTCCTAGGTTTTTTTTAGTGATCTGGTACAAATAGGTTGACTAGCTTACTCTCCACCTACCTGAGTTGCAGCAGAGTTCTAAACAGGGCATGCATTTAAATGATCTATCCCAAAGGGTCATGCCAAAGTGTATCGTCTTTACTCCACAAATATATCATTCTTTGAAAAGCTCTTTCTCTGTAGCTTAAGTGTGAGCCAGGGAGCGTGCAGTGGGTGGGAAGCTCCTATATTGAATATTAAACAGTGCTTATTCATGTTTCTTTGATTAGATATAATTATTTTCTTAAATTCATGACTCTTGGATGTTGTTAAATTTCTTTTCAGGATGTTGCTTAATTGCTTTTAACGAAAGTACAAATAGATTTCAACTAGAGAATGAATAAAAATGGCTTCTTAAGATCCTGATTTTTTTAAGCATAAGGAGAAGAGCAGTGTGTGAAATATATTCCCTTTCTAATCATGAAGGATAAGTTATTTTTCCAGTGTATTAAGGGACAGATTATTGATTGCTTTTAATGTATATTTCTACATCTATTTTTCAAATAATTATTAGTTTTTTTTGGTCTAAGTTTGCTGTCATTATTACCATTACACAATAATTGGCTATCAGGTAAAGTCAGGAGATATTAGGTCATTTTAGCAGGAGCATTTTATTAATACAGGCACACTTAAAGTGACTTAAAATAATTACAGATCTCTCTATGACCTTGAATTTTAGGCAGTCGAAAATTTAAAGGGACTGATAATCACAATGTTTTAATAGTATATTCAAATAATATATAAAGACAGTTTTTCTCTGTAGATTATGTATGTCTTCCAAACAGATATACCTTAAAATGTGTGGACATCTGTATTTCTGCAGAATGATTCTTCTATCATTTTCTTTGATCTGTTTCCTTCCTTGATCCTGTGTCTTTATACCCACAACCCAGATGTTGTTGTGAACAGAAATGGCCACAGTACTCAGCCTGAGTTCTGAAAGATGTAATTATTTATGTTCAACAATAGGGATGGACTGCTGTTAAATCTGACCATCCAACATTTTCCCGTAAGCGTTGGGTTGACAAGTTCACACATGATGTCAGGTCCTGATTCACAGTGACAGATCACAGAGGAAATATTAACTGTGTGCATGTTTTATATACTCTGCTCTTGATAGCTCAGTGTATCATGACATAATACAAGGAAAAATTCAGCAAGAGGCCCAACCAGCTCCAAATCTCTCTTTAATTTATTTTAGTGACTTATTGTAAGATTCAAAGTCACATAAGTCAGAGTGCATCTTATGTCATTCTTATTCTGATAAGGCTGTATTTGACATTTTGAAAACTAACTGGTGTGTAATCACAATCAAAATATATAAGGATATTTAGATGGAAAAAAATGCCTTTCTAGTCAATTTTTTTTTTTTTTCTAATAAGCCATTAAATGAGTAGCAAATTTCAGGAGATAAAGTTTAACTCAGTTTGCTCAGTGCATTTGTCTTCAGATTGCTTGGAACAGAGTGAGCAGGGCAATCACCCACTGAAAGATATTGCCTGCTATCTAACATAATATGAATAAAATAGATATCACATTATACATATGAAAAATGATTTCAAGGGTAAATTCAATTTTATTTTTCTTAGAAGCTATTGCTTTAAAGAAGTATAATATTGGAGATGGAACACAGTATTGAAATACAAATTGAGGTATGAAAAATGATCAAAAGCAAAAAAAAAAAAAAGATGTCTAGGCAGCAAGGAAGATGTGGATGGTTAGAGTGAAAGGTGGTAAAGACATCTGTATATGGCCTTTCCTCTGCAAATAGTCACTACAGGATTGATCATTTATTTATATGCAAATTTATGTTTACTATTGATAATTAGAAATAAATATGCTTTGTTGATATTTATCAATTAAAATTAAGAATAAAATGTTTTACAGTGTAATTATAAGCACTGTGTTTACTGCTCAGCAGTGTCAAATGAGTACATAGCAGCAGTAACTAAATGCCTTGTTTTTTAGTAATACTGCCCAAGTTTGTCAGTGACTTCCTTAGATACCTGTTTTTGCTTCAAATGTTTTGTTTTTGAAATTATAAGTGAGAAGGATCAAGTGAATTGGGGGTAGAAAAGGGATGACTCAGCTGTAAAATTATTTGTTGAGAATAGAAGTAGTAATTATTCAATAACTAGGTTACTTAATAGAAAAGACCATTTAAGAGCACAGAATAAACGCAATGGAGAAAATCTAAATTGAGCGCAATTAATCAGTACAATATATGTGTATATGTATGATATACATATGTGTGAGGATATATATCAATCTATAAATATTTGTGTTTATGTTTATATATGTATGCATATATGTGTATATGTGCATGAAGACACAACATTTATTGAATCAATACATAATTCATATACATGCATGTACATATATATACAAATATATTTACATATCATTTATATACTCATTCAATACTTTTGCCAGTAGCTCTCATATCCCAGACATTCTTTTAGGAGCAATGAACAAAAAAGGCCTAATATCTGTTCATACTGCCCCCAAGGAACATGCATTCCAATGAGGACACATCAATAACAAGATACCAAGTAATTAATGCCCTGGAGAAAATGCAAAGGAGGGAATGGTTAAGGAGTGTTAGGAGTGGGGTTAGGAGTCGGGTTGAACTTTTTCATGAATGTATTAGCTTTCTATTGCTGCTGTAACAAATTGCCACAAGTTTCGTAGCTTTGTAGCTGATAACAGGAGGAGAACAGTTTGCAGGTTACTGCGAGAATTTCTGTAGAAGCTAACGGTGGCTTGCTACAGTGAGGGGAGAGACATAGCTGGGTTTTGGCTCTGTGTCAGAAGCAGAGCCAGCAGAATTTGCTGGAGGTTTGCAGCTTGAGTGGAAGTAAAAGTAGTTAGAGAAGGTTCCAAGGTGCTGCTGACTTTAATACTTAGAGAAACTCAGTTGCCCTTTACAGAAATTAGTAAGATTATGAGGATATCTGTGTTTTTGTTTTTGTTGTTGGAGGGAAGTAATATTCAGTGTTAGTTTGGTATATGTAAAGTCTAGGCTGGTGTTGGATATTCAGATTAAGGATGACTAGTAGAGAGTCAAACATGTGAGCCTAGAGTTCAGGGAGGACATAAATATTCATAAATGACAGATTTTATATGATTTCCAAAGCCATGGCACTGATTGAGGTATTCAGTTATGAGTTTACATAATAGAAGAGATTTAGAAATTAAACACTTGGACACTCCAAACAGAGATCAGGGGAAGGAAGAAGGAAATGAAGACACTGAGGTACAAAAAACAGAGAAGAAATAGGTGTCAGGTCCTCATAACCTGAAGCAGAAAGTGGTTCCAGGAGAGAGAACTGCTGTGTGATGCTATTTTATGTCTGGAGAGTAGACAGCTGAGAAAGATCATGGGGCTTAGTGATCTCAGGGATTTTGTTGATAAAAATAGTTACAGTGGGAAGTAGAAAGTCAAGGGATTAAAATTAGAAACAACAAAGTGAATTATTTTATTCTAAAAGAAATATTGAACAGTAGCTAGAGGAAGAAAAAGGCAAACTGCAGTATTTCTAAGATAAGGGAAATAATTTACTATCATGGGGGGACTTGACCGACAAACATCCATATGATCAAAGCTATGGTTTTTCCAGTAGTCATGTATGGGTGGAAGAGTTGGACTATAAAGAAAGCTGAGCACCAAGTAATTGATGCTTTTGAACTATGGTGTTGGAGAAAACTTGTGAAAGTCCCTTGGACTGCAAGGAGATCAAACCAGTCAATCCTAAAGGAGATAGTCCTGAACATTCAATGGAAGGACTGATGCTGAACCTGAAGGTCTAATACTTTGGCCACCAGATGTGAAGAACTGACTCATTGGAAAAGCCCCTGATGCTGGGAAAGATTGAAGGCAGGAGGAGAAGGGGTCGACAGAAGATGAGGATGAGGATGAAATGGTTGGGTGGTTATCACCGAGTTTGAGCAAGCTCCAGGAATTGGTGATGGACAGAGAAGTCTGGTGTGCTTCAGTCCATGGGGGTGCAAAGAGTCGGACACAACTGAGCGACTGAACTGAACTGAATCACTGTGAAAAACTAAGATAGGCAAAAAGGAAGAACTTCTAGAAGACCATCCATGAGTATATATGGGAAGAGGTTGGGATCTAGAGTCAAGTATACAGCTTAGCTTTGGCTAGTGGATCATGCAGTACATCTATAGTTACAAAAAAGAAAGCAAACTACATGTATATAGATATTGAAAGTGGTGGTGATATCTTGTAAAGGTTTTCTTCTGATGGCTCAGTGAGATAAGAAATAACACCAATTCACAGAGAGAATGGATTGTAGTGTTGTACATTTGATAAGAAAAGGAAGTGGAGGGATAGATGGATTTCAGAAGCGTAGTATGACTATGTCGCCACTATGGATCTATCTCAAGTTAGTGACAGGATTTAGAGAGACTAGTTTTCTTGGTTTTGTGCTTTTCTCAGTCACATTCAGCTATAGGAGAGCAGACAGACAGTATTTGAGGAACCGAGTTTAACTAGAGTTATGGTTTAACCAAAGGACTATATCAACGTGATAGAGTCAAGGGAGTTGGAGTAACATTCAGTGGGTTCTCTGTCATATTTAACCATGTGTATTTAAGGAGAGTAAGTAGGGCATTATGGAGAGGAGGGACCACAAAATGATTCTAGTATCAATGGAGTAAAAGTCTTGGTAATCTTGGATTCGTGAACACCATGTATTTACTATTCTTCCACCCCCATCCCCATCCTGACCTCTCTCTGACTTTCTCTTCTAAGTCACATGGATTGCACTACCACCTTCTTTAAGACTTTGCTTAAATTTTTTTTTTTTTAAATGAGGCCTTCTTATCCAGCCTGTAGAAAAGAATCCCAACTACATATCCCTCTCTATTTCCCATATTTTCTTTGCTTTTCTTTCTAGCACTTACTGTCTGTGGTCTATTCATGCTTGATTATATATCAGTATAGCTCTCCCCACTAGAATATAATCTTCACAAGTGTGGGAACTTTATATTCACAGTTGTTCCTCCATGTTCTGTAACAATACCTGGTACCCAGTCGGCACCCAGTCAACATTTTTAGGAATGAATGATGCATGCCTTTTGAAGTTCTCAAGGAAAATATAGATAAATCAAACAGGAAACAAAGTTGGTGGATCACATCAGGTACAAAGTAAGGCCGTGCTTTGACGCTTGCAATTTTAACACTAAATTAAATTGCTTAATCTACTTGATTTGTAGTAAGATTTCATCCAAGGGGCTTGAAAGTATGGACAGGCCTGGAATTTTGAAGGAGTTATGGGTGGAGAAACTGACAAAATTCTCCTCCTACCATATCCTTCTGAAGATCATTTGTGTGGAGAGGTAGTTGAGTTAATCAGAACTGCACGTTTTTGGTACTACTTCATTATAGATTTGATGGCATTAAATTCATCTGATTGTTTCAGATAAAGAGAAGATGTTATAAAACATAGTGAATGGGACAGCAAATTTACTTGATAAACAATTCCTGATAATCTTGGGTGTATATTTGAAGCTTTTAATTAATAATTAATAGCATTTAATTATTAATTTAGAGTTAAAAAAAACTAAGACTGATTGGGTGATTTCTACCCTGTATATTTCAGAGATGCAGGCTTGGAGGAGGGTGGTGGTTAGGTTTATCTAGGCTGGCCTTTTATCAGTACCATGGACAGATGCAAAGGTTTAGGAAGTGGAGGCTCTTTGCAGTCAAGTTGTTATATACCATGGAACATGGAATTGGAGATTTAAAAGGAAGAAAGTGAAAATGATAAAGCTGATATATAGTAAGGACATGAACTTGAATTTGCCTCTAAGACCTATGCTTTTTTTGACCATAAACCATGATCTAAAAGAAAATATCTACTGGCAATTATTGTATTTTAACCCCTCAAAAAATAGAATGTATGCTTATAAATATCAAAATCACTTAAAATGTCACTAATTAAGTTTCTAATATATCTATGTTCATTTCTAAGCTATGCAAGTTAAGTAAAGTATGTTCTCAGTCATAAAAGATCTCATAGTCTAATGGGAAAGATAGATGTGCAAAGGGATTATTTAAAATGTTAGGTACTTTATAAAAATATGATAGAACACAGAAAAGGAGAATGGCTATAATACTCTCTTTGGTCAATAAAGTTAGACTTCCATAGTTCTGTTAAATGAATGCATGGGTTTAGTAAGGGCATACATGAAGAAAGCTTGCAGATATTTATTATTCATTTGTTTGTTTCAGGAGAAATTAAGAGTGGCTTAAAAGCATTGACATTTAAAACCCAAAAAGCCCTATAATAACCTGAATATCTGCTTAGCCTGCCCCTCAGAAGTTTTATAGATATAAAAATTTCTAACTTTCAGAATGCATGAAACACTTTTATGGAGAATGCAAGTGTTGACCAGTTTCTCTTTTTTTGTGTTTCTACTCAAATCTAAAGAAAAATAATGCGGAGGTGATTACTTGAGTTTTTTGGTTGATTTCAGTCATCATTTCCCATTAAGTGTTGGAGTATACTGTGTGTCTGCAGTCATTATTACAGGCATTGCTGCTAGGGATTAAACAAAATAATGTATAAAATGGTCTTTGTACAGTTTTGGGGGAAGGAAAGTGGTGAATACATGTCAACTATTCAGGTACATCTTGTTGCCATCTTATAAGTATTGTTTTCGAGGTTTCAGGTTCATTCTCAAATTCCTTTCTTCCTCTGCTTATTCACTCTGCTGACCCTTAGGGTGATTTTACCCACTTGTATAAATTTTTTTAAAAACTGTCTATCTGCTAGTAATTCCCAAGTGTGCGTATCAAGCTTAAAAACAAAGCTAAATCTCAGGAGGAGATTCTAGGTTTTTATACACAATAGGGGTTTGTTAGTAGAAAGATAGTGGATAGAAAGTAATTATTTTCATCAGCTTGAGCTGCTATAACAAAATACCATAGGCTGGTGAGTAAAACAACAAACTTTAATTTCTTACAGTTCTGGAGGCTGGAAAGGCTGAGATTAGGTTGACAGCCTGGTTGGCTTCTGGTGAGGGCTCTGTTCCTGACTTGCAGACCATTGTGTTCTTGTTTTATCTTCAAGGGGCAGAGAGTGGTAGCTCTGGTGTTTCTTCTTCTATTTACAAAGGCACAAATTCCATCATATGCGCCTACCTTCATGGCCCTCATTTAAACCTTATCATCTCCCACTGCTTCCATCTCCTGCGTCTATCATACTGAGGTTAGGGCTTCAATATACGAATTTTGAGGGGATATGAATTAAAGGCACATTGAATTTGAAATGTCTTTGGGACATATAAGTAGAAATAGGTATAGAGAGTGTTAGTCACTCAGTTGTATCTGACCCTGTGTGACCCCATGGACTGCAGCCCACCAAGCTCTTTTGTCCATGGGATTCTCCAGGCAAGAATACTGGAATGGGTTGCCATTCTCTTCTCCAGGGGATCTTCCTGACCCAGGGATCAAACTCGGGTCTCGTGCATTGCAGGCAGATTCTTTACTATCTGAGCCACCATGGAAGCACATCTTTAATCAAACCACAAACAGTTGTCTACAGCCTTCTGATCTTCCATCATTTCCCATCTGAGCAAAACACTCCTCTATCTACTTAGCTCCTCATTCTGGAAACTATGACTGATTGTTTACTCCTCAGCCTGTTATCTAACACAGGACCATAGCAAATCAATCATAAAGTCATCTACCCCCAGATATTCATGATTCATCAAATTCTTTCTCTGCTCACTCTGACCATCTTGATCCAATTCACACTGGCTCTTCCCTTTCTAATCAGTCTCGGAGTTACCACTGTCAAACCTAATGGATCCTTCACAAGATAATGGGCCATGTCTAGCCTATATTTGCCCAATTTCCAACATTTTAGGGATAAACCTTAAAATCTCACTGTGACTATATTTCATTCTATCCTATATAAGAAGGTAGAGAAAAGTGCTAGTATAAACAGTTTCACCCATGCTTAACTTCTCACCTACTCCACTGGATAATTAATTCCTAATGTGTTTAGGTTTAGAATCTGACTATTGTGGGATCTCATTATTAGTTGGCAATTTGCCATGATTTAAGACAAGCTAAAGGCTTCATTCATTTTTTATTGGCCTCCTGACTTATGGATTGGTAGGATGGCCAAGATCCTCTTCCACTTTCTTGTCCCTGTGTACTTTGCTGTTCTGGCCTGGATAGAACTGTGACTCAGGAGAAGTTGAAGGCTCGGTGACACTGACTTCTAGAGGCCTGTGCTGTTGACAGTGACACTGGGCGCATGAGGTTGGCCTCTTCAACAACACGTTCTGCACCCGGTTGCATCTCTAGGTGTGGCTGCCACAACCCATGAAGTTCACGCCCTGTGACTCAGCCTCTTTCTCCTCACTTAGGTGGTAAAACACACACCAGGATCTCACTTCAAATAATAAGGCCTAGTGTCAGGGCCTTTTGGTCTTATTCTTAAAATGTATAAAATCCTTTATTGGAGAATCTGTTCCTTGCACTATTTCATAGTGCCTCATGGTCTTCAAATACATATGCAAATCGTCTGGAGGCCATGGAATCTTGACCTTCCTTGCTTTTTGTCTCAGAAAGTGGGCATAATTGGGCATACGTTCTAGAGTTATGACCTACAGAAGACATAAACTTTTATGAAAAAAGTGCAGCTAGGGAAAGGCAAGGTCAATTTATATTGCAGTTAGAATAACACCAGCATATCCCCACTAAGGGTTAGTCAGAAGAACATATAGTAATATTATTATGTGCCCAGTAAGTCAATAGCCCATTGAGAGTTGAAACTTTTAAGAACACATCAGTACAAATATGGGAAGATTGCTTATTGGATAAATGTGTCAGCAATGTTGATCACTGTTTAGATTTAAGTTTGATTTGTAGTCTTTGGGATTTAATCTTTATTGCATCTTTGAAGTATTAGTAGCTTGCCTCTGCTGAATCAAGTTCTCTGAATCCTGGGGCTTCAGTGTCTTCTGCCTGGTGTATGTGTACACACACACACACACACACACACACACACACACACACACACACACGTATTTCAGTGTTAATATTATTAATCTTCATTCAAATAATTGTTCCATGGTTTCAGGAATATCAGAAATCTAAGGAGTAATCTTACATTTTCTTATATATTACATATATAGTAGTAACAGCAGCAGCAGCCAGAGCAAGTCTAGAATATGCCAGAAATTTTTACGTGTGTCATTTCTAAATCTTGCTACAATCCTTGTCATGTAGTGTTTTGAGGTGTTTTCATGTGTTTTTTTCCCCTGTTTTCTTCTGATCACTCTAGCCCCAACACATTCCATATAAGCAGATGGTCAGATTTGTGTTTGTTGTTTTAGTGAGTTTTGGGGACCAGAGTAAATACCGGAGACTGCTGTGAATCTTCTTAAATTACAGAGATGTGAAAATCTTGGGACCTAGAAAGCTCTTCCTGCCTAGATGGTGAGGATGGAGTGGTTTTGGGGTTACAGTGCAGAGGGGACATGCCTTAGTTTCTAGCGGAGAAGGCAGAGGCCCAGCAATATTTCCAGAGGCTAAACGGCCTCAAGAGCCATATAGACAAGTGGGACCACAGGCACCACCTCAGAGGAAGACCTCAGAGCCCCAGGTAGAGCTTGGACTCATCCAGGGTGTCTAGGTGCTTAGCATCATGCTGACCCGAGGAAGGACAGTACCTGTCAGGGACCGTGTAGCCCCTGGCTTGGCACTGCTTAGGGCTTAAGATCGGGATTAGATTCTGAGGAAGGGGTAGAAATACTTCCTGCAAAGCTGAATGAAAGAGGATTTAGCCAGTCTAGTATCATAACCCTTTCTTGACTTTCTGTTTCTTGCAATAACTAAGGAAAATTACTAAAAATATCAGAGGTGTTTAGAGACTATACTAAATTGAATTGAATTAAACAGTGGGAGTAATGTAGAGTCTAATCATTTTATTCTCACAGAACAATATCCTCTGGCTTTCAGGTCTCTGTTTTTCAGGCATTATATATTTTCTGAATCAAATTCTTACCTAATTGAAAGCGTATTGGAGTTACACATTGTAAAGAAGTGTAATTTTTCATGATTCCTTTCTGTCATGAATTTACTGAGTGAAGTTTGTTCTGCATTTTTAGGAATGCCATTGCAGTAGCTGGCAGTCAGACCAATACATCCTAAAGCAAAGTTACGGTGTGTCTATAAATTTCCACCCTAATGTATTTCTATTGTTATATTTTTGCTTACAAAGATTTTAGTGTCACTTTATTTAATTGAAATCAAATAATGTTATTTACTTTTTACTGATGCAAAAAATTGCATTTGTAAGCGACTGTTATTCAAATTGAATTTTCTTATAGAACACTCGAAGGCTTTAGTGCAGAACCTTCTGCATATAAATTTAAAACAAGTGCTCAGCTGTGACATGTACTAGGCCAGACAAGTAATGGAGAGATGATATGGTAGCTGAGGTTGCAATTGATTATGTGCAAGGCATTGATGAGTCATCAAATGGCACAACATTCAACAAATTATCCTAAAAGCAAAAAGAGCAATGTCTGATATCTACAGATATTATCATCACTTTGTATAATTAGTAAAATAACTGAGTAACTACTGCTTTAATAATATCCCACAGTAGTCTTTAGCAGCACTGTATGATTACTTTCAGATTTTTAAAAAAATATTAGAATGTATATTTTGGACATTAATTCAGAAAAGCGCATATAAATTGGGCCCATTCTATAGGAGGTGTTTGTGCTATGACTCTCAGTTATTTTCATTTCCTCAAGACTTAAACTTGGATATAAAGTTCAAAACCCTTTGCTTTCATTGTGATTGAAGTTCCCAATCCTGACTTCTTAGCTAAAGTTAACGTCTTATTTGCTTTTGGTAATTGGCTATACTCTGAATTGAAAACATTACTTTTCTTTGGCATTCATTTTTGGGAGCATGCTTTCTGTATCTGTGGGTTCAGTTCAGTTCAGTCACTGAGTCATGTCCGACTCTTTGCGACCCCATGAACCACAGCATGCTACGCAGGCCTCCCTGTCTATCACCAACTCCTGGAGTCCACCCAAATCCATGTCCATCGAGTCGGTGATACCATCTAACCATCTCATCCTCTGTCGTCTCCTTCTCCTCCTGCCCTCAATCTTTCCCAGTATCAGGGTCTTTTCAAATAAGTCAGCTCTTCTCATCAGGTGGCCAAAGTATTGGAGCTTCAGCTTCAACATCAGTCCTTCCAATGAACCCTCAGGACTGATCTCCTTTAGGATGGGCTGGTTTGTCTGTGGGTAAATTAGTTAAAACTGATTTTCCCAGTTATATTGTCATGACCCTCCCTGTTGTTAAGTCCTTTACATGTCCGCTGGGCTTCTGAACTTGAATCCACAGGGGTATTTTAAACTCTTTCTGGTCTGCTGCAATCTGGCCCTCCTCCCTTCCTTCTTGGTGCCTTGGGCACTCTCTTGAATACTGTGGCTCAGGCATGTGGCTTACAAAGTAATTTGAGGAAACACATCTTTGCAGGAAACATTATTGTTACTTAGGCCTACATGGAACCAGGCTAAATGGTGGCCTCTGTGTTACAGTTTCAAGTGTGTTCAAATTATTCCTTTCTAAATAGTCATTGTGCCTAATTTTTGTTGTCATTAAGCTCACTCCTGAAAACAACATTTCCTTGGTTTTTAACATTCATTAATTGTGTATTAGAAAGAGCTACTCATTAATTTACTAGCAAAGGAAGGCATAAGAATGTGTAACTCAGAAGAATGCTCTGACAAGGAGAGAGATAGGAGTGGAGATAATGCATATCATAGAGTGTGTGATAAGTTGCTTTATTCATGTCTGACTCATTGTGTCTTTATGGACTGTAGCCCGCCAGGCTCCTCTGTCCATGGGATTCTCTAGGTAAGAATACTGGAGTGGGTTACCATTCCTTTCTCCAGGGAATCTTCCCAACCCAGGGATCAAACCCTTGTCTCTTATGCCTCCTGCATTGGTAGGCAAGTTCTTTACCACTAGCACCACCTGGGAAACCCATATCATGGAGTATACTTTAAATAAAATCGACATGGTAGACATTTTGGAATTACAGAGACCAGGGTTCAAATATGAACTTCACCACTATTTATCTGTATGACCTTGGGCAGTTAAAATCTTTTGAGCTCCATTTAAAAAGTTTTTGTATATTGCAGTTGATACATCATTTAAAATGTTGTTTTGAGGCTCACTTGAGATGTGTATAAAGCACAGGAGCTAGTAGGACCTCAAAACACTGAGACTGACACGTATCTTTTATCATTAGCAGATGGGGCTATGAGGGAAAAGCTCAGGAATGTCTGGGATTTGAAGGAAAAAGAGTGAATCAAAGATGAGGAAGAAAAAGATTAAAGACAAAATTTGCTTCATTTATGGTTTCATCTGTATCTAACTCACATCAATATGTAAAAGACCTATATTCTTGGGAAATAAATAAGAGGAAAATACCATGAACTGAGGACTTCCAGATGTACAAGCTGAATTTAGAAAAGGCAGAGGAGCCAGAGATCAAATTGTCAACATCTGTTGGATCATAGAAAAAGCAAAGGAATTCCAGAAATACATCTACTTCTGCTTCATTGACTATACTAAAGCCCTTGACTGTGTGAATCACAACAAAAACTGTGGAAAATTCTTAAAGAGATGGGAATATCAGACCACCTTATCTGCCTCCTGAGAAACCTGCATTCACATCAAGAAGCAACAGTTAGAACTGGGCATGGAACAATGGACTGGTTCCAAATTGGGAAAGGAGTACATCAAGGTTGTATATTGTCACCCTGCTTGTTTAACTTATATGCAGAGTGCATCATGTGAAATGCCAGGCTGGATGACTCACAAGCTGGAATCAAGATTGCCAGGACAAATATCAGCAACCTCAAATATGCAGATGACACCATCGTTATGGTAGAAAGCAAAGAGTAACTAGAGAGCCTCTTGATGAAAGTGGAAGAGGAGAGTGAAAAAGCTGGCTTAAAACTCATCATTCAAAAAACTAAGATCATGGCTTCCAGTTCCATCATTTCATGGCGAATAGATAGGGAAACAATGGAAACAGTGACAGACTTTATTTTCTTTGGCTCCAAAATCACTGCAGACAGTGACTGCATCCATGAAAGCAAAAGATACTTGCTCCTTGGAAGTAAAGCTATGACAAACCTAGATAGCATGTTAAAAAGCAGAGAGATTATTTTGCCAGCAAATGTTCATCTAGTCAAAGCTATGGTTTTTTCAGTAGTCATGTATGGATGTGAGAGTTGGACATAATGAAGGCTGAGCAATGGGGAATTGATGCTTTTGAACTGTGGTGTTGGAGAAGACTGTTGAGAGTCCCTTCGACTGAAAGGAGATCAAACCAGTCAGTCCTTAAAGAAATCAACCCTGAATATTCACTGGAAGAACTGATGCTGAAGCTCCAATACTTTGGTCACCTGATGTGAAGAGCTGGCTCATTGGAAAAGACCTCCACACCCTGGCAGTTGAGCAGAAGGTTGATTGAACATATTCAGACATGCGTTAATAGCATGCCATAGTGGGAAAATATGGAAAAATACCAAGCAGAGAGATTTAAATATTGCTTTTCTCATTCCAGAAGTTTATCTTAACATGTGTGATACCTGTTGATTTGCTCCTGTTAATTTTAATGCTTCAGTTTCTATTCAGTAATTTGACTGCATCATTTTCTTTGTCTTTTGGAATATTGAAACGGAGATGTTTCTATTTACAAACTTATAAAATTATTTTCAAAGTCTTGAATATCAGATAACAACTGGAGGTTTTAATTTGCTTCTTAATTTTTTTTTGGTATTTTCCCAAATAAGTATTTATTGCTTTAATAAGTAGGAAAATCAAATATGACCTTTTCAGAGTTTAAGAAGCAAGTTTATAAATGACTTAAACTAGAATCATATATAAATCAAAGTGTAAACTCTGCAAACTTTAAAAATGTGTGGTTATTTCAAACTAATGTCCTTAACATTCTTGTGAAAACATTCTTAATTTAAATATATCTTAAATAGAAGAATATTTTTGTGTGTGTGCTGACTACAGGTGATTCTGCTTTTCATTCATTATAATTTTCTGATATATAATTATTTGTTTAAAATTTAATGAAAAATAAGCTGCAAAAATATGTATGCCAGATTATAATTTAATAAACTTTAAAAGGTTTGCAGAACACTACTTTGTATCACATTGCTCTTTAAGAGACAGCATTTGAGCTTCTAAGCTTTACTACTCAAGATTTTCAAAGCTGTACTGTGTTTTGTGAGGAGAAGGTCATGATGATTGATCAAAATCTCGAAGTGCAACATATATGAGAAATGAAAGACTTTTATCCATAGGTTATTACTATTGACTTTTCTTCATTATTAATTCTTAATTACTTTGAAAGTGTTTAAAATAAGGCCACTTCTCATTTGTCAATTAGGCTAAGTGTTTTATATATACATACATATATATAAAATATGATATAAAGTATTTATTGCAGGAGGATAAAAATATGACACTTTGAGTTGGTTTACTGACTATATGCTAAATGTATTTTTTAAATCATTATGAACTATTAGAGGATCCATTCTGCTTATGACTATGGGACACAAATTTCAGCAAAATACAATATATAGACAGTAGAATTCTATCTGATGATCTAAAACACACTTGATTCAGTTCATTACCAATGAGGATAGTGTGCGTGGAAGTTGGCTTGCTTTTGAAAGGGGTAATATCTGAAGTTCAAGGGAATAATGAGCAGTTCCTGAATTACTCTTCGTTCATATTTCTTTTCAAAGGTTAATTTCTTTAATAAGGCGTTCTGCTTTAATAGATAGTAATTTCAGTGAAAATCATTCTGAGTCATTTGTTCTCTCAGCTGTAAACATTATAATTATAAGCACTGGAAATATAATTTAAAGCATTACAGTCTGATACAGCAAAGCCTGTAGTGTTAACTGGAAATGCTTTTTTGGCAGTGGGGCTTTGACAGAAGGACTGCTGAGAGTCTCCAGAGCCTCCAAACCCACCTGTCTCGAGGGACTTTACTCTTTACAGATTTAGAAAGAGTCAGCCTTTCTGCAGTTAATGATGGGTGGAACCGAAATGAAAATCAAAATTCCACTGAAGTTTTGGAATTAGATACCTCATTGCTTTTTCTTTATTAATGTCTGTGTTTATTGCTTTCCCCAGAACCCTGTTCACTGAGGTCCTGATAGCATGCTGATCAGAAAGTTTTGGTATTATGTTTCATTTTCCTTCAATAAATTCTAGTATAATTCCCATAATTCATCACTCAAAACAATCTTCCTAAGCACAGAAAAGTTATGATATTTCTGTACTGCATGCATTAACTAATTAGTGATATAAATTTGGTTCAATCTGGAATCCCTTTAATTAAATACATTAAACACAGATAAAACACTTTTACTGTATAACACAGGCATATTCAAGACTTCTCTTGGATGTTACAGAAAATAATATATTCAACTATTCATTTTAGTTGTTGTGTTCATTTAGTTTAGTTGTTCAGTAAGACTCACTCGTGACTATTATGGGCAGTAGTGGTAAAGAACCAGCCTTCCAATGCAGGAGACATAAGAGATGCAGGTTTGATCCCTCGATCAAAGAAAGATCCCCTGGAGAAGGAAATGGCAAACCTCTCCAGTATTCTTGGCTGGAGAATCACATGGACAGAGGAGCCTGGTGGGCTACAGTCCATGGGGTTGCAAAAAGTCAGACACGACTGAAGTACCTTAGCCCTCAATGACTTATTATGGGTAAATGATGATGGCAGACATTGAGAATGCAGAGTAATTACAACTCAGGAATGTAGTTAGAGAAGTAGGCAGTACAACCACTAGTTACAAAGTATCATGACAGATGTTCATAGATTTATACAGCAAGTGATGTGGAAGCACAGAAGAGGAGCTATTAACTGAACTGTGTCTATGAAGTCAGAGAGAAAGCCCCATTGCATGTGTGTGAGTGTGGTGGCAGGGAGTCAGAGAGAGTGATGTTTGACCTTAGTCAGGATATGGGGTATGGTTTTCTCCAAGTGGGGTTGGTGAAGGACAAATATAATTTATAGCAATAGTATCACTATGTGGTTAAGAACTTCTAGTTAGGAGTTTGGCAAATTTAATTTGAGTCCCTGTTTTATCACTTCACACATGTGTGACCTTGACAAGTTACTTAATCACTTTGAAGATGAATACAAATAAAAATAGTACATATTTCATAAGCTTCTTAAGCAGCTTATAAAGAGAGCTACTTATAAAATGCTTAGCAGCATGGCTGGCTTATGATAAACAATCAACCAGTGATAGCTAATTACTGCTTTTTGTATAGGGTTAAGAGTCCATAAGGATTATTTAGATATTCACTCAAATAATTAGAAAAATGGAGGTCCAAGTGTGTTGATTTATGTTGAATATAACATCTACAATTAAAAATAGAATCAAATATTTATCTACCTTTGAAAAAACAAAAATAACAACTGACTGGAGAAGGAGCTGGCAACCCACTCTAGTATTCTTGCCTGAGAAATTCCATGGACAGAGGAGCCTGGTGGGCTATAGTCCATTGGATTGCAAAGAGTCAGGCATGACCGAGGACAAAACAGAATTCATATAGCGAAAGTAATCAATTTATTTGAAGATGAAATTCTTATAATGTTATAAACTTATATCAGAGAATGAAGCTCAAACATATTCATCATGGCAGTTAATGTTAGTTAAAATTTCCTGTTAAAGACAGAGACAGTCATAGGGTGTCATGAAAGTAATATACAACATCCACAAATCAGAGTGCTATCAGTTCAGTTCAGTTCAGTCACTCAGTCATGTTTGACTCTTTGCGACCCCTTGGACTGCAGGGGCTTCCCTGCCCATCACCGACTCCTGGAGCTTGCTCAGACTCATGTCCATTGAGTCCGTGATGCCATACAACCATCTCATCTCATTGGGCTTCCCTTGTGGCTCAGCTGGTAAAGAATCCACCTGCAATGCGGGAGACCTGGGTTTGATCCCTGGGTTGGGAAGATCCCCTGGAGAAGGGAAAGGTTACCCACTCCAGTATTTTAGCCTGGAGAATCCCATGGACTGTATAACCCATGGGGTCGCAAAGAGTCGGATGTTACTTTCAGAGGGCTATACCACATTAACAAAATACAGGATGAAGATCATAGGATCATCTCAATAAATGTAGAAAAAGCCTTTAACAAAATTCAACATCCATTTATGATTAGAACTCTCAACAAAGTAGGCATGGAGGGACCATACCTCAACATAGTAAAGGCCATTTATGAGAATCCCACAGGTAACACCATACTTAACAATTTCTTACCATAAGAAAAAAATTGTACCCTTATATGGTGGTAGATGATAACTAGACTTAACTGCATGATCATTTCACAGTGTATACAAATATTGAATCGTGTTGTATTGAAATATTGAATACCTGCAACTAGTATAATGTTATATGTCAATTTTACTTCAGTTTTAAAAAGAGAAAGATATGCTTCAGGTGTTAAAAAAGAAAATACATAATTATACAATAAAATCTTGTCTAATAAAATCCTCATTAGAAAAGGCAAAATGAATTTGTAGTATTAAAGAGAACTAGTTTAACCACAGAAAGAGTTTGTGGTAGGAGTTGTTTTACATAGTTACCAAAAGGATGAGTTTTGGTGATGTAGTTAATATTTGGCATAATCAAAGTACTGTCTTTTTGATGAGTTATTACTAGAGTGTGCCACCTGAGCCCCATCACTTTGCTAGAGTACGCTAACAATATGTTTTCTGAACAACAGAAGTATGAGCATGAATTAAAGTAATGCTATTCTGTGCTTGAGTGGTGCTAAGAACCACTCAAAAGGTAAATAAACTACTTTTAAAAAGCTATCTAATTTTTACTTGGAAGACACATTAGAATATAAAAATGGTAATTTGTTTTTTCACTCCTGAATATTGCCAAAGTCAAGTTCCTAAAATCTTAGGAAGTCAAGATGACCACTTATCTTCTTAGAAGTCTGTGTTTCATTCTGTTTTTCTTAATTAGAAAACGGAAGAACACATTGAACTAATATATTTGAAAGTTTTAAAAAAATGTGTATTCTGTTTTTACCCTCATTCAGAAATTTAGACTTTTTTTCTACTAAAAAAAATACAAGAATTTTACATAGTAATCTTTGTTGTCAGGTAACGATAGAAAGAAATGTAATCATGTCATGTTCAATGAATGATTTTGTGACTATGTTTCATTTATCATCTTCACTGAAGCATTATATGAATATGCATAATCTTGCTTTCTTTATTGAGCTTTTACAGTGTAATTTCACAAGTAGATGAAAAATGCTGTATTTAGATGGTTGGCTGAATTCCCGGTTATTCTTTTTTTCTCTATTGTTGTCTGAAATTCAAGGGCATTATAGATTGATTCATTTTTTTATATATGCTCTGCCTTTTTTAGTTAATTTAGAATGTATCATTTCTAATGTCTTTAGTTAATGATAGAATCATGCAGTGATCTCAGTTCTTTTGCTTCTAATTTTTCTGATAATCTCAGAAGTTCTTCATAAACTAATATATCCATAAAATCATAAAATTTAAAAACTATTAATAGCAAAGATAAATAACATTATTGAATTCCTTTGTGCCAAACACAATAAATAGTTTACTTTAATTCACTATAATCCTATACAACGATGTTTCTTTTTATTCTATTAAAATATCAGCAAACTGAAGGCGACATAGATGATAGATACTAGGTTAGGATCCAAATTCTGAGTCAGGTAGTATGACATTAGCACTCTCAGACTCTTAACCTCTAATGTTCACCAAAGAATGCAATGATAAGTATATACTGACTTTATCCCTAACTGCCTCAGTTCATCCAAAGACAGTTAAAGTTACTGACCGAACGCATGCTATTTTTCAAGCATTGCTTCTGGGGATTCAAGTGCTAAGTGAAAATGACAGACAAGGTTCCTGCTCTTAGTTCACTGTTCTAGTTGGAAGAGACAAATAACCAACAGGTGGCCAAATAAATAAATAACATGATTTAAGAAAGTGCTAAGTGCATTGAAGGACATAAAGTCCTGAGATAGAGGCTGACTGTTGGGTGTTCTGTTTGATAGAATAATCAGAGGTTTCTCAGGAATGAAACATATTCATAGATCTGAAGGTTGAGAAGAAGCCAGACATATAAAGATATAGGGAATGAGCATCCCAGGATAGACAATTAAGTTTAAAGGCCTGCATGTGGAAGCAAGATTGGTGTTTTAGAGGAATTTTAAACATTTATGATATGATTCTGCTACTTTTCAGCTAAGAAAGGTAGTGAGCATTGCTCCAGGAGTTTAATCATCTATTAATATTATAATATTATAAAATCATGAAACAAACTTAATATAAATGAATACCAAAACAAGATAATATAATTCCTTTGAGATTATTATAAATGTGTAAATCCCTCAAATACTGAAAGTGATTTAGATTGGAATATCTCTTTACTGAAGACAGAAGAAGAACCTCTATTGAGAACTCCTCCTAAATCTTATGAAATTTATAGAGTGGATCCTGAAAAGCACCAAGATTTAGAAATCTAAGTGGGGTGGTGGGGGGTGGGTGCTGGAGGATGAGGGAATGGGGGAGATTTGATGGATTTTATGAGTACCTCTTGGGTTAACATTCATTCTCCATTGTGCTTGAGAGATGAGGAGAAATTTAAATACTTTAAACAGGAAAAGGCTTAGATAAGTTTTATAAGCTCTTCTTTTGGCCAAGAAAGGTAATTTGCACCTGTTGCTTGGTTGAGGCAATTCCTTCAAGACAGACATCAATGCACAGGATGATGTAACTTTAGCCCCATTAAACAAACCTCACATCTGAATACAGAAATGCAGAGCAGGACACTGAAGATCTGATTCCATCAACTGATTTGCCTTTATTGTGGTGCTATCAGAAAATAAAGAACCTTTGTTTTATCTGTTCCCTCATCTTTCCTAAAACTCTATTCATGTTTTCTTCTCTCATTCCTGATTTCCCACTTTTCAATTACAAATAAGATAGTCCTAAATTCCTCTTTCTATCTTCATTTTTTACCATCGCTAATTTTAAAAACTCCAAAATTAACCCCCAAACCCCCCAAATATCAACAGTAAGAGAATTGCAGATATCACATAACATTTTTGAAAGTAATTTAGAAAATCTTTGCTCTATAATATTATATATATATTTTATTAACCATTTTTATTGAAGTAGAAGGTATTGTGTTAATTTCAGGTATACAGTCAAGTGATTCAGTTTATATATATATGTGTGTGTATATATATATTTTTTCAGATTATTTTCTATCATAGATTATTATAAGACATTGAATATAGTTCCCCATGCTATACAGTAGGTCCTTGTGGTTTATCTATTTAATAGAGTAGTATGTGTATGTTAATCCTAAACTCCTAATTTATCCTCAACCCCTGTTATCTGCTTTGGTAACTATAAGTTTGTCTTCTATGTTTGCATATCTTTTCATGTTTTGTAAATAAGTTCATTTACATCATTTTTTTAGATTCCACATGTAAATTGTATATGATATTTGTCCTTCTTTGTCTAACTTCATTTAATATGATAATCTCTAGTTCCATCCATGCTGCAGATAGCATGATTTCATTCTTTTTCATGACTGAGTAATATTCCATTATATATATGTACCTGTGTACCTATACGCCTGGAGGAGGGCATGGTGATCTACTCCACTACTCTTGCCTGGAGAATCCCATAGACAAAGGAGCCTGGTGGGCTTTAGTCCCTAGTGTTGTGAAGAGTTGGACATGTCACATATATACATACATATATACACACACCACATCTTCTTTATCCATTCATCTGTCCATGGACTTTTAAGTTGCTTTCATGTCTTGGCTGTTGTAAGCAGTGCCACTATTAATATTGGAGTGCATGTATCTTTTTGAGTTAGAGCTTTTGGCTTTTCCTGGAATGGGATTACAGGCTTATATGGTAGCTCTGTTGTTAGTTTTTTAAGAAACCTCCATTCTCTTATCGATAGTGGTTGCACAAATTTACATTCCCACTAACAGTGTAGGAGAGTTTCTTTTTCTCAACACCCTCTCTAGCACTCAAAATTTGTAGATTTTTAAAATAATGGCCATTCTGATCCTGTGAGGTAGTTTTTTGATTTGCATTTCTCTAATAAATAACAGTGTTGAGCATATGAAATTTTTAAATTACCATGAACTAATAATTTAAAACTGTACTTAAAAACATAGCCTAGAAATATATAAAATAAAAATGTTCATAACTTCAAGACAGACATCTCAAAAAAGATAGCACAAAATCTTTATCTCATTCAGTATTGATAGAAATATAAAACAAGAAATGAAGCAAGAGCATCACTGTGAAATGATCTTGTCACTTTCTGCTACAGTTGTTTTACCTTTAAGTCTGTCTTCTTCAGTAACAATATAGCTGCATCAGCTTTTTTTTCTAAATATTTACGTGCTCTTTATTCACACATTTGCTTTCAGTGTATTCTCATATTCTGTGTTTGTGTCATGTAAACAACTTATAGTTTGACTTTTAATCCAGTCTTGCACTATTTTTGTTCTAATTAGTGTAGTTATTCCATTTATTTAATATTATATTAATTGTATATTTCCCAGTTTAATTTTTTTATTCATCCCACCTGCTCTATTTCAAGTTTTTCCCTTTTACATTGCCTTTGAGATTGCTAATTTTTTTTTTTTTTGCTTATTAAAAAAAAAAAAAACTCTCACTGTTTCAATTCATTTAGTTGTTGTAGTATGACACTGTAATATATTAAGAAATCTATATTTGAATTTTAGTCTTTAGTATCTGGTTCCTGACACAGAACCTCCTAAAACTCTTGGGATTTTCTGAGTGATAGGAGTGTTTTTTGTTGTTCACAGTATGTGCCTTTCAACCATATCTGAGTTTATGCTAATAGGATGACTCCTCCCAGTCTCCGTTGAGCATCAGGATGGTGACTGTTGGTCAGAGGAACCAACCAGGCCTGATCCCTGAGTGCGGGGAGGGGCTGGAGTTAGTTAATCATCAACAGTAAGTGATTTAATTAGCCATCCCTACGTTATTGAAATCTCCATAAAAGTCCTGAAAATGGGATTTGGAGAGTTAATAGGTTGGGTAACACATGGAGGCACGTACCTGGAGAAGCCAAGAGGATTCCGTGCCCACACTTCACCTTATGCATCTCTGTTCCATTTGGCTGTTCCCAAGTTGTAACATTTATAATAAGCCAGTGATAGTAAGTAAAGAGACTTTCTGAGTTCTGTCAGCTGTTACAGAAGATTATTGAACCTGAGGAGGGTGTGTGGGAAACCTTCAGTTTATAGCTGACCTGTTAGAAGCACCGAGGGCCTCGGACTTGGAGTCGACATCTGAAGTGCGGCACGGTCTCGTGGGTCTGAGCCTCTACGCTGTGTAGCCTGCCCTCACTCCAGTAGTTAGTTTTGGAATTGGATTGAATTGTAGGACACCCACGTTGGTATTCAGGGAGTTGGAGATTTGGTTGTTGGTGTGGGAAAAAAACCCACACATTTGGTGTCAGAAGAATTATGAGTAAAAACAGTTCATACATAAGAATGAAAACCTCTGTACAAAGCGAACCAGTCTAAAGCTAACAGTGTAGGAGAGTTTCTTCCTACCTACCCTCCTTCCTACCCTCCTCCCCTTCCTACCCTCCTCTTCCTACCTACCTTCCTGCCTACCTACTGCCCCCTACCCTCAACAATAAGGATTCTAAAACATTGTGCCTTCACTGCCTTCCTCTTGTTTACTGTTATTTTTGTCATGTATCCTAATGTGATCTTAATAAACCCTGGGGGTGCACAACTGTGACACGTTCAGAGTGTGCTGGGTTGCTGGCTTCCTTCGTTTCAGCCTGGCACTATGAGTACTCCACTTACTGTGGGAAGTCACTTCTTAGCTGCATGCCTTGACCAGGTCTTGGCCTCAGACATCTTCTTCCTCTGAGCAGACTCCACAGTTGAAGTCAGCTTCCCTTGAGTGGGTCAGTTTTCCTGCCGCAAATCAACTTTGGCGCTCTTGTGCTCCACTGGCTTCCGTGGGACCACCTTTCCCTTTTATTTTGATATGTCTTTACTACCTTTGTACATTTTGGATGTTCCTAGAAAGTATCCATTTATAATTCAGCAGTGTTAGTTGTTTTCAGCAAGTAGGGGAGGGGCTTAATTTATAACAACTGTCTCCTTCACTGGAATTCAGCTACAAGAGGGAAAGTTCATAATCTTTTCTAGAAAAGCCCCAGTTGATCTCTTAATAATTTAATTCATAACTTTGTCACGTATGCCTGCCTGTCCCAATCACATGTGGAAGCCGTGTCAGGCCCATCCTTGGGTCTTCCTTAGGCAGGCATGTCCATGGCAGTCCTGTCGGCCCCGCTAACCCCTGGGGGTGCTGCTGAGGTTAACCACCAGTGAGGTTAGCAGCATAAGAACAGGGATCTTTCGCACTTCACTGTACTCCTGTAACAGCTAGAAAAATGCACAGAATAAGAACATCTAATGTGCATCCATGCTCAATTGGGTCTGACTCTCTGCGACCCCATGGACTTAGCCTGCCAGACTCCTCTGTCCATGGGATTCTCCAGGCAAGAATACTAGAGTGGGTTGCCATTTCCGACTCCAGGGGATCTTCCCCAACCAGGGATCGAACCTGCATCTCCTGTGTCTCTTGGCTTGGCAGGTGGTTTCTGTACCACTACACCACCTGGGAAGCCCAAAGACACCTAATACACTTCTATAAAAACATTTTTTTTGTACTATACCATGGTTATGATGAAAATAATCTTTTTTTCTATTCATAACTTATAGTAACCATGCTGTAGAAAAGTGAAAAGAATGAACAGTTGAAAGTCATCAAAAAAGGACATAAATATGGATACAAATCCAGTGTTCATTAGGTTATTTAAGTAGGAAGATTGCTCTGAATATATATGATACTGAAGTATATTGCATTTGAAATACTTCATAGTTCAGACATGAAACTGTTAAGTTGGAGTTTGTTCACATCACTCTTGAAGAAGAAAGAACACTTTTAATCTTGTTTTGGTGTTTCTTCTTGTCATGATAATTTCATGGGGTCCCTTTATACTCTTTTCTGTGTGTGATTTCTGTCTAACTGAAACAATAGATTATAGTTGGACAAAAGCACAATTTTTTTCAATCAGGTTTTGGTTCACCCTAAAAGAAAATTGCTTTTGTTCTGTCTGTACAAAGGATCTTATGATGTTTGAGGTTAAACAAAATGACCTAGTAGAAAATATATCAGTTAGAACCACAAGACTTGTAATCAAAGATGTCATAGTGAATTTTCAGAATATGACATGAACGTTGATTCAAATATCCTCTAAAAATGTCTTATCGTATTCACAAATAAGTAATAGCGGTTTTTTATTGATAAGATATTTACAAAAGAAATGTATACACCTGGTTAAATTGCTTAGTAAAATGTAATGTTAATATAATTCAAGACCCTTTTACTTAAGAAATGAATCCTCTATTTCTATAGCCACAGTAAAGTAGTAACTTTTGAATTGCAAATCGTAGAACTGTAGAAGGCTTTATTTAAATGGAATATAAGAGATCAACTAGTCAAAACTCTTGAATTTGAATAAGGGCAATTTGCAACTGATGGTTGACAAGTTGGATAATAAAATTGATGGCTTAAATAAAACTTTTAAGAATTAACCGTCATTCTTTTATTTGCTTTATTAATGGAAGTATTGCAATGGTGTTTACACTTTAAAGAAGTTATTGATGTAGAGTGTCTCACCTTTTACAAATGAAAGGCACATCTCCAACACTGGTAGCAGATCCTTCTTTCTGTCACAGAAACTATGCATCTGTGTTGTTTCTTTATATTTAGCATTTTGCATATCAAATGTTTAGAATAAAATAGACAGTTTTAAGCTGAGCATTTGTGTGCTCAAGTTAAAATATCTCTCCATTTATTTCACCATATAAATATTTTTGGAGAAAAGCATCATATTGCTGCTCACAGGGCCTCCTGTATGATTTTTGGTTGTGGACTGTACAGCTCTAGCATGCAGTAGTCACATGAAAGGCTGGGTGAGATGGTGGCCACTGGGTCATGCAGAGCACAATCTTCAAGTCTAAGGCAGCCCTGCTCCCCCTCTTCCCAGAATTAGTTATCATTCTGTACATATTTGAAGGTGTAGTTTCCAGTCATGCCTGGCACATGTGTACCGAATTTATTGAGCAGGAATTATTAGGAGTCTAAAGCAGAATTGCTTTATTTCTTTCCATATACAGGCTTCAGCCATGCTGCAATGATAGGCACTTCACCTACTCTAACCCCCCTAAAATGGAATTTATTAAATATTTATGGATTCATTCATATTTTTTACTTTTTTCTTGATATTTAACTTGGATATTTCTAGAAAGATAGTGGATTCAAAACTTTCTGATAGTTTGATATAACTCATATTCAATGATGGTTTTACATAATTCATATCTTCAATTATTAGCTGTTAGATATGGCAGTATACACGCAGTTCTTCCTTGGTGATCAATGCAAAGAAATAGAGGAAAACAACAGAATGGGAAAGACTAGAGATGTCCTGAAGAAAATTAGATACCAAGGGAACATTTCATGCAAAGATGGGCACAATAAAGGACAGAAATGGTATGGACCTAACAGAAGCAAGAAGATATTAAGAACAGGTGAAAAGAATACATAGAAGAACTGTAAAAAAAAGATCTTCATGACCCAGATAACCACAATGGTGTGATCACTCACGTAGACCCAGACATCCTGGCATGCGAAGTCAAGTGGGCCTTAGGGAGGGATCACTACGAACAAAGCTAGTGGAGGTGATAGAATTCCAGTTGAGCTATTTCAAATCCTAAACAATGATGCTGTTAAAGTGCTGCACTCAATATGTCAGCAAATTTGGAAGACTCAGCAGTGGCCACAGGACTGGAAAAAGTCAGCTTTCATTCCAATCCCAAAGAAAGGCAATGCCAAAGAATGTTCAAACTACTGCACAATTGCACTCATCTCACATGCTGGCAAGGTAATACTCAAAATTCTTCAAGCCAGGCTTCAACACTATGTGAACTATGAACTTCCAGATATTCAAGCTGGGTTTATAAAAGGCAGAGGAACCAGAGACCAAATTGCCAACATCCGTTGGATCATCAGAAAAGCAAGAGAGTTCCAGAAAAACATCTACTTCTGCTTTATTGACTATGCCAAGGCCTTTGACTGTGTGGACCACAACAATCTCTGGAAAATTCTTAAAGAGATGGGAATACCAGACCACCTGACATGCCTCCTGAGAAATCTGTATGCAGGTCGAAAAGCAATAGTTAGAACTGGAAGAACAACAGACTGGTTCTAAATTGGGAAAGGAGTACATCAAGGCTGTATATTGTCACCCTGCTTATTAAACTTATATGCAGAATACATCATGCAAAATGCTGGACCATGACTCACAAGCTGGAATCAAGATTGCCTGGAGAAATATCAATAACCTCAGATATGCAGATGATACCACCCTTATGGCAGAAAGTGAAGAAGAATGAAAAAGCCTCTTGATGAAAGCAAAAGAGGAGAGATAAAGTTGGCTTAAAACTCAACATTCAGAAAACTAAGATCATGTCATCTGGTCTGACCACTTCTTGGCAAATAGATGGGGAAACAATGGAAACAGTGACAGACTATATTTTTTGGGGCTCCAAAATCACTGCAGATGGTGACTGCAGCCCTATAATTAAAACACACTTGCTCCTTGGAAGAAAAGCTATGACCAATCTAGACAGCATATTAAAAAGCAGAGACACTACTTTGCCAACAAAGGCCCATCTCGTCAAAGCTATGGTTTTTCCAGTAGTCATGTATGGATGTGCGAATTGGACTATAAAAAATGCTGAGCATCAAAGAATTAATGCCTTTTGAACTGTGGTGTTGAAGAAGACTGTTGAGAGTCCCTTGGACAGCAAAGAGATCCAACCAGTACATCCTAAGGAAATCAGTCCTGAATATTCATTGGAAGGCCTGATGCTGAAGCTGAAAGTCCAATACTTTGGCCACCTGATGTGAAGAACTGATTCATTAGAAAAGACCCTGATGCTGGGAAAGACTGAAGACATGAGAAGGGGATGACAGAGGATGAGGTGGTTGGATGGAATCACCAACTCGATGGACATGAGTTTGAGCAAATTCTGAGAGTTGCTGATGGACAGGAACGCCTGGAGTGCTGCAGTCCATGGGGTCACAAAGAGTCAGACACAACTGAGCAACTAACTGAGTGATGCAGTGCTTGAAAATGTTCTTGTCATGTACTAACAGTCATACAAGTCTTAGTTATTATTTTCATTACTGTGTAACTTTGTAAATCTATCCAAGGCATCAGCAATTGATAATTAGTGCATTTTATTCCAAATATTTTAATGGTGTTTTCTCTGTTTTATTCAGTAATATTTTAAAGTGTTTTCTGTTTCATCTTTGTGGTGACCCAAGGACGAAAGAGCAGATAACCAAGGAGGGTCTTGGAATGAAGAAATGGAAAAACCAGACCCTTATCTTCCTTCCCTGCCCCATGTTGTAACTATTAATGGAACAGTATAACTTGTCTCCCCTCCTACCCCATAGGGAGGAGGTATTTGTCTTACTCTCCCCCCCTACCCAGTATACATGCCTCATCCAATCAGCAGATGACCCGCAAGACCCCTATCCCACTCGTGTACTCTGGGTATAAAAGTGGACCAAGGACCCCCATTCAGTGTTGGTTCTCCCTTGAGCTGGCCTGCTGTTCTAACAGCATCCCCCACTCTAATAAACTTTTTTCCCTCTCCTTCTGTCTCATGCCTGGAAATTCTTTTCCAACCCGCGCCCCAACCACAACCATCTTATTTTCCTTTATTATTTGAATTTGTAAGATTATAATGTCCACAGCTGGAAAAACTCTATCTGAAACTTTTAACTATCTCTAACCCAAGACCTTAGAGCTCTTAAAAATCTATTTACTTTTCCTTTATTCTTACTATTTTTTTTGCTGTTATTATAGTTCTAACTTCTTTTAACAATTCTTTAGTCAATATTTATGTTTTATAAAACCAGTGCTTATTTGGATATAACCACAGTTTACAACATTTTTGTTCATTTTTCTTTCCTGCTGTATCTCTATCATTCCTTTAGGGTTCACTTATCTTATTTCTGAAGAATGTTATTTCATGGAAACATTTTGTCATAATATCCTTTAAAATTTTTATTAGAACACCAATGCTTTTTCTCACTCTCAAGTAGTTACTTAGCTAGCTTCAAAATCTCAAATGGTGAGTTATTTCCTCTTTATGTCTGAAGACATGGTTTCCCTGATGGGGAAAGAATCTGCCTACAATGCAAGAGGCACAGGAGACAGGGATTCCATACCTGGGTTGGGAAGATCCCCTCGAGAGGGATATGGTGACCCACTCCACTATTCTTGTCTGGAAAATCCTGTGGAGAGAGGAACCTGGCGGGCTATAGCCCATAGGGTCACAGAGTCAGACACAACTGAGTAACTAAGCACGCGTGATATCTGAAGACATTTTTCTAATACCTTTCAGCTTCTTCTTCTGCTGTAGAGACATTTATTGTCCACATTAGTTTCTATATTGGCAATGTTTTCCTTCCTGTTTGTTGTGAATAGATCCTCTTGGTTTTGAAGTTCTGACGTTTTACTACAATGCATCAAGATGAGGCTGTTACTAATTACATGTTCAGGGAATATTGCACTTTTTGAATATGAAGACTCATGTCTTTTATCAAATCTGAAAAGTTCTTTGCCATTAATTTCTCAAATATTGCCTCTCTGCCCTCCTCTTTCCTTTTGGAACTCCAAGTAGATAGACTTAGAGGTTTTCATGTTTTCTCTCCTGCCCTTCTGACTGGTTTTGACATTTCTTGTTTGTCTCTTTTTTGCTGTTGTATTTGTAATGCCCTCGGGTTGACATTTAAATACATAAATTCCTTCTTTCCTTGTCTATAAAACACTTTTATGATGCTTTATTGGCCATCTTATTTTCAAAATTAAATGTTTCTTTCAAAAGTTACCTGATTTTCTAATGTGATTTCTTTTTCTTTTTATATCTTTACCTGTTTTATCCTTTAATATTAAAATGGCTATTGTGCTCAGTCATGTCCAACTCTTTGCAGCCCTTGGGGTGCACCAGGCTCCTCTGTTCATGGGAATTTTCAGGTGAGAACACTGGAGTGGGTTACCATTTCCTAGAATTCCACTAATTAAAGTTTTCAGATGTTCAATCTTGTGTTTCTTCTGCAGATTACCTTATTTGGTGCATTTCTTGTGTATTCATTTTATTTTCGTGTTTTCTCCAGAGCCTTACAAATGGGCATTCTTAACAGAAATGCAGGAGGATCTGTTTGAGAATGTTTCCCACTGTAGCAGATAATCTCAACTTCTGTTGAAAGGAACCAATTTTTGTATTAATTTCTTTCTTCGAGTTCTTAGAAAGTACAAGTTGTATTTTCAGGGGATTTATTTTTTTCTACTCCTTAGCAAACTTCCTTCTACTCAAGCTGGAATTTTTTCTGAGACTGTCCTCTGGTTGGTGACATATAGCCTTTCCAAGGGTCCTAGCTTTAAACCATAATCTCAGTTATGACTCTTAATTTCCTAGGGACTGCAGTCCACGGCTTCTCTGTTTTTCAACTTACTCTTGCTTTGAGGGCTAGATGGATGCCCTTATTTTCTGAAGAATTCAATTGTACACTTAAAAGAGTGCTTGTTATATGACATATATATGTGTGTGTGTGTGGGTATACTATTTGCATATTTTTCAGATATTTATATTTGGAACATTTTCAGATTATTTTATTATTTTGATATAATCTTAAGTACTGGTATTTTGTTCTTTTAAGAGAATAATAACTATTGTGTTTGACTACTTTAGAGGTAATATTTTTTAAGAATTAGAGGATAACAAAATTATCTTCTGAGTCCCTTAAAGTTTAGATATAAACTGCTATCACAAAAATTTTTAATGTAACTAAACATAAAAGCAGAATGAACAGGGAAATTGGATTACAAAATACAGAATTATAGAGAATTCCAAGAGTATCTACACAAGTACCTTTTTCTTTGTCTTACTGTAAATGATAGTGAAGGCACTACCAAGTGGTATTAATATGTATATTTATTGCATTAGCATATTAAGTTTATACCAAATGTATTTTGTTACATTAAAAAGTCATTCCCAAGATATACTCTAAAAAATTTAAACATATGTATATTTGAATAAACTAAGTGTATGTAATGTTTTACAATGGTTTTAATAAATTATTTCTATTGGAGTATGTTAAGCTAATGACTATACATTTACAGATAACATGAATTAATAAAACACATAGAGCAATGAAAACAATCTGAAGTTTGTTTGAAGACTGTTTTTAATTACAAACATTTAGACAGCTGAATTTCCAGACTTAATAATGAAGCATTAAGGTAAATCTGTTTCTTTGAGGGAATGCTCATGATGTAATGTTAAGTACAGAAATAAGTTCTAAATATGTATGGTCTCTATTGTGTAATGTTTCATTTCACCAAAATGAAAAGTGTGTATCTATGGGTCGGGGGATTTGAATGTTTAATCACTTTATTTTGATAATTTGTGACATTTTCTAGAATTCTTAAAATAAGCATGATTATTTTTAATAATAGTGAAAACCATTAACTTTTACAAAACTGTCTCTATTTGAGTGTTTTTTCAAGTTTGTGACTATTCAGGATACATCTTTTAGTTTCTTTATTTTCTAGGAATAATTTTGTGACTATCAGAGGCTTGTTTATTAACTGTACTAGGTATATTATCAAGTATCCTAGGTTTAGTGATATGGTAAGTTAGTATTCTCACTGGTAGTTATTTATATTTACAATAAATTTGGATTTACGTGTAGCATATCAGCAAAGAACTGAAAAGTACATAAAACAGAAGTACATTGCTCCTTTAGAGTTCTCTATTTAGAGTTCTCCAAAATAGAGAATGTCTCTATTTTTCCCTTTGAATTTTGCATATAGTGTGAATGTCAGAAATATTTCAGTATATAGCTGATATATTCTTATCAAAATACATCTGATTTAGTTGAAGAAAATTATAAACTACTTTAAAGAACAGTAATTATTTAATTTTAAATCCACTGATGAAGTGCAGAATAATAATGAATGACTTTACATTTTTAGATATTCAATATTTAAATATGTGAAAAGTTAACTTATTATATATTAGCCTGAATTTTATAATTTAATATGAACTTTCATGAAACCACACAATATCCAAATAATTTTTACATAATCATTGTGTCTATAAGATCATTCTTTTGATAATTATATTATTTTGACTGCACAAGGAACTAGAGAGGATTTTATGGTAAGAAAATAAAAAGATCTTTGTCCCATCTCTTAATGCCTAGCTCTCAAAAAGGTCATATCAGTTTCAGTCCTCTTGTGAATCTAAACCCCAAAATAAAATCATCCTCATTCCCAAAACTGAATTTAAATAAAATTAACTAAAGAAATAAAGTACCGATCTTCTTTTCTAGGCTGCAAATATGAAACTTTCTGGGGATGCAATTGCTAGCAAAAATAAATATTTTACTGTTTAAATGTGTGCAATTCTGTATTTTACTGTTAGAAAAAATTCTCAGGTTTCTTACTTTTCAGTTTTGAGAAAAATGCTAGAACTTTCCTCTTAAAGTTATTGTGATGATTACATGACTTCATTTATGTATGTCTTTTATCGCTAAGACAGGCACATGGTAATATATCAATTACTATTATTGATATTATTGTTTATTCCATCATTTTTTGTCATTATTTATAGAATGATATGTAGGAACTTTAAAGCAAGTATTATTGTATCATCATTTCTTTTTCTTGAAAAATTGCTGTATACTTTGGAAGAGTATATGATATAACTTTTACTCTATTCATCTAAGTATTTAAGGGACTCCAAGAATATCTCTACACAAGTCCCTTTATCCTTGTATCACTATAAATGTTGGTGCAGGTGGTACCCAGCAGGCTCTCGGCAACAGGGAACAGTTACTGTATGATGCGCTTTTGCATCTCATAAGGCGCAGAGAACTCAGAGTAAGTTTGGCAGATCAAACAGTGGATAGTAACATCTGTTAACAGTTAGGGAAAACATATGTTAATTTAATAATTTAACTAACTATGATTTTAGTTAAAGTATTACCTTGGGGTGATTAAGCTCTTGAAGGCTTTTTCAATGCATAGGCATTCTTTAATTTATCAAATTGTGAATAAATTTGCTTCCCGTTCTTGAAGAAGAACATTTAACTCATTTCGAGTATATAACACATTACTTTCTAAAATGAAATATAGTGTTATCATACACAGGGATAAATCAAATATTGTGTTAATTGATATAACACTGTCTAAAGGTATTCCCAGTCTTCCCTGGTGGCTCAGGTGATAAACAAATGCTTGCAGTGTAGGAGACATGGGTTCGATCCCTGGGTTGGGAAGATCCGCTGAAGAATGGCAACCTACTCCAGTATTCTTGCCAGGGAAATCCTGTGGAGAAAAGCACCTGTTGGGCTACAGTCCAAAGAGTTGGAGACAACTAAGCAACTAAACAACAGCACATGTATTCCCACTGGGAAATATTTCTCACTGTGTATTTGAGATTGAAGGTACATCAATTCAGTTCAGTTCAGTCACTCAGTTGTGTCCAACTCTTTGCAAGCCCATGGACTGCAGCACGCCAGGCTTCCCTGTCTATCACCAACTCCTGGAGCCTGCTCAAACTCATGTCCATGGTGTCAGTGATGCCATCCAACCATCTCATCCTCTGTCATCTCCTTCTCCTCCCACCTTCAATCTTTCCCAGTATCAGGGTCTTTTCCAGTGAGTCCATCTTCACATCAGGTGGCCAAAGTATTGGAGCTTCAGCTTCAGCATCAGTCCTTCCAATGCATATTCAGGATTTATTTCCTTTAGGATTGATTGGTTTGGTCTCCTTACAGTTCAAGGAACTCTAAAGAATCTTCTCCAACACCATAGTTCAAAAGCATCAATTCTTTTGTGCTTGACTTTCTTTATGGTCCAACTCTCACATCCATACATGACACACAGCAAATGTGAAAGTGTGAAAGTAGAATTTTTAAAATACTAAATGTAAAATAGCTCTTATAGCTTTTGGTGTATGCTGACAATCTAAGCATCCCTTCACTACTAGATACATCACTCAGTTCCCATTGTCATCTTCTCCCTGTGTCTTCACCGCATCTTCTGTGTGTGTCTCTGTGTCCCAGTTTCCCCTTTTCAAAAGGGCACCATTAGAGTGGAGGCCCACTCTAATGACCTCGTTTTAACTTGAATATCAATGTAGAGACAACATTGCTAAGTGAAGTCACATTCTGAAGCACTGGGAGGTTTTTATCATATCTTTGCAGGAGGACACATATCAATCCATACAGTGACATAAAAAGGAAGGAAGAGCATGCAGTCAGGTGTGGTGGACTTAAGAAAAATAGAACTAGTCTGGCTGGGAGATAAGAGACAGGAAAGTGTGGGTGATTAGAGTTCTAATTTCACCCATTTGATAGAACAAAGGCAATTTGGGAAGACTAGGAGTACTTCTTTCCAACCTATAGGATCCCTGTGCCTATAACTAGAAGAGCCCTGAGTTCCTCCTCACAGACTATTTTTGACAGTTTCCAACAAATTTTAAGAAATATTCCTATGTAGAACATTCTCCTTTGAGTTATTTATATGCTAAACAATCACAGATTGATATTGATCAGCTCTTTAAATTCATTTTCCCTAAACTCTAAAATTGAGTGTGGCATATCAAATAATTCACCAGCAGATTAAAAGGAATCTTTTTTCATTATTTTCATTAGTTCCACTGTTTATCTAACTCAAAGTAATGACTTCTTTAATTTCATGTGCATCACTATTGCTCATTAGAGCTGTGAATTTCTACAATGCGGAAAAGAAAGGATTCTAGGCGTATATAACTGAACTGAAATCCAAGTAAGCCTGTTGTGATTCAGAAACTGAAAAGCCACCAGTTCTGTTGGATTCATAAAGCTGTGATAAAAGTGAATGTGAAGTCGCTCAGTCATGTCTGACTCTTTGCGACCCCATGGCCTGTAGCCTACCATGTAACCATCCATGGGATTTTCCAGGCAAGAATCCTGGAGTGGGTTACCATTTCCTTCTCCAGGAGATCTTCCCGACCCAGGGATTGAACCCGGGTCTCCTGCATTGTAGGCAGACGCTTTACCATCTGAGCCACCAGGGAAGTTGCTGTGATAAAGGAGCATCCTAAATCTGCCATTTTTAAGGGCTTTCATGTAGGGGTTATTTTTTGTTACTTTATACCTTTACTTACACGTGTTCAAGACTGAGAGCTGACATTAAATAAAGAAGTTGTCTCGAACTCAGTCTTTTGTACATTTATGGAGGGAATAATTTCTATCATCAAGAATGAGAGAAGTTCACACACTAAGGCAATTTCTTTTTGAAAGTGAAGTGAAAGTGAAAGTTGCTCAGTCATGTCTGACTCTTTGTGACCCCATGGACTATATACAGTCCATGGAATTATCCAGGCCAGGATACTGAAGTGGGTAGCCTTTCCCTTCTCCAGGGCATCTTCCCAACCCAGGGATCGAACCTAGGTCTCCTGCATTGCAGGCAGATTCCTTACAAATTGAGCCACAAGGGAAGCCACAAAGAAAGAAATTTCTTTTTAGTGATTTTTATATTAATTCTTAGTTCAAAGTATATATCCCCAAATTTTCTAAGTTCATTTCTAAGTTTATCTTAATTTTCTATGGTAGTTCATTTCTAAATTTATCTTAATTTTCTATGGTAAAGCTGCACATATTTTAATGTTTATTAATAGATTTAATTATTTTTCTTGAATCATGTGTCCATATTCTTTGACCATTTTTCACAGGCATGTTTTTTTGTTATAAATATGCAGTATATCTGTAGATTCTGCAGACTTATATTTTCTATATTTTTTACATTTTCCTAGTCATATGTTAGTCTTTTAAATTTGCTTAATCATCCTTTTGACATAGAAACATTTTGTATATATATAGATTTAAATATATAAAATTTTACTTATAAGTTGTTAATTTTTTGTGTATGTTGTTTATCAAAGTCTTCCTAGATGTAATACAATGAAAACATTTCATTTTTTTTTTCTTTGTTTAACTCTTAGATCTATCAGGAATTTATTCTTTGGTGTCAGTATTAGATATTTTTGTAATAGATATATAATTGCATTAGATATTCAGTTGCCCCATCAGAGTTAGGGTTAGGGTTAAATATTGACTACTCCATATTTTCACCAATAACTTGAAGTACTTTGTGATAATCATTGATACATATTTATGTTTATAGTGTTTTTGAACATTCAGTTCTATAGTACTATTTTCTTTAATTCTGCTGCACTAGAAGTATTTTTAGTGACTCTAGTTGTATATCCTACTTTGTCACTTACTAGACAATTTCTAAATGGCAACCCATTCCAGTACTCTTGCCTGGAAAATTCCATGGGTGGAGGAGCCTGGTAGGCTACAGTCCATGTGGTCGCAAAGAGTCGGACACGACTTCGCGACTTTGCTTTTTCCTTTAGACAATTTCTACTTGCCACTTCTTTCTCTTTCCAGTAACATAAAATCGATTGTCAAAATGCATAAAAAGTTTTGTGTGGATTGCACTAAATTTTAAAATTTATGAGGAGAAAAATAACATTTTTTATTTTTATTAATTGGAGGAAAATTGCTTTAGTGTTGTGTTGACTTCTGCTGTACAACAATATGAATCAGTCATAATTCCATATTAACATATATCCTCTTCCTGTTGAACCTCCCTCCTCTCCCACCACCCCACCCCTGGGTCATCACAGAGTGCCAGGCTAGGTTCCTCGTGTTACACAGCACTTTCTAACATTTGTTAAAGATCACATTTCTCCATTCATCATCTTGATAGGTGGCTCCATTAATTGTGGTTAAATTTTATATTTTTTATTTATATTTAATAGATTAGTAGCCACAAAATATCTTTACATAAATATAGGCTTGATTAGTAATTTGTATTTTGTAAATATTGCATTGCTTTGTGAATGGGAAGTGTTCTATGAGGTTTTTAAATGGCAACCCACTCCAGTATTCTTGCCTGGAGAATTCCATGGACAGGGGAGCCTCGTGGGCTACAGTCCATGGGGTTGCAAAGAGTGAGACTGACTGAATGACTAATACCATGAATAGTTTCTAGAAATGCATTAATTTTGTTGTTGGTAATGATACATTGAGTAATCTTGCTGAATTTTCTATTTGTGCTAGTTTGCAGTTACTCGCCTTGATTTTTATAGAATATTATAATCTCTGCAAATAAAAACAGCTGTGTCTTTTCTTTACAATATTTCTTCCTCATTTCTTTTTGTATCAGTTAAATTGACATGATGGGAATACTGACTGTTTGCAAGGAAGTAAAACTTCTTGCTTCTCAAACACGTTCTATTCAGTTGTGACCAACTCTTGGCGACGCCACAGACTGTAGCCCATCAGGCTCCTCCATCTATGGAATTTCCCAGGCAAGAATACTGGAGTGAGTTGTCATTTCGTACTCCAGGGGATCTTCCTAACCTAGGGATCAAACCCGTGTCTCTTGTGTCTCCTGCCCTGGAAGGTGGATTCTTTACCACTGTGTCACCTGGGAAGCCCTAAGATACTTATATCAAGTTTGGGAATCCTTACAAAATGAAATTTTAAAAATTTAGGATGGACATTAAATGTTACATTTTAACCTTTTTATTTTATTAAGTGTCAAGCTATATAATAGTATTTTAAAAATAAAATTCTGTCTTTTCTGGTGGATATTTATTGTTTCCTTTTTCTATTTTTTTAAATTTTTTCCTTCTTTTCCTTTCTAGTACACTCCCACCTAGGAAAGCTATATTTGACTTTTGACAACTAAGTTATAATATTTTGAAAATAAGGTTCCTTGTTGATTTGCATTTTTATTTTAAAGTTAATTACCTTGATTTTAAAAATTATTTATGTCTACTTTCTTTGGACTGTTTTTCTAATTTTTCTAGCTGAAACAGGAGTGTATTAATTTCCTAGTATTGATTGGCCTAACAAAATACGATGAGCTGAGTGGCTTGAGACAACAGAAATGTATTGTCTCATAGTTCCAGAGACTAGAAGGTCTGAAATCAAGTTATTAGCAGAGTCTTGCCCCCTCTGAAACTTGTAGGGGAATCCTTCCTTGTCTGTCTCCAACTTGTGGTGGTTTGTTGGTTTGGCATTCCTTGGTTTGGAAGCACACAACTCCAATATTTGCCTTTGTTATCACATGTGTTGTCACATACATGATGTTCTCCATGTACGTCCATGTTTCTTCACATGGTCGTCATCTTATAAGATACAAGTCACATTGGATTTGGAGAAGGAAATGGCAGCCCTCTCCGGTATTCTTGCCTGGAGAGTGCCTTGGACAGAGGAGCCTGGTGGGCTACAGTCCGTGGGGGCACAGTCAGACATGATTGGGTAACTGTCACTCACTCACTCACTTTGGGTTAGAAGCTTCTACTCTAACCTCATCTTAACTAATTGCAGTTGCAATGACTCTATTTCCAAATAAGATTACATTCTTATGTGCTGGAGTGAGGACTCCATCATATCTTTTTTGTGGGGATTCAACCTTTAATGAACAAGGGCTTAGTTTCTTTATAATCTCTTTGTTTCTATTAATTCTGTAAATTCTCATCTGAGTATTGGTATGAGCACATATCGTAAGATTTGATACATATCTTATGTGTAGTCATGTGCAGAGAAATGCTCTATTATTACCGAGTATTGAAAGCATAAACATTTCTCTTTACAACTAAGGGAATAACTTTTCTTGATAAAGATGATCAGAGACAGAATGGAGACATAATAAGATCACCCGCAGAGTATATTGGCCAAAGGTAAGGCGAGAGGGTACATGAAGCCTAATGTAAGTAAAAATGAGGCCATTTGATATTGAAATCTCGTAAAGAAGAGGATATGTCAGGCGATTAAAAATCTTAAGAGGTTCATGGAAATTACAATAGAGGAGGAACAGAGGCAGTGTCCTAGAGCCAATTAGAGGAGGAAAGCAGAATTTAGTCTTACAGGAAATTGAATTGTAGGAAAGTTTTCGAAGTGGAACTGGCTCACATGGGATCACAGATGAGTTCTCAGGTAAAGTTGCTGGTCTAGTGCTTAGCAGCACAGTCTTGGGCAAGAACATCTCACATCCTTATTGTTGTGTGTGAAAATTTGCCTAGAAAGAGATCAAGGCTGAATCCGAAGTTGCAGTCAAGTGGTTCAGTAGCCAGCACTATGTCTGCTGTACATGAAAGACACTTACATAAGATTTCTTAAAAAAAAAAAAAAATCAATCTTCTCAGTTTATGTAGAGAGCGGACTGCAGGGATTATTAGGAAACAGTGATGTATAAATTTCTGACACAGCAATATGCCCTAATGGTCTATTTGCATATCCGATACTGAAAGGAGGAAAAACTGTTCAAAGTAGGGCAGGGACTTTTGAAAACCTTGAACAACACTTCACTCACCTCACTTATGATTTCTTAATGGCTGTTTTATGGTTACCAAACAGCTCTAAAAAATGATAATTCAGACAGGATCATCATGAATAAATTCTGCAGCTTTATGTGTTATAATCCTACATCTAGTTATGCAGATGGCTGTTAAATCTCAATAAATTAGATGATTACATAATATCAGGGAAGTTAAAGCAAATGAAACTTCAAATGTAAAACGACACTGTCATTTATCACATCAAATTTAAACAAGTCTTTGTGGTGTTTGCACTTTAAATTTATATGTATAATTCAGTTCAAACTGCAGAGAAACTCAAGAAAACATTTATGATAATACACTGTGTGCTTTAAATGTGCTTCAATATTAACAAATAGAGACTGTTCACTAAACTTCTTTATTATTTATTTTGGAGAAAAGGATATAATGCAAAAATGAATATATGAACATTCTATTTACATGCACTACACGTTACTTGATCAAGACTTTGCTTGTAGATTTGATATCCATGAAGTAGAAAATGGCACTAATGTACTCTTTTGGTAGTTTACTCTGAATCTTTTAAGAAATTCTGTTTCTAAAATTATTGAAGTACCAAAGCTATTGTGATGATTTCATTTTTGTAGGATACATTATTACAAATGACAAAAGCCTGAACCCTTGAGAAATAGCAACGAGATGACAAGTGGGAAGTGGATCCATTGCCTTTGTTTATAATGAGATGTCCAGAGTGAATACTAACAAATACAGAAAAGATTATGCTGCTGAGATCCAGACCAAAAAAGTACTCTTTTTTTTTTTTCTTTTCTGGACTGTGAACTCTTTTCTAACAGTCTGTCTTTTTAGGAGAGATTATTCTAGCTTTCCATAACACACACAGTTTTCAAATAAACAGTTGTTTTGAGAGTGATGCTTTTCATATCATAGTCAGTCATCTCAGTGATGCCTTACATGTCATCTGTGTTCACTACTTTTTAATGAACTAATACCATTATTTTGGACTCTTTTCTCTCATTGTATGCAATAACCTCCAGTCTGATATCAGCATGTAATTTCTCTCATTGCATGCAATAAACTCCAATTTGATATCAGCATGTGTGTGTATGTATTTATATATATATACACATATATGTATATACATGTATATACATGTTAAAGTAGAGAAGGCAATGGAACCCCACTCCAGTACTCTTGCCTGGAAAATCCCATGGATGGAGGAGCCTGGTAGGCTGCAATCCATGGGGTCGCTAAGAGTTGGGCATGACTGAGTAACTTCACTTTCATTTTTCACTTTCATGCATTGGAGAAGGAAATGGCAACCCACTCCAGTGTTCTTGCCTGGAGAATCCCAGGGACAGAGGAGCCTAGTGGGATGCTGTTTATGGGGTCACACAGAGTCGGACACGACTGAAGTGACTTAGCAGCAGCAGCAACATATGTTAAAGAGCTGCCTTCAATATGCCAGCAAATTTGGAAAACTCAGCAGCAGCCACAGGACTGGAAAAGGTGTTTTAATTCCAGTCTTAAAGAAAGAAAGGCGTACCAAAGAATATTCAAACTACTGCACAATTGCACTCACCTCACTAGTTAGCAAAGTAATGCTCAAGATTCTCCAAGCCAGGCTTCAACAGTACGTGAACTGTGAACTTCCAGATATTCAAGCTGGATTTAGAAAAGGCAGAAGAACCAGAGATCAAATTGCCAACATCCAGTGGATCATCAAAAAAGCAAGAGAGTTCCAGGAAAACATCTACTTCTGCTTTATCGACTACACCAAAGCCTTTGACTATGTGGATCACAGCAAACTGTGGAAAATTCTGGAAGAGATGGGAATACCAGACCACTTGACCTGCGTCCTGAGAAACCTGTATTCAGGTCAAGAAGCAAAGGTTAGAAGGGGACATGGAACAACCGACTGGTTCCAAATAGGAAAAGGAGTACATCAAGGCTGTGTATTGTCACGCTGCTTATTTAATTTATATGCAGAGTACATCATGCAAAATGCCAGGCTGTATGAAGCACAAGCTGGAATCAAGATTTCTGGGAGAAATATCAATAACCTCAGATATGCAGTTAACACCACCCTTATGGCAGAAAGCGAAGAAAAACTAAAGAGCCTCTTGATGAAAGTGAAAGAAAAGAGTGAAAAAGCTGGCCTTAAACTCAACATTTAGAAAACTAAGATCATGGCATGTGGTTCCATCACTTCATGGCAAATAGATGGGGAAACAGTGGAAACAGTGACAGACTTTATTTTGGGGGGCTCCAAAATCACTCCAGATGGTGACTGCAGCCATGAACATAAATAACACTTGCTCCTTGGAAGAAAAGCTATGACCAACCTAGAACAGCATACTAAAAAGCAGAGACATTACTTTGCTGACAAAGGTCTGTCTAGTCAAAGGTCTGTCTAGTTTTTCCAGTAGTCATGCATGGATGTGAGAATTGGACTGTAAAGAAAGCTGAGCACCAAAGAATTGATGCTTTTGGACTGTGGTGTTGGAGAAAACTCTTGAGAGTCCCTTGGACAGCAAGGAGATCCAACCAGTCTATCCTAAAGGAGATCAGTCCTGAATATCCATTGGAAGGACTGATGTTGAAACTGAAACTCCAATACTTTGGCCACCTGATGCAAAGAACTGACTCATTGGAAGAGATCCTGTTGCTGGAAAAGATTGAAGGTGGGAGGAGAAGGGGAAAACAGAGGATGAGATGGTTGGATGGCATCACTGTCTCAATGGACTTGAGTTTGAGTAAGCTCTGGGAGTTGGTGATGGACAGGGAAACCTGGCATGCTTCAGTCCATTGGATCACAAAGAGTCAGACATGACTGAGTGACTGAACTGACTAACTGATGTGTGTGTGTGTGTGTGTGTGTGTGTGTGTACGTGTGTATGTAAAAGTGGCAATGATATTTAGAAGAATTGAACAGCCTCCCCACTATTAACACTTGGCCTGGCTAAACCTTATTTATCCTGTTTTCTGGTTCTCAAATGGAAGTTTCTCAAAGAAGTCATTCCTGATTAGCTTCTTATCTAAATCAGGCTTCCTTTTGTTGGTCTGTATCCAAATCTGCTTTTCCTTCCAGTATTCAAAATTTTATGTACTTTGAATATTGACTAGTAGATTGAGCTGTAGACCATCTCATGTTTCCATACTGCCTACTGGTTACCAGTAGGCTTGCAGTTAAGTATTTGTTGAAGGAGTAAATGATTGGACCTTTCATATCTAAAGAAATAAATGATAATGAAGTTATTTATAAAGCATGTAAAATGGTGACTAGCCCTTGACAAGTGCTCTATAGTTTTTGGATTGAGATTTGTTATACAAGATGAATTCTCAAAATTGGATTTGTTAGAGCATAGGATTGACACAGTTTTTTAGTGCGTCAGTCATTTCTGACCCATTGCGACCACATGACCCAGTTCCTCTGTCCATGAAATTTTCCAGGCAACAATACTGTAGTGAGTTGCCATTTTTCTACTCCAGGGGTGCTTCCCTTCCAGACCCAGGGGTCTCGTGTCTCCTGCTCTGGCAGGTGGGCTCTTTACTACTGGCACCACCTGGAAAGCACCCCCCCCCTTTTTTTTCTTTTTTTAGTAATTACAAATAATTAACTTTCTTAAAGTATAATTTATATACCATAATTTCCCCTATTTAAGTGTATAATTCTATAATTTTATACACATATTTTAATAGATAAAAACACATTCTGAAATTGCAGACTTACTGCCGTGGATCCCCTGTGGTCAGTGCTGGACCTGGCTCTAAGGGAGGAAGAATTAAAAAGGTCACACTTTCCTAATCCTTCACCTTCCTAATCCTCTGTCTCAGGATTCTTACCACAATCAAAGACACAAAGATACCACTTTTCATCTTTCCTGTATTTTAATGAGAATGTCAGCAAGAAGTTAAACATTCTAACCTCTACTCTTCTTTTTGATGTCCTCACAAAGCACGAGGGCTCAGTCCACATTGGAAGAAACGCTGGTTCTGAGTTGACAATCATCTCCAGAGAAAATAAAAAAGGCTCCTGGGAACCTTCTCCTTCCTTCAGGGTCTTAGTCTTAATCATTTCCTTTGTTTTGTCTAAACGACTTCTGTTGAACTGAGCCAGCCATCGTCCATCAGTTTTCTATAATAAATGAGTTTAAACTCACTAGGGAGCCTTTTCAAAACTCCTACAAATTCACTGTGTAGTTTTAGGATACATATACAATGTTACCAAAAGAAGTTTTCTGGTTTGGACTTCTATGGATGAGATTTCCTTTCCTTTGTATGATCCTTTAACTTTTCTATCATTTTGCTTATCTTACTGGTATAATCTGAGGTCAAATTTATAAAGCATTCAACAAGAAAGTACTGTGGAAATTGAATCAATAAATAAATGTGCATTCAGCAACATTTTTCTCTCAGGCTTTATGTGCATTTATTATTATTCATAATTTAACATTTATTGAGCACTAAGAATCATGCTCTGTTTGGAACAGAAAAGTAGATGCTATCTCTGCTCACCAGACTTACAGTCTCACAGAGAATTCCATTTGTACGATTTCAAAAGTTAACCCTCACTGTTGGATAAATCAAGGGAGGAAATAGACTATAAAGTTTGAACAAACTTTGATTAAAATTTATTTTCACCTGTAAAACCCTGACTAATGTCTGTGGAGATTAACATCTTGCTAAAACATGACTGACATGCAGGAGTTTTAACTAAAAGGTGTGACCTTGATATCTGCAGTATCGTCTTAATGCTAAGTGAATCCAGTTAAAGTTGGATTAACAGAACAACTGTCTGCCCCAGGAACAAAGTCATTTGTGTTTCAAAGAATTCCAGGTCATCTTGATCTGCTGCATTGTTGCTACTAATGTTCAGATTTAGTCTCAGTGGGATTTGGTATCCATTTTAGTTGAGAAATCTAGTAACTCTTCTCGTTTATTCAGAGCAAGTTCACAGGGAATTCACAATCTGTGTGTCTACTCTTGGTTTTGCTTTTTATGAATTAAGTATCACTTTAACAAAGATCAGAACTGGGCAAAACTGCAAAGAATGCTTATTATCTAAAAGCAAGGTCTGCCTCTCTCTGCCCCATTTTTACCCTAGTCTAACCCTAAACTATACTCTTGATTCTGACCAAGTAAGAAAGTTTATTTGTGAGTACAAAGCTTAGAGCTATCGTTGGCTTACTATTTTTTTCTGATAGTCCAATCTCCTACAGAAACTGATGAACTGATCTTCTGTTGGCAGCCTTGTAAGCAGAAACACAATTCCACAGACTCTAGAGCTTCAAACAGACTTTAATTGATCCAGTAGTAGATCTTTACTCAGTTACATACTTACTGACAGAGAAGGATTAGGACCTGTAAATAGCAGTACTTCATGTGATGAGTAGGTGTATAAACTTCAAGGGTTCATGGTGCCTCATCAGCCAGAAGCAGAGATATCAAGTTGGATGCCTTCAGCTTCAAGCAATTGGAATGCTTGATTCCAACAGGCATTTGAATTCTCTCCTCCTACAATAAGTCTACAAATAGGACAGAGTCCAGGTTCATATGTCAAGGCTCTCTTGGTTTTTAAGATTCTTTTAGTTTTACCTACTGCCACTGCTTAGCTTCAAGGCCAGGTTGTTGGAAATAAATTCAGCTTCAGCAGTTTCAAACATCTCTTGTCCTGAAAACAATAGGAATCAACTATCTTCATCTTTTCTATAGAGGCAAGAAATGTTTCTGCAAAGCTCTTTTGTAGCAAACTTTCCTTAGTCCTTGTTATCCAGGTCTGAGATATTTGACCTTCTCTAAACCATTCACAGTAAAGAGAAATGAGATTTCATTTGGCATAGATGGTTGTTGAAAAGGGAATTGTGTTGACCATTATAGAATGTCATTTGTGGAGGCAGAACATAATTTTTAAAGTATTTTTTAAATAATAATTTTATTTATTTTTTGGCTAAGCTGGATCTTCACTGTTGCATGGTCTTTTCTCTAGCTGTGGTGTGCGGGCTCCTCATTGCAGTGGCTTCTCTTGTTGCAGAGCATGGGCTCAGCTTCAGGAGTTGTGGCTCCTGGGCTCTAGAGCACAGACTAAATAGTTGTGCTGCATGGGCTTAGTTGCTCTGCGGCATGCAGGATCTTCCACATCAGGGATTGAACCTGTTTCTCCTGCATTAGCAGGCAGGTTCTTTACCACTGAGTCACCAGGGAAGCCCTTTAACTGTCTTAATTTGAACTCAACATTCAAAAAACAAAGGTCATGACATCCAGTCCCATCATCCTGGCAAATAGAGGGGGAAACAGTGGAAACAGTAACAGATTTTATTTTCTTGGGCTCCAAAATCACTGTAGATGGTGACTGTAGCCATGAAATTAAAAGGTGCTTGCTCCTTAGAAGAAAAGCTATGATCAACCTAGACAGCATATTAAAAGGCAGAGACATTACTTTGCCAACAAAGGTTCATCTAGTCAAAGCTATGATTTTTCCAATAGTTATGCACAGATGTGAGAGTTGGACCATGAAGAAAACTGACCACTGAGGAATTGATGCTTTTGAACTGTGGTGTTGGAGAAGCCTCTTGAGAGTCCCTTGGACTGCATGGAGATCCAACCAGTGCATCCTAAAGAAAATCAGTCCTGAATATTCATTGGAAGGACTGATGCTGAAGCTGAAGCTCCAATACTTTGGCCACCTGATGCAAAGAACTGACTCATTGGAAAAGACCCTGATGCTGGGAAAGATTGAAAGCTGGAGAAAGGAATGACAGAGATGAGATGGTTGGATGGCATCACTGACTCGATGGACATGAGTTTGAGCAAGCTCCGGGAGTTGGTGATGGACAGGGAAGCCTGGTGTGTTGCAGTCCATGGGGTTGCAAAGAGTCAGACATGATTGTGTGACTGAACTGAACTGAAGTTGAACTTTTTAGAAGTGATACCCTAATAAAAGCTTGGCCTTTTTAAAAATAACATGTTATAATTCCTAATGCTTATGTTTTACTCTCTTATTTGGGGCCTTAAAAGCAAATTTCTTTCAGGTATAATTGCCTTCCATTTTTGTCTGAGAAAGTCTCCAAGGATCTCATACCCCTCTGCTTTGTATTTTCACTGATAATTGCTTCTCTAAGCATACATGTTGATAATTTCTTTATATTTTCCTTTAATCTGGAAAAGTAAAAGCTGCTTTTACATTTTTAATATTAAAATAATTACTTCTTACAGTATTTGAAGAAGTAAATGTGAACAGTTTTGCCAAATTTCTTGGATTATTTTATTAATTGTTAATGATTTAGAATGAGTTATTGTTATGGTTAAAAATATGGTATAACATGATTTAACATACCCTTTATGATATAATTCTGAAATTCCACATAATTCAGTAACAAATCTTTCCTCTATTTCTTTAGCACTTTCTTTGGGGGAGAGATTATTGGCACTTTAGAGTTAAATTTGCCTTGTTTGGTAATGCTAACATTTGAAGCAACTTGAAGTCCTGATTCCTTTCCTACACTTAGCAAATGAAGACCAGGCTATAAGATTTGGTCTTACCTTAATTTATAGAAGAAAAGAGCTTTCCTTAGTATTATATAGACTATGTGCTATGGATTGAATGTTTGTATCCCTCCAAATTCACATCCTAGAGCCCTAATTCCCAATGCAATAGGGTTTGGGGTGGGGTCTTTGTAGGTATTTAGGGTTAAAGGAGATTCACAAGGTTTAGGAATAAGTGTTTGTCATGTAAGCCACCCTGTCTGCAGTGTTTTGTTCTAACAGCCCAGACTAAGTCACTGGCCTGCAAATGGTGCTGTGCTGAGTAAAGTTTGTTACTGTCATGTGATGAGGTAAGTCCAGACACAGAATAAGCGTTTGGTTTACTCCTTTCATTGCATAGGGTATAGGGCAGTTTATATGTTGTGGACCTCACAAGGCCAATTGATGGGTGCTGGAGAGAGCTGCATGCTGTCTGTCGGGGGACGTAGTGTTGTAAAGCTAGTTTGTCAACTCTAAAGGATAACGGTACTGAACTCAGGCTGGATGCTTGCTGCTCAGAAGCCTATACTACAGAGGCAAGTGTTGGTAGAAAGGAAAGATTGTTTTATTCTGGAGGGTGACAACCTGGAGAGAAGGTAGACTCATGTCTGAAGACCGACACCCCCTGCTGACAAGTGGGCCAGAGCTTTTAAAGGGGAGTTCCAGGGGTGTATAGTCAGAGGGAAGGGACCACATTCGGAAACAGCACAGTCAGCTCTGACAGCCATCTTGAACTTGGTCGCACAGTGGTCTGACCAGCATCATCTTGACTATTTTTAATACGGCTTATGTCATGGCTGCAAGTCTTGTCATCATGTAGTTAACTTCTCCCACCTGGTAGGAGTTTCAGCGTTTACAAAACTGCTCAAAGAACATGGCTCAGAATAAATCTATAGGCCTTGAGAAAGAACTAAAGGTCTTTGGCTTTGACTGAAGTATTGCTCTTTTGTTTTGTTTGACTGCTTTCCTTTGCTTCCACAGTTCCTCCCTTCTCTGATTAAACTTACCAGTGACTCAAGTTTTTCTACAGACAAAAGGCAGGCAGGGAGCATAGTGGGGGTGATGTCTGTCCTGGGAAGGCCTTATAGGGTCCCTCTCCATTTCAGTAAGTACATAAAATCCAGAGCTGATTTTTTTCCAACAAAAGATAATTGAAATTTAACTGTAACTTTACAAGATGTAACTAGTTACTGATGAAGGATTGCAAATGAATTTTGTAGTACAGCATCAGTCCCTTCATTTTGGTTAATCGTTAATGATGAATATCCTGAGCTTCCCAAACTGCTTTAAAACCTCTTCTTCTGTTCTTGTATCCTCTCCCATCAAGACTGCTCCATATTTTATGACTATTATTAAAATAGTTTGGATATACATTCTGTCCTACCGTATAAGTATATATGGTATATAACCAAATTCCATAAGCTAACAAGACTGTGATTTCAATTTTTTTTTTGTATGAAGAGTTACAACATGTATAGATTTTATAATTCTTTTATTTTTCTGTGTTATACTTTTAAAAATTTGAGGCTTTTACTTTGTATGTCTGCTTCTGTTTCACTGTTTCAGCTATTAACTTTTTTCTTTTAACAAAATATTGGTATAAAATAGATTGGGGGAAAAGGCCAGATCCTTTATCAAAAATGTTTTCTGAAGTACTACCCTAAGGAACAAACTATATCTATTCTAATCTTACTTGGGATTAGTGAGTAGTGAAAATACAGATACTTATTAAACAAAATTCAGCTTGAAGATGAAAACAAAAATAATTGTATAGGTGGTATCTGCAGAAAAATGACTCCTCCCTGTCTGTAAGGTACTAATCATGAGTCCCAGTATCCTTAAATTTTATTTCATTTTTTCAAAACTCTTTATTTTGTACTGGGGTATAGCCATTTAACAAACAATGTTGTGATGATTTTAGGTGAACAGTGAAGGGACTCAGCCATACATATAGATATACGTGTCCCTTCTCCCCCAGACTCTCCCCCCAGCCAGGCTGCCACATAATATTGAGCAGAGTTCCAGTAGGTCCTTGTTGGTTATCCATTTTAAATAAAGCAGTACATGTCCATCCCAGACTCCCAAACTTTCCCTTTCCCACATCCTTCCGCCCAGCAACTAGCAAATTTAAAAAAATTTTTAAATTTAAATCTGGTGGGTAGACATGGGGATGGAGGCGAGGAGCAAACAAGCACGTTATAAAAGAGTTTAATTGAGTCCTGGGTGAATCTAGGGATGTGGCTGTAGCGCAGATGCAGATGACGTGGAGAAACAAGGCTATAGCCAAGTCAGAGAGGAAAAATAAGGGGGAAAGAGACAAACATAGTGAAAGCCAGCAAAAATAATAAACTTGCCCTCCACCATGTTGAGATCTTCACATCCTTGTGTCTTGGGTAGAAAGTGGACTAAAGAAGTCCTGACTACTCAGACTGTAGTTTTTTTTTATTTCCACAAGGCAGGCAAGTGTTTGAAAACACATTAAACTAGCTAGGAAGGTACTGTAGAGAAGAGTGAAGAGAGGCCAGGTGGCAGGAGAATGCTGGCAGCTTAAATGGGTCAGGCTATGTGATGAGTCCTGAGGAAGGCCAGTGTTGCAAATACAGTCAACTCATCTACTCTTCAATGATAATACATGATGTTGAAAGAGAATTCATTTTGTACCAGGCATGTGCCAGTTGCTATATAAAGATTATGTAACTGAATCCACATACCAGTCCTGTGAGGTATGATAATATCATCTCCATTTCATTGGTTGAGGAAACTGAATCCTGGAAGTCTGGGCCCATTAGATGCTGTTGTTAATGACTATGCTATCTTGCTTCGATGATTTTAATATTTCCTTTCGTCTGTGTTTTGGGTAAGAGGTCTTGCTTCACATTTCAGATACTACCTTAAGTTTTCCAAATAGGGAAGGGGGTTTTATGTTCTGTCCACATTCTGAGAGCAGTTTCCTTGAGAGGTTACATGAAAACTCTACACATTCTACGCATTTTGAGGGCAAATAAAAGGGTAAACATGGGTAATAAATGTAGACCTTCAAAAAATTAGAGGTATATTAGAATGACTTTTTTAAATCAAAGATTTGAATGCATTTTTAATCTAACTTTTATCTACCCAATAAGGTATCTTTGAAATTAATTCATTCCCCAGTAGATGAACCTAATGATTAGCTTTGCTGGGATTTCATTATTAGGACTGGAAGCCTGCCATTATCTTCTGTCCTCAGCAGACAGGAGCAAATGGATCAGGACCTTCTCTCTTCCTGAATTTAGACTGGACTTGAAAGTCCCAGGAATTAGCACACCAAAATGTCATTATCTACCGGTGGATTATAGCTGATACAAGAGATGATCCCTATTTGCCATCCAAGGTTTCGGGGAATCCCATAGCAGTCTTTATGCTGGGTTGTATATTTTAAGCTTTACTATAAAGTTGACAAAATATTATATAAATTTTGAGTAGAATATTGCTGTAATAAAAACAATGTTAGTTTTCTTAAACATTTGTTAAAGCTGCTCCAAGCACAGGAATTCTGCAACCAAGACAATTTTTTATAACTTCCTCAGTCTTTGAGCACATATGATGGTCAGCTTTGTTTAGTTTTTTGAACTCTGACAAAAATAAAGCCTCAAATGGAACAAGGAGAAGAAAGCTTCTGTTAAACAAAATATTGACAAGAAGTGCTGACCCCAAAGAAAGAGGAAAAAAAGAGACTTGAAAAATAGATTTTTTTTTGGTTACAGTTTGCTTCGTGTGCAAATTATAAATTGCTCAAATCATTGATATAGAAAGAGCTCCATTTACTATCTGTCTTGCTGCCTTTTCTGCTTCAGTCCCTTAACTGCAAGTAAATGTTTATGTTTTCTGAAAACTCCAGAATATGGATTATGTAACAGAGTGTCAAATCCTCATGGGGAACACACCACACTGCCAATTTTATAAGGCTCAACTAAATTGCTGAGAAAAGAAAATTACTTTTGGATGAGTGTAAACGAACATTGAATGAATAATTATATCTACAGCTTTTAATATATTAACCGAAGAACATGTGCAATGAATTTCTTAAAGTCAAAACCCTTTAGCTATGGTTTCATTGAAAAATAAAATCTATTGTACTTGTCATGCTGCTCTGAAGGCTAATAACTAGCTTTATTGGGAACACTGTGACACATTTATATCCCCACTGTTGAAGTGTGGTTGCTGAAATGTGGCAAGAGAATCAAAAACACACACTCTCAGACTGAGCACATCACCAGCTTGGACTCTCAATTACTTGTTTGTAGATGATCTGGGCTCACTGTTGCTCTTTGCTTCAGTTTTTATATGACCACTGTACCCCCAGAGGGAGGGCAATATATTAGGTTTTTTATATTGTCTAGTTCAGTGTAGGGTTTCATGAAATAGTAGTTTACAAATATGGTGCAAATGAGATTTCTGATTATTTGTGCATTTTAGTCAGTTTCTCTGTCCCAAAGTCATATGAGATGACTGTGTACTGTTTATGTTATTCAGAGTAGGATTTTTTGCACATTATAAATAAAACTTACAGCAGACAAACACAGAGCCATCTGTCATGCTTATATAATTTGGATTTCTAAGACCAGCCCTTTATAGAATGTGTGCCATACTTTAATAAGCTGAAAATGTGGGTCATTCTTTATCTAGGATGGAGTGAGATTTAAAAACCCTTTCTTCCAATTCAAAAAGTCCAGAACACATGCTGTTTACTTTCGGGCCAATTATACTCTTAATTAAAAATAGTTTTCTTACATAAACCTCCACCATAATGTATCTTGGAGCTGTATTAAATTAATCCTCAATTAAAGAAAACTGTGCAAGAATATTTTTTTTATCTAATGCTAATCTTAATGTACAGATTTTGAGTCTGTACAGTTTATATTTTGTATGAGCTTCTTAAGGGCTAATTTTTAATTGGTTTGGGCCATGTTACAATCTAGTCCAGTAAAAGCAAGTTAGCCAGAAATTGGAAATGAACTTCAACCAAATCTATAATCAGCTCTCATCTGCTGATGCTGCTATAGCAGCAAGATTGTCAAGTACAGAATAAATTAATGAATGGCATTAGGATATGTTTGATGTGACTTAGAGCAGAATTTTCAAAACCAGCACTTAAATTTAATTAAAATTATGGTTTTCTTATAAGTGAAAGTGAAAGTCGCTCAGTCATGTCCAACTCTTTGCAACCCCATGGACTGTAACCTACCAGGCTTCTCTGTCTGTGGAATTCTCCAGGCCAGAATACTGGAGTTGGTAGTTGTTCCTTTCTGCAGGGATCTTCCCAACCCAGGGATCAAACACAGGTCTCCCCTGTCCAACTCTTTGCAAGCCCATGGACTGTAGCCTGCCAGTCTTCTGTCCGTGGAATTCTCCAGGCCAGAATACTAGAGTGAGTAGCTGTTTCCTTCTCCAGGGGATCTTCCCAACCCAGGGATCAAACCCAGGTCTCCTGCATCGCAAGCAGATTCTTTACTGTCTGAGCCACCAGGGAAGCACTAAAAAATAGGAACCGAACACCATTTCTTATAAGGGTGAGCAGTTTTTGCTAAATTTAATGATTAATTGTTATGGTCTCATAAAATACTGCTAACCCTATTGCAATATATTGCTAAAGACACTTCAATTATTAACTAAAAAATAGGAACTGAACACTCACTATGTGTTAGATAATGTTTGCATTAGAGATCAACACAGATAAAAATCTGTGCTTCCATGGAGTTTTATTTTGAGGGAGGTAGGACACTCGATCAGCTAAATGTATGAACTTTACAGCACAAGGGTAAAAGCTCAGGAGTTGAAATAAAGTGGGGAAGCGGTGGTGGTGGTCAGTGGTGAGGGTCTGCAGTTGTTCACAGGGCGGCCAGGAAATGCCTCACTGAAAAGTTGCTTCTGAAGAAGCTCTGGAAGGAGCAATGAATGTACCTGGGGGAAAAGCATTCCAGGCAATGGAACAGCAAGTTCAAGGTCGTGAGAGGGTTGTTTCTCTCATATTTCAAGGAGCTGGAACAGAGGAAATACCAGAGATCAGGGTCAAGGTCAAGATGTGAGAGCAGAGAAGCAACAGAGGTTCTGATCATAGAGTCTTGACAGTCACATGAAAATTTTGACTTTTATTCTAAAAGATACGGAAGTTTTTGAAAGGGTTTGAACTCCCGTGAATTGATACTGAATTTTTACAGTATTCTTCATACTGAGAAATCAGTTAGAAAGTTATTACAATCATTTAGAGGAGAGAAAGTAGCATTTGGGATCAGAGTGGTAGATTGGAGGTAATGAGGGGTAATCAGAGTCTGGATATACATTTTCTGTATTTTCAGTTCTGTTTTTTGTTTTTTTATTGAAATATAGTTGATTTACAATGTTGTTTGATTTTAGAAGGCAAATTACATGTTTAGAAGATAAATTATGTATATTTAGAAGATAAAAATAAATGTTTTAAGTAAACAGAAGAGTTTGATAAGGAACATAAAATATTTTTGACAGCATATCTGAATAAGGACATATAACTCATTATTATGAAATATCAAATTGTAGAATATAACCTATATTTTGATGAGAAGGAATTATGGTTGAAACATCCTTTTCAGAATGTTTTCATCTGAAAACATTCATCTGAAACAGTGGACAGATTGAAGATGTTTTCATCCTTTTCACACATAATTTAAACTTCATTTTCCAGAAAACGTATATCACCAAATCATTACATATTAGGTTCCTCCATGAGTTTTCTAATATACAATCATCCTTAACCTACAAATTACAAATTTCATATAGTCCAAATTAATACATTAAATATATTCACATCTTAGTAATGTATTAGTATATCTTAAATAATTCTTCATAAATTTAAGATCATTTACCTTCCTCCAAAAGAGATCTAGTCTCTCCCTCTCTCTTATTTTTTTTTTTTTTAAAGAGGAGAATGGTTTTGCTTGATATGGTATATAACTTGTAGTCTAATATATAGGAAGATATGCTTTCTTTAGTTGATCAATTTTGCCTCTAACTCTGAAAATATTTTAGAATGCTGGCATCTCAAGTAAGGTTTGCAAGATATGACTTTGAGATAAGGGAGGAAAATATTAGCATGTATTTAACTGTTTTAATATATTAATAATTATGTATTTCTCATTCTTTGTCACTCAGTCCTCCCATCAGATGATCTCATATTAGTGACACTTCACATATGGTGCCCCCGTATCCTGAGGGAAAAATGGAACTTCAGGAGAGCTAACCTCATGTATTCATTTTTTTCAGGGGATTGAGATATTTTATGGTTCTCATATACCTGGTTAAGCAGATTTACAGATCATACTGTCTAGTTGGAAGCCAACTAACTCACACAAAATGAACAAAAGTTTTATAAAAGTTCGCTGCTCCAAACAGTGGACAGATTGAAGATAATACTTATCTTTTGAAACCAAGTTAAGTATAAAAATAAAATGGCAGAACTCTAATTTCACTTCCATGAAATGTGAGTTCTGCATCAGTCAAAATATGAGGCAAACATAATAGTGACCTGTGAAGCAACCAAAACACAAAATTTGAAAACATTGAGGAATTTATAAAATATCAAATGGAGACTATTTAAAATATTTATTTGCAGCTACATAATTCACAGTGAAGTGGAGTGAAGTCGCTTAGTCGTGTCCCACTCTTTGCAGCTCCATGGATTGTAGCCTACGAGGCTTCTCCATCCATGGGATTGTCCAGGCAAGAGTATTGAAGTGGGTTGCCATTTCCTTCTCCAGGGGATCTTCCAGACCCAGGGATCGAACCCGGATTTCCTGCTTTGTAGGCAGACACTTTTACCATCTGAGCCACAGTGAACATCAGCTTATATGATGCCTTGAGGTATTAACAGTGAAGTATGAAATTACCATTATTAGAATGACATTTGACTTAGGATTCACAAAATGAAGGCAAACTTCTGTAATTTTTAAGTGATAATTAAAGTCACTCAATACTCAATCAGTACTATACAAAATTCCCCTAAACTTTGTGATAAATATTAAAATACATTTTGAGGTTTCCTCCTCAATGACAAAGAAGCAGAATACCACTTGGGAAACATATGCATCCTATTAAAATAATATCAGAAGCTATGTGATGAAAAACTAACATTTTATTGGCAAATATTGAAGATTTGAAGAAACTAGTACTGAAATCACACAGCATGAATTGCTTGCAGTACACCTGTACAAAACTGTAGCCTTGCTAACAAGTTTAAATTAACGGGAATTTGGTAGCTTCTATTTCAATAATAAAATACACTGAGGTCCCTTTTTTCCCCAGCCTTTAAAGCAAAGGTGTTTTGAAAAATATTTCATTTCAAAAGTAAATATCTAGTTAAAAGTAAAAACAAGACAGTATTTGAGGCAGAAAAAAAAGCAACATTATTGGGATAGCTTCTTTGAACAGAGATTTTAAATAATTATTTAAATAAAGTTTAAAATTATTTTTGGAGTATAGTTAATTTACAATATTGTGTTAGTTTCTGCTCTGAGCAAAGTGAATCATTTATACATATACATATATCCACTCTCTTTTAGATTCTTTTCCCATCTAGGTCATTACAGAGTATTGGGTAGAGTTTCCGGTGCTCTATAGTAGGTCCTTATTAGTTAGCTATCTTATATATAGTAGTGTGAACAGAAGTTTTTAAAAGGGATTCTGTAGAGGACACCACTAGTGAATTTCAATCACTGCATCAATCATAAGCAAGGCATTGAAAGTAAAGAAGTAGAAGGCAGAAATACTACTGAATGCCACTGATACGGTAATTTTTATATAAAAAGTGATTCTTCAAACTCTAGAAGGACATTTATAACAATTGTAATCAGCTGAGAATTACCAAATAATGAGAACTATATTCCTTCTCAACTGTTGCAAATCTGAACTTATTTTTCTTGTGTTTACTGAGCTGGCCAGGACATTTAGTACAGTGTCCAAAAAAAGTTGGTTATAGTAGCACCCTTGTCTTATCCCTGATATTAGAGTGATTGTCAACTTTTTTCTCTACTAAGTATTCTGTTTGCTATAGGTTTATCAATTTATGGAAGTTTAATTCAGTTCATAGTTTAGATTTTTTTCATCTTTAAAGTGACTGAGGATCTTTAACTTTTTTCATTGTGGTAAATTTCATTCTTTATAAAGTTAAAATCAACCTTTCATTTCTGGAATAGGGGTATTAGTGTTTTACGTATGACTAAGTCTGTTTGCTCAATATTTGGCTTAGGACGTTTGAATTTCTGTTTATGAGGGAGGTTGACATGGCATTTTCCATTTTTTGTACTATCTTTATAAGATGTGAATATTAAATCAAATTTACTAGTCCTGTAAAATGACATGGGGAATGTTCCTCCCTTTACTCAGAAATATTTATTTAAAATTAAAATTTTGTCCCTTTAATGTTTGGTAAAACTCCCCTGTAGGAGTATGTTGATCATATTTTACATTTAGGATTAAATTTTAGATGCCTATTTATTTCATCAAATTCTCACTTTTATAGGGTTTTATTTTAAATTACTGTTTCTATATTTTATATGGCATTTTTAGATTATTATATACATGAGCATCTGTCAGAGTGTTTAGTCTATATACTTCAGAAGTGAGAATTCTCTCTCATCCATATTAATACCTAGTCTTAGGCTTACTTTATATGGAGACCTCTGCTTTGGAGGGTCAAGAAACTTTCCCATAGGGAAAGCACTTTTCTTCTTTTTGGTCTTCCTTTTGAGTGAAAAGGAAAAGAATATATTCAGGGTGAAATAATAGCATATTCAAAAGTCCAGAAGTAAGAGAGCACTTGTCTTATTAGGAAAACTCAAAGTAACTCACTCTCACTGGGATTGAGGGAGTATGTTATCTGAGTAGTCTTGGAGATTCATAAAATCTTGGAAGGCATTCACAGAAAACTTAAAAGTTTGAATTTTATTCTGGGAATAATGGAGATAATTTGATGGTCATGATGGTTGTATAAATATATACTACTTCTTGAATTATTATAACTTTTTATACCCTTTGCTATAAACTGTACAGATTGTTTTTAATCTTCAAAATAAACCCATGAAGTAAGTTTTGGGGATTTTAAGAAATAGATACACATACATTCATTCACTATGTGGAGCTTGTCCTGGGAACTTGTGATATGAACAGATTTTAATAATAATGGCTAATCAGAGATGGCTAAAGCCTGTGAATGGATAATATTAATAGTAACAGTCAAAGTGGTAATATTATGAAGCAAAGGAGCATCTTTTTATACTGTAATCTTTGTCATTGTATATGGCAACCCACTCCAGTGTTCTTGCCTGGAGAATCCCAGGGACGGCGGAGCCTGGTGGGCTGCCGTCTATGGGGTCGCACAGAGTCGGACACGGCTGAAGCGACTTAGCAGCCGCAGCAATATTTTGCCCTTATCACATACTTATTTGCTCAGGTATTATCTTTCTTTTATCATTAAAACTGAATCTTAGAAAATGATGCTATGATCTCACTCAAAATTAAGCTAAAATTTTATCTCCCCCAAGGGAAATTACATTTTATTTTGGAGAAGAAAATCTTATTTTTTTCATTGTAACCATGATAAAATCAGCATAAAAAATGAAAGTGATGTGCAAAGTTTCTTCTCATCTGTCTGTCAAAGAGCAAGAAGGTACTCATTTCATCCAACTACATGGAAAGATATTTCATGTTTCAGACTGAGTTCTTGTGTCATTTATGCATAAGGATTGTTTGGATGAACTGAAACTTTCTAATTTTCTACAGGCTATACATTCATGTATTTATTCACACGTTTATCTTTGTGCATCAAGCATGTATTGATAACCTGTTATACTCCAGGGATTAAGGATCTATAGTGCTGAATTATAAATAGTTTAAGTGTTGCTAAACTTATAACAAAATGGGAAAATATCCACATTAAAAGTATATAAGTGAGAATTTCTGGTTAAGATAGTAATGTAAAGCTTCCTACAGTATTTCCCATCCTAGTATCTAACCCAGTATTCTCTCATGTATATAAGTGACAGTCAAGGCTTCTCACATATGAAAGAAGTTTTGCAATACTTTACCAGTATATTGTGTATTGTTATTGGAATATAATTGACAAAATAATTCAACAAATTGTGTATTTCATCCTTATAGAGAACTTAGGAATGGCCAAAACAAAAACAAAACAAAAACAAAACTTGATCCAGTAGTGATTATCCGTGACTTTGCTGAAACTAGAATTTCTATAAGAAAATGTGTGAAATGGGTTGCAGAAGAGAGAAATAGTACACATTTTGTTAACAAAAGTAAGGAAGTGGTCAGAATGAAAGTGAGAACTATGTGAATTTCAAGTTTGAGTCTATGGATCTAGTAATATCTAAAATTAAAACATGCAGTTAAATAATACTGACTGAAGTTCTTTGCTTTAGTTACTCTTTATTCCTAATCCCAGAAGTATCTTTTAAGAGAACAGTCTCTCTTAGGATAAAGAAATTTATATTTGTTTTTTTAGCAGGGTTTGACTGCGGTTTTCAGTCTTACTTGAGATGTTCTTTTACTAAATTTGAACTAACCCAATTTAATATTGGGTACTAAATTAGCATAAACTGTATGATCACGTTTTAGAAATTGCCTTGTCTCCTGATTGATCAGTTCTGCTTTCATATATTGTGTCTGAATCAGGAACTAGTCCAAAAAACAGTTTATGCCAGGTAGCCCAGTAGAAGGGCTTGATTATTGGAGACTAATTGCAAACATGTTCAAAGAGCTGAAAGACCTGTAGGGACCATAGATTAGCAACACCAAGAAGTCAGTATCACCTCATGGCTGGAGATGAGGGATGCGATGGTACCTCGGTCCAAAGCCAGGGCTTCAAGATTGGAATGGGATGGCTGACTGTATCTGGAAGCTGCATGACCGGACCCAGAACCGCAGACAGAGGGGCTGTCCAGAATGGGCCAAGGCTGTGGACAGACAGAGCTCTCACCGGAGAAGCAGTTCAAAGCAGAAACAAAAGAGAACTAACTCTGTTTCTGCTACTCAGTCTTTAGGCTCCTGTCAGTTCTTTACAACTGCAAAACCTAGCCAGAACCCAGTGATCAAAGACGGCGGAACATACAGAAGAAAGACAGAAAAGACATGCAGGGGCTGGTACATCGGCTTAAAAAGATATTCAAGTTGATAGTTGTTTTTTGCTTAAAACTGTTTATTTCTAAATGTTGAACTTCTGAATAATTTTTTTTTCTTGTTTTACTATAGGTAAGCTAGAAGAAACTTCCAAATGCTGATTGTTGAAATTAGTATTCAAACTTAGATTGGTAAAGAAGGAATAAAAGTATTTAAAGTGGATTCACAGTGGGAAAATTATTAAGAATATTTGGAGAAAAACAATACATTGGATGTTGCTGCCACGGTTTACATAGAATAGTGATTGGGAGAGCAGGATGAGAAGATAGCAAGGTAAGAATGGAGAGGAACTTTTATACTTTTTTGAGTTTCCTGGTTTGCACTGGACCTTTCTAAGAAGTTTTTAAATTAGAAAGAGACACGATCACATATGTGTTTTAGGTTGACCACCCTGAAAGCATTAAGGAATATAGTAGAGGAAAAAAAATCTTCAAAAAATCTTCCTATGGCTGCATTAAAAACAAAAAATAGAATCTTACAGTATATTTATATCACATGTGTGAGTTATTAATTATGCTTTAAATTTGCAATAATGTTTAAGAGGCAATCAGTTTAGTTCTGGAAAAGACATTTGTGTTGTCTTTAGGTTAATAACTTCTTTACCTGATCTAATAGGGATGTCATTGGAATGTAGACAAATGAAAAATTTAGGAAATTTGATAGCTCATTATAGTTGGCAAAAATCTCCTGTATAAATTGTTGAATAAATTAACCCCAGGTCTAAAGCTAATCAGCTAAAGATTTCCCCCATTTACTCTTAAAAATTTAGCAATTCAATTTTCAAGTGTTGTTTAATGACTAGTGTGTGCATATAATAATAGATACTGAAGAGAAAATATAAATGAAGTATGTTGTTTACCTTAATAAGTTCAAAAGTTAATGGAAGGTATAATATGCATTAAATATTAGATTCAATGATAATGTAGATTGTATATAGTAAAGGGCAAATTGAATTGCTGGCAGCAGGTGTCATAAAAGCTCAAATAATTAGGAAACCAATATGGAGTGATTTGATTGAAGAAAACTTCATAAAGTAAAGACATCTTAGGATTTTCCTACAGTTTTATGTCATTTTACTTTCTTCATGATTATCATTGTTCCATTATTCCTAAATGACTTTTAGAAATATTTTTGCAGTCTGTTGATATAGAATTATTTATTAACAAATGAAATGCTTGTGTTAGATTTTCTGTATTTCACAAAGAGCAGAAGTAATTATGATTAAAATGTAGTCCAGGTGCCTTCATCTGTTTTTTGAATTTCTTCCTTTTATTTTTATTTCATTGAAAATGTATTCATTACCACATTGAAGAACTGATGTTCATATTTAGTTTTATTAAACCCATTGTGTATGTATACCTTTGAAATATTTCAAAGCCATTGAAGATATTGATTGATGAAATACCATACTGGTGACATGGCAGATAATGATTTGTTTTTCAAGAAACCCTTTGGGCGTAGTAGATGATATATTTATTGATTTATCAGTATATGTGGAGAAAGAGCAGAATAATATAAAGTAAAACATGAGTCTCTTATACCAAAAATGTTTTTGGTTTGAAGTATTCAAAGTAAAATATGGGATTCAATAGGTTGATTTTGCCTGAAATGTAATGACATGTTATGTTTACATTTGATTTAAGAATCTTAAATCTTGAGAAGACGTAATTGTCTTTGTTCCCTATTTTTGCCAGAGTGATGAAGACTAAGTATGACTTTCTTTTTGTTGGTTAGTCAACTTATAAGGACATCCAGTTTTTTATCTACTAGTTAAAAACCAACTTTCTTTGACTTTCTTTTCCCCTCCAGTCCAACCATGAGGTCATTATGTTGGAGCTAGCTACTGATACACCTTAACACACTGCTCACAGTTGGGCCCCATGACAAAGGTCTGCTCCCCTTTCCATAAACAAGAAGAGAGGCCTAATAATTAACATGTGAACCCAACAAAGTAATTGAATATTTTATCCAGTGCATTTCTATGTGGAGTAGGCAAAGAAAGGCCTCTTTCTTCTGTGATTTAAATATCTGAGCTCACAGTTTCAGAAGGCCTTGTCTTCCTTTGTGCAGAGAACTCACAGAGAAGGAAGTCAACAATTTGCTTTGCCTACATGAATTCCCTGATTGAAAGCATGTTAAACTGAAACTACTGCAAATTTGCATCTTTCTTCATTTCTATGTGCAATTGAAGTATTCTTCTGTGAATCATCTTTTTAACTTAAATTCTTCATAACCTAAAACATAAGAAAATCACCTGTTGCATATCTTCCAAAAAATAATTACAGGTCCACAATATTTTATTCTAAATCTTTGGTACAGATACAATTTGGAATTTAGATATGTTGTGTAGAATTCCAGGGATGTCAGGGTAACACTCTGGAGACAAACTCATTAAGATTTCTACAGTGATATGAATGAACAGTCGCACTAAATGGGATTAAAAAGAGTTGGGAATATCCTACTGTCAGTTCAGATCAGTTTTGTTTCCAAATGAGTTTTAACACCAAGCCTAAGGGAGAGAAAAACTTATTTTCAGGGATCTTTGGATTTTGGAAATGCAGAAAAGGATTAGGAACTATGCTCTAGTTCATGTTAACTATTCAGTATTATATCTCCTAATCTTAAAGATATAATTTTTACAGTCATGTCTGATGAAAGCTTGCAGTAACTATCTCATACATTGACTCCAGCCATTCCTATCTCCCACCCAGAGGCCATTCCCAGTGAGGCAGTATTGTTTGTGGGGATGAAATGCATAGGATGAATGTGGGCATTTGAGATTGAAATGTAAGTAGCAAGACTTCTAAATCTATCCATCCATCCATTCAGGAATGAGAGAGAGCAGAGAGCAGAGAGGGACACACAGAAATTTGTTATAAGAAATTGGCTCAAGAAATTTTGGAGGCTGGCCATCCAAAATCTGCAGAGCCAGTGTCTGTGTTCAAGTGCAAAGGCTGAAAGCTGAAGGCCAGCCCTTTTTTCTGTCCAGGCCTTCAACTGATAGAATGATGCCTATCCAAATGATGGAGAGCAATCTGCTTTATAGTCTACTAATTTCAATGTTAATCTCAGTCAAAAACACCCTCACAGAAACACCCAAATAATGTTTGAACAAATGTCTGGGCACCCCAGGGCCCAGTCAAGTTAACATGTAAAATTAACCATCGCAAAATAATGTAAATATTGCCTATCTGGGAATGCTTTGTAATGTGATATTTAAATATCATATATAAGAATAGTCATAGTTTCTCTTCTGATTATATTTTCACTTATTGCTGTTCTGGACTTCCCTGATGGGTTAGAGGGTAAAGCATCTGCCTGCAATGTAGGAGACCAGGTTTCGATCCCTGGGTCGGGAAGATCCCCTGAAGAAGGAAATGGCAACACACTCCAGTACTCTTGACTGGAAAATCCCATGGACGGAGGAGCCTGGTTGGCTACAGTCCATGGGATCACAAAGAGTCAGACACAACTGAGCGACTTCACTTTCTTTCACCTCTTATTGCTGTTCTACTAAAATGAAAATAAATGCACTCAAACATAGGATGTTTAATTTGTTTGAAAATCAGCCTATTTCCTCTTTAAATAATTCAGAAATTTAGTATAATTTATTATCTTTTCATCACTTTTTATCTCTCTGACTCTTCTTTGAGTTCTCAATATTCCTCTTTCAAAGAAAAGCTGAAAGTAATGTTGCCTAAAAGTTTCCATGTGTTGATTTATTTCTGTGAAAACCAGAAGCTGACAGATTGTATTATAATTAATACATTGCCTATATTTTGATGACTAGGTAATTCTGAAAAAAAATCACTTGTTGAGATTTCATCTTTCATCTTACAAATGTAAAAAATATTAATTTCATAATTTCTGTTATTCAGCATTGATTTGATTATATTTCTGTCATGTTATACACTACTCACATGAGGATACTTACTTCAGTGTCCTATATAGTTGAGTATACATTTGACCTTATAAAATATTTTGACATAATAATTTTATTATAAGTCATAAAGAAATATTTTTCCCCACAAAGATGATGGAAGGCATCAAAATATCCTGTGTCTGACAGTATTTCTTCAAAACAATAAACATAATCTGCAACAGAAAATTGCTAGTTCTAAGAAATGATATGCTTCTTATTATCTATGGTATTTTTCACCAACCAGTCACATAGAACTATTATTGAATAATATTTCATCAACATCCTCGAAAATACCAATGAAAGTCACAGGTATTACCAATGATATTTCCTATAAATAAATAACATTTATTTATAATTACTATTTGAATAAAAAAATCACTGTAAAGTTGCCTACCAGTTAATTCAACATAAATGGAAGCTTCAAAGATAAATATAAAATCTTACTCTGTGTCAGACATTTTCATAACGCAAAGGTGCATACGCCTCTAGGCTCCTTGTCCACACAGAGGGTAAGTTCCAGCACGGTCCAGATCCTGGTGCTTCCTTTGGTTAGTGTCGATTTTGGTTATGTTGCTGTTTCCTCATCAATTCTAAGGGAAATGACTCTTGGGAGCTGTTTTCAGACATTAAAAGTTAAGTGTTTTTCAGAGTTTTAAGAGGAAAATTAACTTACATTTATTGAAATGGATACATACTATCATTTACAAAATTATTCAGAGCATATGCACAAAATTTCAGAAGAGCATTTGATTTTTTTTTTTAATAGCACCTTTTTGACCTTTCCACACATAGATGGTTCGATTTTTAAAATCATTGTTGTTATATGTTGTCATACCTTTAAGGTTAAGGAATAGAAAATTTGGAAAAAACTTAAAAGATAAGAGCAATTTAAATTTCAAAACAGCAAGACAGCAACAGAAGTAAATCCTCACCCACTGGGAAGTAAGCTGACTAAAGATAATTACTAGATGCAACCTGGAAGCACAAATGCGTAGGTTATCTAAGGTCCTGGGATGAAGTGAAAGTCAGTAGTGGGACAGCAGAGCAGCCACTACTTACTTCACGGAAGTGCAGATCGAAGATCCAGATTAGAGTTCCTGAGTCCATCTCTCTAGTTCTTTGCATTATGATACCCTATGTCACCCAAACATAAACATAACATAAAAAGTAAAACTCATTCACACTACACTGGGTGGACATTTTTGAAGACTGTTGGCAGTTTGAACACTGGAAGATGATTTAGGTTTTTACACCTGATGATACATTCACTTCTCAAACCAGTCCATAAAGTCCAAAATAACTATACTTAAATAACTTAATGAAGCAACTTAAAAGTTAGGCATGTTCTCAGTTTTTAAAGACATAATCTAAGCATAAATCTGTCTTATTGAATAGAGCCAAGTAAACACTACAGGGAATTAATTTGAAACTAAATCTGAATTGAAGGTCTCTTTGGTGAGTTTAAAAATAGGCACTTCCCTGCCAATGAAATAGAACACATGTGAATATTCATTTGTTACTGTGAAATTTAGTTCCCTTCTTCAAGAAAGTGCCATTAACAGCTGTAATTTGCACAGTTATCAGCTCCTAGTTTTCTCTTTGGTCTTCCATTTGAAAGTGTGAAGAATTTTGATGATCTGTACTAATCAGGCTGATGAGTAATATGTACAAAATATATAGTTATTCTGAAAATGAAGTTTGAAGCCGTGTGTGTGTGTATGCACGTGTGTGCTTAGTCACTCAGTCGTGTCTGACTCTTTGTGACCCATGGACTGTAGCCTGCCAGGCTCCCCGTCCATGGGATTTCCCAGGCAAGGGTACTAGAGTGGGTTGCTGTTTCCTTCTCCAGGGGATCTCCCCAACCCAGGGATCGAGCCTGGGTCACCTGCAATGCAGGCAGGTTCTTCACTGTCTGAGCTACCAGGGAGGCCCATATATATGTAACTGAATCACTGTGCTGTACATTTGAACATAACATGACATTGTAAATCAACTATACTTTGTTAAAAAAAAATAAAAATATACTAATATGAATGAGATAAAATATAATAATCATAAATATATTCAAGCATCCATAAAAGCTACATTTGTGTTTATGAATAAGAGGAAAGGCTCAGTAAATCAGGAAAACGTTATGATGGCAGACATGGGCCTTGATTGTAGAGAGTGGGCTTCTTCCATGCATCAGAAGTAAATTTCCACAAGGACTTCGAGAATTTTAGAGAAACAATTTTCCTATTCTTATAGCTTCAGAGAATTTGAAAATTAAAAGTGTCTCTGTCACTTCAGTTGTCAGCTCACACACAGACCTAGTCAAATACTGATGACCAGAGCTAACTTGCTATTCCCAAGAAAATTAGACATTTTAAAGCTTAATAATTTCCCTAAAATATAGAAGGAAAGAGTGCTGGGAGTGGATATGTGAATAAGGGAGAAGGGGCCACTTTGGGAGAGTGAGTATTTTACATGCAGTTTTTGAAATTTTGCTTGGAGTGTATCCAATATTTAAGAGCTTAAATTGTACCTTTCCTATATTTGGATTTTTATGTTAGTGATAAATTATAATGTTTGTTGGTTTACCTTTTTTTTTTTTTTTCTCTACTTGCAATCAATATTTGTTTAAATCTTGGTTTTCTTTGCTGTTTTTGTAATTGCTTTCTCACTTCACAACAATTTATTTATAGCGCCAAAACAAAGAGGTTGGTAATTCAAGGCCAAATTCTCCTAATTCTGATCCAAATTTGCAAAAATGAAGCAAAGGCAACATTTATTTGTCAGCTTCCTGGCAGAATGCTTTTGCTGGGAAATCATTTGTGGTGTTTTTAGAAAAGGAGGGCTAAAAGCCTTATTTTTCATTCCTGCATAAAATAAATTCTGGACTAAAGGACAATCTTTAATACCAAGTCCAATGTGTAGAATTTGTTTTTCTGAAATTACTTCAAAATTCTGTGCTACTGTTGCTTTATAAAAAAAGCACCCATCTTCTTATTCAATATTGGAAGCATTCTCTAGGTTATCTGCTCCCTCCTTCAGCCAAATATGTTAGTTCTGAAAATAAGTTAGGATCAGTGTGACTTCCTTTAAATTTGGCCACGCTGCACAGCCTATGGGATCTTCCCTGACCAGGGATCAAACCTGTGTCCCCGCAGTGAAAGTGTGGAGTCTTCACCACTGGACCTCCAGGGATGTCCAGTGTGACTTAAAAAGACAGATCATGGACCTTGCAGCTGTCTGCTGAATAAGTTTTCTTTTTTTCCTCCTCTTTCCCTCAACCCCCCACCAAAGTGTCGTATGCTGCATTTTTTTCCCACCCAACAATGATTCCCTGTTTTTCCCTGTTAATCTGATATTGAGTAGAATTTGGAAAACCAGAGCTAAACTTGCATTAATACTTTGAATTACCCTACTACAAGTTTAAAAGTGATTCAACATGCTGGACTAGTAGCTCAGCTTCCTTGAGAACTTGACCTTTAAAGTGAAGAAATTAGGATGCCTGTTCAGTTAGTGCTTCTATAATGTAATGACTCTCCAGGAGCATTAAGTTCTGACACTTTATAATAATAAGCTTCTCTATACTCTGTATAATTTACTTAGTTCCTTTGGTGCTAGTAGAATCTGACTCTAGTATGATGCATAGTTATGGCTTCCTAGACAAACACAGGTCCAAGGCATGGACATAGCTGCTGTGCTGCTTTCTCCAGTGTTCTCCCCCCCCCCCCCCCCCACTCTATTTACTTATTCTAACATTCCAAATGGTGAAGTAATGTTGTTGCAATGCATCATTTGTATGGATTAAATTCAAGAGCACACACAGGAGGTACAAGTGTGAATTCATGTTAGTTCTAGAGAATAGCCACATTTGAAAATGAGTGTTAGTTCAAGAGGCTGTAAGTTTTATTTTATTTAACTTCAGAGTGTTGTTTTTGTCTTCTGACTCAATACCAGTAGTACTTCAGCTTTTCTTCAGTTAGCCAAGAAAGATTTATTGGTTCTTGGGATTCATCCTTTGCCAGGCATAGTGTGTTCTATGACACAAAGATACACTTAGAGCTTTTCAAACATGAAACTCGCTTGTTTCTAGTTACTTTGGATAGCATAGATTCTACTTCTCTAAGTGGTTATATATCAACATCATAATAAATAGAAGAATTCCAACATAACAGCAAACATGTTATTAAATAAAATAATAGCATATGCAAAATAGCCACTACCTCATAGAAGCCTAAAATGGAAAATCAGTCAGCCATATTTGTTTTCTAGGCTAGATAGGAATTATAGAATAAAATATGGGGAGGAAACTGTGAAGATATCTTTTCTTCCTTATAAAGATTCAAAAAGTAAAGCATTTCCTATTGCCTGCCATGAGATTTTATAAGTATTCTCCATAGGCTTTAGGGGTTATTTTATTTCCTGTTTAAATATTAGTCATAGAATATTAATTATATAACTATAGTTTTACTCCACAAATACTATAATTATAAAATGTTGATAACCTGATTACCATTAATTATAATATTCTGATAGAAAACTAATTATAAAACTGACTCTGTAATCTGAGCAAATGCATTTGGCAGTAGTTGCCACAATTTAATTTTCTGCTTAAATAGCTGTACTTTTAATAATGTTATTCCAGAATTTAAAGAAGATTATATGTGTCTTTTTCTTTGTCTCTTTTCTATCAAGTTAATATTTTGGGGGCTAAATGTACTTCAAGCACTTTTTTCAGACTCATACAATTTGCTTTCAGGCTGAAGCAATTTCAAAACCCAGATAAGTGGCTGAAGTAGAAAGTTTTATCTTTGTTAGCAATAAATCAACAAATCCAATTAGGAAAATGTGTATCTCAAAAAATTTGACAAGACTATATAGCCAGCTTTCAGTTTTATAGGATCAGCAACTTAAGGCAGGTACACATAAAACAAGCTCAAATATATTATTCAAGAAATGGGCCATAAAATTCCATTGATTAACCAGCAGAAAAGATTTGTCAAGGGGATAAATTGTTCTATGGCCCCTGCAGGTTTAATCTAAACCTGAATCTTGGTTGGCAGTGCACATGACCACTTACCCTGAGGCCTGAAAGGATAAGTTCTCCTAGGACCACAGGTGAAGAAAATCTCTCATACAAGGTTGACCCTACCCACCACTGTCTTTTCTCTTAGAATAATGCATAATTAGCTAGCTAATGATGATGTTAGGTAGTTAGAATAGGAAAAAGGAGTCCAAAATGGCAGTGGCTAAAAGACAAAGAAGGGAAAAGCCTGTGGAAATAGAACAAAGGAAGGTCCAAGGACTGAAGTGAGAATCTCAGGTAAAACAGCCCTCCTGGCTATCTCAATTTACATAGGGTGGGTTCAGGGGAAGGAGAAAAACCATATAAAAAGAGGAGCCAAAATTCTCTTCTCTTCACATCTTTTGGGTTGGCCCACCCTCATGCCTCGAGGATGTATTTTTCTTTGCTTCTAAATAAAGCTGAGCTGTGACACAGGGCTGTAACACTGATCTGTCCGAGGAAATTACACAGGGCTGTAACACTGGTGCGTCCATCGCTTCAAATTTTTTTTGCAACGAAACTGAACTGAGGAAATTACACACTCCCCTGACATCTATGGTGCCGTGATTTGGATTTAACCTGGATGAAGCAACCTCAGTTCAGCCCCAGCGAGGCGGAGGCCAAGCACTGCAGAAGCCCAACTCTGCGAAAGCTCCCATGGTAGAAGCTGAACGCTAAGAAAACGTAGTGCAGGGGAAGTGACAAGAAGCCCAGCATGCTGGAAACTGGGACAGCAAAAACAAACTTGGCATAAGCTCACGTGGCTCAGTCTCAGATTCCAGAAGACCTTTGGTTGGGATAGGAGGTCCTCGCCCCTATGGTTTGAAGGACATATGGCTAACAAAATCTTAATTCCTTTACAATTGCTCATTTCTTGTTTCCTTGAACCCTCGAGAATAGGCAAGCAGCAGTGGGTATAATTGAGGGACTCTGGCAGGGGCTACTCCTCACTGTGTCCCAAAGGCTCCACTATCCACTGTGCCCTAGTAGCTGTTGCTCAAGCGAGTGGAGGTTCTTCTGTCATTAATCTTCTTTGTGCCAAGGATCAAGCCAATAAAAACTGAGCACAGGTCAGGTATTTAGCAGATTTTCCAGCAGGTTAGGTAGGGGATTCCTTGGCATGTTTTTCCCACTGCTTTTTCCTCCTGTCCTTCAGCTCCTGTCTCCTGGAACTTGAGCCGTGGTGCCTGGCTTCAGAACCTAATGAAGCTCAGGCTCTTGATGTCTCATTGAAAAAATTCAGTGAAAGACAGAAAGATAGATAAGAGGTGGATTTGTTCAGATTCAGAGAGAACCACAGTCCACAGGGTGTGGGCCATCACAGAGGGTGAGTGTGGTGGCCATGGAATATGGTGCTTATTATTATTAAAATACTCCTCATGCCCCTAACAGGACCAGATAACCCACTCCTTTGTCATACTTCTGTTATTACCTAAAGTAGGTCTATGACAATGAAATGTTTACCCTTGGAAACACCCTAAACTGCTCTTATGGGGGACTAGGGGATGAAATCAGTGACTTACATTCCTTCAGAGGATAAGGCTTATGGCTGTTCCAAGTCTCAGGGCACAGGCTTGGATTGCTTTACATCATGGTATCTCTTCCCATCTGTGGTAGACAAACCAGCAATGAGTTACAACCCCTTAATCCTACCCAGCACTGGTCACGCTGGAGACCTGGGGGATGCCCAACTCCAGTCCAGGGGTCCCAGGAGGTAGACATGCCTTGACCTGCACAGGGACCCAGGTCTTGGGAGGCCAACCTTCCTTGACCTGCCCGGGGATTTGATCAGGAGGCTGTCACTCCTCAGCCTTCCTGGGGATCTGAACCCTGACCCGGAGACACCTGGCTCTCAGGTTGCAGCAATACTGGCTAGGATAAGCTTTAGAAAGACATACCCCTAAGGAAGTCCACCCATGAAAATAGAAGGAAGCCTATTAGTTGTGGTGCTGTGCCCAGTCTCAGCAATAACTCAGGAGCCCAATGAGAACCCTGTTGCCTTTCTGGAAAGGCTAAAAGAGGCCCTCCAAATGATTACCAATTTGGACTTAGACTCTTACGAGTTACAGGTGATCTTAAAGGACAAATTCCTGTCTCAATGTGCATCAGACATCAGGATAAAGTTACAACAGCTACAGCAGCAGGACCCTGTTGCTCTATAGATGAGATGGTCCAGACAGCCATCAATATCTTTTAGAACAGGAGAGAGAGGCCAAGACCCAGGAAATGGAGAAAAGGAAAGTGATAAGGTATGCCTAGATGCTGGCCGCCCTCCAGGGAAGCCCTATGGCAAACCCTGAGTCCTTAAAGGATAAGGCATGAGGCAAATGCCTATTCTGTAGACAGGCAGGACATTGGGCCAAAGAGTGTCCAAACTGTGAGAAGCCTCCTAAAAGGCTTGCTACAAATGCTATCAATTGGGACATTAAGTGGCTCTTTGCCCTCGGGACTCCAGAGCCTCAAGGTCAGGCATCAAGCCTTCCCTCAGTATGGTTCAACAGAACTGAAGTGGCCCACTCCACAGTAGAGTGCCTGCCTGTCACAGATAACCATCACGGGGCTGGAGCCAAGGGTGCAACTGGATGTGGCAGGTAGGTCTGAGAATTTCTTGGTTGACACAGGGGCTATCTGCTCTGTCCTGACCTCCTTAATCTGGAGCCTTCTCCTCCCAAACCTGTACTATTTTAGGTGCTACAGGAAAACAATTACAAAAATATTCACCTGAGCCCTTTGTTGCTGAGATGGACAAATATTTCCCACCAGTTTCTGGGGGTCCCTGAGTGTCCTATTCCCTTATTGGACACTGCCTTGATTTGAAGGTCCCTGCCTTCAAAATCTTGCTACTATTATATCCCTGATAGAAGATGCTTTAAAACTCTCTTCTAGGGGCAAATTAACTATTTTTCGCAGTCACCAAGTGAAACAACTCCTAAACGGGAGAGGCCATTTATGGATGTCTAATCAAAGAATCCTCAGGTATCATGTAGTGCTGATGGAAAATCCAGGCCTGACTAGATCCCTTAGTGAGGTTCTTAACCCAGCCATCCTCCTGCCTACCCCTGAGGGCTCTCTCCCCTTTCACTCCTGTCTAGAAACTTTGGACCACTGGACAAAACCCTGAGAGGATTTGTCAGAAGATCCTCTGACCAATCCTGAGGAAATCTGGTACACTGACGGAAGCAGCTTTGTCTTGGATGGAAAAAGAAGAGCCGGATATGCAATAGTCTCCAGTTTTGAGACCATAGAGGCTAAACCTCAACATTAGCTGAGCTTATAGCCCTGACTCAAGTGTTAGAGCTGGGAAAAGGAAAAAAGAATAACCATTTACACTGACTCCAAGTATGTCTTTCTAGTGCTACATGCACATGCTGCTGTGGGAAAGAAAGAGGCCACTTAACCACCCGAGGATCCCCAATCAAATATGGTGATCAAATCCTTAGGCTCTTGGAGGCAGTCCATCTGCCCCCTGAGGTTTCAGTCTCCAGTTGTAAAGGACACCAAAAAGGGAGCACGGAAGTGGCACAAGGGACCCAAGCAGCCAATCAGGAAGCTAAGAGAGCAGCAGCACAGAACAATGACCTAATAGGGGCTGCCACCTTAGTTCCACAGACTAATTTGCCAGAAAGTCCTTCATATACTAACGGCGAGACCCTTAAAGCTAAGAGTGAAGGTTTTCAAGAAGATCATATGGGGTGGTTCCAAAAGGAAGGACTCCTTTTTCTGCCTGGGAACCTCCAGTGGAAGTTGGTTAATTCCTTACATGTCACTGCTCATTTAGGGGAGAAGGCCCTCCAAAGATTACTAGAAAGGTCCTTCAGAGGAGCAGGTCTCTAAACTATAAGGCAAGTGGTCTTCTCTTCTCCCACTTGCCAGTTAAATAACCCCCAAGGAGCTCAAAGACCTCAGCTTTTTCAGTTCATCCAATGGTGTGGGACCTACCCAGGAGAGGTCTGGCAGAAGGATTTCACCCAGATGTCTTTGAAGAGTGAAGGCTTTCCCACTGGGACTGAGAAGGCTGAGGAGGTGGTAAAAAAACTGCTCCATGAAATCATTCTGAGATTTGGTCTACCCACGCCATTACCAAGTGACAATGGGACATCATTTACTTCTAAGATCACCCAAGGGGTCTCTAAAGCATTGGGCATTCTTATTATCTCCATTGGAGACTGAGACTGGAGGCCTCAGTCTTCAAGAAAAGTAGAAAGAGTCAATCAATTCTTAAAATCAGCAATCTTGAATGAGATGCATTGTTTCTGGGAAAATACCTCCAGCTAAGATAAAGAAGGTCTCATAATCCTAAAGCAAAACATTCTGGATCCTACAGGACCTCAAAGAATGAGCTAGAGAGTTCTTGGGGGTGGCTACAATCTCTCTTTGGGGGATCCTTCTCCTGGTGATGGGAAATTTGGAGTTGGCTAATGCCTTTACTAATTCTTGTTATCGCCATATTGATGCTGCTTATGATTGCTCCATGTATAATCAGTTGTCTAAGCCATTTTGTCTCTGCCCAGGTAAACAGGCTATACAACATGCAGTGCCAGTTCAACAAGGATATATAAAACTACAGCTGACCATGGAAAATATCATTCACCCTTAGATGGACACTGCTATAAGGACTCTGAAGCTTGAGACTAGCAAGAGGGGGAAGCCCAATGCCCCTTGCCATCCCAGTTCAGCAAGAAATAGCTGGAGAGACCTCAACACCCATATTTCCAAAGAATTGGGCCTCCCATCACTTGAGGAGTGACTCTTAGGTAGTTAGAATAGGAAGAAGGAGTCCAAAATAGTGGTGGCTAGAAGACAAAGAAGGAAAAAGCCTGTGAAAATAGAATAAAGGAAAGTCTAAGGACTGGAGTGAGAACCTCAGGTGAAACAAACAGCCCTCCTGGCTAGCCCAATTTACATAGGGCAGGCTCAGGGGGAGGAGAAAAAAACATATAAAAGAGGAGCCAAATTGAGCCCTGGAAGGGCTTCTCTTCTCTTCACATCTTTTGGGTCGGCCCGCCCTCACACCTCGAGGATGTATTTTCCTTTGCTTTCTAAATAAAGCTGAGCTGTAACTTAGAGCTGTAACACTGGTCCATCCATCGCTTCAGATTTTTGTTGCGACAAGACAGAACCAAGGAAATTACACACTCCCCCAACAGCATCATCTGAGTAAAGACTGGTTTTACTAATAGGATGTTTTTCTCTGAATTCTCTTGAGGTAATATATAATTTTATAAATCATAGTGACATAATATTAGAAAAAGTCTTTCAAAAATTTCATAATTTCATTTTTATAATATTTGCTTCAGAACAGATATTTCAGTCCTGGGAATGTTAAGTTACAGTCTAGATTAAAAAAGAGAAAGAGAAAGAAACTTCTTAATATAAATTACAAGGTCAAAAAAAGTTGATTGATTATAAGCTTTAATAATGTTTTATAAATAGTTGGTTAGCATGCTAAGAGGGACTATGTAAGGAACATTAAAAATCTTTGACCCTTTCAAAGCGTTATGCTAAATTAATACATATTATAATTTTTAATGTGTGGTTACTCTTCAGTGCTTAACCTCTGTGACTATTGATCATTTCATAGCAGGAGAAGTTTTTAATCTTTATAGCTTAAATGTTGCTGGACACGAATTAAGAGCCAGTAGCAGTGGGTGAGACTGAGGGGGGCTGATAACATATCTTTCTCCATTTCTTCTGGAATTATCTCCATCAGTTTACTAGTTCAGGTAAAGGAGAGCCTTTTGAGAACTGCCTCTAAATAAATGATTTGATGGTGATGGGTCCAGTTTCATACACATACATATTACTTAAGCCTATAGCTGATGGGTGGTGGAAGGTCCCTCTATTCAATTATATCTTCCCCTCTGTCCATTTGAGTTCCCCAGTGGGCACTTCTTTAGAGATGAAAATGCAATTGTTACCTGAATGTATGATAATGATGTTGGCAAATGGAAACAGATACAAAATACAAGTAATCAATTTCATGAGGGTCTAAGAAATATATGAGTAATGATTAAAGGAAATGTGGTATTAAGAGTTGTGCAAAATAAAAGAATTTGGAGGGAGGAAGCTGGTATTTCTCTCCTAGTCTAGGAAAGACTACCATATGCAAGAGAGAATATCGCACATTTATTCTAGGTGGCTTCAAAGGCAGAAATAGGAACAATGGCTAGAAATCACAGGGGATTCAATGTGAATAAATATATTAAAAAGACTGTACAATTTCAGTGGTCCAAAATGAAATGAACGGCTGCAGGAGATGACGGTACCTCAGGAGATAATGATTGGTTTAGAAGCCATATGCTGGGGACAGTGGAAAAAATAAAATTGATATATAAATTGTTGCATGTGCTGTGCCCTGTTTTGAGTGCTTAACATATTTTCAATGCATTTAATCCTGATGAAAATCTAGAAAGGTAAATTCCGCATCATTCCATTTGACAGATGAAGCAAAGAGAAGTTTAAATAATATATCCAAGGTCCCACACATGATAAGTATGGAGCTGTGTTTTGAATTTATGCAATTTGGCTTTAATATCTATTCTTTTAACCACTGTGCTGTTTGAACTCTAAAGAGTCACCTGTTTATACTACTGATATTACTGTATACGAATGTTTTTCAGTTATTTAGTGCAATGTAGTTATGAAGAGGACTGTGTGAATGGAGTGATAAGGAAGTCAGAAAAAGTCCAGAGTGTTGAATGTTGCTACAGATACCCCACAGAATGACACCTTAAAATGATTTAGAAGACTTCCCAAAGAAAATTTTCCAGTGTATTTCAGGCTGCCCATTCCTTCTGGATTAAAGTGGAGAATAAAATTTCAGCTTTTCTCAGTTGGCAGACTGTGGAATAAAATCTTTCCAACAAAGAAAGCTTCAAAAGTACCTATTTTGACTATGTTTCCCACTGCTAGGTAGTTTTCTGCAAAGTTGAGTATAATTTTAGGTCCCCTATAATCTGACCCTACTTTATTGTTCAAACAGTTTGGTGAGTTGATTTTTCTCACTTTACTTTTCCATATTCACCATCTATACCTTACCTCAATATAGCTTCTGTTCCTTAGCTTAGGTTATCTTTTATTAACCCCATGATAAGCAAACGCTAGCTCACCTAAAAGTACATGTTAGGTTTTATCTCCTTTTGAAAGCTTTCCAGAGTTGCCCACACCAATCTGTTTTTGTTCTATATTATGGGGTAAATGTAGTTGGTAGGTTTAGCATAGCTTAATTCTCTAATTAGTTCTCTCCATGAGGAATGTAAACCATTGATTACATACACTTTAGCAGCTATAGTTCAGTATTAGTATTTTTGATATATTGGATAACTGTGGAGGATTTGCTTCTTTTAACTTTATCTAGTTGCCTGATACAGTCATTTCTACAGAAGTAACAGTGAGAAGTTTTTATCTTGTAACAAATTTCTATTAGATCTCTAAAAAGCTTGTTAAAAATACATTCTCTGATGTTCCAGTTACTGGTCTACTGGCTCTCAGCTTCATTCCAACCTTCCATTGTTCTCCTTTGTATGGCAGCTGGAAGTGAACAAAGTCATCTTCTCTTACTCCCTTGCTCACAAGTACTTCCACAAAGATTTGGCCAATGGGAAGCACTAGCAGGAGACTGCAAGAGGAAAGAAGAAAGAAACATTCTTTAATTTCCATTTCGGTGGTGTCTCTGGTGGCAGCCGTGGCAGCACAGGAAGGTGACGCTGGGCTATAGAAGTGACTTTAAGTGACGAGGTCCTGAGCGTGTCAGTGGGGGTTTCAGCCCTGTCAGTAGAGACCAGGAACCCCTCAGTTCCTTTGCTATGGTCAAAGCAACTACAGTCTTGACATCTCTATGTCAGCTGAAGGGCTGCATCATGAGTTCAGCCCAGGGTTAGAAAGAGAGCTCTGACATCTCCTTCTCACACTCCTCCAGTATTGTCTCCCTTTTAGTTTTGCTTCTTTTACCTTTATGACACCAGAGTACATCATATGAAATGCCAGGCTGGATGAAGCCCAAGCCGGAATCAGGATTGCCCAGAGAAACATCAACAACCTCAAATATGCAGATGACACCACCCATATGGCAGAAAGCATAGAGAAACTAAAGAGCCTCTTGATGAACATGAAAGAGGAGAGTGAAAAAGCTGGCTTAAAACTCAGCATTCACAAAACTAAGATCCTGTCATCTGGTCCCATCACTTCATGACAAATAGATGGGGAAACAATGGAAACAGTGACAGACTTACTTTTGTTGGGCTTCAAAATCACTGCAGATGCTGACTACAGCCATGAATTAAAAGATGTTTGCTCCTTGGAATAAAAGCTATGAGAAACCTAGACAGCATATTAAAAAGCAGAGGCATTACTTTGCCAAAAAAGGTCTGTATAGTCAAAGCTATACTTTTTCCAGTAGTCATGTATGGATGTGAGAGTTGGACTGTAAATAAGGCTGAGCACTGAAAAATTGATGCTTTTGAACTGTGGTGTTGGAGAAGACTCTTGAGAATCCTTTGGACTGCAAGGAGATCCAACCAGTCAATCCTAAAGGAAATCTGTCCTGAATATTCATTGGAAGGACTGATGCTGAAGCTGAAGCTGCAATACATTGGCTACCTGATACGAAGAACTGACTCATTGGAAAAGACCCTGATGCTGGGAAAGATTGAATGCAGGAGGAGAAGGGGACAGAAGACGAGATGGTTGGATGGCATCACCGACTCGATGGACATGAGTTTGAGCAAGCTCCAGGAAGTGGTGAAGGACAGGGAAGCCTGGCATGCTGCAGTCTATGGGGTCACAAAGAGTCTGACATGACTGATCGACTGAATAACAACAACCCATAGGACATTTTGGTTAGCAAACCTTCCATTAAACCTCTCTCTGCTTGAAATATCTGGAGTGGTTCCTGCTTTCTTGACTAGATGCTGACTGTTTCATCGAGACCAATTCTATTTCTGGGGCTGGGATCATTCCTTCAATATCCTCTCAAGAATCTGGTTTCTGCCAGATTTTCTCATTGAGACTGGGCACTAAAGACAATGCATGCTGTCTCTGAATAGCCTTCTTTAAAAAAAACAGGCTCTCTAGTATATCGACATAACTCTGTCTCATTATATTTTCTTCTCACTCCTGTTTCATGGGCTTCAGGACACCCAACAAATACTAGTCATTATACCCGTCTGAATTCTGTACCTATTAGAGTTAGATCAAAAGTGTAGAGAGGTGGACATACAATTAAGTGCTAGAATAATGACAAACTCTATGTAGAATGCATGTTTAGGTCTTTGACCATAGAAACATGCTAATATTTGACCCATGATGCGAAATGTACACAGTTTATTGGTTTATTTTACAAATACTTCTGAGCCCACCCCATAACCCGGGCAAATTTCTGAGTATAGAGGCTGAGACTAGTGAACCAAACAGACTAGGTCCCTAAAGTGGCAAAGAGGAAAGTTTGAGGGGGCACATGTGATTCCTTTTCCTAAACACACAAATTAGAGGAGTGAGTTCTTTCTCTCCAGGGTGGGGTGAACAGAGACCATGGAGATTAGCCAAGAGCCAGCCAGAGTCAGGTGGGAGTCTCTTTTTGGAAATAAGGAGTGGAGAGATTGAGGCTCCCTTTGGCTTAAACTAGGCATCAGTTCAGTTCAGTTCAGTTCAGTCACTCAGTCGTATACGACTCTTTGTGACTACATGGACTGCAGCATGCTAGGCCTCCCTGCCCATCACCAGCTCCTGGAGTTTACTCAGACTCATGTCAATTGAGTTAGTGATGCCAGCCAACCATCTCATCCTCTGTCGTCCCCTTCTCCTGCCTTCAGTCTTTTCCAGCATCAGGGTCCTTTCAAATGAGTCAGTTCTTCACATCAGGTGGCCAGAGTATTGGAGTTTCAGCTTCAGCATCATTCCTTCCAATGAATATTCAGGACTGATTCCCTTTAGGATGGACAGGTTGAATCTCCTTGCAGTCCAAAGGATTCTCAAGAGTCTTCTCCAATATCACAGTTCAAAAGCATCAGTTCTTCGGCACTCAGCTTTCTTTATAGTCCAACTCTCACATCCATACATGACTACTGGAAAAACCATAGCTTTGACTAGTTAGACCTTTGTTGGCAAAGTAATGTCTCTGCCTTTTAATAAGCTGTCTAGGTTGGTCATAACTTTTCTTCCAAGGAGCAAGCATGTTTTAATTTCATGGCTGCAGTCACCATCTGCATCCAAAACCAGGTATAGCCAGTATTAAAATGGAAACATCATGGGAGAGATAACAGATTGACCTCATCTTTCATGTAGACGTCAGGATGATATTTTCTGTGAAGAGCTCTTGTAAATAGGTATCAGAGAAGGCCCCAGAAACACTGAAAGTAGTGATAGTCAAAATATTTAACATGCGGTTTGTCATGGGCACTGACTGGTTTGAATGGACACTGGCTATAAACTCTCCTATGGCCACACCAAATTATGCTGGTGAACCTTGTCACTGGTCACTGAGGAACTGAGAAAAGAGCAAGATAGAGAGAGACAAGGAGTCTGGAGTCACTAAATATAAAGTCATGCACTTTTGTTTACTGACATCTGGCCTCAACATAATTCTGATACTAATTTTGGCAAATTACATAATCAAGAATTACTTTTACTCTGAAATTAAGAAGATTGCATTCAACTTGTAAATTATTTGGCAACATAGTCACTTTCCCATACATTCTAGAAATAACTTTTTATCTGATAATGTATTAAATGTTTAGCTCCTTAACTGCCTGGATTTTCAGACAGGTGTCTAGCTGTGCAAGTAATATTCACTGTATATGCTTATTCTTACTTTAAGTTATCTCTAATTTTTAAGGTAATTTGCTGTCTGTTTTTGTTGTTCTTTTATGTCGTATTTATGAAATATTGTAGAAGTACTTGGTACATTTTCAGTGATCTCACTTGATCTGTCATTATCATCAATGCTGGGTCTTTTAAGGCATTTTAGACTGGGGATCAAGCCATTAAAATAAATGTATACAGTCAACTTTTAATTGCATGGTGCAAAATGTGGCTATATGAAATCTTTTTCAAAAATGATTTTTATAATCTTATTTATAATTTTTATTTTTTTAAATGCTATCAAAAGTATGATTTGCTTTCACAATCAGAAACATTTTGTATCAGTTAAGACCTTTGTACATATAATCTTGATATACTGGATTACCTTTTTTTAGGTATGTCATATTTTCATCAAAACAAAATTGGAGAGTTTTACAGTAAGCATACTTTTATTTGGTTGAATTGTTTTAAAGAAATAACACAACTGTCCTCCTCACTATTATGCATTTCCTTCCCCACTATTATGCACTATTATGCACTTCCTCACTAAAATATGCATTTGCTTTAACTAAAAATTTAAGATTTATTATAAGTCAATAACAAAAGCACAGTTTCCTTCTAAGCCTGTTACTAACTAGATCTTGCTAAGGTGTATTGATCTAATTTAGTTTTATTGCACTTTCCAGCCCAGGAATCTCAATAAAGATAAATAAAAAGGCAATTGCTAGATTTTTAATTAGAAAAATATGTAATAATGACATTATTTTCTTGGTATATACACAATGTACATACATATTTTAGTTTTATAACCAAAGACACAGAGCTTTGCATTTCACAGTTCATTTGATATGTATTAATTCTAATTTCAGTATCTAATGATTTATTCATTTAGATTTTTATACCATGATAACAGATAATAAATATTAATTTTTGCAACCTATATTTAAAAATACCAGGAATGGTGATCGTTTATATTAAAATATCTAACTTGCTAAATTTCAAAAACTAGAGATGTAATATACAACATGGAACAAACCTCATTTTTCAGAAACATTCATAAAATACCCCTAATTACTACCTGACATTTAGCTGACTTAATTTGGAAAGGTGAAGCTTAAGTTCAGCAGTGCTTAGACACCTCACTCATACTTCCAAGAAGACACAGCTTACAAGGATAACATTGGCACATAGCCCACCCAGAGGTTAACTGCCCACTGGGATTTGAGCGGTAAGTTTAGGCCACACATCATTGTCATAAGATTTAAATGATTGATTCATTTGTAGTATAAATTAAGTTTGTGCCGTTTTGTACACTGAAAACTGTGGTTTGCATTTTGGGTTTTCCTTCGTTTTGGACGTCTTCAGTCTTACCACGTGTACTGTCATCATGTTCTTCTTTCCTTAAGTGAGGAAAAAGAAAGGGGGTGGGTATGAATGGTTTTGGAGATTCCTGGGGCTTATGTGGGTACGTGTTCAAAGCCTGTGATTTAGTTTCTCCCCAGAGTCTGTGGAACCCCAGTAGAAGATGGTTATGTAGTAATTCTAGTCCTAGTTAAGGAGCCAATACCCTTAGGGGTATGGGCTTTGACATCACTTATGGATTGAATGCCTCCTTTTAGCATGTACAATCTATGCGTATTTAGGTAGGCTAGTTAATGTTCCTCTGCTTCAATTTCCTGAATTTTATCTCAGTGATACCCGCCTTGGATTTCTAGTCTGCAGAACTGTAAGGTAATAAGTTTGTGCTGCTTTAAGGCCCTAGGTTTGTGGTGATTTGTTACAACGTCCACAGAAATAAATGTAGTATTTCATGATCAAACTGACTTGTTTTGGGTAAGTGATGACACCTACAGCCCTTCGAGAACTCATCTAAATCAGATTTAGCCAAGCTATGTCCTGACACAGCAGAGAAGCACCTTAGGAGCTGTTCTGGTGATCCATTATTCCTTGCTTTATTTCTGCCTCATGGATATTTGTATCCTTGAAATCAATAGTAAAGTGTGATATTGTCGAAAATCTTTTTCCTGCAAGTCTGACTTAGCAGACTGTTTCCTGTAATATTCTCATTGCCTTTTTTTCCTAAATGAAACTATCAATGATATATTACTTTTCAATTCAATAGGTGTTTTTAAGATGATATCATATCTTCATATAGATTAGATTAGTATGTAAATACATAGTGAAATAATGACTGTATTAAAGAACTTACAATCTACTTGAATCACCTCAGTTATAACTGAATAGATAACAGAACATCATTTGAAGGATTATTTTCCCTCTATACAAGATGAGAGTCAAAAGTATCTGTGTTGGCCTCAAGAAAATCCCACAAAAATTTTCATATCTGTGCAGTAATATTGAGAGATCTTGAGTACTATTACTGAAAAAAAGAAAATCAGTTCTGGATAGTGATCTGAACAGAAAAGAAAATGCTAATATAAATTGCTTTGTTCTTTGTGAATCTAAGGGAGTTTTATACTTGGTATACTCCATCTCCAAGAGCTGTTTGTTGAGAGTAATTGAGTCATCACAGAAGCCAGATAGAGAAAGAATTAAGTGTGATCCATCATGCTCTGCTTCTATCCCCTCTATTGATGTAACATGAATAATGCCAACTCAATAAGGTGAAAAGTCCAAACTTGTCAAGTCAAGAATAAACTTGATCTGGATCTAAATAAACAGATCCAGTGATCTGGATCATTACTATAGCAGGAGAAAATTGGAAAAGCTGGTTTGTACATTACTATTATACTTCTGTACATAACTATAGCTTTGACTTGGAGATGCAGATTTTAGTTGCGATGCTTCAGACACAATCATTACACAAGCCTAGGTTGAAATAGCAAGGAGGAGAAAAAGAAAAATAAGAAAATCTCTGAATTGAAGAAATTAAACTTAAGTGTCCTGACAATTTTCAGGGATTAATATCTGATTAGCTTTTTGTAAACTAGAACGAAAAATGGCTGAAGTAATTATCTGATATTATTGATTCTTGTTATATAAGATTGTTTAATATATGTAATGATTATCTAAAAATAAAAGTAATAATTTTATAATGTGCCAGATTTTATTATATCACTCAAGAGCTCTATTATTTTATTGTCTACTATTCTTATTGTTCCTGTTTCACTTGAAACATAAAGGAAATCCACAGTAATTGAATACAGTCTTTAAATAGCACTTTGATGTGAGGATGATGATAAAAATAATGATGACTACACTTACTGAGTACTTACACATATCAGACATTGCATGCCCTATGACTGCCTGCATATCTCACATCTTCCAACAACCTAATGAGGTTGGTCTTTAACATCCCTTATTTATATGATGAAATTAAGGTCAATAAAGATTAGGTTACCTGGGTTGATAATATATGCAGTACTCAGAAAACCTCAAGTTGAAATCCTTGTCTATGACATAGTGTATGCATTTAGCAGCAATCTAGATAACTTCTCACTGTTACTTCTTCTATTTACCTGTTCTGTCCATCTATAAAATGTCAGCTCATTGAAGACTCATTTTAAAGGTCATTACCCATTAGAATATTTCTTTGATTACTCTAGGTGTATTCTAATAGAGAACATTAAAATTTGGTTTATTTTAAGCTTTTCTATAGCTGAGAGCATTATTTGATAACAGAAGTTATTTCATGAACTGATAAGTACAGGATTTCTGATAACGTGCAGTTTACAATCAAAATGGAAATAGCTGAACATCACTTAACAAAGAGCATTGAATACCCTTAATAATTTCAAGGGATTTGCAAAATGGATATGGAAACACAATGAATGTCCAGATGGTTAGCTTTGCCTACAGAACTTGCTCATTGTCCTGACTGTTGAGAGTTTCCCAATTTAAACATCACTTTTTCCTGTTTACTTTCAATGTGCTAATTCTAAAAGCCACCTCTCCCCACCACCTTCCTTTCTTGCTCCCTCTCTCTCTCCTCCTCTCTTTCTTCATCACTGTCCATTCTCAGAGGTCACTAACAGTTTGCTTTCCCAAGCAAATTGTTAAAAGATTAAATTTGTCTTCAGCATATTCTTCTCCCATAACTCACACTAAATAACATATTGCCCTTGCAGTTCATTCGAGCTACCAGTAAAATGTCAAGGTTGAAAGTATAAACTAATTAATATAATTAACTTACAGGTATCCTAAGAGTACTGTGAAATCACTTTCATCACAATTATAATGGAGCCATTGGGAAGATTTCCAGCAATGGCCAGCAGTGAGCTCCCTGAGCAAGCTCTGGTGAGTATGCCTGACTCTAAGATCAGTTTAACACAGGAAATTTAAAATGTTTTAAGTTACATTAATTGCAGAATAATATAGTACTAATTAAAAGAAAAAGAAAATGAATTGTACATGCTGACAAGTTGTGATTATGGCAAGACACCCAACATCCTTGAATGAAGGACTGTATTTTCCTGACGTTGGGTACAGGCCCTGAGATCTTTAAAGCATCAGTTATGTCTAGGTTCTACTGTCATATCCAAAATGTGAATGATTAGACAGAGCAAACTACAGAGGTCAAAATCTGATGAACTAGATCTGTTTCTCTGACTTTTCTGGGACCACTATCTGTGCAGGACAGTATTTTGATTGTTTATAATGATACGGTTACTCTGAATGACAAGTAGTAGCCTTTTGTATAGAGGTATAACCAGTCCCTAATGCACTTTCACCATTTCCAGCCAGAGACGTTTCTTACAGGAGATATATTCACACATAGCTCAGTATGCTGATAACTTGCTGATAACTTCTTCTATGCCTCCTATTTCCTAGCTTGAACTTAAATCTTTGGGAGTCCTTGTGTTCCTTTCGATTATGAGGTGATGGTAAAGGCAGGGTGGGATGCCCTTTGTAGGATATATGAAAAACTTGAAATAACTGACACTATGTGACATCCCAACACTGCACTGAGGATCTAATCAAAACCTGAGAAGTGTCTTCAGCCATTTACTCATTATTATTACAAATTGTGAGCAACTTTCCTGAACTTGATTCTTGAAAATTAAATCACTCTAATTTCTCCTCTCAATATCTTTTAACCTAATCATCAGTTCTGTTAACACACTCACCGAGGAAGTTATGACATTAACTAAGAAGAACAGAGTTTGAGTGAAAGAGTTGCATTTTATTAACATTATGCTGTAACTTCATCACCCAATTATAGTAACAGCAAAGAAGTTGTTCAGAATTGGAGCAAATACTCCATTGCCCTGCTGGAATTCAGATCCTTAAACCCAGGTTGAAATTTGCAGTTGCTGACCTGGTAGCTCAGATGGTAAAGAATCTGCCTGCAATACAGGAGACCCCGGTTCAATCCCTGAGTCTGGAAGATCCCCTGGAGTGGGAATAGCTACTCACTCCATTCCAGTATTCTTGCCTGAAGAATTTCGTGGACAGCGGAGTCTGGCGGGCTACAGTTCACAGGGTTGATAAGTTGAATATTCAGCCTAAAATTATGCTTATTATAAGAATAGGCATGAGGGATATTATAAAATAGTGATGAAATAACAACTGTGGCTTTTGAAACCAGTTTTGTAACAAAATATACAAAATAGATTTTCGTGTATGTGTTTTTGTAAATTATGTATCTATTCCGTATATAGTGTATATTGTATCAAATCATATAACTGAACACAAAGTTCAGTTCTGTGTATAATATCTGTTCTCTCTATAATATATATAATGTATGTATAGGATGTATATAATGTATACATACATTATATATATATAACATATATAAATAATGTGTATATAAGATATAATGTGTATATAGCATATATGTAATGTGTGTATCCATTATCTATAGCATGTATTGTTGTTCAGCCACTCAATCATGTCTGACTCTGCGACCTCATGGACTGCAGCATGCCAGGCTTCCCTGTCCTTCACTGTCTCCCAGAGCTTGCTCAAACTCATGTCCATTGAGTCGGTGATGCCATCCAACCATCTCATCCTCTGTCATCCCCTTCTCCTCCTGCCTTCAATCTTTCCCAGCATCAGGGTCTTTTCCAATGAATCAACGCTTCTCATGAGGTGGCCAAAGTATTGGAGTTTTAGCTTCAGCATCAGTTCTTCCAATGAATATTCAGGACTGATCTTTAGGATGGGCTGGTTGGATCTCCTTGCTGTCCAAGTTACTCTCAAGAGTCTTCTCCAACACCACAGTTCAAAAGTATCAATTCTTTGGCGCTTAGCCTTCTTTATGGTCCAACTCTCACATGCATATGTGACTCCTGGGAAAACCATAGCTTTGACTATGCAGACCTTTTTTGGCAAAGTAATGTCTTTGCTTTTTAATACACTGTCTAGGTTTGTCATAGCTTTTCTTCCAAGGAGCAAGTGTCTTTTACTTTCATGGATGCAGTCACCATCTGCAGTGATTTTCGAGCCCAAGAAAATAAAAAGTCTGTCACTGTTTCCATTGTTTCCCCATCTATTTGCCATGAAGTGGTGGGACCAGATACCATGATCTTCATTCTTTGAGTGTAGAGTTTTCAGTCAGCTTTTTCACTCTCCTCTTTCACGTTCATCAAGAGGCTCTTTAGTTCCTCTTTGCTTTCTGCTATAAGGGTGGTGTCATCTGCATATTTGAGGTTACTGATGTTTCTCCTGGAAATCTTGATTTTGGCTTGTGCTTCATCCAGCCTGGCATTTTGCATGATGTATTGTGTATATAAGTTAAATAAACAGGGTGAAAATATACAGCCTTGATGTACCGTGTCCCAATTCAGAACCAGTCCATTGCTCCATGTATAGTTCTAATTGTTGCTTCTTGACCTGCATACAGGTTTCTCATGATGCAGGTACGGTGGTCAGGTATTCCCATCTCTTGGAGAATTTTCCACTGTTTGTTGTGATCCATACAGTCCATGGCTTTAGCATAGTCAATGAAGCAGAAGTAGATGTTTTTATGGAATTATCTTGCTTTTCAGTGATCCAATGGATGTTGGCAATTTGACCTCTGGTTCCTCTGCCTTTTCTAAATCCAGCTTGAACATCTGGAAGTTCTTGGTTCACATACTATTAATGTCTAGCTTGGAGAATTTTGAGCATCACTTTGCTAGCGTGTGAGATGAGTGCAATTGTGCGGTAGTCTGAACATTCTCTGGCATTGCCTTTCTTTGGAATTGGAGTGCAAACTGACCTTTTCCGGTCCTGTGGCCACTGCTGAGTTTTCCAGATTTGCTGGCATGTTGAGTGCAGCACTTTCACAGCATCATCTTTTAGGGTTTGCAATAGCTCAGCTGGAATTCCGTCACCTCCACTAGCTTCGTTTGTAGTGATGCTTCCGAAGGCCCACTTGACTTCACACTGCAGGATGTCTGGCTCTAGATGAGTGAGCATACCATCATGGTTTTCTGTTTCATTAAGATTTCTTTTGTATAGTTTTTTGTATTCTTACCACCTCTTCTTAATATAACATTTATATATGTATATAATATATCAAATCATATAGCTTAATACAAGGGTTAGAAGATGAGAAAATATCCACATCAGTAATTTAAATGCTAGGTTATTATTAGTCTCCTCGAGTGGCTTAGAACACTCTGAAGGCCGGGAGTCTCTGGTCCAGGTGTCAGCAAGGCCGTGTTCCCTCTGAAGCCTGGGGAGGGCAGCTCCTCTGTGTCTTCTGCAACTGCCGCAGCTGTGTTCCCGGGCTTGGGGCAGCCTAGCTCCAGTCTTCACACTGCAGCTCCTTCCGTCTCTCCACAGTCTTGCCACGTTTTCTGTATCTAAATGGCTTTTTACAAAGTACACCAGTCATAGAGGAGTAGAATCCACTCTAATGACCTTTTTTAAACGCCATTATCTCTGTAAAGATCTCATTTCCAAATAAAGTCACATTTTGAGGAGTTGGGAGTTAAGGCTTAAACCTATTGTTTTTTAAAGAGTGATACAATTCAACATGTAACAGGTTGCAAATATTTTTGCTTTAATTTGGAAATTTTTTCTTAGAAGCCTATGTGTTTTACCTTTTTGTGACACAATGCTTTATCAAGTTCTGTTGAAACAGCATTTCTGCTTTTTGTCAAATGTTGGAATTCCCTCTGATCATAGCTAGAAGATTTATCACACCTAGTTTTGTTCCACAGATAAGGTTTGAGGCAAAATAAATTCACATGATACTGATTTATTAGAATTATAATAGTTGTTTTATGTAAGTCTTTGTCTAGGGTAGGCACATAAATTACTTTTATTCCTAAGAATTTTGCTCAACATAAATTACTGTTTTCCACATTATATTGTTTTTCAAATGCTTTCTTTGTGAAAGAAATGTTTCCCTTTCACATTGGATGTCTCCTGTGTTATTCCAGCTCTATTTCTGGATGATGATGGAAGTTTTAGGGGATGAGATTGGCTTCTTTGAGTTATCAGATGTTATCAAATGTCTGGCTGCTTGTGGAAAATTATCTTCATCCTTTCTTTGCCCGTGAAACGTAGCACAGAATGTGTGGACAAACACACAGGTGTTCAGGGGTCATTTGTCTAAGTACTGGTTCTGGATCTCAAAGTAAGGCATTTCCATATTGAGCATTTCAAAATAATAACTTGAACTTTATATTGCAGTTAATTTAGCACACAGCTTTTATTGAGAAATAAATGAGAGTTTTTATATTTTAATAAACGTCTTCCTAGTTTTCTAATAAAAGATTGTGTCACAATTTAGATTGCAGACACTATGATGGCGTTTACCATGCAGTGCGTTTATTAAGGGGCCATCTTGGGATTAGCACTTGCAAAAATGGTAGAGAAGTCAGGACTGGGTAGATGAAAGTTCTGGAGGTAGAATGGCCCTTCAGAGTTGTCTCCAGATGGGTTGAGCTGGCTGGGCCAAGGTCATCTCTAAGAGATCAGCCGTGAGACATCAGCCTGGGTAGAAATGGCACCATCTTGAGGAGACCACCTTCTCCCGCTGAAGCATCCCCGAAAGATACCCATGCAGCCCACCCAGCAACTGGGGCCACACGTCCTCCTCCACTGGGACATGTGGGCAGCTCATCACGGTGTGCACCACAGGGAAAAGAGTCATCACAGTTTTGGGATGTGCTTTCAACCATGCTTTAGCTGGCTCTGTAGTAATGTAGATCTATAAAGGCTATAAATTTTTTTAAAAAGTTTTATTCATTGCATAACAATTAAAAAAACAACCCTCTGCATATTTTTTGTTTCCATTTTCCTTATTAATCTTATTGAAGCATCACATAACTGAACATTGCCTCACTCTCACTGTAACTGGAAATAGAGAATATGAACATGGGGATGTTTCTACTCAAGATCGCTAGTCCTGTAAGTCATCATCCTTATCTGGTGTACATAATCTTGATCTAATGTGAAGAAGGGTGCATGTGTATGTATGAGAATGGGACATGCACATTGTCCTATTTCCATGAGGATATGCATTTAATCCTGAGAGTAACATCATCATGTTACCAAGAACTTTGTATTTGTCTTGGCTATAACCAGAGAAAATATAATGGACAAATCTAGGTGCTATTCCCATATTCCCAACAGGGTTCTCAAATTCTCCCATAGGCCACACAGTATCTTGGACTCAGAAAGTCCACATCTGTCTCATTTGTGGAGATTTCCACCTTGTGTGTGGGTAGTGCCTTTCTAAAAATTGAGTGGAGGAGTAGTCAAGTTTCCGTTTTTTTGTCAACAGAATCATTCTGAATTGTGCTAAAGTAAGAGACTTAAAGAACACAGCTAGTTTTCTGACAACAAGGGGAATGACTTTTAGGGAAAATAGATATATTTTGACTGAGAAATCAGCAGCTTTGATAGGAGAGTATTCAAGAGAGTGTAGGAATGACACTATTGCCAGTTGTCATTTTTCCTTAAACATTTGTCTCTAAATGCATAAGAGTAAATCTTGGATGGTCTTAACTATACATGGCTAATATGTCATGTCTGCTTGATACTGATCCTTTTCTATTCTGAAGTTCATTTAAATTTGCTTTATAACAGCTTCTAGACTATTACAAAATTTTTCATTCCAGTCTGGTTAGTTGAAATGCCTTTTTGGATTATCGAAATATACTTCTATCTGATTTCCCTATGTCTCCTACTCAAAATCAAAACAGTCAGTTTAATTTTCCAAATTTGAATTACATCCCTGCACAGAAAGCTCTGTGCACCTCAATGCTATTAACTGAAGCTTCATCTTGGCTGCAAAGTCATTTGTCAGATTGTTTCAGTCCATATTTCAGCTCTACATTTATACTACCCTAACCTGCATGAGCAAATCAAATGAAGCATAACTGAACTCCAGGATCTTAAATTAGAGCTTCATATGACAATATATGCCCTCCTCCCCTCCTCTATGGTCACAGATTGGTTACTTGACTAAATTTTTAATACTTCCCTTAACATCAGTGTTCTAAAAGTTTTGCAAAAATTATTGCTTTTATTGCATTGAGTCTTCCTAATTATACATTTCCTTATTTCCTTCCTTTCTTTCCTTTCCTTTTTGTTGTACAACCATTCTTCTCTTGAGGACATCTTTCAATTTTGTAAATCCATCCCCACAATGTTAAGAACAATACTAGAAGTGTATTCCAAGATGGATTTGACTTATAAATTCCACAGTAACAGGATGATTCATGCTTTCAACATGCTCTTCACTCTTCCATAAATCACTTTATTTTTCTTACTTTTAAAAATGATAAAAGTAGCCTTCTGAATTGGTATTCAGATGAACACACATGTATTTATTCCACAATTTAAATTTTAGATTTTTAGAAATCTTATTTAGTATGCCAGTTTGGCAATAATCACTTTACTTCACTATTTTATCTGAGCAGACTTTTTGAGCTTCGAGCATCAATATTATCTTCCAATCTATTTGTGTTTGGAAATTCTAGTTATAATCTTTAATTTTTGCTTCATTTAATTAGTGATTTAGACAACTGAGTTGATAATAAAGGAAATGTTTTTCATATATTTTCCAATGGTGCAGCATAAAACAACAGGAGAATAATTAAGAAATCACTTAAATAATTATGACAGAAATTGATTTTCAATATAATTTTGAAGAAGAATACACACCAAATGTAACAGAAACAGTATTAAAAACTAAATGCAACTTTCATTAGGCAAAAAAAAAAAAAAAGAAGAAGAAGGATAAGGAAAAAGCCAGGTCTAAGATCTAGGTAGAGGACAAAAAAGAACTTATCTGCAAAAGATACAAAATTAAGCTTACAAAGTGGGAGAAATTATACTTCCTGATTTCAGAATTTATTATAATAATCAAAACGGTGTGATATTGGTGTGTGTATATATATATATGGTGGTGGTGGTTTAGTCACTGAGTCGTGTCTGACTCTTGTGACCACATGAAATGTAGCCCTCCAGGCTTCTCTGTCCATGGGATTTCCCAGGAAAGAATACTGGAGTGGGTTGCCGTTCCCTTCTCCCAACCCAGGGAAGATGTGCTTCCCTGTGTCTCTGGAATTACAGGTGGATTCTTTACCTACTGAGCCACCAGGGAAGCCCATTAGGGAAATGCAAATCAAAACTACAATGAAATACTACTATTGTAAAAAAAATAGAAAAGAAATAACAAATGTTAATAAAGATATGGAGAAATTATAACTCTTGTGAGTTGCTGGTGATAATGTAAAATGTTATGGCTGCTCTGGAAAACAGTAATTCTGTTGATTCAAAAATGTAAACATAGAATTACCATGTGATTCAGCACTTCCACTTATAAGTATATGTCCCAAAGAATTGAAAGCAGAGATTCAAACATATATTTATATACCAATGTTCATAGCAACAGTCACAATAACCATAAGGGAGAAACAACTCAAATGTCCAACGTCTATCAACAAATGAATGGATAAGCAAAATGTGATATTTATACACACGCACTCATGTGTGCACACACACACACACAATGGAATATCATTCAGCCTTAAAAAGGAGGGAATTCTGATATGTTACAACATGGGTGAGACTTGAGGGTATTAAGTATAATATAAGGGACGTATGCTAGACACAAAAAGACAAATACTGTATTATTCCCACTTACATGAGGTACCCAGAACAGTCAAATTTTTAGAGTCAGAAAGGGAACAGTGGTGAAGAGAAAAGGAGGATAAGATATTGTTTTTTAAGGGTGCAGAGATTCAGTTCGAGATGAAGAAAGGTCCTAGAGATGGGTACTAGTGATGGATATGCACCAATGTGAATCTGCTCAAGATAACTAAATTATAAACTTTAAAGGGGTTCAAATGCTAAATATTGTTTTCTGTGTATTTTACCATAATTAAGTAAAAAAGAATGAACTAACTCAGCTTTAACCCCATAGGATTCTGGAAATGGGAACTCTACATCTGTAAAGTGAAGATGCTGTCACTGCCTATTTCATTCAATTGCTATGAAAATTAACTGGAGTGGCATCTATAAATAATATAGCACAATGTCTGACATGTTAGGGCTTCCCTGCTGGCTCAGCGGTAAAGAATCTGCCTGCAATGCAGAAGACCTGGATTCGATCTCTGGGTCGGGACGGTCCCTTAGATGGAGGGCATCTCCACTCCAGTATTCTTGCCTGGAGAACCCTATGGACAGAGGAGCCTGGTGGGCTACAGTCTGTGGGGTCACTAAAAGTCAGACACGACTGAAGTGACTAAGCAACTGGATCAGCTGCTGGCATGTTAAGAGAGAAAAACTCTTAAACTTATTGTCATGTGGCGTTAGGTCAGATATGTCATTTTATCTTTGCTTTAAAGTGAATTTCTGAAATCCATTGTCAGTTTTATAAAATACAGAAAATTTCTCATTTTAATCATTTATCCCCATTTTAAACGCTTATCTGTCTTTGTTCTATAATTTCCAAATAAAAAAGAAAATCCTTCTTATGTTTGGAAACTACCAGCTCATGGAAAATGTTTGAATTCATTTATTTCTTCACAAGCAATTTGTTTTTATTGCATTGGATAAAATACATTATAAAATGATTTTAATAGACATCTTTAAATGCCAAAGCTAAATATGTAGATATTCTTCTCTAGTTTACTTTTAATGATTTTAAAATGAATTATCTGATTTTTGTTTTATAGTACCTGTCTGAAAAATAGACAAAGCTTAGAATTAAACTAAAATGTAGAGACAATGCTATGGTGTAATTATGTTTAAACATCTAGAGCAGTTACTGACATATATTAGTTTAATGAAAAAAGCAATTATAGTAACAAGAATTCAATTCTTTTATATTATATATTTATATTCCATTGATCTGTAGTTATGGATCACTTGGAGTTTTTAATAATACCCTTTTAGTTCAGGATCCTTATCCAAAATATCAGACCACTATGAGTTAGCCGATGAAAGATTTAGTAAACTCTGCTCCTTCATTCCTCCCATTTGCCAGGCATCATAGTAAGTCTTTAACATATAGTGCCTCTAATCTTAAATGAACTCTAAGGGCCAGATAGAAGAGATGAAGTTCAGCTTTTGTAATATGCCTAAATTACACAAGTAATAAGGGTGTTGTTGTTATTGTTTAGTCGCTAAGTCGTGTGTGACTGTGTCTCCTGGATTATTAGCAGCCAGATTCTTTATTACTGAGCCACAAGGGAAGCCCAGTAAGGACATAAGCTGCTTCAATCATGTCTGACTCTTTCAGAGCCATGGAATAAGGGCATATATGGACTTAAATGCAGGATTATTTCCTTTTTTATACCCATAGGTCTTTTCAATAATGTTCTTCTGTATTCTCTGATGATATTTACACTTATTTTTTTATCTCATTTTGACCCAGAAACTAGGGAAAGCAAGTAAAGCTACCTAAACTTCTAGCCCTGACTTATTATTCAAAGTAAAACTATGGATTACTCTATAATAGAATTCATGGTGAATTTAATGAGTTTCAGAGGAAATCATCAAAATATTATGAACGGAAAATTCTCTAAACCTTTACTAAGACATTATCCAATTTCAGACTAAACCTAAAAATTCTAAATAATGTATATTCACCATGATTCTCCCCAGAAACAGCAGTCTTATACTCCTCAGAGTGTTTCATGGCACCAAGTACAAAATACTTTAGAAGTAACCACCTTGCCTCTCCAACTCCTATTCCATCTCTGTCTTTTTATCTATCGTTAGTGTACCATTACAGGTAGCCCACCTTTCATGAAAACCACACCAGCTGCTATTCAAAGATACACTGTAGTTCTAGTTAAAAAAAAGTCATGTGGTTAAGATGTCTGTAAAAATTTTATCAGATTTAAATGAGATATGCATAACTCAATGTAAAATAGAGTTTCATTACCTACAGAGTAGTTGGGATTTCTGGTCACATGCAGAATATTTTTAAAGAAGTATTATGTTCCCATTCTTTATTCTCTGAGTTGTATGTTGAAAAAAATAATTCTATTAAAAAAGCAGAAGTTACCTGTAAAATTAAACAGACCTGAATTAAGCATATTATATGATTTTTATCATGCATGGAAACCAGGCTTGTTTCTGATAGTTGAGGGAGAGTTGCAAGGTATTCTGCAGACTGCAACACTAAAAAGGACAACTGCAGTAAAATTTTTCAAATTAAGATTCTTGGGAAAAAAAAAAAAAGATTCTTGGAAATCTAAATATGCTAGGTCAGAAGATAGCTTTCTTCAGCTCTGCTCATTTTTTTAGAAATGACATATTTAAAGCATAAAACGACATATAATATCACTATTTTACTGTGAAAGAAGAAATTTTAATAAATATACAATGGTATGTATATAAATAGAAATGTTGTTGTTTAGTCACTAAGTCCTGTCCGACTCTTTGTGACCCCATGAACTGTAGCACGCCTGGCTTCCCTGTCCTTCACTATGTCCCAGAGTATGCTCAAACTCATTTGCACTGAGTCGATGATGCCATCCAACTATCTCATCCTCTGTCATCCCCTTCTCCTCCTGCTCTCAAGTTTCCCAGCATCAGGGTCTTTTCCAATGAGTCAGTTCCCGTCAGGTGGCCAACGTATTGGAGCTTCACCTGCAGCATCAGTCCTTCCAATGAATATTCAGGAATGTTTTCCTTTAGGATTGACTGGTTTGATCTCCTTGCAGTTCAGGGGGCTCTGTAGAGTCTTCTCCAATACCACAATTCAAAAGCACCATTTCTTTGGCACTCAGCCTTCTTTATGGTCCAATTCTTGACTACTGGAAAAACCATAGCTTTGACTATATGAACCTTTGTCAGCAAAGTGATGTCTATGCTTTTTGATACACTGTCTAGGTTTGTCACAGCTTTCCTTCTAAGGAGTGAGCTTCTATTAATTTCATGCTGCAGTCACCATCTGCAGTGATTTAGGATCCCAACAAAATAAAATACGTCATTGTTTCCACTTCTCCCCCTTCTATTTGTCATGAAGTAATTGGACCAGATGTCATGATCTTAGTTTTGTGAATGTTGAGTTTTAAGCCAGCTTTTTCACTCTCTTCTTTCATCCTCATAAAGAGGCTGTTTAGTTTCTGCCACCTGGGTGGTATCATCTGAATAGCTGAGGTTGTTGATATTTCTCCTAGCAATCTTGATTCCAGCTTGTGCTTCATGCAGTCTGGCATTTCCCATGATGTACTCTGCATAGAAGTTAAATAAGCAGGGTGACAATATACAGCCTTGAGGTACTCCTTTCTCAATTTTGAATCAGTCTGTTGTTCCATGTCTGGTTCTAACTATTGCTTCTTGACCTGCATGCACAGGAGGCAGGTAAAATGGCCTGGTATTCCCATCTCTTTAAGAATTTTCCAGTTTGTTGTGATCCACACGGGAGCAGTGGGTATTTTTCTGGAATTCTCTTGCTTTTTCTATGAGCCAACGGATGTTGGCAATTTTATCTCTAGCTCCTTTGCCTTTACTAAATACAGCATGTACATCTGGAAGTTCTTGGTCCATGTACTGCCTGTCTTAAAGGATTTTCAGCATTATCTTTCGAGCATGTGAAATGAACACAATTGTGCAGTAGTTTGAACATTCTTTGGCATTGCCCTTATTTAGGGTTGGAATGAAAACTGACCTTTTCCAGTCCTGTGGCCAATGCTGAGTTTTCCAAATTTGCTGACATATTGAGTGCAGCACTTTAAAGCATCATTTCTTAGGATTTTAAATACTTCAGCTGGAATTCTGTCACCTCCACTAGCTTTGTTCACAGTAAATGCTTCCTAAAGCCCACTTGACTTCTCACCCCAGGATGTCTGGCTCTAGGTGAGTGACCACACCATTGTTGTTATCCGGATCATAAAGACCTTTTTTGTATAGTTCTTCTGTGTACTCTTGCCACCTCTTCTTAATATATTTTGCTTTTGTTAGGTCCTCACTTTTTCTGTCCTTTATTGTGCCCATCCTTGCATGAAATGTTCACTTGTTATCTCCAATTTTATTTGAAGAGATCTTGGGTCTTCTCTATTGTTTTCCTCTATTGCTTTGCTTTGCATTGTTCATTTAAGAAGGCCCTCTTATCGCTCCTTGTTATTTTCTGGAACTCTGCATTCAGTTGGGTATATCTTTTCCCTTCTTCCTTCCCTTTCCTCAGCTGTTTGTAAAGCCTGCTTAGACACCCACTTTGCCTTCTTGCATTTCTTTTTCTTTGGGATGGTTTTGGTCCCTGCCTCCTGTACAGTGTTATAAACTCGTCCTTAGTTCTTTAGGCACTCTGTACAATGTTACGAACTGTCATAGTTCTTTAGGCACTCTGTCTACCAGATCTAATCCCTTGAAGCTATCTGTCACCTCCACTGTGTAACCATAGTGATTTGATTTAGTTCATACCTGAATGGCCTAGTGGCTTTCCCTATTTTCTTCAGTTTAAGCCTTAATTTTACATTCAGGAGCTGATGATCTAAGCCACAGTCAGCTCCAGGTCTTGTTTTTGCTGACTGTATAGAACTTCTTCATCTTTTGCTGCAAAGAATATAATCAATCTGATTTTGGTATTGAATAGCTAGTGATGTCCATGTGTAGAGTCATATCTTATGTTGTTCAGTTAAGTCACTCATTGGTGTCCAACTCTTTGTGACCCCATGAACCGCAGCACGTCAGGCCTCCCTGTCTATCACCAACTCCTGAAGCTTGCTCAAACTCATGTCCATTGAGTCAGTGATGCCATCCAACCATCTCATCCTCTGTCGTCCCCTTCTCCTCCTGCCTTCAATCTTTCCCAGCATTAGGGTCTTTTCCAATGAATCAGTTCTTTGAATCAGGTGGCCAAAGTATTGGAGTTTCAGCTTCAGCATTTAGTCCTTCCAATGAATATTCAGGACTGACTTCCCTTAGGATTGACTGGTTTAACCTCCTTGCAGTCCAAGGCCTCTCAAGAGTCTTCTCCAACGCCATAGTTCAAAAGCATCAACTCTTCGGTGCTCAGTCTTCTTTATAGTCCAAATCTCACATCCATACATGACTACTGGAAAAACCATGGCTTTGACTATACAGACCTTTTTTGGCAAAATATTGTCTCTGCTTTTCAATATGCTGTCTAGGTTGGTCATAGATTTTCTTCCAAGGAGCAAATATCTTTTAATTTCATGGCTGCAGTCACCATCTGCAGTGATTTTGGAGCCCCAAAATAAAGTCTGTCACTGTTTCCATTGTTTTCCCATCTATTTGCCATGAAGTGATAGGACTGGATACCATGATTTTAGTTTTCTGAGTGTTGAGTTTTAAGCCAACTTTTTCACTCCTCTTTCACTTTCATCAAGAGGCTCTTTAGTTTTTCTTTGCTTTATGCCATAAGGGTGGTATCATCTGCATATATGAAGTTATTGGTATTTCTCCCAGCAATCTTGATTCCAGCTTGTGCTTCATCCAGCCTGGATTTTACATGATATACTCTGCATATAAGTTAAATAAGCAGGGTGAAAATATACAACTTTGACGTACTCCTTTACCTATTTTGAAGCAGCATGTTGTTCCATGTCCAGTTTTAACTGTTTCTGTTTGACCTGCATACTGATTTCTCAGGAGGCAGGTCAGGTGGTCTAATAGTCCCATTTTTTAAGCATTTTCCACAGTGTGGAAAATTTGACTGTGTTGTGATCCACACAGTCAAAGGCTTTGGCACAGTCAGTAAAGCACAAATAGATGTTTTTCTGGAACTCTCTTGCTTTTTCAATGATCCAACAGATGTTGGCAATTGGATCGCTCGTTCCTCTGCCTTTTCTAAATCCAGCTTGAACATCTGGAAGTACATGGTTCACATACTCTTGAAGCCTGGCTTGGAGAATTTTGAGCATTACCTTGCTAGCATGTAAGATGTGTGCAATTGTGTGGTGGTTTGAACATTCTTTGGCATTGCCTTTCTTTGAGATTGGGATGATTGTTTTGTTGAAAGAGAGTATTTGCTATGACCAGTATGTTCTCTTGACAAAACTCTGTTAGCCTTTGCCCTGCTTCATTTTATACTCCAAGGCCAAACTTACCTGTTACTCCAGGTATCTCTTGACTTTCCTACTTTTGTATTCCAATCCCCTCTGATGAAAAAGACATCTTTTTATGGTGTTAGCTCAAGAAGGTCTTGTAGGTCTTCATAGAACCAGTTAACTTCCGCTTCTTCGGCATTAGGTGTTGGAGCATGGACATGGATTGCTGCGATATTAAATGATTTGGCTTGTAAGTGAACGAAGATCATTGTGTCATCTTTGAGATTGCACCTAAGTACTGTATTTTGAACTCTTTTGTTGACTATGAGGGCTACTCCATTTCTTCTAAGGCACTCTTGCCATGATAGTAGATACAATGATCATCTGAATTAAATTTGTCCATTTTCGTCCATTTTAGTTCACAGATTCCTAACATGTCAATGTTCACGTTTGCCATCTCTTGCTCGACCACATCCAATTTACCTTGATTTATGGACCTAATGTTCCAGGTTCTTACGCAGTATTGTTTATAGCATCAGACTTTCACCACCAGATATATCCACAACTGAGAGTCGTTTCAGCTTTGGCCCAGCCTCTTCATTCTTTCTAGCACTATTTCTCCACTCTTCCCCAGTAGCATATTGAACATCTTCTGACCTGAGGGGCTCATCTTCCAGTGTCATATCTTTCTGCTTTTCATATGGTTCATTGGATTCTCAAGGCAAGAATATTGGAGTGATTTGCCATTCACTCCTCCAATGGACCACGTTTTGTCAGAAATCTCCACTAATGAACCATGCTGTGCAGATAAAATTATACTTTACGTGAAATACACATTTCTTATTGGGCTTCCCAGGTGACTCATTGATATAGAATTCACTTGCCATTGCAGGAGACTCAGTAGGTGTGGGTTCTATGCCTGGGTCAGGAAGATCCCCTTAAGGAAGAAATTGCAACTCACTCCAGTATTCTTGCCTGGGAAATCCCATAGATAGAGGAGCTTTGATTGCTGCAGTCCATGGGGTCACAAAGAGTTGGACATGACTGTGCAGTTGGGTATGCATACCCATACATCTCTTACTCGAACCAAATTCAAGTATGGCTTAAAATATAACATCTTTTCACTTTGTCATATTGAGGTATTTTTGCATGTTGTCACATTGCAGCAATACAATTCTGTAATGGTATTTGATTTTGTGTCTTTTTCTTACTATCTTGTTGGTGGTAAAATAAGCGAAAAACTTATCTGTGCAGGTAACTTCAGCAGCAGTGACTTGATATTTAATGATCTCAGGAAAGATGCACACAAACAAAATTTTAACAAGCAGTCTCCTGAGGTCAGAGATTTTGCCCACTTTTAGATAACATTATTCCACCATGACATGGCATCTATTAACAGTAGGCTGTCTATTTCCTGAATTTCAATTCTTTGTTCCTAGATTGGGTAAAATAATTAAAGATATTGTGATCTTCATGTAAAACTATTCAAAATATTTTGTGGAGAAAATATTTTTTCCAAAGATTTTCAGATTATTCTATAATCCTATATTTCTAAGGTATCTCAGATTTTTTTTTATTAAGTGAAGAATATTTAGGCTCTCAGCAGATGAAACACAGATATAAATACATACCACATATGACTATCCCTAATGATTTCCCAGTCCATTTTATTAAGTTTTTTAATCTTAGAAATGTGACAATATCTAATAGCATATTTTGCTTCTAGTAATGATATAAAATCACAAAAGGACATCAGTCATAGCCTAACATGCAGAACGAGCCAAATAATCTACAGAATCACTGTTTTTGTTTGTTAATTTGTTTGCTTCACCATCAAGACCTGAAGACTCTATAAAAGTTAATCCACTAAATTCTGGATAGTGACAATACTTTCTGGAGTTAAGAGAACCATGGTAGATCTCATCTTCTCTGGTGGAGTAGTGGTGTTAGAAGATGAGAAGTTTACCATAGAGAGCATAAAGAGACTGATAAATCATCATGAACTTTTTATGGCTCTATTTGGACTATTATAACATTAGGATGCTGAGGAGTCAGGTACCACGTGAGTCATAGGTACCACCTAAGTCCGAGCAACTGAGTGTTTCTCCCAGCTTTTCACTCTGTGCGTGGGATTTCTCCACAGAAGACTGGGGTCAGAGCATGATAAATCCACTAAAGGCCCCTCAGACTTCCAGCAACTGAAGCCTGAGCTGGCGCAGGAAAACTGAGAAATTGTCCAAGACAGGCTGACTGGAAAGCTAAAGGTAGAAAACCTGAGAGAAATTCCTCCTAGTAATCCTTCACTTTCATAAAGTATAGAGCATCTTTACTTCTAGGATGAGCCAGAGTAGAAGTGTGGAGTCAAGAGGAAGCCAAGAGCAGGACTGGAGAACCGAGAGCAGGACTTCAGAATTGGAGCCTGTCTCTGAAGGGAAGTCATGAATCCTAACGCTGGGGCTTGGATGTAAAGAGAAGATGGCTTATTGGAATAACACCAGCCCTTAGCTACCAAACCTTACTGAAGGAAAATTTCTGATCTTATAGTCAAAGCCAATGGAAACTTAAACATAAAATTTATACCAAATCCCAGACCTCCTTTCTCTATAGATGTTATCGATTTAGCTTATTGACTCTAGCAACTTGTCAGTATAAGGAAGTATACTTGCAGGTTTTGCTTTTAACATCACAATGTAACAGTTTCTATTGTTATTTTCTACAAAAGAACAATAGCTCCCCAAAATACAATAAAAAAGAGCATATAACCCCAAATCAGGAAAATAGTCAATATACATAAATACTGTGATGAGTATAAAATTGGAAATGTCAGAAAAGCTATTTAAATAACTATGATAAAATGTAAAATGTTAGATAGTATCTTTAAAATAACTGTGACAAAAATGCCAAAGTATTTGTTGGGAAAACTAGCCAACATGTGTCAACAGTTGGAAATTTTCTGAAAATAAAAAATAAACTATTAATACAAAAAGGAGAACCAAATGGATATACTAAATAAAATATAAGAGAGAAAAAATAATTCATTACATGGGTTTTACAACAGAGGCAACAAAAGTAAAGATCAATGAACATGACAACAGAGGAGGAGAAAGTATCTCAACTGAAAAAAAAGGACCAGGAAAGAAAAAGAGAGAGGAAAAAGGAAACAAAAGAAAAACAGAACAGCCAATATCTATGGCAAGATAGCAAGTGGTATAACACATATCACTGAGCACAGATAAAGAAAATGAGAATGGACAGGTTAAATATTTAAAAAGGTAATGTCTGAGAACTTTCCAAAATTGTTGAATACTCTCAAATCACAGATCTAAGAAACAGCAAATTCTAAAGGAGGATAAATAAAAAGATAACTACAGCAAGACACATCATAGTCAAACTGCTGGAAAACCAGAGTAATAAATGTTTAAGCAGCCAGAGAAAGTCATAACATACAGAAGCACCAAGATTTGATGGTGATTCTGACCGCTCATTAGTAACAATTGAGACTAGAAAACACTAAAATTTCGTTTTCAAAGGGCTAAAGAAATTATCTAGGATTCCATAACCAATGAAAATATTTTTCAGTTGAAAGGAGGAAAATGACAATTTCAGGTGGACCAAAACTGACATGACTTATTTGTAACTGAAATACATTACAATAAATGCTAAAAGAAACACTTTAAGATGAAGGAGAATGATACCAGACAAAACCTTAGACCTAGTGGAAGCAGTGAAGGGCTTTCTTATAGAATCTGTTAGGTGTATACACACACACCTATTTGTGTATACTCATATGTATTTGTAGACACATGTCTACACTGTTTAAAACAATAACAATGTATTTTAAAAATTTTGGCAAAAGTACAGGTAAACTTATAGGATAGCAGAAAAGATGAGAGAGGAAGAAATAATAAAGTTAACAGTTTTTACATTATGGATGGTGAAATATTTAAAGGTAAACTATAATAACATAAAATATCTAAGATAATCTCTAGAATAATCAGTAAAAAAATGAACACAAAGAGGTAGAGTTAAAATGGTAAAAGAAAAGAAAAAATGGAATTTTGAACATATTCAGTTCACTGAAAAAAGACAAAAAATAGGAGCAAGGAAACTGAGATAAAGTAGGAAAAATAGAAAATAAATAACAAATATTATTAAGCCTGGTCGTGTCAGAAGTTATATTGCATGTAAATGTACTAACCTCCCCTCCCCCCAGCTAAAAGTTCGAAATTACCAGAGTGGGTGAAAAAGTAAGAGTGAACTCTGTTTGAAATACAGATAATTATGTTTAGAGAAATATTTTAAAATAGTTTGTAGTAAAGTTGCCATGCAAACACTAAGCAATGGCTATATCAAAGGAAACGTCATGGGGAAGAGTATTACTAGAGATTGAGAGAGATAATTTGTACTAATAGAAGAATCAATACTTCAGGGATTCATAGAAATTTGAAATATGCATGTACTTAACAGAATTTCAAAGTATGTGATAAAACACTTTTACAGAATAGAGAAAAGATACAGACAAATCCACAACAGGGCAGATTTCAATGCCCTTTAATCAGTAATTGGTAAAAACAAAGATGAAAAAAAAAAGTTTAGTAAATACATTAGATTTTAACAACACTGTGAACCAACCTGAGCTAATTGATATTTATAGAAATATTATATCCACTACTTAAGTGTGTACATTATTTTAAAAGACATATGAGACATTTAATAGTTCTCAGTACATATATATGTTCAATACATCATCAAAATATTTGTCAGACAACAATGGAAATATATTCAAAGTTTATTAGAAAATGATATATTGAAAACCCAAATATTTTAAAATTAATTCACAGAAGGTATTACACAGAAATTTTAAAAAACAAGATTTCGAATGACAATAGGAATTTGTTGGGTGCATCTAAACCAGAATTGAAAAGAAATATATACTGTCAAGTGCTTATATTAGAAGAAAGTGAAATTAATGGTCTAAGCACCCAACATAATATTATGAAAAAAGAGAAATAAAACTAGAAATGGTTGTGAACAAAGGAAACAATATAAATTACTGAAATAGCAATAGACAAAGAATAACTTAGAGAAGTTAACTCAAAAACTATAATGAAAACAAGAATAAGTTACTTGTGATGAAAAAGTTGTGGAAATAAAGATAAAACAAATGAGAACAAGCAAAGGCTATTTATTCAGAGCTTGCTGTAACAAGGGAGTTAGCCACCATCATTTGTATTTTGGCAGAGACTCAACCACAGGCTGGGAGGTGGTGGAAAAGGAAGGCTTAGGTATGCCCTGACTGTTGTCATGGGGAACTATAGGTAGACTAATGAGAAGTGAGTATCCTCTGTGATTGATTAAGAGTGTGTATTTGGTTTTCTCTCTTGGTCCTATATTGGAAGTGTGGACAAAAAGCAGGGATGCTGTTGTTGATTAATCAAGTCCTGGCCATGTGGAGCTGCTTGATATTATAGAGATTACTGGAGCAATATTGTTTGACTTCCAGGAGCAGTATTGTTACTAGAGATAGCAGTCTGACTTCCTCCAAGTCTGACTTACAGGGGACTGACTTTCTGGGCTAGTTATTGTAGATATGGTGTTAGTTTCCTGGGCAGGTTGTTGCAGCTTGTGGACCAGAGTTCCATTTTTATATTTGGTCTGGTTATGGTCCACATGTATATTTAATCTCTTAGGAATAAGAAGTCCATGATGAAAATTGAGTACAGTTAAATGTTGGCATTTGAGGAAATATCTGTGTGATTGAAAATATATATATATGTATCATAAAAAATCAGTAGATGGGGATTTATGATTAGGGAGGAGATCTTATAATAATTTCCTTATCCTTTCTTTGCAGGAATGTAATCGATATTCTATAAAGCAGAAAATAGTCAGTATAAAAACATATTGATCCTCTCATCTTAATGCTTTTATTACAATCTATTTTTATAACCTTAGAGAAATATATTGTGGTTAAAAAATATTTAACTGGAATCCTTAAAATCTTAACTTCAGTCTAGCTTATTTTTCTTCTTTCAATTTCAAGTGACCAAGTATAAAGATTTTATTAACCCAGCATAGGATGATTCCATTTTTATAAAATCATTTCTATATATCTAGCTATTACTTACTGGTTTCCCAGGGGGTACTGTGGTAAAGAATCTGCCTACCAATGCAGGAAATGCAGAAGATGCAGGAGACACAGGGTCTATCCCTGGGTTGGGAAGACCTCTTGCAGAAGGAAATGGCAACCCACTCCAGGACTCTTGCCTGGAAAATTCCATGGACAGAGGAGCCTGGTGGGCTACAGTCCATGGGGTCGCGAAGAGTCAGACACAACTGAGTGACTGAGCACAGCACAGCTAGTTACTTGTCCTTTTTGTGTGTGGAGGGGTTTGAGAAATATCTGAATACTGGAGCTTTATCTCCTGCTGTTCATGCACCCAAATCACCGTCTGATCATTCTGAGACTAACAGGCTGGAAGGATTCATGAGAAGCACATGGAGAAGAATGGGTTTTTCCTATTGACTCTAGCTTGTTTGGAATTTTTTTAATCTCCCAATTAGATCCTGGACTGTTTCAGCATCATCTGAAAACATAGTTCCCTGCTGCTAGAAATGAAAGGCTCTTTAGATACTGACATGAAGGCCTTCTGGCTTTCACCACATGCCTTGAGTTAATAATTGACTACCATGGGACTGCCAGTTTCTTCCTTAAGGGTGCTGATGGTAATTAACAACAAAAGTTCTTTCATATTTCTTATGTATCTACCAACGTATTCATGTCTTTCATGTTCAGTTTGTTGCCTACATCAGTCAGTATTTTCCAACACTGTCCATCCCAATTCACTTTGGGCTGTTAGAGAGTAGGGCATTCTGATCGTTCTCAGTCACCCCTAGTCCTTGAGTCCATATTGTCATGTGTCATGTTAGTGAACCAATTCTAAAATTCCATCCTGAATAGTCTGTTCCCTAGGACCACTTCTAGGACCTAGGACCATCAATTTGATTGAGTTCCCCTGGAAACTGTCTTTTGAGATGGATCTTTGTGTGTTAAGTAGTTTGTTTGGAAGGTGAGGTCAGAAAACAGTGGTATGGGAACTGAACAAGCCAATAAATGGTGTCATCAAGTAAGTTATCACTGTGGGCAATTACAGCTCACGCCTGTTGGGGAAATCTGGGAAGCAGCATTCAGAGAGCTGAAAGATCTAGGAAATTTTCTGGCCCTTGTAATGTCAGTGTTTGTGGGATACTCCTAGAGTACATCATTCCTAAACATGACTGGACTGCCTTTTGATCCTCAGGTGGCATTGGAGGGGCTGGTGGTTGAAATTTAGGTAGCAATGTGATAAGTTCTAAACTGATATGAGCAAGACAATGATAGCATGTGCTATGGTAAGCAAAATAAGAGTTAATTAAAATATTTAATGGTCCTTGTACAATCAAGAAGAATAAAATTTTTGATTAACATACAGTTTTTGATAAATTAAGTATTCATATTTTAATTTCTGGAATAACCTATTAAAAACAATAATTTGGGGATAAATAAAAATTTGCTTTTTCGATCCCTTGGTTGGAAAGATCCCCTGGAGAAGGGAAAGGCTACCAATTCCAGTATTCTGGCCTGGAGAATCCATGAACTGTATAGACCATGGGGTCGCAGAATTGGATACAACTGACCAGCTTTCACTTTCACTAGCAGTAAATAACTCCTTAATAGGTGAAGCTTGTAACTTGGTCTCTTTCCCCTTGGAACACATTTTCCAAATGACCTTAGACTCTAGAATTCTCGGTGTTTATTTTCTAGAAAGTTTAGAAATACTGCAATTTCACTTGGATAGAATTAACCTGAAACACTTGGCCATATTATGATATTAGAATAATTTTTTCAGACACAGAAATTAAAAAAACTGAGCATATTTTTGAAAAATGATTAGAAAATGTATCCCAACAGATTACATATTTTTATACTCAGGTTCTTATCTCAAAGAAACCAAAGAAAATAGAATTGCTGTCAGATTTTTAGACACTAATGTTCAACATTAATAAATGTTGAATCATATTTAATGATACTCAAGGAAAAAAACTGTGAACAAGGATTTTATAATTAATTACCCTTTCTTTCAAATCACTTGCATTAGGAACTCCAACAAAGCAAGGTGTTTTGTTTTTGTTTTATTACCCCTGGAGAATGATTACCATCTATTCATTGGCTTGGTTAGTATGGGTATCTTCATTTCAGTGTGTGAGAGCAGCTGCTTGCCTTTCACTCTGTGTCCCTGTAGAAGAAGTAGGCTGATGAGTAGTATGTGCATGGAAACACTTCACTATATAATGCTGGAGATGAGTGGTCATTCCTTGATTCAAAGTGGAGAGTGCTTGACTTTTTGTTGCTCCTTTTGGAAACCATTAAATCAAAAAGGCTCCAAAATCACTGCAGATGGTGATTGCAGTCATGAAATTAAAAGATGCTTACTCCTTGGATGGAAAGTTATGACCAACCTAGACAGCATCTTAAAAAGCAGACATTATTTTGTCAACAAGGGTCTGTATAGTCAAGGCTATGGTTTTTCCAGTAGTCATGTATGGATGTGAGAGTTGGACTGTGAAGAAAGCTGAGCACTAAAAAATTGATGCTTTTGAACTGTGGTGTTGGAGAAGACTCTTGAGAGTCCCTTGGACTGCAAGGAGATCCAACCAGTCCATCCTAAAGGAGATCAGCCCTGGGTGTTCATTGGAAGGACTGATGCTGAAGCTGAAACTCCAATACTTTGGCCACCTGATGCGGAGAGCTGACTCATTTGAAAAGACCCTGATGCTGGGAAAGATTGAGGGCAGGAAGAGAAGGGAACGACAGAGGATGAGATGGTTGGATGGCATCACTGACTCAATGGACATGAATTTGGGTGGACTCCGGGAGTTGGTGATGGACAGGGAGGCCTGGCGTGCTGCGGTTCATGGGGTTGCAAAGAGTCGGACACGACTGAGCAACTGAACTGAACTGAATTGAACTGATTGTATCTGAAGATATTTAGAAAGCATTTTAACTATTAATATTAAGTAACTTTGGTTTATTTTACAATATATTTCTTAGAGCAGCAATAAGCAGGTTAAAGACTGCCCCCTCCCAATTAATTTTCATATTATTCCTGTTAAGTAGACCTCCGTGGTGTAAGAGAACTCGTTACACACATGAGCAATTAAGGCAGTGGGAAGTTTGATGTTAATGCCAAATAGCATGTCAGCAATAAAGCGAGAAGCAGAAGCAAAGCTTTATAATTCCCAACAGTGCTCTTGCTACTAAAACATAGGATTTCCTCCATAAGAACTGCAAAGCTGTTTTGTAGGTTTAAATGTTTTGTCATTTTTTTTTCCTATGAAAAGAGAGTAAAGCATTCATCTGCTAATCAAAGTATTTACAATTACAGACACTCTTGCATACAATGGTGGAATTTGATGTTAGAGGATAGAGTTGGAACTAAGATCACAAGCTCCCAGCAGTCACGGTTTCCAACTTCTGAGCAGTTTATTCATTTTGTGACCAGGAAACATTGGAGGAACAATGATAGAGAGTTTGATAGATAATGTATGACAAGTGACGTTCATGCAATTGTGGTCGTGTCCTCGTGTATTAATGTTGCAGAAATGTAGTTTGGCACCCAGAAAATCCTATCTAATTTTGGACTAATCATTTATAAGTGCTGTTTTTAAAACTTCTTTTCTTATTATGGACATATAAATTCAGGTGATACTGCAGGGAATGTCCCAAAATAATGTATTCCACCTTATTTAAGGAACATGCCTTCAATTCCAAGTGACCTTTTTTTTTTTTCAGATTTACTTTATAGATCAAAGGTCAAGATTTAGCTGTGTGTTATTTCAGTCCAGTCAATTTTGTTCCCTACCTGTTTTTTATCCTTGCATAAAAGTGACTGCTTGTTCATGATCGCAGAAGGGAAAGCACTATCTTGACGTATAACTAATTTTGCATTTTGTGTGACAGTAGTACTGAGAATCAATTTCAAATGATTCCTCCAAAGTGATACACGTGGTTCATGACAAGGTTGTGAAAAGAAACCAGTTATATATATCTCCATGTCAGCATTTGACTAGAACTGCTATACAGAAGCTTTGCAGAGAAAGAGGAAAGCTTTAATGGGTCATTTGCCCAAATTAGATGGTTACAAGAAACAGGATATATGGCTTCTTGTGTTTGGCTCATAGTTAGCATTAGTTTGGCTCAGACAGTACTGTCTGAATTTGCCTGCAATGCAGGGGATCTGGGTTCAATCCCTGGGTCAGGAAGATCCCCTGGAGAAGGGAATGGCTACCCACCCCAGTATTCTTGCTGGAGAATTCCATGGACAGAGGAGCCTAGTGGGCTACAGTCCGTAGGGTGGCAAAGCGTAGGACACAACTGAGCAACTAACACACACTAGTATTTGTTACAGATTTGTTCATTTACAGTGTCTTTTCAATTATAATTTTTTTTTGTTGTAACATGTAGAGTTTAAATCAAGCATATACAAGCAAAACAAAACACCCTTTAAATTTACCCACTATTGTGTTCAAATGCTTAATATTCAGTAGCAAATGTACAAGTTACAGAAATAATATCTTTATCATCAACCTTTGAACATCTTCATTTTTATTTCTATAGTTAATCTCCTGAAATGCAATTAATCAAATTCTACTCATGAAGATCACTATTAATTACTCTGACTATGTCTAGTATGGTAGCCACAAGCTCCAAGTGGCTGTTGAGAAATTAAAGTATAGCTGGTGTAATCAAAGAACTGAATTTTAAATTTATAAAAATCTTAGTTTAAAATCAAGTTAATTAAAAATCAAAGCAGCATATAATACTTTTCTTTTAAGCACATAGTATGAAATGTTGAAAAATTTTGAGGCAAAGATCTGAGAACAAAAAAGAGTGAAATGGTAAATCATAAAGTTATTATAGAAATTGCTATTCCATACACTTAATTAATCAGAGACATATTATTTTCTTATGAAAAATGAGAGTAATGAAGTTTCCCAGAAGAAACTACCAAGAACATCTGATGAGTTTACTAGATTACAGGAATTATTACACAAAATCCCCTAAATTGCCAACTTGTTGATGGGAAACTCCTGGGTAGGTAATAGTTAACAGTTTTTCAAGAAGTTCATGACTCTTAGATGTACTAGTTTGTTTAAGTCTAAATAATATTGCATAATAATATATTTTTAGGTAAAAGTTTAAAAAATTTTTCTTGTATTTTAGGTAAAATATAATTAATTTTAAAAATATGAAAGATTATACTATTTTTCTGTTTTATTCAGCACTACTCTCGTCCTGTAAGATTTTTGTACCTGTATAATTGCCATATGTTTCCGTTATCTGTTGCCATGATAATGCCATGGTAATGAGCAAAATGATTAAAAACATGATATCATAAGGTAGCAACTTTTTCTATTACGAGGTTGCTATTTTTCCAGGTTGCTATTTTTCCAGAGTTGTCTTCTGGTCTGATCTTGGCGAGGGTTATTTTAATGCATTTGTAGGAAACTGAGGAGTTGTCTATGGCTGTCTTGTCTAAGGTTGCCTCAGCTGGGTGAATTATCTCTTCTCTAGCTGTGACAGGGGTCCAAGAGAAAGTGTGAAAATGAAAGGCTCTATGCTCAGAAGTAGAGAACCGCCACTTACATCACTGTCTTTTGTCTGAAGTCCATCACAAGGCCAAGTATTTAAAAGTGGTGAAATATTCTGTCTGTCTAGAAGGGAATGTCTAGGAAGTCATATTCCAAGCATTATGGATGCAAGAAGGATAATTAGTTGTGAATACTTACATAAGCAATCCACAAGTCCAAGTGATTCGGCCTGCCTTGTTGTTAGAGAATATTTTCTTGCCCTTCTGTCTGACTTGGCCATGTGATGTGCTTTGGTTGATGTACTGTGATTAGAAATGTTCAAAGTCTCTACCTCTATACTAGCCATTGCATCCTTTACTCACTCTCTTGATCGTCTCTCTCTACCACAAGAACAGCTTGTCTATGGTGGGGTCTGCTTAGCAGCTGAAACGATGCTGTTAAAAACAACATGGAGTAGTCCTGAGTCAAACCGTAGCCACGAATCTTCCATTTGAGTTGGAAGTAAGCCTTCCTTATTATGAGTCACTTAGATTGTTTTTATCATAGCACAACCCACCACGAACTATTGTAAAAGTGTTATTAGAAGCCTTATGTTACTGAGCACTTTCTCAACCAGCAGATTTCAAATATATCACTGTTTTTAGGTACGTGTCAGTACACCCTTTTTCTATTGTACATCTTCATACAGTAAATATTAGAATCTATGTTGCAAGGTAGCTGTTTCTATGAGTTGCAAAAAAAGAATATGTGAATCCTACACCTGGTTTTTTCCCTGATACAGAAATGATTTGTCTGTGAGCTTCTTGTTTTTTTCTAATTGTACCTTCAGGAGTTTTGAAGCCTATTGAACAAGTAGCCTGTTGACCTGAGAATCGGAGTGATAAATTCTGCCTTCAAGAATAAAAGATGAAAGTGAGAGGAGGGCATATGAAAACCAAGAAATATTTATAACAGAGAGTTGTGAATGTAGAATTAAACCACTATGAACACAGTGACAAATGTGTTAAAGACAAACTCTGAAAATTCTGCTTATTTTTTTGTTGTTGTTGTATCATATATACAAAGTCCTTTCTTTGTTTTCCGGAGAAGCAGATAGTTGAGAGTTGATGCAAAGATTTTCCATCTCCTGTCTTGGATTCACAGAGAGTATACTGTCAAGAAATGGTTATTAATGATAGCTTTTAGAAATTAAAAAAAAAAAAAAGAAAGCAGACAATTGCTGGAACAGTTTGAAAAATAGTAAGTGGTTCATTGGAATCCAGCCCAGCTTGAATATTGAATCTGGAGGCTTAAATATCAGGAAAACATTTTTTTCTTACGTTTCTACCACTTTTATTCATTTTTTCCTCAAATACTTTAAAATACAGCTTTATGAGGTTAGAAAGGAGTAAGATAGAGACAGAAATGTTATAACAAGTTGAGTGAATATGTGGCAAGTTGATAATGACTCAAACACACAGGGAGAACTCTCCTTTTCCACCATCCGTTCCCTGATATGTCCTGATTTGAAGTAGAGAAAAATCTGTAATACAACCTAGCCGGAAATCCATTACAGTTTCAATTTAAAGTGAAATGAGAAGCTGAAGGGGAGCATGTTGAGATATGTTTATTTTATGGTCCTTGAAAAGATTGATTTCAAAATCTCTAGCAGAATCCAGAGGGCTCTAATTCTGGACAAAAATAGATGAGGCAACACATCTCTGGCTCAGAATTGCCACAAATTCATGTATTTATGGGCTTCAGGACATTTGCAAAACCCTAGTTGTATGAAGTTCTTATTAATCAAGAAGAATTTACTGCGTGTCTGTTATGCATAAATGCTTTCACCTCATTTTTTTAGACATTTACTATAGTCAAATTGCTTTTTAGTATCTACCCTACACAGAGCAACAAAAGCTGGTGGATGGTTATTTACTTATGACTTGTTCAGACTCTTCATTTTCTTCTGTTTGAACAACTTCCCACTATGAAAAAGCAATGAGGAGATAACACTAAGATTTTTACAAATGCTAGTATTTTACCTCGTAATAAAAAAAGGTAAAATCTGTTATGAGATCAGCTTTGTTACAGTGACACACATCCCCAAAAGTGTCTGTGGCTTAAAATATTAAAAAAAAAAAAAAAGTCTTGTTCCACTAGGGTCATAAAGAGTCAGACACAACTGAACGACTAAGTATGGCCCAGCGCTGTCTTATCATGTGAAAGTTTGTACAGGGCTCTACTCCATATAGAACATTAGGGACTCAGGTCAACAGAAGCTGTGTCATCTTTTAGCTCCACCACCAGGAATAAGGCACCTCTGTTGCTCTGGCATGAAATGACACAGTAGAGAGATATGCTCTGGAATTAAATCCTTAGGCCTAAAAGTAACACATGTCACAAATGCTTGCTACCTATTGGGCAGAACGGATCATGTGTTCCCAGAAGTAGACTTGTCTGCTCACCTAGCAGACAAAACAAAATCTTTAAAAAGTCAATATTGGTGAGAAATAGCAGTATCTCAGCATTTAGTTCACTTAAATTAAAGTGATTGTTGACGATATTTGAGGATAACATTGTGTCATATATTGTGATGAATGCAGAAATGAGCAAAATGCAGCTACTTTGCCATAATAGAGAAGGGGTCATACTGAATCTGCAAGCCATATCTCTGCCAACAATATTAGTATTAGTAGCTAACACTCTACACTTATTATACGCAGGATATTCTATAAGATGCACAATTAAATGAATACTCTCAAAAACTAAAGTCAGGTCTATTGCTTCCCACCCCCCACCCCCCACCCACACTTTTTGCAAATAGAAAAGTGACACAGAAAGTTGAATTGGCAAAATTTGATTTACAGACATAAACTGCTTTGAGACCAAGGGTATAATGATAGGAAAATAATAAAACTTATGTTTTGTTCACAGAACTCAGTAAACCTCTTCCCATTATTTAATTTTCTATATCCAGACTTTTCAATTAAGATAGAACATGTGGGTGAACCGTTGTTAATTATAACTGGCTGTCCTTAATTTATTCCTGTTACTCTGGGAGTCATTCCAAAACAGAATGAAATCTGGATATGATCATTTAAAAAACCTTTCTCAAAAAAAGATAAAAATAAAAAAAATAAAAAACCTTTCTCTCGTATCTTTAATAGTAAATTTAACTTAAAACTTCATTTTTTTTCTTTTTTTAAAGCATTCTTACAATCTTGGGAATATCCATGTGATGAAATTTATTATATGCTGAAATACCCATAAAATTTTATTATTTAATAATTTCAAGTCAAATTTTATAATTAAAATTGTTTATCCTACAATTTCAACATATATTAATGAACATAGATTTATTTGATATTGACCCTGTTCAATTAAGTGGAGATACATTTCAAATAAAATTGATTTTCATGAAAGCAAAAATTGATCAAATCTAAGGAAAACATAGCTTTCAAAACTAATTCATAAGAAGCTTGAGAATATTTATAACAAATTGAGGAATTTGAATGCATTAAAAAATATACAACAAATAGTTTTTAGATGATTTGAAAGTTTTGTTTACCAAACTATCAAATAGATAATTCCTATAAATATTTAATTTCTATTATTTACAAACTTTGCCAGAGAAAATAAAAAGAGAACATTATCATTTTGTTTAATAAGACTTACATAACTGTTGTCAAAATTAGATGAGGGTGGGATAATCAATCTCATTAATACTGACACACAAAAAAATAGCCATTTGCGTTTATTCAAGAAGAGAATCCTGCTTTAGTGTTGGGGAAACTAACACTATTTTCCCATGGTAACAAATTGGATAAATACCGCAATATTATCTCAATAGCTGTGTTAAAAACATTTGAAAAGTTTCAATACCACTTTACTTTTAAAATACTCTCCAATTAGAAATAGAATTTATCTTTACCACATTGAATGATATCTACTGCTAGTATGAAATTAATATTAAACATTAGAAGCATGTTTAATACAGTAAATGAGAAAAAATGGCCATTGTCATGGCTTTTGTTCAATATTTCATTTTGTTGAATAAAAAAGAATTTTAGAATATAGGGAAATAATTAAATATTTGAAAAGAAACCAAATAAGTATTAGTTACAAATTAAGTAATTGCATACATAGGATACCACAAGAATTTAGCAAAATAATTATTATAATTCATCAGACAATTCACCAAATGACTCAATTTAAAATCAGTATAAAAACCAATTACATTTCTCTGTGCCAACAACCTAAAGATCTTGATATTTAACACCAAACTAGACTTATAGAAATTAGACCAAAATAAATAGGACAAAATCATATTATCTAGACAGAAAGATCTACTTTCATAAATATATGTGTTCTGAAATTGATTAAAATATTCAATGATCTTCACTTAAATTCCAACGAGGATCTTTGTGGAGTTTGCCAAGTTAATCATGGGTGAATGTGTAGACTAAGAGACGTCTACAGGTGGCTACAGATGTAGGTGGCTATGGACTTTGTGCATGTACTTTTAAAAATTTAGTGTGACAATCTTTGGTGGAGTTAAAATGCTTCACATCTACAAAATCCTAGAGAAATGAGTGACTTCATCAAGAATGTTCATTGCAACTTTGTTCCTAATTTAAAAAAAAAAGCTAGAAATAATCCTAATGATTATCACCAGAAAAATAAGTTAATATCCTGTATTATAATCATCTAAAATAATAATATACAATGACAAAAATTAAGGTATCAGCCCTTCAGTAGTCAGCACAGGTACATCACAAAAACACAGGATGATAGAGTACATATCGTATGGTGTCATTTATATAAAGCCTGTAAACCTACAAAACCTAACTCTATGTATTTCATAGATGTATATGTGTAGTTAAATTATAGTAAAAAACATGAGAATCAGTACCAATAAATTTAAATGATACTAACACTTTTATGAGAAATGTTATGAAGGAGGGGCAGAAGGTGGCTTCCAGGTTCTGTCAAGTACTCAATTGCTTAATCTGTGAAGTAATTCCATAGGTTTTTACTTCATTATTCTCTTTACTTTAAATATTCATTACATGTATTTTTCATGTTTGAAATATCAGATATTAAAAGCAATTTCCAAGAAATAAAAAGAGGAAAAAAAGTAGTTATTTTAGCACTCTTTTGTCATGTGGGTACGATGAAAGGATGATGAGATGGCTGGATGGCATCACCGACTCGATGGACATGCGTTAGAGTAAACTCCGGGAGTTGGTGATGGACAGGGAGGCCTGGCGTGCTGCGATTCATGGGGTCGCAAAGAGTCGGACATGACTGAGTGACTGAACTGAACTGAACTGAAGATGAAAGAGCTAATACATTTTAATCAGAAGCACCAGGTAAGTTCAGGAAACAGAGATTGCACATAACAAGAATTGGGAGACAATTTAAGGCCATCCCCTCTCCTATGACCAGAATGATCCTTCACAAAATGAGGACCTTACATTGAGTCTTTACAGAGCCTCTCATAGAGTTAAACACTCTTAGTTCTTTTTTTTTTTTCCTCTTAGTTCTTTATTTTGAACAACAACAAAAACTTTTGAGAAAAGATGTAATAGCTTAAAACTACCTCAGTCTAGTATGGTTTTAAATAGTTCTAAAGTTCACACCAGAGGGTATCAGCAGGTCAAGAACTGAGGGACAGTCACAACCCTGTGGGAGCATCTATGGGAACAGCCCCTCTGGAAATTATTTGAATGGGTCCTAAGAGTATTAAATTCTGGGAGTCATGGACTCTTATTTAAAAGCTGAAGGATTTTGAAACTTTGGTTACAATTTTAGCCTCAATTTTGATGAAAATGTAATAATGCAAATTTCAGTAGACACTGCAAATTGTGCTTTTCAGTATTGCTCAACATAGGTTCAGAGATTTAAGTGGCATAATAAATTTAAATTTAAGTAAATTTAGATTCACTGATGATTCTTTGTTGATCATCTCTGCTGCTTGTAGCTTTATTGCTGTTTTTACCAAAGAATGAAGAGAAACATCCCAGCCTTTGGTAAAGCTATTTGGGTTTATGCTTGTAGTGCTTTGAAAGAATAAAACATCGCCTAAAAGAAATTTTTTCTCTTTACTATGACTGGATAGCAGTACATGGAGCTTATAAGTAGGCCATAAAACTTTGAAATATACATCTTTTAAAAAATACAAAAATTAAACTTATGTCTGCTAATTTTCTCCCAGATTATAGCCTTAAACCATGCTTGTTTAAGTGCTGGGTGACATACGGCTTCATTATTGCTATAGCTCTGGTTAGGCCAGCCCTCAAGGATCCTAAAGAATAAATATTTCTCACTCTAAACCCTCAACGAGTACAAAGGTTTTGAACCATCGGAAAATATGGGTTTGCATCTTCTTTTACTTGAATGTTTCTTTTTATCTTTTCCCAGATATTCGTACTTGCCAAGCCTATTCAGAAAAGTACTTAAGCATTCCGGGACTCATGGTGAACACCAAGCCTCATTCCTTGTAATCATATAAAAGAAATGGTTTCATTTGCTGAACAGCAAGATGTAGGATTGTATCAGTCATTGTGCTTCTCCAAGAAAGGTAAGTTGCTGCTAAATTAACCTTTCCTTAAGACAAAACTAAATTGGATTCTCTCATGGCTAATCACAAATAAAGGTAAATTCTATGGTTCAGAGTAAATACCACCTGCTGGTAATAGTTATGTCCTTATTCTCAGTTTTTAACTAATTATATTGTCAAGAGGTTTTAGAAAATAATGCTCATAAGTTAGATAAATAAGAGTTTACATTTCAACATTAAAATCCAAAGCTTTAAGCACACCACTCTATGTATTGTCTGATAAAATGTATGACAGCAATAAATAGGTAGAATTTGCCAAGATATACATTTACATTGCAATATGGTTTCCTCAGATGTTAAATTGTAGATGTGCTTAAAGAGTAACAAAGACAAAAATTTCATCAAATATTACAATATACAATATTTATAAGAAAAATTATTGAATAATCTTTTGCTGTTAATAGAAACAATTCGTAATCTGCTTAATAGTGTACTGCTTATTCATGCAACATAGATTGCTTAATTAGAGACTTTCATATAGAAATAATGTTTGGCAAAAGTTCATGACCATTTTCTTGAGATTTATAGAGGAAAAGCATATTTCATGATATAAAAATTTATTACTAAGGTAATATTTACTTTATTTCACTCTTTCAAACTTCTCATAAAATACTAGTAATTAATTTTGGAGGTTAACTATTTTATGGTTGCATTAATAAGACACTTGTCTTTGTTATTATAATATACCCATGCTAAAATGGCCAACATAATAGCATAGAGGGTTTTTTTCAGAAAGGAAAAAAATTAAAATGGTTCTCAAGACTTGACTATACAAAAGTACTCATGTTGTAAACTTCAAAACATTTAGGAGCACTAAAAACATGAGAAACCTATTTTGAAAGCTAGTGTTTGCTTTAGGAAAACAGAGATAAACCCAGAGGGTTGCCCTTTTATTCCAGGAGATAAGAATATCTCTAACTCTGGGCTCTTGTGATCTCCTGCTGTACATTGGTTGAGTTCTATATGTGCCACGTTCTGATCTCCCTACAGAGGAAGAATGATTTTACATTTTCTATGGCCGTGAAGAGTCCACAACATAGAGTAGGATATGTATAGTTCTTCTTTCTTTTTAAATTAAACTAGTTTTTGTACTTCACCTTTATCACTGTAACCAAGCAATGGAGTCCCCATCAACTCTGTCCCAGTAATAACTATTAAAACAAGATAAGATAGTGAGTGCGTTCTCAGTCATGTCCAACTCTTTGTGATGCCATGTCCATGGAATTTTCCAGGCAAGTAAGCACTATATAAATATGTATTGAATTAAATAAGAAATTTATTGTCAGTGTCCTCATAACTAAATTCTCTCTTTGGTGCACACTGAGTTTCAATGAAATTTTAAAAAATTTCCTTGTGATTTTTGAAGATCCCTTCCATGAAGTTGTTCTTATTGAATATATATTCTACTTGTGAATAGTGAGAAACACAGTCAGTTTGAAAAAATATAGGACACAGGAGCATAAAAACAACAAAAACAAAGAAAAAGAGGATGAAGGGGATGTTTAGTACTTTTGTTGCTGGATTTTTCCCCAGAACTTTTTGGATAGTTCTCTTCATCTCACAGTTATTAGAGCATGACAGGAAGGCTTTTGTTATTGTTATTTTCATTGTTCTTAATTTTTATTCTGTGTTATCAAAGCTTGACTTTATTGATGAAAAGCTTATTTTTAGGTATTTTTCTTAGAACAAGCAATTCCATTTAAGAAATAATTATGAGAACGATAATTTTGTATGTAATATTTTTACTAAACCATGTGGTATTTGACATCGAATAAGGTGATAAAAAGCATGGATTTGAAGTTATTCTTTGTGATGCAATGGTTGATGGGGTTGTTTCCTAGAGAATGTTAGATTCCAGTCCCAGAGTTGAAAATCTGGCAATTAACTCATTCTTTCTAGATCAGATCCGTACTTATAAGTGGAAACGTGGTCTCACATCGTTATAAATGTTACAATGTGTTTTAAGAACTTAGCACAGTACCTGACATAAAATAAGCACAAAATAAATATTTGCTATCACCTGTAAAATTTAGTAAGAAGACAAAATGTCCATTATTAAAAAGCATGGTTCAGTTCAGTGCAGTGCAGTCGCTCAGTTGTTTCTGACTCTTTGCGACCTGATGGGCTACAGTACGCCAGGCTTCCCTGTCCATCATCAACTCCTGGAACTTACTAAAACTCATGTCCATTGAGTCAGTGATGCCATCCAATCATCTCATCCTCTGTGGTCCCCTTATCACCCACCTTCAATCTTTCCCAGCATCAGGGTCTTTTCCAATGAGTCAGTTCTTCACATCAGGTGGCCAAAGTATTGGTTTCAGCTTCAGCATCAGTCCTTCCAATGAATATTCAGGACTGATTTTCTCTAGGATGGACTGGTTGGATCTCCTTGCTGTCCAAGGGACTCTCAAGAGTCTTCTCCAACACCACAGTTCTAATGCATCAGTTCTTCAGCGTTCAGGTTTCTTTATAGTCCAACTCTCACATCCCCCATGACGACTGGAAAAACCAAGCTTTGACTACACAGGCCTTAGCAAAGTAATGTCTCTGCTTTTTAATTTGCTGGCTAGGTTGGTCATAACTTATTTTCCAAGGAACAAATGTCTTTTAATTTCATGGCTGCAATCATCATCTGCAGTAATTTTGGAGCTCAAGAAAATAGTTTGTCACTGTTTCCATTGTTTCCCCATCTATTTGCCATGAAGTGATGGGACCAGATGCCATGATCTTAGTTTTCTGAATGTTGAGTTTTAAGCTAACTTTTTCACTCTCTTCTTTCATTTTCATCAAGAGGCTCTTTGCTTTCTGCCATAAGGGTGGTATCATCTGCATATCTGAGGTTATTATTTCTCCTGACAATCTTGATTCCAGCTTGTGCTTCATCCAGCCCAGCGTTCCTCATGATGTACTCTGCATATAAGTTAAATAAGCAGGGTGACAATATACAGCCTTGATGTACTCCTTTCCTGATTTGGAATCAGTCTGTTGTTCCATGTCCAGTTCTAATTGTGCTTGCTGACCACCATACAGATTTCTCAGGAGGCAGATAAGGTGATCTAGTAGTCCCATCTTTTTAAGAATTTTCCACAGTTTGTTGTGATCCACACAGTCAAAGGCTTTGGCATAGTCAGTTAAAGCAGAAACGGGTGTTTTTCTGGAACTCTGTCACTTTTTCAGTGATCGAAATGATGTTGGCAATTTGATCTCTGGTTCCTCTGCCCTGTCTAAATCCAGCTTGAACATCTGGAATTTCACGGTTCACATACTTTTGAAGCCTGGCTTGGAGAACTTTGAGCATTACTTTGCTAGCATGTGAGATGAGGGCAATTGTGCCATAGTTTGAACATAGTAATGCTTCCAAAGGCCCATTTGACTCTGCATTCCAGGATGTATGGCTGTAGGTGAGTGATCACACCATCAAGATTATCTAGGTCATAAAGATCGTCTTTGTATAGTACTTCTGTGTATTCTTGCTGCTGCTGCTGCTGCTAAGTCGCTTCAGTCGTGTCCAACTCTGTGCGACCCCATAGATGGCATCCCAACAAGCTCCTTGTCCCTGGGATTCTCCAGGCAAGAACACGGGAGTGGGTTGCCATTTCCTTCTCCAGTGCATGAAAGTGAAAAGTGAAAGTGAAGTAGCTTAGTCATTTCTGACTCTTTGCATCCCCATGGACTGTAGCCTACCAGGCTCCTCTGTCCATGGGATTTTCCAGGCATGTGTACTGGAGTGGGTTGCCATTGCCTTCTCCTGTATTCTTGCTCCCTCTTCTTAATATCTTCTGCTTCTGTTAGGTCCATACCATTTCTGTCCTTTATTGTGCCCATCTTTGCATGAAATGTTCCCTTGGTATTTCTAATTTGCTTGAAGAGATCTCTAGTCTTTTCCATTCCATTGTTTTCCTCTATTTCTTTGCATTGATCGCTGAAGAAGGCTTTCTTATCTCTCCTTGCTATTCTTTGGAACTCTGCATTCAAATGGGAATATCTTGCCTTTTCTCCTTTGCCTTCAGCTTCTCTCATTTTCACAGCTATTTGTAAGGCCTCCTCAGACAACCATTTTGTATTTCTATGTTGGGGGGGATGGTCTTGATCCTTGCCTCCTGTACAATGTCATGAACTTCATCCATAGTTCTTCAGGCACTCTGTCTCTCAGATCTAATCCCTGAATCTATTTGTCACTTCCACTGTATAATCGTAAGGGATTTGATTTAGGTCATACCTGAATGGTCTAGTGGTTTTCCCTACTTTCTTCAATTTAAGTCTGAATTTGGCAATAAAGAGTTCATGATCTGAGCCACAGTCAGCTCCTGGTCTTGTTTTTGCTGACTGTATAGAGCTTCTCCATCTTTGGCTACAAAGAATATAATCAATCTGATTTCGGTACTGACCATCTGGTGATGTCCATGTCTAGAGTCTTCTCATGTGTTGTTGGAAGAAGGTGTTTGGTATGACCAGTGCATTCTCCTGGCAAAACTCTGTCAGCCTTTGCCCTGCTTCATTCTGTACTCCAAGGCCAAATTTGCCTGTCACTCCAGGTGTTTCTTGACTTCCTACTTTTGCATTCCAGTCCCCTATATGAAAAGGGCATCTTTTTTTGGGTGTTAGTTCTAGAACATCTTGTAGGTCTTCATAGAACTGTTCAACTTCAGCTTCTTCAGCATTACTGGTCAGGGCATAGACTTGGATTACTGTGATATTGAATGGCTTGCTTTGGAAATGAACAGAGATCATTCTGTCATTTTTGACATTGCATCCAGGTACTGCTTTTTGGACTCTTTTGTTGACTATGAGGGCTACTCCATTTCTTCTAAGGGATTCTTGCCCACAGTAGTAGATATAAGGTCATCTGAGCTAAATTCACCCATTCCAGTCCATTTTAGTTCGCTGATTCCTAAAATGTTGATGTTTACTCTTGGCATCTCCTGTTTGACCACTTCCAATTTGCGTTGATTCATGGACCTAACATTCCAGGTTCCTATGCAGTATTGCTCTTTACAGCATTGGAGTTTACTTCCATCACCAGTCACATGCACAGCTGGGTGTTGTTTTTGCTTTGGCTCCGTCTCTTCATTCTTTCTGGAGTTATTTCTCCGCTTTTCTCTAGTAGCATTTTGGGCATCTACTGACCTGGGAAGTTCATCTTTCAGTGTCCTATCTTTCTGCCTTTTCATACTGTTCTTGGGGTTCTCAAGGCAAGAATATAGAAGTTGTTTGCCATTTGCTTCTCAGTGGACCACATTTTGTCAGCATTCTCCACCATGACCCGTCCGTCTTGGGTGGCCCTACACGGCATGGCTTATAGTTTCATTGAGTTAGACAAGGCTGTGGTCCACGTGATCAGATTGGTTAGTTTTCTGTGATTGTGGTTTTCTTTCTATCTGTCCTCTGATGGGGAAGGATAAGAGGCCTATGGAAGCTTCCTGATGGGAGAGACTGACTGAGGGGGAAAAGCATAGTGGTAAGAAACAATAACAAATTATACATAAAACTATGTGGAGACACTGAGCTTATTAATTTGATAGAATGGTAGCTATTTCCCTTAGGGAGAGCCATATTGTTTTGGATTTCTTATTACTGTGTGTAAGACATGATTTTAAGTCACACCGTCAACCGAGTAATTGAGCAGTAAAGAGCCAGAGGGATTTCAATGGATAAAAATAGTGGGGAGGCCTTTTAGTCAAAAGGCCGGGATGAACACGAGTAAAGATGTATATAGGGGAATGAGCTGAGTGTCTCTAGGAATACATGTCCTGAAGTCTTTGGAGTGCCTGAAAAATAGAGGTAAGATGGAAAATGAGGACGGACTACTCAAGACCAGAATGCATAAAGACATCTGTCACTCTATTGATTACCAGGGTTAATTCAGCGGTTTTGGCTGTTGCTCCCCCACCATTTTATGTGCATATCTATTCAAACATATTCCATTAGAAAGTATTTCAAATAGAGAAGAGACATTTTTGCTTTAGTAATACACTGGTAGCTATGCTACTTTGCTGGAACCGTGAAATAGGATCTAAAGATTCACATATAGGAAAAATGTTATCCTTTCTCCCCTCTTTGGTAGAAGGCTTGGGATGCTATATATGGGAGTGGGTGACTCAGGGACTCTGTTGAAAAACAGTCATTCCTGGGATACTCTTTCCAGCACGCAGTACAGATTTTGCCCTAGGAAAGAGGTCAAGGGACAGTCTTGGCTGGAGAAGCTTCTGACAATGAGAACGGAGTAATGAACAGAGAATTCCAAGTGGTTCATTAATTCCTTGTGCTGTGGTATTGTTATGCATGGCCTAGAGTGTCTTGACAGAGATCCAGAGAAGTCTTTTTGTTTATTTGTTTTTTTTTTGGGTCATGCCATGGCAGTGGGCTTCCCTGATAGCTCAGTTGGTAAAGAATCCACCTGCAATGCAGGAGACCCCGGGTTGATTCCTGAGTTGGGAAGATCCCCTGGAGAACAGATAGGCTACCCACTCCAGTATTCCTGGGCTTCCCTTCTGACTCAGCTGGTAAAGAAAGACCTGGGTTTGATCCCTGGGTTGGGAAGAGCCCCTGGAGAAGGGAAAGGCTACCCACTCCAGTATTCTGGCCTGGAGATTTCCATGGACTGTATAGTCCATGGGGTCGCAAAGAGTCAGACACGACTGAGCGACTTTCACTTTCATATGCCGTGGCATGTAGGATCTTAGTTCCCTGACCAAGGATCGAACCCATGCCTCCTGCAGTGGGCGTACGGAATCCTAACCACTGTACAACCTGGGAATTCTCTAGAGAAGTCTTAAGGGGCCAAGATGAACAATGATCCTTCAAAATACATTGTGGTTTTGGATGAAATGCAAAACACAATTCTAAATGTAAATGGAGTTCTCCAGAGCTCAAGGTTTGAGTGGAGTCACAGTAACATTTAATTTAACCCTTACTCATCCTTGTCCCCGCTTTCTGAAACAAGGTCTCAGGGTCCAGGGGAAGTACACAAATCAGCTTTTGTGGCAACCGCCTTTGGCCTCTTTTGCCAGGGCAGCTTCACTGCCCACAGTTCACCGCCAATGGCCAGTGCTGCTACTTCAGTCATGGCCGGAGCCCAGGCTGCTCTGCTGGGCCTCCTGGAACCCGCTCTACCTTTGATGAGCCCCGATGGGCAGCAAGCATGGTCTCACCTGCTTTGTCAACTACAACTGAGATTTGCTGGGCTGAATCAGCAGGATGCAACAAGGGAGAAGTCCTACTATTTCAGATTAAACTGTTTCAAAGCAGTGTCACATTTTAGTAATTTACAAATGGCTTTATTGAAATCTTTCTTTTAACATTTGCATGAAAACAATGGGAAAATCAAAAGCAAATTAAAGCAATAGAAACTGTGAACTATAAAGAATTTCTGTTCACCTTTTTGTTACCAGGAATTTGTTTCTGAATTAATGCTATTTTGCTTGGCAGCCTCCTCCAGAGTTTCCTAGACCAAAATTTCTCTCAAGAAGACGTTCAGTGGCCCATACCAATAGGCATTTGTCAGGTCACCTCATTAGGTTTCAGACACACAATTCCAGATGTCTAGACCCCAGAAATAGGTGCAGATCCAATAAAATCTTTGCCTGCTTATAAATAAGATTGCATGAGGGTGGTACCATCAGATTTACAAATATATCCATAAATACCTAAAATTCTAACAGTGTACAGAGAAAGTTAAGTTCAAATGATACTTCTGTTACATTAAAAACTGTGGGTATGATCCAGTTTAAATTATCAAGTATATCAAAGTCATCCTGTTAATTGTTCTTGTCCTATTTTTGAACCACAGTGAAACAGTAATGCTTAAATGCTCTTCATCTCCAGAAGAATAATCCAAGGTTTTAGGGGAAAGTATATATATCATCAACCAGCTGCCTCTGAAATAAAGTTGTGGAATATTAAAATATGGCCTTCAGTTATAGTAAAGACTTATGTCTGTCATCAATCAGTTATAAAAGACAGTATATTCAAAATATGAGGACTTTTGTCATTTTCCCCTGCAGGTTAAAGAGAAAATTTAGTTACCTAAAGTCCATTTTAAATTGAATTATTTTTTTTTCAGTGTTATGAAAACTAACTAAAGTAGGCAAAGAGGCAAAGATGCTTTTGATGATGGCGGGAATAGAAGCTAGTAAACTTCCTTAAGAATAGAATCTGGCTGCGGGCAGGAGACAGCACTATTGTCTGGAGGACCCTGGGTGTTATGAATACAGAGGCTGCTGAGACTTCCAGAGCTACTTGTGTTGGCAATCACTTCACCTGTAAAAGCCACACACTGGATACTGCTTGATTAGTAACACTGTCTTACAGCAGGAGTGATTTTGATATGAGTCAAGCTTCAGGTAATATTTCTATTAATATAAATAATATTTTAGAAAGAAAGTTCTGGAATTGAGCTGCAGGAGTTGCTTGTATATTTTTGAGATTAATCCTTTGTCTGTTTCTTCATTTGCTATTATTTTCTCCCAATCTGAGGGCTGTCTTTTCACCTTACTTATAGTTTCCTTTGTAGTGCAAAAGCTTTTAAGTTTCATTAGGTCCCATTTGTTTAGTTTTGCTTTTATTTCCAATATTCTTGGAGGTGGGTCATAGAGGATCTTGCTTTGATTTATGTCGGAGAGTGTTTTGCCTATGTTCTCCTCTAGGAGTTTTATAGTTTCTGGTCTTACATTTAGATCTTTAATCCATTTTGAGTTTATTTTTGTGTATGGTGTTAGAAAGTGTTCTAGTTTCATTCTTTTACAAGTGGTTGACCAGTTTTCCCAGCACCACTTGTTAAAGAGGTTGTCTTTTTTCCATTGTATATCCTTGCCTCCTTTGTCAAAGATAAGGTGTCCATAGGTTCGTGGATTTATCTCTGGGCTTTCTATTCTGTTCCATTGATCTATATTTCTGTCTTTGTGCCAGTACCATACTGTCTTGATGACTGTGGCTTTGTAGTAGAGTCTGAAGTCAGGCAGGTTGATTCCTCCAGCTCCATTCTTCTTTCTCAAGATTACTTTGGCTATTCGAGGTTTTTTGTATTTCCATACAAATTGTGAAATTCTTTGGTCTAGTTCTGTGAAAAATACCGTTGGTAGCTTGATAGGGATTGCATTGAATCTATAGACTGCTTTGGGTAGAATAGCCATTTTGACAATATTAATTCTTCCAATCCATGAACACGGTATGTTTCTCCATCTGTTTGTGTCCTCTTTGATTTCTTTCATCAGTGTTTTATAGTTTTCTATGTATAAGTCCTTTGTTTCTTTAGGTAGATACACTCCTAAGTATTTTATTCTTTTTGTTGCAATGGTGAATGGTATTGTTTCCTTAATTTCTCTGTCTGTTTTTTCATTGTTAGTATATAGGAATGCAAGGGATTTCTGTGTGTCTGCAGCTCAATTCCAGAAAAATAAATGACCCAATCAAAAAATGGGGCAAAGAATTAAACAGACATTTCTCCAAAGAAGACATACAGATGGCTAACAAACACATGAAAAGATGCTCAACATCACTCATTATTAGAGAAATGCAAATCAAAACCACAATGAGGTACCATTACACGCCAGTCAGGATGGCTGCTATCCAAAAGTCTACAAGCAATAAATGCTTGAGAGGGTGTGGAGAAAAGGGAACCCTCTTACACTGTTGGTGGGAATGCAAACTAGTACAGCCGCTATGGAAAACAGTGTGGAGATTCCTTAAAAAACTGGAAATAGAACTGCCATATGACCCAGCAATCCCACTTCTGGGCATACACACTGAGGAAACCAGATCTGAAAGAGACACGTGCACCCCAATGTTCATCGCAGCACTGTTTATAATAGCCAGGACATGGAAGCAATCTAGATGCCCATCAGCAGATGAATGGATAAGGAAGCTGTGGTACATATACACCATGGAATATTACTCAGCCATTAAAAAGAATTCATTTGAACCAGTCCTAATGAGATGGATGAAGCTGGAGCCCATTATACAGAGTGAAGTAAGCCAGAAAGATAAAGAACATTACAGCATACTGACACATGTATATGGAATTTAGACAGGTGATAACGATAACCCTATATGCAGAACAGAAAAAGAGACACAGAAATACAGAACAGACTTTTGAACTCTGTGGGAGAATGTGAGGGTGGGATATTTCAAAAGAACAGCATGTATACTATCTATGGTGAAACAGATCACCAGCCCAGGTGGGATGCACGAGACAAGTGCTCCGGCCTGGTGCACTGGGAAGACCCAGAGGAATCGGGTGGAGAGGGAGGTGGGAGGGGGGATCGGGATTGGGAATACATGTAAATCCATGGCTGATTCATATAAATAAAAAGCAAAAAAAAAAAAAAAAATAAATAAAGAGATAACTATTAATGAGAAAAAAAAAAAAAAAAGAAAGTTCTAAGGTAAGCTCATGATAAAAGCACTTATCAAAAATCATCCATTCTCTTTTTCACCTACTAGAATCTTTTGTTAGGGCTAACTCAAGCTTCCATATCTTGACTGTTTGGGTCCAAGTTATTTTTCAAATCTCTTTCTCTCTTATTTTTTTTCCCTCTCAGCCCCAATCAGTCCTTAAAAAATGTTTTTTTTTCATTTCCATGAATGGGTCTAAGACATTTTTTTTACTCCTTGAATGCTGTTGTCTCTCTGTCCAGGGCCCAAAATATTCCCAGCACAATTCTTACTTAGCTCCTTGAAAAATAACAATAATGACATCTATAATGAAATTTTTCTCCTTTAAAATTTTCACACCCATTTGCTCACTGTACCATTGATTTAGCAGTGAATAACATGTTTCTCTGTGACCTTTTGTACATTATTACTTACCAATTTATAATGTTTTAAAGCATTTTCTTTGGATAATCCCCATAACTAGATGATAAAATCCAGGAAGTCAGGGCCTCAATGTGCTATTCTAATGTTATATACCAACTTTGGGCATCAAAACCCTAAGTAGTCTTTTTTTTTTTTTTAATTAATATGGCCCCTTCCAACTGACCAAAATAGGCATGCCATCCTCCAAAGCTAATCATGTAATTAGGATCATTAAGGGAGAAATAGAGGACTGAAGTATGGTAGTTTTTCCCCATAGTGTTCCTGTTGGGAAGATAATTTTCACATAAACCTGGAATTTATATCCATAAAGAAAACAATCAGTAACTCTGAAACTATTGAATTTAAGCCAGAAAAAAACATTTTCAAGTATAATGTGAATTCACTGATTTATTCTTTAGGCCAGTGATAGGAAATGATCATTAGTCTGTGTGGTCCTGACGTACGAATCTTCATGTTTCTTTCCGCCTTTAATGCAAGACAAGGGGGAACATTTATAATGAAGGAACATAAAATTATTTTGTATTTGATACCTACTGTATCCTTAGCCCTAAATGAACCCAGTAGAGGACACAAAGGCAGGTGTAATCCAATATTTGCTTCCTCTAAGGAGCCTTCAATCACGACTCCCACTTCAAACTGATTTTGTTGTGGTTGTTTAGTCACTCACTTGTGTCTATTTGCCATGAAGTGATGGGACCGGATGCCATGATCTTAGTTTTCTGAATGTTGAGTTTTAAGCCAACTTTTTCACTCTTCTCTTTCACTTTCATCAAGAGGCTCTTTAGTTCTTCTTTGCTTTCTGCCGTAACGGTGGTGTCATCTGCATATCTGAGGTTATTGATATTTCTCCCAGCAATCTTGATTCCAGCTTGTGCTTCATCCAGCCCAGCATTTCTCATGATGTACTCTGCATATAAGTTAAATAAGCAGAATGATAATATACAGCCTTGATGTACTCCTTTCCCTATTTGGAACCAGTCTGTTGTTCCATGTCCAGTTCTAACTGTTGCTTCCTGACCTGCATACAGGTTTCTCAAGAGGCAGGTCAGGTGGTCTGGTATTCCCATCTCTTGAAGAATTTTTCACAGTGTGTTGTGATCCATACAGTTAAAGACTTTGGTATATTAAATAAAGCAGAAATAGATGTTTTTCTGGAACTCTCTTGCTTTTTCAATGATCCAAGGGATATTGGCAATTTGTCTCTGATTCCTCTGCCTTTTCTAAATCCAGCTTGAACATCTGGAAGTTCATAGTTCATGTACTGTTGAAGTCTGGCTTGGAGAATTTTGAGCATTACTTTACTAGTGTGTGAGTTGAGTGCAAGTGTGTGGTAGTTTGAGCATTCTTTGGGATTGCCTTTCTTTGGGATTGGAATGAAAACTGACCTTTTCCAGTCCTGTGGCCACTGCTGAGTTTTCCAAATTCGCTGTCATATTAAGTGCAGCACTTTCACAGCATCATCTTTTAGGATTTGAAATAGCTCAACTGGAATAGCTGTGAAATATTAGAATAATCTAATAAATATTCTGAATTGATAAGGTTTCATGGGTCTAAGCAATATAATCCAATTCTAGATGATTGCACAAAAAAAGTTTAATAAAATGTTAAACCAGCATTGCTGCTTCTCGGTGTTCATTAGAAAGAAGTAAAAGCTCTAGTAATTTTCTGGTAGAGTCTTTAGGGTTTTCTATGTAGAGGATCATGTCATCTGCAAACAGTGAGAGTTTCACTTCTTCTTTTCCTATCTGGATTCCTTTTATTTCTTTTTCTGCTCTGATTTCTGTGGTTAAAACTTCCAAAACTATGTTGAATAGTAGTGGTGAGAGTGGGCACCCTTGTCTTGTTCCTGATTTTAGGTGAAATGCTTTCAATTTTTCACCTTTGAGGATAATGTTTGCTGTGGGTTTGTCATATATGGCTTTTATTATGTTGAGGTATGTTCCTTCTATTCCTGCTTTCTGGAGCGTTTTTATCGTAAATGCGTGTTGAATTTTGTCAAAGGCTTTTTCTGCCTTTATTGAGATAATCATATGGTTTTTATCTTTCAATTTGTTAATGTGGTGTATTACATTGATTGATTTGTGGATATTAAAGAATCCTTGCATTCCTGGGATAAAGCCCACTTGGTCATGATGTATGATCTTTTTAATATGTTGTTGGATTCTGTTTGCTAGAATTTTGTTAAAGATTTTTGCATCTATGTTCATCAATGATATTGGCCTGTAAAAACATAGGCAAAACATTCTCTGACATAAATCACAGCAAGATCCTCTATGACCCACCTCCAAGAATATTGGAAATAAAAGCAAAAATAAACAAATGGGACCTAATTAAACTTAAAAGCTTTTGCACAACAAAGGAAACTATAAGCAAGGTGAAAAGACAGCCTTCAGAATGGGAGAAAATAATAGCAAATGAAGAAACAGACAAAGGATTAATCTCAAAAATATACAAGCAACTCCTGAAGCTCAATTCCAGAAAAATAAATGACCCAATCAAAAAATGGGCCAAAGAACTAAACAGTCATTTCTCCAAAGAAGACATACAGATGGCTAACAAACACATGAAAAGATGCTCAACATTACTCATTATCAGAGAAATGCAAATCAAAACCTCAATGAGGTACCATTACACGCCAGTCAGAATGGCTGCTGTCCAACAGTCTAGAAGCAATAAATGCTGGAGAGGGTGTGGAGAAAAGGGAACCCTCTTACACTGTTGGTGGGAATGCAAACTAGTACAGCCACTATGGAGAACAGTGTGGAGATTCCTTGAAAAACTGGAAATAGAACTGCCGTATGACCCAGCAATCCCACTCCTGGGCATACACACTGAGGAAACCAGATCTGCAAGAGACATGTGTACCCCAGTGTTCATCACAGCACTGTTTATAATAGCCAGGACATGGAAGCAACCTAGATGCCCATCAGCAGACGAATGGATAAGGAAGCTGTGGTACATATACACCATGGAATATTACTCAGCCATTAAAAAGAATTCATTTGAATCACTTCTAATGAGATGGATGAAACTGGAGCCCATTATAGAGAGTGAAGTGAGCCAGAAAGATAAACACCAATAGAGTATACTAACACATATATATGGAATTTAAAAAGATGGTAATAATAACCCTATATGCAAAACAGAAAAAGAGACACAGATGTACAGAACAGACTTTTAGACTCTGTGGGAGAAGGCGAAGGTGGGATGTTCAGAGAGAACAGCATTGAAACAAGTATACTATCAAGGGTGAAGCAGATCGCCAGCCCAGGTTGGATGCATGAGATAAGTGCTCGGGGCTGGTGCACTGGGAAGACCCAGAGGGACAGGTGGAGAGGGAGGCAGGAGGGGGGATCGGGATGGGGAACACATGTAAATCCATGGCTGATTCATGTCAATGTATGGCAAAAACCACTACAATATTGTAAAGTAATTAGCCTCCAACTAATAAAAATAAATGGGGACAAAAAAGAAAGAAGTAAAAGCACATGTCCACACAAAAAAATGTGTATGAATGTTTGTAACAGATTAATTCATAACAGCTTCAAACTGGAAACCAATAAAATACACATCAGCCGGAGAATAAATTAAATAAATCATAACATATTTGTTCAAAGGAGTACTTTTCAGAAATAAAACAAGTATGGATTACTCCTCCCTGTGATAAAATGGATGAATCTCAAAAATGTTAGGTTGAGCAAAAGAAGCCAGACAGAAAAGTATGTATACTATATGGTTCTATTCATATGATGTTTTTGTCACCGAGGCTATCCATAGGGATAAAAGTAGAACAGTACTGCTGTTGCGGGAGAGAGAACTGCTGGCAAAGAGGCGTGTGACCCTCCTCCAGCAGTTACGAAAATATTCTAAAGAACGAAAGAAGATGGTTAAAGTGATATATGGGCTTCCCTGTGGCTTAGGTGGTAAAGAATCTGCCTGTAATGCAGGAGACCTGGGTTTGGTCCCTGAGTTGGGAAGATCCCCTGGAGAAGGGAAAGGCAACCCACTCCAGTAATCTTGCCTTGAAAATTCCATGGATAGAGGAGCCCTACAGGCTAAAGTCCACAGGGTCACAAAGAGTCAGACACAACAACTAAGCGACTATCACTTTCACTCTCACAAAGTGATATATACATTAAAAAATTCTCCAAACTGTACATTTAAGTTCTGTACATTTTAATCTGTTCAAAATGCATCTCAGTAATGTTAAAAAAGATATTGAGTAGTTTAACCAATCACTGGAAGCTGCTACAAACTGGTTTTGTCTCCCTGAAAGTCATATGTTGTAACATAATCCCCAGTGTGATAATATTTGAAGGTGGGGCCTTGGGGAGATGATCCCGTCATAAGACAAAGCCCTAATAAAATGGGATTAGTGTCCTTACAAAAGAGATCCCAGAGTGCTCACTTTCCTTTCTACCATGGGAGAACACAGCAAAAAGACAAATGTCTATGACTCAGGAAGTCAGCTCTCACCAGACACTGAATCTGCTGGCACCTTGATCTTGGACTTTCTAGCCCCCAGGGACTTTTGCTGAGGATGAAAGAGGAGAGTGAAAAAGCTGGCTTAAAACTCTAGGAGTTTTAAAAACAAAGATCATGGCATTTGGTCCCATCACTTCATGGTAAATAGGAGGGGGAGAAGTGGAGACTGTGACAGATTTTATTTTCTTGGGCTGCAAAATCTCTGTGAATGGTGACTGCAGCTATGAAATTAAAAGACACTTGCTCATTGGAAGGATAGCTATGACAAACATAGACAGAATATTAAAAAGCAGAGACATCTCTTTGCCAACAAAGGTCCATAGAGTCAGAGCTGTGGTCTTTCCAGTAGCCATGTACAGATGTGAAAGCTGTACAATAAAGAAAGCTGAGTGCCAAAAAATTAATGCTTTGGAATTGTGGTGCTGGAGAAGACTCTTGAGAATCCTTTGGACTGCAAGGAGATCAAATCAGTCAATCCTAAAAAATCAACCCTAGTTTCATTCTTTTACAAGTGGTTGACCAGTTTTCCCAGCACCACTTGTTAAAGAGGTTGTCTTTTTTCCATTGTATATCCTTGCCTCCTTTGTCAAAGATAAGGTGTCCATAGGTTCGTGGATTTATCTCTGGGCTTTCTATTCTGTTCCATTGATCTATATTTCTGTCTTTGTGCCAGTACCATACTGTCTTGATGACTGTGGCTTTGTAGTAGAGTCTGAAGTCAGGCAGGTTGATTCCTCCAGCTCCATTCTTCTTTCTCAAGATTACTTTGGCTATTCGAGGTTTTTTGTATTTCCATACAAATTGTGAAATTCTTTGGTCTAGTTCTGTGAAAAATACCGTTGGTAGCTTGATAGGGATTGCATTGAATCTATAGACTGCTTTGGGTAGAATAGCCATTTTGACAATATTAATTCTTCCAATCCATGAACACGGTATGTTTCTCCATCTGTTTGTGTCCTCTTTGATTTCTTTCATCAGTGTTTTATATATATATATATATATAATAAATGCTGGAGAGGGTGTGGAGAAAAGGGAACCCTCTTACACTGTTGGTGGGAATGCAAACTAGTACAGCCGCTATGGAAAACAGTGTGGAGATTCCTTAAAAAACTGGAAATAGAACTGCCATATGACCCAGCAATCCCACTTCTGGGCATACACACTGAGGAAACCAGATCTGAAAGAGACACGTGCACCCCAATGTTCATCGCAGCACTGTTTATAATAGCCAGGACATGGAAGCAATCTAGATGCCCATCAGCAGATGAATGGATAAGGAAGCTGTGGTACATATACACCATGGAATATTACTCAGCCATTAAAAAGAATTCATTTGAACCAGTCCTAATGAGATGGATGAAGCTGGAGCCCATTATACAGAGTGAAGTAAGCCAGAAAGATAAAGAACATTACAGCATACTGACACATGTATATGGAATTTAGACAGGTGATAACGATAACCCTATATGCAGAACAGAAAAAGAGACACAGAAATACAGAACAGACTTTTGAACTCTGTGGGAGAATGTGAGGGTGGGATATTTCAAAAGAACAGCATGTATACTATCTATGGTGAAACAGATCACCAGCCCAGGTGGGATGCACGAGACAAGTGCTCCGGCCTGGTGCACTGGGAAGACCCAGAGGAATCGGGTGGAGAGGGAGGTGGGAGGGGGGATCGGGATTGGGAATACATGTAAATCCATGGCTGATTCATATCAATGTATGACAAAACCCACTGGAAAAAAAAAATAATAATAATAAAAAAAAAAGAAAAAAAAATAAAATAAAAAGCTTTCAAAAAAATGTCAAAAAAAAAAAAAATCAACCCTGAATATTCATTGGAAGGACTGATGCTGAAGTGCCAATACTTTGGCCACCTGATGCAAAGAGCCAACTTATTGGAAAAGACCCTGATGCTGGGAAAGATTGAGGACAGGAGGAGAAGAGGCCGATGGTTGGATGGCATCACTGACTCAGTGAACATGCATTTGAGCAAACTCCGGGTGATGGTGATGGACAGGGAAGCCTGGCATGCTGCAGTCCATGGAGGTGCAGAGAGTCAGACACGACTGAGCAACAAAAACAACAAAGCCTCCAGAACAGTGAGAGAGAAATTTCTGTTGTTAATGAGCTGCTCAGTTTATGGTGTCATGTTAGGGAAAGCAACCTGGATGGATGAAGACAGGAGCTTTTCAGGTGAGGGACAAACCACTCCTTTTTTGATGAGAACATGAACACTTTTGTCACCACTGTGTGTGTGTGTGTGTGTGTACTTGGTGTACACATATGCATGTGTTTTTATGAGTGTGCCTCACTGCATCTGGTGTCAAAGTCCCTGATGCTGTGGATCAGCTCAGGGAACCAGAGTTCCTCTTTGCAGCTAAGATTATTGCCACCAGCGTGATGCCCGCTCATTGCTCAGTCTATCTTATGTCAGATACTTGGTGAGTCAGGTCTGGCACGTGTCCAATTAGCAAAGTCTGAATCACAGCGCTTTGTCCTAGAGAGGCTGGAATCAAGTACCCAGGAGCTTAGATTTCCTCTCAACTAAGATTCATAAGGGCTTCCCTTGTGGCTCAGCTGGTAAAGATTCTGCCTGCAATGTGGGAGACCCGGGTTTGATCCCTGGATTGGGAAGATCTCCTGGAGAAGGGAATACCCACTCCAGTATTCTGGTCTGGAGAATTCCATGGACTGCATAGTCCATGGGGTTGCAAAGAGTCAGACACAACTGAGAGACTTTCACTTTCAAGATTCATAAAGCAGGAATTCTCCAACGAGGACTGGAAGTGCTGGGTCTCTGCACTGGATACTGCTTGCTGTCCATGAAATGTGTTTTCTCCTTTTCTTGTGCACATGACCAGACTACATTTCTTTATTATTTTTCTTTTTTAGTTCATTGTAGCATGTGTCTGGGACTTCCCTGGTGGCCCAGTGATAAAGAATCTGCCTGCAATGCAGGAGACCTGGGTTTGATCCCTTGGTTGGGAAGATTCCCTGGAGGAGGGCATGGCAACTCATTCCAGCACTCTTGCCTGGAGAATCCCTTGGACAGAGGACCCTGGGGGGCTACAGTGCATGGGATTGCACAGAGTCGGACATGACTGAAGTGATTCAGCAGCAGTATGTGTCTGCAGTCTTTCAAGTGACATGTGAGCAGAAATAACACGTGCACCTTGCAAGCCCAGGCTAAAGATAATGGGCAGTGTTTTCTGTACTATCTTTCCCCTTACAGTCAACTGGAAACTAGAGCAATTCAGTTTTAACTTTATAATGTCAGTTTCCTGAGGGACTGCAGAGCAACAAGACAGAAAAGACTGTGTCCTTGAGTTACTGTGTAGAGAGCAGCCAGCTGACCATTGAAATGCCATTTCAGGCTATTACACAGGAGGAAAGTATACTTCTACCTTTTTTAATTCACTTCTCTATTATAGTGCCCTGTTCTTGCCTTAACACAGCCTCCAAAACCAGTCATAACAGCAAGTAGAGAATTTTATGTTTAGTTGTATTTATTTCACCTATGTTAAGTCTATATTATTGGTAATCCTCCTCTTAGTCAGGACCTAAGAAATCTGTATACTAGGAAACATGGCAGCTCTTTTAATATAAAATTTTAAAATATAATTTTATATAAATATAAAAAATGAGTATTAGTTGAATATATAGGTTATGATATATTTTAATCTAAAATAGGAAAGGATAAGATGGAAATTCTTCAAGCAGTGTTTGGATTATACATCTATCATCAAAGTTAACATTTTAAATAAAACACTGTGTATCAGTTAAGCATTTTATGAACCTGAATAAATATATATTTGCTGCTGCTGCTAAGTTGCTTCAGTCATGTCCAACTCTGTGCAACCCCATAGATGGCAGCCCACCAGGCTCCCCCGTCCCTGGGATTCTCCAGGCAAGAATATATTTGCTAGCATTTGCTTAATAAGTTTGAAATTCATATCATGTTATAGATTTAATAGATATTTTGTCATATTTTATTGGCATTCCTACTAAACATCTGCTCATTAAAGGTTTCTGCTATTAAAAAAAGAGACCAGTGAACTGTATTATGAACTTTTGTTACTATTGTATTTCCTTTTTTCTTCAAAGATTATTCAATTTTAATTTACATTTCAAAGTAACCTGTTTCTTGGAAACCTGTTTCTGAAATGCCAAATGTGTTCTAAATGTGCACATTGTGACCTTTTCTGTAATATACTCATGCTTCTTTAAATTATAAAATGTTAGCCCATATTAGTGTTCTGGAAGATACAGTTTTAGATTCCAAACTGTTTGATTACACCACACTCTTGTACATGGTATTTCCTCAGGTCCAAATATCATCCCATCCTGTCTTATTCTTATTTGGCGTCCAAAGCCCAGGTCAGATGCAGTCTCCTATCAGGTCCCCAGAAAGCAGTCTTCTATACCGTCTCTCTCCTGTCTGTGTATTTGTGCATTTTTCTATTTTCACAAGCTCTGGATATCTGTAATCATTTCTTTGCATCTCTGCCTCCCATATTGAATCACGAGTACTGGTGAACAAGTTCCATTATGCCTTTATTTTTTGATATTCTCTATGTCTAAAACATAAGTGGCACATTGCAGATGTTTTCCATTTGAATTTTATTACATTGTAGTGAAGTCATTGGTACACTCCTATAGCATAACAGTAAGTACACTTTTCACTTGACTGTTTGACTTGAGATAACATGTTTCTTAATATTTCTCACATTTCCTGCTGTTACTTAAAATGTAGGTGATTCTATTCCACTCTCCCTTTAATTTTATCCATTATATTAGGTGTAAAGTGGTCTCTCATTGGTTTTGATTTCATTGCTGTGATCATTAATGATATTTAGCATCATTTCACATGTAACCCTTTTGTTTACTATCCATAAATTTGCTGTGATATGTCTGTGCCTCTCTTCCTGCCCTGCAAATAGGTTCATCAATACCATTTTTCTAGATTCCATATATACGTGTTAATGTACAATATTTGTTTTTCTCTCTCTCACTTTCTTCTTTCTGTATGACAGGCTCCAGATTCACTGACCTCACTACAGCTGACTCAGTTTCATTACTTTTCATGGCTTAGTACTATTCCAATGTATATATATGGTTCCACGTCTTCTTTATCCATTCATCTGTCAGTGGACAGCTAGGCTGTTTCCATGTCCTGGGTATTATAAGTAGTATAACAATGAACACTGGGGTGCATGTGTCTTTTTGAGTTACAGTTTTCTCAGGGTTTATGCCCTGTAGTGGGATTGCTGGGTCATACGGTAGTTCTTTGTGTAGTTTATTAAGGAACCTCCATGCTGTTCTCTACACTAGATATGTCAGTTTACACCCCCACCAACAATATAGGAGGGTTCCCTTTTCTCTGTACCACCTCCAGCGTGTATTGTTTGTGGATGTCTTGGTGATAGCCATTCTGGCTGGTGTAAGGTGATACCTCATAGTTTTGATTTGCATTGAAAGGACTTGTGGGGAAGGAGAGGGATGAATTGACATATATGCACAACCATGTGTGAAATAGTCAGCAGGAAGCTGCTGCTTAGCACAGGGACCTCAGCCTAGTGCTTTGTGATGACCTAGGGGGTGGGATGGGGAAGTGGGAGGGCGGCTGGAGGGGGAGAGGATATGTGTATACGTGTGGCTGATTCACATCGTTTTACAGCAGGAACTAATACAACACTTTAAGCAACTTAAATATTTCTCCAATTAAAAAAATCTGTTGTGGGAAAGTGTTTAAAAATTTTATTTTAGCATATTTCACTAGGTTTTTATTTTATCTTACTGAATTTTAAGATTTATTTATGTATTCTGGCAGTGAAATTAACCTGATTTTATTCTTTTCAAATTTATTTTGGCTACTCTAGATCCTTGCATTTCGATATAAATTTTAGAATCATCTTGTTAATTTTGTTCAAAGAAACCTGCTTTGAATGTGATTTAATTTTGGTTGGATTGAATAAACATGGCATTTGTGATGTATTATTTTGCTAGGTTTGCTGAAACAAAGTCCAGTAGACTGGGTAGCTTAAACAACAGAAATGTATTGTCCCTCAGTCCTGGCATCTGGAAGTCCCAAAGTGTTAGCAGGCTTGCTTCCTTTTGTGTGTGAGGGAAGGATCTGCGCCACTTTCTCCCTGGTTTGTAGGTGGTCACGTTCTCCCTTGGTCTCATCACATCATCCTCCTTGTTTGGGTCTTTCTGTCTGTATTTCCCCTTTGCATAGGGACACCCGTCGTGTTGGACTAGGACCTACCCAGCCCTAATGACCTCACTTTAGCTAGATTATTTCTGCAAGGACCCTATCTCCCACTAAGGTCACATTCTGACTGCTAAGGGTTAGGACTTTAAATGAACTGGAAGACACAATTCAATCCATGACATGTAGCTAGTGGCTAACATAATACATAATAGAATTAGAACCTCTTACCAGCAAATTAAAATATTTGGCTCTCAAAGCGTTGGCTGGAACTTGTCACATGACACTGGCTCCAAAGAGTGTGGGGAAGTGCAGTCCGACTCTGTGTCAGGAAGGCCAGGAAACAAACATACCTGGTGATTAGCACTAATGATCACTTGCTCTATGATTTGATTTTTTAATATTTTTATGATAAGCAATGGAGGAATTAATGATCAAGGCAAGATACTGGTGATCACGTTTTTCTTCTACACAGTAGTCATTTTTCATATACATTAATGTGTTCTCTTATTTCTTTTAAATTTCCTGTGGGTATAGAAAGATGTAAGGATAATAACAATAATATTTTGATTCCTCCATTCTTGGAATTTGTATAGTTGTAAAACTGTAAAAGTTTCTATATGTAGGCTAGTGTCCTATTTGAATGTTATGCCATCTGAATTCCCATCAATAAAAAGGTTTGAGGAAATCATGGTAAAAGTAAATCCTATTAAAGTTTAGAAGGATATTAAGAAAAAGAATGCCTTCTTGAAAAATGGGACATTCTACATTTATAATTTGCTATTTCATTTCTAATTAAAAAAAAGAAACTTCATTCTCCATGGCATGGCACATTGTATAGTACACATGATAGAAAATACCTTATAAAATCTAACACATGCTGTATGGTAAATGCTCTGTAGAAACTTATGTCTCTTAATAATATTGAATTTTATTATCTTGTATATTTAACATCAAATTTCCAGACAAAAGCTTATTATTTATTTGGCTTTTCTTGTTTTGGCCACTACCATAATGTCAGTGTATAATTCAGTGACCCACAGTAATCCTCCATTATTTTCCTTTCCTTTAATATTGTAAGCCACAAATATGTCCCTGTTTATGTATTGATATCATCTATCACAAAGTTATTTTCTGCAGGTGTATGTGTTCCTTTGTTTGATGACCTTAGCTTATTGTTACAAAAAACTTATTAAATATGATTTCTTGTCTACATAAACAACCTTCACTTTCTCAGTTTTTAATAGTTAGAGCCACAATGCTAGAACTTTGTCACATATTACAGTGCTTCTTAGAGGATATTTGTAAGCAAATATTAAGGAATGTTCTAGGAAGTGAATAAATATTAGAAGTGGAATAAAGGAAATGGGAAATAGTTCTCCAAGTATAAAGTACTTAAAAGAAATTTTAAGTAATTATAAATTTGCTCTTTATTTCAGGTTTCTGTTTATAGAAAATCAATTATTGAAAGCCCATTTAATTTTATAAAATATGTATTTTATATTAAATTAAAGTGGAATCCATTCAATGATAGAATGAGGAGGGGCAATATTTAGTGCAAAATGTGGGAAGAGGGAATAGTTGTCTTGCTTCCAAACAAATTCAGAAACAGTTAAAATATATAGAAATACATATTAAAAAATACGGATCTATTTTAAATATATAGAAATACATAGATGATATCGCTTTAATCTGAGACACATTTAAGTTATACTCAGTTATTACAGGACAAAATGATAAAACTGTAAAGAGAATGATCTTATTCAGCTCATGTACACGTGCATCTCAGAGTATGCGGTATCATGTGGCTATTTCCCAGGTTCATTGTATTCTTAAGTCATCTGCTAAACAACACTCGCTATGTTGTTTATCCAACTGTCGCTTAATTACCCGTAGAGACGCACCCTTGAGAAGTGGAGGGCGGGAAGCACTCAGTGCCCTCACTGGCGTTGCTGCCAAACCTCATGGGAATGAGTTTCAGTGACAGCTGTGGAGGGTCTTGGAGATTGCTAGGGGAATGCAAGGAAATAATTAAGTGAGCCCTCTGCACAAGTGAATAGGAGAAAGCAGCATTTTGTGTTTCCTTCTAACAAGGTAATTCAGCTATCAGTCTATAGTCCTCTGGATAAATAGCCTTCTCCCTAGAATATGGCTATTTCCCACTTTTTGCCTCATGCTAGACCATGGTAAAATTTAAAAAACTACCTATAGATGAATGTAGATTCGTGAAAAGTGGAGGAGGTGTTTATATGTATTCGTGAGCCCCTTTGTAAAACTTACGTTAAGTAGTGCTTCAAAGAGGTTTTCCTTTGGTTCATACTTTGGTTTATTTGACTTTCTGAATTTTGATTGCTTTCTCTATTTGTCTTTTACAGGTAACTAAGACTAAATGCAAAAAGAACAAATTAAAATAAAAATAAAATATACAATCAATGATATTTGAAAATATACTGAAAGTGTCTAAAGTAATAATTAGGATAATAAGGAGAAATCATTTTGTAGATTTGTAATATATTTTATTGGTAAAATTGTCATATATGACAATTGGTAAAATTGTCATATATGACAATATATGACAATTATAATTGTCATAACAGACTTCCCTGATGTCTCAGTAGAAAAGAATCTGCCTGTCCATGCAGGAGACATGGGTTTGATCCCTGGGTTGGGAAGATCCCCTGGAGAGGGAAATGGCAATCTGCTCCAATATTCTTGCCTGGGAAATTCCATGGACAGAGGAGCCTGGCAGGCTGAAGTCCATAGCGTTGCAAAAGTTTGGACATGACTTAGCCACTAAACCATAACAACTATTGTTGTAACATTGACATAACTAATCTTGAAGAGTGTGGAATTTTAGAAAATTTTAAAAAAGACAAAACAACAACAATAAACAAACAAAATCACCATGATCGGAAAACTACATAAGAAAAATCATAAGCAAAATCTGGTGTATGAAGTTGCAGAGACCAAAGGGTTACATTTGTAGCAGAGTTGGATACCATAACTAAAACTTGCTTTTATTTCCTTATCAGATTATTTAAAAATAACTTAAGTCATAAACCCTGCTGAAAATGCACAGTGAGCTTTAATCTGTTATTCAAATTGACTGGCAAAGTATGTATGTATTAGCATGGTTAATGAAGCATAAAACACATTCTTCGTTGTTTTATTCAAAGATGCTGCTACTAAAAATCTTATTATCTGTACCTGCAGCTATAACTAAAGGAGTGGATATAAAACTGACACTGCTTCCTAAATCATATGAACTAAAAATAATTCTGCAATTAAAGAAAACCAAACCTGTTTTCCAGCACACTTTTATTTTGTTAAGAATCACATAATCTCAAATGTTCTGTAAGAGTTTGATTCTGATGTTCTTAAATTCATCAGTTACTCAGAATTTGTTGATGTGCCTTATGGAATTTTGTAGACTACTGCTGTCCATCAATATTGCCTCATGAGTGAACAGCTAATTGATAGTTTCATTTACTCATAAATTTCACTCTTCATCATTATTTCTGGGATCTACTCTTATTAGTATTCCCTTATCTACCATTCCTATGTATTCTCCACTTTCCAATTCGTTTCCTGTGCTACAGATTGATTAGCGTTGCCCATGAAGCTTTCTTTTTTGCTTCTGGGTCTTTGTTCATATTTTGTTAATAGATACTATCCTAAGATAGCTATATCAATAACCTCACATGTGCAGATGACACCACCCTTATGGCAGAAAGTAAAGAGGAACTAAAAAGCCTCTTGATGAAAGTGAAAGAGGAGAGTGAAAAAGTTGGCTTAAAGCTCAACATTCAGAAAACTAAGATCATGGCATCTGGTCCCATCACCTCATGGGAAATAGATGGGGAAACAGTGGAAACAGTGGCTGACTTTATTTTGGGGGGCTCCAAAATCACTGCGCATGGTGACTGCAGCCATGAAATTAAAAGACGCTTACTCCTTGGAAGGAAAGTTATGACCAACCTAGATAGCATATTAAAAAGCAGAGACATTACTTTGCCAACAAAGGTCCGTCTAGTCAAGGCTATGGTTTTTCCAGTGGTCATGTATGGATGTGAGAGTTGGACTATAAAGAAAGCTGAGTACTGGAGAATTGATGCTTTTGAACTATGGTGTTGGAGAAGACTCTTGAGAGTCCCTTGGACTGCAAGGAGAACCAACCAGTCCATCCTAAAGGAGATCAGTCCTGGGGGTGTTCATTGGACGGACTGATGCTGAAGCTGAAACTCCAGTACTTTAGCCACCTCATGCAAAGAGTTGACTCATTGGAAAAGACCCTGATGCTGGGAGGGATTGGGGGCAGGAGGAGAAGGGAACGACAGAGGATGAGATGGCTGGATGGCATCTCCGACTCGATGGACATGAGTTTGAGTAAATTCCGGGAGTTTGTGATGGACAGGGAGGCCTGGCGTGCTGCGATTCATGGTGTCACAAAGAGTCAGACATGACTGACTGAACTGAATTGAACTGAATATAGCTATATTTGGGCCTAACATAGTGACCAGCATGCTTAGAGTGACCAGTGGTCTTTGTTTGCCTGTTTAGGTCAGTTCATTTGCTCAGTCATGTCTGACTCTTTGTGACTCCATGGACTGCAGCACACCAGGCCTCCCTGCCCATCACCAACTCCCGGAGTTTACTTAAACTCATGTCCATTGAGTTGGTGATGCCATCCAATGATCTCATCCTCTGTCATCCCCTCTCCTTCTGCCGTCAATCTTTCCCAGCATCAGGGTCTTTTCAAATGTGTCAGCTGTTTGCATCAGGTGGCCAGAGTATTAGAATTTCAGCTTCAACATCAATCCTTTCAATGAATATTCAGGACTGATCTCCTTTAGGATGGACTGGTTGGATCTCCTTGCAGTCCAAGGGACTCTCAAGAGTCTTCTCCAATACCACAGTTCAAAAGCATCACTACTTTGACACTCAGCTTTCTTTATACTCCAAATCTCACTTCCATACATGACTACTGGAAAAACCATAGCATTAATTAGGTGGACCTTTGCAAAGTAATGTCCCTGCTTTTTAATATGCTGTCTAGAATAAATATTACTGCATTCAGTTCAGTTCAGTCACTCAGTCGTGTCCGACTCTTTGCGACCCCATGAATTGCAGCATGCCAGGCCTCCCTGTCCATCACAAACACCTGGAGTCTACTCAAACTCATGCCCATTGAGTTGGTGATGCCATCCAACCATCTCATCCTCTGTCATTCCCTTCTCCTCCCGCCCCCAATCCCTACCAGCATCAGGGTCTTTTCCAATGAGTCAATCTTCGCATGAGGTGGCCAAAGTATTGGAGTTTCAGCTTCAGCACCAGTCCCTCCAATGAACACCCAGGACTGATCTCCTTTAGGATGGACTGGTTGGATCTCCTTGCAGTCCAAGGGACTCTCAACAGTCTTCTCCCACACCATAGTTCAAAAGCATCAATTCTTCTGCGCTGATCTTTCTTCACAGTCCAACTCTCACATCCATACATGACCACTGGAAAAACCATAGCCTTGACTAGACGGACCTTTGTTGGCAAAGTAATGTCTCTGCTTTTTAATATGCTATCTAGGTTGGTCATAACTTTCCTTCCAAGGAGTAAGCGTCTTTTAATTTCATGGCTGCAGTCACCATGCGCAGTGATTTTGGAGCCCCCCAAAATAAAGTCTGCCACTGTTTCCACTGTTTCCCCATCTATTTCCCATGAGGTGATGGGACCAGATGCCATGATCTTAGTTTTCTGAATGTTGAGCTTTAAGCCAACTTTTTCACTCTCCTCTTTCACTTTCATCAAGAGGCTTTTTAGTTCCTCTTTACTTTCTGCCATAAGGGTGGTGTCATCACTGTATTCAAGTATTAAGTTATTAGAGATAGGTAGAGAGTTACCATTTAATATGAAGAAGAACTGTTTATTAATTAATAAGTGGGTAGTATATGTGTAAAATCTCATAATCTCTATGATATTCATTGTAATGGAGCCAAGCTGAAACAGGTCTTAAATATGGCAAGGCACATTCTGTTTTAGCAGACTGTTGTTGCATAAAACAGTGTCTTCAGATTTAGGTAAAGCCATCTTAGCATTTTTCAGGTCAGGGGATCAGAAGGGACTTTTCTGGGTAGTCCCCTTTTGCAGTCACATGTCAGTAGTGTGTTATAAAGAAGTTGAGATTAGGTGAGTGACTGGTTGCAGTCCATGTGGAGAGAGGCCACATGGGGGCCTCTTTGCCTGGGGTCACCTGCTGCCCCGTCTTTGATTAGTGCAAGTCATTCTGCACCTTGTAAGGATTAAAAGCAAAAACTTCTTCTCTTGTGCAGTACTTTAATTTGTTATTTCCTGAATTCAAATATGTTTTCCACTGTCAATGGAAAGATGCTTTAACCTCATTCATATGGCTGAAATTCCTTTCTTTTTCAAGGGAGAGGAGATGAGAAGGTATTAGAATGTTTTTCTTAAATGGACTCGCGTTTGCTAACTTCAACATCTTGAGATCTCCTTTGGATTCCTGTTAAAAAAAAAAAAAATTCAGAGATAATCTTAATCTCATTTAGATCTGAGTTTTTTCCCGCCAGATGGCTTCCCCCAAACCAATCACAAACATAAGAGCTGGTAATGGCATAATGTGTTATAAATCATCTGATGAATTTCCCTTTGTCTAAAAGACTGTTCAATCAATTTAGAAAAGGACAAATTTAATTATTTCCCAGAAGACTTTAGGGCAAAATTACAATTTCAGAATTTCATTTTAAGCAATTCCAAATCCTTATGTTTATATCAGCCAGTATTTCAATTTCATCTTAAGAGATTTGTTATTGCAACAATGAGTTTGCTATTGTCAAAGGATAATTCTTGGTCAAATATGCAAACATGTTTTATGAATGTCAACATAATGCAAATGAAGCATGAAAAAGAGTTTTGCAAATTGCACCAGTAATTCAATGCAATGCCATGAATTTGATTAGTCAATGTAGATAGTTCTGAAAAAAGAATAACTGAATCCGCCTATGATGAAATCATTTGGTCAGTTGGATGATTCTTACACTGAACAAAGTATTTTTTTGTCTCCCACTGGCTTCCCTAGTGGTTCAGATGGTAAAGAATCTACCTGCAGTGTGGAAGACCTGGGTTCGAACCCTGAGTTAGGAAGATCCACTGGAGGAGAGCATGGCAACCCACTCCAGTATTCCTGCCTGGAGAATCCCCATGGACAGAGGCTCCTGGCGGGCTGCAGTCCATGGGGTCACAGAGAGTCACACATGACTGAGCAGCTAACACAGCACAACACACATTGTTCTATGTGATTATGATTAAAAATGAATTGTATTTTGATCAATTTTTAGTAGATTCATTATATATCTTTGATTAAATTACACAGTGCTATGTAATAGGTTAATAATAAGATTAATTTTACGAGTAAATTATAAAATATGTTTATTGTTTAGCAATCCCCCAAATGCACATTCCTTTTAATTTACTGGAGGGACTTAGAGAGGAATCTCCCTCTACCATTTTTTGTTAAGAAATCATCTTTCTCTGAAACTATTTTAAGAATAATATTGACAATTAATTATTTTTAAAGCACTTTATTTTTAAATTATTAAATTTATAATATTTATTATTGAAATTTTATTTCACTAGTTCAGTTCAGTCACTCAGTCACGTCAAACTCTTTGCGACCCCATGGACTGGAGCATGCCAGGCCTCCCTGTCCATCACCAACTCCCGGAGTTTACTCAAATTCATGTCCATTGAGTCGGTGATGCCATCCAACCATCTCATCCTCTGTCATCCTCTTCTCCTCCCACCTTCAGTCTTTCCCAGCATTAGGGTCTTTTCCAATGAGTCACTTCTTCACATCAGGTGGCCAAAGTATTGGAGTTTCAGCTTCAGCATCAGTCCTTCCAATGAATATTCAGGACTGATTTCCCTTAGGATGGACTGGTTGGATCTCCTTGCAGTCCAAGGGACTCTCAAGAGTCTTCTCCAACACCACAGTTCAAAAACATCAATTCTTCGGCACTCAGCTTTCTTTATAGTCCAACTCTCACATTCATACATGACTACTGGATAAACCATAGCTTTGACTAGTTAGACCTTTGTTGGCAAAGTAATGTCTCTGCTTTTTAATATGCTGTCTAGGTTGGTCATAACTTTTCTTCCAAGGAACAAGCATCTTTTAATTTCATGGCTGCAGTCACCATCTGCAGTGATTTTGGAGCCCCCCAAAATAAGGTCTGTCACTATTTCCACTGTTTCCCCATCTATTTGCCAAGAAGTGATGGGACCAGGTGCCATGATCTTATCTTTCTGAATGTTGAGTTTTAAGCCAACTTTTTCACTGTCCTCTTTTACTTTCATCAAGAGGCTCTTTAGTTCTTCTTCGCTTTCTGCCATAAGTGTAGTGTCATCTGCATATCTGAGGTTATTGATATTTCTCCCAGCAATCCTTATTCCAGCTTGTGCTTCTTTCAGCCCAGCGTTTCTCATGATGTATTCTGCATATATGTTAAATAAGCAGGGTGACAATATACAGCCTTGACGTACTCCTTTCCTGATTTGGAACCAGTCTGTTGTTCCATGTCCAGTTCTAGCTCTTGCTTCTTGACCTGCATACATATTTCTCAGGAAGCAGGTCAGATGGTCTGGTATTCCCATCTCTTGAAGAATTTTCCATAGTCTGTGGTGATCCACACAGTCAAAGGCTTTGACATAGTCAATAAAGCAGAAGTATTTCATTAGTAGTGGAGAGTTAAAAGACACACATATATGTAAATGCATGCATAACTAAGCATACTATTTACACATATACATGTGTACACACTATATCAGTTACTTATTGCAGCCCAATGAAGTGTCCTAGAACTTTTGTCTTAAAATTAGCAACATGTATTTGGCTCACAAGTCTGTGAGTTCACACTTGGTCCTGGGCTCACCTGGATGGTTTGTGTGTTTTTCAGCTGAGCTTATGCACGTGTCTACAGGTTACTTTCCAGCTTGGCTGGTGGTCTCTTAAAATCAGTCAAACTAACTTTGGCTTGTTGACAGTTCACCTGGCTTATTAACTGTGGCTTGGCAGTTCAGGGTTCCAAGAGAGCAAGAGGGAAAATTCAAGGCTCCTGAAGGCCTCGTCTCAGACTGGCAGAATGTCACTTGTGCAGTAATAGGTCAAAACATGTCATAAAGCCAGCCCAGATTCAAGCAGTGGAGAAACTGACTCTATGAACTGATGTAGAATTGCGAAATTTTGTGGCCAGTCTTGCATTTTTTTCACATTTAGAATTACCATTTTTCTCTGTGATAGACACAGTTCTTTTCATCTAATAGATATTCAGTATATGAATATTGAATTGATACATTTATTCTGAATTTGCATATGCTTATGAATAAAATTTAGCTCTGAAAGAAACAATCTTTGTCCATTAAATGTAATGAACTTATAGTATCATGGAACCTTGAACTGGAAGTGACTTTTGAAATGGATACTTTAATTACATTTTTTGATAAACTGATATTGGCCTGTTGAAACTGAGTATAATAAATACAGTGACTTTTACGTGACCCAGGACTAGAACGGTGGGTCTCTCAGTCCTTGTGCAGCATTGTTTATACTATAATGAGGTCATTATGAACTTGGGTATTTAGCAACTTCAAATTCTGCAAAACAACTCATTAATGGAATGAATTAGCCATTAGTTAGTAGTAGTTTTTTCTTGCATTATATAAAAATATACTAAGTATAATATTCTCTCCATTTTACCCATTCCTCTGTCACCTAATTTACATGAGGACTAAACAAGCATCATTAATTTTAAATGGGATATTATAAATCTTTTGATGAATTTGTGATAAAAATGTAGAGCGTGATTTAATAGGGAAATAACTGTCTCTTTATAAAAACTGAAAATGAAATCAAAATTGCTATACAAGCAACATCAAAATACCTCAAGATGATGGATAAAGATGACATTTACAAGGTTTGGTAATGCCGAATAGTAAAGTTTACAGGAAATTAATCTAATATTGGAGACGTCTCATTTTTCACCAGAGCAGAATCATAATTCACCTGTCTCTCCCTGAATTTTGACAAGGTCAGAATTTACCACTATGCAACGCAAATGCTGTAGCTGAAGCAGTTTCATCACATCCTAAATCAGTTTCTGTATAATTTCATCTACAAAATCAAATTCTGGGGGAAGTATCTGCCCTTAATATATTAAAAAATAAAACAAGAAAAACTTTGGAAACTTTATGTTCAACTATTACAGAAAAATAAAACTGTAGTTTGATCCATAATTAATCAAAATTATCAGCAGCTGGGTTTCATCCATATTGCTGGGAATTATAACGCAAAACAAAGCCAGCTGTTTCTTTCAGCATATCAACTCCATTACTGTCTCAAGAGCTATTCTGATTAAGCCTAACATGATGTGATCACTTTCATCAATTTGCAGCTGCTTGTACAGTGTTTAGATTTCAAAATCAGCATATGCTGTATATTCCTAAACCTAAGTAAACTAAATTCACATCTGTGTCACTTAAATGGCTCCAAAATTAATTGGCATGCTTTCACTAAGATGGGTGGGTATTTTTCTTTTGCTTTCAGGTAATATATGCACTTTAGTGAGGTAGACATATTTTGAATAGGACTTAGGTTCACACTTTAGAGGTTTGTAAAATAATGTAGAACACCTTATTATAAAGGTCATGGCATGTAGAATATATCAATATGTGTCCAAGACACATGTTGTTATACACTGCTCATGAAAAGATAATATAATAAAAACACAATACTAGGGTTCACAGTCTTTATTTGGAAATGACATTAAATGATGGTGACAAATTCAGAATGTGCTGTGTTTACTATAACTTACCTTTTCTAAAAGCAGTCTTATGACTAATTAATTCACTAGTTCAAATGAAAACCACTGAGCCGTTTACTTCAAGTATATTTTCTTTGCTATAGTCAAGAAAAATTTTGGTGTTGGAATAGCCAGTACATGGAACTTTCTTCCCACCATCATTCCAGATACACTTTAAGCAGCTCACCACTCAACAAGCTACTTTGGCATCTTTCAGTTTTCCATTGAAAATCATATCTTTCCCCTAAGAAGTTTATTATGGTAAAGTAAAGGAAAGAAAGTTTGGGTTGGCCTCTTGTACTTTAAGCATAACTCTACACCTTTATTTAAGTCAAATTCCATTTCTTCCTATCTGAGAAACTCTTTGTATTAAATATTTAGTTGTTCTCTCTCCACTGGCAACTCAGTCTATGAAGAAGCTCAATTCTATAACGCCTGCTTTTAAATCCAAGATTTAAAATAACATCTCCTTCTTTTGACAGGTGGTTCTCAAATGTAGGCAAACATAAAATACACTTTATCAAAGCCTGTCCCAGAAATTAATTTCTAATCTGAACTACAGAAGGAAAATGAATTTAAGCAAGAACCTCAGATGACAGAAGATTCAAACATGGAAAACTTTGTTCTGTATTCCTATACTTGTACTTCTTTTGGAATATCTGTTATATTCTACTCTGCTACTCATTCATACACATATTTTTTTCTAGAAAATTACTGTTGGGAAATGTAAAATGGTACAGCTGATAATGGAAAACAGTACAATTGTTCCTCATAAAGTTAAAATGGAAATACCATATGGTCCAGAAATTCCAATTCTGGATCTACGTCCAAAAGTATTGAAAGCAGAGACTTGAACAGGTCATTGTAGATCAATGTTCATAGTAGCATTATTCACAAAAGCAAAAGATAGAAGCAACTCAGGTATCCATCCACAGGTGAATGAATCAACTAAATGTGGGAGATACATACAATGAAATATTACTCAACACTAAAAAGGATGGAAATTATGACATTTAAAAGCAGGGATATGGGCTTTCCCAGTGGCTCAGTGGTAAAAAATCTGCCTGCCAGTGCAGGAGATGCCAGTTTGATCCCTGGGTTGGGAAGATCCCCGGAGGAGGAAATGGCAACCAGCTCCAATATTCTTGCCTGGAAAATTCCGTGAACAGATGAGATTGATGGGCTGCAGTCCATGGCATCACAAAGAGTTGGACACAACTTAGTGACTAAACAATAACAAGAAACCTTGTAGACATTGTACTAAGTAACATAACCCAGTCACAAAAGGGCAAATATTGGGTCATTCCACTTATATGAAGCCTAAAATAGTGAAACCATAAAGACGGAAAGTAAGCAGAATGACAGTTTTCTCTTGCTGGGGAGAGAGGAGTAGAGAATAAGTAATTATCTATGGATACAGAGTTTCAATTTGGGAAAAAGAAGAGTTCTGCAGATGGATGGTGGAGTGTGAAGGTACACTTAGAATGGTTAAAGCAGTAAAGTTGATGTTTCTTTTTTTAATATATAAATTTATTTATTTTAATTGGAGGCTAATGACTTTACAATATTGTAGTGGTTTTGCCATACATTGACATGAATCAGCTGTGGGTGTACATGTGTTCCCCATCCTGACTCCCCCTCCCACCTCCCTCCCCATCCCATCCCTCAGGGTCATCCCAGTGCACCAGCCCCGAGCACCCTGTCTCATGCATCGAACCTGGACTGGTGATTCGTTTCACATATGATAATATACATGTTTCAATGACATTCTCCCAAATCATCCCACCCTCGCCCTCTCCCACAGAGTCCAAAAGACTGTTCTATACATCTGTGTCTCTTTTGCTGTCTCACATACAGGGTTATTGTGACCATCTTTCTAAATTCCATATATATGCGTTAGTTTGTTCAAGCTGGTTTTAGAAAAGGCAGAGGAACCAGAGATCAAATTGCCAGCATCTGCTGGACCATTGAAAAAGCAAGAGAGTTCCAGGAAAACATCTATTTTTGCTTTATTGATTATGCCAAAATTTTTGACTGTGTGGATCACAATAAACTGTGGAAAATTCTTCAAGAGATGGGAATACCAGACCACTTGACCTGCCTCTTGAGAAACCTATATGCAGGTCAGGAAGCAACAGTTAGAACTGGACATGGAACCACAGACTGGTTCCAAATAGGACAAGGAGTACGTCAAGGCTGTATATTGTCACCCTGCTTATTTAACTTCTATGCAGAGTACATCATGAGAAATGCTGGGCTGGAGGAAGCACAAGCTGGAATCAAGATTGCTGGGAGAAATATCAATAACCTCACATATGCAAACGACACCACCCTTATGACAGAAAGTGAAGAGGAACTAAAAAGCCTCTTGATGAAAGTGAAGGAGGAGAGTGAAAAAGTTGGCTTAAAGCTCAACATTCAGAAAACTAAGATCATGGCATCTGGTCCCATCACTTCATGGGAAATAGATGGGGAAACAGTGGAAACAGTGTCAGACTTTATTTTTTTGGGCTCCAAAATCACTGTAGATGGTGACTGCAGCCATGAAATTAAAAGATGCTTACTCCTTGGAAGGAAAGTTATGATCAACCTAGAAAGCATATTAAAAAGCAGAGACTTTGCCAACAAAGGTCCGTCTAGTGAAGGCTATGGTTTTTCCAGTAGTCATGTATGGATGTGACAGTTGGACTATAAAGAAAGCTGAGTACTGGAGAATTGATGCTTTTGAACTGTTTTGTTGGAGAAGACTCTTGAGAGTCCCTTGGACTGCAAGGAGATCCAACCGGTCCATCCTAAAGGAGATCAGTCCTGGGTGTTCACTGGAAGGACTGATGCTGAAGCTGAAACTCCAATACTTTGGCCACCTCATGCGGAGATTGACTCATTGGAAAAGACCCTGATGCTGGTAGGGATTGGGGGCAGGAGGAGAAGGGGACGACAGAGGATGAGATGGCTGGATGGCATCACCGACTCAATGGACATGAGTTTGAGTAAATTCCGGGAGTTTGTGATGGACAGGGAGGCCTGGTGTGCTGCAGTTCATGGGGTTGCAAAGAGTCAGACACGACTGAGTGACTGAACTGAACTGAGCTGATACTGTATTGGTGTTTTTCTTTCTAGCTTACTTAGATATTTATCATTTATATATGTATGCTTTATATACATACATATATATATATCTTCACAACTTACAGAAATTAAATATGTTGGGTAAATTTGCTTGTTTATCAAAATGACATATTAGGGTTAAAATAAGCTTTGGTTAGATGCTTATGGTAAAATTTGTTAAATATGCATGCTAGTATTTCAATGGAAATGATTAAAGATTAGATATAAAGACTTCAAATTCCAAACAGTACAGAAAAGGAAAAAAAAGCTTAAATTGATTCAGGAAAAGGAACAAAGGGAGAAAAGCAAGTATAGAAAATGCTAGACAAAGGAGATACAAAAATAAGCTGGTAAAGTAAGTCCCAATATATCAGTTGTTACATAAATATCAATTATTTAAACTTGGTAGTTACAAGAATAAGACTCACATTGGAGTTAAAAAAACACAAACTCTGTCACATGTATTTTAAAAACGTTTAAACCATAAATATATGAAAAATTTAATACAAGAAGACATATCAGGAAAATACCAACTGAAAGAAACCTGGGAAAGGTAATTTGATATAGGCAAAACAGACTTAAGGAAGAAATACTGTTGTGGATAAAGACAAACCTGGAAAGTAAGATTCTAAATAGTCTCACTCATATATATATAGGTTAAATCTGGAAGAATTCACTAGCCTATTATTAAATATTTAAGGTAGATCAAAGGCCAAGCCCAGCCATGATGCTCCTGAAACAATAAAATAGAGGGAGTTTCCCTTTGAAAATCAATATTTAGTATACTTATTTTAATTAAAGTGCTATGATACTGGGCAGGGTAGTATATCAGAGGGCTCACTTATATATGCATTGGAGGTCTATAATATAAACAGATAGCACTGCTGATTAGTAAGGGAGGAGAGGGGCTACCAATATCTGGTACTAAGACAGTTGGATATCTGTATTTTTATAAAAAGAAAATAAATCTCTTGTGCAATAATTTCTTGCCATGTACAGTTCCAAAGTAATAGTAGGTGGAATTAGGAATTAAAGATGAAGAGCATAGCAATACTGGCAGCCCTTGCTTGCATGATAGTGCAGGCTTCTAAGAACGATTCAGCAGGGCTTCCCTGACGGCTCAGTGGTACAGAATCCACCTGCCAGTTCAGGAGACACGGATTCGGTCCCTGATCTGGAAAGATCCCATATGCTGCGTGCAGCCAAGCCTGTGCGTCACTACTGAGCCTGTGCCCCAGAGCCTAGGGGCCATGACCACTGAAGCCCGCTTGTCCTAGAGCCTGCGGTTCTGCAAAAAGAAAAGCCACTGCAATGAGAAGCTCACGCACTGAAACTAGAAAGTAGCCCCCAGTCGCCACAACTAGAGAACAGCCCACACAGCAACGAAGACCCGGCGCAGCCAAAAATAAGTAAATAAATATAAATGTTTTTAAAAAGAACAATTAAGCAAGCTGAAATTAGGCAGAATGATCTTCATAATCATTTTAAGAAATTGTTTGTTCCATGACCTCTCAGCTTTCTTCCAAACATTAAAACTCTTTTACGGTTGCTTATAAATGTATAGGAAAAGAAAAATACAATAAAACTAAGACTTATTTAGTACAATGTCAGTGTAAAACATTACAAACAATGAGAATTAGTGTTTTGTTTCTTTGTAAAAAATAAAAATAATGACTAGTGACTTACACAATGCCCCTTTTCTCACTGAACATATCCAGTGCTATGGAGCGGAGAAGGCAATGGCACCCCACTCCAGTGCTCTTGCCTAGAAAATCCCATGGATGGAGGAGCCTGGTAGGCTGCAGTCCATGAGGTCGCTAAGAGTCGGACACGACTGAGCGACTTCACTTTCACTTTTCACTTTCATGCATTGGAGAAGGAATGGCGACCCACTCCTGTGTTCTTGCCTGGAGAATCCCAGGGACGGAGGAGCCTGATGGGCTGCCGTCTATGGGGTCGCACAGAGTCAGACACGACTGAAGTGACTTAGCAGCAGCAGCAGTGCTATGGAGCATGCATCTTTCCTGGGCCTTGGCCAAATGTTTGGATTAGCTTCCTACAGTCTGTCCTGTGTACTTTGAAGGTTGTGCAGCATCTCCAAGGGTTCTTTTGATGCGAGTTCTTTGCTGGTGTCATTTCCTCTGAGACCTCATCTTTGTCATCCCCTCCACATTCCTCATTTATGTTAAGTTCAGTGTCACTAAGTTCCCCTGGCTGCATTATCTGGAGTCTCTGAGATGCCGCGCGTCATCATTCCCATGTCAACTGTTTCATCTATAACTCCGTTTCTGTTCAGTTTGTATTTCACTCCTATTGCCGGCACTTTTCTTTCCTTTGTTGCATCCTCATTAGTTTTGGTCAGTTTCCTCCTTTGGTGATCTGTTCTGTTTAAATGCCGTATGGGTTTATCCCTGGGTGATAATGCAGCACATGTACCTGCTTTTATGTCTATGCCTGAACTGAGTAAGGGACGCAGAGTGACCGATAATCAACAGGCTCTGGAAATGTGACATGGTTTGTCACTGACCATGGTAGACATCTTTTATTTATCTAGCAACTTGTGGACTGTAGAACCGCAGTGAAATTTGTACTTAATGCAGTTATTAATGTTTATTATACCATAGTAAGTGACATTTGAACCATGCTGTTGGGGGATCGATTAACTAAACCATGATACCTGAAATGTGTGCATATCAGAACCATGCAAATCAAGGGATGTCTGTACTTTAACATGTTTAAAAATAAATTATAAAGGATATTTTTATCCTCTTGAGATAGAAAATTATTTTGTAGGCAAGACTCCAATATACCATAAAATAAAATATCGGTGAATTTTTCTGTATTAAAATTGAAACCTAGTATTCCTCAATAGACCCCATAAAATGGAGAGATAATAATAATAGGCACTTTCATAAAAGAAAAAAGCTAGTTTTATAAAATAGAAATCATTAAGCAAAACTCAAGCAAACTAATAAAAATGTAAAAAAAATGAATGGGCACTATGCAATAAACAAAAATATGTTTGTACAGAGTTAAATATATATTAAAATCATAATTGACCTAATAATATGCTAAAAATTGAAAAGCCTAATAGCAGGTTTTTTAAAAAATTCTGTTAAACTCTTGAATATTATCTCATAAAAGTTGAATTTATGTATACCCAGTTTTTGTGTGTCTGGAAATGTCTTTATTTCATTGTCCTTTTGAAAGAATTTTTTGGAGGATAAAAAATTCTAGATTGATAGGTTGCTATTTATTTTTTTTCAGTGCTGTCTTCTAAAGGATGTTGTTCCATTATCTTCTAGCATTCATTGTTTCTGATGAGAAAACAACAAACACCTTTACACTTTTTCCCCCTGTACAAAACTTGACCTTTTTTCCCTCTTGTCGCTTCTAAGATTTTTCTGTTTACCACTGACTTTAAGCATTTTGTTATACGTAGCTTTGGTGTGGTTTCCTTCATGTTTCTTTGTCTGGGGTTCAGTGAGCCTCTTGCAATTGAGGGATTATACTTTATAAAAAGGATTTATACTTTATACTTGAAAATTTTTGCCATCATTCTTCAAATACTTTTTCCATCCCTCATTCCTCTCCTTTGGACATTCCAGTTGCACATATAATTAACCACTTTAAATTGTCCACAGCTCATTAATGGCCTGTTTTTTTTTTAAATATAATTTTTTCAATTCTTTCCCCACTATGTTTCTTTTTGGATAGTTTCTATGTTTCTTTGTCCAAACTCACTAATCTTTCCTTCTGCATTTTCCAATCTGCTATGAAGCACATCAGTATCTCTTTAAAAATCCCATGCATTGTATTTTTCACCTATAGGATTTGTATTTGGCTGTTTTTGTCTTTCATGTCATGTTTCATGTAACATAAGATGCTTAAGTTTTCTTCTACCTTCTTGGAGTGATAGATTACACTAATAATAGTTGTTTTGATGCTATTAATTATTAATTCTATCGCATGTGTCTTTTCTGAGTCATATTTCTAATTATTTTTCTCCTCTTTATGGGTTGTATTTTTCTGCTTCTTTTCATACTTGATAATTTTTTTTATTAGATACCAGATGGTGCTGGGTATTTTTGCTTGCTAAAAATATTTTGGAGCTTTGCTGTGAGATGCATTCAATTTACTTGAATTCAATTTGATTCTTTCAAGTCCTGTTTTAAGCTTGGTTAGGATGCACCAGAACAGTTTCTATTCTAGGACAAAATTTTACCCCTTGTTGAGGCAAGATCTTTCTTAATACTGTGATATTGGTATTAAATACTATTATAATATTAGTATTGCTGATCCCTGAATTATAAAGTTTTATATTCTGCCTTAGGAATGGATATTATCCTGACCCTGTGTGGCCTGTAAGCACAGTATCCTATAATCCTTTGGGTAGTTTTCCCCCCAGCCTCAAATAGCTTCCTCATGTATGTGTTAAATCATCAGGACTCAGTTGTATATTGGAGAGGGATGGTGCACATCTCAAGGGTTGTCTTCCTGATTAACTGTCTCCTCTTCAGCATCCTGTCCTGTGAACAACACTGGCTTCGCTTCTCCGGATGTCTGACTCCACCCCTCCTGGCGCTATGGTCTGCACACTCTCTCCAGCAAATGAAATAGGCATTTGTAGGTTACACGTCATTTGATATCTGTCCCTCATGAATCTCTGAGGTTTTCTTCCCCAATGACCAATGTTCTTTGAGCCAATGTTTCTTGTATTTTAGCTTTTCTTATTATTTCACAGGAGAGTTAAATCCAGTTCTTTTTATGAATCACTATGTCGATTATTTATTATATAAGTTTACTCTGCTCTAACTATTGTAAAAAAAATTATTATAAAAACAGTGAGCTGAATAACTCCAAATATGCTGTGTGGTCATAGCAGTCAAGCAGCTTTTGTAGCAAGGACACAGATAATTCAGGTTGGGTAGCTATATACCTGTCTTGTGTCAGAGAACATATTTTCTACAGCGGTCACCTTTGATAACTTGGAAAGCAGACTACATACCTACTAAGTTTGCCGTTCTAGAAGAAGCATTTGTATAGAGCCAGAATGTCAATATGTATCAGTGGTTTCTGGAAGATGACAGCAGGGTGCTATAAAAATAAACATGGATTTAGGCAAAATTTGGATGCTTTACAAGCAAACAGTGGAAGTAGTTCATCATTCAAGCCCTTTAAGGTTGGCAAGCTAACTGCAATTTCATTCCTCTCAAGACTGGTGTTTCAAATAGCCTCAAGAAATATACCCCTGTGTATGTATGTGCGTGCATGCGTGTGTGTATACAAGAGAGAGAGGGGGAGAAAGTAGAGCATAAAAATAAATAAATGGAGCAAGAATAAGTACCATATCCAGAGAAGATTTTAATGTGACTATTAGCACATAGATCTTACTCCAATCACATGTTCCTAGAAACTTTTTATATTTTTTGAAGAATTCTATTACTGATGAAATCCAAAGCTTGACCTGAAAAGTATGTATCTAATTGACATTTGATATAATTCTTTGGATCACAGACTTCCACCTTCTAAAAGTAGACTATGGAAGAGTCTCATTGCCCAAGAAAGGCATACTCTCCTATTTACACTAAACTGTTGTATTAAAGAATCATGGCCAAGCAAAGAATGTCTGAGCAGGTAAATTCAGAGCCAAGAAGAGCAATGGATGATGTATTTCCTTTGCTCAATGTATTTTCTCCATTTACCGTGAAGATTGCCATGGTTAAGAGTAAGCTGGTCATAACTTTTGGGCTAGTACTTTGACTCAAAGAGGTTATCTGAGAATATTTTTCATGTGTGTACAAGACATATGTACAAAGGAAGCTTTTTCTAGCATTATTTATAAAAGAATCACTCACACAATGCAGCCATAAGAACCATTTTATAGATATATGATTTCAAATGTGGGAAGATCTCTAAAACATTAAGATTTTTTTTTAAAAAAAGGTTATATAGTAGTATCCATGGTATGCTCTCATTTCTGCAAAGAAAAAAGAAACAAGGAGTGAACTGTGTATATAAAAGTGCAAATATGTATGTAACTGTGCAAAGAAGAGCTAACACATGCCCTTCAACTGCTTATGAGACGAGTTCCCTCTTGAGATGGAATGGGTTGCTGAAGTATATCTCTAGATTATTGGATTTGAGATTTGTCAGAATGAGCACTTTGACACATAAATCCTATACAAGTTACATTACATTGCAATAAATAATGGAGGAACATACTGGGACACTTCAGGCAAAGGCAAGTTAAAAGAACTAATTACTCAATTTTCTCAGGTTGTTCAAGGGAGCTACCCTCAGCTTGGTGGTAATGGGGTATTATAGCCATCCTCTCTAATTATAAATTAAATGAACTTCCAAGTGACTGCATCAAAAATCTTTTTGTACTCCCAGCCAAGTTGCTTTGAATTTCTGTATAACCGTATTAAATTATTGTTGATGCTATACTATTCAAGTGGCCATCTGATTATAAGCTTTGTTATGGATACAAGCCGTTTGCTAAAGTACAAATCTTATTTTATTTTATTTTATGGTCCATACGGGCAGTTTTCATTCATTTGGAAAAATGACCAGACTGTTAGCTTATACAATCAGTTATCTTTGGTGTTACGAAAAGACTTTGCAAGATAGAACTAGGCCAGACTACCCATAAAATGGTAGGAAGGGGAGTTACTCTAAATTTGCATATTCATGTTTTCCTCACACACGCCTAAAAGAATTCTTACAGAGCCATCAACCACTAGATGTGTTAAAGAAGCTGATCTATGATTCCAACATTGTTCTCATTAATGGAAATGAAGCTCCCTTTTGTCAAGTTTTTGCATTTCCCAAAATAAGTTTGAAAAGTGCAAGTATAAGACCTCTCTTGAAATTTATTTGGAATATTAGCATAGTAAAGTGTATGTAAAAAGAATTAAGACAATAATTTTATCTACCCTGCATTTCTTAAACTAACAGAGGATGCATATGTTATTCCTAAAATGCAGTTACTAACATCTTTCAGAAGAGTTTTCTCTGGGACATACCACACTGGGCTTATCGCGTTTTAATAGTTTTCCTTCAGACAGAAACTATTCATACCATACTGGAGTGGGTGGCCATTCCCTTCACCAGAGGATCTTCCTGACCCAGGGATTGACCTGACCGAGGTCTCCTGCATTGCAGATGGATTCTTTACCATCTGAGTCACCTAGGAACCTCATTCATACCACTGCAGATATCCAGTGTTTTAGGTTTCATTTCCTTGTAGTCACATAAAGTTTGGATATTTTGAAATTTCTTTAGGTCCTGCCACTAGTTATTCTCAGAGCTTGCTACTACAGATAGATAATCCCATCCTTTATGTGTAGATGTAAACCAATTAAAGCCAGGAAGTAATCTGATTTCAGTGATCTTGATACTTGTGTTGGGGAGGTAGCTCAGGGGGTTGGAGGAGAAAACCATGAAGTAGCAGGTTTCTTTCAGTGTCTTTCTCATGAAGAGGATCTGATCTAGGGCTTTTCCATATATGTGCACCAGTTTGATGAGAGAGCAAGGTAAAGGCTACATGGATGCTGACCTGGCCCTGTCGGCCCCAAGTCATCTTTCTTCCTACGCGATTTCCCTGTTATATTTTAAATTCTAGGTTTCTACATGTGATTTTCCTGTAGGCAAAAAGACTATGCTATTCCATATACTACAGATGAAGGTGTTTGGAAATTACTGTTCTAGCTCTGTCTGTTTACTTCACAGAGATGCAGACTGCGGATGCAGAGGACTTAGGTGATCCACCCCTGGTTACAGAGCTTGTGACCGTGGTCAGCTCTTTGCTGTGCTTAGTCACTCAGTTGTGTCCGACTCTTTGGGACCCCACGGACTGTAGCCCACCAGGCTCCTCTGTCCATGGGGATTCTCCAGGCAAGAATTCTGGAGTGGGTTGCCATGCCCTCCTCCAGGGGATTTTCTCAAGCCAGGGATCAGACCCAGATCTCCCACATTGCAAGCAGATTCTTTACCATCTGAGCCACCAGGAAAGCCCTTCTACTAAGCTGTAGCTCATCTGACTTTCACTCTTCCTGTTGCTGCCCTTACAAACAACAAGCCTGTTTGATGTCTCTCTCTATTGTTAAAAGTACAAGACGTGTTCCTTAGAAATGTCTCTCTGACCACTTCAGTGTAAGGAGGAGGGAGACAAGAGGCAGATTGTGTGACAGGCAGAAGGGGCAGGGGACCAGGACATCTAACTCCCATAACGTTTTCTGCACTGGTATCACGTGCTCTGTTATTTACACGGAGAGTGTCCTTGAAAAATCCCATACTCCAGGTATTCCAAGAAGTATGCTTCCAACAGGGCTGCAATCCAAATTCAGTCTACACGAAATCAGAAAGAGAGGCTTCTGATTTTTCTGAACTCATTCCAGAAACGATCAGTCTCAATTTGGAAAAACATCCTGATTTAAGTAGCCCCTCCTTGTGGGTGCAGGGAATGATGTCTTAAGGGGTATGTCTTATTTTCAAAAAACTCATGCATGTGCTATGTGGTGATTCCATACACTATAGCTTCCTAGGCAACAAAGCAAGGAGACCGCCTCTACCTCATTATGCAAAAGAAGCGATCAAAAAGAATTTCAGAAATGAGTGTATTTCTCACATACTACTCAGAGACGCTGCCCTTTATCAGTGTATTTTAAATTCTCTAGAGGCCTAAGTGAGTGAATACAATGGTTTCCCTTGAATGTACTCAGAATTGTCCCAAGAGGTTTCTTCATTTTGTTGTAGGATGTTGTGATGCAACAGTCTAATCCATTGGCAATGACCACTGTTGTGATCATGCCCTTCTTCAGCAGTTAAACCTCAGTTAAACAGAGGTCCAAGGTGAAGGACCAGCAGGAAAGCTATGCAATCACATTGGTATCCTCAAATATGCTAAATATTCAGAAGTGCACACAGCAGCAAAGAATAAGCATTTAAGTTATAATAAGGCAATAAATAGCTATTATAACATTTACCTTATGGTTTAAAAAAATGTATTTTATGGAATAGCAAAGAGCAAATCCTTTCCTTCTTTTGTTGTTATACTTAGTCCTTTAAGAGTCTTTGTAACTGTATGGTTTTGAAGTAATTTTTTAAAAAATCAATGCAAAAATCCTGTTGGTGAGTTGTTTTGATAACCTCTCTACAGAAGCTATTCTGGACATCCTTTACCACTTGCCTGTGTGCATTATCTGTAATTGTCTTTTAATAGACTGAGACTAAATTATTAGGAAAAAATTGCATTGCCAGGGAGTAAGGGTTGTCAGATACTACTGAGATGTAATACATCAAATGCTCAGGCATTCAACTTTATCTCATAGGCTGTTTATTTTCAGGACACAGGTTTAAAAAAATTTTAAACCTTCCTAACCTGTTCTGATTTCAAATGAGCAAAGTAATGAGCACTAACAACAAGGAGAACAATAGAATTAATGAGTCCTGGACATCAGCAACATATTAGATAAAGGATTTGTGACTAAAAGCAAGATAATAATGTAAGCTTTTTTTTTTTTTAACCAAGGAGCAAACATTGTCCTCTCGAAACTAATTAAAAGTTCTTAAGGAAAGAGTTTTCTTTAATAGTCAGGACTTACAATGGCTTCACAGTTTTCAAGAAAAGTATATTTTGTAAATGGAAAATTTTGTGATTATCAAAGATACAGTTTTTGTCTTGCATTCTCATCAATGCAATATAATTGTCAATATGTAACCCATTCCTAAACCAGCTCTGCATGGCTAATAATAATAATAATAATTAAAGATTTGATTTAATAACAATCATAGATAAAAAAAATTTTAAGTGTTTTCTTTTTAACTGTATTTTGCTTTCTTTTGACCTCTGTTTGCCTTGGTCATTTTTAGTCCCTCTGGACATTTCTGCCATTCATGTCAGGAACCAGTGTCTGACCACACTATGTCTTCCTCCTCCATCCTATATTAGAATCCTTTCTATATTTTTCTATTAATATTTTTCTTTTTTAGTCTGGCTCTATTATTTTTTGCCATAACTGCAATGGGTTCTTTGTATTCAGCAAATGGCAGCCTTCTTAACACAGATCATTAAAACACAGCCTTTAAAACACAGACTATTCAGCCTCTCAATCTTGTAATATTCTGAGTACAAACAGGGTTATATGGTCTTGTTTCTGACTAAAGGTAAGTAGTCTATCGTGATCCACACTCTCTAATCTAAGTTTTAAAAAATGCTAATATGAAAAGCCTCAATATGTATATTCTCCACGGTGCCATAATTCCACTATTTGGAGTTCTCTCTATGAAAATGTATGCAAAGATTTTATTAAATCAGGTTCACAATATGGTTTATTAAATAGAAATCATCAGGAACCAAATATCCAACAAATAGGAATGGGCTAAATAAATTATGCTGGGCTGATTTATTATTTATAAAATGAAGTAATAAAAATAATTTAAAAATATATATTGAGTAGAAAATATACTTAAAATGAATAAAACTAAATGAAAATCTGTTCAGTATTATACTGTTTCTTAAACACACATTTTTAAATATATATAAGTTCATAGAGAAAAACTGCAAAATATTTCATCATACTTCACATATTATCTTTGTATAGTTGGATAAAATAACTTTTTCATTTGGTTTTTTAAAACTTCTGAGTTATTAACAATAAACATATTTATATGAGAAGGAAAATGCTATTTAAAAATATACATACTCTGGTTTCTTTTTATTTCTTATTTAAAGGGTGCTATTTTTAACCAAGGCTTACCACTGCATAAAGAACTTTTGATGACTTCCTTTTTTGTTTTTTTGCAGAGGACATAAGCAATGTCACGGATGAATATCTCTGTGCATATTTATAATCTTCAAGCTACATTTTGACTCAAAACTGGGAATAGAGAAACTGCAATGCTCTTAATTTTTATTTTACTCATGTTTTCATCATTATAAATAAAACTTTAACCAAAAGGATTTGGTTTCAGATTATTCCCTAGACCAAAGATCAGTCCTTTTTCTTCCTTTGCCTATAAAATTCTTAAAGGCAAGGACTATGTAACAGATTGCTTTTATGTTTACTCTTATGCCCAGGTTTTTGGGGTATTTTTATTTAAAGGAATTTATGTTTAGGTATGTTTAATTAAGGGAATATCCTTAATATATATTAAAATATGATTAGATTTATGCCAGTATACTTTTACTCCAGAATTACTTGAAATAGAAATAATTTATAATGTCCCTACTCTGACTAATTTTGGTTCATAAATGTTCAGATACTTTTCTATATTTACTTTTAGAATTCTGTGTATCCCATATCAAGTGCTTTTATAGTGCTTAAAATTTCTTAAGCAATATGGTGTTTTTACTTTTTTGCCTGATAATTTCCATTTTTCCATTATTTTTTCTATAATGATATATATATATATAAACTATATAAACTATTATAAATAAGTAAACTATATCCCCATATAGTTTATTCATTTGCATGAATTTCCTTCTCATAATAAAATATGTGTCTATGAGTATTTTAATACATAAGAAGACATGACAATTTACTATGTTTTTATTTTAAATGGATTTTATTACTAAAGTTCATTAAAATATCAACCTGTTATAAATCTCCTCAAGCTCTGCAGTCACCTTCTACATTCTCAAAAAAAAAAAAAATATGTGCTCATTTACTCCTTCCAAAAAAGTAAGATTATCAAATAATACCTTTGTCACACTCTGTCCTAAACTATAATGTGTGGTCTGAGTGGACAAAGAATAAAAACTCATTTCCACTGTTGCTTCCCTTCTTTAGTTTCAGAGGATGTGTTATTTAAACACTTGAAAACCATTTATCATAAATTCTCTCACAGCAGGATTGTGTTTACTTCCCCTTTTCCTTTTTATTCGCTGTTATCTCTTTAACTTTTAAAAATTAATTCATTTTTTATTGAAGGATAACTGCTTTACAGAATTTTGCTGTTTTCTGTCAAAGCTCAACATGAATCAGCCATAGGCATCCATATATCCCCTCCCTTCTGAACCTCCTTCCCATCTCCCTCCCCACCCCACCCCTTTAGATTGATACAGAGACCCTGTCTGAGTCCCCTGAGACATACAGCAAATTCTCATTGGCTCTCTATTTTACACATGGTAATGTAAGTTTCCATGTTACTCTTTCCATACATCTCACCCTCTCCACCCCTCTCCCCATGTCCATAAGTCTTTTCTCTATGACTGTTTCTCCATTGTTGCCCTGTACATAAATTCTTCAGTACAATTTTCTAGATTCCATATATAAAGTATATTTCTAGGGCTTCTCAGGTGGTGCTAATCATAAAGAACCAACCTATCAATGCAGGAGATGTAAGAGACATGGATTTGCTCTCTGGGATAGAAAGATCCCTTGGAGGAAGGCATGGCAACCCACTCCAGTATTCTTTCTTGGAGAATCCCGTGGACAGAGGAGCATGGCAGTTTACAGTCTATAGGGTCACGCAGAATTGGACACGGACTGAAGCAATTTAGCACACCTGCACAAAGTCTGTTTCTAATTTCCTTGGTTTTGTTGAAAAGGAAAAAAATGGAATGATAGTTTTTTAAAACCTGTTTTTTTTTCCTTTACAAGGAAAGAAAAGATTTGATAAAAGAGATTTTTTACATAAAGTCATCTCCTTCTAAAAAGTATAAGAGTAGCATAAAAATGAAAGTCACTCAGTCATGTCCGATTCTTTGTGACCCCATGGACTGTAGCCTGCCAGTCTCCTCTGTCCAAGGAAATTCTCCACGCAGGAATACTGGAGTGGGTAGCCTTTCCCTTCTCCAGGGGATTTTCTGGACCCAGGGACTGAACCCAGGTCTCCCACATTGCAGGCAGATTCTTTACCATCTCAGCCACCATAGTGGCCAATCAAATTTATGTCTTATCCAGTTGGTAACTCAGCTGAGTCAAATGCTTTCAATCTAAATTGTTGAGGAAAAACTGAACAATAACTCAAAGGGAAGTTCAGGCTATTTTTTTCTCTGGTTCATCAAAAGGATTTTCTCTCAGTTCAGTTCAGTCGCTCAGTCGAGTCGACTCTTTGCGGCCCCTTGAACCGCAGCACACCAGGCCTCCCTGTCCATCACCAACTCCCAGAGTCCACCCAAACCCATGTCCATGGAGTCAGTGATGCCGTCCAGCCATCTCATCCTTTGTTGTACCCTTCACCTCCTGCCCTCAATCTTAGTTGAGTATAATTTGGAAAAGTTCCTGGGAAAATTATTTATGGTAGCATCTAGAAAAGAAATGATGAACTTTCGATAAGCTTCTTTCATAGACTGAAGAATCTGTGTTTTCTCCTCCAACCATCTTTTTAATTTCCCCTAAACAATGATATGTCAAGGCATAGTCAAGACTATGGTTTTTCCAGTGGTCATGTATGGATGTGAGAGTTGGGCTGTGAAGAAAGCTAAGCAACAAAGTATTGATGCTTTTGAACTGTGGTGTTGGAGAAGACTCTTGAAAGTCCCTTGGACTGCAAGGAGATCCAACCAGTCCATCCTAAAGGAGATCAGTCCTGGGTGTTCATTGGAAGGACTGATGCTGAAGCTGAAACTCCAATACTTTGGCCACCTGCGAAGACTGACTCATTGGAAAAGACCCTGATGCTGGGAAGCATTGGGGGCAGGAGGAGAAGGGGACAGCAGAGGATGAGATGGTTGGATAGTATCACCAACTCGATGGACATGAGTTTGAGTAAACTCTGGGAGTTGGTGATGGACAGGGAGGCCTGGTGTGCTGCGATTCATGGGGTCGCAAAGAGTCGGACACGACCGAGCGACTGAACTGAACTGAACTGAAACAATGATAATTCATAAAATAGGAAATAAGGGAGTCTTTATATCCTGTAAATCTTGAGTAGACACCAAAGACAGTTTTTATGAAGATTGTGTTTTATTAGATCAGATCAATCAGATCAATTTGGCAGTTAAAACACACACACACACACACAGAAAGAAGATAATCATATTTCTCTACCAATAACATTTTTGCTTTCAGTTTTTTATTTTTTCCTAAGGACTTTTTTTCATAAGGACTTTAGTTTTTTTCAGTAAATGTTTAATATAGTAACACTGATATATTAACAGATTTATTTTAATTTCTGGGTGTTTGTTTTTCTGCTCATGGCCCTTTCACCAAGAGACCTTTATGCTGAAACATTCTGATGAATATTATCATATTTGAGGACCAAATAGATTTTCAAAATTCAAAGTGGAGGGAATAATATTAAAATTAGAAGATTTTAACTGTCAAGAGTATTTTAAATCACAATAGCCTAAGCCTTGAAGAAGGCAAAGAGTAGCATATGTCCCACAAACATTAAGTTGACAAGAGGGTTGAAACAGGAAAAGAACAGTAGGATTTAAATTCTAACCACTAACTGGCTGTATCTTTACCTGAAAAGTGTCCCCCCACCGCCTCCAGTGGTATGGTAAAAGATGTTTGAAAGCTGTAAAAGGTGGAGAAATGGTGCTGAAAGAGAAATGATATATTGGGTTTCTTTTTTACTGAATAAATCTATAACAAAAACCAATTCTTATTTCTGTTCTGAAGGCCAACTTCATCTATTCACTATATGGATAGTAAATGGTTGCATTTATAACATCCTATTTGCATGCTGTAAAATTGAATTGTGTCGAAATCCAGCTTGATAAATTAATAGTTTTGGTTAAACTGACCAATGAAATCACTCTATGTAACTGGAATCTCTTTCCAAGCACAAGTGTTTGATTTAATTTTAAAAGATATACTTGGAACTATTTGAAAATGCCCTAACTGTGGATGACTTAAGTATGTTATAAATGAGAATTGGGAGAACAACTGGACATATGAAATTGCACAATATAATTTTCAATGACTTCTGCTTTGTGAGTCCCTAAAAGCTGAGTTTTATGTGACATTAGGACCCTGAACATAAGAGAGCATATTTCCCTTCTGATCCCTTGCTTTCTCTGAACAATTGTGAAGAGGAAGCAACCTGCCTACCATTAATATTGACCAGAGACTTAATTCTTTCATAGGATAAGATCTCTAATTCCTGTGAACTATTTTAAGTCCTCTCAATGTGATGAAATTATAAATGCTCTTCACCATTAGGTTGAATATTAATCAAAGAAAAGAAAGTGAAGTCACTCAGTCACGTCCGAATCTTTGTGACCCCATAGACTGTAGCCTACCAGGCTCCTCCGTCCATGGGATTTTCTAGGCAAGAGTACTGGAGTAGGTTGCCATTTCCTTCTCCGGGGAATCTTCCCAACCCAGGGATCAAACCCAGGTCTCCCACATTGCAGGCAGACACTTTACCGTCTGAGTCACCAGGGAAGATAGTTAATCAAGTACTGTTCTAATTTTCCTTAGAACCATTTTGCTAGAAAATATATATAACTCCACCAATGATTTCCCAAGTAATAAAACATAAATATAAAATGTACTTAAGATATTCTCACCTGTACTATCTCAGAAAGAGCTGCATGAAAGTGAAGTGTTAGAATCCATTTTTATGTTATATACAATTTCATAATTTAGTTTAGCTCTATAAGTTGACATCTAACTTATATAAAAGATATGAAATATGTGCAAGATGCTAAAATTTTTGGCCAAGTGATAGAGGCATACTTAGAAAATTAGGCTCAACTTGCTTCAGATGTTTTCCAAATTAATAATTGAGCTTGATTTTTCAAGCATGTAATTGTGACTTAATAAACTCTGCACCATTCTATTCATAGTACCCGGCCTTCTGAAAGAGTTAAAAATGCTTCCAAAGTTAATTTGCTCAAAAGTTATAGCTTATGCCTTGGGAAAAATCTCAATTATAATGTGTCCCAGTGACTATGTTATGTATTGCCAGAACCAATTATGGGTAGTTAAGTTCCCTGTCTTTTCCCAAAAAGGCTGTATTAAAAGGAAACTATGAGAAAAACTATCAATAAATCAGAAATTGCTTTTTTACAAAGAAGTAAAAATGATAATTGACCTATTTTTAGTTTCCCATGAAATAAAATCATTTTGTCATTCTTAAAACAACTTACTGATTCTTGTAATTGAAGTGTATATGAATATCTGTTTTGTTGAGAATTTATATGGTGCCTGTTACAAGATGAAAAAAACAGGGTGTAAAAGATTTCCATGCTGATTGCACATTTCATTGTAGAGGGGCACCACAGTAAACTGCAGCTAATGTTGTCATTCCAAGGATACAGTTGTCAGATGCCATTATGTTTTAAAAAATGAACTATAGTCGATTTACAGTATTGTGTTAGTTTCAGGTATTTATAGCAAGGTGCTTCAGTTATATGTATTTATTTTTTTCAGATTAACTTTCATTATAGGTTATTACATATAGTGACTATATTTCCGTGTTATACAGTAAATCTTTGTTGCTTATCTGTTCCATGTATAGTAGTAGTTTGTATCTGTTAATCACATATTCCTAGTTTATCATTCTCTTCCCTTTTTTTATCCTTCGGTAACCAAAAGTTGGTTTTATATGTCTGTGAGTCTATTCCTGCTTTGTATATAGATTTATCTGTATTTTATTTATATTATTTTTTAGATTCCAAATGCAAGTGATATAGTATTTGTCTCTCTGTCTGGCTTATTTCATTTAGGAAGATATTCTCTAAATACATCCTTGTTGCTGCAAATGGCCATATTTCATTTTCTTATGGCTGAGTAATAATCCATTGTATATATACCACATCTTCTAAAACCAGTTGTCTGTTGATGAGCACTTGGAATGGTTAAGTGTCTTGGTTACTACAAATAGTGCTGCTATGAACATAAGGGTGCATATGTCTTTTCAAATTTGGGTTTTTGCTGTTTTGGGACAGACAGGAGTGGAATTGCTAAATCATATGATGTGCTGTGATGGACTTCTGTTGTGGCTTAGCTGGTAAAGAATCTACCTGCAATGAGGGAGACCTGGGTTCGATCTCTGGGTTGGGACGATCCCCTGGAGAAGGGGAAGGCTACCCACTCCAGTATTCTGGCCTGGAGAATTCCATGGGCTGTATATAGTCCATGGGGTCGCAAAGAGTCAGACATAACTGAGCGACTTTAAGAAGAAGAGGAATTATGTGCTGTGGTTAGTCACTCAGTCATGTCCGACTCTTTGCGATCCCATGGACTGTAGTCCACCAGGCTTCTCTGTCCATGGGGATTCTCCAGGCAAGAATCCTGGAGCAGGTTGCCATGCGCTCCTCCAGGGGATCGTCCCAACCCAGGGATCAAACCCAGGTCTCCCACATTGCAAGCGGATTCTTTACTATTTGAGCCATCAGGGAAATCCAAGAATACTGGAGTGGGTAGCCTATCCCTTCTCCAGGGGATCTTACCAACCGAGAAATTGAACCGGGGTCTCCTGCATTGCAGGTGGATTCTTTACCAGCTGAGGTACCAGGGAAGCCCATGATAGTAGCTATATTTTTAATTTTTAAGGAACCTCCATACTGTTTTGCATCAGTTTACATTCCCACCAACAGTGTGAGGAGGTTCCCTCTTCCCTACACCCTTTCCAGCATTTATTGTTTGTAGACTCTTTTCTAATTGGGATATAGTTGCTTAGCAATGTTGTGTTAGTTTTTGTTGTACAGTGAAGTGAATCAGCTATATGTATACACATATCCCCTCCCTCCTGAACCTCGGTCCCACCCAACGCCCCCCGCCCAACCACCCCACCCGTCTAGGCAGCCTCGGAGCCCCGAGCTGAGGCCCTGTGCTATTCAGCAGGCTCCCTCGAGTCATCTGTCTCACACCCGGTGGGATGCATTCGTCAGTCCCATCTCCAGTTCACCCCACTCCCTGCTGTCCACACGTCGTTCTCTATGTCTGTGTCTCTGTTCCTGTTTGGCAAATAGTTTCATCTCTACCATTTTTCTAGATTGTACATATATGTGTTAATATATCATATTTGTTTTTCTCTTTCTAGCTTACTTCACTCTGGACAGACACTAGGTCCATTCCACATCTCTCCAAATGGCCCAGTTTTGTTCCTTTCTATGACTGAGTAATAGTCCATTGTATGTATAGACTACATCTTACTTATCCACTCATCTGTCAGGGGATATTTAGGTTGCTTCCATGTGCTGGCTGCTGCAGCACATATGCTGCGATGAACATTGGGGTACATGCATCTTTTTGAATTACGGTTTTCTCAGGGTATATGCCCAGGAGTGGGATTACTGGGTCATACTGATAGTTCCATTTTTAGTTTTTTAAGGAACTTCCATACTATTCTGCTTAGTGGCTGTATCAATTTACATTCCCACCAACAATATAAAAGGGCTCCCCTTTTCTCCACACACTTTCCAGCATTTGTTGTCTGTAGAATTTTTGATGGCTATTCTGACCAGTGTAAAGTGATACCTCATTATAGTTTTGACTTGCATTTCTGTAATAATTTAGTGATGTTGAGCATTTTTGCGTGTGTTTGTTGGCCATCTGTATATTTCCTTTGGAGAAATGTCTGTTTAGATCTTCTACCCACTTTTTGATTGTGTTGTTTGTTCTTTTGATATTGAGCATTATGAGCTGTTCATATATTTTGGAGATTAATTCCTTGTCTATTGCTTCATTTGCAAATATTTTCTCTCATTCTGAGTGTTGTCTTTTTGTCCTGTTTATAGTTTTCTTTGCTGTGCAAAAATGTTCAAGTTTAATTAGAATCCAAGCTGCTGGATTATTTGTAGACTTTTTAATGATAGTCGTTCTGACTGGTGTGAGGTGATACCTCATTGTGGTTTTGATTTTGGAATACTTTGAGAGGGAGAAGTATAAGTTCTTCTTTGTATGTTTTGGTAGAATTCTCCAGGGAAGCCATATTTCCTGGACTTTTGGTTACAGCGAGTTTTCTTTCAAATTCTGTTTCACTTCTAGTGATTATCTATTGATAATCTTTCTTTTAGCATTTTTATTGCCTCCTTTTTGAACTCAAGGTCGAATAGACTTGTGGGGCCCGTTTTATTATTTGTTCTTTCAGGGGATTTCTCTTCTTCTTTTAGTTGAGAGTAGTTCCTCTGTCTCTTTACTTACCTATCTTTACCTGTCTTTCTCTGTCCCTATGAATTTGGGAGAAACAGGTGTCTATTGTGGCCTTAAAGGAGTATTTTTTGTGGGAGCATCCTTATGTATACTGTGTAGGTCCAACATATCTGCTGCAAGGGCTTTTTGGATACAAGTGCCAGCCACATCTTTGCTCAGCGTGCTGGCCATTTCCCTTGAGATAGATGTGACCGAGGTGATATTGTGGCCTGCACTGGATGTGGGGCAGGGCCTCCCCTTTGCTCTGTGGTTATCACAGCCCTTGGGGGCAGGGTCTTAGCTCCCACTGTTGGAGTGGAGGCCCTGAGGGTCAGGTTTGATCAGGTGCCATTGCCCTTGAGTGTGCCCTCTGTCTGGAGGGAGGGAGGTAAAATGAAGCAAGTGAGATCCCATGTTCACAAAGAACCTATGTGCCACCCACACAGGCATCTGTGGTTCTGTCCAGAAGCAGCTCAAGATCTTGTCCTTTTTTCCGTTGTGTTCATCTCAGATCTGGTGTTGGGCTGTGCTGTGAAGTGAGCTGGTTCTGGGGCCTGGTGCATTGGGTTCCAGAAACTGGGGAGGTTATGTTGTCCCCTGGAACCTGAGCTGCCTTTGTGGAACTGGAACTGTATGCTGTGAAGAGACCAACTACCCAGCAGTGAAGAAAGTTTCAGCATCACACATTTGAAAGCAGCAGATGAGAAATAATGGAAACTTTTCTTCTTTATACATAAGGTGTTGAGACTCCTCTAAGCACCTGTTACGCAGGTGATAAAACCACAATTAGCCACAGAAGCAGCAATAATTACAAGTGTTCTTAGAAGCTTTCAAATTAAAGCAAAAATATACTTTATATACTAAAACTGAATTCAGACAATATTTTCACATCTTTTGTTGCAGATGAAATAGCTGTTTTTTTTCCATTAATATTACTGATTGCTATTAGAAAGAAAGACTAGAATATTATCAATTATTGGATTATTTAGTTTCTGTTTCTTTTCCTGTATGTGTAAACCGGTTTTTACCAACTTTTAACAGTCACTTTAAACAAATATTTATAACAGTGGTTAAGTATAATGCTGCTTGAAGCCTCGAGATTTTGTCTCTTAGATGTGTCTGAAAGACTCTTACTGACTCTCAAAGCTGATTATTTCTGGGAAACTTATCCTTTGGGCATCTCAACTGCCCTGCTGTTTGTTCTTTTCTTGCTGTATACTAATTTCATCATCTCTGTTGAAGATAGGGGCCCTTATAAGGTAGTAAAGATTCTCAGAAGATTTAATGGGCACATCTTTTTTTTTTTTTTTGCTCTGTTTTGTAAACACCAAATGACATTAACATTATATTAGAAATTCTGAGATTTAAGGAAACTATCAGTGTTTGAAGCATTGTGTGATGTCCTAATAATTTTTTTCAATATATAACCTAAAAATTTTTAAAAAACAAAATATATGTTCAGTTCTTATTTGGCAAAAGTGATTTTAAAGTTCCCATGATATAGATCAAACTTTCAGACAGATTTAAAAACTTAATTCCAGGCAGTGTAGAGGAAGACTATAAAATAAAATGTTCTTTGCTTACTACTAATGGATGGTCTACTTTTTTTGTATTTTGGGAGGCATTTTCCTTTATCTAAATGTACATATGTTCTGATCCTGTAAAGAACAAAAACATAGTTTGTGGTTAATTTCTCCATGTCTATCAAAATTAGCATGAGTTAATCAAAGAATTAGTTTATGTAGCACCTTCACCTATGAGGAACAGCCTGTAAGTTTGTTGAGCCAAAACAATTAAGCATTAAAACCCCAGGTCATTTCATCTCAGGAACTATAGTAGCAGGTTTTGACTCATGAGGAATCGTTTTAGCAACTTCAATCTAATGGAAAATCTACTTTCTTGCAAAGAAAAGAGAATACTGAACTTTTATTATCACCACAAAAGTAGGAAGCAGTGAAAAGGTAACACACAGAGAAAACCTGAGATGGATAGAATCAAAATCTCTATGCAAAGTATTAGCAAATTAAAATCCAACATTATATAAAAATGGCAACATGCCAAGACCAAGTATCCCAGGATAGCTAGGTTGGTTTAACATTTGAAAATCAATGTAATTCACTACATTAAAAGAATAAAGAAAGAAATATATATGATCATCTCAAGGATACAGATAAATTATTTGATAAAATTTAATATTCATTATAAGAGAAAAAATTCTGAGCAAATTCAGTATAAAAGGAAACAATTCAGTAGACAATTGGAACAAAAAAATCATCAACCAACATCACCTTTAATGGTGAAATAGTAAAAAGCTTTCCATTCAGACTGGGAACAAGACAAGAATGCTTCCAGTCTTCATTATATCAGAGATCCTTGAAAATACAGTGAAGCAAGAAATTTTTTAAATGTAAGGGTTAGAAGAGAAGAAATGAAACTGCCATCATTGAAGGTATTATGACTGTGTTATGTAGAAAATCCAAAATATTCATTAGCCTTGTATCTCTTATTGTGATAATTATAAAGCTACAAGATATTGTTCAGTATTATTATCCATCAGTATACATAATGGATCGTACTTAACTATTGCAGCCAATTATAATGGATTAAGGGATCCCTTATATAGAAGATTTCATTAACCAGACTTATTTCTGCTTTGAAGTACAAAATGTTTTGAAAACCTTATGACAGCAAATTTAATCTTTACCACATTTTTAGGAAGAGGATGCTACTAACTTTGTAAGTAACTTTTTAAAAGCAGAGGAAGTTAGGCACCGAGCCAGGTCATGATTTGCAATAGTTAGTCTGACATAGTTTACTGAACAGCATAAAACCATTTCAGTAATTTGTAATGAGAAATGCAAAAAGGGGAAAACTTTTCACCTCCTCAGTTATTAAAAGCAAGACTCCAAATGGAACTGGAACCCAGCAAGGTGACATGGTGATGCACCCTGAAACACTTTCATAAATTTAAATGTGAACTGAGCAGAGCTTAGTTTGCATGTTTTGGATTAGACTCCAAATGCTTTTTTAAAGGCTTTATATCCCTGCTGGCTCAGTGGTAAAGAATCCGTCTGCCAATGCAGGAGACATGGTTTCATTCCCTGGTCCAGGAGGATTCCACATGCTGTGGAGCAACTTAAGTCCATGTGCCACAACTCTTGAGCCTGTGCTGGAGAGTCCAGGGGCCACGGCTATTGAACCCATGTGCCGCAACTACCGAAGGCCACAGGCCCTAGAGCCTGTTCTCGGCCTCGGGAGAAGCCACTGCAATGAGAAGCCAGCACACCACAACTAGGGAACAGCCCCTGCTCGCTTCAGCTGGAGAAAAAGCCAGTGTAGCAATGAAGACTCACCACAGCCAAAAATAAATACATAAAATTATAAAAATAAAAAAGTTGTACAAAAATTTTTTTCAGTAAAACTGAGTAGTTCATTTCTTTGACAAAATTCAAACTTAGCAGCTACTTGAACCTAATTAGCAGACAAGTAAGAACTAGTTTAAACCAAATATCACGCAGAGAGAATGCAAGTCTCTAATACGTAATCAAACAAAACAAAATTGTGATTAAACGAAGTGCCTGGAAGACATTTTTGTTGTTCAGTCACTCAGTCATGTCCAACTTTTTGCAACTCCATGGACTGCAGCACTGCAGGCTTCCCTGTCCTTCACTATCTCCCAGAGCTTGCTCAAACTCATGTGCACTGAGTCGGTGATGCCATCCAACCATCTCATCCTCTGTCGTCCCCTTCTCCTCCTGCCTTCAGTCTTTCCCAGCATCAGGGTCTTTTCTAATGAGTCGGCTCTTTGCATCAGGTGACCGAAGTTTTGGAGCTTCAGCTTTAGCATCAGTCCCTCCAATGAATATTCAGTATTTATTTCCTTTAGGATTGACTGGTTTGTTCTCCTTGCAATCCAAGGGACTCTCAGGAGTCTTCTCCAATACCACAATTCAAAAGCATTAATTCTTTAGCACTCAGCCTTCTTTATGGTCCAACTCTTACATCCATACCTAACTACTGGAAACACCATAGCTTTGACTATACATAGCTTGTAAACATTTACCTCATCTATAATAAACTGTTTTTCTGAAAGCATTCAAGTATTGAGGAATTAATTTCATTTTTTAGAAAAAATATTCTAAGGGACAATTATAAAATATTAAAATTTTGTATGAAAAAAGGAAAGCATAGTATTATGGTGTTTTTGAATTGAAAATACCCTTCATAATCTGAACTGCTGATCTGGTACACAGAAACAATTTGGGGAACTTTTGCAGCTTATATTATAGACAGAGGTTTGCTACAGGTATCAGGTTTGCCAAGAGATATCAAATATCTTAATGTCTCATTTTAATAAGAAGAAACACAAATACCAAATCAGAGTTATCAGCAAAACCTTGGAAAGGCTCGCTCATACAACTCACAAATGACAAAGAATACATTAAAAATTTCAACTGGATTAGTTATAAGATGTATAGAAAAGAAATAAAATACCATTAGGAGCATAAAATTGGTGGAAAAATAATAAATATCCATTTTAAAGGTGAGGCTTCTGGCAAACTGTTAGTATAGACTTTTCATTTGACAACTTGTTAATGAACTAGTAAAAGTCCTAATAATTTTTGTGAGACACTTGTATATTTAGAAATATATACCATGGAAATGGTTAAAGTGTTAGAAAAATGTTTCAATATAGAAATATTCCCCAAAGATTACTAAAAATTATATAATTTTTCAGTTGCTTGAAAGTATGAGTTGTTAGTTAAATAGACTGTTTCCTTGCAATGGAATAGTATTCAATTAAGACATATGTTATATATTATTGCAGAGATTTATTTTGCTACAGAAATACTTGATTCAAATGTATAGAGAGAATAAATATATTATGAATTTATTTTATGCTATTCTGCATAGTATTCACATATTACAGGGATTGCTTCTTGGTGCCAGTTTTGTAAATACTTAATTCCTTCTTCCTATGTACTACTGTCTTTCATTTGGGTTTTTCTGAAATATAAATTATTCATCCTTTTCCCAATTAATTTTACATGTTCTATTATATACCAAATTATTGCATATAAACAGTTTCTAGACTTACTTATATTCATTGTGTATTTTGGAGTAAAGAACATCAGGAGATGAAAGTCTTCCTTCATTGTTTTCATTAAAAAGTAATTTTGAATGATTTGTAGTTTTTATTCTTCCAGGTAACTTTATGATTAGCTCAGGAAGGTTTATGTAAAACAAAATATATAAACAAACCCTTTCATTTCTAATCTAATTAGAAAAGCATTATTGAGTATTGGCTTCTTTACAGTATTTAATCTCTTCATCTAATTATGTAGAATACTCTCAATAATCAGTCCCTCTTTGACTAAATTTTGTGACTTTTCATATCTTTCCTATAATTTTTCTGACAGTTTTGCAATTTTTAAATGTTTAATTCTTCTGCTATTGTGAATGGAATATTTTACTTAACATTTTAAATTCATCATTATAGGTGGTATATGTGGCTTTATCATGAAAAAATGAACAGCAAGACATACCTTTTTTTGGTAGAGCTAAAGGGAGGTATTTTGGTAATTTAGATAAATATGTTCATTTTGTGGAGAAGAAAATGGAAACCCACTCCAGTATTCTTGCCTGGGGATTCCCATGGACAGAGAAGCCTTGCAAGCTACAGTCCATAGGGTCACAAAGAGTCAGACATGACTGAAGTGACTTAGCACATGTTTGTTTTGAAAATGAAGAATCAAATTCTATGAAGTTATTTCCCCCTAGTCACATACAGCCTATTGCCTAATATCAGTCAGTAGATAATAAATATTTGCCCCATGCTACTGCTGCTACTGCTAAGTCGCTTCAGTCGTGTCCGACTCTGTGCGACCCCATAGACGGCAGCCCACCAGGCTCCCCCATCCCTGGGATTCTCCAGGCAAGAACACTGGAGTGGGTTGCCATTTCCTTCTCCAATGCGTGAAAGTGAAAAGTGAAAGTGAAGTCGCTTAGTCGTGTCCGACTCTTAGCGACCCCGGGGACCCCAGCCTACCAGGCTCCTCCGTCCATGGGATTTTCCAGGCAAGAGTACTGGAGTGGGGTGCCATTGCCTTCTCCATATGCCCCATAACTTTTTATAAAATAAACATAATCAATTAATGCATAACTCATACTCATGCTCAGTCACTCTAGTTCCTAATTTAAGGAAAGAAACCCATACTCATCATATACACTTCCATTCAAGTGTTGTCAGTAATTTTTTAGAAATCCTTGGTAATCAAGATATTCTTAAGGTATTTATATTTTAGTTAGTCTGAGGCTGTTATAAAAATGTGAAGAATCATCACTGCATCAATTTCTGGAAAAGAGAGAGATACATGACCAGAGAGCAGAGAACAAAATGCCCTAAAAGGCCACACATCCATTCCACCTGCTGGGAGGCCGTCACTCTGTCGGATGAGCTGCAGGCTTGTGTCATAATGAAACATTCCAGTGCCTCCCAGGACCTTAAGCCACAGACATCTTTTTCATCAGCTTTGCATGGAATTTCAAATAGACCATTGCAAGACAAATTGTTCAAGCCTTTGTATTTCCTTTTTATTGTTAATGTGGTTGTTACATTTACAGGGAAAATGACCTTGCATGTAACATAAAGTACTTTTTGTTACTTTCAACTAATGTTTTATTTGTTTTGAAGGCAATTTATACTAAATTGAATATAGAGAGCCTAGAGTGCAATTGGAAATATCATTCTGTCCAATTGCCAATTAATCAGGAGTTAAAAGCACTTGAGCAGAGAATTGGCCAAACCCTCCAGTAAGGGGGAAGAGGAGACCTTCTTTATCATATAAATGAAGACATTTCCCATTAAAGAAAAAAAAACTCAGAAAATGAAAGGCATTATTGTCACATTACCCAGATCATTTAATTTTGTTTTCTCCTCTCTTATAAAATTTGTCACTAAACAAGTAGATGACATTGGATGTCTGTGCACTGCTGCTGGTACCTTAACTCCCAGCATGATTTAGAGATCCTTCCTTTGATGCTTTGACAACTCAAGCAGATTCTAGCACCTCTCCTCAGTAATAGACATTTGCATTTTTGTCTTCTTACTTATATGGGCTTAAATTTAGCAGGGTTGTTATTTCCAAGTTCAAGGAGAATCATCTCTGTCAGCATGTGATCTTGTATTTGCATAGAAATAAGTTGATTCTGACAGTTGTTCACAAGCACTACAAAAACTTCAAGTAAAGTGAGATGTCATCTTAAACTCTGGGATGAAGGTAGCCACAATCTTTTTATAATTCCAAATATAATTCCTCTTTTGCCTGGAATAGCTCATGTCTGGTCTGCCATTAAATTGTCCTTATATCCATCAAGAAGGGAATATCCTTTCAGTGTCATCCAGGCCGGGGAGTGACTTCACTTGTCCCTTGGACACTTGAAGAATTTTGTTGAATTTAAGATTGTTTTGAAAATTTTCCAAAGCAGTGGGATAAAGGTAGATTAACACATGTACCACTGTCCTTCACTTTTGTATCATATGTAGATAATGTTGCTATCTGTCTGTGCAAATCTGGTTTAAGAGGCGAGTGAAAGCCCACAGACCCTTGTTTCCTGCTACATACAAATGAAGACTGATTTACTCTGTTGTCGCGCAGCGTTCCCTTTCCTTTTCTTCCTTCCACAGTGAGCCGCCAAGTTGTCTGATGTTTCTGGGTTGTGTGGTTCTGTCTGCTACTGTCTTCCCCCAGCTTCTGTGCATCCATTCAGTGTGCGTGCTTATGCAAGCTGACACTGCGTCTTGCCCTGTAGCCTGCTGGGGTTTCTTTCACCCATCCTGTCGAAAGCAATTTCATTTTACCTGTAACACAGCAGCTGTTTGTGTACCCTTTTGTCATCCATCCGCCACATATGAACACAGGTTTTATATTTCAAGGGAATAAAAAAGTGACTTTACTGCTAATAGGAAGGCTGTATTCCAGGAATTCATTTGTAGACAATCTACCTGAAATTTACAAATTGTTAGAACCTTGCTTAAAGCTTACAGAATACTACCTGTTATCCTAAATTTTTGCCATCACCATCCACATCATAAACATATAATGCAGCAGTTACTTTTTTTGGACAACACTGAGCAAAGGGATTTACCAGAATCATCTCATGCAATTTTCTTCCTTGTAAAAATAACATAAACATTGAGAGAGGAATGAAGAGAAAAATCGTCAGTAGAACATGTAAATAACTCTCTCCCAGAGTCATAAAAATTAGTGAGCATGGGGGACAAAGTTTTGCAGACTACTCAGTCACCTTTTAGAGTTATTAGAAATAGCAATGAAATGTCTAATGAAACCAAATATTTCATTTTTCTGTGCCTGTTTTCTCTTCTCTAAAATGCATGTAATAGTAATTCTAGACTATCTTACCTGTCTCCTGAAAAACCTCTATACAGGTCAAGAAATAACATTTAGAACCCTTTATGTAACAACTGATTGTTTCAGGATTGAGAAAGGATTACAGCAGGGCTGTCTGCCGTCACCCTGTTTGTTTAATCCATATGCTGAGCACATCTTGAGAAAAGCTGGGCTGGATAATTTACAAGCTGGAATAAGTGTAATAGGTGGCAGAAACATCAACGACCTTAGATGTGCGGATGATACCACTCTAATTGCAGAAAGCAAAGAGGAACTAAAGGGCCTCTTGATGAGGGTAAAGGAGGAGGATGAAAGAGCCGGCTTAAAACTATTTAAGAAAAAATAAGATCATGGCATCTTGTCCCATTACTTCATGACAGATTGAGGGAGAAAAGGTGTAAGTAGTGACAGATTTCATTTTCTTGGGCTCTAAGATCATTGTGGATGGTGACTGCAGCCATGAAATCAGAAGACAATTGCTTCTTGGCAGGAAGGCTATAACAAACCTAGGCAGCGTGTTGAATAGCAGAGATGTTGCTTTGCCAACAAAGGTCTGTATAGTCAAGGCTATGGTCTTCCCAGTGGTCATGGGCTGTTGTGAGCACTGGACTATAATGAAGACAGAGTGCTGAAGAATGGATGCCTTTGAACTGTGGTATTGGGACTGCTCAGAGTCGCTTGACAGCAAGGAGATCAAACCAGTCAATCTTAAGGGAAATCAACCCTGATTACTCATTGGAAGGACTGATGCTGATGCTGAAATTCCAGTATTTTGGTCATCTGATGTAAACAAATGACTCATTGGAAAAGTCCCTGATGCTGGGAAAGATTGAGGGCAGAGGGAGAAAAGGGCTGTCAGAGGATGAGATGGCTGGATAGTATCACCAATGCAATGGACATGAACTTGGGCGAACTTCAGGAGACAGTGAGGGACAGAGAGGCCTAGTGTGCTGCAGTCCATGGGGTTGCAGAGTTGGACACAACTGGGCAACTGAACAACAAAACCAGTAACATGGTTGAAATATTCTAAGCTTACATTATTGTAATTTATTTTGTTGGAAACAAAGAATGAACCAGATGTGAATGAAGCTGAATAGAGAATTGCTTTAAGAAATATCAGAATATAGCAGAGCTCTTGAGTTTGCTTACAAATCCCAGCTCTGCTGACAGTATCAAACATTTTGGTAACATAAAGAATTAAAATGTGAATATTTATGTGGGAAAAAGGGACAATAATTATATAAAAATTATAAAACATAGAAAACATGTTTAATGAGTAAGATGAATGCTTTATAGTGAACAAAAAGTCATTCCAACAATTTACTGTGATATATACATTTTCTTTATAGCAATAAAAATAGTGTTAGGTATTAATTTCTATGGAACCATTTCTATTCAAATTAATATAAAAGTATTCTTTAAAGTGATCACTGTAATATTCCTTGCTAACCACCATTTCTTTTTTAACTACTTATATATTATTAATCTTTATGATTTGGAAAAATCATTATTGGAGATAACAAGGATGCTGCCATATGTAGACTGATGCATAATCTTTTAAGTTTTCTTTTTTGTGATGTTTTACCTGGTAGATTTAGGTTTCACATTTTGAAATGAAATTAGTTTAAAGAAGATGATTAAGAGAAGTTTCAGTGATTTTGGAAAATCTCAGTCATTTCCTCTTCAATATTGACTCTTTTGTCTGAAACTTCAGTAATGGAGATATTAGACATTTGACTTTCTGGTGTCTATTGACAGTATACTTTCCCCCTACCCTGCACTGAATTTTGTCTGCTTCCTTCAGATCAATATTTCTGTTCAGTGATTCTCTGTTCAGCCATTTCTTATCTTCTGTTTAATCCGTCTATTGAATCTTCATTTTTTAATCTCAAAAATTAGTTTTCTGGAAGTTAAAATTACATTTCTGGAAATTCTGTTTGATTCTTTTCCTATCTTCCTGTTCTTTCTTGGTAATCTAATTGCTGCCTCATATGCTACCTTGGGGCTCCCTGGTGGTTCAGGTGGTAAAGAATCTGCCTGCAATGTGGGAGACCTGGGTTCGATCCCTGGTTTGGGAAGATCCCCTGGAGGAGGGCATGGCAACCCACTCCAGGATTCTTGCCTGGAGAATCCCACGGACAGAGGAGCCTGGCGGGCTACAGTCCCCGGGGTTGCAAAGAGTCGGACACCACTGAGTGACTTAGCACGTGCTACCTTACATTTCCTTAGTCATTTTATACCTGGTTATTCTACTTGGCAATTGTGTGTTCTCTGACACTTTCATCCTCAAAATCCCTTTGTGGGCCTGGCCAGTTGTTTACTGTCTGTGCTGGTGATCCCTCTTAGCGCCTTGCCCCCTGTGTTCTTGGTGATAGCTGTGTGAAGTCATATCTGCTTATGTTCCATCTGCATGACTAACGAGTAGTTATATTGGAAATGTTCTCTGCCAGAGAAGTCTTACATCTGCTTTTGCTAGAAGTTGGCATCCTTCAAACTGGAATATTTGAAGGAGGAAAATGGCAGCACTTTCTCCTTCTTCGAGTGCCTCAGCACAGTCTGGGCGCCCAGGTATAATTCCCAGGCCTAGCTGCTGGGCCAAGGCTCCGTGTTTGGGTTGAAACATTGTCAGGAGCGTTCACTGCCAAGCAAGTTTGGTTCTCTAGCTTCCTCTTGCTGACCACTACCAAATCCAGTTTACACTCATGGTTTGTTTCCTGTTTTATTTTTCTTAAGAAAAAGTGAAGGACAGGGGAACCTGGCATGCTGTAGTCCATGGCATCGCAAAGAGTCAGACATGACTTAGAGACTGGACAACAACAGAGAAGGTTCATGTAAGTTTTACTACCAATTATCTCTTTCTAACAATGAGGGTCAATGAAGGATTTTCTGGTTTTCATTTGTTAGACAGTAGGATCCTTGCATATTACCTACTCATTGGTTTAGATCCTTGAGTGAAACAATGGGCGCTGCACCCTCCATGAATGACTGCATGGAAAAGGCATGTCCTTCTGCAGGACCTTTCTTGCCTTCTTCTCTCTTTCTCTTTGTCCCATCCATCCATGTTTTTTGTGACCAGGATGGTGTAAGTCATAAAGTGTGGAATAGTAGAAACCTGCTTTTGTAATAATCAAAATAAAGCAACAGTTCTATTTGGCCCCATTCCACTGGCTCACCTTTCCTTGTAATTAACTTTTCAAGAGGGCTATGGTATAGATTAGATGTGCTGACCTTGGCATAATATTACAATATCATCTTGTACTTCACACAAACTAAGTTGCCTACCCTAGAATGCATAGGCTGTTTATGTTTGGAGTAGAGAAACACCTGAACTTTCCTTTGAACTATGCCCTGTTTCAGTCCAGAGAGAAGAAACAGCATAGATAAGGCAAAGATTAAGGAATGTTTCTAGATTTCTCACATACCCGTTTGGGAAATTGAACTTAAATTTAAAAAGAATGTCATATTGATTTTATGTTCAATCATATACATACTGATTTTATTTTTTCTATTTTTTTCATTTATTTGTGGCCTCATGACAGTAAAAACAGCCAATAAAATGAAAAAGCAGCCTCACTGAAGATTGCCTAAGAGAAAAGCAATTATTTATAGGCCTCTGTAGAGATTTTCAGAATCCTCCTTCCTCTTTTTAATTTTTCAAAAATTCTAAAGACATTCATTTTGCAACATGCATCGCATCTTGGTAAAAATAAATAGTTTAATAAAAAGATACATAATATATTTCTCTGAGGACTGGTAACAAATGGGATATAGGTTCAATCTAAGTATAAAATAATGAGATGCCTCTCAGAACATGAAGGAAATAAAAAAGAGTATGTATTTTTGTAGTGATTCATAATACAGTGTTGAGTTAGCAAAAAAGTAGAGAGCTAGCATTGAATAAATGTGTGTTCTTTGAAAACAACATCCATGATACAGAAAGAACACATCCTACTTCTTTTCTCAAATAGAATTCCTGTATCTAAACTCTATAGATGCATCTTTTTAGACAAATCAATATCCCCACTGGAAATCAATCCTGAATATTCATTGGAAGGACTGATGCTAAAGCTGAAACTCCAATAGTCTGGCTACCTGATGCGAAGAACTGACTCATTGGAAAAGACCCTGATGCTGGGGAAGATTGAAGGCAGGAGAAGAAAGGGATGACAGAGGATGAGATGGTTGGATGGCATCACTGACTTAATGGACATGAGTTTGAGTAAACTATGGGAGTTGGCGATGGACAGGGAGGCCTGATGTGCTGCAGTCCATCAGGTTGCAGACTCAGACATGACTGACAGACTGAACTGAACTGAACTGATATCCCCACTGGACATTTTTCATCATTAGTAACAGGATTTCATATTAATGTCTATAAGACTGAAAGGTACAATTGGGCAAATGTGTTGTTCAGTCACTAAGTCGTGTGCCACCTCTTTGCAACACCATGGACTGCAGCACACCAGGCTTTCCTGTCCTTCACTTTCTCCTAGAGTTTCCTCAAACTCATGTCTAATGAGTCAGTGGTGCTATCCAACCATCTCATCCTCTGTCTCCCCTTTCTCCTCCTGCCCTCAATCTTTCCCAACACCAGGGTCTTTTCCAGTGAGCTGATTCAAGTGGCTAAAGTTTTGAAGCTTCAGCTTCAGCATCAGTCCTTCCAATCAATACTCATGGTTGATTTCCTTTAAGGAAGGACTGGTTTGCTCTCCTTGCAGTTCAAGGGACATATAGTTTAATTTCTTTCCCTGGAAAATTTGGTGCTTCCCACCAAGTTTGAATGTCTTCTTCTGTGTAATGCAGTGTACTGTGACATTACAGAGGAATGCTAAGTACCATGGGGAGACTGAAACAAATATGTTGCTGCTAATATCAGCAATGCTGAAGTCCATGTTTATCCTTTTATCTCCGAGGAGTTTACAGTCTGCAGATGTAAATGTACATTTTATCCTATGGGTAGAATTTAATGCTATTGAAATGGATTCTATAAAGTTAGAAAATTATAAAAAGCAGGGGCTTGAGAAACTTGAAATTGACATATTAGATAAAAGATGAACTGGAAAAGGAGACCAGTAAAAGGGGACCAAGATTACTGATGAAACCTCAGAGAATACAGAATCACAGAAGTCAATGGTCATGTTAAAAGCGGTAAACTGTGTGAAATATTCTAAATTACAAGTCTAATAATGATTGGAGCTTTTGGATAGGATTGGTGGTCGGTAGGCCATTGCTGACCCTGACAAGAAGTGCTTTGGTGAACATTGAGGGCAAAATCAGACTGGAGTGGGCTTCAGTGTGAGTTGTAGGTAAGAAGGTAGAAGGTGTACTTCTGCCTTCAACCCTTTTGAGTAGAGTCTCAATTGAAGCAGAAAGCAGGGACATGACAGCAAAGAATGCAAAGTTAAGAAGAGCTTCCAATTTCATTGCAATAGTCAACAAATCTGAGTTAAGTGATTCTGTGGTCCAGGTCCTCTTCCAAGTAATGGGACCACAACACTGCCCAAGACTGAGAAAACCTGGCTTCTCATGGAGCTAACATCCCAGTGGTGGAAGACAGAAAATATTCTTGATAATTAAGTATAATGTCTAATGTATTACCTGGTGATAAATACTAATGAGAAAAATAAAGCAGAAAATCAGAGATGGGCTATATAAAATGACAGGTGAAATTGGAGACAGGTCTCACTGAGAAACAGGGCTTTTGAGTAAAAAAGACCTAAAGGGAACGAGAGAGCTACCTTGTGACTTTTTAAGAAGGGCATCTCAGTGAGAAGGAAATTCATGTACAAGGTCTCGGAAGTGAGAGCGTGTCTGATGCCTTCCACCTACAGAAGTAAAAGCTACTGTAGCCAAATGAGGAAGAATAAAATTAGAGAAAATCAGACAGATACCAAGGTAGGGAACACACACATTCTAGCATCCCGGGGAGTCACTGTGGAGAATGTGTCTTTTACTCTGAGACAGGCAGACACTGGGGAAAGGACAGGCCAAGACGCACGTTTTAACAGGATCCCAGTGACTGTGGTGCTGTGAGCACTCTCTGGAGCCAGGCAGAAGTCAGAAGATCGGTCGGGAGCCTATTTCAATAACTGAGGAGAGGATATGGTGCCAAGATCAGCGCGGTGCCTGCTGGGTTCGTCCTGACTTGTGAAAGAATTCTGTGTTTCTTTTTAAGGAAGAGCGGATAGGATTTGCTCATGGAGCAGATGAGGCTTTAGCTGGAAAAGGAGGAGTTGAAGGTGGGCAGAAGTTTTAAACATCAGAAAGGGAAAGAATTGATTGCTATTAAATGAGATGTGGATGGCTGAGAGCAGCAAAAATTCTGGAAGAGAACAGGGAAAGGATGTCCCTTAGACATGCACGTGGAGACACCAGTTAGACCGTTACAGGACATGCAGACCGGAAGTTCAGGGGAGACATAAGAGCAGCAGGTGTAAATGGAGGAGTTATCAAGTTATAGATGAGAAGCAATGAGATTGGATGAAATCTCTTAGGGGATCACCATACATAGGAAAGGAAAGAGGTTGGTAACTGAGACTAGGGTTACAGATTTAGAGGTTAACACATGAGAAGGAAATAGGAAAGGAGTCAATAGGAATAACCAAAAAAGTAAGAAGAAACCTAGGTGATAGGATACCCTGTGAAGGAGGTATGTCAAAAGGGCCAGAAGATCAATTTTTCCAAATGTTGCCACATTAGATAAGATAGAGACCCCCTGAAAAGTTCAATCAATGTTAATTAAGTGCAGCAGAAAAAAGTCAACATGGCAAGGAGATGAAGAGAGCCTGAGAAGTCAGGGCTGGGAAGACCTCTTCTGGAGCAGCTGTCAGAGAGTCCTCATGTGGAGTGAAGCCTGAGTGAGGGAAAGGAACCAGGCCTACAAAGATGCGGGAGAAACGCAACTCGGACAGAGGGATGTAAAGAAATGTGGCCAGAATCAGCTTGGCAAACTCAGGGAATGGTAAAAAGCCTTATGGCTAGAGTAGTCTTAGTGGCAACAACCAGGGTAAAGGGAGACACCACCGGAATGGATTGTGTGGGTATTATTGACCTGATTTATAATTAGGAATATGTCTCCACTGCAGCGAGAGGCCACTGAAGACTTTTAAGTAGGGAAATAATATGCACAGCAGAGACTCTAAGGGCCAGAAAAGAAGGGAAGGAGTTCCATAGTCTCATTTTTAGAAAGGAGTATTGGTTAGTGACAACAAATCCTGGTTTGTAAGGAATTTTCCTGGTTTATCCATGTTGTCCCAGAAAAATTACTGATATTTTCCACATTGGATAGTAAATTTTCTGGTCTTTCTAATATCGGTTATATAGTAGCAAAATTTTCTAAAATATTTGTTAAAACATCACGACACGAAGTGTTTTCTTTTCCTTCTATTTTGCAAATGGTAGAGAATAATTCTGATGAGAATGACCGAGGCATCACTCCACCCAAATAGCACATGATGCTTCTTAATGGACTCCTTCCTCGTTTCCACTCCAGGATTTGGTGAATTGTATTATTTCACATTAGGTTGAGAATTATGATCCTGTTCTAAACCTGCTTCAAGAAATTATCCAAATGGGTTGTAAATCATCTTTTTATTATCCCCCCAGTTGCTGCTGAATTGTTTAGATAGGAAAGAGGTTATCAAGCTCTTTTATTAACTTGGACAAAAGTGGAAAAGCAATAAAACGCCCAGAAAATTGCCACACAGGGGCAATAAAGTTGTGATAAAAGTGACTAGGATTTTGTTATTCATATTTGCTGTTTGGCATCCAGTGCTTAGAAAGAGAGAAGGGGGCCTTATTTTATGGTCAATAAATTATTCAAAGCCTTTGGGTTGTAAAGTTAAGGCAGTTGGAATACTAAGTATTCTTTCTGGTCTGTTCTTTCCTGCTTTCCTTCATTACTATGTAGCTAGGCTTTATTTAAAATGGAATCTGAGAAGGAAAAACAAAGCATGAGGCAGCTTACTTCCTCCAGAACAATGAAAGGCAACAAAACTGTAGCATTAAAATGTAAAGTATTTAAAAACCTCAGAAATCCAATCCAACTGAAGTTTTCTAGGAACCAAGCCACATGCTCTCTCTTGGCAGTTTTAAATGTTTTGCTACTGCAGTCAATGCGACATAACTTTTCTTCTGAGTTTTTAATATTTTATTTTTATTGTTACAAAGAGTCTAAAGTATAAACCTCATTGATGTAGGGTCTAAAACACAAGTTATGTGGAAATAAACTGTGAACATAATTGTAAACAAAAGGAAAAAAATGTAAATATCCCAGCTTACACATTCAGCAACTAACCCTTGGGTTTTCTTGGAAATGTTTTATTCCCACTTTTGATCTGTGGGCACCACCATTTGGCTTCTTCCCTGTAGGTTTTGTGGTAAGTTTAGCATTAAGAAAATCACTGACAGTCCACAGTTCTTTTTGGAGATGTCAACGTGAAGTAGAAATTACTTTCCTGAAACTTTTTTTCAATCAGGTCGTTGCCCTCATTAAACAAACAGACAAACAAGCAAGCAAACAATCTCAATAATACAGTTATCCACGATGTAAAACCTCTCAGCACATGGTATATTGTACACATGTTATTTCACAGACCAGTCATTCTGTCTTTAGCTTCTACCACGAGCCCCACAATCAGCTCTCAGTTCAGAGTCAGGCATTTTGCATAGTTCATACTTCCGCTCATTTTATTTCTCTTCTGATGCTTTGTTTTTAAGACCTTATTAAGTGCCTTCCTTTCTTTAAAGCTTTCTGTGACTGTGACCCCCTGGGAAGGAGAATCTCTCTCCCTGCCATTTTCCGTGGCACCCAGTTTCAGGGTGGCGGCGCTAAGCTGTTTTGAGCACTGTTCCTGGGTGGGTGGCTTCAGCCTTGTGACGGTGTTAATCCTCAGGGCCACACTGTGTGGAGTAGATGTTGTTTCTGCCTCCTTGCGCTTAAAGCCACTGAGACTCAGAGACAGACAGGGAGCATTCATAAAGTGAAACACAGCCCTTGGGAGGGACACCCATCATTCACTGCCCGTTTTGACTGGTCCCACACCCATACCATTCCCTGCCCGATAGGGATGGCATGATAGTAGTCCTACCCTCTCATCTTTTATTATGGTTATTTTTCTAGTCACTTTGGTAGGCTCACTTGATGTTTGTGAGTATAAAGAAGGAGGCTCATGTATTTATGTCTGTAATGTTTAAAGTTCTAAATTACCTCAATGTCCAGCCTCAGTTTCACCCCAGGGCCCGGCAGCCAGCTCAGCTGGAGTGGCCCTCATCTCCTGCAGCCTAAAGCTGAAGGGCTGAATTCCACCATCCCTCCCCTCCTCCAGCCCTGTTACCTCTAAGCCTCTGAGGAGTGCTGGCCAAAGGTGGGCCTGGCCCAGGACCAGAGCTGCCTGAACCCCCATGGGGACCTGAGTGATGGGTGGCTTTCTCTCCCTAAAACTTCCCTTTTTATTTATTTATTTATTTTTTTTGTGTTCCCCATCCTGAAACCCCCTCCAACCTCCCTCCCCACACCATCCCTCTGGGTCATCCCAGTGCACCAGCCCTGAGCACCTTGTCTCATGCATTGAACCAATGGATAAGAAAGGTGTGGTACATATACACAATGGAATATTACTCAGCTATTAAAAAGAATGCATTTGAATCAGTTCTAATGAGGTGGATGAAACTGGAGCCTATTATACAGAGTGAAGTAAGCCAGAAAGAAAAACTTCCCTTCTTAAACCAGTTTTCCAGCAATTCTAAATGCCTCCACTTGGGCAGAGGGGAAGGTGGGTGCATGCTCATCTGCAGAACTGGTCTGCTTAGACACTGTGCTGGGTGATTTGGAGAGACTAGCCATGGAAAGCATCGTCACACTGTCCTCAGGCCATGCTCCCCGCATGCCGGGGTGTACCCTCTTTTTCAGGTACTCTTGGCTGTATCCTCTTGCCTGGGGGACACACTTCTGCCTCTGCAGTTACCCTTGGTTCACTATGCTGAACTTCCATGTCACTTCCTCATAAGACCAAATCAGGGGAAAAAGTAAAAGTCCTTGGGTTTCAATGTTTCCGGAGGATGTGACCGGGCCTGAGGGTGGCACCGTCCTCAGCTGGACACTGGTGGCAAGCACTGGGCTTTAGTCATCTTTTTATAGTCCTCGGAAAAATTAGGAAATGCGTGCTTGCTTGCTAAATGAATTTTAATGAGATAAAATATGTTTTCTATTGGATCATCATTAATGAAGAAGCTGTATTATCCTTGGGGACCCATAACATAGCAGATGTATAATTTCAGCGATGCTCACTAGTCAATTAAAAATTCACATGCTGCTGTTTCTGATTCATAGGCTCTGGAAATCCATGGTATATTGGGGTCATTTTCCGCCTCTTTTTTCTGTTTCTTTCCTTTTGTGTATTTTACCAGTGAGTGTTCATGGACGCTGCTCAAACCACGATTCCATATCTCCATAGATATTAGTCGTTGTGCAAGCCAGAGACATATGTAAGACTGCTGTGCCCTTAAAAACTATTTGTTTTTAAACATACAGTTCCATGGACTTGTCACCCCTTTCCCTTGTAACCCAGAAATTCATTCATTTCTTCTGAGCACTTGTGAGTTAGCCAGTGAGGGCACAGTAGTGCATAGGTTTTTGAGCTGATCTCCATCATTACATTTTCCCCCCTTACAATCCATTCTCTCAGAACAGCCAAAATGGGGTTTTAAAAACATAAATCAGAAAAAGTCATTTCTATAGTTAAACCCTCAAGCAGCTCTTGAATGCACTAGTCCAGGCTCTGGGCCAACATTTGCCAGGGTCCTTCCTGATCTCTGGTCCATTTAAGGCTCTGCTACGTAAGTTACCATTTGATTACCACTCTGCAGACACCCAGGGCTTTCTACGCTAATACACCACATCTGTGCCTACCACAGGGCCTTTGCTTGTGAGGCTCTCCATGTCAGCTGTAAAGTCATCTCCTCAGAGACATAATAATGGATCCACCTTTCAAAAGCTGCTCTCTGCCCACACCTTGGTACCTTCAGTATTTGGTGGCATGGTCTATATTCTGCACCAGCAACTATTGATGCGTGACAGTATCTTACTTATTTAAAAATAATTTTATGTGAGTGCCTAGAAGTTTCTTCTACAACAACCTTATTTCTAATTCCAAACAAGGGGCTCTGTAGCCACGAAGCCATGGAATCTGCCACTGCACTTGCTTAATAAATCAATGGTGGGTTATTGTCACATGGAAATGATGGGAAGGATCCTTCTACAAAGTTATGCTATGACTCCCCTCCATAATTTCAGAAAATGACATTTTATTTTATGACTAAAATGTTAATCATAGCATGATTAAATGTTACATGATTTCAGTTCTTTTCTCAGTTAAGTAACTTGCAATCTTTTTTTTCCCCTTGTAGTTCTTGTTGTGCTGTCTTTGTCTTGAGATGTTAAATGCTTCTTTAGTTATTTCTTGAGGATATTACATGTACATGTTTAAAAAATATATATGTTTTAATATATTCCATATATATGTTTTAAAAATTATCTAAACTTTTCATGTATATGTTTTAAAAATTATTTTAGGTATAACTCAATGTATGTTTGAAATATCATTACTTTCCAAAATGCAAAGCAGCCTGCTGGAGATCTTTAGTATACATTTAGTGTTATCTGTTATGGCTTATTAAGAATATATTTCCTGAGGGAAGGTGGCAGGAATACTCAAAGACACATTACGTGCCTAGATTATAAAAGCAAAAACAATTTTACTGGTTTCCTCAGGAGGATGTTGCATTTTGAACTGCATTGCCCTTGATTATGTACTTTTTTTCTTTATATTGTCTTTAATTTATAGAACACAATTTTTCTTCCTTAAAATTCTTTAAATATTTGTGAAGAATTACTCCTGAATAATTAATACCTTCCAATCTAAACATGTTTCTGAATTTCTTTTTGAATACTGGCCTTCATATTTTAGAGAAATGTGTCAAAAGTAAAATAATATATTTTAAAAGCATTGAAATACTTGGTAGCTTTATCTTTAGAAACTGTGTCTGAGAACTGATGAAAAAAATTCTAAACAACAAGCAATGCATCATTTCAAACCTCCAGGTAAATTTTCATATGGGCTGTGATATTAGTTAGCTAAGGTTATGACAACAAGATCCCACAAACAGGATGGCTTAAACAAGAGACTGGTTGTCTCACGGTGCTGGAGGGGACAAGCCCCAAATCAAGACATTGCAGGGTTGGTTCCCCCTGAGGACTGTGAGGGAAGGGTCAGTTGCAAATCTTTGGCTTGTAAATGGCTGTCCCTTACCCCTATCTTGTCACATTATCTTCCCTGTACCTATTTTTAACTCCAAATTTCCCCTTTTACTAAAGACACCAGCTCAGACAGTAAAGAAGCAGCCTGCAATGCCAGAGACCCAGGTTCAGTCCCTGGGTCGGGAAGATCCCCTGGAGAAGGAAATGGCAACCCACTCCAGTATTCTTGCCTGGAGAGTTTCGTGGACAGAGGAGCCTGGTGGGGTCCATGGGGTCACAAACAGTCAAGCATGGCTGAGTGGCTAACCCACACACCAGTCATCCTGGACTGGAGCCTGCCTGAAGAACCATGTGTTAACTCGATTAACTCTGTAAATACCCATCTCCAAGTAAGGTCCCATTCCAAGTTACTGGGCATCAGGACTAACATGTGAATTTGGGGCTTCACAAGTCAACCCATAACATCAGCCTGTTACAAAGTTCTATTTTTTAACATCAACTGACTTTCCTTGTATTTCTCACATGACTGTGCTATTAGATTCACCAAAAGTTTTGTGTAAGTTTTTCCATTAGATGTTACAGAAAATCCTGAATGAACTTTTTGGCCAACCCAGTATTTTAAAAATATCTCAAATTGATTTATACTTTATGTCTTACATAGATTCAGTGTGAAAATAGAAACAAAATTCCTGCCAACACACTGACTTCCTCTATTCGTTCTGCACAAAAAGAACCTTTGTTGAAATAAGAAGCAATCTGACATGAAGGGTTCAGTCGGTGAGAAGCTGTCCTCTTCATTCCCCAGGTTGTCCCACTCCATTGCCCTCTATCTGATCCTGTGTTATCTTGTCGGTTTTAATGTAGGAGCTTTCCTATCTACATGAACAATGAAAATTCATTTGCTAACTAAATCTTGTAAAATTCTGTTATCAGTGACATAGTACATGTGTGAAGATCTGGCATCTGAATCCTTTAGAAATCAGTTTGCGGGATTTTTTTGTTTGATTTTGTTGGGTTTTTTGGCTGCTATGCACAACATGCAGGATCTTAGTTCCCTGCGTGTTCAGCACATGCTCAGTCCCATCAGTCGTGTCCAATTCTTTGCAACCGCATGGCGTGTAACCCGCCAGGCAGGAAGACTGGAGTGGGTTGCCATTTCCTCCTCCAGGAAATCAAATCTCCATCTTCCCAACCCAGGAATCAAATCTACGTCTCTGTATCTCCTCATTGCAGGTGGCTTCTTTACCGCTGAGCCACCAGGGAAGCCCTTGACCAGGAATTAAACTCTTGTCCCTTGCGGTGGAAGCTTGGAGACTTAACCACTGGATTGTCAGGAAAGTCCTGGGTTTTGTTTGGTTTCATTTTTCAATCAAAAGTTGAAAAGTTAAATTTATTAGAAGGTAGAGTCAAGAGCAATTGCTATTCGCCAAAGTCATTTGACACTCTTTTCAGGTTTTAACTCTTTCACAGAAGGGCTTACTGAAAACAATTTAACTTGATTAGCATTGTATTACTTTATGTTTTGTAGATTACATATATTAGTTTATATATAAAATATTTATTCTTTTCTATAAGTTTCATCCTCCTTCAACATTTTACAATCAGTTTATAGTTTAAGGGCATTATTTTGGTCTCTATTCTCTGTCAGGGAAGCCTGGCAGGCTGCAGTCCATGGGGTTGCAGAGTTGGACACAAATGAGCAACTAAACAACAACAATTCTCTAAGAACCTTCTACACTTTTTTATCTGAATTTAAGTTTTATATTCCCATACTGTATTACAAGTGACTTAAATTTTATTTCAAAATGAAAGGATGATATTAATGATGAAAGTTCACCCTATAAATGGAAGGAGTTAGTTCAGTTTAGTCGCTCAGTCATGTCTGACTCTTTAAGATCCCATAGACTGCAGCATGCCAGGCCTCCCTGTCCATCGTTAACTCCCAGAGTTTACTCAAACTCATGTCCATTGAGTCGGTGATGCCATCCAGCCATCTCATTCTCTGTCATCCCCTTCTCCTGTGTTCAATCTTTCCCAGAATCAGGGTCTTTTCAAATGAGTCAGTTCTTCCCATCAGGTGGCCAAAGTATCAGAGCTTCAGCTTCAGCATCAGTCCTTCCTATGAATATTCAGGACTGATCTCCTTTAGGTTGGACTGGTTGGATCTCATTGCAGTTCAAGGGACTCTCAAGAGTCTTCTCCAACACCACAGTTCAAAAGCATCAATTCTTCAGCGCTTAGCTTTCTTCATAGTCCAACTCTCATATCCATACATGACCACTGGAAAAACCATAGCTTTGACTAGGTGGACCTTTGTTGGCAAAGTAATGTCTCTGCTTTTTAGTATGTTGTCTAGGTTGGTCATAGCTTTTCTTCCAAGGAGCAAGTGTCTTTTAATTTCATGGCTGCAGTCACCATCTGCAGTGATTTTGGAGCCCCAAAATATAAAGTTCTCTCACTGTTACCATTGTTTCCCTATCTATTTGCCATGAAGTGATGGGATCAGATGCCATGATCTTAGATTTCAGAATGTTGAGCTTTAGGCCAACTTTTTCACTCTCCTCTTTCACTTTCATTAAGAGGCTCTTTAGTTCTTCTTCACTTTCTGCCGTAAGGGTGGTGTCATCTGCATATCTGAGGTTACTGTTATTTCTCCTGGAAATCTTGTTTCCATCCTCATCCAGTCTAGCATTTCTCATGATGTACTCTGCATATAAGTTAAATAAGCAGGGTGACAATATGCAGCCTTGATGTACTCCTCTTGCTATTTGGAATCAGTCTGTTGTTCCATATCCAGTTCTAACTGTTGCTTCCTGACCTGCATACAGGTTTCTCAAGAGGCAGTCAGGTGGTCAGGTATGCCCATGTCTTTAAGAATTTTCCAGAGTTTGTTGTGATCCACACAGTCAAAGGCTTTGGCATAGTCAATAAAGCAGAAGTAGATGTATTTCTGGAACTTTCTTGCTTTTTCAATGAGCCAGTGGATGTTGGCAATTTGGTCTCTGATTCCTCTGACTTTTCTAATTCCAGCTTGAATATCTGGAAATTCATGGTTCACGTACTGTTGAAGCCTGGCTTGGAGAATTTTGAGCATTACTTTGCTAGCATGTGAAATGAGTGCAATTGTGCGGTAGTTTGAGCATTCTTTGGGATTGCCTTTCTTTGGGATTGGTATGAAAAGTGACCTTTTCCAGTCCTGTGGTCACTGCTGAATTTTCCAAATTTGCTGGCATATTGAGTGCAGTACTTTCACGGCATCATCTTTTAGGATTTGAAATAGCTCAACCTGAATTCCATCTCTTCCACCAGCTTTGTTCATAGTGATGCTTCCTAAGGCCCACTTGACTTCACATTCCAGGATGTCTGGCTCTAGGTTAGTGATCACACCATTGTGATTATCTGGGTTGTGAAGATCTTTTCTGTATAGTTCTTCTGTGTATTCTTGCCACCTCTTCTTAATATCTTCTGCTTCTGTTAGGCTCATACCATTTCTGTCCTTTATTGTGCCCATCTGTGCATGAAATATTCCTTTGGTATAGCTCTAATTTTCTTGAAGAGATCTCTAGTCTTTCCCATTCTGTTGTTTTCCTCTATTTCTTTGCATTGATCGCTGAGGAAGGCTTTCCTATCTCTCCTGCTATTCTTTGGAACTCTGCATTCAGATGGGTACATCTTTCCTTTTCTCCTTTGCCTTCTGCTTCTCTTCTATTCACAACTATCTGTAAGAACTCCTCAGACAACCATTTTTCCTTTTTGCATTTCTTTTTCTTGGGAGATGGTCTTGATCCCTGCCTCCTATACAGTGTCACAAACCTCTATCCATAGTTCTTTAGGCACTCTGTCTAACAGATCTAATTCCTTGAATCTATTTGTCACTTCCACTGTATAATCATAAGAGATTTGATTTAGGCCATACCTGAATGGTCTAGTGGTTTTCCCTACTTTCAATTTAAGTCTGAATTTGGCAATAAGGAATTTATGATCTGAGCCACAGTCAGCTCCTGGTCTTGTTTTTGCTGACTGTATAGAGCTTCTCCATCTTTGACTGCAAAGAATATAATCAGTCTGATTTTGATATTGACCATCTGGTGATGTCCACGTGTAGAGGCTTCTCTTGTGTTGTTGGAAGAGGGTGTTTGGTATGACCAGTGGATTCTCTTGGCAAAACTCTATTAGCCTTTGCCCTGCTTCATTCTGTGCTCCAAGGCCAAATTCCTGTTACTCCAGGTATTTCTTCTACAACCCAGAGGCAAATACTGTAAATATTTTGATGAACATAATTTCAGATATTATTATCTACTTATCTATCATCTCTCTCTAGCTATACATCTAGAAAATCATAATCACTAAGAATACACATTTACAACCAGGCTTTTTTTCCCTAACAAAATGCCATGAAAAAGTTTGGATGTCAATAAATATAGAAACAAACATATATATATATATGTGTGTGTGTATTAGATATATATCTTTATTTTAGTAATTGCTAGATATATATATAGGTACATATATGTAGGCATATGTATGTACTAGAGGCATATGTCATAATATTAACAATTGAATAATTTAGTTTTTTATTATGTCAGTCATGAAATGTATAATAACTATGCAATAATGTATATGATAAAGTATAAGTAATAATAATAATATTTCCTCTCCCCACACAACCTTTAAAAATAGATTTTTTTTCCATTTATTTTTATTAGTTGGAGGCTAATTACTGTACATTATTGTAGTGGTTTTTGCCATACATTGACATGAAAACTTGGAAGCAACCAAGTTTCCTTCAATACATAAATGAAAAAACAACTGTGATACATTCATGCAATGGAATATTATTCAATGATAAAAATAAATGAGTTCTTAGTTCACAAGAAAGTGCAGAGGAACTTTAAAGATGTATTGCTAAGCGAATGTCACCAATCTGAAAAGGCTTTGTTTTGTGTGATTCTAACTGTGTGACATTCTGGAAAAGGCAAAACTATGGAGACATTAAAAAGAGCAATGGTTGCCAGAAGGTGTGGGCTGGAGGAGGGATGAATAGGTGGAACAGAGGGGATTTTTAGGGCATTAAAACTCTTGTGTTCACTATGCAGTGTGTGACACTGTAATGATGGATATGTTTCTGTGTCCATTGTCAAAACTTCCAGAATGTGAGACATAAAAGAGTGAACCTTAATGTAAACTGTGAACTTTAGTTAATAATAGTGTATCGATATTGGCTAGTCAGTTCTAACAAATATACCACGCTAATATAAGATGTTAATAATCGGGAAAAACTGGGGGAGAGGTGAAGGGAAGGGACTCATAGGAAATCTCAGTACTTTCTGCTCAGTATTTATGAACCTAGATGCTGTTCTAAATGATAAATCTATGAATGAAAAAAAGTCAAGTATATCAACCGTGTTTCTGAAACTCTCTGATGTTCCCCTAGATTGCACGTTGAAATTTACCCATTCATGAGTCTGGATTTTGAGTTAATAATTCATCTGTTTTCCTTCATGTTTTTGCCAGTATCCTCCAAAATGAAATATGTATTTTTTTCCAGTTTTAAAATTTTCATAAATGTAACCTAATTATATGTATTCATCTAGAATTAGTATTTTTTTCTCAACATGTTCCTGAAATTCATTTATGCTGATTAGCTCTTGTTTATTCAATTTCTCTTCTTATAGTAAACCTTTAAATCAATAGATCTAATTCAGTTGTTCATCCTACCGTAGTTGGATATTTGGATCTTTATTTGGATTTTTTTGCTTGTTATTTTCTGCTATAATACACGATGCTGTTATTGATAACCTTAATGCAGGCTTCTTCCTTGTCTGTATGTTGTCAAGTTTTGCATGATTACAAGCAAGTTAGGGTTAGAATATTTGGAAATGAAATGGTTCTTTGAAATAATATATTTCATTGAAGGGTACAAGTAATTAGCATTTTTGTCTAATATTATGCTCTTTTATAAATGGTACAAAAGTTACAGAAATGTGGTAATAAACAGTTTATAATTATAAAAATGTGAACATGAATCAGAAGTGACGAATGTATAAGGTGGTTATCCTACACTGGATTGGGGCAGTTCTCTGCTTATCTTTGGAGATACTTAGAATTCCTGGCACTGCTTCCTAGCCAAAATTAGGATGAGATGCTCTGATTAGTGATTGATGATGTGCTGTGTAAAGTTCAAACCTGTCCTTCAGATACCAGGGGCAAGCCTTTTTGCATTATTTCAGGATATATGGAATGATGCCTTAGCCCTGATTTTACCAGTTTCACAGCCTGGCTTGGCTGTGTGCCTAGTGGGTCAGAAAAGATCTCCTGGGCAACTTTGCCTCACTGCAGCTGAGATTCCCAAGGCTTGCCTCAGAAGAGGAACCACTTCCTGGGTTCCCAAGACAGGCCTCCGGGGGCTGCACCTGAAAATCCCTCTGATCCAGCGCTGCCTGTGCTCACTTTCTCCTCTTCACCTCTGTCCTGTGTCTTTATTAAGAGCTGCGTGACTCTGTGTGCACTGAGAGGTCCATGTTTGTTCCCAAGTGGTGTCAATGACACATTTCAGCTTTATCATAGGAAATTTGTGTTTTTACTACAGACAAATCTATCAATGCTTTTCTGGTTTCTGATTTGGCTAGTATTAATAATAACTAACACTTACTGAATGCTTATTATTTGTCAGACACTGCTCTAGATACTTCTAAAAATATTAATTCATTGCTCCTCAAAATAACCTTGCATGCAGGTTTAAAAAAAAAAAAGTGGTTTATTCTTTCCAGTTTTCACAAGAGGAAGCTGAAGTGATGAAATCCAAGGAATTGATTTTTTCCAGGTCATTTTTATTAATTAAGATATGAACCACTGCAGTCAGGTCTGAAAGTCTATGTAGTGCCCATCCATTCTCTGCTGCCTAATATACTTTTAGGTTAGAAAGCTGTTTCTCAACCCCAGATTATAAAACTATTGGTATATATATATTTTGTCCTGTCCTCATTTCTTCCATACTCAATTATTTGTAGTTTCTTAAAGATTTTATATTTTCTACCATCACCTTAGTTTAAGTCTCTCTCTATAAACAGAGAACCTTTTTCTGTTCGGCAATCTCCTTTCATTTAATTCCGCTTGTTAGGACTCTGCCCTCCCCACAGCAGTCTGAGTTCAGTGTCCCCATGAAATGTCCCAGTGACGAACTCTGCACTCTTGTGCTATAAGGACTCTTCATGCAAGGATTTTCATCTTTGTTTCCTAACGTGCACTTGTTTTCCTGGTATGTATTTTAACCTCAAAATGGAAGCTTTGACATCAGAATTATGCCTTAATGTCTGCATCTTCAGGGTTCAACACAATTTCTGAGATGCAGTAGTTGTTGAAGAAATATGTGTTAACTAAATAAATATGCCAAGGCTTATATTTTTGTTTAAAATAATTCTAGCCTTTTGACAAGTTTTTGCTGTCTGGCTTTATCATTTGGTCGTTTACTTTCTCTGCCTTCAAATCAAATACCACCGGTTTACTTTGGTTTTTCTTTATGGGAATATCAAGCACTGAACCATCAACACTCACTTTACTTTTTTGTGAAACAAATGGACTATGCATTACTATATAAAACTAATTATCCTAGGAACCTCCCAGGCAATCCAGTGGTTAAGACTTCACCTTCCAATGCAGGTTGCCTGGGTGTGATCCCTGGTTGGGGAGCTAAAAGCCCAGATGCCTTGTGGCCAAAAAACCAAAACATGAAATAGAAGCAGTGCTGTGACAAATTCAATAAAGACTTAAAAAATTATCCTAAAACATGAGGTAAAATATAGCAGAATATAAATTGATGTTTAATATGTATTAAAATTATAACTTTTTGAGTCTATGTTGGAGGGAATGCTGAGTTTCCTGTTCTTTTCTGAACTCTCAAATGTATCTTTTTTAGCTCATTCCAAGAATATGCACTATGAATTTCCTAAAGAATATTGTCAATTATGTCTTCTTTAAGAAAGGTGAAATGAGAATTTCAGTGAATATAATTAGGTTCATTTATTAAGTATGCTTGAGTTAGAGTGCTAGGTCTTGAATTAATGAGTTGAAGACAACTTTGGACTGGTTTTAATCCATCAGAAAGCCAAAGCAATTTTAATCTGGTTTAAGAGTCAATAAAGCAGTGAGATTTTAGACCCTGCATCTTATATAACATCCTTGTAGTAGATGGGCCATTAAACATGGAGTAGTACTAGGACTGCAGTTCTTAGCTTACCATTCCTTTTGTCTGGATATGACCCAGTCCTACCCCACTTCTAATGGAAGCCACAAACAGCCAAATCATATCCATGAGTAGCCCATTAGTATCACATTTATCACCATTCTCTTCTGGGTCAATAGGAGGAAATACTTAGATTATAAGAGTTTCCTGCCCTACTCCTGGTGGGAGAGCAGTGCCATCTCTTATACTTTGTATTCATAGGAGACCCCTCTGCTTTTTATCTCTCCTTATTTATTTTTTAATCTTGATGTTTTTCTTGTTAAGTATGTAACTCTTATAGGAACCATACTTAGCCATTGGTAACTTCATTTGAAAAACATTTCTCACTTCTTAGAATCCCTTTTATTCTCTTTTCCTAAGACTCAGTGTCTGTCCTGACATTGATGAGGCTTCCCTGGAGGTGCACATCTGAGTACACATCGGGATGCCTGCTATCTCTTTTGGGATGGAGACAGTCACATCATTAAATATCCCTGTTCATGGTCTCTAGCAGCGATGGAACTGTTTCCCTCAATAAATACAGGATCCTGTGACACAGCTTAACTATTACCTGCAAAACTTCCACGTTAGAATTGGGTTTCTTTCCTCCTATGATCCCATGTGCTTTTGTCATTAATCCCTTCTTCTGAAATATTTCTGAAGTTTAGAACTCTGCTGGTTTCACTTTACACTCATTTCCTCCCATCTCTCAGTGAATCACTCTTTCAAGAGCGCTTCTCCCTGCCAGAGGTCCAGGTCTTTGACTCTTGGTCTCTCTTTGCAACTCAACCACCCAAGTTGTCTCCTAGCACCATTATCAAAACGATGAGGTTACGCTCATATCCAGAGCCTCAGGGCAACTAGGAGAAGGCAATGGCACCCCACTCCAGTGCTCTTGCCTGGAAAATCCCATGGACGGAGGAGCCTGGTAGGCTACGGTCCATGGGGTCTTGAAGTGTCGGACAAGACTGAACGACTTCACTTTCATTTTTCACTTTCATGCATTGGAGAAGGAAATGGCAGCCCACTCCAGTCTTCTTTCCTGGAGAATCCCAGGGGCAGGGGAGCCTGGTGGGCTGCATCTATGGGGTCACACAGAGTCGGACACGACTGAAGCGACTCAGCAGCAGCAGCAGCAGCAGGGCAACTAAGGAAATCCTCCTTGTAAGCTCCTTCCCGTTATTCCTCTGCTTTCTGTGCTCCTCTGGCCTCATCAGCAGCCACATGATTTTCTGGAGTGGCTCAGGGTGTTCCTTGGACTCACGCACTTCTGGATAGAGGAATTGTAAGAAGTCTTTTTCTCTGGTCGGGTCATCACTCTTTAGTGCCCCTCAAGGGGTATCTCAAAGCGTGGGTCTAGGGAAAATGCCATTACCTAGGAAAGGGCCGAGTTTCACACCAGCTGAGAGCTGAATTTACTTGTTCAAATATGTTTCTCTGTGACTTTACCAGCCTTTGGCCTCATGTCCAAGCCGAGAGCCTCATTCTTCATTGAATTTTGGATCTAAGATGTGAATACAAGGGAAGCTTCTCTAAAACTCCCCACAGCAATTCAGAATTTAATGATTTGTAGTAAGGTTTTGGAGCCACCAGTCCCCGTTCTTTACAAATTCCACAACTTTTAAAGATTCTTCTGCTTCGGGTTAAGCCATCTGTGCTTCACTCTGCACTTCAGCCAGACAACTTAGCCGCGACAGCAGGGCGGCTCATCTTGTAGTTTCCTGTCTCTCATCCTTCACGGTCTTGTGTGCTGTCTTAGGTCTATTATCTGAAAATTGTTTTTGTTTTTATCTAGTTTTACAGTTATTTGGGGACAGAGGAGAAATTTAGTCCCTGTTACTACATCATGACTGGAAGCAGAAGTTCTGTTTATTTTCCATCTTAGTAAAAGAAGAAACAAGAGAAACTTAAATTTTACATCTGTATTTAATATTCATATTGAAACTGGCAGTTTCATTTCGTTCTTCTGTCACATGCTGCATCAGGGGTTATCTTGAGATAAAACTGTTTCTTATTGCAAGGGGGTTGGTAGGGGCCTTATTTCCTTTGCAGAGTATTACAATTAATGTATATAATTAAGCATACGGGAAGTTTCTGTTATCTAGCTTTAATGACAATGAATGGCCAAGTATTCTAAAATATTCACCAAGACAAACTGTATGTTGAAGATTTTTAAGGGCAAAAGAATAATAAGAAAATTGTTTTGTTGTTATGTCTACACTAAATATGAACTCTTCATCAGCTCCATTATGAGGCTGAAACCTTGATGACCTAATCTAAAGTGAGAAGTTATCAAAAAATAAATTAATGAGTGTTCTGAAGTGTAAAATTGCACTTATTATTGTGAAAAAATAAATTGGATTGTGAATGAATTCCATGTTTGAGATACTAGCTAATAATACAGTGAAAACTTCTTGATTAGCTAGATATTTAAAACAGTACAACAAAGAGGCCATTGAAACAGAACAAGAGCTCCGTAGCAAACCTGTTATACATAGAGGGTCATTTGGCGACATAGATTGTAACGTGGTGCTGTTGGGAAAAGAGTATCTTTTAAATAAATGCTACTAGGTTAATTAGATATCTGCACGGAAATGGCCAAATCAGATCAGTTCAGTTCAGTCACTCAGTCATGTCCAACTCTCTGCGACCCCATGGACCGCAGCACGCCAGGCTTCCCTGTCCATCACCAGCTCCTGAAGCTTCCTCAAACTCATGTCCATTGAGTCAGTGATGCCATCCAACCATCTCATCCCCTGTCGTCCCCTTCTCCTCCTGCCTTCAATCTTTCCCAGCATCAGGGTCTTTTCCAGTGAGTCAGTTCTTTGCATCAGGTGGCCAAGTCAGATCCCTGTTACACAAAACACAGCTATCAGTGCCAGCTGTATTATGGAGCTAATGTTGAAATAAATAGTAAAGCTTTTAGGAGAAAGCATAAGAGAATATCCTGAAGACCTCGATAAAGGCAGAGAGATTTCTTCGTAAAGCTACAAAGAGTTCAAAGAAAGAAAAGCTAACTACTATCCTCAAAGAAGATATTTTCTACATACGTTTGACAAAGGACTTATATAAAACACAGAAAATTTCCTATAAGTCAAAAAGACAAAGTATCAACCCAGTAGAAAAATGGACCAAAACCTCAAACAGTATTTCATAAATGAGGATATTCAAAAGCTGATAAACATATAAAATCGTGCTCAAATTGATTAGTCATCAGAGAAAGGTAAACTAAAGTCACATATATAACAGAGTGGCTAATACGAAAAAGGCAGAAAATACCAAATTTAGTAAGAAAGGAAAGGATCTGAAAACTAATTTCTTGATAGCATGGGTGTAAATTGGTATAAATACTCTGAAAAAATTGCTCATCATTATCTATTAAATCTGAATATTTGCATACTCTGTTATCTATAAATTTCACATTTGTATTCATGAAAAAGTATTAATGTTAAAAGATATTTTTATATAGTGGGAACATACTGAAACACACATATAATGGTCTTTATAGCAATATTGTTTATATTGACCCTAAATCAAAGTCTAAAAGTCAATTTAAAGAAAAATATACAATAGTTCAAATGATTCATAAAGAACTTAATAGAAATACTAAGGATAAGTTATATTACGCCACAAATGTACAATCTGTTAGCCTCAGTAAGAAAGCCAATAAAAATATCTATAGTAAGAAATTCATAAAATCAAGCTATTAACTTTGAATTCTAGCATTCTTTTGAAAGTCTTTGATGCGTTTTATTTTCTTGCTCTCTTCAAGTCAAGAGCTGAATAAACATTAATAAAATTTACCTCTAATAACGAACAAAACAGTAACTGTTTACACCGTAGCTATTTCAAAAGTAAGAAAGGAAGTAGAGAATTGTTTCTTACCCAAATTATTGGGCCGTTCTAGATAGGGCAGAGTAAAACCCAACCCCAAGGTCAATTTAAATTCTAACGGCCTCAGGATGAATCTATACAAATGTAGAATATGAGTAGAGTACATGTCTGTATCTACCATTTAGACACTTCAAGCATATGCATACTTTTTGTTCTATTTCCTACTGAGTTATGAAAATAATGTATTTAAGGACAGCATTTCATGCACTTACTGAATCTCCAGTTTTTCAATGTATTCAACTGTGGTGCAATCTGTGAAATATTAGAACATAGGTACATGTTCTTAGGAAGAAGTGCATAGACTGGGAATGGAAAGCTATTGATATTATTGAATTTGGTGTTCAAATAACCAAGGGAATCTTTCCATAATTCTTGGAATCTTTCCAAGAGTTAGAGATTGATCATGAATCCAAAAGTTATTTTTTTCTCATCCATTTCTTGTATATATGAAGCCATAAAGACTTGATGTGAGTATTAATATATACTTTCTTCATAGTAAGGTAAGTAAAGACAATTGTTTTGGGAATTAAATCTCAATGTAGATACAGATACAGGTTTTGTGTGATTTAGAATAAAATTTTTATGTTTTTTATTTCTTTTTTTCTATTTTGGTTTATTACAGGATATTGAATATAGTTCCCTGTGCCTACAGTAGGGCCTTATTTTTTATCCGTTCTGCATGTAATAGCTTGCATCTGCTAGTCCCACACTCTCAATCCAGCCCTCTAACTTGGCAACCACATGTCTGTTCTCTATGGTGAAAGTGAAAGTGAATGTTGATCAGTCACGTCCGACCCTTTGTGACCCCATGAACTATAGCCCACCAGGATGCTCTGTCCATGGAATTCTCCAGGCTAGAATACTGGAGTGGGTAGCTTCCCTTTTCCAGAGCATCTTCCCAACCCAGGGATTGCACATTGCAGGCAGCTTCTTTACCATCTGAGCTTCCAGGGAAGCCCTTTACCCTGTAGAACATATTCTCTATGTTTGTGAATGTTTTTCTGTTTTGTAGATAAGTTTATTTGTGTCATAGTTCAGATTCCACATATAAGTAATATCACATGGTATTTGTCTTCCTGACTTACTTCATCTAGTATGATAATCTCTAAGTGCAAAATAAATTTTTACTTTTAATTTTTAAATTGTCACATTAAAATGCAGTTGTGGTGTTTTCAAAATACTGAATCATGAAAAGCTACAAATAAGCCAAAAGTCAAGTGTTTTACTTCCATCCCAAACTTTTATGTAGACTTGGCCTCATTGTTTATTTTGAGATTCAAGATCCATCCTGGTACGTACACATACATATTTATATAAGGCTCTGTGTGAGTATGCATCAACACTTTAATATGGTGACTAATTATTCATAAAGTTAAAAACTTTTTTAAAGTTTTCATGTAGTAATTCTTTTTCATGATGTAATTCTCATTCTTCATCAAGGTGGAAACTTTCTTATTTATACCTTGCAGTTGCCATGTAAGAGTTCTAAATTTAATATTATAGTTTAGTCCTTACCAATATTTCAAGATACAGTTTCTTAATTGGCACAATGTATTGCTGTCACATTTCTAGACTGACACTTAGTCCCACACAGTTATAGCCAATTACAGTAAAACCTATTGAAGCTCATCTTGCAATCTTCCATAAAGAAGGGGGATAATGAGGGAAGAAGATACTCTGTCCTCTGGTTCTTTGAAAATTTCCTTCCATCTGGGTTCTTATTTACTGGAGGAAGAATTAACTTAGCTTGTTGCCCCCTGAGTGACCACCTAAGATTGAGTACAATTATTTTTTGACCCATTCTTTCAAACATTTCTCATTAACATTTACTCTGGATTGTGCATAAGGAAAGGTGAACGGTTAGAAAGATATGGGGAGGATAGCTGATGGTCTGCCGTGCACCTCGAGACAACGGTCTTCCCTAGCTCAGCAAGAGAGGAGCCAGTTGCCACAGGCCAGATAAAAGTAGACAGAGGATTTGAAGCAGTTGGAAAGGATGGCATGGTAGGTGTTGTCTGGTGAGGGACAGTTTCATCTTGATAGATGGCTTGTGATCATTCTCATTCAGTCTTTAATTTCTGCTTTACTTCAGGCAGAGGATTAAAATGTGCACATACCGGGAACAATTTAATGCCATTTACTTCATTTTAGTTGCCGTCTCCCACTTCCCATGTCCAGGGAACATCTGATACACTCATGTGCAAGCACACTCATGTGCAAGCAGTTTTTTGTTTGCATTTGTTTTAGTTTTAATTTTTGACTGATCCTAGGAAGAGACCTGGGAAGATGAAAAAAAATGGAAGGAGTTAAGACAGCACAAGGATCTTTTATCAAGTTGACCAACATTATGGGTGACTTGTGCTCAAGTCCATACCTGAAGAGACTTAATTAAACATGACTCAGAGTAGCCCATCTGAAGACAGGAAGAAGAGCATAATCCTCCAGTTTCTGCCCCTTTGGTCAAGGATAACCCTACTTCTTCAAACAACAACTCTCAAGGTTTTAGGTAACCTTGATATCAGAGTGACATTGTCAGCAAAAACTCTGGGATAGAAAACAAGAGGTACGTGGTAAGAGCTCTGGGCACACATGTGGCATGTCCAGTGTGTGGGTGAAGCCCACCGTGAACTGGATGCTTCAGTAGCAGCCAGAGCAAAAATTGGAGCTCAGACTGTGCACGGATGCAAAAGAGATGTCTAATGGAAAGCTTAGATGATGTACAATAAAGCATTACCCTTAATTGTGTACCTCTCTAGTGAAGAGAAGCCTGCTAGAATATTGTTTGAACTTAATACGATTTTGTCAATGTGCACATTAGGGTGGAGGAAGCAATGGGAAGGGAAGAAGCCCTATTTCCAGCTCATGGTTTTCCAAAAATGTACCTTGTTATTTTCCAGAATGATTTCTAGACTAATTTAAATATCCAAACTGAGGTTTATAATGTTGAATAAATAAGATAGTGACACGTGCCTTTGTTTTTCTAGAAATGTAGACATAATGCTGCATGCACATGTTTAGAAATTATAATAAATTTCAAAACAGAAATATTAAGCCAGTTATAATTTTAAAAAAGCCACATATTCAGTCTATCAGAATTTATTTTCAAATTTTAATAAGGGTATAAGGAATGTGCAGTGAACCAGAGACTCAGATTATAGAAATGCTAAAAAGAGCATTTACAATTCTGTGACATAAAAGCAGACTAGGGACAAATTAATCTCAGAGTCTAGGGAATTAAATCTTGACTTGTCTTTTAATCTTTGTGCACACATCCGCAAAATGCAGGGCAAATGCTATCCTGGTACCATGGGAAACTGTCAATATTGATATTGCTTATAGATAAACGGAACTTACAATGTGAAAACAGACTAAGCAAACCAACTTAACTATGTCAAAGAATTCCAGTTAAATAATTTTTGAGAACTACTGTATTTGAATATTCACCATGCCTTTGATTAAATGTGTCATTAAATGTATATCAATTTAATTTAATTATGTTATTTGATTTTTAAAATGATGTGTTTGTATTTAGTTTCTTGATCACCCTCTTTCAGATCACAACTTATAAAATGGCATTAGCTAACTTATAAGCCAGGCTTCAACAGTGTGTGAACCAAGAACTTCAGATGTTCAAGCTGGTTTTAGAAAAGGCAGAGGAACCAGAGATCAAATTATCAATGTCCTTTGGATCATAGAAAAAGCAAAGGAATTCCAGAAAAACATCTACTTGTGTTCATAGACTATACTAAAACCTTTGACTGTGTGGATCACAACAGACAGTGGAAATTTTAAAGAGATGGGTATATCAGACCACCTTACCTGCCTCCTGAGAAATCTGTTATGCAGGTCAAGAGCCAACAGTTAGAACCGGACGTGGAACAACAGACTGGTTACAAATTGGGAAGGGGTACATCAAGTTGTATACTGTCACTCTGCTTATTTAACTTATATACACAGTACGTCATGTGAATTGCTGGGCTGGATGAAGCACAAGCTGGAATCAAGATTGCCGGAAGAAATGTCAGTAATCTCAGATATGCAGATGACACTACCCTTATGGCAAAATACAAAGAGGAACTTAAGAGTCTCTTGATGAAAGTGAAAGAGAAGAGAGAAAAAGATGGTTTAAAACTTAACATTCAAAAAACAAAGATCATGGCATCCAGTCACATCTCTTCATGGCAAATAGATGGGAAACAATGGAAACAGTGAGAGACTTTATTTTCTTGAGCTCCAAAATCACTGCAGATGGTGACTGCAGCCATGAAATTAAAAGATGCTTGCTCCTTGGAAGAAAAGCTATGCAAACTTAGACAGTCTCTGCTATTAAAAAGCAGAGACAATGCTTCTCTGACAAAGGTCTGTCTAGTCAAAGTTATGTTTATGTAGTCTTGTATGGATGTGAGAGTTGGGCGATAAAGAAAGCTGAGTGCCGAAGAATTGATGGTTTTGAACTGTGGTGTTGGAGAAAATTCTTGAGAGTCCCTTGGACTGCAAGGAGATCAAACCAGTCAATCCTAAAGGAAATCGGTCCTGAATATTCGTTGGAACAACTGAAGCTGAAACTCCAATACTTTGGCCACCTGATGCAAAGAGCAGACTCATTTGAAAAGACCCTGATGGTGGGAAAGATTGAAGGCAGGAGAAGAAGGGGATGACAGAGGATGAGATGGTTGGATGGCATCACTGACTCAATGGACATGAGTTTGAGCAAGCTCCAGGAGATGGTGAAGGATAAGAAAACCTGGCATGCTGCAGTCCATGGAGTCGCAAAGAGTTGGAGATGACTGAGCGACTGAACAACAACTTTTAACAGATCCTCAATAAACATATTTTTGAAATATTGACAGTGTCAAAGAAGTTGACATCTTCAAAAAATTATAGCAAATATACATTTCATGGGTCCCAAAATAGACACAAAAATTAAATATAATGACATCATAGCAAGAATTACTGTAATAATACTAATCATCATTGATATTATAGCAATACCAATGAATACTTAAGATTATCTGCTTTGTGAAAGCATAGCTGTAAGTGTAATAAATTTTAAAAACAAATGTCAGAGATAACTTTTTCTTTCATCCATTTTTCTAGGTGAGGAAGACTGTAGCACACTCTGGTTAAATACCTTACCGCAGTCACGTAGCTAGTAAGAGGAGATCCAGAATTTCAAGCCAGATAGTGTTACTTCAGAATCTTTGATTTTTTTCCCCATGATGTTAAAATGCTAGATTTCATAAGCCAATCAACCATTATGGAATACATAATGAGAATCTTTCCAGTCATTTTAAGATTTAAATCTTTCATTTAAATTGCTGAATTATCAAGGACAAAAATAATTCTGCCAGGAGAGAAGAAATAAGAGAACAGAAAATGTAACGTTCCATATTGTTTACATCAAAGTGTATATCTCAGTTGAATTTACTGGGTGAAAAAGCATGCCAATGTTAAAAATGAGTTAGAGATATAAAATTTTGCAAATCAGTTAATATTTTCTTAGAGATTACTCTTTTAAAAATAAGTATTATAATATTAAGAAGATTTGATGTTGGCTTCACATTTTCAAATTTTAACATTTTAATTTACTGTAAACAATATGCTTACAGGGGACATACTACATGCAAAGCACTGTTATGTATGCTTAAAAAATATGAACTTACTCAGTTCTAAAGGATCTTTTTGAAAATCAGCTTATTGATGAAAAACTGAGATAAAATGACTTGCCTCATGTCATGGTTAGCAAGTTTAGAGGCAGTTTTCAAAATCTTGGAAGGCTTTCTTGTGTCCATACTTTATCTTCCATGTTCTTTCAATAAGGATCTTGCACATAATAACAAATAAATCATAAAAAATAAAAATATTGAGTTCCTGTTTCCAGGAACAGTGAAAATTCTATCATGTCTTTCTTAAATAAATAGTGCCATGCTTCTTTATTGAATAGCATTTTATTAGCTGATTTATATTCTATCTTTGAAGGCCTCATTTTACTCATTTTTTTGTTTTCTCCTACGTTGTATGAATATAGCAAGTTATTTGGATGCAAAGAGCTTATTTTGAGACATAAATAAAATAATTCCAGTAACCAATTTTCTAGCAATTCTCCTTAATCTGCCTCAGCTAATAAATATTTTAAAATGTAAGAAATACGATGCTTTTGGTATAGGTTTTGGAGACAGGCTGGAATATTCGCTATGCCAGTGTGTACCAGAGTAAAAACAAAATGAAATGAATGAGTAAACAAACAGAATCTCTTCGATATGATGTGAAAACAGCCAGGGAAGGCTGTTCCCTTTGGTTAAATCAATGCAGTGTGAAGTCTGTGTAAATTTGTTGTAAGCATTATGACAGATGGGAAAGAACTCATTTAAATTTCAAAAACTCTTGCCTTGCAAAGGAATTTTCTTAGGATAATTTGTATTCATATCTAAATAGCAGGTGCTTCAAGACTAAGCATTGTGGTTGCCATTTATATTACAGGTTACAGGAGCTCCTTTTCTTTATTTTTCTGAATCATCCTCTACCTTTGAACTATTATTCAGAAGATGGTGTTGCTTTTTGTCCTTTCTTCACTTTGATGATAAAAAGTTACCAATTCCTTTCATGCTCATTATCACGTTCATTGTTTTTCTTGTGTGTGTTCAATCACTCAGTCGTGTCTGACTCTTTGCAACTCCATGGACTATAGCCCGCCAGGCTCCTCTGTTCATGGGGATTCTCCAGGCAAGAATACTGGAGTGGGTTGCCATGCCCTCCTCCAGGGGATCCTCCCAACCTAGGGACTGAACCCAGGTCTCCCGTATTACAGGTGGATTCTCTACCGACTTGGGTGCTTTTTGGATGATGTCCTGTCCTGTAGAGAGCTGCTAACTCCGTCAGAATCTGTTCAGGTATCTGAGCCATATTAACAATGTTCTAACAATTGTCTTCATCATAGATGTGGTAAATTAGATCAGGTGGAATGAGAGAGACCCGAATTTAATCCCTGGTTCGGGAAGATCCCCTGGAGGAGTAAATGGCAACCCACTGCAGTATTCTTGCCTGGAGAATTCCATGGACACAAGAGTCTGGCGGGCTACAGTCCATAGGGTCGCAAAGAGTCGGACACGACTGAGAGACTAACACACCTGGTAAATTAAAGAGTTTACCTTAAAGTCACCAAGGATTGAGTACATATTTTTAAATAGGTCATTACTACAGATCACAAAGGCTATTTTCTATTGTGTTACATATCCCTACTACAAATTTGAATGATAAATAGACCCTCGGGGAGTGTGAGCAGCAAGGGACAACCATGTAAAGAAGCAAAATGGCAGCCATGTGCAAGTCAAGAAGAGAGGCCTCAGGAAAAACCGGACCTGCTCACGCCCTGATCTTGGGCTTCAGGCTCCGAACTGTAAAAAGTACATTTCTGTTGTTTAAGCCACCCGTTCCTTTCAGTGTAGTGTTTTAATATGGCAGCTCTAACAAACAGATAGTCCTGGGTTAGTTTTCTACTGCTGCACTGACGCATCAACACAAATTCAGTGGCTTTAAAAGAATGCAAATGTATTTTCTTACAGTTCTCTAGGTTCCATGGATCTTGCTGTTCTAACAATAAATTGTCAACTGAGCTGCCTTACTTTCTCAACCTTTTAAGGGAAAAAAAGATCTGTTCTTGCCTTTCACAGCCTCTAGAGGGCACTCACAGGCTTTAGCCTATGGCCATTTTTCCTTCAACATCAAAACTGGAAACTGTATCTCTTTGTCCTTTCTTCCATCATCACTCCCTCTGACCTTCTTCTGTCTCCCTCCTCTACTTTTATGGATCCTGGTTATTACCTTGGACCCACTCAGATAAATCCAGAATAATCTCCCTATATTGTCAGCTGATGAGCAACCTTAAATCCATGTGCAGTCTTAATTCTCCTTTGCCATGAAACATAACATTCTTCTGGGAATAAGGATGGTGGATAGCTTTCTGGGGGAGAGGATTTTTTGCCGACCATAGTCCTATCACCAGGCATTGTTTATTCTTAAAAAGTAGTGGGTTTGTTTTTTTGTTTTTTTTTTACTATCACTGTTCAGGAGATGGGTATGATATTGAAATCTCTACAATAGTGAGGGTTAAGTTTCTGCCTAGCAGACCCAGACATTTTCTGCTTATATAGGTCAAGTAGCCCTTTAAGAGGCTACTAAACATTCCCAGGTCATAAGTATTTATTTCATTTCTAGACATTTAGCATGAAGAATTAGCTCTCTTTCCCTTCCCAAATCTCCTGCTGGGCTGCCCTTTTGTCACACCTCATCGGAAGCCAGAGATCAAGAGAGTTATGTGTTTCATAACTCTCAGTCCAAAAAGTCAGTGCTGGGCAAAGTAGAAGGGTAGAGAAAGTGGAGAGTGGATCTGGAGTAGTAAATGAGAAAAAATTAAGCTCACCAACTCTCACCATCAAATCCATCATCAACTTCCACTAAATTTGCCTTTTAATATCTCTCTCCACTCCTGCCCTTTACCACTGACATCCTCCAAGCCAGATGGTTTCATCAGTTTTCCCTGACACCACTGTAATAATTTCCTAACCAGTTGACTTGTGCTCAACCACACTTCTCTCCTCCACATGGCAGACAACTTATAAAATCAAGTTGTGTCTCATTCATCCCACTTCCAAATCATTAATGTCTTTCTTCTGCTCTGAAGATAAACTCCTCAATCCACAGCTTCCTACCTAACGCTCCGCTTTAGCTGAAACCTTGCTTACCACATCTGGAATGTTTTAACCCAGCCACGTTGGCGTCACTCTGGTCGTTGATGTTCTTGTGTTCCTGTCTTTTTTCAGGCATTTGGATGCATTGTTTTTTTCCACCCCAGCTGTTCTTCCTCCCTTTTCAGCAATTCAGGTTCCATTCCCTCTTTGGATGGTAAGTGTTCCTTTCTGAGTTGTCAGACTGTGTAGGCGTCCACTATTGCTTTTTGCCTCCCTACATTCTTTTTTTACACAGTAGTCTTTTCTGTGTCCCACAGGAGGTGCCAGGAACTAAATTGCTCAGAATCACCTTTACTGTGTGATTCTTGGTGAGAGTTGGCTAAGGAGCAGTGCTTTCAAGAGAGTTGGAAGTTAAAAAAGAGAGCCCTTTATTCTCTGAAAGCCAATGCGGGGAGATCAAACAGCAAAGACAGAGCTTGGCTTTGATGCCTTTTGGAAACTATCAGTAGCTTCTGAAGACATTATGGAAGAAAATGGAGATGTGTAGATGAGTAATTATGTGTGTTCATGGAAGCTGTGTCCAAGTGGAAAGAACATCATAGAATACAGGTTCTAGAGCATATTCTGTCACTGACCAAGTGACCCTAGATAAATTTTTTGAAGAGTTTTTATTCTCTCATTTTCAAAGAGGTTTTTGTTGGTGTTTTTTTTTAGCCATGAGTAGGAAAAACTATGGCACATGTGAAGTTGCTATAACGTGAGTGATACTCAGTTTGCCTCAGTCCTCTTAGCTGTGGTAGAAAGGTCTGTTCTGCTTTTGAGCCCCTAGGCTGACATCTTGTAATGATTCCAGGAGGTTTCTGGATAAGAATTTGTTTAATGAGGAAATTCCCTAGTGATCCAGTAGTTATGACTCTGTGGTGTCACTGTTTAGGGTCTAGGTTTGATACCTTGTCGGGAACTGAATTCCTGCTTAATGAAGTTTATTCAGGCTTAAATAAATTGACATTTTTTACCACTTTAAAACTTATTTAAACTAGATGAGTCTGTCACTCTAATTTTGAAACCAAACTTCCCTAAACTCAGGGCTTTCATGTTTTAAAAATATCACTTAAAAATGATCTCACATTCATTTTTTTCTTAACTGGCATTTTGTGTCTCCTTAATAAGACATGAGTTATGAGGAAGGGGTGATTTGTTAATATTGCTTGAGGGTAATTGGTCACTAGGATTTTGTGCATACTCTATCCCCCGCCCCACCCACCACCTCCCTAACTATCCTAGGAATCCATGACTTTTAGGGCCTGGCACACACTTCATTGATTTTTAACATGTCTTTTGTTGAAAACTGGAGTTGGTCAAGACAGGTTTAGGAACTGAGGTAAATAGGCATATTGGTATGAAAATTTATGATTACCTGGCTAAGAGTTGGGCTGTGTTTAATACTTGCTGGAGCTGAGCTGTCAGAGGCTAAAATTTCTTCTACTGTCCTTGCTTTTGTCTCCTCTAGTTTTGGGATTTCCCTACAAACTTCCCTGAAAAAAAGAACTTTTCAGGGTCTGTCAGCTGTGAAAGTAAAAAAGTGAAAGTGTTAGTCGCTCAGTTGTGTCCAACTCTGTGAGACTCCATGTACTGTAGCCCAGGGGCTCCTCTGTCCGAGGGATTCCCAGGCAAGGATACTGGAGTGTGTTGTCTCTCCCTTCTCCAGGGGATCTTCTGACCCCTGGAAGCCACCAGGGAAGCCCTTTGCCCTGGAGAGGAAGCCTTTATTCTGGAGAGGAAGGCTTTATTATGGAGAATGCTCTAGGGGCATTTTATTTTTTATTTTTATTTTTCCATTTATTTTTATTAGTTGGAGGCTAATTACTTTACAGTATTGTAGTGGGTTTTGTCATACATTGACATGAATCAGCCATGGAGTTACATGTATTCCCCATCCCGATCCCCCCTCCCACCTCCCTCTCCACCCGATCCCTCTGGGTCTTCCCAGTGCACCAGGGACATTTTAAAATGGTTTCTTTCCTCTCCCTCTGCCACAGGCACCAGGTATTTTTCTTGGCTCTTCCCTGTGAGAACCTGGTGGGGTTTCTGAGGATAAAGCCCCCTAAGACTGCAGCCCCAGAAGTTTCACTCTCACACTGGCCCTCCCTCAAGCTCTCCAGCCATTCGTTCAAATTACCACTTACAGGTTCTTGCCAGTTTCTGATTCTAGAGGCTTCTGCTCCAGGTAAGCTAAACCCAGCTGTGAGTTCTTTGGGTTCCCTCTCTAAAGTTTGTCCTGAGACCTCAAGGCTCTGCTGTCTCCAGGAAACGTCATTGATTTTCAGTTTGTTCAGGTTATTCTTTTCTTACCGTAGGGACGTGTGAGCTCTTTAGATATCTGCCCTTTCTTTTAAAAACTGTATGGCTTTTAAAATAATATGGTAAAAGTGCATTGTTTCTCCGAGGGAAATAAGTATTTTAGTCCCTTTATCTCACTGAGTGTTGATATTTTATTATATGTTAAAACATAGAAACATAAATTTAGACCTAAATTCCGTAAGTCTATAGTTCTTAACCATTTTTTGATTACAAATATGTTTTATATCTATAATGCATTTGTAAATTACATTAAACCCTACAAAAATACTAAAACTTTAATCAGCTGTATCACTTTAGGATCATGTGATCGAACCAGAACAGTTTTGATAGGCTTCACAGAAGGAAGATATAATTCGTTTTAATGCTTCACTTGTCTGTTTATGTATTTTAACTTCAGTAATACTTCTGCAGAAAAGTTATGTTCAGTATAGAGTTATATAAAATGATACAGTTACCATAAAAATTCTTCCTTTTCCCTCTTTATGATCATCAAACAAAAGCTCTGCTAGGATGTAATTTTTCAATATTGATTTTGATGAGGTTCTTTTGATAATTCTTTAAGGCATTATATTCACATGGAGAGATGTGTTCAATGCAATGTTATTAAAACTTTTAATTATTAAAAGAATAAGTAGATAGTAAACATTACTATCTAATTATTATTTTGAGTCAAGAATAGGAAAAGTGTTATCTTTGTGCAAATTTATCACATAAATATATGGTTCAGTTCAGTTCAGTTCCGTCGCTCAGTCCTGTCCGACTCTTTGTGACCCCATGAATCGCAGCACGCCAGGCCTCCCTGTCCTTCACAAACTCCCGGAGTTTACTCAAACTCATGTCCATCAAGTTGGTGATGCCCTCCAGCCATCTCATCCTCTGTCGTCCCCTTCTCCTCCTGCCCCCGATCCCTCCCAGCATCACGGTCTTTTCCAATGAGTCAACTCTTCTCATGAGGTGGCCAAAGTACTGGAGTTTCGGCTTCAGCATCAGTTCTTCCAATGAACACTCAGGACTGATCTCCTTTAGGATGGACTGGTTGGATCTCCTTATAGTCCAAGGGACTCTCAAGAGTCTTCTCCAACACCACAGTTCAAAAGCATCAATTCTTCAGCATTCAGCTTTCTTCACAGTCCAACTCTCACATCCATTCATGACCACTGGAAAAACCATAGCCTTGACTAGACGGACCTTTGTTGGCAAAGTAATGTCTCTGCTTTTTAATATGCTATCTAGGTTGTCATAACTTTCCATCCAAGGAGTAAGCGTCATTTAATTTCATGGCTGCAATCACCATCTGCAGTGATTTTGGTATCATGAACCTTATAACTAATGATCTGTTGCAGTTTTAGACATAGAAATGTGTCACTTTATGAATATAAAATATGTCTTCCTTTGAATTCAGCTTGCATTCCTCTAACACAATGAACTCTATGAGACTCAAGTAAGTTCTTTCAACCCATTTATTTAATTTTGAAACTGTATTTGAATATTAGGCATAATATTATAATAGTCTTTGTGCTAGACACATATTCCATAAACAACAAAAATGAAGTCAAAGAATCCCATGGCAGTAACTGATGAGACGGCAGCTATTCTGATGACCTGGAATGTGTCTGTTGTTTGTAGTTTGTTTTCAAAATAACATTTGTCATAAAGGTGACTGATAATACATACACTGATCTCAGACTGAGAAAAATGTATATTTTTGCTGAGTTTTGAAATCAGGTTAATTGGGTATGACTGCCAGCTCTGATGACTCGTATCTCTTATGATCTTGACAGATTTACTCAATATCTAAGCCTCAATTTCTTAATCAGGAAGATGACCTGACAAAGTTGCTGTGAATTCAAATGACTCAGTGGATGAAAAGATCCCCGCTTTTCTTTCAGTGAACCATTAGTTTGACCTAAACATTTTCTCCATGTTCCCTGGTAAGGTATCTTACATATATTAAGCCGTAATAGATAATATTATAGAATATAATACATTATATGATACCCTGTACACACTTGCAGAGATTTTTTTTTTGTTTTAAATGAATGACTAGATTGACTGAAGAATGTGGTAATATCAAATAGAGAAGTGGGCACTATTGCTAAAGTAAAGATGTATCCCAAACAATATTAATAGAGACATCCTAGAAATATAGCCCACTTTAAAAGAAATGAATTTTATTAGGAAGAATTTTAGAAAGTTGGTGTCTTAGATTTTTTACTGAGTCTGACTTCTCTGATCACATAGTACTGACAGGGGTATCCAAATTTAGCAATAGACTAAGGAATTTTTAAACTCTAGACTTTTTAAAAGATCTCAAGGGACCATAGTCTATAATAAGATGTATATGGAAGCAGTCCCTTCATGGGTCACAGCCTTGTGGCTAAGGGATTACTCAATGAATCTATGAGCCATGTCACACAGGGCTGGACACTCACAGGCAAATCTGGCTTCGTCTCTTGTGGGGCCACTTCTCCTTTCTTCTTGGTCCTGGTGTGGACAGGGTTTTGTTTGTTCAAGTAGGGATAGGCTGACAAGATCGCCCTTCACCCCTCAGAGACACTCTGTCCCGACCCCTTGCATCGGAGTCTCATCTCACACTCTAGCACTCATCTCACAAGCTAGCAAAATAATGCTCAAAATTCTCCAAGTCAGGCTTCAGCAGTAGGTGAACCGAGAACTTCCAGATATTCAAGCTGGATTTAGGAAAGACAGAGGAACCAGATATCAAATTGCCAGCATCCATTGGATCATAGAAAAAGCCAGTGAATTCCAGAAGAATATCAGCATTATTGACTATGCTAAAACCTTTGACTGTGTGGCTCACAACAGAGTGGAAAATTCTTGAAGAATTCTCTGTGAAATATTCTTGAAGAGATGGGAATACCAGACCACCTTACCTACCTCCTGAGAAATCTGTATGCAGGTCAAGAAGCAAAAGTCAGAACCAGACATGGAACAATGGACTAGTTCAAAATTGGGAAAGGAGTACATCAAGGCTGCATATTGTCACCTTGCTTATTTAACTTAAATGTAGAGTATATCATGTGAAATGCTGGATTGGATGAAGCACAAGCTGGAATCAAGAAAAATTATCAATAACCTCAGATATGCAGATGACACCACTCTTATTGCAGAAAGTGAAGAGGAACTAAAGAGCCTCTTGATGAAAGTGAAAGAGGAGAGTGGAAAAGCTGGCTTAAAACTCAACATTCAGAAAACAAAGTTCATGGCATCTGGTCCTATCACTTCATGGCACATAAATGGAGCAATAAAGGAAACAATGACAGAATTTATTTTCTTGGGCTCCAGAATCACTCCAGATGACAACTGCAGCCATGAAATTAAAAGACGCTTGCTCCTTGAAGAAAAGCTATGACCAACCTAGACAGCATATTAAAAAGCAGAGACATTACTTTGCCAACAAAGGTTCATCTAGTCAAAGCTATGGTTTTTCCAGTAGTCACATATGGATGTGAGAGTTGGACCATAAAGAAACCTGAGCACCAAAGAATTGATGCTTTTGAACTGTGGTGTTGGAAAAGACTCTTGAGAGTCCCTTGGATTGCAAGGAGATCAAACGAGTTGATCCTATAGGAAATCAGTCCTGAATATTCATTGGAAGGACTGATGCTGAAACTAAAGCTCCAATACTTTGGTCACCTGATGTGAAGAACTGACTCATTGGAAAAGACCCTGATGCTGGGAAAGGTTGAAGGCAGGAGGAGAAAGGGATAACAGAGGATGAGATGGTTGGATGGCATCACCAACTCGATGGACATGAGTTTGAGTAAGCTTCTGAAGTTGGTGATGGACAAGGAAGCCTGGCGTGCTGCAGTCAATGGGGTCTCTAAGAGTTGGACACGACTAAGCGACAGAACTGACACAGGGCTACCTAAGATGATGGGTCCTAGTGAAGAGTCCTAACAAAACATGGTCCACAGAAGGAGGACATGGCAACCCACTCCAGTATGCCATAGAGAACCCCACGGATGAACAGTGTGAAAAGACACAAAGATGTGACTACAGAAGATGAAGTCTTCCCAGGTAGGAAGGTGTCCAATATGCTACTGGGTAAGAGTGGAGGGCAATTACTGATAGCTTCAGATACAATGTAGGAGCTGGGCCAAAGCAGAAATGACACTCAATTGTGAATGTGTCTAGTGGTGAAAGTAAAATCCGGTGCTGTCAAGAACAGTATTGTATAAGAACCTGGAGTGTTAGGTCCTTGAATCAAGGTAAATTTGATGTCATGCAGGAGATGGCAAGATTGAGCATTGACATCATAGGAATCAGTGAACTAAAATTGATGGAATGGATGAATTTAACTCAGATGACCATTATATCTACTATTGTGGACAAGAATTCCTTAGAAGAAATGGAGTAGTCCTCATAGTCTACAAGAGAGTCCAAAATGCAGTACTTGGATGCAATCTCAAAAATGACAAAATGATCTTGATTCATTTCCAAGGCAAACCATTCAACATCACAGTAATCCAAGTAGATGCCCCAACCACTAATATCAAAGAAACTGAAGTTGACTGGTTCTTTGAAGACCTACAAGACCTTCTAGAACTAATACCAAAAAAGATATCCTTTTTCATCATAGAGATTAGAATGCAAAAGCAGGAAGTCAGAGATACCTAGAATAATAGGCAAATTTGGCTTTCGAGCCAAATGAAACAGGGCAAAGGCTGACAGAGTTTTGTCAAGAGAACACACTGGTCATACCAAACAGCCTTTTCCAACAACACAAGAAATAACTCTACGTATGGGCATCACCAAATGGTCACTACCAAAATCAGATTTATTAAGTTCTTTGCAGCCAATTATGGATAAGCTGTATACCACAAGCAGAAACAAGACCTGGAGCTGACTGTGGCTCAGATCATCAGCTCCTTATTGCAAAATTCAGGCTAAAATTGAAGAAAGTGGGGAAAACCACTAGGCCATTCAGGTATGACCTAAATCAAATCCCCTATGATTATGCAGTGGAGGTGATGAATAGCTTTAAGGGATTAGCCCTGGTAGGCAGAGTGCCTGAACAGAAGTTTGTAACATTGTACAGGAGGCATTGACCAAAACCATCCCAAGGAAAAGAAATGCAAGAAGACAAAGCTGTCGTCTGAGAAAAGCAGGAGAGAAAGAGAAAAATAAATCCAACTGAATGCAGAGTTCCAGAAAATAGCAAGGAGAGATAAGAAGGCCTTCTTAAATGAGCAATGCAAAGAAATAGGGGAAAACAATAGAATGAGAAAGACTAGAGAGCTCTTTAAAAAAAACAATTGGAGATACCAAGGGCATATTTCATGCAAAGATGGACATGATGAAGGAGAGAAACAGTAAGGACCTAACAGAAAAAGAAGAGATTAAGAATAGGTGGCAAGAATACATAGAAGAAATAAGCAAAAAAGTCTTAATGACCTGGATAACCACAATGGTGTTGTCACTAACCTAGAGTCAGACATCCTGGAGTGTAAAGTCAAGTGGACCTTAGGAAGCATTACTATGAACAAAGCTAGTGAGAGTGATAGAATTCCAGCTGAGCTATTTCCAATCCTCAAAGATGATGCTGTTAAAGTACTGCTCTCAGTATGCCAGCAACTTTGGAAACTCAGCAGTGGCCACCAGACTGGAAAAGATCAGTTCTCATTCTAATCCCAAAGAAGGGCAATGTCAAAGAATGTACAAACTGCACTGCAATTGTGCTCATTTCACATGCTAGCAAAGTTACGGTCAGAATCCTTCAAGCTAGGCTTCAACAGTATGTGAACTGAGAACTTCCAGATGTGCAAGCTGGATTTAGTAAAGAAAGAACCAGAAATCATATTGCCAGCATCTGAAATGTATAGAGAGATTATAGAGAAAACAAGAGAATTCTAGAAAAACATCTACTTCTGCTTCATTTGCTGCACTAAACCTTTGGCTGTGTGGATCACAACAAACTGTGATCTTAAAATTCTTAGAGATGGGAATACCAGACCACCTTACCTGTCTCCTGAGAAACCTGTATGCAGGTCAAGAAAGCAACAGTTAGAATTGGATGTTGAACAATGGACTTGTTCAAACTTGGGAAAGGAGTACATCAAAGCTGCATGTTGTCACCATGCTTATTTAACATATTCTGTTTACATCATGTGAAATGCCAGGCTAGATGAATCACATGCTGGAATCAAGATTGCTGGGAGAAATATCAGCAACTTCAGATATGCAGATAATACCACTTTTATGGCAGAAAGTGAAGAGGAACTAAAGAGCCTTATGATGAGGATGAAAGAAGAGAGTGAAAAGGCTGACTTGAAACTCAGCATTCAAAAAACTAAGATCACGACATCCAGTCCTATCACTTCATGGAAGATAGAAAGGGAAAAGGTGGAAATATGACAGCTTTTATTTTCTTGGGCTCCAAAATCACTATGGACAGTGACTGAAACCATGAAATTAAAAGACGCTTGCTCCTCGGAAGGAAAGCTATGGCAAAATGAAACAACATACTAAAAAGCAGAGACATCACTTTGCCAACAAAGGTCCATATAGTGAAAGCTATGTTTTTCCAGTAGTCTTGTACAAATGTGAGAGTTGGACCATAAAGAAAGCTGAGCGCCAAAGAGTTGATGCTTTCAAACTGTGATGCTGGAGCAGACTCTTGAGAGTCCTTGGACAGCAAGGAGATCAAACCAGTCAATCCTAAAGGAAATCAACCCTGAATATTCATTGGAAGAACTAATGCTGAAGCTGAAACTCCAATATTTCCAGTGAGTTTGGAAAATACCCTGATGCTGTGAAAGATTGAAGACAAGAGGAGAAGGGGGTGGCAGAGGATGAGATGGTTAGATAGCATCACTGACTTAATGGGCATGAATTTGAGCAAACTCCAGGAGATAGTGGAGGAAAGAACAGCCTGGTGTGCTTCAGTCCATGGGATTGCAAAGAGTTGGACATGACTTAATGACTGGACAACAAAAACATATAGAAGCAGATAAAAAGAAAATACAGTGAGTTCTGGTGTTAGTCTCCAGTTCTTCTTCTAGAATCTGGTGACCTAGTGTGGTCACAGAGTAGCCTTCATGTTGGTCTAGCCTGGGTTGATGTCTGTGATCCTACTCTTGGCTCAAGCTGCCTGGTCAGCACTTGTGCTGCCAGCTTCATTGCCTGTTACTATTGCTATTACACTGCTACTTTCTTTTCTGCTTTCTTTTTTCAAGCACTGTGCACTATTCCTGGGTTCTCTCTCCCAGGCGTTAGTGTTCTGTGGTGCCAGTGGGCCTGGCAAGGACATTTTGACCATCTCTTGATAGAAGGTAGGGTCCCTCTCTCTTTGAGCACCACGAAGTGCCCATGAAATATAAACTAAACACTTGTCCTCAAAAGAATCAGATCTAAAAATTAGCTCATTAGTGTATTTTTTTTTACATGTCCTATTGGAACTGGAATGTGATTAAATAAATGAGATTAAAGAAAATGTAAAACTCTGACAGGTGTGGAAGATGAAAGTCAGTCCTTTGTTCTGATCCCATGCCCTCTATTATACTTCTCAGGAAATAAATAACTTTTTAGATGCTCAAAGGGATCTACAGAAATTGCTAACATCACTATAGACAGAGCTGAAGTGAGCAGTAAGGGATTGCTGGTTTTACTTGGTGGGTATCCTTTCCTTCTCTGCTTTGTGTTTGAAGCTAGTGATAAGGGATCTAGGGAAAAGGATTAAGAAAAACAAACCACCTAAACATTGAGTCTTCCCTCAAGGTTATACAGTATGAAAGAGACCATGAGTATTAGTGGAAGATATTGAGATTAATAGAAGATTAATAATAATGAGAATATTATATAAAGCAGACCTATCTTACAAAATGGAAAAGATTAATCTTCCATATGTTATGTGTGCTGTTACAGTAACCCCATTTGTTTTTCATTTGACTTCTCTTTTTCTTTTTGTAATGTCTTAGATGGAAAGAGGAATGAGTTATCTGACAAATTTAGATTCTGCAAACTTGTGCACTGAGGAGAGTACTATTGAAATACACTGTTAAGAAAGATTTTCAACATACAGATGTGTCATTTCCTTTCTTCTTGTGCCGTGCTGAAATATTATGTGATAAAGGTTTTAGGTTTCAATTGTTACAAGAGGGAAGTGGATAAATCAGTGCTGCCGTCTTTCGGACATATGGTAAAAGAAGTTTTACTTGTGTTTTTTCCCAAATTGCTTCTATTGAATATATGGGTCTGCTCTGTGTATTTTTGTGTGTCTAAATGTGTGTGTGTGTGTATGTGATATGAGAGAGCTGTTTACATATGTGATCAGTAATTTTTGGTACAATTTTTTATCCTATCACTAATAACTAGGTTTGATTGTTTCAATAATAAATAGAGATTTCTGCTAGGTTTTCTGAGGGTGAAAAATAAATATATGTGCACAAATGTATATGAAATACATATATAATATATATTTTGTAAGTTGAATTAGCAAGAAATTTTGGGCATATAAGTGTGCATATTTTGTTGCAAATTATTGGCTTTACTCAGTGTGATTAAATATATCTTAGTCTAACCTTAATTTTTACATAATACTTTTGACTTTAATACTTTTATTATCTCTATTGCTCATGTAGCAAGTATTGGTTGGGCATCTACTGTGTGCACTTTCCTGAACTAGATGTAAAGAAGGGATATAAAAAATAAAAGTCTTTGTCTTTAGGAAAATCAAGATCTAAGGCAAATTGGCATAATATAATTTGGGCACCATAAGTGGTATGCAAGTGCTATATGTAACTACTATGAGAATACAGGAGGGGCCAAAATTACTTAAAGAGGAAAAGAAGAATCTTCATGGAGCTGTTAGAATTTACATTCACCTCGAAGAATCGTTAAGATTTACATGGCATAAAATGTGACTAGCATTCTCATTAGCCGTGTGAAAATAGTGATAGAAAAGTCATAAAACTGAGATTATAAATATTTTACACAGGTATTAGGAGCTTTTTTTCTGGTCATACACTGCCTACCTTCAGGTCCCAACTCCCCCACTCCTTATGTTGTGTAACATTAACTGGATACTTAAAAGTTTTAGGTCTTGGTTTCCCAACTTGCAAAATTGAGAACATACCTCATGGTGCTGTTGTGAGAATAAAATAAGAAAACTTCATATTAAAAAAAAAGTCATGGTTTAAAATAATGGTGATTCATTTATTTGTGGTTGTCTGCCAAACAATTTATAAAAATTATTTTTAATCCTCATAATAATTTTAAAATTCATATTATAACCACATATATCTGTGTGTATATAAATATATATCTGATATATCATTTAACTCTCACTAAAATCTAAATGATTCTAAAATAAACATTGTTACTGAGCAGTGGTGAATTTGGTTTAAAACATAAGTGACTAGAATCTCTGTAAATGTGTACAATCTTTTTAAAGAGAAGTCAGACAGTGGATACTAAGAAGTCTGAGATAGTATTCCTGTTATCTGATAGTTCAACGTATAATGAATTAGCCTAAAGAAACATTTAGGCTAAAAAGAAGAAACCTAAGTAATGCAAATATTTCCAGCAGCAGCATCTGTATCAGTAAAACATTGCCCATCAAAGAACAGGGAACGTATCTTTTTTTGAAGAATTGTAGCAAAATGGCTGCATAAATAAGGTACATATATTCAGTGAATTATTATGTGGCCCATCATTTTAAACTTAAAAAAATAATTTCAAGTATAGAGATACTGATATGAATTTAAGGGGAATACATGAAACTAGATGATAATATACATTATAGTATCAATTTGTAATGTGGATACACTCAATTTTTTTCTTATATTGGGTGATGGATTGGTAGAAATTTTGTCCCAACTTGTCTTCAATAGTGTTAGAATATTTTTATAATAAGAACAGGAATAAAGAAAAGTATGTTTCCAAACACAATAATACTGAATCTCTTTCATTAAGGTTTTCCTGTTGTAGCTTCTATAAACTTTTCACCCTCTTCATGAAGAGCTGATACTGCAGAGAGGCGTTTCACTTCTCATGAGAATGCACTTTTAATAGATTACATACACTCAGAAGATTTTGCAGTTCTTTGTCAGTGCATTGACATTTGACAGGAAACCATAGCATTATGTGAGGTTACTTTTTCTTTTAACTCTGGAGAAAACAGTTAAAGCCTCATTTGGATTTTGTGAATTGTCCGCTGGCTTCTAACAAACCCTCACATGTGTAAGTTTTCTAACATTCCTAAACAAACAGCACTGATAGAGTAAGGAACTGGAGGAATCAAGTAAGTCTAACGAATCCCTCCGAGGCAAAAGTGGGAACATCAGGGGTGAGATTTTTTTGTTTCAGTTTCCTGTTGACATGGGATTCAGAGAAAAACCTTTCATTTCCCAATAGATAGCAGAACAGTTTTTTGCATTTCTGCATTTCACTAATACAAACTTTCCTTGAAGCATGACTCCAGGTATAAAATCCAGTCATCTTGCAAACTATTTTGTCTTTCATTTATTTGTGGAATTTCTCCTGATGTTCTTATGTACATGATGAACACCTACTAAGTGACAGGAACTCTCTATTCATTGAACCAAAGAGATGAAAACCCCTGAATCATGACTGTAGCTTGTGTGAGCAGAGACAAACAATAGACAAGATAAATAAGGGAAATGTATTTCATGTTGGATGGTGATAAGTTGGTTGGGGGGTGGATCAAGGCAAGAAGGAGAAGAGGAAGTGAAAGAGGTAGGTTGCCATTTCAGATCTGATGCTGGAGAACAGTCTGTCTGAGTGAATGAGATGGGAAGGTGTTTATAGGATTTGAGCAGAGTGATACAATCTGACTTACTTTAAAAAAAATAATTTATTTTAATTGGAGGCTAATTACTTTACAATATTGTAGTGGTTTTTGCCATACATTGACATGAGTCAGCCATGGGTGTACATGTGTCCCCCATCCTGAACCCCCTCTCACCTCCCTCCCCATCCCATCCCTCTGGGTCATCCCAGTGCAGCAGCCCCGAGCACCCTGTATCATGCATAGAACCTGGACTGGTGATCCATTTCACATGTGGTAATATACATGTTTCAATGCTATTCTCTCAAATCATCCCACCCTCGCCTTCTCCCATAGAGTCCAAATGTCTATTCTTTACATCTGGTTCTCTTTTGCTGTCTTGCATATAGGGTCATCGTTACCATCTTTCTAAATTCCATATATATGCATTAATATACTGTATTGGTGTTTTTCTTTCTCACTTACTTCACTCTGTATAATGGGCTCCAGTTTCATCCACCTCATTAGAACAGATTCAAATGCACTCTTTTTAATAGCTGAGTAATATTCCATTGTTTATATGTACCACAGCTTTCTTATCCATTCATCTGCCAATGGACATCTAAGTTGCTTCCATGTCCTAGCTATTGTAAATAGTGCTGCAATGAACATTGGGGTACCCATGTCTCTTTCAGTTCTGGTTTCCTCAGTGTGTATGCCCAGCAGTGGGATTGCTGGGTCATATGGCAGTTCTATTTCCAGTTTTTTAAAGAATCTCCACACTGTTCTCCATAGTGGCTGTACTAGTGTGTATTCCCACCAGCAGTGTAAGAGGGTTCCCTATTCTCCATATTCTCTCCAGCATTTATTGTTTGTAGACTTTTTGATACCAGCCATTCTGACTGGCATGAGATGGTACCTCACTGTGATTTTGATGTGTGTTTTTCTGATAATGAGTGTTGTTGAGCATCTTTTCATGTGTTTGTTAGCCATCTGTATGTATTCTTTGGAGAAATGTCTGTTTAGTTCTTTGGCCCATTTTTTGATTGGGTCATTTATTTTTCTGGAATTGAGCTGCATGAGCTGCTTGTGTATTTTTGAGATTAATTCTTTGTCAGTTGCTTTGTTTCCTATTATTTTCCCCCATTCTGAAGGCTGTCTTTGCACCTTGCTTATAGTTTCCTTCATTGTGCAAAAACTTTTAAGTTTAATTAGGTCCCATTTTTTTATTTTTGCTTTTATTTCCACTACTCTGGGAGGTGGTCATAGAGAATCCTGCTGTGATTTATGTCAGAGAGTGTTTTGCCTATGTTTTCCTCTAGGAGTTTTATAGTTTCTGGTCTGATATTTAGATCTTTAATCCATTTTGAGTTTATTTTTGTGTATGGTGTTAGAAAGTGTTCTAGTTTCATTCTTTTACAAGTGGTCGACCAGTTTTCCCAGCACCACTTGTTAAAGAGTTTGTCTTTTCTCCATTGTATATTCTTGCCTCTGTTATCAGAGGTAAGGTGTCCATAGGTACATGGATTTATCTCTGGGCTTTCTATTTTGTTCCTTTGATCTATATTTCTGTCTTTGTGCCAGTACCATACTGTCTTGATGACTGTAGCTTTGTAGTATAGCCTGAAGTCAGGTTGATTCCTCCAGTTCCATTTTTCATTCTCAAGATTGCTTTGGCTATTAGAGTTTTTTTGTTTTTTTTGTTTTTTTTCCACACAAATTGTGAAATTACTTGTTCTAGTTCTCTGAAAAATACAGTTGATAGTTTGATAGAGAGTGCATTGAATCTATAGACTGCTTTGGGTAGTATACTTATTTTCACTATATTGATTCTTCTGATCCATGAACATGGTATATTTCTCCATCTATTTGTGTCCTGTTTGATTTCTTTCATCAGTGTTTTATAGTTTTCTATATGTAGGCCTTTTGTTTCTTTAGGTAGATTTATTCCTAAGTATTTTATTCTTTTCATTGCAAAGGTGGATGGAATTGTTTCCTTAATTTCTCTTTCTGTTTTCTCATTGTTAGTGTATAGGATTGCAAGGGGTTTCTGTGTGTTAATTTTATATCCTGCAACTTTACTATATTTGTTGATTAGCTCTAGTAATTTTCTGGTGGTGTCTTTAGGGTTTTCTATAAAGAGGATCATGTCATCTGCAAACAGTGAGAGTTTTACTTCTTATTTTCCAATATGGATTCCTTTTATTTCTTTTTCTCCTCTGATTGCTGTGGCTAATACTTCCAAAACTATGTTGAATTGTAGTGGTGAGAATGGGCACCCTGGTCTTTTTCCTGACTTTAGGGGGAATGCTTTCAGTTTTTCACCATTGAGGATATTTGCTGTGAGTTTATCAAATATGACTTTTATTATGTTGAGGTATGTTCCTTCCATGCCTGCTTTCTGGAGGGTTTTTATCATAAATGGATGTTGAATTTTGTCAAAGGCTTTCTCTGCCTCTATTGAGATAATTATATGATTTTTATCTTTCAATTTGTTAATGTGGTGTATCACATTGATTGATTTGTAAATATTGAAGAATCCTTGCATCCCTGGGATAAAGCCCACTTGGTCATGATGGCAATCTGACTTACTTTTGAAGAGGACCATTCTAGAAGCTGTGTGGAAAATAAAATGGAAGGATTAACATGAAGCTGAGTGACCTATGGAAAAGTGAAAGTGAAAGTCACTCAGTCGTGTCTGACTCTTGGCGACTCCATGGACTATACAGTCCGTGGAATTCTCCAAGCCAGGATACTGGAGTGGGTAGCCTTTCTCTTCTCCAGGGGATCTTCCCAACCCAGGCATCAAACCCAGGTCTCCCACATTGCAGGTAGATTCTTTACCAGTTGAGTCACCAGGGAAGCCCAAGAATACTGGATTTTCTCAACCCAGGAATTGAACTGGAGTCTCCTGCATTGCAGGTGAATTCTTTACCAACTGAGCTATCAGGGAAGCCAGAGAGACCTATTGGGAGCTATTAATAGCCCAGGATTGTAATAACAAATAGATGATATAAATGGGTGGCATGCCAACATCAGAAACCCTAGAAGAAGAAAAGTTAGGTTGATGTGGAAAGTACCCCTTTGTAGGTAGCTGTATTTATATATATATAAATCTGATTCTGAGACATGAGATCTGAGCTGGGTATATTGGCTTAGTCAGCATGTAGGTAGTAGTTCATGCCATTCAAGCCATGGAAATAAATGAGCTTCTCAGGATAATTTTGGAGACTGAGAACAAAAGAAAGTAGTAATAGTAAATGCCAGCAATCTTATGGCAGCATCATCTATGATTAATTTCATCTTTTTTTTTTCAATGCAAAAAAGTATACTTCATGATTAACCAACCCTTGTTATTAACCACTCCAGAGAACAAACAGAACCCACAGTTCACCAGCCCAGAGGGGATTATTTTTCATTCATCGCTCCACTCAACAGACTTTAGTGTTCATCTCACTTTCAGCTCTCTGTACCTCTGTTGTCCACATATGGTTATTTAATCTAATCCACTTGTAGACATTTATTAGAGGGTTTTCTTTTTCAAAGATTTTAAATTTGCCCAAAGAAATCATAGTTTGAAATCCAGTAATCTAAAAGATGTATATTTTCATCTAAAGCCCATAAAAGATAGATTGAAATGTAGAGGCCTAAAGAGAAACAAAACAACTTAGTCTCTGTAGTAGTGCCCAAATATTCAACAAGTATATATTAAGTGTAGTCTATACTCCAGATTGCTTTAGGCTCTGGCAATATAATATTGAACAAAACTAGACATGGTCCCACTTCTGTAGCTCACAGTCTAGCGAGATTTATCAGATTTAAAATTTTCAAAATTTTGCAAAAATATATTTTACAAAGATATTCCCATTTAGAAGACTGAGTAATATAAGGATGTTTCCTTTGTATGTAAGTGAAAATGGAGTCATAATATCTCAGCTTTTGGGACCAGAACCAGAGTCAAACATATTGAGAAGGGACCTGTGAGCAGACTGACAGGAAAATATTTCTAGCTGCATAGCAGAGGTACCTAAATATACACTTGGTTGTCGAGTTGCTAAGACTCCCGGCTTCCAATGCAGGGAACATAGGCCTGTTCCCTAATCAGAGAGCTAAGATCCTGCATGCCATGGGATGCAGCAAAAAAAAAAAAAAGTAGACTTTGTGAGCCCGTCCTTTATAAAGTGAGTTCAAATGTTAAAAGCTTTGCCAGAGTCCCAATGCTTTGAACTGTATTTTTAAAAAGAATTTAGCTGTTTCATTGTCATCTCATTTTTCAAAGTTATATTTTTGATTTGTTTCCCATGGTGAGTAAAAAACTGTCATCCAAATCAAATAATAGAGTGAATTAAAAAGGGGGGGAATGGCAGGAGAGTCTGGGTCTGAATTAATTAGTTTGGTTTCCTATAATAGTCAGTGTTCCCCTATAATTGTTTATTTAGTTTCACCTCTGCCTAAGAAAAGGGGATGTCGTTCTAACTTCCCCCTCTACCAGCTTCCTCCACAGTGACTGAAGTGTTTAAAGAATACACTCCTTGGTTAGATCGACCAGACTTACAAAAAACTAAAACTGATTTACAGAATGATATATGTACAAGTTGCAAAATAAAATAACTCCTTGGAAATATTTTTTAAAAAATATATTGGCAGGAGTTGCCACATCCTTATTTTCAGTACCTCTTCCCAAAGCACAATAAACATTTGCATATGAATGATTGTCCATTTTCTGGAGGAGATAAAGAGTTCAGTGTCCTGAAGCTGCCAGGGCACACAGTTGTAACTTCAGCTGTGCTAAATCCATAACTCAGCATTAGAGAAAATAAACAATGATAAGAAGATGTTGGGTTTATGCTAAACTTATCAATCAAATGAACTGAACTGCTTCCAAGAAAAGGTCACCATTTCTTTTGACAAATGTTCTTAAAGTTGTGGTCCTCAGACTGGCAGGAGCAGCATCACTAGAAAACTTGTCTGAATTGCAGATTGTTGCTGTTTAGTCTCTAAGTCGTGTCCAACCCTTCTGTGACCCCGTGGACTGCCAGACGGGAGTGCTAGAGTGGACTGCCATTTCCTCCTCCAGAGGATCTTCCCTGATTGGGGATTGAACCCCATGTCTCTTGCCTTGGCAGGCAGATTCTTTACCACTGAACCACCAGGGAAGCCTGCAGGTTGTTGATCCCTACCCTAAATATCAGAAATTTCACAGGTAGGGACCATCAGTCTGTTTTAAAGTAAGCTTTGTAAATGATTCTGGTGCATCTTGAAGAGACATAGCTATAGATTGGGTCATAAAACATGTATGTGTATGCTCAGTCGTGCCCAGCTCTTTGCAATTGTGTTTTAAAAGGTACAAGCACATATTTGAGGTGCTGGCAATGTATATAGTGAGGGAAGCCTTGATAGGAAAATATATAAGAATTTTTTTTTTTTTAAGAGAAAGAATGGGAAAAGAAAGGGAAATAAAAAAACTAAGTTTTTCCTGTGGCTCTTTATCTTGTGACTGGACTTTGTTTTGTTTCTAAAGGGATAAACACATGCCTTGACAGACGAAAATTTGGCTCATAAAGCTGTGATAAATGATCACGGGAAATATTTGTTTCAAATTTTCAGCTACTACTTGTTCTGAGGGAAATTCTTTTTAACTTTTTAGCTAAACAGTTGTTTTCTGCCAGTTGGGAATTTTTCCTTTTTCAGCTAAAGAGAGCAAAGTTACCTCTCACTCTAAAAAAACCCACATATCTACAATCACAAGTGTACATTTGTACATGGAAAAATTCATGAGTGGGTTCCATATAAGTCTGTCTTTTAATGTTAAAATGAAAATTCATGGGTAGTTATAATATGTTGGCATATGTAGGACAGAGATGTAAATTTTATTAATTGTACTTGTTCCCTGGCTAAAATTGGATTTTAACTGTAAATTTCAATGTGAAACATGATGCCAAAGGGCCCTAGCAATTCCGTGTGTAATTATCATGTTTTTCCATGTGTTTGATAGAAGTATGGCACAGTGGGATGACTTTCCTGATCAGCAGGAGGACACTGACAGCTGTACAGAGTCTGTGAAGTTTGATGCTCGCTCAATGACAGCCTTGCTTCCTCCCAGTAAGTAGAATAAGGGAGGGTGCTCATGGACATTGTCCTTGGAGTTAGTGAGACTGTGTAAAAGTATGGTCATGAGACTTACTCTATCTGCTTGGCTGGATCTCAGTCTTAGTCACCTGACGGATGGAATGTCCCGTCTTGTTTGTATTGTGGTTGCTTCTTCTCTTTTTTCCTTCATTTTCCCCCTTTTCCTTATTTTTAAAATTTTCTTTACCTAAGTTTTTCCTCCTTTTTCTGTTCAATTCCTCATAGAACATTATTGAACAATATCTAAAATTTCATTTTAATTTGCAATCTGAAAACAAAATTTCCTTCTTTTTTGCTAAACAACAAAAGCAATGGCCATAGGAAAGAATGCTTTAATGGATGTTTAATTCACTTAACTAAAGAAACATCTTCTTCTGCTAGTAAGATTCCCTCTATATCGAGATAGCTTTTGTACAGTTAGCATCTCAACATATGAATTGCTGGTTCATATAAAGAAATAATACTAAAATATTGGTATATTCTGAAATATCCAGAGGATGGGCTTTACTGATCCATTCCAAAGTTTAATCAAAGTGTGAATTTTGTTATTTCTTTTTTTCCAACTTGTATTCAAATCATAAGAGGCATCCAAATACAAAACTATTGAGGTAGAATGAGAAAAGAAAATTTGCATAATTACCATCAAAAGTAATGTTTTTCTTATCTCACTTAAAATCTGAAAAAATATATATAATTATTAATATATAGTTGCTTGAGGAACTTTATTTTCATCCAGAATGTTCACATTCCCATGTGAAACAGAAGAATAAAATTTATGTTTGCGTGTGTGTTGGTATGGTATCAGTATTAAAATTTACCAATGAATGCATCCAATGAGACAAGTACAGCTTGGAGAAGATAGTAACTTTGTCCTGGATGTTTAGTTAGTGGATAAATCAAATGTCCACAGCGATTTCTGTATTGACTTCTCCTTTTGGCTGTCCCTTTTACTTTCTGCTGAATAAATGAGAACCTATTTCTTGGTTCCTTTCTTATTCCAGTAGGTTTGATACTAACCATATAATTGGAGATTTTAAAAAGTTTTAATTAAGTAAGATGAGTAAGTTCTCTAACAGGAGGTTGGACTTTTGTTTTTTAGATCCTAAAAATGGCCCAACTCTTCAAGAGAGGATGAAGTCTTATAAAGCTGCACTGATCACCCTTTATCTCATTGTGTTTGTAGTTCTCGTGCCCATCGTTGGCATAGTGGCAGGTACAGTACTCTAGTTCTGAAACTCAGCAACTCACCTAGTAAATTATTTACTGCAGAAGCAGAAAGAAGTATTCAGTCTTTGGTATATGGCAAATTAGTAAGAATTTGAACTTCAGATCAAAAAATGTTCCTCAAATTTATTTCACGAAAAAAACAGATTCTGCAAAGTTATTGCATAAAAAAACCTATAAATAAACAGCATAGAAAATGGAACTTTAAGATAAAAATATGAATATGTAAAGGGAAGATGGAAAGAATTGACCATTTCAGCAATGTTATCATCTGAAGTCCTAGGAAGTTCTAGTGGTGCATCATACATTTCATGGTAAGCATTCTAGTTGCAAATGTGAAGATATAAACCTGATTGTTTATATCAGTGATGCCTAAAATATAAAAACAAGCCAGTTGTTCTGGAAAAATACTTTTATTCCTAGTATTGAGAGCAGAAAGAAGTATTCCCTACAAGTCTTCAGAGGAAACCTCAGAAACTAATGACCTGTCCCTCAGCAATATTTGTCCTTTATATGGTCACATATTTCATGAGGGTTTTATTTAAAACCTCTCTAAAAATAAACTGATAGCATCCTTTCAAACAAACAAACAAACAAACAAATAGAACACTTTGCTTGGGTCCTACATGATGTTTTTTAGGTATGGATTTGTTTTGAAGAGTTTGGCTGGAATTAGAGATACATTTAAAGAGTTTATACAGGGGTGGATAGCTTGCATGTAACTCAAGCAAATTTATAAACATTATTTCCCTCAGGACCATTTTTGAGGGATTTGATTGACATTTGAATTTATTTGCCTTGTAGCTCCCTTTTTCTCTGGGAGTGACAAAATGTCTAGACATATGCTTGAACAAGAGATAGGCTGGGAGGAAGATGTGTTTTTATGTGCATACTAATCAGCTTAACAAGGAAATGCTCCTAATATAAGGCCATACCTCCTCTGTCAAAAGGATATTCCAAGATAGAACCAAAATTGTACTAAGGAAGAAATGATAATGAAAGCAACAATGACTGTAATATTTTTATAACATTTTTGAGCATTTACTCTGTTCAGGCCCTGGGCTATACATTTTCCACAGGTTATCTTAAGACACCTCACAGTTACCCTTGGACAGACATATGCTTACCCTCATCATCCACAAAAGAAAACTGTTCAGTGATGGAATTGAAGTTCCTACCATGACTCCTGACTCCTATCCTTTGTGGTCTACTATCTCCCAGTTCAATCAGGTGTTTAGAACAAAATATGATTAGCCACTAAAAAATTAGCTTGTTGTAACATTAGCCAGGAAAATATTTTCCATATGTAAAAGTCAAATACTATTTTGGATGTCAAAAACAATAATCAACCACAACCAATCAACCAATCAAATGAACCACAACCATTTAAGTAAAAGAATCTGATGTGTCTGTCATTAAACAACAACGTCCTGATAAACCAGGTTATCTATGTGTTGTTTATGTTTATGCTTACCAGTTTCAAGTGCTTAACTGAAAGATGCATCATTGTTTGGGATCATTAGCTGTCAGTCAGTTAGAATTTGCATAATTTCATCACTTTTATGGGGCTTCCCTGGTGATTCAGCTGGTAAAGTATCCACCTACAATGAAGAAGACCCCAGTTTGATTGCTGGGTTGGGAAGATCCACTGGGGAAGGAATAGGCTACCCACTCCAGTATTCTTGGGCTTCCCTGGTGGCTCAGTAGGTAAAGAATCTGCCTGCAACGTGGAATGCCCGGGTTCGATCCTGGGGTTGGGAAGATCCTCTGGAGAAGGGGATGACTACCCACTCCAGTATTCTGGCCTGGAGAATTCCATGGATTGTATATAGTCCATGGGGTTGCAAAGAGTTGGACACGACTGAGTGCCTCACCTTCGTCGCTTTTATGTAAACCATGGCCTGCAGAACCAACCTCCAGGAATGCAACTTCTTTCTACTCTGCCCAGGCACAATGTGAACTGAAGTTTGAAAATATCAGGGTTCTAACCAGGTTCAAAATCTGTGGGCTGTTAGAAAATGCTACCAAGTCAACACAATTGTTCTAGGGTTGACAATGATTGACCTGAAGTAGTTTGTTTCCTTAGACTGTAGCATGTACTATTAATACCAACAAAAAGCTAAACATGTTCAAATCTTGCAAGTTCACATTAGCACCCCAATTCACCAGAATTTAGATCTCCTGTGTTTATCATACTTGAATAATAAACAGTTGACTATCCATTTACAGCTGTAAGTTGTAGGTCAAAATTTTTCCAAAAGAAAGCTGAAATGCAATACATTAACTCTACATAATATAAAAAATTTCAAATGTAGAGAAAATATATCCCTGAAATGATAGAAATTATTCTGTTTTGGCAAATATAAATCAGTAGATGAAATAAAATGTTGTGCATGAAAGCTAAAGTGTCTTATATATTGAAAAATATTTCTTAATTATAGTCTTCTCCACAAGCTACCTTTTTTCCAAGAAGCTACTACATTTCTGTTACAGTATAACAGCATATAGTAATGTCTCTGAAGAATAAGATAAGGTTAAGCCTAAGTTAATGTATACAAATTGCTGACAAACAGAAGATCCTTGAGCTCAAAGTAATACAAATTTTGGTAGAAGAAGGTATTGCCAACATGGAAGAGTATATGTGATCTGTAAGGTCAAATATAACTCTCTCCCTATTGTACAAGTCATAAAATTTGTCTCCTTTCAAATGTAAGATAGAAAAGTCACAAAATACCATCTCTCTGATGATAATGAAAGAAATGAACATTTGAAAATATGAACTCTAGCATTCCATACCTAGATTTGTGATACTCGTATTTGTATCATCTGTATCATAGTTAAATGTTTTTAAAGAAAGTAAGGATTAAATTAGGTTTCACTCAGGATTTGGGAAAACAAACAATATTGCATTTTTAAATCTATAAGCAAAAAGTAGCCTTTAGTATCAGCTCATGTTGAACTTGATATTGAATAGAAATCTTTGGTCACATGACATTTTATCAAATCAAGTCTTCCCTTTCTACACTATGAAGAGATTTTGCTTTATCCCTATGAAATAAAAAGAATTTCTAGTGAAAGTAAAAATTATATGGTTGAGTAATTAAATCAATATGCCTATTAAAATAAGTACAGATACTATCTTTCTCATGGAGCACCCAACTTCATCCCAATTTTTTATATTACATAATATTAACTCCCCCTTGTATCAGTATTGGGCATGCAGATATTGAATCCAAAATATTAATAATAATTAAAAAATGAAAAGTATCAAATGTGCATTATGTGCCAGGCAAAGATCTGAGCACTTTACATATATCAGTTCATTTAACTATTTAAACACTAACTAGTAGTATCCCGTTTATAAGGTAGTGAAATGATAGCCTGATTAATTTGCTCAAGGGCACAGTTTATGAAGGAAAGAACAAGAATGGCTAATCCAGGCAGTTCCCGTCTAGAGCCTGAATTATTAACTGCTATCTGAAAAAGCAGTAATCATTATAAGAGAAAAATTTAAGGGCTAACTTGGAGATAATTTTGCAAATATTGTTAGTTAGGGTTTCTGATTGTTAAAGTCAAATTCCATTCCCAGTCAGTTTGCTATTCCCAGAATTGCTTGAGCAGTACTTTATATATAGTAGGTACTCAATAAATAAATCATGGAACTGGCAAATGCATAAATGAAGCTGTCAATCCCAAACTTGCTCTCTACACTTAATTTAATAAATGTTATGAGATCTAACTAAGAAAAATACTATTTTGTCCAAATTATTGATAAAATAATGTACACTCAATATGGCCTCTGTCTGTTGTGGATAGTATCAAAACATAGTCACATATTTTATTAATTCAAATAAGCTAATTTTAAAGAGACTATAACTAGGAACATATAATATGATTTTTTTAAATTGTGATTTAATTGAATATGTAGTTTAATGCTTAATAAGAGCTACAATGACAGATGTCATCAAACACCTTCTTTAAGTGACGGTGGTGAAGACTCTGTAACTAAGATAATAACTTTCAAAGATAAGGCACTTTTATTTGAGTAGTTTTCATATGTGCCATCTGTGTGCTATGGGATTTACATGCCTTATCTCATTCATTCTCAGCACCACTATAAGACAGTTATTACTTTTAGGTCTTTGGGGAAGCCTAATTAAGAAGAAGAAAAATAACTTGCTCAGAGTAACCTAGTTAGTAACTAAGGAGTGGGACTAGATTCCAGAATTGGGCAGCTTGTTCCTACATAAACACCAAGCTCTCATTTGTATAACAGTACCCTAAGCTTAGGGTGGAATTGAGAGCTTTTCTTTCTTTTTTTTTTTTAATTCAGGGCTTTTCATGTGTTACCTCAGTTAAGTCTCAAAAACCTGTAAAGCTAATAAATAACTATTGCCATATCACTTTAAAGAAAATTGACAGGTCAGTTATTGCTGTTTATATAGATATACTTTTAAACCATACAAAGTTACTCTTTACTGCTCAATAATGGCCAAATATGTAAAGTCTTATGTATTCAAATTAATATGGATTAGAGACTGATATATATGTAGATAAAAGGTACAAATCATATAGATATATATATAGAGAGATGAAACAATAAAATCTTAACCATCATTAACTAGGAATAAAATGGTGCTTAACATTTTCTTCATCGTGTACAATTATGTATTATTTTTATCGGCAAAAGTAATATTTATACTTTTCATTTTTGAAACTATAAACATATTGCTCTAGATCCTTTCAGAAGGATAATTAGCTTATTTAGAGAACATATGCCCATTTGTAAATATATATCAGCAGCTCTCTATGCCCCAAACACCATTTAATAGAATTTTTATATTCAGGAAATAATTGCTCATAAGATGGTTCATCGAAGTGTTGAATATATTAGTAGAAATAGAAGCAATATATAGGGGTTTTGTTAAATCTGGCAAAACCACACATAGAATACAATGTGGTTATTCAAATTATTTTGTAAAACAATATTAAATAATATGCAAGGGTCTTTATGATAGATGCTAATTGAAAGTTAGTTTCCAAATTATATATAAGCTCTTGATTGTATAATAATAATATGATAGTGGACTCAGAAATCTAATATGCATCTACTAAAACATTAGCACTTAATTCTGCACCATGAGATTAATGGTAAATTATTTTCATTACTCATATTTTCTAAATTTTCCTCTACAAATATATATTTTAGAGGAGTCTTGAAAGAACAGTACTTTTTTAAGTTAAAAAACTTTTTTATCCAATTTCCTGCTTTACCAACAATAAATTAGATCTGCAGAAACTGAAAGTGATAACTCTCTGGTAGCTTAGTGATAGCATAAGGAAGATGAGCCAACAATTTATTCATACAATGGATAACACTAATATTTCTACTTTTGCTACATATTGTTTTTGTCACATCATCATTTATCTTCATAATAGCTAACATATTCAACATGTTTACTGCAGACACTGTGTTAAGCATTATCTCATCTTATCCTAACAGCACACCTGAGGACCAGGATACAGTGCACTTCATAATCTGTAGCATTTACTCTTGCTCTCATAGCCAGATGTGGCGACCCAGAAGATTCATCTAAGCAGCAAGTCAGAAAGAATGACTTAACTGTGGAATAAATTCTAATGTAAAATAGGAAAAGGAGACTGTTTCCCTCCCAGCACTCTGCCTACTTTGGTTCATACTTTGTATGTTTAAAACAAACACCTGATTTAGGATAGCATTCAGAATGTTAGCTTGGGATGAAGTGATGTGGAATGGAACAGTGGATGCATTTAAGGATACAGGGCATGACTCTCTTTATTTTTACTTAAATATGCAGCTCAGCTCCTGAGATGGGAAATGAAGAATTGCACAGTTGGTTCAGTTAATGCAGATATATCTCCAAGTCTGGAAGGCAGAGGAAATGGCAGTGAAGATGAAATGAGATTTCGAGAAGTCATGATGGAACGCATGAGCAACATGGAAAAGAGAATCCAGTATCTTTCAGACAATGAAGCCAATCTCCTAGATTCTAAGAATTTCCAGAATTTCAGCATAACAACTGATCAGAGGTTTAACGATGTTCTTTTCCAGCTAAATTCCTTACTTTCCTCCATCCAGGGACATGAGAATATCATAGGTGATATCTCCAAGTCATTAGTAGGTCTGAACACCACATTACTTGATTTGCAGCTCAGTATTGAAACACTGACTGGCAGAGTCCAGGAGCATGCATTTAAACAACAAGAGGTAAGAGTTTTTATACTGGAAAGTCATATGCTGGGAGTGAATCCATCTGTAACCTATCTCCTCAGATAGTCCAGGGCAGAGACAAAGTTGCAAAACTGTTTCCACATCATTCTACTTACCCTGATTTCTCTTGCAGTCTCACCAGAAAGTTCCAAATGGATTTACCTACTGCCTGTTCCAAATTCCCAGCCCAAGAGGGAGTTTGTTTGTTTTTCATCAAATATAGACTCTCTTAGCATGTTTTAATTTTATAAATACTTTCAGAATGCCTCTTGAGATTCTCTAAACCCATTAGAGTTGGTATATTATCTTAGCATATTTGGACAGATAGACACAGTTTTTGCAAATTTTAAAAGAAACCCAGAATTTCTCCATCATGAAAAGAATGAAAACCTTATTTACATGGGTAAATTGTAAAATCTAAATTTTAAAATAGTTTGTCACTCCCAAGAAGTATTGCTAAATTTTTATGTGTATAGATAACTATAAGTAAAGAATTAGAGTTTGAATAATGCATCAACATCTTGTTTCCATCACAGGATCAAACACAAGAGAGCAAGACATCTTCTAGACCACTTGCTAGCCAAAGTATTTTTGCAAAGGCCCAGATGTGACTGTTAGACTTTGGGAACCACATGGTCTCTTTTGCAATTTCTCAACTCTACCACTAGAGCAGTCATAGACAGTAGGTAGACAAATGAGTGAAAATGTGATCCAATAAGTCTTTCTTTACAAAAATAGACTTTGACCCATGGATCATAATTTTTCTCAGCTTTGCCCTAAACTATTCTGTGGCCAGCCCTCTGGGTTACTTTGTATTGAGGAGAAAGAAATTAAGAAGCAAGTTGTTTAGTTCAGAACTGGATTTTTTTGTTGTTAGGTAATTATAATTGTTCAATTTGTGAAAAAAATAAGCTCATGGATAAAACTTTATTACTTGTGTGAAAAAATTAATCTTCATATTACATGCCCTAAGATCATAATGTGAAATGTGTAAAATTTCCACCATTAGCTCAGTAAGGCTGTCATCTTTGTAGTATATTTTACTTAAATGGACCACATCTTAATGACGTTGTTTGCTATATAGATACAGTGTTATGCAGTGGTGATGAATTTTTTAAATGGATGTCTCTTAGAGAGCAAAGAAAAGCCTCTGAAGTTTTAACATCATGTGAAAACCAACTAAATTATTGACTAGAGAACAGATTAAACAGGTTAAGAAAGCACATTTTTATATTTATTGTAAGATGCAATCACTGAGAGGACAATGACATTGCTGTTTAAATATAGAAATTCCATCGGTGAACCTCATCCCAATGCCAGCCTTGATAGTCCGTGTTGTATCCCTGTCACATCTTCCAAATACTGACTGTTACTCTCTCCCCCATGGTTAATAAGTATCTAAGCATATGCAAATGTTATTGGAACATCAAGCACTCAGGCTATGGAGGGTTTAGAAAGAGTGCACAAATAAGAAAGTATCCACAGGGATGAGAACCTTGAGAGACAGAGGAAAATAAAATATCAGCTTTGGGACTAGAAACTGATTAAATATGAGGGAAAGAGGACAGGAGAAGAAATATTACTTTGTGTGCAAACAAGATTCACTACTCTAAAACCTGACTGTGTTTACACAGTTTACTGTTGTGTTCTACAACAAACAGTAGAAAATTCTTAAAGAGATGGAAACACCAGACCCCTCACCTGCCTCCTGAGAAATCTGTATGCAGGTTAAGAAGCAACAGTTAGAACTGGACATGGAACAATGGACTGGTTCCAAATTGAGGACAGAGTACATCAAGGCTGTATATTGTCACCCTGCTTATTTAACTTCTATGCAGAGTACAACATGCGAAATGCCGGGCTGGATGAAGCCCAAGCTGGAATCAAGATTGCCAGGAGAAATACCAATAACCGCAAAATATGCAGATGACACCAGCCTTATGGCAGAAAGCTAAGAGGAACTAAAGAACCTCTTGATGAAAGTGAAAGAGGAGAGTTAAAAAGTTGGCTTAAAACTCAATATTCAGAAAAATAAGATCATGACACCTGGTCCCATTACTTCATGGTAAATAGATGGGGAAACAATGGAAACAGTGACAGACTATTTCCTTTGGCTCTAAAATCACTGCAGATGGTGACTGCAGCCATGAAATTAAAAGACGCTTGCTCCTTGGAGGAAAAGCTATGGCCAACCTAGCTGCAGCTGCTGCTGCTAAGTTGCTTCAGTCATGTCTGACTTTGTGCGACCCCATAGACGGCAGCCCACCAGGCTCCCCCATCTCTGGGATTCTCCAGGCAAGAACACAGGAGTGGGTTGCCATTTCCTTCTCCAATGCATGAAAGTGAAAAGTGAAAGTGAAGTCGCTCAGTTGTGTCCGACTCTTAGCGACCCCATAGACTGCAGTCTACCAGGCTCCTCCGTCCATGGGATTTTCCAGGCAAGAGTACTGGAGTGGGTTGCCATTGCCTTCTCCATTGGCCAACCTAGACAGCATATTAAAAAGCAGAGACATTACTTTTGCTGACAAAGGTCCATCTAGCCAAAGCTATGGTTTTTCCAGTAGTCATGTATGGATGTGAGAGTTCAACCATAAAGAAAGCTGAGAACTGAAGAATTGTTGCTTTTGAACTGTGGTGTTGGAGAAGACTCTTGAAAGTCTCTTGGACTGCAAGGAGATCCAACCAGTCCATCTTAAAGGAAATCAGTCCTGAATATTCATTGAAAGGACTAATGCTGAAGCTGAAGCTCCAATACTTTGTCCACCTGATGTGACGAGCCGACTCATTGGAGAAGACCCTGATGCTGGGGCATATTGAAGGCAGGAAGAGAAGGGGACAACAGTGGATGAGATGGTTGGATGGCATCACTCACTCGGGAGTTGGTAATAAACAGGAAGCCTAGCGTGCTACAGTTTATGGGGTCACAAGTAGTCAGATACGACTGAGCAACTGAACTAAACTGAAGATCAGAGGGGCAGTGAAACAGGGTGAGAAGAAAAAGAAGACAGACACAATGAAAGAATAAGAATTTACTTGATATTGGTAATGTCCCCAATTCCTCAGAGATTATAGGTTATATATGAACTGGCTCAGCTGGTAAAGAATCCACCTGCAAAGGGGGAGACCTGGGTTTGATCCCTGGGTTTGGAATATCCCCTGGAGAAGGGAACAATTACCCACTCCAGTATTCTGGTCTGGAGAATTCAGTCCATGGGATCACAAAGAGTCGGACACGACTGAGCAACTTCCATTTTCATCATTTTCATAAACCCACATAAATGAAGATTTAAAACCAAATTGGAAACCATTTGGAAGATAGTAGAAGTACTGAACATGTTTGAAATGATACATGTGTGTATGCTTAGAGCTGTGTCTGGCTCTTTGCGACCCCATGGACTGTAGCCCTCCAGGCTTCTCTGTCTGTGGGGATTCTCCAGGAGCAGGTCGCCTTGCCCTTCTCCAGGGGATCTTCCCAACTCAAGGATTGAACCGAGGTCTCCCACATTGCAGGCAGATTCTTTACCGTCTGAGCCACCAGGATGCCTGGAAATGATATATAATAGAAGCAGTCGGAATCTGGTAATAATTGATCATTGAGTTGGAATAGATTGCACTTCCGTTTTGGAAGTGGTCCCAGCATTAGAGATGGAGGTACAAGGGAAAGGAGGAACTTGCAAGGTTAATTTTTTTAAAGCCGTTTTTTGTAAGACAGTAGTCATTTGCAGAGATTTGAAATCTAGGTCAGTGCTAGTGTGTGTGTGTGCATGCGTGCTTGCTCACTGAAAATAGTATTTGCAATCTTGTTCCCATCGCTTAAAACAATTGGATTCATCTTTGAATCTTTAGCCCAATGCAGGAATAAGTAAATTAAATAAATGCCTCAATCAGTAATTGTTTGAATAAAAGGCTTATAAGTAATACCAGCGTAATGTTTATCAAGGATAGACCAAGCATTAATTTGAAAGAAAGAAGAATACTGACTAAATAAAAGAGAGAGATGGGATTTATTATCTCTGTTTTACATAGAAAGGACTGTAAGAATGCAAAGTTAAATGCTTGTTTCTAGCAGAGCCACTGGTGGTAGATGGACAGTGTGTGGGGTTACTGTATAGCAGCAGTCCCCAGCCGTTTTAGTTCCAGGGGTGGTTTTGTGGGAAACAATTTTCCCTTGGATAGGGGGTGATGGAATTGGTTTCAGGATGATTCTTTTATTGTGCACTTTATTTCTATTATTATTACATCAGTTCCACCTCAGACCGTCAGGCATTAGATGCTGTCAGCTGGGGACTCTTGCTATACAGGACTTTTAAAGATATATCAAATGAACTTTCTCTCTTCCCAATAAAACCTATTTCAAGTAAAGTGTGGTTAATATGAGCACTGTATAGAGTTTTCAAAGAAGGGGGAAAAGGCAGCCTCAGCTTTAGGTATGAAAAACATGGGTGACTCCTAAGGTTTAGGGAGCAAGGTCACCAACTAGTCCCTTGACCTTTTCTCTGTGGATATCGGGAACTCCCTGACAGCTGGAGCAATCTGCAGCCACATCAATGATGTCGAGCATATTTATCATGTCCTTATGCTCTATAAAACATCCATGTTCATTATTTCATGTATATATGTACCATATTGTACAGAAAAGACTAAACGGGGAGGGAGGCAGCAGAGGGTAGAGACATCTTAATCTAGAACAAGATTTTGGATGAGGGAAGGCAGGCACAGTCAGAGTGATAAAAACCGACGTCTCTCTATTTGAGTGCGGTGCTCTTGTACAGGCAGATCTGGGTATACTTGCATTTCTTTCCAAAGGCTTTAGGTGACACTTTTGACCCTCTTATTTCAACTTGTCCAGTCCAGTCAAGGGAGGTGAAATTTTCTTTTCATACCTGGATTAAGGAACAGTACACCACTGATTTATTTCTTTGTGCAATTGGGAAATGAGAATTTATTAGCAATTAAACATAGAAGTCATTAGAAAAGTATAAATTATACCATGAAGACAGACGACACAAGGTAAGTAGAACAGAGAAATAGAAAATGCTACCAAGATAGATGAGAAAGTTAGGTACCCTGGAAAGAGAAAGCCTAGCTCCCAAAGGAAAACCCAGGAAATGACTTGAAAGGAAAAGTAATAAAAAAAAAATATTGTCTAAAACTTTACAACTGGAGACTTAACCTCATCACAATTTGAAAAGCAAATAGAACAAGATTTTATTGTGTCTACTCTTACTCTGAAAAATTAAATGCATTGATGATACCTAGGGTTTGAGTGCAAAAAGTAGGCATTCAGATATATTAAGTAAGATTTTTGTAAAAAAATGGTCCTGTGTATTTATAGGGTGGTATGGCAGTGGTGAACAAAAATTTTTATATTTAGTCCCTTTGATCAGATCCACTTCCAGGAAACTGTACTATAAAAGTACTTGTATAAATATGTAGATACATATAAAATTGTGTTCATTGCAGCATTATTTATGTGCATCTCAAAACTCTTTATCAGTAGGAATCAAATTATGAAACATACAATATAATTCTACTAAATTATAGCAAATAAAGCAGTATCTAAATATTTTAATAGGTAAATATTCTTAATATATTATTGAGTGAAAAATAAAGTCATCATCCAGAACATGATGCCATCTCTCTCGTTCATATTCTTCAGATATGCGTGCATATGTGTAAATGCCCACAATCTATATGTACATTTGAAAACATAAAATAATGAAATCTCAAATACAGAGGCAAAACATGTGAACATAAGATATTGTTATCATGCTAGTTGAGATTTTATCAAATCTGAAAAGCTATCCTTAATGTTCATTACCACTGAGAATTATGACATTAAGCTTTGCTATTGCTGTAAAACAATTTAGTGTACAAATCTATTGAGTTTATAGAATTGGAATTACTCAAGTACAGTATAAAGAGTTTAACTTCAAATGAATTTAAAACCATATGCCAAGTTTTAAATTTTATTTTAGTTTTAGCATTTTGACATGTAGATATTTAGGAATAGAAGCATGTCTAAGATATATATAATATATATATTTAACCTTTTTTTTCTGGCAGAGTGTAGAAATAAGCCATTCAGTTAAAAGAGGAAATGCTTCAAAACCAAAGAATTACTGTTTTAAAGTTGTTCTCTAATTTCCATATTCTTGTTCCATAATATTATTGTAATATTATCCATTTTAAAAAAATCTGACTTGTAGGGCTTCTTAAACTTATATATTTGATAATTGTGTGTGTAACAGAAATTGCAGATGTTGGCTTGTGTTTCACAGGAGATGCGTAAATTAGAGGAGCGTGTGTACAATGCATCAGCAGAAATTAAGTCTCTGGATGAAAAACAAGTGCATTTGGAACAGGAAATAAAAGGGGAAGTGAAACTCTTGAATAATATCACTAATGATCTGAGGCTGAAGGATTGGGAACATTCTCAGACATTGAAAAATATCACTTTATTCCAAGGTAAAGTATCTTCTAATTCCTCCAGAAAATTATATACTAGGATGTAGTGATACATGTAGAAATTTGGTATTGGGAATTCTATAGTTTTCAAACAGTTTTGGAGCATATATTTATTACAAATATCCAGAGGAAGGAGTCTTGGGATCTTTTCAGATGTGTTAAGGTAGCTGTCTTCTGCTGTATCTAAAACTGATAACCAATAGGGACCTACTTTATAGCACAGGGGACTCCGCTCAGTGTTATGTGGCAGATTGCATGGAGGGGAGTTGGGGAGAGAGTGTATACACGTGTGTGTGTGGCTGAGTCCCCTCACTGTTCACCTGAAACCATCACAACACTGTTAATCAGCTATCAGTTCAGTTCAGTTCAGCCACTCAGTCATGTCTGACTCTTTGCGACCCCATGGACTGCAGCACGCCAGCTTCCCTGTCTATCACCAACTCCCTGAGTTTACTCAAACTCATGTCCATTGAGTCGTGATGTCATCCAACCATCTCATCCTGTCATCCCCTTCTCCTCCTGCCTTCAATCTTTCCCAGCATCAGAGTCTTTTCCAATGAGTCAGTTCTTCACATCAGGTGGCCAAAGTGTTGGGAGTTTCAGCTTCAGCATCAGTCCTTCCAATGAGTATTCAGGACTGATTTCCTTCAGGATTGACCGATTTGATCTCCTTGCAGTCCAAGAGACTCTTAAGAGTCTTCTCCAACACCACAGTTCAAAAGTATCAATTTTTCGGTTCTCAGCTTTTTTTATAGTCCAACTCTCACATCCATACATGACTATTGGAAAAACCATAGCTTTGACTAGATGGGCCTTTGTTGGCATACTAATGTCTCTGCTTTTTAAAATGCTGTCTAGGTTAGTCATAGCTTTTCTTCCAACGGGCAAGTGTCTTTTAATTTCATGGCTGCAGTCACTATCTGCAGTGATTTTTGGAGCCCAAGAAAATAAAGTCTGTCACTATTTCCATTGTTTCCCATCTGTTTGCCATAAAGTGATGGGACTGGGTACCATGATCTTAGTTTTTTGAATATTGAGTTATTAAAGAAATGGTGAAAACTCTTAATCTCAGAGGCTAAGAGTCCACAGTTAGTCTGTGTCCCTTGTTTCTTGTCTCACACTGTATAGTTTTTCCTGAGATGTCTGTCTTGGTTTAGGGCCCTGTCACTGAATCACAGCCTTTGCGTATGCACTCTTTTTTTCAAAATTCATCCTGGAGTACTGCAGATTTGCTTCCCTTCAATTTGCTCAGCAAAATTCAAGCTGCAAATTGAGTCTTTCTGGCCTACTTTCCTGCTCTCTCGTCACTGTGCAGAGATGAATGAACTGTAGCCATGTTCACATTTGTGGGGTTAAAACCACTTCGTTGGGAAGAAGTACTTGCTGCAGGAATAGGAGGGTGCATGGGTTCCCATTGACATAAAACCAGGACATCGCTTGTGGACACCTAAAAATATGTTTCCTACATTAAGCTATAGTTTACAAGAACTTGCTAGTTGTTACTACAGCTATTTAATGCCCAGTGGTATGTAATTTATGTGATGATTATATTTTAAAAAAAGCAAAGAGGCAAAAAAATACACAACACAAATAGAAAATATAAATGTTAGTGGTTATTCTCTTAAGATGATAGAATTATGAATTAGATTTTCCTCATTTTGTCTAGGCTTTTACCCTTCCTATAATATGTAGAGTTATTATTGTAATGAAAATGCAATAAAACATTAAAGCCTAGTGGTGTATATGAAGGAAAATGGACAATGTGCCATTGAAATGGAAAATGTGCCATGGCTATTTGGAAAATTAAGTTATCAGGGAAGGAAGGTCCTAAAACCCAATTTGGATCTTGCAAAATCAGAAACAGTTCAGGAAAATGAAGAAAAGCAGGGGAAAGTGTTTCAAAAGAAGCAAAGAAAATGGACAGAATATACTTACTCATGAGATTATCTTTATTTATGTAGGCCCTTCTTAGAATTTTTCAGGTCTTATATCTTCCCACCTGATTACAATTTGTAAACGAGTGCTATTTAACCAGTGACGCTAACTATGTCTATGTATTGTCCTTGGGTTACGTGGCTGAACCATGGAAGTTGAAAAATGCTTCTTTTAAAACATTGCCTTGTAATTATTCTGTGATATATCCAGGTTCATTTCTTCCTCTTGGAATTAAAAAAAAAAAAAGCATTTGCTAAGTGTTCTGCTTTAAAGGAAGAGATTAATACTTGTCCTATGGCACTCTATAAAGAAGAGAGACATAATGCCATCTGTTTCTTGGACACAGAAAATTCAAGTGACTTAATCAGTGTTGATCAGGCTCAGTACTGGGGGACACTGTGGTATTAATAATTGCCATGCCAAGCAGTCAAAATTTCCCCTGCAACCTCCATCTTATTTTATAACATCTATATCCATCTTGGGATTCTACTTAATATTATACTTGAAAAGTTATTCCTTTACTCATTTTCACTTTACTGTCTTTCCCCACATCTCTCCCGCTTATCCAGAATTCTCTTTCTTCTCATTCTACCTATTCTTCAAAGTCCACTCCAATCTTACCTCCTCAATCAAGCCTTTTCGACCACTGCTTCTCGTGCTGACATGCATCTCTCTAACAAATACCCAAGGGTATCATTTTCAACAATATGGGTTTTGGTTATCTACTTTGTGTGGGTTTCTGTTTCTTTTGACGGTACCACACATGACTCTACTTGCACATTTCCCACAGAAGATCTAACTTAATATAGTGAAATCTGCCTGGTGATGAGGTAACAGGGAGATGTTCCCAGAGCCTTAATCATCAACCTTCTGGTTCCAATGAATCCGGCGTCTCCGTGCTAGTGGTCTGCACATAGTCACCACCCTCCACCTCCATGAGTGGCTTGGTGTCTGCAGATCAACTCAGACATGTGTCAGATCATTACATATATTGTTGGGGGGGAACTAGGACTCTGAACTTGAAGCTACCTTGCTGGACTACTGCTTTCTGTCTGCATCCCCTCACTTGTCTCATTGTTAACCATTTGTGCCTGCTCACTGGGGCTCAAGGAAGGCCTAGGAAACTAAAGACTTTTCTCTGCAAACAAGAAACAGGGGACCTGGAAAGCCTTGGGCTGGGTAGGTCCCAAAGGTCCTGCTTGATTTAAATCCCCCTTTTCTTTGATGCTCCTCAATCCTGAGGGGAGCATGGGTAAGACAAGAAGGGGTATAAAATATTGAGTAGAGAGGTTAATCATAAATTCGGCAGGGGAACTCAGTTTTAGGGGCACTGGGCTTCATTCCCAGTAGGTACACAGTACTAATGTGGACTTGTCCTGTCATTGACTCAGTGTCTCTCTCTCTGCCGCCAGGATCAGAGAACGCAGAACGGTACAGCACACATAAGTATTTAATCTGTAATCAGGCTGTCTAGTTTGGGGCTATCTCTTTGTACTACTCAATGACTGGCTACACCGCTTCCAACCAGGATGGTCAGTCTCGTTCATTCTGTATAACTGTGCAACAAACAAAAGGCTTTGGATTTACCTATGTAACTGTCTTGACAGGTGACAAATTTATTTTACCTTTGCTTTAAAACTATGATCAGTAATTGTCATTTATTTTTTTAAAGGTCCTCCTGGACCTCCAGGAGAAAAAGGAGATAGAGGCCCTGCTGGAGACATTGGTCTACCAGGCATCCCAGGTCCAATAGGTATGGTAATAGTAACTACTTCATTATGTACCACAGAGCTGAGTAGTATACAGCCATGTATGAGGAAGGAGGGTTGAGATATTTGATTGGTTCTCTGTGGGGGGTGTGTGCATGTGTGTGTGTGTGTGTGTGTACTGAGGGCATATTAAGTGTTCGGGTAGCCTCATCACCTCTAAGTTCAGAATGGTAAGCACTGATTCTTCATTTTCGAAGAACGTTAACAACATGCGGTTGTTTGTTAATTCTAGGGAGGGCTGTCTATATCACTGACTGCACACAGTATTTGGCAGAACTAGTTTGAAGTCACAGGTGAAGGAAAATATGAAAACTATTTTCACGTTGAATATATTTACAAGTCATCTGGTTTTCAAGATACCAAAAAAAAAAAACTTGAGTCAAAGGCAAATTGGATCATATTCCTTATATAGTCCTTAACTGAACATACCTGCTTAAACCTCTGCAGTTTCAATATAAATATTGACTAGAATACGGATGAGTTTTACCTTTGCTGTCAGTTACTCTCTGTATCTTACTTGGAGCAAAATGTTTCAAATTACTTTCTTCTATTTTGTAATCTTGAAAGCAATATTTTGAAAGAAGATAATAGAAGACAGGAAAAGAAAAAGATCATGAACTTTCTTTGCTCTCAAAAAAATAAAGAAGATAATAACAAGAACATGATCACCATGTTATTCTTGGCTCAAAATCAAATACCTGTATGACTTTTGAAGGTGGGGAGTGCATTGCACAGTCTAATTACAACTAGAATGGTTTGTTCTGCCCTCTACCAAAATACCTAAATACTAAGGATTTCAACTTATTTTTCTGTCTTTTGATTATATAAAATGTCCTCCTTTCTGATCAATGTATTGACCAGCCCAGTTTACATCAGAAAAACAGTTTTTAAAAATGAAAAGCATGAATTTGACACAAGCCTGCCCTTTATATCATAGAGCTTAAAAAGCCAGTATATAACGTTTACATTTCTTAAAAAAAATTTTAAATTCCTTTAAAGAAAAAAAATATATATATGTATAAGATGAATTGTTGCTGTGCCTTTGAAAGTAATACCAGGTAAGAGCCTTTATTCAGGAAAGTCTTTCTGCTTGACTAGCACCTGGCAGATCTTAGCAATGGTGTGTTAATGTCATGAGCAGGGAAGTAACCAGTGTTATATTATCTGCCAGAGTGGCTATTGTCAAAGGTCTGTCAGCTCCTCTGTTACAAATTGCAATTGTCAAAGCTTTATAACTCAACCATAAAAGTTCAGTCTGGGCTACAACTTGCTGTCCAAAGCTTCATCTTGGGAACATCTTTTGCAGCTGTTTCAGAACTATGGATGTATGAAATAGAAAGAGGGATTTAAAAGTTTCAGCTTTTGTTAATACCATAAACAGATAGCATTGCAAAGCTGCTTCAATTCTTTAAGTGAGGCTTTAGTCTGTGGCTATTGGTACTGCTCGTGTACGGTACAAACAAGCATTATCTGGCCCCTCTAAAGAGAAGCAGATTTCACTGTGGGAGTGATAAACTGACTCTCTTAGATTACTAGGTTGCCATTTGATTTGGTGCACTGCAGCGAAAATATTCAAGTTATAAGGCATCTCTCCTACCTAATTGCTGCATTCTGTTTTGTTCTTTGCCACATTGCCTATTTGTCTCATGTGTAGAACTAGAATCAGGAGCTTAAAAGTATATAATGGACTGTCTTGATAATTCTACTTTCTGATTTAAGCAGGTTTATTAAAACCCCACATATACATGCAGTTAAGCCCAGTAAACTCAGCTTGACACTCAACCATGATATGAAAGTCTGAGAAAAATAAGTGTTAATCCTAATGTTCAGTTGCTAAGTTGTGTCCAACTCTTTGCAACCCCATTGACTGCAGCCCTCCAGGCGCCTCTATCTGTGGCATTTCCCAGGCAAGGATATTGGAGTCCATTATTTATCTTAGTAGTTTTAAATAATCAATATAGTAAATATATTTTAATTGTTACTTATACTGGGGTAGATATTATGTGGATAAACTGTGCTTTATCTTAAATAATATAATAAAAATAATTTCAGTGTGCTATTTCCTTGGCAGTATGTCAGGGAGAATGACCTATGACTTTTTACTTTAAAATTTATTAAAAAAAATTTTTTACTGAATACTTTCCCTGTGCCTGGGAGACACATGTACACACACAGTTACATTATTGTTTGGGATTAAAATGGAGTAGGTATAAACAAGAGCATGCAAGATAGAGTAATATATTCCTTCACTAGTACCTAGTTTTTTTTTTAATAAATATTCTTTTATATTTCCCATTGCTTAAGTTGTGATTTTTCTGGGACAAATGTTAAAAATCCAATGTTTAGCTTACATTTCAAAGTTATCACTTCTGCCACAGCAAAATCCTGCCATTTGAAGATTCCTGATTAGACTACATAAACCTTCTAATTAAAACTTATTTAAATTATAAATTTAAATTATAATTATTTAATTATAATTAAATTATTTATAATTTTATTATTTTTATAATAAATTTTAATAATTATTAAATTATTTAAATTATAAGATTTGTTTCCTCATGTATTTTTATTTCTATTAACAATATGTTACCTATTGAATATCTGCTGTGTATGCACTAATGTTTTTCCACTTACTGTTGATGTTATCTATCAATTTCTACACATGAAATTTTAGGAAAGACATTATTCATCCATTTGGAGATTCACCTCTTTCATATCCATTAGTAAAATTAAATTGCTTCATTATTTTCTCAAATTGTTATGAAAAATGAATTATTACTAGTGTGGTTTTTTTCCCCCTTCATTTACCATGTAGGTCCTCCAGGTCTTAAAGGTGATCGGGGGCTCTTTGGTTTTCCTGGAAGTCGAGGATTCCCAGGACCAGTGGGGAAGACCGGGAAGCCAGGTATTCTGATAAAGCATATTCTCTCTATAGAACATGAAAATAAACACCAGATCATTGATATTCCTTTCAACTTCTTAGATCACAAAAACAATGGTCATCATGGTATGGACAGTAGCAGTTACATGAAGTTTATTTTGTGATCTGAAACATTTTGAAACTGATTTCTGACCATGTGAGCAAGGCTTCTGTTTACTAAAGGAAAACAGTTTAATATAAAACCACAACAGAGGATCTATCAACTTCACACCACTGTAAATCGCCATCTATCATAGAATAAAGAGTGGAAGACTGGCAAAGAAAACAAAAAAGCAAAATACTAGCCAAATAACCAATATTGATAAACAATATTAACCCCCCTTTAACCAAAACCTTCAAATCCTCTTAAGTTATAATTAGCAAAACACAGGTAGACCTGAAATCCTATCCTTTGTAAGATAATTTGCCTCCTACTGTTCAGTTCAGTTCAGTCGCACAGTCATGTCTGACTCTTGCGACCCCATGAACCACAGCACGCCAGGCCTCCCTGTCCATCACCAACTCCCGGAGTTTACCCAAACCCATGTCTGTTGAGTTGGTGATGCCATCCAACCATCTCATCCTCTCTTGTCTTGTTCTTCTCCTGCCCTCAATCTTTCCCAGCATCAGGGTCTTTTCCAATGAGTCAGCTCTTCTCATCAGGTCGCCAAAGTACTGGAGTTTCAGCTTCAACATCAGTCCTTCCAATGAACACCCTGATATCCTTTAGGATGGACTGGTTGGATCTCCTTGCAGTCCAGGGGACTCTCAAAGAGTCTTCTCCAACAATGCAGTTCAAGGGCATCCATTCTTCTGCGCTCAACTTTCCTTATAGTCCAACTCTCACATCCATACATGACCACTGGAAAAACCATAGCCTTGACTAGACAGAACTTTGTTGACAAAGTAATGTCTCTGCTTTTTAATATGCTGTCTAGGTTGGTCATAACTTTCCTTCCAAGGAGTAAGTGTCTTTTAATTTCATGGCTGCAGTCACCATCTGCAGTGATTTTGGAGCCCAGAAAAATAAAAGTCAGCCACTGTTTCCACTGTTTCCCCATCTATTTCCCACGAAGTGATGAGACCAGATGCCGTGATCTTAGTTTTCTGAATGTTGAGCTTTAAGCCAAGTTTTTCACTCTCCTCTTTCACTTTCATCAAGAGGCTCTTTAGTTCTTCTTCACTTTCTGCCATAAGGGTGGTGTCATCTGCATATCTGAGGTTATTGATATTTCTCCTGGCAATCTTGATTCCAGCTTGTGCTTCCTCCAGCCCAGCGTTTCTCATGATGTACTATGAATATGAGTTAAATAAGCAGGGTGACAATATACAGCCTTGACGTACTCCTTTTCCTATTTGTAACCAGTTTGTTGTTCCATGTCCAGTTCTAACTGTTGCTTCCTGACCTGCATACAGGTTTCTCAAGAGGCAGGTCAGGTGGTCTGGTATTCCCATCTCTTGAAGAATTTTCCAGTTTGTTGTGATTCACACAGTCAAAGACTTTGGCATAATCAGTAAAGCAGAGATAAATGCTTTTCTGGAACTCTCTTGCTTTTTCAGTGATCTAGCGGATGTTATTTTATTAGTACTTAATAATCGACATGCTCGGGCCTGTTACAGCTTGCATACACTATGATATTATTTCTACTCCTTATGCCAGTAGCCTAAGTTTGAATTGTGAACTTTGCACAGAAATTTTAGAAGGGAGCAGGGGCAGAAAAATGCAGAAGCAATTAGCTATATTGCCAAGTGGTAAGTAATAATCATTTGTACAGTCAGACAGAAGTAATGGGAGCTGGAAGCTGTGGAAGTAGGAAGTAGAGTGATTAATTCCATACAGCAGGACAAGGTGTTAATGAAAGTTCTATGGGAGCTGGCCTAAAGATGCATAGAATTCCATTTTTGTCTGTGGTTTCAGGCTTCAGCAGGCAATAGAATCACCTTTAGGGCCCTGTTGAACTTACTGGGCTCCTGGGCTCCAACTCCAGAGTTTCTAATACAGTAGGTTAAGAATTGGGTTCCCCCAAGAATGTTTACTCTACACAAATTTCCAGGTAATAGTGATGGCGCTGATCCAGGGATCACAGTTTGAGAACCACATTTCCAGTGAAGAAATGTGGAGAAACAGTAACTCTGTGCAGAGGTAGTAAATCCCTTGACCAAAGATATTCTCAGGATATCCCTTGCTTATTAAAAATTCAAATTTGCTAGAAATGTGAGCAGCAGTGCCTGGTACTAGTTTAGTTATACTTCAGATTAAAACAGTAAATGAGTCCTTCCATACAAGAGTCCAAAGAGTAATAAAATTAGAAATAAAATCTAATTGTCGTCTTCTAAATAATGACAGCCTGGACTATCTGAGTGATGTCAAAGCATTATCAGATTTCCAAGCAAAAAGTTTTTTAAAAAAGCAACCCTATTTATTTTCTCCTATTTTCTCTCCTGCTCTCCTTTTCTTCCCCACCCTGCCCTCTTTCTTCCACGTGTATTAAGTCCCCTCCCCCCATATATATAAACATATACACACACAAGGGACAATGCTTGGTACAAGGGAATGAGAAGTAATTAAGATACAGTCCTTAACTGATAAAATATACACATATAGGCAGAAAAAGGGAAGACTTTCTTTTTGATCCATCCCAGATTTATAGAGCATTTATCATCCCTGAAGAGCGCTTGGAAGATTTAATTGATGTGTAACCTTACATATATTTAAAATCCCTAAAGGACTCTGAATATAACCTGTTTAAATGAACTAGATTTTCCAGCAATGTAAATAATTTACTTCTCTTGGAATCCATTCAAAGTCTGATTCTAAGAATGCGTTATGGTCTTTCTTAGGAGTGTCTAAAGCTATAGACCATAGCAAATTCATTTATTTATTTGACAAACAATTATGAAACACTTTCTCTGTGCCATTCATGGAGATATTTATAGATAGTGAAATATATGGGTTTGGAACTCAGAGGAGAAGCCAGAGGTAAAAAGACAAAGTTGTAGTCAAGCTCATATAAATGTTCACTGAGGTCAGTGAATTTTAATAATTGTTGATTTTAATAGTATTTCATGGGTAAGCAGTGAGAAGAGAAGGGGCCTAGGATAAAGGCTGAAGTGGTTCCAGATGTACAGACAGAGCAGAAAGAACAAAGGAGCCCGAGTGAGGAGGAGAGCCCAGACAAGGTGATGTGGAAAACGCAGACAGTTGCACAAGTCGGTCAAGTAAGATGCGGCCCACAGAAAGCTCTTTGCACTTGCTGCTATGAGGAGGTTGCCTTTATTAGAGCAGTTTTGGTGGGGTTGGGTGGAAGCCAGACAAGGGAAGGCCCAGAGGTAGCTGGTGGTGGGGACTGTAGACGGGGGTAGAGAGGTCTGGCTCTGCCGAGGGGGAGCAGCAGCTCAGTTCTTTCATTTGATTTTGTGTTTTCTTTGGAAGTTAATTTGAATACTATTTAAAGGCTGATGGCCAGATGAAATACAGGAGTTGCTGAAGATACAGAGGAAGCAAAGGTGAAAAAGACTGTGAAACGTTAGGAAGAAGGTTGAAGGTGAAGAATCCAGGAGACAGGAAGAAGCACTAGGCTGAGGAGAGAGGGTGTCACATCTGAATGGATGTGGAAAGACTCTGGCTGAGCTGAGCGTGCCTGCGTGTGAAAACGGGTGCCCAGCACCCGGCTCACGGCAGGGGTCTGAAAATGCCTGACGTCATAATGGTGTCGGTGAAAATAGCTCCTCTGATCTTAGAATTTAGAGTGGCAGTATGTTACATACCATCTACATCTTGTTTTTCAGTGACTGTCAGAAATATTCGTTCTTTATTTTTGATGGAGGAGTGACATATCTGACAGGAGGTGGTTAACTCCAGATTTTGACAAAGTTGTTGGGCTCATTTTTAGTCTAAGGCATCTCTTCATAAAGGAGGAAGGAACCCCTGTTCTCTAGAAAGGATGTTTTTCATGTGTTCAGGAGTGAAAAAAGATTTCCAAATGCTGTTTGTGAGGAAATCTCTGAATCATGCTAAAATAACATAAAACATTTGTTTTTATTTATAAGAAGAAAAGTGGGTCATTGGCTCAGATCTTTGGTTTAATCTGTTCTGTTGTTTAAATACTGAAGACAAATTGCAGTATGAAAAGACTTCCAAGAATAATTTTACAACTATTTTCTAATTGTGAAAATAGTGCTAGAATGATAAAATTGTTTATTATCTTCTCTGAAAAGAATTAGAACTGACCAATTATACCATTTTAAACCGCTATCCCCAATTTTTGTTTAATATCTTAGATTTTTCCTCTTGAGGAAATCTAAAACTTTGTTATTATATCTCATAAAAGCCTACCATCAAAAAAAAAAAGTAGAAATGGTTTTTGGTACTTTGTGCAAGATTAGTGATTCTTGTCAATTTAATATTACCTGAAATGACTGAATCATAAGTAAAAAGTGAATTTAATGATGTACATTGTAACCATAGATATAAAACAATTAGAGACTTTCTCTTTATCATACTCTGATAAAGAATGGTTGGTATTTCATGAAATCTTCACAATAAAATTTTAATTTGAAATTTTAATTTTTAATAAAATCACACATTATTTTGTATTTTTTAAAATGTAGTAAATTGGGGATCAAAAAAAAAATCTTCTCTAAAAGTCAAATAAGGACAAGTGTTCAAAAACAAAGCCTAGATGAAGCAAAGTAAACTAGAGGAGAAAACAGACAAAAAAATAAAATCCAAAATAAAGAGTAAAACAAAAATTAAGTTTAAAATAATTGTACCATAAAAAAGTGAACTGAAATGAAAATATCCTCTCTGATTCACTGAGAATAAGATCATGGAGACCATTCTAGCTAAGTGATGTTGTACAACAAATAATGAGAGCTACCATCTCTCATATGCATCTCTTATGGGCAAGGCCTTTTATAAACATGGTTGCTAATTTTCAAGGCAACTCTGCAATAGAAAGTATTGTTTTTTTTCATTTTAAAGAAGAATAAACTTTAGCTCAGAAAGGTTTAAAGACCTGTTCTGAGCCACATACCTAATAAGTGGCCAAGCAAAATAATTCAACACAAGAGATTTTAAAATGATTGTTATTATCCGAAAGCTCATGAGTTTTTGAACTCTGCTTTCTGAGTTCTTGGATGAAAAGAGAGCAGTCCTTGGTGTTATTGGAGGAAATCAAGAATGTTAATAAAGATTTTGACTTAGAGATAGAAGGCACTGTGATCAGTCATGCATTTTATACCAGGAAGGTTATTATTTGCAAGACAGTCAATTGAGGACCCTTGGAAGGAGAATCAATAAGCAAAAGCAGCACTCCTCTCATGAGACGGGATTGTCCCTCGTGAAGTCTCTTGTTGGTGCTAAGAACTGATCCTCTGGATCTACCTTTCCGAATGGAACCATGGGTGGAATAGCAACCCATTAGCAAAGAGCAGGGTCTTAGCAATGTTTCCATAAGTATCTGAAGCCCTAAACCTTACTAGAATACCTTTTGTACCACACCTCTAACTATGTGAAAGAAACTTCTCGAAGCCAAAATGTCTCAAAGCCTAGAGGTTTAGACACCCCCTCAAACCTTCCCAGCTTTCCCCAGGACTGAGGTAATCAGGATCTCAGCTCTCCCAGAAGTTCATTCACAGCTCAGTCTTTGCGAGGTTCCACACAAAAGAAAAAAAAACTAGAAAGTAAGATAGAAAAATTGTAATGGGAATGGAAAATCAAGGTTTGGGAGGAGATGGAGGACACTAGACTTTCTGGGGAAGGGAGGAAGGCACAGAGAAAAAGGATAGACAGGAGCATGCTTAAGCCCCAAACAAACTGCTTACTCCTCAGTTTTGCTTACTTTAGGAAAATGGAACATTTAATGCCCTGGTAAGGAATCTGAGATAATGTATGTAAAGGACCTACCCATAAAATGCCAAGTTCATAATAGCCTTCTAAAATGATAGCTGTCATCATCATCAACATTATTATGTCTGAGCATCTGTAGGTTGTTATACATTGATGTTCTAGATAACCTTGTCACGCTCTTGTCTCCTTTTAGGGCAAACATTTTGAATTGCCTAAACTAATGTTTTTTCCTTTTTTTTTTTTCTTAAAGGAGTTAATGGACAAAAAGGCCAGAAGGGAGAAAAAGGGAGTGGGAGCATGCAAAGTAAGTTTATAATTTCTTGGTTTTTTTTTCCTGTGCGCCTTGGTAATAAACAAGCTTGTGACAGTGGTGGGCTGCTCTTGAGGTAAAGGTCGAGAACTTCAGTGTTGATCCACAGATGCTCTGAAAGTCAGCCACAGCTTTCTACAAGTAAACTGTGCTAATTGGAATAAAGCAAATAGATTAAATTACACAGCTCTAAATCTCATTACCCATTTGTATTTAGTTTTTGTGATGAGCGTAATTTTCTAAAAATTTCACACTGAAAATTGCTCAATTTTCAAGCAAATTTCAGTCTGCTGAAGGAAAATGAAGCTTATGAATAGAAACAATTACAGCCTCCTTACCTACTAACCGAAATAACCGAAATGTTACATATAGGAATTTGCACAATCTAAGAACGCTGACAGACTAATTCTGTGACAGCTGGGGTTTTTTTGTGTTTTGTTTTGATAAAAACTTGACAAGTGATATTCAATATCCCAGACCTTCAAAACTGCAATAGCATAGATTTCACAACAGGACTCTCTGTGAATGGAATGGTGATCTTATATTCCAGTGTAGAGAATCTGTAAATTGGACCTTGAAAACTAAATGTTAGATGACTTATCTTTATAAGTCAACACTTGTATGTCTAGCCTGAACCTACCAGATATAATGAAAAAATTTTGAAAGTGAATGAGGAATTCGCATTTGACTTCTCAGAAACCAATGTGTTCCTTCTCTGTGTTCACACTAGGCGCTGCATGTAATGTGTATATGTGTGTGTGTGCTTGTGAGAATAGGTGATACTCACAGAGATTATCATAATCTTTACCCATCAGGAGCCTGATTGAGACAGATTTTGGCAAATCCTTTCATGGAACCATAGAAATCTAGCAGTTCTCCATTGTAATTATTGTTTTAAAAATGCAGTACTAATTTTTCCATCTTATTAAAAATAATTATTTTAACCTAATAATGTGTGTGGATGCCACATTTAGGCAACTTAGGGTCAGCATTGTGAATGCCAGCCATTTAAGTGTGGTATAACCACATGATGCTTTCTACAGTCATTTCCATAATTGCTTCATTGTTGAACTGCGTGTGCCCTTAAATTGAACAATACTGAGTATTGTTTATCCTCAAAGTGTTTTAATGTGAGTCAGTGATTATTAGTGTTGTTGTTATCGTATTGAGGGCTTCTCAGGTGGCTCACTGGTAAAGAATCCGCCTGCCAATGCAGGCGATTCAGGAGACACGGGTTTGATCCCTGAGTCGGGAGGATTCCCTGGAGAAGGAAATGGTAACCCACTCCAGTATTCTTGCCAAGATAATCCCATGGACAGAGGAGCCTGACAGGCTACAGTCTATGGATAGGAAAAAGTCTCCTTTGTTTCCATTTATTATTTGATGTGATCACTTTGATCAGCTGTTTACTTTTTATCCATTTCTTCCCCTTTCCCCCGTCACCCACTTATTTTCACTGAGCTCCTGTGTAATTCTTCTCTATCTGCATGTTTATCTCAAAATTTATCTCTTCCTTTGGTGGTGGTTTAGTCACTAAGTCATGTCTGACTCTTGCGACCCCAAGGACTGTAGCCTGCCAGGCTCCTCTGTTCATGGGAATCTCCATCTTTGGTTCTTTATCTCCTTCTTGTCTTTTCTTAAGACATTCTCTGAGTTTCTTAACCTTGACTCTGGCCAAGCTTGGCAAATAAGGGAAACCTTTATTTTGCAGCCTGTTTAACCAAGCACTCATGTTTTCTTTTGTTACCTGAGGCTTTCAAATGCTTTGAACATTTTTTGTTTTCAGATGTATTCAGAAATGTTTTCAGTTACAAGTATTTTCATGGCTGTTTTGAAGTTTATGTGCTTGCTTTATTTGAAGAAGTGTTAAGGGGAAGTTCCATGTATAAACGTGTGTACATAGCCTCCAGATTCCTCTCCATGTATTCTCCTATGGAGAGTATATAATTCCATAATGTTTCAAAAACACACAAAGAATCACATCCAGAAATATCTACACAGTGTATTCTGTCTTCTTATTTAAGTTAGCATACCAATCATCTGCCATGGCAATACTTATGGTACTTTTTTCTCTCTCACTGGCTACACACTATTCCATTAATATAGTGCTGCCCTAATTAGCATAATATATCATTCAATTCCCTAATGATGAACACTTGATGATTTTTGTTTGCTTTAGCTTGGCTTTAAGAAACAATGCTACTTTCAGCACTCTCTTACATGATGTTTTGGGAATGTTTTTTAATAGAGAATTTGCTAGAAGTATAATTAATAATTCAAAGGTGATATGCATTTTACAATTTGGTGGATTCTTGCAAATGGCTCCTAAAAGGTTGCACCAATTTATTCTGTATGAAAGTGCCTTATTCCCCACATCTTCAATTAATTCTAATATATGAAAATTGATGTTGAATTATTTTGCTATAATTTTTAAAAATATTTTTAAGTGTGATTTAAATATAAAGAAAATAATAATTGACTTCCTGTTTTGTTTGCAGGGGGGTGTTCAGCTTTTTTTAAATTAAGTTTTATTTGAATATAGTTGATTTGGCTTCCCATGTGGCACTAGTGGTAAAGAACCCACCTGCCTTTGTAGGACACATAAGAGACTCGGGTTCAATCCCTAGATTGGGAAGATCTCCCGGAGTAGGGCATGGCAACCCACTCCAGTATTCTTGCCTGGAGAATCCCATGGACAGAGGAGCCTGGTGGGCTACAGTCTATAGGGTCGCAGAGTTGGACACAACTGAAGCGACTTAGCATGCACACACATAGTCAATTTATAGTGTTGTGTTAGTTTTTGCTATGCAGCAGAGTGAATCCACTCTTTTTTAGATTCTATTCCTTTATAGATCATTACAGAGTATTAAGTAGAATTCCTTGTGCTATACAGTAGGTCCTTGTTAGTTATCTATTTTACATTTAGTGGAGTGTAAATGAAAATCCCAATCTCCCAAGTTATCCTGCCCCCCCTTCCTCCTTGGTAACTGTTTTTTTTTTTTTTTTTTTTCTGTATCTGTCATTCTGTTTCCATTTTGCATGTAGGTTCATTTGTACCATTCTTTTAGATTCCACATATAATTAGTATCTTATGGTATTTGTCTTTTTGTGTCTGACTCACTTCATTTAGTATGACAATTTCTAGGTCCAACCATGTTGCTGCAAACAGCATTACTTCATTCTTTTTTATGGCCAACTAGTTTTCCACACCACATCTTCTTTATCCATTCCTCTGTTGATGGACATTTAGGTTGCTTCCATGTCCTGGCTACTGTAAATAGTACTGTGGTGAGCACTGTGGTACATGTGTCTTTTCCAATTATGGCTTTCTCAGGATGTATGCCCAGGAGTGGGAATGCCGAATCCCATGGTAGTTCTATTTTTAGTTTTTTAAGGAACCTCCATACTGTTCTTAGTAGTGGCTATACCAATTCATATTCTCACCAACAGTGTAGGAGGGTTCTCTTATCTCCACAGCCTTGCAAGCATTTATCATCTGTAGATTTTTTAATGATGGCCATTCTGACTTGTGTGAGGTGATACGTCATTGTAGTTTTGATTTGCATTACTCTGGTAATTAGAGATGTTGAGCATCTTTTCATGTGCCTCTTGGCCATGTGTGTATCTTCTTTGAAGAAATGTTTATTTAGATCTTCCACCCATTTATTGATTGGACTGTTTGTTTCCTTGATATTGAGCCCCATGGGTTGTTTGCATATTTTGGAAATGAATCCCTTGTCGGTCACCTTGCAAATATTTTCTCCCATTATGTGAGTTGTCTTTTCATTTTGTTTATGATTTTCTTTGCTATGCCAAAGCTTATAAGTTTAATTAGGTCCTATTTGCTTATTTTTCTTTTTATTCTCATTACTCTAGGAAGTAGGTCAAAAAAGATCTTGCTGTGATATTTGCCAGAGAGTGTTCTATGTTTTCCTCTAAGATTTTTATAGTATCTGGTTTTACATTTAGGCCTTTAATCCATGTTGCATTTATTTTTGTGTATGGTGCTACAGCATGTTCTAATTTCATTCTTATTTCCTCTTTCATATATGTGTCAGGACCAGCATAACTCCCTGATCGTATTAGGGCAGGCCCCTTTGAAGATCAGGTGGGTTGGGCGGGACACCCCGTGCTACCATCTCATTAAAAGGCCCTTCATCTCTGGACAAGTCATCAGCACAACTGACTCCAGGATCCCCTTGTGGCTCCTCCAAACGACCTTGGTTCCCACGTGGTGTCAGCTTCCGCATGCCTTCCTCTCCTGGTCCTTTGGTGCTGTTGGGGCCTCTGCTCTCCTGCTCATACCTGTCCGCTCTCCACCACCTCTCCATGACCACTGTCCCTGAGCTGGGATGCCTCCATATATTGACTTGCAGACTGCTCTCTCCTACCCTCCTCAGAGCCAGGCCAAGATCACTCTGCCACCCTCTCATCTAGTGTCTCCTGAATCCGTTGGCTCCCAGGAGAAATCTCATGGTAACAGATTATATGTGAGTTCTTTACCTTCAAACATATCAGTCTCAGCCAGAGGTAGCAATGCCATAAAGGAATCCATTTGTTTGTTCAGCATATGTTTACCATGTACCTCCTAGAGCTAGACTTAACAGCTAATAAGATAGCTGTTGTCTCTGGCCTTCCAGAACTAATTGTCCCTGAAATACATAGACATAGACAGAAGCATTTATACATTAGAGCAGGGCTAGATGGGGGAAGGAACTGGGCTCCGTGGGTGTTCAGAAGGGATCAAGAGTCTTCAATTCCTTAGAATTTTAAAAAGGTAAATTGACTTTGATTTGCTTAGTTTACCTTCTTGTCTTCTTATTCTCCAGTTTATGGCATATGTTTTTCAAGTTTTATCATGAAATCAAGTGGAACTGGGGCAGTTCCTTCAACATTTTTGAGCCAAAAAATCAGAATTTGTTGCCTTAAATTATCTGGCTCTTTCAAGCAAGAATATTTTGATCATAAAAAAAATAATGCTGAAAAAAATGCTGAAACTTGTTTTATTCTATAAAGCTTTTTTCACCAGCCTGCTGCATTTAATATCCTTGGTAAAAGCACATGTAAAAACAAAGTTTCTAAGTGTGTTAGTTATGTTACTCAATAAAAACTATAAAGAAAAGCATTTTTTTTAAGGAATTCTTTGTACTTTAAATATCCTGTATAGATCCTGGAGAAAAAGAAATATTTCAGTACAACTGGAGATATTTTTTGTAGGTAAAAGTGCTGAAAATGAGAAAGGAGAAAAAGTAGGAAAAGACAAACTACAAAAATAGGAAGCTATGGGACTTCTTGTTCATTTTGAATGTCTATCTCTCTCTATTAATCAGCAGATGGAATTTTCTCACCTCTCCTTCCCTTCAAGTTTTAACACATATAGTCCCAGGATTCAGGATATTAAGGTTCTAGGAGAATTCTCAGTTGCATCCCTATGTGTCTCCCCACTTTCATTCACTCGCCTGTGAAATGGGCATTGTATCACTCACCTCACAGGTTTGTCTTGAGAGTCACATAAGATACTCTGTGTATGTAGATGCTCTGTAAAATCATGAAGCGCTTAATACTCGTAAGGCATAGTTCCCGGTGGGTCTCTCTAACCTGGAGCTATTCTTTCTCACTGGTCCAATGCAGACATTTAAATCCACAATCAGAACACAAATGTGTGCCAAATGAAAATGCAAGAAGCCAAATAAATGCCATGGACAAAAAGAGAGATGCTGGAGACTTGGATGAGATTTTACATTAGACAGAGCAACGCAAGTGTGACCAGATCACAAATCAGTGAGTTTGTCTGAGCCGAGGAAGAGAGCGTAAGTTATAAATAAAAGGAGCGGCTAAACAGAGTGCCCACCAGAGGCCAGAAGCTGTCAACACAGGTCACAACCAAATGTCAGGCTAATAAAACAGGAGTTCCAGGCTCTGAGGAACGGAGGATGAGCCCTGGAGGACGACACTGCTGATGAGAAAGCTCCAGGAAAGGTTGAAACAAATTAGAGCTGTCAGTGGTACTCTGGGTTTATGCCAGCTGGACACTAAGGTCTCCAGGAGAAGAGGGGCAGGGAGCAATCAGACCACCCATCCTCAATGCTAGCAAACTAGCAACATTGAGGAGTCAGTTATTGCAGACGTCTGAAGATGAGTCGGATCTCTGTGCCTGTGGTTTCATTGGATGGGGTGTCCTACCTTGTTCCATGCTGGGGGCCAGGCAATGGCTGGGAGCCGTCTTCCCTTCCAGCAGGACTCGGTCCACGGTGGCCGCAGGATAACCTGAACCCAGACTCCCTGGGACACCATGCTAGGGGATTCAGTTCACAAGCTATCTGGCTCTTCAGGCTGCAAAGAACTTCTTAAGTGTGTGAAATACTAACCTGAACTTTCCACATTAGGGCAGAAGGGCTTTTTCTCTAGACAAGAGTAGATGCTGAATGTCTAGTTCAAATGGACACATGACAGCCGATTTAATAACATACTAAAGAGAAAATAAGTCTGCATCAAGTTCTAATGCTTGTCCTAATAGTTTGCTATGTTCTCATTCTAACCTCAACGTGTATGAGTTTCAGGCAAATGGAATTCCTGCTATACAATTAAATACTCTGCATGATGCTCTGTCCTAAACATACCAAGTACTAATGTCTGTGTTTTCTGCTGTGCATTTTGCCCAGTAAGACTATATACAGTGAAACTCATACCATGATATGAAATATCAGTATGTCTTTCATTTGATTACTACTGAGGACTCAGCACACCCTTGAATGAATCTTGGTCTTTCTCAAAGCAATCAGCTGACCAAAGTCAAGGCTTCTTCTCCAACCACAAAATAATTGTAATAATGAGCATTTGGAGAATATTTTCTCAGCACCAGGGGCTTTAATACATTATCTCATCTGATCTTCAGAAGAGCCTTTGAGGTAAGTCTTATCATCAGTCCCATTTTATAGATTAGAAACTGAAGCTCACCGCTAATAAGTGGTACAACAGAAACGCAAAACCTGGTGTGTTGATCTCCAAAGTCCCTTTTGTTTCCATCCAACACTCCCACACTAGTTTTCTATATTTTTATACATAAATATCAAGAATATTTCATATGGAGTGTGTGGAGAGAGGGAGAAAGAAGGGAGAGAAAGAGATTTGTAATGAGCAATTTGATTATCTAGGATGGGCCTAATCATTTGAAGACCTTATGGAAGAAAAAGTTCTTAGAACATGAATTCCATTAGGTCAGATTCCAAGAAAGCATTTTCGTTTAATCTCTGTTTATGTTTCTTCCTTCATATCCTGTTTCAGCCACTGCCTGCAGTCTCTCCCTAAAGAATATTAACTCAGAAATATAGTCTTTCTGGAATGCTCACCAAGCTTCCATTACCTTGCTGAGAGCTACTCATGTATGCCAGGGGAAGAAGCTACCTGTTAATATTCAATCTTTATTTCAGTAACTGGCTCCATTTGAACACTTTTTTTTTTCCCAATTATGTTGCTGCTTGGATGTCCCATTTCTTTCATCATGTCTCTTGTTTAACTGCTCACTGTCCTTTCCTCAGTGGCCCAGCTGGGCTTCAGCAGAGCAGTGTCCCCGAACAGTGATGGCTCCATGTAACTTACATAAACACTGATCATTCTCAACAGTTATGTGGTGTTTTCAGCTTTATATGATTCCACAGATGGTTGCTAAAAACACATAGTGTTCCATTAAGAAGCAATAGATGTGTTCCTTAATAGTGTGTATAACTAATATGTCTTGTAAATTGAAATAGAGATTTAAATCAGTAATGAGTCTAGGGCTTAGCACTGGTCCTGTTTAGGACCTATCCCAGCTGTTTCACAGCTTGACTCTCAGCAGAGATAATGAGAAGGAAACAACAACAACAACAAAAAATCAATACAGTTCCAGCCGGGTCTTTTGCATCAGCAAAGTTTGTAATTCACCCAGGTATGTGCCAGAGTTCAGATGGAGCAGAGAGACCCAACATGCCACTTCCCATGTCTCCACAAGCTTGGAGGCACCAATGGCTTTCCTTCCTTCTTCAGAGAACTGGGTCCTGGCTTCCTGCTCTGCTGTAAACATCGTCTTACACTAATCCAAGATTGTTTCTTTTGTGAGCGCACTGAGTCCTAACCACTGGACCACCAGGGAATTCCCAGGTCACAACGGATCATTTGCCCCCTTAACCTGGTTCTCTGGCCACTGTGCTCACTACAATGCAAATCTCAAGATCAGATTCCTTAGAACAGCCAGAGGAGTTACTTGCTTGCACATGAAGTGTCCCGGAAATATCTCCCACTGTGGCTTACCCTGCAGGACGCTTCCTGGGTGCTCCGGTTACCCTCACCCCCGTTTCTGCTGTGTTCTCACTCACATCCTGCTTAATCCACTGCAAAGTAAGAACTTTTAAGTTGTAACAGATTTACTCAGTATCATCTGACTTTACTACCATTTATTTTCATGCAACACATTCTCAATCTTTTAGTTATTGAACTATGGGTGTTCACTGTCATCATGGTTAATTTTGTTAAGTCACTAATTTCCAGTGCAACCAAGTGTCTACCACCCAGCTATTCCGCAGTCCTCAAATCCGGGGTGGGGTTGGGGGGTCAGTCCTTTAATTCTGAAATAAAATTGTAATAGATTGTTTGAGCACCACCCTCATATCCTAAGGCAATTCCAGTGCCTCCTGTCTAAAGCAGTTTGATGAAAATATGAAAAAAATATATTCCCTTCATCTCCTCTTTCAAACCCCTGCAACAACTGTGATAGTGGGTTTAATAGGGTTTCTAGCAATTCCTTTTCTCCTGAAACCTCAGAATGTGCCTTTATTTGGAAGTAGGGTCTTTGCAGGTGTAGTTAGGCTAAGATGAGGATTCTGGATTCTGGTGGGCCCTGAAGCCAGTGATGGACATCTTGATAAGAAAAGAATGCCACAGAGACACTGTAAAGACCATATGGAGACAGAGGCAAGGATTAGAGTGATCTGGTCACAAGCCAGAGAATGTAAGACTTGCTGGAGCCATAAGAAGCTGAGATAAAGAAGGATTTCTCCCCAGAAATCCTTCAAAGAAATTTCTTCAAAGAAAACAAGGCCCTGCCACCATCTTGATTTCAGACTTCTGATGTCCAGTACTGCGAGAATAAAGTTCTGTGGTTTTAAGCCGCACAGTTTGTGACCATTTACTATAGTTGCCTGAGGAAACTCACACCCACACATCTTTGTTGTTGCTTCCCCCCGACATCGTTCATTCCAACAATGAGCACCACATGTCTCCCTTCATTTGAGAATGTTCCCTAGTTCTCCCTGGGGATGTAAGAGAATTTTACTGAAGAATCACACCTAACAGGAAATGTTAGCAGAAGAGTCTACAACTTCAAGCTGAACCTTGAACTTGACTGTGTTGAAAACCAGCTAGATTAGACACCAAATTTTCCTCACTGGCCAATATCCTCAGACTCTCCCCTGCAACCAAAAAACTTTACACACTCTTGCTCAGCTGGGATCTTCTCCCTCCGGTTTCTCCCCTTTACTTTGTTTTGGGATTTCCAGAATACTTGTTTCTTTCAACTTCCAGAGAAGATTCAAAATATGTTAAATTATTTTTCCAAGAAGTTCAACATATTTCTCCAGACATCTGATATCCATTGTAAAAGAAAAAATCCGTCAATCAAAGGAAGAAATGGAAAATTTCATTAGAGCCAAATTTGAGGATGATAGCTTGGGAAGAGCATCTCAGAGAGCTCCATTGAAAGTCAAGGCCCAGTTGCAAAAGTTTTTGAGACAGAGGACTGTGCATCAAATGATGGTATTATTGACAGTTTACATAATCCAGATCTTCAGGTCATCGTGCTAGGTCATGTGACCCCTTACAAGCTCTAGAGGGAACGTTATCTTTAAGGAGCTGTCTTGATGCTAGGACACTGTTCCTTTTTACAGCTGAGCAGGTATTTCTGCTGATGGGTGAGGTCTGGTTGATGCATAATGCAGATATACAATGAACAGTGGGGGCAGAAGAGGTCAAAGGGCAGAAAAAAGTTATGTTTAAATTTTTTGATCTTGCCATAAAATATAAATTCTATTTCACACCAGATTGTGCCTTTCATAGCTAAATACATCACTAGACTAATTATCTTAAAAAAAGAAAATCAGATCCCTTTCCAGAGGAATTTTGTTATATTACAAGGACTTCTGGGTTAACTTGCAACTAGACTTCTACAAAAAATTTTTTGCTATATTTGGAACTCAAATACAATAATTACCATTGGGTAATAAATTTAGCCTTAAATCATAATTCCACTAAATGATTTAAAGTAAATAAAGCATGACAATAAGGCAAGCAATATGATAATAATTGAAATGAAATAACTACACTCCTCAAGTCATTTTAACCTCTGTTCTTTTCTTCCACTCAAGTAGCAGTGCTGGACACATGCAGAGATGCCTCAGAGTTCTCATTCTTCTTGACTTTTCTTTTCAAAATTAAAATTTTGAAAGCTGGAGCTTGTTGCAGGAAAGAAAGTGGGGTGCAAGAAGATGGTCACGTCTCAGGTCTCAGGCGAGTCCCTGGGACGGTGCATAGTATGGGTTCTTGGCTTCCCTCAGGGAAGAATTCAAGAGTCATAGTAAAGTAAAAGATGGCTTATTCAGGAAGATACACACTCCATAGATAAAGTCTGGGCCATCTCAGAAGGTAAGAGGCCCCAAAATACAGGGTGGTTAGTTTTTATAGGCTAATAAGTGGGAGGATTATTCCAACTATTTTGGGGATGGAGTGAAGATTTCCAGGAATTGGGTCACTGCCCTCTTGTCTGTTTATGGCTGAGCTTAGAACTGTCTTGGTGTCTGTAGGTGAGTCATTTAGCTTTCCTATGTATTATAGTAAGTATATAATGAGGCTGAAGGTCTAGTGGAAGTTCACTTGTCCACCGTTTTGGACCTAGTTGGTGCTAACCAGTCTATACTGTGTCTGCAACATCTCTGTCATTCTTTTAAAGGTTGTGCCCTGCCCTCTTCCTGTCCTATGTTTGGTAGATTCATATTTTTTCCTAACTTTCCGGAAAAGACTTACATATGAAGCACTTCTATAATTTATTTTGGGCTCATGGATGGCTCCATCAGCAGCCTTATGAACATGAGACTTAAAATAGATTTCTTTAAATAAAATAGATTTCAAATATAAAGACAGGAAGAAAGAAAAGTTACAACAAATAGCTGATACATAATCATGTTTACACCACCTGCATTTCAGAGGTGTTGTCCTTCTACCATACTGACTGCATGTATTTACTTTAAGAAATATGTTAACTTGCACAGTTGAAGTCCCATTTATGCTTGCCTGTCTTGTTTTTCTAGGTTAAACTTCCATCATGGAGTTTACACGCTTGGTTCCATTCATGCTTCTGTATATTTACTACATGTGTATGTTTGCATAAATGGTAGATGGTATTATTTTCTGTTTTATATAAATAACATTATACAAGATCTCTCATTCTAAGCTTGTTATTTTTCTCAGTTTTATGAATTTCGGCTTTATTTGAGTAATAGACCCCTTAAAACAGTAAGGACATTAGTGAATATCTGGCCACCACTTATTTTAATTAATCCTAATTTTAAAAATAATATAATTTCTGAAAATAAGAAAAATATTTTATATTCAATTCCTATCCCCTATAGAAAATTACTATCAATATTCTTGGATACTTCCTTCTAGTCTTTTTAAATATCAACTTTTTGGCATAGTAAAATAAAATATTAATATAGTCACTTAATTTTATATTACCATTTTTTTCATTTTCTACATGATTCCTTTGACAATTACGTTTAATGCCTCTAAAACTATCCTTCTAATGTATATACTATAATTAATTTACCTATTCCTCTATTCCAGATATTTAATGTAGTTGTTTTACTTCTTCCTTTAAAAATAAGCCTTCAATAAACAAACAAACAAGTAAACAAAAAAACCAACAATGGCCACTGAACTTGGTAACTTGCACTAATTTGAAGTTATTTTCTCAGATTAAAAAACCTTCTTCTGTAAGTTACCTGCTCATTATTTTTTGTTTGATACCTTATGATTATAGACATACGAATGAGCTATTTGTATAATAAGTATTTCACATATTGTTTTTATCTTTCTTATAGACTTTTAATAATATATAGAAATTATCAGTACTCTACTCTTCCTTCTAACCCTAGGAAATAAGTATGGTAAGACTGCCTTTAGAAAATTAAACCACAGTGAATCAGAGCAGAGATATGTGAAATCCCCTAACCTGATGAAATATATTAACATATAGAAAGAAAAATGTGTTAAGCAAAAGAGCATGGGCCAATCCCAGAGGCAAAATCTCACTGCTCTGCCTCATTGTAAATTAATAAATTAATTAAACGAATAATTCACTGATTATGATTTGACTTCTTGCACAGATTGCCCACAGAGAGAAAATGGCCTTGTCAAGTAGTTAAAAATATTCCTGTTTTTTGAGGCAATTACATTTCTGGTTGTAAATTGCATTGACATTTAGTCCCAAGATTCTGTTTAACATTAGTCTGCCACTAAGAGATAAATCCACTAAACCTAAAAATCAGGCTTTGGAATTTGTGAGGCTTCTGATCAAACCCTCCCACCAGACCATTCCACATTAGAGGGCTCTTAGTGGACAACCATGGAGATTTTTTTCCTGTAATAGGACTCTTTTTTTTTTTTTTAATCAACCTTCTCTGCGCAATTTTCTTTACTGCTTCTGCACATAGAAACAACATTCTCTCTAGAGATGGATGACATACTAAATTCTATTCCTTTCAGTGTTTGGTATTTTAAACATTTGCCAATTTAATCCACTCAGGTCATAGAGATCACATATCAAGAGTAGCTCAAAATTCATTCATTCATTTATACCATCATGCTTCATCAAGTGAAATTTGGTCAGGTATGGAAAAGATAACTGGAAGGATTTCAGTATGGGGGCGAAAATAAACCAGTTTCCGGTGCTTTGTAGGTCAGCAGTGCTGGGCTCTCAGGTAGCTCAAAGAATAAACACTCTGCCTGCAATGTGAGAGACCTGGGTTCGATCCGTGGGTGGGGAAGATCCCATGGAGAGGGAAATGGCAACCCACTCCAGTGTTCTTGCCTGGAGAATCCCTTGGACAGAGGAGCCTGGCGGGCTACAGTCCATGGGTGGCAGAGTCAGACAAGATGAGCGACTAACACTTTCAGTGCTGTCCAAGCTTGAGAAGGGTGTCTATCAAAATTGGGCGCTGAGGGTGAAGAAATGGGAGGTGTTGGTGGGGGCTGCGAGGAGGAGAGGGTATGGGGGATCGAGGGACCAAAGCCCCAGGAATAAAGGAGGGAAGGCTTATTTGGAAATGTGAGTAATTATGTAACTGAAGAAAAGGGAGCAAGAAGGGAGGGGCAAAGAGGTTTTCAAAGCGTTAAACTGGAAACGTAATTAGAGGTTAATTACAGCCTTACATCCAAGGTAAGAGAAAACCAAGTCAGATGGTAGGCACTGAGAGAGGGCATCAGAGGGCAGACAGACTGAAACCACAATCACAGACAACAGGCCAATCTGATCACAGGATCACAGTCGTGTCTAACTCAATGAAACTAAGCCATGCCGTGTGGGGCCACCCAAGACGGTTGGGTCGTGGTGGAGAGACCTGACAGAATGTGGTCCACTGGAGAAGGGAATGGCAAACCACATCAGTATTCTTGCCTTGAGAACCCCATGAACAGTGTGAAAGGGCAAAAAGATAGGACACTGAAAGATGAACTCCCCAGGTCAGTAGGTGCCCAATATGCTACTGGAGATCAGTGGAGAAATAACTCCAGAAAGAATGAAGGGATGGAGCCAAAGCAAAAACAACACCCAGTTGTGGATGGGGACTGGTGACAGAAGCAAGGTCCGGTGCTGTAAAGAGTAATATTGCATAGGAACCTGGAATGTTAGGTCCATGAATCAGGGGTCATGTGGCAGGTTTTTCCCTACTGAAATCCGCTATCATACTAGTCTTGTGTTTTCAATTATATCAGGGGTTGCCAAGCTTTTTCAGAAAACAACCAGCTAGTAAATATTTTTGATTTGCTTGTCAGAAGGTCTCTGTCAGACTATTTAACTCTGCTGTGTAGCCTGAAAGCAAACCTACATCGTATGTAAACTAACAGGCATGGATGCGTTCCACTAAAGCTTCAGTGGAAGTTGAGTTGAGTTGAGTTAGGTCGCACAGTCACGTTCGATTCTTTGCAACCCCATGGACTGCAGCACACCAGGCTTCCCTGTCCATCACCAACTACTGAACTTTCAAAAACTCCTGTTCATCAAGTCAGTGATGCCATCCAACCAACTCATCCTCTGTCATCCCCTTCTCCTCCTACCTTCAATCTTTTCCAGCATCAGGGTCTTTCCCAGTGAGTCAGCTCTTCGCAATCAGGTGGCCAAAGTATTGCAGTTTCAGCTTCAGAATCAGTCCTTCCAATGAATAATCAGGACTGATTTCCTTTAGGATGGACTGGTTGGATCTCCTTGGAGTCCAAAGGACTCTCAAGAGTCTTCTCCAACAACACAGTTTAAAAGCATCAATTCTTCAGCACTCAGCTTTCTTTATAGTCCAACTCTCACACCCATACATGACTACTGGAAAAACGATAGCTTTGACTAGATGGACCTTTGTTGGCAAAGTAATATCTCTGCTTTTTAATATGCTTTCTAAGTTGGTCATAGCTTTTCTTCCAAGGTGCAAGTGTCTTTTAATTATAAGGCTGCCATCACCATCTGCAGTGATTTTGGAGCCCAAGAAAATAAAGTCTCTCACTGTTTCCATTGTTTCCCCATCTATTTGCCATGAAGTGATGGGACCAGATGCCATGATCTTAGTTTTCTGAATGTTGAGTTTTAAGCCAACTTTTTCACTCTCTTCTTTCACTTTCATCAAGAGGCTGTTTAGTTCTTCTTTGCTTTCTGCCATAAGGGTGGTGTCATCTGCATATCTGAGGTTAGTAATATTTCTCCTGGCAATCTTGATTCCAGCTTGTGCTTCCTCCAGCCCGGCATTTCTCATGATGTACTCTGCATGTAAGTTAAATAAGCCAGGTGACAATATGCAGCCTTGACATACTCCTTTCCCCATTTGGAACCAGTCTGTTGTTCCATGTCTGGTTCTAACTGTTGGCTCTTGACTTGCATACAGATTTCTCAGAAGACAGGTAAGGTGGTCTGGTATTCCAGTCTCTGGAATTTTCCACCATTTGTTGTGATCCACACAGTCAAAGGCTTTGGCGTAGTCAATAAAACAGAAGTAGGTGTTTTCCTGGAACTCTCTTCCTTTTTCTATGATCCCAGATGTGGGCAATTTGATCTCTGGTCCCTCTGCCTTTTCTAAATCCAGCTTGAACACCTGAAAGTTCTTGGTTCACATATTGTTGAAGCTGTGCTTAGATAATTTTAAGGTTTATTTAGTAAATAAACTAAAGCTTTATTTACAAAATAAACAGAAAGCTATGATTGGCTTAAGGGCCATATTTTACTCATTACTGGTCTCCATGAGCCTCTTCAAGATCCATCATGTTTGGAAATAACAAGTCAAATATATTCCTTCTGAAACCATACGGTAGGTTTTGTCTGTCTGCAGAAATTCAGCCTATTGGGCTGAAAACTCCTCTTTGAGAAGGTTAGTGTTAAATAGGAAAGTAGTTAAAAAATTAATAAGTAAGGTGTTTAATAGTATGATAATATATTCAAGTACTCTCACCTTAAAATGTAAATCTCAAAATTTTCAAAACTTGTAAAAGTAAAAACTTCAGATTTATATTTCATTTTGAAGAATAAACCCAAACTGGGTACCTCAGATTGGAACTTGAACTATGTGCTGGGATTTGAACCCTGCCAAAACCCACCATACCTGGTTTCAGGACCTAGGGAAGCTCAGGTTCTTGATGTATCACTGCAGAAAGAATTTAGTGAGTGACAAAGTGATAGGTAGGAAAAGTGGATTTACTCAGATTCAGAGATAAGCACATACCACAGACAGAGTGTGGGCCATCACAGACCACAAGTTCCTATATGAAGTGTGGCCTGTTTAGTTTTTATAGGCTGGCAACTTCATATGCTACTGAGTGAGAAGATTTGTTGGTGGTCTCTGAGCAGAAAAAAACATTGCAATCATTTGGGTCTTTTGCATATTTTTCTGGGTGTGTTCAGCCTTCTTGGCCATATCCCTATTTTTAAAAAACTAATAAGTGAATTGGAGCAAATGATTCACTGGAGTCTGAGGCCCAGCAGTTGCTTTCTGAATTTTGTGCCTGATGTCTGGGGCAGACTGGGCTATGAAATACATAGCTAAGGGGGCCTGTCCCTCAGGGGAGGAGGGATTCATATTTGTATACTTCCTAAAAGTCTCCAACACTTTGGCAGCTGATGCGAAGAACTGACTCATTGGAAAAGACCCTGATGCTTAGAAAGATTGAAGGCAGGAGGAGAAGGGGATGACAGAGGATAAGATGGTTGGATGGCCTCACCAACTCGATGGATTTGAGTCTGAGGAAGCTTCAGGAACTGGTGATGAACAGGGAAGCCTGGTGTGCTACAGTCCAAGGGGTCGCAAACAATTGGACACAACTGAGCAACTGAACTGAGCTGAACTGAACTAAAAGTCTCCTAAAAGTGTAGAGTTCTGACAAAACATGGTCCACTGAAGAAGGGAATGGTAAACCACTTCGGTACTTTTGCCTTGAGAACCCCATAAACAGTATGATAAGGAAAAAAAAAAAAAAGGACATTGAACTCCCCAGGTTGGTAGGTGCCCAATACGCTACTGGAGAACAGTGGAAAAATAACTCCAGAAAGAAAGAAGACAGGGAGCCAAAGGAAAAACAAGACCCAGCAGTAGATGTGACTGGCAATGGAAATAAGTCCCATGAGGTAAAGAGCAATATTGCATAGGAACCTGGAATGTTAGGTCCATGAATCAAGGTAAATTGGAAGTGAGCAAACAGGAGATGGCAAGAGTGAACATCGACATTTTAGGAATCAGTGAGCTATAATGGAATCAGTGAACTAAATGGGAATGGGTGAATTTAACTCAGATGACCATTATATCTACTACTGTGGGCAAGAATCCCTTAGAAGAAATGGAGTAGCCTTCATAGTCAACAAAAAAGTCCAAAATGCAGTACTTGGTTGCAATCTCAAAAATGACGGAATGATCTCTGTTCATTTTCAAAGCAAACCGTTCAATATCTCAGTAACCCAAGTCTATGCCCTGAACAGTAATGCTGAAGAAGCTGCAGTTCTATGAGGACCTACAAGAGCTTCTAGAACTAACACCCAAAAAAGATGTCCTTTTCGTTATAGGGGACTGGAATGCAAAAGTAGGAAGTCAAGAGCTATCTGGAGTAACAGGCAATTTTGGCCTTGGAGTACGGAATGAAGCTGGGCAAAGGCTAATAGAGTTTTGCCAAGAGAACTCACTGGTCATAGCAAATACACTCTTCCAACAACACAAGAGAAGCCTCTACACATGGACATCACCTGATTGTCAGTACCGAAATCAGATTGACTATATTACTTGCAGTTGAAGATGGAGAAGCTCCTTAAAGTCAGCAAAAACAAGACCAGGAGCTGACTGTGGCTCAGATCATGAACTCCGTATTGCCAAATTCAGACTTAAATTGAAGAAAGTAGGTTAAACGACTAGACCATTAAGCTATGATCTAAATCCAATTCCTTATGATTATTCACTGGAAGTGACAAATAGATTCAAGGGATTAGATCTGATAGAGTGCCTGAAGAACTATGGACAGAGGTTCATGATACTGTGCAGGGGCACTGATCAAGACCATCCCCATGGAAAAGAAATGCAAAAAGGCAAAATTGTTGTCTGAGGACACCTTACAAATAGCTGAGAAAAGAAGAGAAGTGAAAAGCAAAGGAGAAAAGGAAAGATATACCCATTTGAATGCAGAGTTCCAAAGAATAGCACGGAGAGATAAGAAAGCCTTCCTCAGCAATCAATGCAAAGAAATGGAGGAAAACAACAGAATGGGGAAGACTAGAGATCTCATCAGGAAAATTAGAGATACCAAGGGAACGTTTCATGCAAAGATGGGCACAATAAAGGAAAGAAACACTGTGGATCTAACAGAAGCAGAAGATATTAAGAAGAGGTGTCAAGAATACACAGAAGAACTGTACAAAAAAGATCTTTGTGACTCAGATAATCACAATGGTGTGATCACTCACCTAGAGCCGGACATCCTGGAATGTGAAGTCAAGTGGGCCTGAGGAAGCATCACTATGATCAAAGTGAGTGGAGGTGATGGAATTCCAGTTGAGCTATTTCAAATCCTAAAAGATGATGCTGTGAAAGTGCTGCACTCAATATACCAGCAAATTTGGAAAACTCATCAGTGGCCGCAGGACTGGAAAAGGTCAGTTTTCACTCCAATCCCAAAGAAGGCAATGCCAAAGAATGTTCAAACTACCGCACAATTACACTCATTTCACACACTAGGAGAGTAATGCTTAAAATTCTCCAAGTCAGGCTTCAACAGTACATGAACCGTGAACTTCCAGATATTCAAACTGGATTTAGAAAAGGCAAAGGAATCAGAAATCAAATTGCAAACATCTTTTGGATCAAGAAAAAAGCAAGAGATTTCCAGAAAAACATCTGCTTCTGCTTTATTGACTATGTCAAAGCCTTTGACTGTGTTAATTACAACAAACTGTGGAATACTCTGAAAGAGATGGGAATACCAGACCACCTGACCTGCCTCTTGAGAAACCTATATGCAGGTCAGGAAGCAACAGTTAGAACTGGACATGAAACAACAGACTGGTTCCAAATAGGAAAAGGAGTACGTCAAGGCTGTATATTGTCACCCTGCTTATTTAACTTATATGCAGAGTACATCATGAGAAACGCTGGGCTGGAGGAAGCACAAGCTGGAATCAAGATTGCCGGGAGAAATATCAATAACCTCAGATATGCAGATGACACCATCCTTATGGCAGAAAGTGGAGAAGAACTAAAGAGCTTCTTGATGAAAGTGAAAGAAGAGAGTGAGAAAGTTGGCTTAAAGCTGAACATTCAGAAAACTAGGATCATGTCATCTGGTCCCATCACTTCATGGCAAATAGATGAGGAAACAATGGAAACAATGAGAGACTTTATTTTCTTGGGCTCCAAAATCACTGCAGATGGTAACTGCAGCCATGAAATTAAAAGACGCTTACTCCTTGGAAGGAACGTTATGACCAACCTAGACAGCATATTAACAAGCAGAGACATTACTTTGTCCACAAACGTCCGTTTTGTCAAGGCTATGGTTTTTCCAGTAGTCATGTATGGATGTGAGAGTTGGACTATAAAGAAAGCTGTGCACAGAAGAATTGACACTTTTGAACTGTGGTGTTGGAGAAGACTCTTGAGAGTCCCTTGGACTGAAAGGAGAGCCAATCAGTCCATCCTGGAGGAGATCAGTCCTGGGTGTTCATTGGAAAGACTGATGTTGAAGCTGAAACTCCAATACTTTGGCCACCTTATGCGAAGAGCTGACTCATTTGAAAAGACCCTGATGCTCGGAAAGATTGAGGGTGGGAGGAGAAGGGGACAACAGAGGATAAGATGGTTGGGTGGTATCATCGACTCAGTGGACATGAGTTTGGGTAAACTCTGGGAGTTGGTGATGGACAGGGAGGCCTGGCATCCTGCGGTTCATGGGGCTGCAAATAGTTGGACACAACTGAGTGACTGAACTGAACTGAACTGCTCCTTGGAAGAAAAGCTATGAGAAACCTAGATAGCATATTAAAAAACAGAGACATTACTTTGCCAGCAAAGATCCATCTAGTCAAAGCTATGGTTTTCCAGTAGTCATGTGTGGATGTGAGAGTTGGACTATAAAGAAAGCTGAGCACCGAAGAATTGATGATTTTGAACTGTGGTGTTGCAGAAGACTCTTGAACAGTCCCTTGGACTGGAAGGAGATTCAACCAGTCCATCCTAAAGGAATTTGGTCGTGAATATTCATTGGAAGGACTGATTCTGAAGCTGAAACTGCAATACTTTGGCCACCTGATGCGAAGAGTTGACTCATTTGAAAAGACCCTAATGCTGGGAAAGATTGAAGGCGGGAGGAGAAGGGGACCACAGAAGATGAGATGGTTGGATGGCATCCCTGACATCCTGGACATGAGTTTGTGTAAGCTCCAGGAGTTGGTGATGGACAGGGAAGCCTGCCATGCTGCAGTCCATGGGATTGTAAAGACTTGGACATGACTGAGTGACTGAACTGAACTGAAAAGTGTCCACTAATCTCCTTTCAAAGACTGCAGGATTTTCTGCACAAATGTGGCATGGTTAGTTTTATAGGCTTGGTAATTTCATATGCTAATGAAATTTCCAACTATTTTTCGGAAGGGGTGGAATTTTCCAGGAAATCGGTCACCACCCACTTCTTAGTCTTTTGACAATGACTTGCAACTGTCATGGTGCCTCTGGGTGTGACATTTCCCTTACTGATGATCAAGGTCTAATCAAGTCAACTTTGTCTGCCATCTCGAAGCTATTTGATTCTCATCGGTTTATGTTGTGTCCTTGATCTATGTCTGATAGATAAGTTGGTAAAGAAACTGCTTGCAGTGCAGGAAACCCCAGTTTGATTTCTGGGTCAGGAAGATCTGCTGGAGAAGGGATAGGCTGCCAACTCCAATATCCTTGGGCTTCCCTTGTGGCCCAGCTGGTAAAGAATCTGCCTACAAGGTGGGAGACCTGAGTTGAATCCCTGGTTTGGGAAGATCCCCTTGAGAAGGAAAAGGCTACCCACTATAGTATTCTGGGCTGGAGAAGTCCATGGACTCTATTGTCCGTGGGGTCACAAAGGGTCAGACACAACTGAATGAGTTTTACTGGGCTATGTCATTCTTTCAAAAGTTGTGCCGTGCCCTTTTCCCTCCTGTTACAAAACAAAGCTTCATAATAACCTCAAAAATACTTGAGTCTTGAGGGCAGGATACATGCTTTATTCAAATAATTCATAGAACCAAAGAAAATGCCTGGCACAGAGAAGTTGTGTTTAGATGTGTTTAAGTAAAAGAGAAAATATCATGTACTCTTTCTTAACAGTTGGAGAATTTGGTCCTAGAGGTTAACCTGTCTAATAGCTCACATGAACAGAGTCAGAGGAAGAGGGAGAATCCAGATTATCTAACTCTTGCATTTTTGATTTCAGTTATACTCTACAGTCAGGGATATGAAAAAGAACACAAGGCTAAACATATAGTACAATTATTAATCATAAATACACCAAGGTTATTAAAGTGTTTTATGAGCTGGACTTACTGTCTTTGCTCAAAACTCACCTTCCACAGGAAATGCCTCTCTCCTTCCCCCATTCCAAGAATGCCATGTGAACACAACTGACCATGTCTTTGGCCCAAGCTGTTGAGTCCATAGATGGGAATCTCACCCAAACTAGGCCATTCCCTGGCTATTTTAGAACTGTCTGTAAGAAAGAGAATGTAAAATATAAATTTGAGAGTTGATAACAGGCATGTTTACTGAAGAGCAAAGATATCCAGCTGGCAATTAAAGAAAAGAATGAAGCAACATAACAGAGACTCTTGGATTACAGTTGGCGAGAGTCCTGAGCAGGTTCAAGTCTTGGTTTAGCTGGTCCAGGTGCCTGACTACTCTCGCATCACTGAGTTCTGAGAGAATCCTGTGGTCTTTGACACTGGGAGTTTTTCCCATTTTGATTTGTGTTTCTGTTTTTAGCCAATTACAAAGTAATAACTAATACAGAGGGTCATGTAGTGGCCACCTAGTGTTTATCTATGTGTCTGTGATTTGACTCTAGAAAAAAAATCTACATTTAATAAAGTTAAGAAGGGAATTAAGATAGTGACCCAGAAAAAAAAAAAATCATAAAAGTTACTCTTCTGAAATCTTAAGTACAAGGCAAAAGTTTCCCAATGGGGGAAAAAAAATCTGTTTGACTAATTATATTAGTGTGATGCTAAGGCATTATTTACATCCACATTCATGGAAAATTCTGGTCTACCATCTTATAGAGAAACATGCTGTGATTGAGGCTCTTCAAAATGATAAAATGAGCTTTTCTCCAAAACAGAGTAGTTGCATGTATGATACTGACACGTAAATGAATCTATTGACCTGCTTCTTTTCATTCTATTCGTTCAGAGATGACCAGGGATCATCAAAGTGTGATCAGCTATCAGCAATTGATTTATAACTCAAAATATTTAAGTCAGAGATAAGCATAGGCATGTCCAGACATATTTGGCACTAAGGAATTAAATCTCCCTTAAAATCCTACAAGCACAGGGAATTTGGAAGAAATCTACAAGCCATTCTTTTTGAAATAAATGAGGTCAAAGGATTGAATACAAGCATCAATAGTTGCTTCTTATATAACATGCTTTCTCTTTAAAATGTATAATGTGATCTTTAGGTTAGTGGTTATAGAAGTATGGAACCTAATAGTATTAGCATCATTGGGAACTTGTATTTTTTTTTTTTATTTTTTTAATGTGGACCACTTTTTAAGGACTTTATTGCATTGTTACAATGTTACTTCTGTATTATGGTTTTGTTTTGTTTGTTTTGTTTCTTTGGACCACAAGGCATGTGGGATCTTAGCTGCCCAAACACAGATCGAACCCACACCCCCTGCATGGGAAAAGGAAGTCTTAACCACTGGACCAGCAGGGAAGTCCCTGGGAACTTGTGAAAAGCACAGATTCTTGGGTTCTGCTCAAAACCTACTGCATCAGAAACTCTGGGTGTGAGACCAACAGTCTTTGAGCCCCCTCTTCATATTTATATATTGAAACCCTAATGTGATGGCATTTGGAGGTAGACGTTTAAGGAGCTAATTAGGTTTAAGTGAGGTCAGGAGAGTAGGGTCCCTGACATGGGATTCAGTTCAGTTGCTCAGTTGTGTCTGACACTTTGCAATTCCATGGACTGCAGCACACCAGGCTTCCCTGTCCATCACCAACTCCTAGAGTTTGCTCAAACTCATGTCCATTGAGTCGGTGATGCCATCCAACCATGTCATCCTCTGTTGTCCCCTTCTCCTCCCAACTTCACTCTTTCCCAGCATCAAGGTCTTTTCAAATGAGTCAGTTCTTCACACCAGATGGGCAAAGTATTGGATCTTCAGCTTCAGCATCTGTCCTTCCAATGAATATTCAGGACTGAGCTCCTTTAGGATTGACTGGTTAGATCTCCTTGCAGTCCAAGGGACTCTCAAGAGTCTTCTCCAAACCACAGTTCAAAAGCATCAATTCTTTGGCACTCAGCTTTCTTTATGGTCCAACTCTCACATTCATACATGACTACTGGAAAAACCATAACTTTGACTAGATGGACCTTTGTATGCTGTCTAGGTTTGTCATAGCTTTTCTTCCAAGAAGCAAGCTGCTTTTAATTTCATGGCCACAGTCACAATCCACAGTGATTTTGGAGCCCCCAAAATAAAGTCTCTCACCGTTTCCATTGCTTTCCCATCTTTTTGCCATGAAGTGATGGGATCAGATGCCATGATCTTAGTTTTCTGAATGTTGAGTTTTAAACCAGCTTTTTAATTCTCATGTTTCACCTTCATCGAGAGGCTCTTTAGTTACTCTTTGCTTTCTGCCATATGGGTGGTATCATCTGCATATTTGAGGTTATTGATATTTCAGCTTGATTCCAGCTTGTGCTTCATCCAGTCCAGCAATTTGCATGATGTTTTCTGCATAGAAGTTAAATAAGCAGGCTGACAATACAGCCTTGACATACTCCTTTCCCAATTTGGAACCAGTCCCTTGTTCCATGTCTGGTTCTAATTGTTGCTTCTTGACCATACAGATTTCTCGGGAGGCAGGTTAGGTGGTCTGGGATTCCCATCTCTTGAAGAATTTTCCACAGTTTGTTGTGATCCACAGTCAAAGGCTTTAGCGTAGCGAAGCAGATGTAGATGTTTTTATGGAACTCTCTTGGTTTTTCGATGATCTAACAGATATTTGCAATTTTTTTTTTTTTTTTATTAGTTGGAGGCTAATTACTTCACAACATTTCAGTGGGTTTTTTCATACATTGATATGAATCAGCCATGGATTTACACGTATTCCCCATCCCGATCCCCCCTCCCACCTCCCTCTCCACCCGATTCCTCTGGGTCTTCCCAGTGCACCAGGCCCAAGCACTTGTCTCATGCATCCCACCTGGGCTGGTGATCTGTTTCACCATAGATAGTATACATGCTGTTCTTTTGAAATATCCCACCCTCACATTCTCCCACAGAGTTCAAAAGTCTGTTCTGTATTTCTGTGTCTCTTTTTCTGTTTTGCATATAGGGTTATCGTTACCATCTTTCTAAATTCCATATATATGTGTTAGTATGCTGTAATGTTCTTTATCTTTCTGGCTTACTTCACTCTGTATAAGGGGCTCCAGCTTCATCCATCTCATTAGGACTGTTTCAAATGAATTCTTTTTAATGGCTGAGTAATATTCCATGGTGTATATGTACCACAGCTTCCTTATCCATTCATCTGCTGATAGGCATCTAGGTTGCTTCCATGTCCTGGCTATTATAAACAGTGCTGCGATGAACATTGGGGTGCACGTGTCTCTTTCAGATCTGGTTTCCTCAGTGTGTATGCCCAGAAGTGGGATTGCTGGGTCATATGGCAGTTCTATTTCCAGTTTTTTAAGAAATCTCCACACTGTTCTCCATAGCGGCTGTACTAGTTTGCATTCCCACCAACAGTGTAATAGGGTTCCCTTTTCTCCACACCCTCTCCAGCATTTATTGCTTGTAGACTTTTGGATAGCAGCCATCCTGACTGGCGTGTAATGGTACCTCATTGTGGTTTTGATTTGCATTTCTCTGATAATGAGTGATGTTGAGCATCTTTTCATGTGTTTGTTAGCCATCTGTATGTCTTCTTTGGAGAAATGTCTGTTTAGTTCTTTGGCCCATTTTTTGATTGGGTCATTTATTTTTCTGGAATTGAGCTTCAGGAGTTGCTTGTATATTTTTGAGATTAATCCTTTGTCTGTTTCTTCATTTGCTATTATTTTCTCCCAATCTGAGGGCTGTCTTTTCACCTTATTTATAGTTTCCTTTGTAGTGCAAAAGCTTTTAAGTTTCATTAGATCCCATTTGTTTAGTTTTGCTTTTATTTCCAATATTCTGGGAGGTGGGTCATAGAGGATCTTGCTGTGATTTATGTCGGAGAGTGTTTTGCCTATGTTCTCCTCTAGGAGTTTTATAGTTTCTGGTCTTACATTTAGATCTTTAATCCATTTTGAGTTTATTTTTGTGTATGGTGTTAGAAAGTGTTCTAGTTTCATTCTTTTACAAGTGGTTGACCAGTTTTCCCAGCACCACTTGTTAAAGAGGTTGTCTTTTTTCCATTGTATATCCTTGCCTCCTTTGTCAAAGATAAGGTGTCCATAGGTTCGTGGATTTATCTCTGGGCTTTCTATTCTGTTCCATTGATCTATATTTCTGTCTTTGTGCCAGTACCATACTGTCTTGATGACTGTGGCTTTGTAGTGGAGTCTGAAGTCAGGCAGGTTGATTCCTCCAGCTCCATTCTTCTTTCTCAAGATTACTTTGGCTATTCGAGGTTTTTTGTATTTCCATACAAATTGTGAAATTCTTTGGTCTAGTTCTGTGAAAAATACCGTTGGAAGCTTGATAGGGATTGCATTGAATCTATAGATTGCTTTGGGTAAAATAGCCATTTTGACAATATTGATTCTTCCAATCCATGAACACGGTATGTTTCTCCATCTGTTTGTGTCCTCTTTGATTTCTTTCATCAGTGTTTTATAGTTTTCTATGTATAGGTCTTTTGTTTCTTTAGGTAGATATACTCCTAAGTATTTTATTCTTTTTGTTGCAATGGTGAATGGTATTGTTTCCTTAATTTCTCTTTCTGTTTTTTCATTGTTAGTATATAGGAATGCAAGGGATTTCTGTGTGTTAATTTTATATCCTGCAACTTTACTATATTCATTGATTAGCTCTAGTAATTTTCTGGTAGAGTCTTTAGGGTTTTCTATGTAGAGGATCATGTCATCTGCAAACAGTGAGAGTTTCACTTCTTCTTTTCCTATCTGGATTCCTTTTACTTCTTTTTCTGCTCTGATTGCTGTGGCCAAAACTTCCAACACTATGTTGAATAGTAGTGGTGAGAGTGGGCACCCTTGTCTTGTTCCTGATTTCAGGGGAAATGCTTTCAATTTTTCACCATTGAGGGTGATGCTTGCTGTGGGTTTGTCATATATAGCTTTTATTATGTTGAGGTATGTTCCTTCTATTCCTGCTTTTTGGAGAGTTTTAATCATAAATGAGTGTTGAATTTTGTCAAAGGCTTTCTCTGCGATATTTGCAATTTGATGTCTAGTTCCTCTGCATTTTCTAAATCCAGGTTGAACATCTGGAAATTCTTGGTTCATGTACAGTTGAAGCCTAGCTTAGAGAATTTTAAGCATTACTTTGCTAGAGTATGAGACGAATGCAGTTGTGTGATAGTTTGAACCTTCTTTGGCATTGCCCTTCACTGTGACTGCAATGAAAACTGACCTTTTCCAGTCCTGTGGCCACTGCTGAGTTTTCCAAATTTGCTGGCATACTGAGTACAGCACTTTCACAACATCATCTTTTAGGGTTTGAAATAGCTCAACTGGAATTCTGTCACCTCCACTAGCTTTGTTCATAGTGATGCTTCCTAAGGCTCACTTGACTTTGTACATCAGGATGTCTGGCTCTAGGCGAGTGATCACACCATTGTCATCATCTGGGTCATTAACATCTTTTTAGTGTAGTTTTTTCTGTATTCTTGCCACCTCTTCTTAATATATTCTGCTTCTGTTAGGTCCATACCATTTCTGTCCTTTATTGTGTCCATCTTTGCATGAAATGTTCCCTTGGTATCTCTAATTTTCCTGAAGAGATCTCTAGTCTTTCCCATTCTACTGTTTTCCTCTATTAGTGGCCTTGCAAGAAGAGACCAGAGAGCTGTTCTCTACCTCTTTTTTTGCATGAACATACACTGAGGAAAGGCCTCCTGCACACAGCAGACACGAGGCAGCTGGCTATAAGAAGTTGGCTAAACCCCATCCTGCATCTGCCAACACCTTGTTTTTTGGACTTTCCAGCTTCCAGAACTGTGAGAAATTAATATTGTTTAACCCATTCAGTCCATGGTGTATTTGTTGTAGCAGTCTGAGCTAAGACAAACTAAAGTTTGAGAACCACTGATCCAGGACAAGCCAGGCTCCTTAATGGCATTTTCGGAGCTGTAAGAGGGGAAAGAACCCACAATGAGAATACTTCTGTACACTTATTTGAGCAATAAGGCAAGCTCATAGAATCACGTGTTTGAATGTGACATCTATTTTTTCATAGAATCATGGTAAACATGTTGTGCTTAGGTATTTCTGACTTGTGTAAAATTTAAACACTTGGGAGTGGCACTAGTTACTATTACATGACTCTAGTATTTTAAAACTTTACACAATCTGCTCCTGGATCATTTCCTATTTTCTTAGACATTTACAGTGAACAATTGGGTTACCCAGTAATTGGAAGTTTGATTACTGCAATAGCAAGCTATTTTCCTTTTTAAAAATGTTTTTAATGCTTATAACTCATGTTTATTAAGTGAAAAAGGGCTTATGCACCTGGGCATTATTGCATGAATTCATTATTTAGCACTGAATAACATTTTGGAAGAATCAAGAAAATAATTGTAATTGTAATACTACATTTAATTTGTTTGCTTTTCCTGTTTCTGAGTGGCTCAGTCAGGCTTGTAGGAAATGGCTTATTTTCCTTTACACTTTGTTAGATTACTGTTCAAACAAAATTTAATGAAATTTGAAAAAAAAGTTACTTTTTCTTTAGGTAACTGAGTTCTGAAAACCCATAATCTAAAACTCCATTTTCACATTACAGAGATACTTTTGTAGCAACAGTCACATTGTGCTTTTTTATAATGTGATATTCTTCAAACTTGTATTTGAAAAGATATATTTAAGTAGCATTGTGTTTAATTCATTGGCTTTTTTAATTATTAGAGAATATTGTTATTTTTATTTAGCACTAAATACATTTTAAAAGTTATTTTCTGTCTTTTCTGTTTTCTCATTTTTAGCCAAATATTCTTAAACAAATACTTACTAGAATAGTATAGGTTATTTAAAGAAATTTTCTAACTTTAAGTGAAACTTTTTGTAATACTAATTATCCACTTTATTTACCTGTTCTTAGGTTTGAAATGTATATGTTGCTTTTCAAGAAGGCAAAGAGACACTTTTATTGCTGCACATGATCAAGATTTTATAACAGTTTACAGCATGTATGACAATTCTGATTACTTAAGCATTGCAGAGCAAAATTACTTTTACTATTATAGACATGGTATATTTCTTTCCAAAGTTTATTTCTTTAGCAGTTTCTCAAAATAAACAAAAATATTCTAGTTCCTATCTCATTAATCCTTTTACAAAACAAGAAAAACACTTTGGGATAAAATCCAGGGAACTTGTAACAAGGAAGAGCCTTGCTCTTTCTAGATCAGTGTTGTCACTATAGTTATTTTGTTTATCTTGGTGAAGAATGGGATATTTGGTCTATTTTTATGTTTATGATATTATAAAACCTCATAAAATCTCTATAACATTAACAGACTTGTAGCTGTTAAATTTTAAAGTTACTGGAAGAGATTCACAAGAAAGAAGAGATTTCTTCTTCAGATTTGACCACTATGTACAGTGTGTGCAACTAAAGTCTTTACCAATAGGTGGGGCTAGAAAGTTTAATATTTATTACAATAATGAACTTAACTGGAAAAATGTGGGGGTTTTTTAAGAAAAAGCATTATAAAGCAGTATGTACATATATATATATATATATATATATATACATATAGTCTATATAATTAAACCCTGCTTACTTCTGTTACAGGACTCTCTAATACAGTCCGATTGGTGGGTGGCAGCGGCCCTCACGAAGGCAGAGTGGAGATTTTCCATGAAGGCCAGTGGGGTACGGTGTGTGACGACCGCTGGGAACTGCGTGGAGGACTGGTCGTCTGTAGGAGTTTGGGATACAAAGGTGTTCAAAGTGTGCATAAGGGAGCTTATTTTGGAAAAGGTAAATTTTTCTTAATGAAATGTAAGCATTCTCCAATAGGTATAATCGAGTAGAGTCAGGAACATATAGAATAGGAAGCAGAATTTTTTTTACAGGCCTTTCCTAGAAAGTAGGAATGAAAAGAGATTTAAGGGAAAGACATATGCTCTCAGACACCTTTTAATGTCTACATTTCCTTTGGATTCAATTGATTAGCTGGAGAATGTAACACAGAGGAAATGCGGGAAATGATTGGCAAAGCAGAGCAACAGGAAGCAGTCAGTTATAGACCAGGCCTGACTTCCTGGGACACTCACTGACCTCTCTGGGTCTTGTGGGCATCTGGGCAATGCCTTGTGCTCCCCCATTCTCTCTTCTTTGGAACTGAGGGTGGGGGCAGGGTACCGGCTTCTGCATTTACCTCCCAGTCACTCCTTCCTTATAGTCACTCAGTCATGTCCGACTCTCTGCAAACCCTTGGACTGTAGCCTGCCAGGCTCCTCTGTCCATGGAATTCTCCAGGCAAGAATACTGGTGTGGGTTGCCATTTCCTTCTCCAGAAAGGGCAGTGGAAACCCTGAAAGAAGGGGCAACTCTACGGGCTCTCTATGCCTGCCGGTTATGACTTCTCCTCTAAGGAATGTGATGGGAAATAGGGACTGGAAAGCTTACTTTCCCCTCTACGTGAGGTTGAAATGAATAATTCTTTTGCTGCATGTAAATTTGTGCATTTTCATCTGGATGGCTCGGTAACATGTTTTATGAATGTATTAAAAGAGTGTGGGAGAAAATTTGCAGGGGACAAAATATTTGAAAGTTTACCCATGAAAATTTTACTCGTTTTTTCCCCCTACATAGGCATCTTATATTAGGTTTTATGTATGATTAAACATATATAAGTGCTTCAGTTCTGAAGGACAGATTAAGTAGCCATGTATAGATAAACTAGAAGTTTAAAGTCAGTATTTCTTGTTTATAGTTCTTCTGTCCATATGTGATAAGTAACTAGTATCTCTGAAGCTGATGATGACTATAAAAAGAGAGAAAGATCTGACCACCTTGATATTGCATTAGTTATTCTTCTAGAGAGGTATTGGCAATAGAGATTGTATGCAGAATTATAGACATAACATAGCAGCATTACCAGGTATGCGATACAGGGATGCCTGGCGTGATGCAGGCCATGGGTCACAAAGAGTTGGACACACCTGGGCAACTGAACAGTTACCAGATAATCTTATGTATAATAATAAAATAGTGGAGTATGTCAAATTATTATATCAAAATACTAAACAGGATAGACTTCTTAAATTAATGATATATATTCATGAAACATATTGTTAATCCTCTGTCCATGGGAGTCTCCAGGCAAGAATACTGGAGTGGGTTGCCATTTCCTCCTCCAGGAGATCTCCCCAAGCCAGGGATTGAACCCACATCTCTTATGTCTCCCGCATTGGCAGGCAGATCCTTTACTGCTAGCGTCACCTGGGAAGCCAGTGTTTAGTACTATTATGCTACAACTTACTGAGTAATAATTCTGTCATGCATTGTGCTAAACACATAAATAGTGTTAATAATAGATCACAATTATATCCTTTATTCCTTTACCTAAATGAATTTATTATATCAGATTTAAGAGATGAATTTTAGCAGGAATCCAGGTTCTAAAGTCTTTAGAGACCAGAAGGATAATTAAATTCATAGAGAGGCTAAACACAAGACTGAAAGAAAGTGGTGATAGTGAAAATTTCTATTCTGTTTTGTTCAAGCCCCTGGCCACCAGTTTTTAATTTGTGTGTTAAAGCTTGGAATAGAAGAAACAAAGGAAATAGAAAATACCCATAAGTTGCCACCACCAAATAGATTGTTGGAATTTCCGAATTTTTCCATTTACACTACACTTTCAGAACTTCCTCAGCTTGAAAGCTGTCAGACCAAAATCATTCATGAACCTGTAAATTTACCTCCAAGTGAAATGTTTTTAATATCGATAAGCTAGATTTTTTTCCCCCCAGAGAAGGGAAAAAGAAAAAAATCCCCAACTATTCATCACTAGAAAATCAAATGAGTCAGCTAATTGTTTAGGAAGACTAATCTTCCAATCTGAGTTTCTATAATGTTCTTTTCAGAGAGATTCCATTTCTATGGTAACTAAGATCTGTAACATGAAAGGCCATTTATATAAAATACATAATTGTATAAAAAACATTTCAAATATAAACTGTAGGAGGAAACAGAATTAGACATTATACCCCAGCTCTATTCCTTTTCTGAATATGGAGCCTTGCCATAAATTTCAAAGCTGTTTTCCCATTGAGGTTCAAGCCGACAGTCAACACACAACTGAAGACTATAATTTTAATTTCCATTAACTTGAAGGCCTAGTTTCACAAGTAAAATACTCTTCCCCCCTTCCCCTCAGATTTTATTCATTCTTACTTATTTCTTTAGGGATTTCTAATCTAAAGCACTAGGGATTTCTAGTCTAAAACACTGGTAAGAAAGGAATAAAATAAATATTCTGAAATACTAACCAAAAAAAAGGTTATTATTAAAATAGGAAACAATAGAATTTAGTCTCATGTGAAATGATTCCTTTGGCTATATGGAAACAATCATCTCAAGTTTTTTCCAGATAACTGACTACTTCTCTAAAATGAGCATCCATTTTCAGGGAGGCTATGTATTTACAGTAAAATTAAAATTAAAAGATGCTTGCTCCTCGGAAGAAAAGCTATAACAAACCTAGACAGCATATTCCGAAGCAGAGACATTACTTTCCCAAAAAAGGTCTGTCTAGTCAAAGCTATGTTTTTTCCAGTAGTCATATATGGATGTGAGAGTTGGACTATAAAGAAAGCTGAGTGCCAAAGAATTGCTGCTTTTGAACTGTGGTGTTGGAGAAGACTCTTGAGAGTCCCTTGGACTGTAAGGAGATCCAACCAGGCAATCCTAAAGGAAATCAGTCCTGAATGTTCATTGGAAGGACTGAATCTGAAGCTGAAACTCCAATACTTTGACCACCTGATGCGAAGAACTAACTCATTAGAAAAGAGAGGAGAAGGGGATGACAGAGGATGAGATGGTTGAATGACATCACTGATTTGATGGACATGAGTTTGAGTAAGCTCTGGGAGTTGGTGGTGGACAGGGAGGCCCAGCATGCTGCAGTCCATGGGGTTGCAAAGAGTCGGACAGAACTGAGTGACTGAACTGAACTGATATATTTATGATAGCTGGAGATTCTATACATTAGAGTTTTATTATAATAAAACAGCGAGGAATGTTAGATTTTTGTTTTTCTGCTCTTATTTTTAAGTGCTTCTGAATTGAACCGGAAAGACCAAAAAGTTTTATAAACTAAGGGGAGCCAAGTTGAAACCTTAGCTTTAATACTTAATGTCTCAGACTTTGTTTCCTTTCCAACAAAATTAGACTATCAATAACAACTTGGCAGATTTGTTTTGTATCTGTATAGCCATAGTTATGGTTTTTCTAGTAGTCATGAGTGGATGTGAGAGTTGGATCATAAAGAAGACTGAGTGGCAAAGAATTGATGCTTTCGGACTGTGGTGTTGGAGAAGACTCTTGAGAGACCCTTGGACTGCAGGGAGATCAAACCAGTCAATCCTAAAGGAAATCAGTTATGAATATGCATTGGAAGGACTGATGCTGAAGAAGCATTCTTCACCTGATGTGAAGAACCAGCTCATTGGAAGAGACCCTGATGCTGGAAAACATTGAAGGCAAGAGGGGAAGGGGATGACATGGGATGAGATGGTTGGGCCGCATCACCGACTCAATGGACATAAGTTTGAGCAAACTTCAGGAGATGGTAAAGGACAGAGGAACCCAGAGTGCTGCCGTCCACGGGGTTGCAAAGAGTTGGACATGGGGGAGCAACTGAACAGCAAATATTTGTTTTGAATCTGAGAAGAAGTGGCATCTAGAAAGTGCCCAGTATGAAGCTGCACTCACATCATTGCTCCCGAGTGACAAGATCACAGGGAGCAGGACCACTAACTGTATAGTTACATATTTACCATCCTCTTTGAAAGGTGAAGGTCACTAAGTCGTGACCGACTCTTTGCGACCCCATGGACTGTAGCCTGCCAGGCTCCTCTGTCCATGCAATTCTCCAGGCAAGAATACTGGAGTGGGTAGCTGTTCCCTTCTCCAGGGGATCTTCTCAACCCAGGGATCAAACCCAGGTCTCCTGCATTGCAGGCAGATTCTTTACTGTCTGAGCCACCAGGGAAGCTAAAAGTTGAAAGGTAGAGAAGTCAGATTGGTATTACATTGTAGAGTGACATTCATGATGTTCCAAGAGTGGAAAAGTTGAATGTGGCTTCCTGCAGTACGGAGGTGTGACTTAAGAATGTTCTGTGTAACCTTCTCTCCTAAGGTCCCCGCTCTGCTGCACACGCACACCCAGCACTGTTTCAGCTCTGTGTAGATTTCAGCCCAAAACAATGGAAGAATTATGATAAAAATTTTTAAATAGTAAAGCAAGGTGGGCTGGGACAAAAATAGAACTGAGGTGATTTGTTCTGAAGAAACAGAATCTGAAAAATGAACTTCATGATCTGCTTCAGTGTACATTGTCTTTTAAGAAACAGGTTTACAACATAAACTGATTCTGGATTAGTCATGACAAACCACCATTTCAGGTGAAGCTGTTTAAACTCTTCATTTTTCCATTTTAAATTTACAGTTTTACTCAGGAGGTAAAGGAGAAAGCAACTTTGACTGCAAAAGAGAAGCAGGCAAGGAAACTTAGAAGTATGAGTGGGGAGGTGTAGAGCAGAGATGAGGAGGAAGGTGCATTAAAGTTTTAATTATATGTCGTTCTCATAGGAAAGTAAGAAGAATCAGATTAATGCTATATGGTACATTATTATCAAAATTGAACCAAGAAGATGAAAGTTTAAATTTGTCTCCTTTGTATAATTCTCCTGTTAAAGAAAGAATACCATTTTCTGGACACAGTCTCCCATAGTCACCCCCCCCCTCTCTTTTTTTTTTTTCCTTCTCATTTAAAATAGCAAACCTGGCTTGTTAGAGATAATCCTTATTAGCTTTAAGAACAACTAGTGTTGCAAGTGAAAGGATTCATAGGAACAAAGCTTAAAGCTCACTCCTTTAAATGGGTTCTTTCATCTGGACGCACCTTTTGCATCAAGTGGAATGTTCTTTCTTTTTCCTGAGGAGACAAAAAGGTTAAATTAAAGAAGCACTGAGAAGCTTCTGGTGCTTGCTGTTGCATGGAGCAAGGAGGAGAGAGGGAGCCTCTTCTCTCTCAGTGGGCTCCCTGTAGCAAACCTGGATGAGCTTTATCAGGGGACGGCGGTAGTCCGGGAGTTTGTTCCAGGCATGTCTGAGCCTATAGGCTGATGCAGGAAGTAAGAAGCTGCTCTGGAGCAGCCATCTCATCTTCTCCTAAATTTAAGGGAGTTGGTGCTGAAGCTCCAAATGTAAAAGCAGAAACGGAAGAAAATTCTAAACATAAATGCTCTCTTTTGTACACTACCCCTTTCACGTTCCATATTCAATTTTCCGAGTGGAATTTTAAGAATTATAAAACTAAACTGAAGGAGATCAAAAATAAAACTCTGCATCTCTGAATTATCCCTTAGTGATTGGGAGTAAAAACAATCTCAAAGATAAATAAAATACATCAATAAGTCAGAACTGCCAATTCTTACATACTGATCCCTGTGCATTGAAAGTTTTCAAATATAAATGTTTATGTGTGAGATATTATGGAGCCTGGTATAGAACCGGGCTTCCCCGGTGGCTTAGATGGTTAAATATCTGCCTGCAATGCAGGAGACCTGGGTTCGAGCCCTAGGTCAGGAAGAGCCTCTGGAGAAAGGGAATGGCTACCCACTCCAGTATTCTTGCCTGAAGAATTCTATGGACAGAGGAGCCTGGCAGATTCAACTGAGCTACTAACACTATCACTTTCACTTTCATAGAGCCTAATAGAGTTCGTAACATGTCTGTTCTGTTGCTCATCTAACAAATACTAAGTATGAAATAATATTGTTTATCAAGTGTTTACTATGCAATCTCATTTAGTGCTCTCAGTGCTTATGAGAAAGGTATTATAGCCCCATTCTTTCCAGAAAACTAAGTAAATCTGACAGAACTGTCACAAAACACCCAAATTTACATAGCTGTTATGGTGGTTGTGAGGCAGGGGTCAACCTTCATCCCTTACCTTGTCTCTCCACTGGACAGAATGTCCTTTTAAGTTCTTTAACCTTAAAAACTTCATTTCTAAAGAGCTTGCTTCTTCAGAATCTTAGAATTGTAAAGGTAAATGAAATCTTAGATCTATTTCAGCCCCACCCCTCTCTTCATATATAATAAGACAGAGAAAATAAGTAGCTTCTCCAGAACCAAAAAACTAAAATCTAGAACAATAATCTAAGTTTACCCATTCTCTAGTCTGATTCCCACTTCATTTTTAACATTGGCCCCCCCACCCCCTAAAAAAAGAAAAAGCATAATGCTTTTCTCAAAGAAGAAACTGTTGACAATGCACTTCCCAACTAGAAGTCTAAAAAGTGATGTAAATACATGTCACCCAGCCTTGACTGGATGTAATTAAAATTCATTCAGAGGCTTTAACCATTAGTGATTTTTTGCTTCTTCACTTATCTTACTCAGCAGATAATCTCAAAACTTACCATGTCACTATGTATCTGGCTACTGTCTGAAATATGATTACTTTTTTAAAATAAAAGCAGTGGTTATGAAAGATTAAAGAAACTCAAGTCCCTCAAAGAAATATCAATATTTGTCTGGTTTTAAAGAGGAATTAAGAGGAAACGGTATCATCTGTCAAGCACACTGTTAAGCATCGCAAACCAAGCTCACAAAATTCCAGAAGCCATAGACGGAAGTTTTTGTCGTCTGCTTTTAGAAACACAAAATCAGTTTTTCCTTCCTATGCAGCTTTCACATTGTAAAGGAAATTGTAGATATATAGATGTTTAGGTAGATAGGGAAATAGATGATAAACAGGTAGGATTAGAGAATAAAACCATCCCTAAAATACATACATCAATTTTTCATGGTTTCCACTAGTAGAAAGGATTGCTCAGAGGCAAAAAATAACAAGGACAGCAGCAACGACAAAAGTCCTTCAGTAACTGTCGTTACCTACAGAAATAAAAACAGATCTGTTTTTTAATCTTTGAAGTGCATATGAAGATAAAATTTTATGAATTTTATTCTACCTTGGCATTAATTTTTAATGCAGAAAACAGTTTGGAAGGAGATGGGAAATAAGTATTAAACAAATTTATCCTTTGTGTTGATAGTCCTGAATATATTAATATAAAAATAAAATAGCAAATACTTGAAAATAATTTTTATAACTCTATTTGGGCTTCTCTATAGTCAATGAATAGCACCAAGGTTTAAATGTCACCATGTTCTGTTCCTTGCCTCTATTTTCTCTGTTATTTTGAGAAAATCATACATCCTCCCTGAGTCTCAGTTTATTTATCAGTGAAATGGAAACAATTGCCAATATTTTACAAAGTTATTAGAAGTAAATTTGTAAAATTATATATGAAAAGACCCAGTATGTTCACTGTACCTGAGTCTTTTTGGTATAGCGTAACATAAGAGTTACTAAATTACATAACATATTTATCACATCTATGTGTCCTCGGTGGGAAAAGCATTGTAATATGAGGTAAGCGGGAGCTTCCCAGGTGGCGCTAGTAGTAGAGAACCCACCTGCCAATGCAGGAGGCTTAAGAGACGTGGGTTTGATCCCTGGGTTGGGAAGATCCCCTGGAGGAAGGCATGGCAACCCACTCCAGTATTCTTGCCTGGAGAATCCCATGGACAGAGGAGCCTGAGGGACTCTGGTCCATGGGGTTATACAGAGTCAGACACGACTGAAGCAGTTTATCATGCGTGCATGAGTTAAGCGTTCTAACTACAGGAATCAGCTTTGCCACTAATTATCTAGGTGACCTCAGTTGCTGCATTCACCTAAAACAAAGGTCTTCACTAGAAAGTCAGTCCAAGAGAGGATGGATTCTGATTTTGTTTACTCAAATAGGCACTGCAAGATTTGTTAAATGACAGAATCTAATAATGCAAGGGAGATTTCCCAGGTGGCGCAGTGGTAAAGAATCTGCCTGCCAATACAGGAGACATAAGAGATGAGAGTTTGATCCCCGGGTTGGGAAGATCCCCTGGAGGAGGGCATGGCAACCCATTCCAGTATCCTTGCCTGGGGAATCCCATGGTCAGAGGAGCCTGGAGGGCCACAGTCCATGGGCTGCAAAGAGTCGGGCACGGCTGAGCACACAAACGCAGACAGCGATGCAAGGGCTTGCAGTAAACCTCTGATGAAAGGCCCTGGCAGTGGGCAAACCCAGGGCGGGAACACTGGTTCCATCAGGCACTAGCTGTGTGACCTAGGGCAAAGCGACTTCTTCTCTCTGTCTTTCACTTTCCATAACAGTATCATGACCCCGAAATAGCATTTATTTACTTTTTAAGATTGTTTGAGAATTTAGTAAGGTAACAGCTCAAAAGTACTTTGAATATTTTCTGCCACACAATGAATCCTTAAAACAGTGGGCTTACATGTTCATTCTTATTTTTTACTGCACCTTTGTCATTCTAATATTCATGAAGTTCCCTACTATGGTATCTAGAAACTTAGGCTCACATGGCAGCACATGGACTGAATAGTATCTGTCTTGAGTTGCCCCTGTGGGGATGGCCCTTCTGGTCGCTTCAGCTATTGAGAGGATCCTCATGCTTAATTCTCTTTTCCTGGATTGTAAAAATTCTGCACTGCTGAGATATAAATCTGGTGACAAGATCTAGAAATTGTAGAATGAAAGCATCACAGTTCCCAGGGTGCAGAGGCCATGAAACCATGCTGTTCTCATGCTCTCGATCACTACAAAACCAAAAGTTTCACTTATGCTTATTTATATAAGTTATAATAAATAACAACTCTTTCAAAAAAGATCTTCACAATCCACAATCCAGATAATCTCGATGGTATGATCACTCACCTAGAGCCAGACATCCTGGAATGTGAAGTCAAGTGGGCCTTAAAAAGCATCACTACGAACAAAGTTAGTGGAGGTGATGGAATTCTAACTGAGCTATTTCAGATCCTAAAAGATGATGCTGTGAAAGTGCTGCACTCAATATGCCAGCAAATTTGGAAAGCTTAGCAGTGGCCACAGGACTGGAAAAGGACAGTTTTCATTCCAATCCCAAAGAAAAGCAATGCCAAAGAATGCTCAAACTGCTGCATAATTGCGCTCATCTCATACACTAGTAAAGTAATGCTCAAAATTCTCCAAGCCAGGCTTCAAAAGTACATGAACCATGAACTTCCAGATATTCAAGCTGGATTTAGAAAAGGCAGAGGAACCAGAGATCAAATTTCCAACATTGATTGGATCATTGAAAAAGCAAGAGAGTTCCAGAAAAACATCTATTTCTCCTTTATTGACTATGCCAAAGCCTTTGGCTGTGTGGATTACGACAAAGTCTGGAAAATTCTTAAAGAGATGGGAATACTGGACCACTGATCTGCCTTTTGAGAACTCTGTATGCAGGTCAGGAAGCAATAGTTAGAAGTGGACATGGAACAAGAGACTGGTCCCAAATTGGGAAAGGAGTGCGTCAGGGCTGTATATTGTCACCCTGCTTATTTAACTTCTATGCAGAGGACATCATGAGAAATGCTGGGCTGGAGGAAGCACAAGCTGGAATCAAGATTACCAGGAAAAATATAAGTAACCTCAGATATGCAGATGACACCACTCTTATGGCAGAAAATGAAGAAGAACTAAAGAGCCTCTTGATGAAAGTGAAAGAGGAGAGTGAAAAAGTTGGCTTAAAGCGCAATGTTCAGAATACTAAGATCATGGCATCTGATCCCATCACTTCATGGCAAATAGGTGGGGAAACAATGGAAACAATGACAGACTTTAATTTTTTGGGCTCCAAAATCACTGCAGATGGTGACTGCAGCCATGAAATTAAAAAACGCTTGCTCCTTGGAAGAAAAGTTATGACCAACCTAGACAGCATATTAAAAAGTACAGACATTACTTTGTTGTCAAAGCTATGGTTTTTCCAGTAGTCATGTATGAAAGTGAGAGATGGACTATATAAAAAGCTGAGTGCCAAAGAATTGATGCTTTTGAACTGTGGTGTTGGAGAAGACTCTTGAAAGTCCCTTGGACTGCAAGGAGATCCAACCAGTCTATCCTAAAAGAAATCAGTCCTGAATATTCATTGGAAGGGCTGATGTTGAAGTTGAAACTCCAATACTTTGGCCACCTGATGTGAAGAATTGACTCATTGGAAAAGACCCTGATGCTGGGAAAGATTGAAGGTGGGAAGAGAGGTGGACGACTGAGGATGAGATGGTTGGATGTCATCACTGACTCAATGGATGTGAGTTTGAGTAAACTCTGGGAGTTGGTGATGGACAGGGAGGCCTGGCATGCTGCAGTCCATAGGGTTACAAAAAGTTGGACAGGACTGAGTGACTGAACTGAACTGTAATAAATAAATGTAATAAATACAATTTGTAAATGCCCCACAGTTTTGACTCCCTTCCACGTTAGCAGGAAAATTGTTTTATTATTTGTCCAGTTGTTATTTGCCTATCTTGTTGAGTAGCTCTTTGGGGAAGTTTCCCAAAAGTTTAGATAGTCTTTATATATTTAAAATAAGTGCACACACACACAAACATGCTCATACACACAATTACTCACAAACACCAAAGGGACCACAATATACCTAGTAAGAACAATTTAGAAACCAAAGATTATTACTGGCTAGGCTTCTGATTTTAAGATCATATTCCTCTAATCTTTTCATTTTTATCTGCCTTAAAATTTCAAATTGAAAAGGCTTATTACTCTTATAAACATTTCATAAAATAATTGAGCTCTCCAGGTTACTATTCTAGTTGATCAGCCCAGGAAAACTTTTGCTTGTCTAATAGAGACATTATTTGGATACTAATGATTTAATTACTATTATGTGAAATGACAAATATACTATTCCCAATTACTTTGATAATGTAAACCTAAATATTATTAATACTTGTCTTTATTTGGATATTTCTAGTGAAGGTGCAAATTATTCAAAAATTAAATAAGTGCACCTATTTATTTTATATATGGAACTTACAGTTTCCTAATTCTCAAAGTAAATAAAAACATGAGTCTTTACAGAAAATATCTATGTAAACATCCTATTAAGTGCTCCTTTAGCTTATAGTTATTTTTTCTTCTTCAGTCCATCTTCAATATTTCTGCCAGACTTAAAATTCTGAAATATAGTTCTAATGATATTATTTTTTTTGGTGACGTATACAATCCAATAATGTTTATAGCATGGTCCTATCTTCCTATCCAACCTTCCCAAAGAGTCCTCCTCCCCTCACTAATACACTCTGTTACAGACGCCAGAAGACCATTCACTGTTTTAATACATCATACATTTTCATGATGCCCCCACTATATGGAATGACATCTTTTCAACACATGGAAAACCTTCATTCATTTTTTAAGCTTTTGTCAAATATTATCCACATCGCAATTACAAAATTTCCAATATCTGTTAATTTAGTTGTATATTATAGGCACATGCTACTATACAATTATGCACATTAGTCATGCACATATTATTAACTTTTATTTAACTCACAGATTATTTGAAAAATCAGTTAAGAGTAATGGAATTATATGTGCCATTTTATATTCCTTTGTAAAAAACAAATCTTCCTTTAGCTTTTAGAGCTACACAGAGGTATGTTTCTAGGTTTTGAATTTGCTTCTAAACATGCTTTATATAGTTCTTGTGACTGAAAGAGAACCCTTTAACATCATATTGATCCAAATGGAAAAAGTGCATTATTGATTATGCTTACAGTATTAAGATATTTATTTACCATTCGCAGTTTTGTAAAGGTATTTATTGGAATTTCACTGCTAAATCATCAGTTTCTTAATGACATGAAATGTTCTTGAAAATTCATCAGGAGGTTTGCAATATTATATGTTTAACAAAACCAAATGAAATCATTCATGTAGAAGTTTTTCAAAGAGTCTGTTCCCAAGTGCCTTAAGTATGAAAGAAAAAACTGTTATATCTGATACACTTAAAAAATCTTTAGAGAATATCAGAAAAACATTGCCAAACATTCATTTTAAAGTTATCTTTTCTTGCCATGAATTCCTTAAAAAAATGTTGTTTTCTTATTCACTGATAAAATAATGTCCTTATCTTGAAAGTAGCAGTTAAGTTTGTTTAGTTAATTATCTTCTAGGTAGCCTATGCTGACAGCCTGTTTTTCCTTCTAATGTGTCTGAGGAAGATTTCAGACAAAGAGTATAAGTGTTACCTCTGCCATTTTCTTGTTTGCTTGTGTTTGCAATTAATAATCTGTAGTCTTCTTGCAGGATAGTTTGTAAGCCCTTTGCTGATCGTGTTAGTCTTAGTTTAATTAAAAATAGATAACATACCTGGTAAATCAGACACATGCAAACTGCAACACATAGGAAGCTAAAAAAAGAACTGCAGAATTGCATATGTTCTAGATATACGTCCTACCAGATATGTTTAGATCATTAAGTTATAGCATATATCCATTGTTAGTAAAGCTTATTTCCTTCCTTATTTTTAAAAATAAAATTAATTTATTAAATCCTTGGAGAAAATCAATAGTTCTTTAGTCTATGATTTCGTAAAAATACATATGAAGAGCTAAACTTCATGACAGCTCTTATTACTTAGTATTTTTGTCATTTACACACTGACAGAAAATAAAATTTTCTGGGGCAGGGAGTTAATTTTTGAATCTTAATAGAGAGCACAGATCTTGTATGTGGATAATGAGCAACACATTTTTTTTGTTTAATTAGTGAATAAATTAATGACTGTTCCACACAACCATAAACACTAAACTATACTTATTAATACAGTTGTATCTGATTTTTGCAGGTACAGGTCCAATATGGCTGAATGAAGTATTTTGTTTTGGGAAAGAGTCATCCATTGAAGAGTGCAGAATTAGACAGTGGGGTGTGAGAGTCTGTTCGCACGACGAAGATGCTGGGGTCACTTGCACTACATAACACATCATATTTTCATTCACATTTTTTAAACTGTTACAAAGTGATTTTTTTCTTTGCTTCACTAAAAACAGCTTAATTAATATTTAAGAAATATACGAATTTTGTCCACAGAAAAGGAATATTTAAAAATCACTGGATAAACATATAAGATAGCTTCATATTTGCTTCAAATACCTATATCAGGACCATTTCAAGTTCTCTAGGTTTTTAAATGGCATCTTCTAATATAATGACATATATTGAATTGCATATATTGAAGTTTAAGGCTTCTGGATTACAAATGCCAGTGATAACGGAAACACATCCCAATCACTGGCTACAATTTGTATCTTCACTACAAGATCACATTTTTTGCCTTCTTTGTAATCTACTTAGTTGATTTTAATGTAATTACTTTTTGAATAATGAGAGGTTGGAAAGTTTTCTTTTGTGCCAAGTTGGCAAAATCTCCAACCCATACACGTTTCTAAAGGAAGAATCTTAGCTCAAGATTTCTGTGCAGTAACTTAGCAATTAGATAGCAATGTTCATGATATGTTTTGGCCATGATGAGAAACTCATCAGGTTTTACCTGCTCAAATATTGACAAAGTCATTACTAACATGACTAATCACATGGTCATTAATAATAACATGATTATTTGACATGGTCAAGTGTTGACAGTTTTCTTGTTTTTATTTTTTCTTTTATACTGAACCATTAAGTTAGTTGAAAGCAAGACATGAGAAAAAGCAAAGGCCCACCATCACTATATGTGTCCATATAATTAGCAGATCAAAAATGTCATTTTATAACATAGAGCTCAGCTTGCTATACATTTTAAACTGAGTAATTTGTTACGATTCTAGGACTGTGTTTAAAAGGTAAGTATATCTACTTACTCGGTTTTAATTAACAGCATGCAAATGTCCTGCCTGCAGAAGGAAGTTTCAGTGACCCATCTCTGTAGTCTTTCATTAAGAGTCAATATTTACAACCCAGAGAGAGAGAGAGGTAATCTTCACCACTAAAGGGTTGATGACCCTGAGAAGCCAGAATAGTGCCAAGTTCATCCAATAACTCAGTGACTGTGCCCTGCTGTCTAGATGTACAGGTAGAAAGACTAGCAATTTCTGTTGAAATTCAGCTTAATCTCAGCCCTGAGAAACATAATTTTCAAGTTTTCCAAGCCCAACTCAGAGAAACATGTGATTAGAAAACCACTAGTACAGGATGGCCCTACTATTCTTTCTTTAATGATGATAAACAAAAGCATGGTCTTGGCATTTTTTCATATCCTAAAGTCTTCACGAACAGTATCCAGATAATAGACTTAGCGCCCTCTCACTTGCAAAGGCAAAAATGTTATGTTGGAATTGGAACTACTGGAAATGATCTGCTGAAAATGTACTTTATCACAGTACATTCTTCTAATTGATGTACATAGGTGATTTACTCCAATAGTGTAGTTTTGTAATTAAGTGTTGAAGGAGCCCCTCAGCATAGAACCAATCTGCAGATACTGAAAGAGGTGGGTTTTGCTGTTATTGTTGCTTTTCTTTGGGTATGTTTGGGTTTCTTTTGTAGAGGTTTGTTTGTTGTTTTAGCTCCTAGCATTCAAAAACACTAGCTGAACGAAAGCTAAGGAACAGAGGCTTTAGTGACTACCCACAAGAAATAGGCTTTGCAAAACTGTTCAGGGAAGTAATAAGAAAAATAGACTTCTACAGCCTTAAACAAACAAACAAAAAACCCAGCAAGTCACTGGGAAGGGGGAGAATCTACTTTTCAGAGGTACCACATTATAATATTCAAATGTCCAGTGTTCAACAACAACAGCAAAAAAAATCACAAGGTGTATAAAGAAACAGAAAAGTATGATTTAGTGAAAGGAACAGTATGACCTTTGACAGAAAAGGTCACTGAGGAAGTTTCAATGTTGTGATATTTGACAAAAACTTTAAAACAACTGTTTAAATATGCTAAAAAAAAAAAAAAAAGACTAAGAGTTAAAGAAAACTGAAAACAGTGTACTAACAAAATCAGAATATCAGTAAAAAGAGTTAAAAAAAAAAAAGGACAAATTTTGGATTTGAAAAGTAAAACTATTAAAGTGAAAAATTCACTCAAGGGATTTAATAGTACATTTAAACAAAATAAGGAATTAGCTAAAGAAAAGTAAAAGTATGGTGTAGGGTGCATGTAAGTACATTTAGGGTGCCCAAAACATGCATTATGGGAGTCTCAGAAATAGCAGAGAATGAGGGAGAGAGAGAGAGAGAGGAAGGGAGGAAGGGAGAAAGAAAAGAAGAAGGATGTCTGAAGAAATAGCGTGCAAAAGCTCTCAGATTTGATGGATGAGATGGACATATATATACATGTATATGCACCCAAGGAACTCAAAATTATCCAAGCAGGATGGATTCAAAGATACCCATGCAAAGATACATCATAATAAACTGTCTGAAGATAAGAGAGAATCCTGAAAGCAGCAAGGGGTAGCAACTTGTCATATACAAAGGATCCTCGGTAAGATTAACAGCCAATTTCTCATCAGAAACCATGAGGTCAGAAGACAAGGTTTAAAGTGCGGAAAAGAAGAAAAAATAAACAACTGTTAACCAAGAATTCTCGTCTAGCAAAACTGTCTCTTCAAAAAATGGGGGAGAAAGGAAGACATTCCCAGATAAACAAAAACAAAGGTAGTTTCTTACTATTGAAGCTGCCCTGTAAGAAATACTGAAGAGGAGTGCTTCAGGAGGTTGAAATGAAAGAATACTAGAAATTAACTCAAAGCCATAAGAAGAAATAAAATAGCAGGGGCAGGAAAGTAGTTTCTTCTTAAAAAAAAAAAAGAAAAGAAATTCTACTAGTCACTGACAGTTATACTACAAACTTTGAAAATTTTACAATAAACATGCATTATTTATATAGCCAGATTTTTTTAAATTGAAAAACAATAATTTTAGAAATTATCTAGTTTCTTTACTTTTTTCCCCTGATAATACAGTTGCAGCACAGTAATAGAGAGTAACTTTGTCAGAGATGACCGAGCTCTTTAGAGAGAAGTCACACCAAGTGAGTCAGCCAGATGTATACATGCGTCCTCTTTTTTTTGGATTTCCTTCCCCTTTAGGTCACCATAGAGCATTGAGTTTAGAGTTCCCTTTGCTAGTATACAGTAGGTTCTCATTAGTCATCTATTTTATACATTCCAGTGTATATATGTCAACCCCAATCTCCCAATTCATCCCACCCCCTCATTCCCTCCTTATCCGTACATTTGTTCCCTGTTTCTGAGTCTCTCTTCCTGCTTTGCAAATAAGTTCATCTATATCATTGTTCTAGATTTCACATATATGAGTTAATATATGATATTTGTTTTTCTCTTTCTGACTTACTTTGCTCCATATGACAGTCTCTGGATCCATCCATGTCTCTACAAATGGCATGATTTTGTCCCTTTTCATGACTGAGTAATATTTCACTGTATATAAGTGTATATATATATATATATATACACCACATCTTCTTTATCCATTTCTCTGTTGATGGGCATTGAGGTTGCTTCCATGTCCTAACTATTGTAAATAGTGCTGTAATGAACATTGTGGTGCATGTATCTTTTTGAATTATGATTTTCTCCAGGTATATGCCCAGGAATGGATTGCTGGGTCATATGGTAGTTCTATTTTTAGTTTATGAGGAACCTTCATACTGTTCTCCATAAGGATTATACCAGGTCACCACCAACAGTATAAGAAGGTTCCCTTTTCCCCACACTCTCTCCAGCATGTATTATTTGTAGATTTTTTGATGATGTCCATTCTGACTGGTATGAGGTGATGCCTCATTGTAGTTTTGATTTGCATTTCTCTAAAAATCGGTCATGTTGAGAATCTTTCATGTGTTTGTTGGCCATCTGTATGTTTTGGGGGAAATGCCTGCTTGTTTAGCTCTTTCACCCATTTTTTTTTTTTTTTTTTGAGCTACACAAGCTGTTTGTGTATTTCAGAGATTAATCCCTTGTCAGTTGCTTCATTTGCAAATATTTTCTCCCATTCTAAGGGTTGTCTTTCTGTCGTGTTTATGGTTTCCTTTGCTGTGTACCAAGGGCATTTTTGCGTGGGGTTGAGAAGCTGAGAGTTCAGCAGCAGCGTGGGCCTTTTTATGCTCGGGAAGTTGCAGAGGGGGCCTCAGGGCACCGACAAAGCTCCACGGGTGGTCTACATTGCTGCTGGCCGGCCAGGTTTGCAGGGTGGAGCTTGTAGCTCCTGCACTTTCCCCTGGAGCCTTGTTCAGTTTCTCTTCTGCTTGAGCCAGGTACACATTGAGCTCTGTGTTGAATTAACCACTTTGTCCTGTACACCACCTGGCTTATCAGGGCTGGAGGAGTGAGAAATGAATGCCGGTTCCAGCTCATCTCTGTGAGCTCCATTTTGTCCTCACTCACTCTCTCTCCCAGTTCATGTCCATCCTGTTACTCCTAAAGAGCCCCCTCCTGACTTCAGACCCAGGACCAAACAGGAACACAGCAGACTTGCCTGGAAAACTTAGTCAGCAGCCACAATCCACAGTTACATGAGATTGAATCTCCTCAAGGGTACAAAGGAACAGTTACTCTGGATTTAGAGACGGTGGCCTTAGGCAGAAAAGGGAACAGGAAAATAGAGGACATTGAATAATTGCAGCTGTGGGCTCCATATTTAGATTCTCTTCTAGTTTGTAAAGCTTACAGGTAAAACAAGGAATTATTTTGAACTGCTTTGGCTGTGGAACATGTTTTCTGAAGGCAATACCGTTTTGAGCCTGAAACTCATAAGTCCAGGTTTTAAAAGTGTTACATAATTTATGAAACTATTGTGCCATAGGTTTTTCTACAGAAATGTCAAGTACACAGAGAATTGTTAAAAGGGAAATTACTATATTATTTTTAACAACTCTAGAGTTGAGTGTAACCCAAAAGCTCTTTGGGGTTCCCTGAATGAAAAATTTTAGAGTTACATGCCTAGGGTAATTTTATGGAGAAAAGAAAAAAAAAAAAAGAGATGGAAATACATTTGTTAATCATCCATTAAGCACCTCCCTAGGGCCAAGTAAGTTCAATCAAACCTACTGGAAAACATTTCAATTTTTTTTCAAAAATTGTCTTTGCTATCTCATGCTTACATCACTTCCCTGAAAAGACTGATAAAATTAATGACATAAATTGTTCATGTATTTTCTTTTACTTAATTGCATAAAATTGTCCTCCTCTAAAAGTTGAGCAGCAGCAGAAAGTGAAAACACAGCTGTTCTGAATTAGGGCCTATTAAAGAAGTTGAGGCTTGCTGACTTCAAGAACTAATAAGACATATCCAAGTCAGCTGCCAGGGTGACTACGGGGTCAAAGGGATAAGCTGAGAGCTGAGTGTAAAAAGAAAGGGAGCCCGGAAGGGAGGGCTCCCTGGCCGGGTGGGTGGATGGGTGGGTAGAAGGAAGAGAAGAAAGAAAGAAGAGAGACCCCAGGAAGCAAGTTTGCTCATCACCGCTTCATGATACAACGAAGCTTCTGAGTTAGAAGGTAAGTTGCTTTATGGTATTTTTACAGATCGTGCACTGAAGAAATGAGGTAGCAATAATTATTTTTATCTCCATATTCAGATTCTAAAGTCGACTTGCTACCTAAAAACAGAGCTTCACTCCACATTGCAAGTAGTAAGGAAATCAAGAAATTCAAGGGAGCATTTTCGCATACTCCACACCAGTGGCTGTGTCCTCCACAGGGGGGGATGGGGAGCAGGGGAATCAGCTGTCAACTTAGGTTCATGGTATGACACCAAAACAAGCACTTCCCATGCTAGAACACCATTTGTTGTATTTTTTATTTTTAAAGTAGAATTACAGTATATCATCTTTTACTCCTTAACGCTGAGAAACCATATCACATTAAGATAAAGGAGAAATGAATAACATTCTCTGTAGATTATGCACTTCTTATAGGGATGAAAAACTTGAGCAGTTCCTTATTATTTATCAAGGGCTTTCTCCACCAACAAGGCCTTTCATTTTCTCGGTTTCACAAAAAGGCTAGTGTGGACCGGGGAAGCCTTGTGATGTGGTCACGGGGCTGAAAGGGGAAGCCTCAGTTTCTCCTCTCACTCTGCCCCCATTTGTTTAGCCTCTAAATCCTCAAACCCCAGCATGGAAAATGGGAGTGATTGCACGTGATTTTTCTAAGACTCAGGGTGTGCTCGTGAGTTGACATGAACATGAATTATGGACAGAAGTGATCTAGGTATGGTGAATAGTTACCAGCCCTCACTTGTTTGATGGTGTTAATATTAGCAAAGAACTGGAATGATTTTGAAGTTGCTCTTGTGTTTTTAGACTTTTGTCCTTTCATTTGGACATGACCTTGAGACCCTCACACATCACAGCATCATTGGGGTTAATAATTTGACGGTGCTTGGTAAATTCAAATAGAAAGTTTACTGTGTAACTAGAACTTTGAGTTTACTCAGATCTTTCCAGAGAAATGCTATGGAAATGAGTTTAGTCTAACTTGGAAAAAGAATTATCTGGAAAACTGAAAAACATAAATAATAAGGGGTATATTTGCAAGGCTTGCCCCGTGTAGAAGCTGCTCTAGGCTTGCATAGGAATCCAGAGAAAGATGAGAGAGACAAAAGAAATTTTCAGACACTGGTGTGGAGCCACAGCAGAAATCTCAGCTGCAGAAACCAGAACACTCCCCAGGTGAATCTGCTTCCCTCTGCCTTCCAAAATGCCAGTCCCTTCACTGAGTGGGTTGCTTTCTTGACATCAGTTTGCACTTATCTCCACTGTTTCTTTCCTTTCTTCTCTCACCCTTGAAAAGGCCTGGGGTTTCATTGAAAAGCTGTTAGGTGAACACTGGCCTGTCCTAGAGAAGGCCTGCCAAGGTCTTAATCCAAACCACTTACTCATTAAATGAGTCAGCCAGCATCTGACACAGCACAGAACCATCTGAGTCAGGCTGTGGAAAGTTACAGAGACGGAGGAAAACAGGAAAGAAAGGAGGAAGAAACTCGGGCCCTTCTTGGAAAGTGGCTATATTCTAAAGAAGGAAAATGTGGTTTGGCACAGAGGTTCTTATAAGCAGGGCCATAAACGGGTTAGAACTTTAACAACCTGAGTAGAACCTGAAGAACCGAAAACAAATGAGTTCCTAGAGGAACTCCAACTCAGGAGTCTAATTGGATTTAAGAGGCACGTGGGACCCACTGTAAAACTGTAGAAAGGCAAGCTGTCCTATCGAATGATGATGGTGGCTAGAGAGAAGCTGGTTGTCTGTAGGCTTGATGAGCTGATGATGCAAAATACCAAGCATCTGTTTAGCTCAATAATGGGCTCCTTCAAACTGAAAGCAACGCTGCTGTCTGCTACTCCAAGCCAGAGAGTAGCTCCCAAAATCTGGACTGGAGCTGCAGGAAACCTCTAGCAAGTAGTGTGAATTTAACTGAGTAATGACACTTTTTATGCTTAACATTCATTCATCTTTAAGCTATGTACACCTCAATTCCTACTTTATTGAGCCACTATTGTAATAATATTAGACTGATATGAAAATCTAGATATGCTGTGTAAATGTTTTAATAACATTTAAATCAGCATGATTATTATCGCTGTCTAGGGACAGAATGTAAGAGAAGTAGAGAAAAGTTGTTTCTATTTTATTCCTAGGGATTGATTTTGGCTTGGTATAACTGAGTATAGAATTATACATGTGTGTAGGGTGAATATTTAATTTATGATATAAGTTCAGCATTTTGGCATAATTGCTTTGCTTTATTGTATAACCCACGTTTTGACATTGCGAGGTGCCATCATCATTAGTAATAGAGATTCTGCTTTAATTTCCATATTTGTTTCATAAATGCCTTAAGCAAGACCCACCTTTGGCATGTAAGAGGCACAGCGCTGTGTGGCAAGTTTTAGGGAAAGAATTTTTGGCACAGACCTTGATGGCCGGGTTCCTACCTCACTTATAAATCCCTCCTGCTCTTTAGGTTTGATGATCAAATGTGAGTTTGGAGCTGGTTCCCACATGCAAGTTTAAACTCTGCAAACATCAATCCATAACTGTTGATTTTCTCATGTGTATATGGAGATAATAAAAGTATTTACATGCTTGTGTTAAAATCATTAAAATAATATGAGAAGCAACTGTGAGAGCAGTTTTAAAAGATGGATATTATATAGATCATTATAAAGGATTCCTCGAAGTCAAAAGACAATACTGAAGGGGACTTTATTAAAAGCTTGAATAACAGGGACAAAGGACAGAGTTCTATATATCTTCTATCATCCTTGGCTGTCGAAATTCTAGCTTCCCACCCCTAGAGTCTCAGACTTTTAGAATATGAAAGTAAACAGTAAGATGCTAATTTGAAAAATTCATTATTTTGAAGGATTATAATTAGTATCTGTTAATAGTATCAGAAGTTATTTTAGATTAAAATATATGTATTTTCTGAATATATGTATTTCTAAATGCCAAATGCATACTGAATTACAAACTAGGAACTTAAGATGAGTAGAGAATTTCCTCTTGCTTTTGTTGTCTGAAACTGAAAACTCCAGTAAAATTAAATCCAAACGTTAAACAAATTGATTTCCCTCCCCACCAGCAGAGGGAAGAGATGGGTCTCTCCCAGGTTTATTAGAGGGAACCAATCAGAACTGATACCTCACCTGGTCAACCTGGAATTCCCGTTTTCGCTTCTTCTGAGTTAAATTTAGGGTTCATCTTAGTATTTCAGGGGTACATTTCTTTTTAAATATTTATTCATTTTTATTTGGCTGTGCACGTGAGGTCTTCTATCTTCGTTGCTGCAGAACTCTTAGTTGTGGCGTATGGGATCTAGTCCCCTGACCAGGGATCAAACCCAGGACCCCTGTATTGGGAGCACAGAGTCTTAGCCCCTGGACCACCAGGGAAGTCCCAAGAGTATGTTTCTTTTACTGCATTGCCTCATTATGGACACCATTCTAATTTCTTTATGCCCAAAATAATGGAAAAGGCCTGAAGATTCAACGAAGCAGATACAATTTCCAATACTATTAACAATTCAGAACCAAACAAGTTAAGTGCCTGTGTTGTGAAACCCCACCTTTGAGAGCATCTCATTGGACAGTGTTACTTCCTCTTTGCTCCTCAGAAACGCACCTCTTTTCTCAACTCTTCTTAGCCTCTAACCCAGCATCCAATGCCCATTACTTGCTTGTGCATCACAGATCTTCATTTTACTTTTTAAAAAATATGTATGTCCCTGACTAAAGTATCTTACTTTTCCTCCCATAGATCTACCTACAAATACTGACCTAGCAGAGCTATCCTTCTCTCTAAGAGGACATCTTACATGCCGCTAAAACAATTATTTTCCCTTATCTTTTAGGTCAGTTTCAAAGCAAGAATAGCACTACACATTTTCTAAGAACTCAAACTAGGCAAGCATTTATCTAGGTACTCTGGGGCAAACAAAGTGAATAAAATACAGTCAATAAATAAGAAGTGGACAGGAAGAATCACCACAGTTATAGATGGATTGAGCTTATTATTTATAATTTGTGGAAGGCTATAGCAAACAAACAGTACCTGTTACATAATGACTAAGCCTGACTGGCTATTAAAATAAGACCCAACACATTAGAAACCCAGCTCCTACCAGCTGGTGTGATCTCAGATAACAAGCATAGCCATAATCCTGGTATCCACTTTTTTCCTGAGAATGCTGGGTGTCCTTGTGCCTCTAATAAGAGGCTTTTTTTGTTGCTTCTGTTATCAGTACATAAGCTGGCCAAATGACCGGATGTTTTCTTCGGTGTCCGGTTATCACAGGGGTTCCCTGCTAGCCTGGAGGACTAAGGGGACCCTGCCCTGCTCAGACCCCTGTGGTCTTACCATCCCATTTGGTCCATGTCAGCTGACACTCCCTTTCAGTCCAGCCTGGTCTTCTAGTTCATTAAATTCTATTGTATCCCTACTTATATCAATATAATTAATATAAGAGAGTCCCAGAAAATGACAACCTCATCCATCCTCATTTCTGGTTCTGTGACTTACTCTTTGGACCCAACCAAAACATCAGCCCTCTACGTATCCTAGTCGGCATTCGGAAAAGATGGAGCTTTCCACCCATTCCCTATCTCTTATACACCAAACTCATTGATCCTGTAGTATCTCTCCAGCTATCATTTGAAAACAGCCCAACTCTTGTATCACTTTATTCTGCTGGCCACATCATTCATAATACCACAGTCCAGTGCTTCTCAACAATGCTCCATTTAGAAGCTAATGGGAGTAACTACTAGTTCAAGCACAGAATTCTTAATAGACCATAAAAAGATATTTATTCATGTAAAGTATCACTCATTGCTTTCCCATCATATTCGTTATGTAAGTGCTGTGTTGATGTCTCTGTGCAGTAATAATTTCATTTTTGAACTTTGAAATAAGCCTTTAAATGACTTAAGCATCTCCTTAGCTGAGGCATAACCTTCCCAGAGTGTTGATGCCAGCACATATTCAACATTTCCTGACTTCTCACAGCTTATTTTCATAAATTAAAGCTAACAGAAAGCAATTTACAACCTAAATAGCAGACAGAAAATGTAATAAATTAGATTAAAGATTTTCTGTAGCTGAGTATTTTCTCAGCTAGATTCTTCACTGTCTGAGTCACCAGGAAAGCCAGCTATATTTATTATTTAATAATAAATCTGGCATCTCAGTAGTAAAGAATCCACCTGTCAGTGCAGGAGACATAGGAGGCATGGGTTGGATCCTTGGGTCGGGAAGATCCCCTGGAGGAGGAAATGGCAACCCACTCCAGTATTCTCGCCTGGGGAATTCCTTGGACAGAGGAGCCCAGCGAACTACAGTCCAAGAGGTCACAAAGACCCAAACACGACTGACTGACTAAGCACACATTATTTAATAATAAATCTGGCATCTCAGAATCAGTAGATTCTGTAGAATGGAAATAGAAGGGATTAGAAATAAAAAGAAATGTTATCATAGGAAAAAAAAAAACCACATGATTTCTCAGCCTTTGTAACTTCTGAGGACTTATCAATAGAGCACAGTGGTAGGAGATGAAGCGAGGTAGCATCCCACTCTTCCCCAGGATATAGTGAGACCTAGGGCAGTCCATGGGGTCGCGAAGAGTCGGACACGACTGAAGTGACTTAGCAGCAGCAGCAGGGGAGCCTGACTCAGAGTTGCCAAGGTTTAGTTACACATTTTGCACAGAAGCATCTACAAAGATGCAATGAGATGACCCGGCCTGGAGTGGAGCAGAGATAGGGGACTGAGGTGCATAGCAGGTAGGTGGAAATGCACCATGGAAAGGGCACAGAGTCTGAAGTCCCAGAAACCTGGGTTCAAATGCCAACTACATTTTACAAGTTGATGAGTGTGTAACTCTAGGCAAAGCCCTCAATCTTCCTTAGACTCATCGTCTTATCTCTGTCATGAGAATTATTATAAAGAACCATGGTCATCTTCTAGCTCAATGGAATCTGCACTGAACGTTATGCACTATAGTCTGACCTAGTCTTTGGAAGAGCAGACCAACAATTTGCTCATAAATAATAGGATTGAGGCTTCCGGCCCAAAAGGGAAGCAACAATGGAAACTTTTCTTTCCTGCCTGGAGGTTGTTTCAGAACATCCTGCCTCAAGGTTAGATTGGTTCTCAAGCTAACAGCTGTTTTGTCAGCAGAAAGAGGAGAGGACTCATTCTTGCCTTCCCTCCTGGCTTTATAAATACACTCGTCCACTCTTTCTCCACCAAGCCTCTTAGCAAATGGTTTTTGTTACCGAAGGGCCAGTTGTTAGGAATGCCTCCTGGGCTGTGTTTCTGGCAATGGTTTCTTGTCTAGGTAGCTGTGTGTTGTTGAAGTACCATCTCCCTCCCAAGTCTGAGATGGAGCCATAGGACCCGTCTCACTGTAACAGAATCCCCAGAGACTGAGAAGCCCAGGCTGGATCGAGAACTCTGCTTTCTCAGGTGTGAAGAACCAGGTTCATGTGTCACCCCTGAGCTCAGCTGCTTTGCGATTCCACTCACCTTGCTCCTTAGTCCCTTCCTGCAGTCAGGGGTCAGGAAGCCTCCTATTTTTCCCTTTATTATCCCTGCAGCCTCAGTCTTAGCTCTAAGAGGGTGGTAGAAGATGGTCAATGTGGTTCCATAGGAAGTTGAACATGCTTATAAAAGGCACTCCTGCTGCTGCTTCTCCTACATCTTTTAGATAGGAAATAGCATGAATTAGGCAAATCTTCAAAGATATATGCCTATCCCTGTGTGCAGTGTCTCTACCACAATTGCAATCAAAAAGTATGATTTTAAAATCTTAACTGTTCGTTTAAAGTCTCATAAATGTCTGGAAATAACTTTGAAAGAAAATTATAAAATTCTTTGAAAGCCACTGAGTGTGGTGACTTTGGATGCTCTAAGGGGCAGGTACTAACGTGTAATTGTCAGTAAAAATAAATTTATGAGGGAAAACATCTGGAGGATAAAAGGGAAAGAGAGTAGGAGAGCCTTAGACTGTGACGAAGGTTTGATACTTGGGTGAGAAATGAGAGAAGGAAGGAGAGCTGGGTAGGACAGTCTAAGACCACAGAGCAGTTCTGCCAAGCCAATGGGGAAGCCCTGAGTCAGAGGAGATGTGATTAAGCAGGACTGGGCCTACATTAGTACCCTATGTGCTCCATCATCAGCTGGGAGCAACCTTGAACAAGTTCAACCTGCCTGAACTTGGTGGCAGATCCAGAGAGATGGCAAACAGGACCTTCATGCACTCTGCTGTCTACAGCAAGAGATGGAAGTGCATTTCCTTGGTCGCTACATGAAAGCTGCAGATAAGGAGTAAAAGATTCTGTCTTTGTGAATATGAAGTTTGAATTTTATTAAAATTTCCCAATTCTTCCCCAACTGACTGAGAGTCAACACAACTCCAATTAAAATGGCAAGGGATTTTAAGATTTGGTTGTTTTTCAGTAGAACTTGACAGGAAAATTTTGTGGAGGAAACAAAGTGGGGGAAAAAGACAACCTTGGAGAAAAAGGAACTGGGTAGGAAATTTTGCTTCTCCAAGTCTCAGTTATCCTCATAATACACTAAGAAATGATGGTGTTGATTTTGGAATAGACAAAATATCACAATGAGGTAGGATTTAGAACCCAGAGTACACTAACATATATATGGAAGTGTGATATGTGATGGAAAGTTGGAAAAGATATTCTCTATTACACTATGAAAATGAGTCATCCATGTATAATTTAAAAAAATGAAATTCATTCCTGACTTACACCAACTACAAAAATTAATTCCTAGTTAATTAAGGATCTAAATGTTTAGTCATTGATGACTTTCTAAAAGGGAAATAGCTCTTAAATGGACAAAAAATATAGGCTTTAATGAAAAGATTGATAAATCTTACTATATTAAGAAAAACTTTATAGGTATATAAATATATAAAACAGAGAAAGAAAAGCCAAAAACTGAGATAAAATATTTGCAATGCACATAGTCATAAAAATGGTTTCCATGAAACTTTAGAGCATCTAAAATCAAATATTTAGAAAAATATAGACTCAGTAGAAAAGTGGACCAAAAATAGAAACAGCAACTAACAAAGCAAAACTGAACCGTGATAAGATATCATTTAACTTTTGGGAAAAATTTAGAAGCTGAACAGTTGCAAGTACTGGTCAGAGTGCAGACAAAGAATTCTCATAAGGTTCTAATGGGAATTGAAGTTATAACTGTCTGTTTGTAGAGCAAATTTTCATTGTCTAGTAAATTTTAGAATATGCATTCCTTATAATCATCTATTACACTTTAGGTTTTTAAATATTAAAAAAGGTATTACAGCATCATTCATAGTAACATTGAAAACAATTGATATAGAAATATTTTTTTAAATTGTGGGCAGAATTTAAACACAATTCCATGATACTGTGTTAAACAATCCTTTCCTGCCCCAGAGTTAAATAAAACTGCGCCATGTAACCATGGTCCTATGTTAAGCAATACTGAGGAAAAAGCAAAATAAGTTAGCTTGCTGCAAGAAATACTTGCTTCTGGAGATAAGCCTATGAACCATCTGAAATAGCCTTCCTTACAAACTAATAATTCTATCATCTCAAGACCATCAGATTCACCAAGATTCTCTTCAAAACCCTTGCTCCGAAGATAATGCTATATATCCTGCTCAATCTCAAACTGTTTCCTTTCTTGCAAGACCCACCTTAAAATCACCCAGCCCAGTTCCTAAAACTCTGTAAATATTCTCCCTGGCTTTCTCACTTCTGAAACACTTCTAAAATTGTCAATATTGTTTCTGCTTTACTGCAGTAAGTGTAATAAACTTTACTTGATTAGCAAGTTTTTCTGGCAGTCTTTTAGACAGTCAACAGTAGTAGATTTAAACAATGAATATACTATAAAAAGAAGAGAGAGCTCTATAACTATACATACCAATATGAATAAATCTCACAAACACTGAACTTAAAAACAGTAACAATAAAATAAAAACCTATAGATATAGTTTAGCTCTTTCTAAGCAAAATTTAAATAAGTGCAAATCAAGTTAAATTATTTAAGGATACATACAAACGTGTTCAAAGCTGATAATTATAGACGATATGGACCAAATTCAGAGTGTGGAGAATGGAGAGAGAGAGATAGGCTTGCAGTCTGAAAATGTTTGAACTGTGTTTATTATGTTTTAGCTTACTTGAATTAAAGTGGTGGCCTCATAGGTATTCATCATAGTGTCATTTGAACTTTTTTGCAATTTTCATTATTTCACTATTTTAAAGGAAAAAGAATTGTAGGGCACAATACTTCATGGTAATTGTTTTCAGAAAGAGGGAATGATAGCATCAAATGCTGCAGAGTGTTCAGAAATGAAAATTAACAAGTGTCCTCTGGATTCAAGGACCTGGCAAATTCTCATTGACTCAGAGTCAGGAGAGTGGGTGGTAGCAATGGAGATTGAGAAGAGGTAGGAAATTGTGGAGGTGGAGATGGGGAAAATGGACAACATTTATGAAGGAGACCCTGACTCCAGCTGAACTGGTGTCAGATGGTCTGTTTTTGTTTTGTTTTGTTTTGTTTTGTTTTACATAGTCATGTCTGACTCCTTGCAACCCCACAGACTGCAGCACACCAGGCTTCCCCATCCTTCACTACCCCCCAAAGTTTGCTCAAATTCATGTTCATTGGGTCAGTGATGCTATCCAAAATTTCATCCTCTGCTACTTGCATCAGCTTTTGCTTTCAATCTTTCCCAGCATCAGAGTCTTTTCCAATGATTTGGCTCTTCACATCGGGCAGCCAAAGTTTTGGAACTTCAGCTTCAGCATCAGTCCTTCCAATGAATATTCAGGGTTGATTTCCTTTAGGATGGACTGTTTTGATCTCCTTGAAGTTCAAAGGACTCTCAAGAGTCTTCTCCAGTACCACAGTTGGAAAGCATCAGTTGTTCAGTGCTCAAGCTTCTTTATGGTTCTACTTTCACATTCGTACATGACTACTGGAAAAACCATAGCTTTGACTATACGGACATTTGTCAGCAAAGTTACATCTCTGCCTTGTAATAAACTGTCTAGGTTTGTCATAACTTTTCTTCCAAAGACCAAATTACTTTTAATTTCATGGCTACAGTCACCATCTGCAGTGATTTTGGAACCCCAGAAAATAAAAACTGTCACGGAAAGCTGTTTTCCGCTTTTCTCCCTTATATTCACCATGAAGTGATGGGACCAGATGCCATGATCTTAGATTTTTGAATTTGAGTTTTGAGCCAGCTTAAGAAGGTCTGGAGACAGTTAAAAAGCGAACCTATTATGAAGGAGTCATGAACACAGCTTTTCCCTGTGTTCATCCATGTCACACTTGAAACCAACAGACGTTGTCATTAGGCCTCTGCTAAGAAGCAGCAAAAGCATACCAAGTATTTCTAGTCATGCGTTTTGCATGTTTAGAGACCGTGGAGTATAGGCCACTTTCCAAGTGAAAAAGAGCCAGAAAAGGTCAACAGGGTGGGTTCAGTGGAGTAAATTTACGTAAGGGTTTCCAATTGTTGGCTCATCTGCAGGGGGAGAGGAGGCCGAGGAGAGCTGGAGGCATAGATCCAGGAGTCAGGGAAGAGACAAGAGAAAAACTGGAGCAATAAACTAGCATGAGGAGTGAGGATTAGGGAAAGCCTTCCTCAATTTGCAATTACTGACCCATGAGAACACAGTTAATACTTCCTTTGCCTCCAATAAAAACGCTCACAATTAAAAACGCATTATCTGTGCATAACACATTGTAAAACTATGTGCTCACTTCTTGAAGCAGCCAAGCTCGAGTATTTAACTAAATGCTTACAAAAAATGTTAATCCGGTGGCAATAACGTCCAGAAAATGCTGTATACCAAGTGAAGTCAGAAACAAATGATTGCAAATGAAGGTTAAACAGAACATCATGCTCCAGTATGGAGAATACTCAGTGATCTGTATCTCAGAGGAATGGTTAGGATCTAGACTTATAGAGCATCTTAATGAAGGAACAAGACATTTGTAAACAAGCAACAAGGCAAAGGAAAAGGACTTTGCCTTTCAAGAATAGAAGATATTTTAATACATTGGATTTTTTTAAAACTTTCCCTATTTTATTGTTGTGCTTGAAAATTTCTGTTTCCTTAAACATGTCCTTAGAAAATAAACTATGTATAGTTTGATTTTTACTAAGTACAACCATTAATAAGCTTTTTCTTAGGACAAATAGCTTTCTTCTGATAAATAGTATTCTATTCTTTTCCAAATAAGTTGGATATCCATATTATTGCTTATGTTTAATTATGATGGCTTCAGTCTTCCCAGTATTACCAGAAGTACAAAGCTTTGCATAAGACAAACATGTGACTTAAGTGTATACCTTTGCAAATCAAATTTTAAAGTAAGAAGTTAAACACATGCACTCACACATGTATTTAATATACAGCCATAAATTATTCTCTGTAGAAAGTCTAAGCTGATGGTAAAGAAAGGAATGCATTTAACTAGTTACAAATAAGGTAAGGACTGAAACAGTGACAAGAGAAAAAAATGACATTGAATACTATGGGAGAGCCATTTGTCACCTGTGGGGCTGAGCATCCTGAGAAGATGGGTAGGAATATCCCTCCAAGAGATGGGGAAGCAAGGATGGTCTGACAGCTGGGACTGATGGGCCAGGCTTCTCACATACATTTCTTCTGTCACAGCCACACAGGTGAACGAGGAGAACTTTTATCAGGCCACCCAGGATAAATGGGTCTCTCAGACCACCTGCCCCTCAGAATTTCCTGAGGAGACCACACACTATCTTTCATCTGCCTGCCCATCAGGAACATGCTTGGACCCAAGTGCAATCCAAGTACGTCTCTTGTCACCCACGAGCAATCAAAAAGCCTATTCCCCCCACCGCCACCCCCGCCACCCCCCACCCTTCCTTTCCATTACCTTTTTGTTCTCCAGGTAAAATTTGGTGAGAAGATAAGAGGAGAAAATGATATTTTTGTAGAAATCCTCTGCTTTGTTTTAGGATGATTCTTAGGGAAATGACTACACAAGATTATCTTTTGTTGACAGGCAATCTAATGGAAGATTCAAACACCAAGCTTGATAAATGGCAACCCAAAAAGGCCATTTTTTGAACTTCAGAATTAGATTAAAAAAAAAAACACAGGTCAAAGCCTAGGCTACATGCTTTCAAAAAATGTGGAAGCGTGAGGCACAGTGAAAAGGGCCCTTCTCTGCAGACTTCATTTAGCAGGCAGTGCCCCTTCACATTGCCTCCAAGGGGCACACAGCCTCGGGGGGATAAAAGCTGCCTTGAGTGGGTGCTGCAGGAGTGATTGTGTGTGGACTGTAAACTCCGCTGACTCTGCTTGGTAGAATGAAAACGAGAGTACTAGTCAAGTGGCTTGGACATCGCTGCTCCACGGGGCAAAGTGAGACCCACGGGGAAAGAGAAAACCATTCCTCTTGTGCCAAAAGAACGAGGAGTAGCCTGACATGGCAACTTCACAGAGCTGCCCTGTGCCAAGCGCTTTCTCAGGAGAACATCCCTCCCCAGGAGATGGGATTAGTTTTTTTTCATCACGTTGTCAGTTATTTTCTTCCAGGAGGCAATTTATGGTTTAAAACGTTGAAGCTGTCAATACTTTCTTTTTACTTATTTATACATTTTTACTGAGATGTAATTGACATAAAACATTATATTGTTTCCAGATATACAGCATAGTGATTTGGTATTTGCGTGTGTATTTAAATAAGTCACCAGAAGTCTGGTTACCATACATAGTCATAGATTTTTCTCCTGTGATGGAAGCTTTTAAGATCTACTCTTGGCAACTTTCAAATATATGCTAGAGCATTATTAATTGTAATCACCATACTCTATATTATATTCCTATGACTTTAATTCTATAACTGTAAATTTGTACATTTTGACTTCCTTTACCCATTTTGCCCAACCTTCACCCCACTCCTCTGGAAACCACCAGTCTATTATCTGAATCTGTGACTTCTTTCTTTTTTTTTCCTTCAGATTCCACATACAAGTGAGATCATATGGTATTTTTCTTTCTCTGTCTGACATATTTTACTTAGCATAATGCCCCAAATGTGAAACTGTGTTGTCATAAATGACAAGGTTTCTTTTTCATGGCTGAATGATATTCCATTCCATTTAAACCACATCTTCTTTATTTATTTATCCATTGATGGACATATAGGTTGCTTACATATCCTGGCTATGTAAATAATGCTACACTGGACATTAGGGTGCAGATAGCTATCTTTTCAATTTAGTGTTTTTGTTTTCTTTGAATATGTATCCAGAAGTGGAATTTCTGGACTGTATGGTAGAACTGTTTTTAATATTTTGTGGAAGTTCTATATTGTTTTCCATAGTGGAAATGGGAAGTAAATTGGTACTTTCCTGCCAGCAGTGCATTAGGGTTCCCTATTCTCCATATCTTCTCCAATACTTGTTAACCCTTCTCTTTTTGATAATAGTCATTCCAGCAGGTGTGAGGTGATATCTCATTGTGGTTTTGATTTGCATTTCCCTGATGATTGGTGATGTTGAGCATCTTTTTGTGTGTCTGTTGGCTGTCAGTATGTCGTCTTTGGAAAAATGCCCATTCAGATCTAATGCCCATTTTTAAATTGACTTTCTGTTTTTTTCCTCTTGAGTTGCATGAGTTTGTTTAATATTTTAGACATTAACCCCTTATTGGATATATGATTTGCAAATATTTTCTCCCATTCAGTAGGTTACCTTTTCACTTTATTGATGATAAAGTGAATCCTTTGCTCTGCAGAAATTTTTTAGTGTACTGTATTTCCACTTGCTGTTGATAGATTTAATTGACTTGTCTCTATATATCACATTTTTAATTGAGAAATTATCTCCAGGGACAAATTCTGCTGGACCGAAAACATATTCAATTCTATTTTTTTGCATTAAAATATATAAATGCTTCAGCTGAAACATTTTCACATGTACTTTTTTTTTGCTTCTTTCAGAGTACCTTTCTACTTTAAACATTTTTGTAAGGTAAAAATAGTTCTTATTTGATACTTTTAAAAATATTCTATGTACTTTGCTGCTATTGCTGCTAAGTCACTTGAGTCATGTCCGACTCTGTGCGACCCCATAGATGGCAGCCCACCAGGCTCCCCCGTCCCTGGGATTCTCCAAACAAGAACATTGGAGTGGGTTGCCATTTCCTTCTCCAATGCATGAAAGTGAAAGTGAAGTTGCTCAGTCGTGTCCAACTCTTAGCGACATCATGGACTGCAGCCTACCAGGCTCCTCCGTCCATGGGATTTTCCAGGCAAGAGTACTGGAGTGGGTTGCCATGGCCTTCTCCATCTATGTTCTTTAGATGATGTCAAATCATAGAACTTCTTATTTCATACCAGTACAGAACTAAATACACATGTATCCAATTTAAAAAGAAAAGCACTTTCAAAATATTCTTCCCACATGTTAAGATATTCCTAAGCATATATATAATTTCAAAATTATATCTTTTGCACTGTTTACATTAATTAATTTGTTCAGTTCCACCCTTTCTCTTGTTGAGATAACATTTAACGTTTACTATTTGCAGCCATTGTCTTCAAGACATTTTAGTGTTTGTTAATATTTTTATCCAACTGACTCTTTCAACCTCAAATCATCTTTCACAAATCACCTACTTGTCTGATTCCCAATCCCAACTGTAGAGATTAGATTATTCTCCAAACAGTCCTGGTTATCAGGAAATTTAGCCTAATAATGCAGGATTGAACTCACAGGGAAAAGAAGGGAACTTTTACTTTTGGCTGGGTCACGTGGCTTGCAGAATCTCAGTTTCCTAACCAGGGACTCAACCTGGCTCCTGGCAGAGAAAGCGCTGAGTCCTAACCACTAGATGACCAGGGAATTCCTAGACCATGCATTTTTAATGAGGGAAGAAAAGACTTAGGAGTCTCTGATACTGGGTAGGAAAACTTCTGTTCTTGTGAACAAATTACATTTTGAAGAGAAAGTTAGCTTGGATTCATGATAATGTAAAAATTAGAAGAAGATATAGGTAGGGATAACTAAAAATAAAGAAAAAAGATTGGGTGTTCTACATGAATTGAGCCCATGAACAGTTTATAAGAATTTGATGGGGAAAAAAATGTTAGGACATAGGCATTCCACTTATATCCCACCCACTGTGACCACCAGCGATTCCTTTTGACCAGAGTCCCTTGGGAGCACAATTTGGCTCAAAGGTTTTATCATGTTTGTGTCTGTACTAAAGGGAGAGTCTGGGCCAATATCAGCCTGGCTTCTCTCCCTCACTCCTGATAGCCCCACATAAACAGTTTCCATGTGAGTGTGAGTATCCCTGCTGCTGCTAAGTCGCTTCAGTCGTGTCCGACTCTGTGCGACCCCATAGACGGCAGCCCACCAGGCTCCCTCGTCCCTGGGATTCTCCAGGCAAGAACACTGGAGTAGGTTGCCATTTCCTTCTCCAATGCATGAAAGTGAAAAGTGAAAGTGAAGTCGCTCAGTCGTGTCTGACTCTTAGCGACCCAATGGACTGCAGCCTACCAGGCTCCTCCGTCCATGGGATTTTCCAGGCAAGAGTACTGGAGTGGGGTGCCATTGCCTTAATCCCACAACATAAATAATGCTTCCTCAGCACTCGAGAAGAATATTAAACACCACAGGCTCAGTGAAATCTTAAAGCTTCACCTTGCCGTAAACTCTTTATATCTAAGTCAATTAGTGACAATATTGGCTGCTGCCCCAGATGTAAGAAATGGTGGTGTTCAATATTTGGTTTATAAGTAGTTTTGCCTACTTAAAATCTCTTTGTCTTCTTAGCATGTTGGTTTGTACATGGGATGACTTGACACATCTTTGGAAATTAAATGGAAGACATGAGTGAATTACTTCTGGAATTCAATTTTTATCACAATATCAATTCATATGGGTTTAAAATTGCAGATAAGAATTGGATATCTTTCCTTTGCTGACAATGTCTTAAATTCTGGAAGCCTATTGCTCTTTTAAATGCTGTTTTGTTCCTGAAAAATTTAAGTTTTCCTCACTTCAGATTTGCAAATATTTAAGTTGGGAATAAGGTCCAGAGTAAAGGACCCCGTCCTGGAAATGTTGCTCAGTTTGAGAGTCCAATCTCTTTCTTCAAAGGAGCTATTGAAGGAGCTGACATTTACCTGACTGGTTTGAATAGGACTGAATTATTTTTCCTCCTTGTATATATTGAAAAGCATGTTTTCTTTATTCCTATAGATTAGAAATATTGTCATTATTTAAAAATATCTTTTTTGTTGTTGTTTTGACTTTTCTCTCAGGATAACATCAGCTCATTTGCAATATACATTTTGTTTCACCTGTATAGTTTTCTTATTTCTCTAATGTCCCTGACTGATTTCTAAGGTATTATTTATAATTTATGAGTTCTAGTTTTGTAGCTCTAGGGTTAAGGTGATGATTTTTTCCTTACTATGACTAGTTGCTTCAGAAAGAACATTTTGTTGGCATCTACTCTCTAAATGATCAAAGATCATGTTTCTATTTCCTCAAGTCTGTTTTTAAACTTAACTCCTTTCCTAAAAAAGTCAGTCTCAAACACTTTGAGGTTTTTTGCCAGAATGAATTGTTTTCTTTTGTCTCTTTTATTCTTTGGAGGCTCTTCTGTTCTGTTTTAAATAATAGCCTCGCTCACTTACCTGTGTTTCTATTTTTCTTTTTTATGTTTTATTTATTTTAAAAAATCTTTATTAGAGTGTAGTTGATTTACAGCATTGCATTAGCAAAGTATATCAGTTACACATATGTCTACTTTTCTTTTAAAGATTCTTTTCCTATATTGGCCTTTACAGAGTATTGATCAGAGTTTCCTGTGCTACACAGTAGGTCCTTATTAGTTATCTATTTTATATATAGTAGTGTGTATATGTCAACCCCAACCTACCCGTTTATTCCCCTCCCTTACCTCTGATAACTATAAGTTTGTTTTTTTACATCTGTGACACTCCTCAGTCCTTGGGATTCTGCAGGGGAGAACACTGGAGTGGGTTGCTATTTCCTTCTCCAGTAAATAAGTTCTTTGTACCCTTTTTTAAGATTCCACATATAAGTGATATCATATGATATTTGTCTTTCTCTGTCCAACTTACTTCATTCAGTGTCAGAATCTCTAAGTCCATCCATGTTGTTGGAAATTCTGCCTATTTTTCTTCATTGCATTGTATCCCCTAGAGGAGGGCATGGCAATGCACTCCATTATTCTTTCCTGGAGAATCCCGTGGACTGAAGAGCCGGGTGGGCTACAGTCCATAGGGTCGCACAGAGTCAGACACAACTGAGCGATTGAGCACACATGCATAGGTAACTTTAATGCAGATGAATCCCATTTATGAATTGGAAAATATGATTTATATCTCGGTCTACTTTCCCATTATTTGGGGGAGTAATTGGGCTCCTCCTCTTTCATGTAAAGCTGAAAATTCTCAAAGCAAATGAGAATATGAGCTCCAAAAGAAAGAAAGGTAGTAAGCAAATCTACTTTTCTGAGTTGTATATTAAAGGTACTGAAAGAATAGACGCAAATTTCTCATCAAAATATTTAATCCTGGTGGAACATTTAAAAAGTATTAGTAGAATATGCTGAGAAGCATAAGGAGATTTCCTGGGGGTTTGGGAAGCTAGAAATGAATGGTATACATTTCATGCTTTCTGGGAGTTAATAGTTTACTTGGGGTCAGAAAACTTATGACACAATAATTTGGACAGGTAGACAAGGAAATAAGAGGTAATATAAGGTCATACTTGATTAAGAGACAAGTGGGGAGAGCCATTACAATTCTCAGTCCAGAGAATAGAAGGGAGTTTATTATAAGAATCAGAGCCTTGATCCTATTGCATTATTACTTTTAAAATCTCTCAAATAATAGTGCAAACTTTCCTATAGGTCAAAAAGGTTTTTTTTTTTTTTTTTAATACAGATATTGAAGCCAACAGTTCATACACACTATATACACACGTGTATATAGTGTATACACATAAGTGCTCATCCCCATTTAGAGCTAACCCTGAGTATAACTGCCCAAGTGCCTGGTGATCAGGAGTGAGTAACTGCTCACTGCTGGGATGTCAGATGCAGGAGGCGAGGAAGTGTCAACACAAGGAAGAAAATGGAAAGTGAAATTTAAACTAGTAGCTAACATCACAGATTATTAAATAAATGATAAAATAGCAGGGTTTGAGATAGAGGTTGTCAGTAAGTGTAAACCATTTTAACTGCATTTTTTGTTTTTACAATTTTCTGCAATTTTCTTTTTTTGTGTGCTAAAGCTGTCAAAGAAGATGACCACAATTTTGTATGAGATGTTCCACAATTTTCTCATGGCGTTCATTAGCACTCCATGGCAAATATTTTGAGGTGCCCACATGTGCACTGGAAAATGGATCACAATCACAACAAAATAACCGAACTCAAGAAGCAAAGCCATTTTGGGTGTTAGGAAGAATGCACTGAACGAATACCTTTATTCTGATATTACATTGAATCCTGTCTAACCCTGACATTTTAGATTTTGATAAATGGGATGCATTCAAAATACGTGCTGAAGGGACTGGACTTGGGTTTTGAGAAACTCCTAGATAGAGACTCCAGAAAAGCTGTGAGCGAATCGGCACAGACCAGGCATCTCCTCCTTGAGCAGAGCGGGGTCCCACAGCCCTCCTGGGGAGGGTCCAGGGAAACCATTAGCAGTCTGCCAGCCAGCAAAACATGCTCCTGGGTTCACAGTTTCAGGCTATTTGCTTATGAAATTACTTGGAAAATGATAAATTTTTTTCTTGTTTATAAATTTCTTTGAAGAGTCTATAATCCAGTCATATGAAAAAGTGATTACTTTTTTAAAAGTAGAATAAGCCACTCTATTTACTAGTTTGAAAATCCTTAAAGAAGTGAATTGCCTACAAGATAAAATTCCTAGAGCCTATCATGGAATTTAAAAAGATGTGGTATATACACACAAAGGAATAAAATGAAATAAATACATTTATTTTTTATAAATGAATAAAATAAAATGAAATAATGCCATTTGCAACAACATGGATAGACTTAGAGATTATCATACTAAGTGAAGTAAGAGAAAGAGAAATATCATATGATATTGCTTACATGTGAAGCTTAAAAAATGATATAAATGAACTTGTTTACAAAACAGAAAGAGACTCATAGACACAGAAAACAAATATGATTACCAAAGGAAGAAGGTGTGGAGGGATGAATTACTTTAGGATTAAAATATACACACTACATATAAGAGATAACCAAGCAGGACCTACTGGATAGCACTGGGAACTACAGTTAAACATCTTGTAATAACCTATAGTGGAAAAGAATCTGAAAAAGATTTACATACAGCTGAATCACTTTGCTGTATACTTGAAACTATCACATTATAAATGATATTTCAATGAAAAAAATTAAAAGCAGGAAAAATAACATCTAGCTTCACAGCTAATGCTTCCCCTACTACATACACTGCCACTTCCTTTCTGGCATGAATTTGTGCTCGCTTCTCATGGCTCTACCAACATCTCATGCATCTTTATATGTTTCTACACATCTTTATTTTCCCCTCTGCTTAGAATGGCCTCCTCATTTCTTTGATAGACTCTTAAAAAGTTAGAAATTGAAAACCCCTTCAATTCTTTCGTCCTACCCTTTGCCCCTTCACGGAACTGCCCTTTGTTTCTCTGGGTTTTCCCTCAGTACCTGATACATGGTCTACTGCTGCGGTGTTGTTAGTTTGAATTGTTCGGTACTTGAAGGGACAAGACAGCATATTAAAAAGACAAAGACATTAGACAGCATAGACAACCTAGAGAGCATATTAAAAAGCAGAGACAATACTTTGCCAACAAAGGTCCTTCTAGTCAAAGCTATGGTTTTTCCAGTAGTCATGTATAGATGTGAGATTTGGACCATAAAGAAGGCTGAGCACAAAAGAATTGATCCTTTTGAACTGTGGTGTTAGAGAAGACTCTTAAGAGTCCCTTGGACTGCAAGGAGATCAAACCAGTCAATCCTAAAGGAAATCAGTCCTGAATATTCATTGGAAGGACTGATGTAGAAGCTGAAACTCCAATACTTTGACCACCTGATGTGAAGAATTGACTCTGGATTGGAAAAGACCCTGATGCTGGAAAAGATTGAAGGCAGGAGGAGAAGGGGATGACAGAAGATGAGATGGTTGGATGGCATCACCGACTTGATGGACATGAGTTTGAGTAAGCTCCAGGAGTTGGTGATGGACAGGGAAGCCTGGCGTGCTGCAGTCCATGGGGTCACAAAGAGTCAGACACAACTGAGCAACTGAACTGAACTGAAGGGACTAATTAGTTAAGCTTTGGTCAACACTGACCTATTTTTATTGGAATAGGAAATGAAAATCAGTCAACTGTCATCATGTAGAGGTAAAGAGAAAAGGTCAATTTATCTGATCCTGAAAGAAATTTCTTGAGAAACATCCTAAAACATGTATCTATGGCCATCATGGAAGGACTAAGACATTTATTCTAAGCTAGCTATTTTACTGACAAGCATAGAATGATAATGATGGAAATAATAGGGCATGGAAAGAGGGAGAAGAGAAAAAAAAAAAGCAAAGGTATTTTACCCTAATGTATCCACTTCTACATATTAAATTGAAAGTCCCTTAGTCATGTCTGACTCTTTGCAAAGCCATGGGCTGTAGCCTGCCAGTCTCCTTTGTCCATGGAATTCTCTAAGCAAGAATCCTGGAGTGGGTAACCATTCTCTTCTCAAGGGGATCTTCCCAATGCAGGGCTTGAACCCAGGTTTCTCACATTGCAGTCGGGTTCTTTACTGTCTGAACCACCAGGGCAGCCCTCCACATGTTAAGTCTATTTAAAATACCTTTCATAACAAACATGCATTGGCCCATCAGGAATGAAAAATAGGTTGGTTGCAACACCCATTTGGAGAGATGCTAAGAATTTGGGGTGGTGTCAGATCGCAAAGTTCTCTTGTATTTCAGTATTTTTTATTATTTATTTTATTTTAGTTGCCTTGGTGGGAACATTTTTGTGTCACATTGAGGAAATATATTTCTATCAGTACAGATGGTTACTTACAGATAAATTTTGTTAAACTGGCTTTAATTTTTATCTCTTTCTAACCTGGAGCCCCCTTCTCAGTATTTACCTACTATATAAAGGAGACATATTTCATAAATCTTGATTTCTTTCCAGACTGTGCACTTTTTTATTTAACCTTCTATCTGTGATTAATGGAGTAGCTTAGTCCTGCCTCCTGTAATGGGTCTAGTCCTCTTTGCCCACTACATCGAAGTGTAATACATTTTGTTCAACTGAGATGAGACTTAAGAGGGGGAAAAAATGAAAGCAGAGTTATGTGCTTATTTTCTTTCCATTGTTCATCTCTTTTTTCAGTCTTTCAGTCAATTGGGTTGAGAACAGGAAAGACAGAGCCAGCGGATAAAAGAAGAGAAGCTTGACAAGCAATCTGAAATTATAGGAAGGCAAGGAATTACTTCTCAAACACCTTGCTGCAATTTTCTGCTTGACCAATGCAAACTTCTGTTTAGAAGTATATTTAGGGAACCACATTTTCTTTCTAACATTTTCGAATAGCTGTCTTCTTTAAAGACGCCAATAGTTAACGACTGGTTCTATAAACCGTAATCACTTATGACTGTCTTTGGAATCACTGTTAGTTCAGCATTGGCAGAAGGTTGCAGACAATTCCCAGAGATCAAACAAAAGCACTAGCTCCAGTATTTTTTTATTAAGCTTCTATGGATGTCTCTAAATTCAGTTGTCTCTTCTTTGTGACAGAGATGCCAACTATTTCTACCAAATTATACTGTGAAAAACTTGCTCCACACTGGTAAGGTCTCTGTGGGAATTCATTATTTTAACAACAAACTCATTTTGAAAGTTATGATCTGGAATGAACTTGCAGGCTCTTTCATTAGAATTCAGTTATATGCAGTGCATACTTAAAATTATTTTAGTTTCTTCCTTCCTTCCTTTATGATTAAATATATATATATACTCATTCAATCCTGATGATAGTTACTCTGTTCTATTCCCAACTTAAACAAAAATATGACTGAGCTGAACTTAGTCCTCAGATTGACTGCAAGTCTAGCATTTCCAGAATTTCTGCTTTGTCAGTACCCACTCTCTTCCCTATTAACTTAAAGCAAACAAACAAATAACAATATGAAGACAATTCCGTATGTTGGAGAAGGTTTTACAATTTTTAATATAAAAGAAAAACAGAGAAGCCAAGGCAAATCAGTGTGTGGCAGTGAGAAAGCTCCAAATTTATTATTCACAGTGGGGAGGGGAGAGGTAAAGTTAGGCTAACTAGTTTATATCATCAAATAATCCAAGTTTCTCATTTTGTCAGTGCCAACTACCTCCTCAAACAGATGGAAATTGATGGACTTGAATTCCATCTTGTTCATTTCCATATCCTCTCCTTCAGGATGCTAGCATCCCTTGAAATGGTCTAAAGGAGCACAGAGATGGTACAGAGGGCAGAGTGTTACCAAACCACAAAACTAGATCGTTAGACCCAGAATTAATGGGCTTTCTGGCCTCCCATGGAGGTCTTAAAACCCCCCGGAGTTGAATTGAATGGGTTCGTTGCACATTTCTTCTTGCCTATAGCACAGATAAAGGCAGGACGAAAAATAATTCCTCTTGCTACAGCATTAACAGTAAGAGGAGCTAGTGGAGTGGTGGGTGCTCAGGGGAAAGCCCTGCTTCTTGTTAAGTAGTGACTGACTTATTAGGGACTTGAAATGAGGGGTAGATGAATAAATTAATGACCGAGGTATTGAGCAGGAAAAAGAATTGTATTCCTTCTTTGCACAGCCTCTTACTAGCTGTGAATGTGAACATGCCATTTCAGTCTTGAAAGTCAGTTTACTCATTGATGAAGTAGTAACAGAGGAGTTACGGCTGTTTAACCTTTATTCTGAGCTTCACATGACAGAATGAATGTGAAAGCACTTTTTAGTTTAACCTATTACTACCAGAACTTAAAAAATGATGCACCATTTTCCTAAAGACCTGTTTACATGATTTATACGTAGTCTTTCCTTCATGATCCTTTCATTTATCTTGAGCCCTCCAGCCAAGCTGGATTGGTTTGGTCCTTAATGGACCCATATTAAAGCTCTAGTAAAGCCTGCTCCTAATTTGCATATAGGTCTGTTAGACTTTGCTTGATGCACCGATTTCTCAGAATGTTGATGTACCTGTCTCATCTCCCACTGCTCTGTTCTTTAAAGTCTGCACATTATATTGACTCTAAACTCTTTGCAAATCTTTGACAAATAGCTTTTGGTCCTGCTAACTGCAGATCTTCCCTGTATCCTTGCCGTCAACTCTAATTCAAGTCTCAGACTTCTTTTCATAATATAATCTTGCACCAGCCGTTACCTGCTGCATTAATGCCCACAAATGGGGCCCTGGGATGTCCAGTCTCTCTATGCTAATCCTATTGCAGAAGAGAACATCAAATCACAGATCCAGCCCCACTTCGATCTGGGTTGGCTGAATTGGAAAGCTTTAGACTTGTTTTTTTTTTTTTTTTTTTAATATTTTAAAAATATGTATCTACAAACTTTAAAATATGAACAAAAGTGTACACAAAATAGCTAATTGTATACCTTACTTCCCCTAATATTTTTGTTTATCTCTGTACTCTTCCAGTATTTCTCTTCAAATAGACACAAATAAAAAGCTAGACACATATTATTTGTCCACATTTTCACATGAGAGTCACATACTACATACTTATCTTCCCCATAAGTTATTACTCAGCAAGCTATACCTACTAATTTATAACCATCAGTATATAGATAGCCTCCAAAATATTTTCAACTGCTTGACCTGCAGTTTCTGAAAAATATAAGTTGAACTCTCAAAGTATGTTTTGATGCGTTTATATCCCCCTGATATCTGTCAGATGTTGTCTTTCTTTAATTTTTAAATTTTTAAAATTTATTAGAGAATAGTTGCTTTACAATATTGTGTTAGTTTCTACTGTATAGCAAAGTGAATCAGCAGCATGAAATATATGTACACATATATATGTACACATATATGTGATATATGTACACATATATCACAGAACATTGAGTAGAGTTTCTGTGCTATGCAGCTGTTATTGTTGTTAAGTCACTCACTCATGTCTGACTCTTTGCGAGTCCGTGGACTGCAGCACGCCAGGCTTCCCTGTCCTTCATCATCTCCTGGAGTTTGCTCAAACTCCTGTTCATTGAGTCAGTGATGCCATCCAACCATCTCATCGTCTGTCATCCCTTTCTCCTGCCCTCAATCTTTCCCAGCATCGCGGTCTTTTCCAATGAGTCAGTTCTTAGCGTCAGATGGCCAAAGTATTGGAGTGTCAGCTTCAGCATCAGTCCTTTCAATGAATATTCAGGATTGATTTCCTTTAGGATTGACTGGTTTTATCTTCTTGCTATCTAAGGGATTCTCAAGAGTTTTATCCAACACCACAGTTCAAAAACATCAATTATTTGGTGCTCAGACTTCTATATGGCCCAACTCTCATATTCATACATGACTACTGTAAAAACCATAGCTTTGACTATACAGATTTTTGTTGGCAAAGTAACATCTCTGCTATTTAATACACTGTCTAGGTTTATCATTGTTTTTCTTCCAAGGAGCAAGTGTCTTTTAATTTCATGGTTGCACTCACCATTCACAGTGATTTTGGAGTCCAAGAAAATAAGGGCTGTCACAGTTTATATTTTTTCCCCATCTATTTGTCATGTAGTATTGGGACTGGATGCCATGATCTTAGTTTTTTGAATATTGAATTTTAAGCCAGTTTTTTCACTCTCCTCTTTCAACCTTCATCAAGAGGCTCTTTAGTTCCTCTTCATTTTCTGCCATTAGGGTAATGTTACTGATATTTCTCCTGGCAATCTTGATTCCCGCTTGTGTTTCATCCAGTCAGGCATTTAGCAGGATGTACTCTGCATATAAGTTAAACAAGTAGGGTGACAATATACAGCCTTGACGTACGCCTATCTCAATTTTGAACCAGTCTGTTCTATGCAGTAAGTTCTCATTAATTATCTATTTTGTACACAATATCAATAGTGCAGGTGTTGCCTTTTATGACTATATTTTTTTCTGGCCCAATTGTTTTTGATCAGTTCTTTTCTTGATGGAATATTACTTTTATCCTATATAACTTCCTCTTTCTTATGCCTTTTCCCCGATTTTTCCACTTAATTCTGTTTTATTGGCTATTTAATCAGCTGCCATAGCTGCTGCTTTTTCCATGTTAGTCTTTCAGGTAAATGTCCCCTTACATTTACATAGTGAAAGTGAAAGTCGCTCAGTCACGTCCGACTCTTTGCAACCGCATGGACTATACAGTCTGTGGAATTCTCTAGGCCAGAATACTGGAGTGGGGAGCCTTTCCCTTCTCCAGGGGATCTTCCTGACCCAGGGATCAAACCCAGGTCTCCCACATTGCAAGTGGATTCTTTACCAGCTGAGCCACCAAGGAAGCCCACACTTACGTAAGCATGGAAGGAATTAGGACAAACACCAGTCCTAGTCCTAGGACAGGGTCCTGAGTGTCCTCTCTGTCAGGATGTCCAGGAGCTCCCGAGGGGGAGAACAGAATGGCCAGAGTGATGGGGATGTGTGATTTCTCTTTTTAAAATTTGCTTTTAGATAATGTATTCATCATTTGGCTTGAAGTCATTCTTCTATGGTACTTAATGTTTCTCGGGTACTTAAATATTTAGCCCCTTAAATGCACATTCCATTGGAAGAATCAGCTAATATATTGTTGGGGGAGGGATCAGTCAGTCATTTCAGTCACTCAGTCGTGTCCGACTCTTTGCGACCCCATGAATCTCAGCACACCAGGCCTCCCTGTCCATCACAAACTCCCAGAATTTACTCAAACTGATGCCCATCGAGTCGGTGATGCCATTCAGCCATCTCACCCTCTGTCGTCCCCTTCTCCTCCTGCCCCCAATCCCTCCCAGCATCAGGGTCTTTTCCAATGAGTCAACTCTTCGCATGAGGTGACCAAAGTATTGGAGTTTCAGCTTCAGCATCAGTCCTTCCAGTGAACACCCAGGACTGATCTCCTTTAGGATGGACTGGTTGGATCTCCTTGCACTCCAAGAGACTCTCAAGCGTCTTCTCCAACACCACAGTTCAAAAGCATCAATTTTTCAGCACTCAGCTTTCTTCACAGTCCAACTCTCACATCCATACATGACCACTGGAAAAACCATAGCCTTGACCAGACGGACCTTTGTTGGGAGGGATAACTGAGGTTAAAGTCCTGGCCCTTGAGTTTGCCCATTCTGTCTATTTGGAGATGTGGTGGAATTTGCTTTAGGGCAGAGTTTATGACATTCAGTGAGGTTCTAACGCTTCCCCATTACACTTTCCCTGGCATCAACCAATCTGATCTTTTGTGGAATCTCTTAGTATCTCACCTATAGATCCTGCTGTTTTCCAGAACAACCCTGGGTAGGTAGATTCACCCTCACGTGGTGGATGAGGAAGAATCCATCAGAGCCAACTTATTCAGACAATGTCGAGCTTTTATTATCCCCTCATTAGTCAGCATGTTCTCGATGCTACTCTAGTCAGCACTGAACTGTTCTTGATGCTTTTCTACCACCAAATGGAGCTGGAACAATCAATGCCCCAAGTAGGGCACAGTCAGAAGAGCTGCCAAGGGGATCTATTTGATACCCCTTCCTTTCTACCTGGACTATTATTTCCTGAACTCATATTAGGATCTAGTCACCACCCGGCTGGTAGAATATTTAAATATCGGGTTCTAGGATAGATCAGGTGTTCTCTTGCTTTTATGTATCTGCAGGATCATTTTAGGGGGTGAGAATTAATAGCTGTTACTTCACCATCTTACCATGAAGTAGACTTTGCAACCTTCCTCCCACCCTGCCCAGTAAGTGTGTACTGCACAATTTAGAAGTAACTTCAGAGTATCTATCCTGAAATAGATGTAGAGCATTTTTTAAAATTCTCCAAGCTTTTAATACATCTGTTTTATAAATAATTCAAATACTTTAGCATCTTGAAAATTGAGACATATGATTGATAATTGTATTTTTCCAATTATCTGCCAAAGTACTTTGAGCATAATAAGTGTACCATAAAAGTTATCTGATTTAATGGACATCTTCAACATAACTGAAATTCAGAAGGATAGCTTTCCCTCAAGGATAAAATGTATGGAAATTCATGCCATCTCAGATTTGCCATCTAGGAGTTCTTTTGGCTCTGAGAAAAGTATTCTCTATCATGCAGTTTCTGAATGCAATGTTTCCATGGATATTATAGCTTGAATTATCTTCATTTCATTAGTTTTAAAAACCCTCTGCAGAATCTGTTGTGAACATCCTTCACTCCGGTGTTGGAGATGTATACTCTGATTCCTTTATAATCTCAGACAACCTCACCCCGTATTGAGCCCAGAAAACGCAGCTATAAGTTCAATTTTTGGAGAAAAGGTAGTATTATCTAGTGTGCAGGGTTTTAAGACTCGGTTGTTTTGCAATTGGATTTTCCTTTAAGAAGAACCAGCAAGGGAGTTTCAAGATGTCAATGCAAGATAATAAAGGGGAAAATGGGATATGAGAGAAAAAAGCAGAATCTAGGATAATTCAAAGATGTGGGACCATTTGTATTGAATAAAATTAAATTGAAAAAGAAATTAATGATCACCATGTGCTTGTTAGAAAACCTCCAGATTTTATATATTATATAAAATCAACTGTATGTATTTTGTTGCTAGTATCTAAGTAGCTAAATACAGCTAGAGACAATTATACAAGATAAATGTTACCCTCATTAATGTACAATTATTGACTCGGAAAACTGCTTACTATATTTCTTTAGTTAAATCAGTTTTATGCTTCCTGCTATGACAATTAGAAGAGTTTCTGTAATTTCTTTTTCCTACTGGGCTACCATCAGCTCTTGCCAAAACTATAACATCCTAACGATTTTCCCAATTTACTCTTGCTTCTCTCAAATAAATTCTTCGTGTATAGCTACAGTGAGCTTTTATTTTTTAACTTTTCATTAAACTATACCATACATGCATGCACAAAAGTTCACATATTATGTGCCACTTCATAAATTTTCATGAACCAAAAACACTCACATGGTCATTATCAAGTCAAGAAAGAATATTCTGACCTAAAGAGTCTTGCCCTGTTCTCTCTTCCAGTCAGCAGCCAGCCCCTGTAAGCAAATACTTTTGTGACATCCACCAGCATATTTACTTTGATCTCTTTCTGCTTTATATAAATGGATTAATAGAGAAGTATTCTTTGTTCACTAGGAATTTTTCCTTTTTTCACTGAGAATTATGGTTGTAAAACTAACCCATGCTTTTGTGTTTATTATTGTGTGAATATACTCTTACATACGTATCAACCCATAAATCCTCATTAATGTAGTGGGCATTTGGTTAGTTTCCAATTTAAGTCTATCACACAATTGTGTTGCCATCTACATTTCTGTTTGGGATTCCCAGGTGGCACTAGTGGTAAAGAATCTGCCTGCCAATGTAAAAGACAAGAAATGCCAGTTTGATCTCTGAGTCAGGAAGATCTCCTGGAGTAGGAAATGGCAACCCACTCCAGTATTCTTGCCTGGAAAACTCCATGGGCAGAGGAACCTGGTGGGTTATAGTCCATGGGGTCGCAAAGATTTGGATACGAACGAGCAAGCACACAATATTTGATGAACATGTGTATGCCTTGCGATTTCACAATAGCTAAAAGTGAACTAGATAATGCAGTTATTCAATTTTACTATATATTTCCAAATAATTTACTGATGTTTTGTACCAATTTACATTAACAATGAGCTTCCCTGGTGGCTCAGCAGTAAAAAAATCTGTCTGCAGTATAAGAGATTGGGTTTCGCTCCCTGGGTCAGGAAGATCCTCTGGAGAAGGAAATGGCAATCCGCTCCAGTGTTCTTGCCTGGGAAATCCCATAAACAGCCTGGTGGACTACAGTCCACAGGGTTGGAAAAGAGTTGGACACAACTTAACAACAACAATGCTAACAACAGCATATAAATGAAAGCTACAGTTGCTTTAAGTATTTATCAGCACTTGATATTGTCAATCTTTTTTTTAAACCTTTTTGAAACAATTTTTGAGAATATATAGTTGCATCTCATTGTGATTTCAATTTGCATTTCCCTAAAAACTAAAGAAGTTGAGCATATATTCCTGTTTATTGGGCGTCTGAATATCTTATTTTGTGAACTTTCATTTTTCTATTGGGCTGACTGGCTTTCCTTATTGATTAGGAGATATTCTTTATATGTTTGGGTATGCCTTCTTTGTCAGATATATGTATTGCAAATATCTGCTCCCATGGTGAGCACTGCCTTTTCAATCTCTTCTAAATTCTATATAGTCCAGTGTACCCTTTTTTAGAAATTTATGGTGAATATTTTGTACATGTTTTAAAAGTAGTAGTTCCTCAGATATTTCTTATGTATTCTGAAGTTTGATCTCTGGCTTAGTACTTGGATTGGGGAAAGCATATCCATTTAAAAATGGGGGTGGTTACTAATATTAGACATGGAGGAAAGGAGGGTGCCTTATTTGGAAGGTAAAGAAATGTGCTTTCTGGGCTTTCTTTTTTGATATCCCTTAGGTGATTCCTTTCTTCTTTTATTGATGAACACTGGGTCATAAGGAACCTAATATGAGTGATAGCAGTATACATAACCTATGTAAGATCTCTGCGAGGTATATCATGTGCTGGAAAGAAAACAGACCTTAGATTAATGAGAAAAACTTAGCACTAGTAACCTCTACTCTGCCAGTCTATAGGGTTATTATCAGAATCAAATGAAAAAAAAAAAGTGAATAAATGTTGTTTATACTGCAGATGGGAAAGTCAGCCATAGATGAATAGAATATAAAAATCCAACTTCTCTTGAAGCCATTAGAGAGCTGAGATTGGAGAACAGCCTAATGGTCTGCAATCTAAGGAAAGGCAGACACTTTCAAGGAGGTCAGGTGAGGACCAGCCTCAGAAACGGAAGGAAATGGCACGCATTTATAGGCTCTTCTCCACGGACCTAATAAAGCACCAATAGGAAGGACCAGGGGTCTCCCTGGTGGCTCAATGGTAAAAGAATATGCCTGCCAATGCAGGAGATGCCGGTTTGATCCCTGGGTCAAGAAGATCCCCTGGAGGAAGAAATGGCAACCCACTCCAGTATTTTTGCCTGGGAAATCCCCAGGACAGAGGATCCTGGTGGATTACAGTCCATGGAGTTGCAAAAAGTCAGATACGACTGAGCACACATGCACACAAACAGGTAACACCAGGGCAGAGAGATAGAGGAAAAAGTTTCCCTCCTACTGTGCATCTAGAGCAGCGAACTTTATAGAAAAGGCATGAAGGTGTCACTGGATCCTTCCTACCTACCTGTCTCTCCAGAGGCAGAGATGCCAAAGGGCTCAGTTTAGATTAACTCACCTCTTGCTGGCAGGGTTCTGCGGCCGGGGAGGTGATTAATTTTAACATTATGTCTGTGATATAATAAAAAAAAATGTATTTGATTTTTGTCCCTGGTTCCTGGCACCGAGCTACAAAAGCCCTTGAAATCTCTTAAGTGATAAAAGTATGTATTTTGTTACTCATTATAAGCCCCTTTTAACCACATTTCAGAAGGCAGGAGGAGAAGGGGACGTCAGAGGACGAGATGGTTGGATGGCATCACCAACTCAATGGACATGGGTTTGAGCAAGCTCCAGTAGATGGTGAAGGACAGGGAAGGCTGACATGCTGCAGCCCATGAGGTTGCAAAGAGTTGGACATGACTGAGCAGTTGAACGACAACAGCAACCACACCTCAATTTATGCTGACAAGGTGACTCCTGTTTAGTCGATGAGTCATTGGTGTCTGACTCTTTGTGACCCTATGGACTGTAGCCTGCCAGGCTTCCGTGTCCATGGGATTTCCCAGGCAAGAATACTGGAGTGGGTTGCCATTTCCTTCTCCAGGAGATCTCCCTAACCCAGGAATTGAGCTCTCGTCTCCTGTGTTGCTGGCAGATTCTTTACCACTCAGCCACCTGGGAAGCCCTGGTGGGCCCCAGGATAGCTCCAGGATGGGGGTAGATACTACAAAAACAAGCCACATGATTAGAGAATTGGAAGTTTCAGCCTCACCTCCAGATGTCCTGGTAGGGGAGAGGAGCTGTATAGTTTTGAGTTTACTCTGTGATGGACACTAATTTAAGCAAGTGCACCTACATCATTAAGCCCCATATACAACTGTCCACATCAAGGCTGGGTGGAGCTTCCTGGTTGGTAAACACACTGATGTGCTAGAGGGTGGCATGCAGTGGCATGTGGATTCCACAAGGAGACAGCGTGCAAACCCCTCTTCACAGTCCCTGCCCTCAGTGTTCCTTCCACTTGGTTTTTCCCAAGTTGCTATCTTGATAACAAGGCTATAATTGTAAGGATAGCTCTTTCAGTAACTCTGAGTTTTTTCCAGTGGATTATTGAACTTGAATGAGGGTCCTGGGAACCCCTGAATTTGTAGTCAGTTTGGACAGAAGTGCAGATAACCTGGCCTTGTGCCCCCACCTCAATTCATATGTTGAGGCCCTAATCCCAGGGTGATGGTCTGTGGAGATGGGGCCTCTGGGAGATGATCAGGTTTAGGTAAGGTTATGAGGATGATGTCCTTGTGCTGGGACTAGCGCCTTTATAAGGACACCAGAGGCGTGTCTGCTGTCTTTCTCTGTGTTTCTTTTTCTTGCCACCACATGGGCACATAGTGAGAAGGCGGCCAGAAAGAGAACTCTTAATAGCAACCAAATCAGCTATCACATTTATCTCTGACTTTCCAGCCTCTAGGACTGGGAGGAAATAAATTTCAAAAATAAATCATTGCAGTTATTTAGTCTGTGTCTTTTGTTACAGAAGTCCTAGCTGACTAGGACGCCTGGGGACCCCAGTTGCCTCTGGTGTCTGAAGTCGGAACAGTCCCGTGAAGGATTATTCTGTTGACCTGCGAGGTCTTTGTTCTTTCCAGATAGTGTCAGAATTTAATTGAGCTGTTGGACATTCAGTTGATGTCAGAGAATTAATGTTAGAATAGAGTATCAAAGACACAAAATTTTTAATTTCTTTTCTCTATTTCTTAGGTACAAAACACGACAACCAATGACATAGGTTCTCTGAACATCTCATCTGCTTAAAATACAAATGTCTACAAACAGACCTCAGAAATAATGTGCTTTTAGTTGCAGACCACTTTAGTAAATTAAAAATCTCTATAAAGTGAGTCACATGAATTTTTTGTCCTCAGTGCATATAAAGGTTGTGTTTACACCTCTAGTGTATTAAGTGTGCAACACTATGTCTAAATAATAATTATCATCATTAAAAATACTGCTAAAAAATGCTGTTATCTAAGTCTTCAGCAAATCATACTCTTTCTGTTACTTTTTCACTGAGAAACCAAAACATTTACATTACTTGCTTTATTGCAAAATTTGCTTTATTGTCATGGTGTGACGTTGAACCTGCACTATCTCTGAGTTCCATCTTGTAACATCAGAGGTTACTGATGACAGATGACAGAAAACAAATATAACAATAATGAAAATGTTTGAAATATTGGGAGAGTACCAAAGTATGACATAGACACGAAGGGAACAAATACTGTTGGAAGAATCGTGCCAACAGGCTTGCTGGACAAAAGGTTGTGAAAAAGCTTCATTTGTAACAACAAAAAATACAGTATCTGTAAAGCACAATAAAGTGCAAAAAAAAAAAAAAATTAGGTCTGCCTATATAAATTTAAAATTGATTTCCATTGTCTGCATCCTCAGCTATATTCATAGCATAATACTGCCAAATAAATACTTGTATTTATATAAATAAACACACATATAAATACACAATACTGCTGAATAAATACTTGTAGAATCAATGAGTAAATGACCCAATAGTCTTGTTTTCAGAAAACTGTTGTGCACGTGCCATCCAAATTTTAAAAATTATTTTTCCTAGAACATTTTCTGCTATATATTATATACTTGCTAGTTAGACTTAATCCAGATATGATACAGGTTCTTCTCAATTCATTAAATGCTGTAGGACTGTCTTAAACCCCCAGTTTCACAGTATGGTAAATCTCTAAGATCTTCCTTCCAAAAATAGTGCTAATTTATATAAGCTATATATTTCAATGATTCCCCTCCATTTCTGTCCCATTTTCCATATACTTGCTTTCCGTGTTTTCTCATCCTGACCCTTATATAAAGCTGAGTCCCGTTTATAACTATGCTCCTTCCCCCCATACCAAACATCTTGTAAACTTACTAACTTGTCAGTAGATTGGATAGATAAAGCTCATGGGGCTGTCACAGGACATAGCAGGTCATCCTTTTCCTTGGGCTGTTCCTCTTCCACATCCTCCCATCTCTGATGTCCTGATACCAGACCCTGCCCATCCCCGCAGACTCATCGACCCAAGTGGTCTAACCAAGGCATTTTCCAAACAAAGTCAGCTTGATCCCGACGTCTCCTCCAAGTGCTGAGAACTCTATCTTCTCCCTCATTACATTCTCCAATGAGCGACATAGCGAGAGGTTCTCGCAAATTTATTTCCTAAATTCTCTCCTTGAACCTTAGGTGAGGAGAAGGAAATGAGCACACTGGCAAACTGGTCCACTGCCTTGGCCCAGCCTCTCTCCAACCTTTCTCACTTGCCTTCAATTTTTATGACCATATAGTTGCTTTACAATGTTGAGTTAGTCTCCACCTACAGTAAAGTGAATCAACTATACAAATATATATATAGTCCCTCTTTTTTGGATTTTTCCTCCCATGTAGGTCACCAGGAGCATTGAGTAGAGAGCCCTGTGATGTACAGTAGGTGCTCTCATGAGTTACCTGTTTTATACACAGCATCTGTGCGGGCTGAGTCGTTCAGTCATGTCCGACTCTTTGCAACCCCATGGACTGTAGCCCGCGAGGTTCCTCTGTCCATGGGGATTCTACGGGCAATACTGGAGTGTGTTGCCATTCCCTTCTCCAAGGGATCTTCTCAACCCAGGGATGGAATCCAGGTCTCCCTCATCGCAGGCAGGTTCTTTACCAGCTGAGCTCCCCGGGAAGCACAGTATCAATAGCGTATATATGTCAATCCCAGTCTCCCGATTCCTCCCACTCTCCCTTTTTCCTCCTTGGTGTTGTCCACTGCAATAATACACACAAACATAGATGTTGAGGGTTAGGACTTGAGCCCAAGAGACAGTATCTCAGGTGACCCTGAGAGAGCTGACTCCCAGGAGGCAGGGGAGGAGCCCGACTGTATACAAGTTTGCAGTGAGCCCCAGGTAATCTGAATATTAAAAGTTTACTGCTAATTAAGAGAAAACTAAATCTCTCACATGAAGAGATTTAGCGATCTTCTCTGTGTGGGAAGATGCAAGCCTCCAGGCTTGCTGAAGTCATTTCTTTCATATGCATCTAGTAATCTGGATCCAATGGTGCTTGCTTTATTGTTCACATGCTAATTCCTTGTTTACCTTAAGTAGTATGTCACATCCCCCCAGCTCCTAAGTGCTAATGGGAGGAGGGTGTTGGGAGTAGGGGGCTTGGTGGGGTAGGGGATGGAAGTAGCTGATGGCTTCAGAATAACTGGCTTTGTTTCACTTGGGCTTAGAAGTTTCCATTTGGAAAGGCTTGTTTACTGGTAGAGCATAGAGCAGAAAATATTTCATTCCACAGTGTCCATATATTTGTTCTCTAATCTAGGGCTCTTCTTGAAGGTCTAAGAGGGGTATTGTTCGCAGAATCTCCCGTGTTGTTGACTAATTTCCTTTTGGGAGCATTGATCACCCCTACATACCTCCTCGGCACTTAAGCCCAGCAACAAGCTCCCTTCTTCCCTGCGACAGCAAAGTGTTCAGTAGCCACGAGGGTGGCCTATAGTTGCACGAGTATATTTAATTGAAACAAAAGAGCCTTTAGATTGTTTAGGTGCCCTTTTAGGTACAAGAAGAAATTTTAGCGCACTGTGAGAAAGAACACCAGTAAAAAGTAAGATAACTTATAAGTTGAGTATCTTCAATATGGACTGAGGGAATGCCTATATATTTGTAAGAAATGTTTTCTCTGAAAAGCTTGTCCCAGAGCTTGTTTTCTTCTTAAGTGTGTAGAGCGGAATATCAGAAAACATGACGGATTCACTGCCAGATTTCATTTGAACCTGACAACTAACCCATCTACAGATACTCACTGCAAACCAGTGGTAGAATTTTGTGATACCTGTTTTAATAAATACGGAAATCAGATTTCAAGAAGCAATTCTTTTCTGGACTGAAAAAAAAAGAATCAAGGGAAAGATGATTTCCCAAAGCTATAGTCACCAGAGAAATCCCGTTTTTGCAGACCCTCTACAGTGAAATCTTGGAGAATCTAAGCATTGAAAGAATAGGCTGCCCATGATCTGAGTTTTGGGTCCACAAAAATATTAACATCATAAACAATTGGACAGACACTGAAGAAAATCTTACCAGTCACTTCAGAGATCTTCGTGGGTCTTGCTGTCATTGACAGATATAAGAGTACATTTTTCGGTGTGGACAGACAATGTAATAAGTGTGTGTGTGTTTGTGTGTGTGTATATATACTGCTCTCTTTAGACTAGAGGCAGCTAGTAAACAAACACAGGAATGAGATTGATTGAAATAAGAGCTATGTAGAAAACATCAAGTACGAATTGTCATTTACATAGGTTTCTAGACTATAAATTTTTGGAAAAATGAGAAGTCTATTATACAATGACACATGTAGAAGGATATTTTTGTAACATCATACATACCAGCAGTCCCCAGCTTTTTGGTACCAGGGCTCAGTTTCATGGAAGACAATTTTTACATGGACTGGGGTCAGGGGGCTGGTTTCAGGATGATTCAAGGGCATTACATTCATCGTACACATTGTTTCTAATCTAATGTCGCTAATGATCTGACAGTAGGTACTGGTCCATAACCGGAGGTTGGGGACCACTGATATACACAAATATCCCCCCAGATAGTCTATTTTTCTCTATTAAAGAGAGATAATGAAGATCAATTATATATTAATGTTTTAAACTTTCACCAGGGAAGAAGAAATAATGTTTAAACCTGATTTTATTCTAGTAAAGTTTTATATTTCCCTAAGAATTTGGTTTGTTCTTCTCTTCCAAATTGAGGCCTGTGTAACAAGTTAGGTTTTGTTTTTTATAATAATGTTGAAGAAACTCAGAGTCAAATTTAAAACTGTCAGATATTATAGCTGGCATTTTTGTGCTCATTTTCCTTTGTTCTGACTTTCCTGTTTCTATTGCATTGTTGGGCTTCCCTGGTGGCTCAGACAATAAAGAATCTGCCTGCAATGAGAGAGACCCAAGTTTGATCCCTGGGTCAGGAAATCTCCTGGAGAAGGGAATGGTTACCACTCCAGTATTCTTGCCTGGAGAATTCCATGGACAGAGGAGACTGGTGGACTGAATTATTACTTGTGTTTATCTTATATTACAAGCAATTTAAGAAAACATGACAAGAGAAGAACTGGAATATATAAATAACTTTAAAGAATTGAAAAAATCTATAATTAAGTGAATACATCTCTACATAGATCTTAAAAATGAAATGTGAATAATCTGTATATTTCTTAAGCATCTATTTTGGAAATTACCCTATGAATACATAGATTAATAAAAAAAAAATCTATGATAACCATCCATCCCTTCTCTTTATCATTATACTCCAAGATAAAAGCATTTAACCCAGCAAAATGTATTATTTTTTCAATAAATTAATTTTTTCTGAAAATGCTACATGATTTTTACAAAACATTTAAAAAATATTTCACGTTATAACTATAAATCTCATTTGGCCATAAATTCTAGTCTGAAAACCTACATAAATAAGAATATACAGCCAAAGATGGAGACGCTCTTTGCAGTCAGCAAAAAGAAAGACCAGGAGCTGACTATGGCTAAGATCATGAACTCCTTATTGCATAATTCAGACTTAAATTGAAGAAAGTAGGGGAAACCACTAGACCATTCAGGTATGACATAATTCAAATCCCTTACAATTATACAGTGGAAGTGATAAATAGATTCAAGGAATTCGATCTGCTAGGCAGACTGCCTGAAGAACTGTGGACAGAGGTTTGTAACATTGTACGGGAGGTGGTGATCAAAACCATCCCCAAGAGGAAGAAACGCAAAAAGGCAAAATTGTTGTCTCAGGAGGCCTTACGAATAGCTGAGGAAAAAAGAGATGTGAAAGGCAAAGGAGAAAAGGAAATACATACCCATTTGAATGCAGAGTTTCAAAGAATAGCAAGGAAAGATAAGAAAGCCTTCCTCAGCAATCAATGCAAAGAAATAGAGGAAAACAATAGAACGGGAAAGACTAGCGGTCTCTTCAGGAACATTGGAGATAACAAGGGAACATTTCATGCAAAGATGGGGGCAATAAAGGGCAGAAACAGTACAGACCTAACAGAAGCAGAAGATATTAAGAAGAGGTGGCAAGAATACACAGAAGAACTATACAAAAAAGATTTTCATGACCCAGATAACCACAATGATGTGATCACTCACCTAGAGTCAGACATCCTGGAATGCAAAGTCAAGGTGACCTTAGGAAGCATCACTACGAACAAAGGTAGTGGAGGCAATGGAATCTCAGCTGAGCTATTTCAAATCTCAAAAGATAACGCTGCCAAAGCCCTGCACTGAATATGCCAGGAAATTTGGAAAACTCAACAGTGGCCACAGGACTGGAAGAGATGTTTTCATTCCAATTCCAAATAGAGGCATTGCCAAAGAATGTTCAAACTACTACATAATTGCACTCATTTCACATGCTAGCAAAGTAATGCTAAAAATTCTCCAAGCTAGGCTTCAGCAGTATGTGAACCAAAAACTTCCAGATGTTCAAACTGGATTTAGAAAAGGTAGAGGAACCAGAGATCAAATTGCCAACATCCACTGGATCATAAAAAAAGTAAGAGAATTCCAGAGAAAGCATCTTTTTCTGCTTCATTGACTATGTCAAAGCCTTTGACTGTGAATCACAACAAATGGTGGGAAATTCTTAAAGAAATGGGAATACCAGAACACCTTACCTGCCTCCTGAGAAATACATATGCAGGTTAAGAAGCAACAGTTAGAACCAGACATGGAACTGGTTCCATGGACTGGTTCCAAATTGGTAAAGGAGTACATCAAGGTTGTGTATTGTCACCTTGCTTAGTTAGCTTATAAGCAGAGTACATTATGTGAAATGCTGGACTGGATGAAGCACAAGCTGGAATCAAGATTGCTGTGAGAAATATCAATAACATCAGATATGCAGATGACACCATCCTTATCGCAGAAAGCAAAGAGGAACTTAAGAGCCTCTTGATGAAAGTGAAAGAGGAGAGTGAAAAAGCTCAACATTCAAAAAATTAAGATCATGGCATCTGGTCCAATCACTTCATGGCAAACAGATGTGGAAACAAAGGTAACACTGAGAGACTTTATTTTCTTGGGCTCCAAAATCACTGTGGATGGTGACTGCAGTCATGAAATTAGAAGATGCTTGCTCCTTCGAACAAAAGCTATGACCAACCTAAACAGCATATTAAAAAACAGAGACATTCCCAACAAAGGTCCATCTAGTCAAAGCTATGGTTTTTCCAGTAGTCATGTATGGATGTGAGAGCTGGACCAATAAGAAAGCTGAGCACTGAAGAATTGATACTTTTGAGTTGTGGTGTTGGAGAAGACTCTTGAGAGTCCCTTGCACTCAAGGAGATCCAACCAGTCCATCCTAAAGGAAATCACTCCTGAACATTCTTTGGAAGGACTGATCCTGAAGCTTAAGCTCCAATACTTTGGCCACCTGATGTGTGTGAAGAACTGACTCATTGGTAAAGACCCTGATGCTGGGAAAGATTGAAGGTGGGAGGAGGAGACAACAGAGGATGAGATGGTTGAATGGCATTACCAACTCGATGGACATGAGTATGAGCAAGCTCTGGGAGTTGGTGATGGATAGGGAAGCCTGGCATGCTGCAGTCCTTGGGGTCACAAAGAGTTGGATAGGATTGAGCAGCTGAACTGAACTGAACTGATACTCAAGATTTCCTATATCGCTCTTACTATAGTTATTCTTGTGATCATTTGTTTAATATTTGCTTCTATTCTAATGGAGGCAGGAACTCTATCTTGTTAATTTTCACAACCCTCTAGAGAAAGGGGTCAGTATATATGTTTTTTTTAATAGGGCCAGATGATGCATATTTTAGGCTTTGCTGACCATGAGATTTCTTGTAACAACTCAGTTCTGATGTTCTAGTGTGAAAATAGTCATAGACAATAACTCAATGAATGGTTTTGACTCATCTCATAAAATTTAATTTGTAAACACTAGTGACTAGCCATAGTTTGCTAGTCTCTGCTGTAGAGTTAATTGACATGCAATGTATTTGAAACTGAATGAATGGGAATCTTAAATTCAACATAAGATCTGGAGAAAGGGTAGATTTCATATTTAATTGCGCTAGTGGTGGAACAGTTTTTTTTTTTAAACCACATATTACTCCTGAGTTGAAAATGATATTAAATATTCTAAATGAAATCAGGACCACAGTTAATATGCTCTCCTTTGGGCAACTCTGGATGGTAATATAATCTAAAGAAATATTATTTTTGTTGTTTGCAATATAATTTCAGTGATTTTTCATAATGTTTTTCCCTAAAAGGAAAGAAAAATTTGTGATCAGTAAATATTTCAAATCTTCAAAATGTTGATTTATTTTTGCTTTTAATTATCCTCTCAAACTATAAATGTTAGATTAAAAGCACAGATTTAGTAAGCTTTAAATGATTGGTACTTACATTATCTAAGATAAAATCTGTAGTTGCAGCAGTATAGAAAAATAAACAAGAGTAAAATTGTCATCCCAATAATTTAACCCAAAACAGCACCAGTCATTTTGTTATTTTGCAATGTAATTAGTCAGTAATGACTATCTTCTTGCTACAATATTCAGAGATAATTAGAATTACTGCTCACTAACAAATTTAAAGTATATGCATATTGATGTATGTGATGAGTATCATTATGTCAAGAAATCACTATAGCTGAATGAGTTTAAACAGTGATAACTTCTTAAAGTACTTGCCCATTGAGCTGTGTTTTTGAAGGGAAAGAACTGGATTGCCTGGAAGCAAAGGAGAGGGATTTTCAGAACAGGCATAGTGGATAATGGATGCATGGTAGGACAAGCCTTAATTTTCCACTCAACTTTGCTAACGTAGGCCTCCCTTAAATAAAGAAATATTAGATGAATCCCTCCAAATCATTTAGCTCTGAAAAGTAAGGCTAATCTGTCCTCGGACACAGCTTTCCAATAGTTTGCCTCAAAGTCGTTTCTGCCGCTTCTCACACAGGCTATAACACGGTATTGATTTTTGTAAGCTTTGTAATTTTTATTTTTTCTTTCTACCATCTCTTTCATGCTCTGCTTTAGAACTTATCTCACCAGCTGGGCATTCTGCTGGTGGAAACATTTAATCTGAACTTTAGTCATTTTCTATCTGAGCATCAAAGAAGAAAAGAATTTTTTATTTTGGTTCATTTATTTACTAGAAAAAAAATAAGACACATTGAAAAAAACTTTAACTCAAATTATGTGGAAATAGCAAAATAGATTTTAATAGGTACCTACCGTGGTTTAACATGCTTATGGTCTCTGTGCTCAAATTGGTTCCTTTACAAATAGGCCTATAGGACATACAAAGTGAAAAAAACATTAGAATAGGTTTTTGAGACTAAAAAAAATTAAGAAAAATTTTATGGAACTAGGAAATAACTGAAATACTGTCAAAGAAAATCAGAAAATGAACTGAAATAGTGGGATGGGAAGCAACAGTGGAATCACCTAAAATTTTTACATATAAAAGAAAACAGACTGGGAAATACCTTTGTAGATAATACAAGAGTGAATGCTTTTGTCTTACTCTATGAAATCCTCTCTACAAAGAGAACCTGGTAAGCAACCAATATATAAATGAAGAAAAATAAAAAAGAAGTGTACAAAAGACAAATAGAACTTGATAGAAGTAAAAGGACACATTTCAACACTTGTAAATAAAAATTGCCTTGCAGCAACATTTTGGTCAAATTCATTGATTCATTTTAGGAGCACTCTCAAACGTTGGTAAAGATGCAGTGAAGTTGGTTGGGATTAAACATGGTGGTGGCATGAAACCATTTTGAGAAGCAATAAGATGGTCATATCTGCCAAGAGGAGAAAATAATGTAAACACTTGGGTAAGTCATCCTTCTTCAAGGCAATCATGCTGGAGAAATAATCTCAATGCAGAAATGTATCTATCTAAAAAAATTTATAGCATATAAAAAATAAGTATATATAAAAATCTATATACTAGTAATGATGACACATGCAGACATTTAAAATAGCAGTTGTGAACACTATATACTGCAAGGAAAAATGCTGCTATAGTATGAAGTTAAAATCTGAATACAAAATTATATGTACATAATTATATGCACACACACACATATATATATAAACAGTGATTAGTAGAGATGGGAACATGACTATCTTAAATTTTTTTCATTCTATTAAATGATAGAAGAATACTACAAATATTACTTTCATGCTACAAATATAATTAATAGAATTAAATTATATTTAATTAAAATATAAAGATTATTAAATAACTATTTTAAAGATCTCACATTTTTTATTTTGGGAAAAAAAATTATTTTTCTTAGTGGCACAATTGCTTTTACTTCTCAAGAATTTCTTTGAAACTGGCTCATCCGTCAAACTTCATGTAAGCCCAGTTTCTGCTTTGAGGTGATGACAACAACCTGAAAAATGTATTTTGGTGAAATTAAGATTCCATAGATTTCTATCCCCAAAACGACATTAATTCCTTTCTCGAGATTGCTAAATTGTGTGAATATGGAGTGTCTGAAATCATTTCAAAAATAAGTGACTTTGGCTTCTTTATTTAATCTGGAGCCTTAGATTCCTAATTCATAAAAGGGTAATAAGATTTTTTTCTTTTTCAAAATTTATTGTCAGAATTCAATGAGAAAGATCTAGCTTCATTAACATAAATTGATTTTGTTTTCTATTTTAAGCTATAAAAAGAAAATTGGTTAACAAGTGACCTGGTTCTAAATGTGTGCTTCCAGGCTGCTTACCCTGCTTCATTCTCAGTTGTCTGATCTGTGAAATGGAGCTGATCTGAATGACTTAATGAGGTTCTAACTCACTTTATTGATGCCAGAAGTGAGAGTTTTGCAACCACATGCTTAATTAAATTGTTTAACATTTCTGTGTTTAGTCAGTAGGAATATTTGTCTCTAATTCGGAATATTATCAAACCTTAGGTTATAAGCAGAGTGGAACTCTTAAAGCAACAGATAACTAGGTAAAAATTGAAAACAGTACTGCCTGGATCTAGTTCAGCTTTTGTTTGATTATTATACATCAGTTGCAGGCTATGCTAAATCAGGTTGGATTATAAGAACATCAGGTCAGACTATGCCTTGGACATCAAAGAGATGAAGCCAGTCAATCCTAAAGGAAATCAACCCTGGATATTTATTGGAATGACTGATGCTGAAGCTGAAGTTCCAATACTTTGGCCACCTGATGCAAAGAGCCGATTCATTGGAAGAGACCCTGATGCTGGGAAAGATTGAAGGCAGGAGGAGAGGGGGGCAGCAGAGAAAGAGATGGTTGGATAGCATCATTGACTCAATGGAAGTGAGTTTGAGCAAATTCCTGGAGATAGTGGAGGACAGGGAAGAGTCGGACATGACTCAGCAACCAAGCAAAAACAATAACTGAAAATGTGGTCAGACTGGTGAGTCTGCACAGAATATGTTGAATCCGCTTGAATGATGCCGAGTCAGCACACATGATGCTGCGTCATAGTGAATTTACAGATCAAGATCCATGTGAGGGAACCTGGTCCCTCCTCCACATCTCCCAGCTCTATCAAAATTGTCTTCTTTATTAATGTACCATATGTTACAAATAATATGTTCACATAATGATCCCAATTATTGTAGAAAATCCCTCTCCATTATCATGTTAGTGCCTTGGAAATCTCAATAACTTTAACATTCTGCCCTGGAATTTGCTGACAGGCTGTTTTATCTGGTTCTAGACACAGAATTGCCTTGAAACTCAAAACAGAACTCTGAAAGGAAGGTGAAATCCTTTTTCACAAGAGAGCCTCATCAGCTTGAGTAGTAAACACTCAAGCTCCACTTGAAAGTCAGCGTTTCTCTCTCAGGTGGAAAAAACAAAAAATGTGAAGAGGGAGTGAAAGGCAAAGAGAATCCAGAAAGGAGAGTGAGGACCCCATGAGATGCAACATCACGAGGAGGGAGGAGGACAGGGTGCACCATGCAAGCTGACCTGGTCACCTTGTGGCTGTAAGCCAGAGCCTCATCCAGAGAGCTGGGTGTTGTGAAGCACGACCTAGATTAGAAATTCACAGGGGCCTTAAGAGCACTCTCCATGTGGGTGAGGATGTGATTTAAAAAAGGACTGAAGAGAATGTGTCCACTGGAATGGGTAAAGGGAAGATATATTTGACGCAAGACTCTTGCAGGGGACATATCCTTAGGTCTGCAATGTTGTAGCAGTAGACCCATCAGAGGCAAGGTCTTGCAGAGTGCAGAGTGTTATGTTTTTATGGTTTCCTTTTTTAAAGCAGATATTACCTAATTAGGGAAAAGAGATTTTATTGCAGATTTTATTTTACTGTAAAAGTCAAATCACTTTCAGGAAATGAATGTAGCATTCTCCCAAAGTGCTTAGCTAAATGAGAATTTCGAAAAATAGCAACTGGCAAAACCTTCCCCTTTCCCTGTGAATGATTGAGGAAAAGAGAAATAATAGAATAATCTGCCAGCAAAAGATAAATACCTGTTCATGTAGATGAAATCTCTGGTGCTGGACATGGTAAAACTGTTCAGTGAATTTGATACAAATATCAGCCTTTATGGGAATGGCAGAGTTGAACTTATATATTCATTCAATTTGGATTATTTACTATTCACAGCCGTGTGCTAGACGTTATTAAGGTGGCTCCACTAATGCTCTCTCTTTCTGCATTAAAGTTCTGAATTCGTTAAGAAATGTGACAAAGAAATAGGGTTTGTCCTAGGATTTCCATCCATTTAGAAATCCCCAGGGACACTATCAGTCAGTAGTTCAGCTCGGACACACCAGGTGTAGACCATGAGTTTTTCACAAAGATACTGTTAAAGCAACGTTAATACAATAGGAAGGGTTATAAAGAAGGGGAAGGAAGAAGGATTTGACAGGAAGAGTTTCAAACTGCTCTGCAGCTCTAAGAAGCTTCTGCTAGGTTGATCCAAAGTACTTCCTGCTTTGACATTCAAAGGAATGGACTGTAGTGATATACCCACAAGTTTCAGTTATTTGCTGTGATCAACCTGGCATAACAAAGCCTCAAGATAGAGGGTCATCCAGAGCGCAACTCTGGAGGCTGACTGCCCACGACCTCAGTAGCAGGAGGCCAGGGAGCTGCCATCCCTGTTGCCATAGCTGGTGTGGAACTATTGTTCTTTTCCTTTCGGACTAATGTCCTGTCGGTATAGTTATGTACTGGTTAAAAAAAAAAAATCTGTTTTTTCCATTTGCAAATGTCTTTGCTTTACCTTCATGCTTTAAGTATATTCCCTGTACCACAGTACTGTAAATGAATTTTACTTCAGTCCTTTGAAAACAGTGTTGCAGAGTCTTCTAGCTTTCATTTTGTGGTGTATCAGTTTGCAGTCTAATTCTCTATTTTAAAGTAAGTTACTCTTTCTGGTTAATTTTAAGACCCTTGTCTTTGACGTTCTGCAATGTCACTACAGTATGCCCGGGTATCGTTTATTTATGCTAACAGATTTGTTTGTATTCCTGAATCTCCGCATTCACTTCTATTATGAATTCTGGAGGTTTTAAGTTTTTTTCTTCCACTTCCATTACTATTATTTTTTTTCTGGAACTCAACTTAGACTTATATTCAGCCTTCTCCCTCCAGATGTAGAAAGATACATGGGGATAGATTTTGCTAAACTGAAGGAAAAACTAATTAAAATTATAGTACTTCTAAAGATCTCCTCCATTGCCTAAGGATATAGTGAGAGTGTTGTATGTTAAATGTACTAGAGTGTTGTATTAGAAATGTCTGAGCAGAGTTTGAGTGTGCCTGAGGAATCCTTCCTGCTGATATTCCAACATGATAACGGTAAATTTGTAAGATAATCTTCAACTTCCTTAAAATCTTAAAATTCTAATATTAGTATAATAATGTTCAAATAATTTTATTTCTAAAGCCTCTAAAGAGTTGTTAAATATAGTACTTTAACCTACATCTCATGATAGTATGTGTTAAAAGAGCCTATCTCACCACTCTTTCAAGGAAGCCAAAATTAATTTAAAATGTTCTAGATGGTTGATCTTGATGTTCACTCAGCATGGATTAATGTTGACATGAATAGTACAGTTACCTGTCAAAATTATTTTAGATTGCCTCTGTGTTCTTGTGAAGCTTTAATCAATTTTAAAGTGTGTATTAAAGAAGCAAACCTTCCCTCTTTGGCTACAGTTCCCATTTACTGTTCTGTAAGTCTTTTAGAAAAAATTCTGGCCTATAGGGTCTTTGAAAAAAGAACTGGTACTGTTTATCCAAATGTTTGTCTTCAGAAAGCATGTCCACCACCACTCTGGATTTCTTGTACTCCTTAGGTTCATCATGTAATTCATATCAACCTACTTCCCCCCATATTGTCTTTATTATCACTTTTCTAAGTCAAACAAACAAAAAATAAATACATTAATAGATGTAGAGCATTTAAAACAATGACGGCTGATACATGAGAAAGTGACATACGAAACTGGGAGAAGAGTTTATGGCATCTCTTGCCTTGCTCATGGTCGTTTGGGTCATCTTTACCGTGCTGTCCTCTGTGACTGATGGTGTACGGCCCCCCACCTGCTCCCTGCCTGGTTAAAGGACCCCTTAATTATTGCACAGAAAATGACGTAGGAGCACCCTAAACACGTGAACACTGGAAGTCCTGTATTTCCGGGACTGAGAATCAGTGTCTTGGGAGCCTATGTTTCCTGCAATGGTTGTGGCCTGAAGCTTTTTAAAGAACCATCCACCTTTGGGGAAGCATTTGTGAATTATCCATCACCAGCCGTTTGTTCCTGATACTAGCTTGCCAGTTAAAGCTGTCGTTTAAATTGATGCACCTCTGGATCTGGATGAAACATTAAATTGTCTTCCTCCCCCTCCATTAGGTGGACAGTTTTTAAACTATTACTGAAATTTCAAGTCTTCAGAAAAGTATGTGCATGGCCAATAGCACAGTACAGGTAGCATCAGTAACAGTTTCCATTGTAGAAGGTTTTCAGATACTTGAGTAAATGAAAGTCTTTACTTGAAAAAAAAAAAATTGTATTTAATAGCATTGTTAGTCTACCTTAACAGAAAGAAGTGAAAGTCACTCAGTCCTGTCCGACTCTTTGCAACCCCATGGACTGTCCATGGAATTCTCCAGGCCAGAATACTGGAGGGGTGGTCTTTCTCTTCTTCAGGGGATCTTCCCAACCTGGGATCAAACCCAGGTCTCCCACATTGCAGGTGGATTCTTTACCAGCTGAGCTATCAGGGGAAGCTCACCTTAACAGGATTTTCATATTATACAACTCCTGAGGGTGTCCACTTAACAGCACAGCCTTGATTTCATGTAGTACACAGCCTGTGTGGTTGTAGAAAGTGGTCTTGCATCTTAATGTAACAGGAAAAAAGTTGTCACATCTTCTTGTAGAGATGATATAAATGTTCTCATTGAATTGGTCATCAGGAAACTCAATAACTATTATAATTACTCTGACCAACTTCTCGGTAATGTTAATTATTAATATGTACCCATTCAAATCAATATGTTTATTGCTATATGCATGTATAGTAATTTATAATTTTCAGAAAACTGAAACAGTGAATCTTGTGCAAATACAAAAGCAAATGAGCCAGCAACATTTTATAAGTCAGCAATTTTATTCAACTCGGGAATTAATGAGCAAACTAGCAAGATGTAAAGACAGACTCAAACAGAATTTGAAGAACATGTACACATGTGTGTGCATGAAGCAAATACTTAATTCTAAAATGGTTAGCATTTCTTAGAGCAATAAAATGAGTTGTTTGTGATGTTTGTGATTGTCTTGGTTACATGGCAGAAGTTACTTGTATCTTCACCAAACAAAATTTATTTTATTACTATGGACAAATATCTTTAACAATACAAATAGCTCTGTTCAAGTTAATTTCTAGCCCACAAAATTATAAAATAGCCTACAAATAGAAAATCAACTAAATATGTACCTTCATATAAGATTAGACAGTATCTGGAGGGTTTGATAGGCAATAATGCCAACCAAAATCCCTTACTCATTTCCAAGTCTCAACTCAGAGAGCAAACAAATATGTTAGGGATGTGAAAAATGTCCATATGGTTGAAGATACATGAATTGTAATTGTCCTGGGGCTGTTTCTCTGAACATATAAATGAAGGCTGAGTCTTTTTAGTTACTTATGTATTTATTTATCTTGGAGCTCTGCTGTTGTTTGGTTGCTCAGTTGTGTCCAACTCTTTGAGACCGCATGGACCGCAGCACGCCAGGCTTCCCTGTCCTTTGCCGTCTCCTGGAGTTTGCTCAAACTCATGTCCATTGAGTTGGTAATGCTGTCCAACTATCTTATCCTCTGTCGTCCCTGTCTCCTCAATTTTTCCCAACATCAGGGTCTTTTCCAGTGAGTTGGCTCTTTGTGTCAGGTGGCCAAAGTATTGGAGCTTCAGCTTCAGCATCAGTCCTTCCAATGAATTTTCAGGATTGATTTCCTTTAGGGTTGACTGGCTTGATCTCCTTGCTGTCCAAGGGACTCTCAAGATTCTTCTCTAGCACCAGAGTTCAAAGGCCTCAAGCCCAAGAAGATAAAGTCTGTCACTGTGACCCTTGTTTCCCCATCTATTTGTCATGTAGTGATGGGACTGGATGCCATCATCTTCATTTTTTGAATGTTGAGTTTTAAGCAGCTTTTTCACTCACCTCTTTTGGAGCGAAGTATAGTATTTATTCTTGAGGAATGCTTTTTTCTTATGTAGTCTTCTGGGTTAATGCTTCGTGTGTGTGTGTATACATGATTTACTTATGTCTTTTATATATCGTGTGTCAAAATTTTGAGATACAAGACCAACAGATACAAGTAAAAGGTCTTTATCATCAAGCCCAAGTTATCTTTACTTTTTAAGCAATTCAAAATATGTCCATCTATTAAAGTTAATCCCATCTGCTGTGATGATTTATATAATGATTTATACATGAATATCATCTCATAATTGGGAAGTTTTTCTTTCTGATACCTGAGTGGTTATTTGCAAATTCTTCTCATAGAATTTAGATTTGATCTATGCTAGTATATTTCCTTCCTGTCATATGAGCTTTAATTTTTTTTAATTTATTTATTTTTAATTGAAGGGTAATTGCTTTACAATATTGGTTTGATTTCTGTCATACATCATAATGAAGTAGCCAAAGGTGTATATATGTCCCCTCCCCCTTGAACCTCCCTCCCACCTCCCACCCTTTTCCACCCCTCTAGTTTGTTTACAGAGCCAATGTTTGTATACCTTGAGTCAAATAGCAAATTTCCACTGGCTGCCTATTTTACATATGGTAGTGTATATGCTTCCCCGCTACTCTCTCCATTTACCTCACTCTTCCTTGCTTCCCCCTGCCCTTGTCCGTAAGTCTGTTCCCTATGTCTGTGTCTCTATCACTGCCCTGCAAATAGGTTCATCAGTACCATCTTTCTAGATTCCATATATATGTGTTAATATACAATATTTGTTCTTCTCTTTCTGACTTACTGACTTACTTCACTCTGTATAATAGGCTCTAGGGTCATTGATGAGTTTTAATTATTTTAAGCAGTTTTCAAATGTTGGTCTTTTTGCAGCATGAGATGCTCTCCATTCCTTCCTCCTATCATTTTTTCCACTCCTTGATCGTACACCAAGGCACTGATTAGTCCATGTTAATGGGCAGAAACACTGCATTCTGTAAAGCACACCTGTGTGTATATCTCTCACCCTAACTTTCTGTCTCCTCTGGGTGAAATCGATAAGCCACCTGATTCTCCCTTCCTGCACTCTTTTCCTTGTACTCACAATTAGAGCAGACTGGTGATCACTTCGGATTGTGCAGCCAGGTAGAAGGAAGTGCTAGATTCACAAGATTAGCATTTAGGCTCATGGAAGGAAGAGGTTCTGTTCTCTTCAAGTTTCATGTTCCCCCAGTGTCTGACCAAGACTCTCCTTCACTAGCTCAGCTAGTAACAGAGGGGCTGGTTCTTGCCCCAGTGGTATTGCTGCGCATCTTGGGGCTCTTGGTCCTCTGGGGAAACTTGAGCAGAGAAGGAACAATTGGTAACTTCACTTATACACCCAATAGTTATCACTTGATTCTTTCTGCAAAATGTATATATTGATTAATGTCTCATATAGATGGTTGTACTTTTACATTAAAGCTCTCTGTGAGACATAAAAATAGGATGTTTTTCATTAAAAAGAAAAATGGAAAACAGCTCTTTTTAGTACATTTTAAAGTACATTTTTTCTCTACTCCTCCCCACTATGCCAAAATGACATTAAAATTAGTACTTAAAATAGGGAAAAGAAAGCAAAGCAAAAAAGAGAGACAGAAGGGGAAATTAAAGGGAATTTGGAATCTTTAGTGAGTTTCTATTACATGTTGGGGATCTGGTATTCCTTGAGAGGCAGCCTACTGTCATGATGAAGGGACTGGACTCTGAAATCATGTTTCCTAGACTCACTCATCTTCTACCACCTATTGGCTAAGTAACCATGGGCAAATTAAATAGCCTTTTTGCTCCTCAGTTTTCTCATCTGAAAAATGGAAATAATAATGGTTGCTGACAGGATCAGGTAACTTATTCTTTATAAAACAACGTGCTAAGTGCAGTGATGTGATTTTGTATTTGCCTTCAATTTTTACAGTAACCCTGTAAGAAGCACTTAACATTTCAATGAGAAAAAGTAATCACCATGAAAGATCACATCTAAATTATTAACACTTCACTTTTTACTGAAATACAAGATGTAAATATGTGTCTATTTTTGAGTTACTACAAACAAAATAAAAGGTTTGGCCCAGTTTGGAAGTGATCAAGGGTTAGGAAATGTTAGTCTCTAAACATTAGTTTAGTTTATGTGTTTTCCTCATCAACACAGTGCTCAAAGTACATCAAAGAAGAGTAACACGGTAAAGTTGCTTTCTGTTTTTAAGGAAAATTGATGAGATGAGACATTTCATTGGAAAAAGTTAAATCCCTTTTACTCAATTTCCCTGTATTGTAGCCACTACTTACCTTTCCAAATTCTTGAATACTATCATTGTTTCTGACATAGCTCAATTTTCTAAGCAAATAGTATCTTTTTGCTTTTTCCCATACATTTGCCATTATTTTTTTTTAATGTTTTAGTGTATAGTTGTTTTACAATGTTGTATTATTTTATGTTGTACAGTAAAGAAAGCCAGCTATACATATACACGTATCCCCTCTTTTTTGGATTTCCTTTCTATTTAGGTTACTATAGAGCACTGACTAGAATTCCCTGTGCTAAAGAGTAGGTTCTAGTTAGTCGTCTATTTTATACATAGTAGTTAATAATGTCACTCCTAATCTCCCAGTTCTCCCCTTGGTGTCCATGGGTTTGGTCTCTACAAAGCAGAAATAGAAGCACCATAACTTCTTGTCTCTGAGACAGATATTATGGTACTTGAGCTGACCCTAGAAAGCATCTATTCTCTCCCTGAATTAAAGTAATCATACTGCTAGGTCAGGCAGAATGCAAACATTTCCAGGAAGTCTTGACTGAGTCCCCCAGCTGCATGAGTACTCTCCTTCCTTTAAACAGACTTGAGACTTGATCTGCATGCCTCGTTTGACACCATTAACAGTGTTCCTATTTTTGTGGTAAAGAAAAGGACTGCAGTGTAGCCTGCACAGTTGTGGGCTGAACTGTGTCTGAGTGTGACTTTTACTATATGTGATATGTCTGGGGAATGGCTGAATCCATTCAGCCCATCATCTCCTTAAATCTCAGATTATGTAGTTTCTAAGGAGAACATCTCTCCTAAGAGAAAAGGATATTAGACAAAATGAAGCTTTATTTTTCAGGGAAGTGGTGAGAACTGCTTCATGCCTTTCACTTGAATTTGCTGTTGGATATTTCTGTGTCTTGCATGTTAAAGAAAAAGGGGCAGGGAGGAGGTTATAAGTTAAAATAGGAAAATGTTTTACTAAAGCTATTGGAAGTTGGAAAATAAGCAACATGGTTTGGTATCCTAATCACAGTGTATTAAAATGCAAGGAGGAAAGGGACCTTTTGTTCATCATGCTTTAGAACTTCGATGTCTTGGGAGCAATAGTGCAAAGAGCCGTGGTAGCATCTGGCAGAAAACTAGAAATCAGCAGGAACACTCCTTAGGGGATGGTGGTACCTGGAGGAGGGGTGGGAGGGTACATGGGATACCAGTGGAAGAAGCTAAGGAGCTTCATTACAAATGTGTGCCTAGAGAGTGCCACCGAGACCCATGCAACAAGCAGGGATGCCCCAAAGAACCATAGGACCTGGAAGGGGCAGCAGTGGCCAGCATCTATCAGATGCTTGGATAAGAGACAAGTCCTGTGGGAGCCTAAAAATAATTTGGTTGTGAATGACTCCACAGTCAGCTGAGGTACTAAGCCTGGAAAACGGCTGCCAAACAAGACTTGTGGTCTATCCAGTTCTGCTCTCTCCTTCTAGGATTATAAAGAGGAAACTACACAGAGAACAAATCCCCACGATGATGGCCTCGTATCATGTCTGAAGTAATGTGAACAAAAGTTTGAGAAGTGAATGAATGAAATGGAATAATATTATAATCCCATTAGTAAATGGGATTAGTGATCTTTTTAGATTCCTACTATATATTTTTTTTAAAAGATGCATTATATATTTACTGGGAACAAATTACATATGAGGAACTGTATTGCTGCTGCCAAGTCACTTCCGTCGTGTCTGACTCAGTGCAACCCCATAGACGGCAGCCCACCAGGCTCCCCCGTCCCTGGGATTCTCCAGGCAAGAACACTGGAGTGGGTTGCCATTTCCTTCTCCAAGGCATGAAAGCGAAAAGTGAAAGTGAAGTTGCTCAGTCATATCCGACTCTTAGCGACCTCATGGACTGCAGCCTACCAGGCTCCTCTGTCCATGGGATTTTCTAGGCAAGAGTACTGGAGTGGGGTGCTATTGCCTTCTCCGAGGAACTGTATTAGGTGCTGTGAAATACATAATAAGTAATTATAGCTGACCATGTGAAAACAACACAGTTTACTTAACAAGATGACAGACCTAAGGGAAAATTAGAAATCAGGCAAACTAGATATCTGACACTATTCTTGTATAAGTAGCTTTGAAGTTGTCCCTAAATTTCTTTCAGTTTTTCAGTATATCAGGAATCTAGGAACTATGTGCTTCATATTATAAGGAATAAAGAAAAAGTAATTTGAAAACTGCTTCACATTTTTTATCATTGATCAAAAGAATAATGACTTATGTATCATTATTCACAAAGTGTGACTCATTCATGAATAAGGCTATTTTTGAGAAAGGATGCTATAGCCAAATTCAGAAAATATCACCTCATAATTCATTTTCTTGAAGATTCACAAAATATGAGCATATTAAAGACCCTGATAACTGGTACAGTAAATAATCCTGCTGAACTAAATCAACATTTTCCAAGTTACTTGAGGAAAAATGTCAGTTTTTCTCATAGTACACTGTTATTTTCTTGAAATGAATTTGTAAGATGCTTACTTTTCAAAATAGTTAATTAGAATAAATTAAAACAACATTAAAATATGGGAATTAATATGGGAATTAACTTTATTCTTTCCTGTTTCTTTTTTGACTATTAACCAAACTTGATAATATGTGATAAATTTCTACTTTCTAGAAATGTTTAATGGTGTATAATCAATTTTCCCAAGTAACTACAAACCTCATGACTACAAAAAATTACCTAGTGTTTATACCTTGGCATATAAATAATAAGTCAAGCATTACACTTTAATATAGATAGATTGAATTGTTCAATAAATCAATTAAGCAAGTTGAAAAATTATTTAAATTATTACCTTATAATGAATTCAAATGTATAAAAATGTATGTTTTAGTTAAAACTAAAAAAACTAAAGCCATAAAATTTGAAAAACATAGCAGAAAATACTTAGCTAACACATAATTGTAGACTAAGTTGTAGACATATGAACAATGAACATATTTTTCAAGTCGGCATATGTGAGTACACAGGTATAAAAATACCTGTGCCTTGAAAACATCATAAGCGAGACTGAAAATCAAACATCAAGTTGAGAAATAAACCAGGTAGAGAGCACTCAGCCCATTGTTACTGACTCTGAAGGTATAGAAAGCGGGAATGAGCCAAGGAAGGCAGGATCCCCTGGAAGGTGGAAAGGAGAAGGAAAAAGATTCTCTCCTGGAAACTCTAGAAGGAATGCAGCCTTGTTAACACTTGGTTTTTTAATCCAGTAAAATGCATTTCAGACTTGTAAAGGACTATAACATAATGAATGTGAGTTGTTTCAAGTCACTAGTTTGTGGCAATTTGTTATAGCAACTACAGAAAACTAATAGGCCAAACATAACTCAACATATTTTACTGGAATTGCTGTTCTATCGCCAAGTTTTGTCCCACTCTTTGCAACCCCATGGACTGCAGCACACCAGGCTTCCCTGTCCTTCACTATCTCCTGGAGTTTGCCCAAGTTCACGTGTATTGAATCAGTGATGCCACCCAACCATCTCATCCTCTGACACCCTCTTCTCCTGCCCTCAACCTTTCCCAGCATCAATGTCTTTTCCCATGAGTCAGCTCTTCACATCCAGTGGCCAAAGTACTAGAGCTTCAGCTTCAGCAGCATTCCTTCCCATGAGTATTCAGGGTTGATTTCCTTTAAGATTGACTGGTTTGCTCTCCTTTACTATTAGGTTGGTCAAAAAGTTCATTAGGGTTTTCTCTATAAGATGTTACAGAAAAACTCAGATGAACTTTTTGGCCATCTCAATGTTAGGATTTCATCCTTATACGTATGAAGGCTGAAGACATATATTTAAAAGAAAACCAGAGTACAAAAAAGTAAGAATCCTCTTATATTTCTGACATCAAGTTTGATGTTCTCTGAATCCTAGGCTCAGTCAGAGACTCTGTAATTCCATCTGAAGGTTATCTCTCTCATTCATGCCAATTTAGTTCAAAGAAGACCTTATCCACTGGGCAGATGGCTGTGAGAGAGAGCAGAGAAACCTATCCACTTCCTGAATGCTCGACATCATTGTATTTCTATTTCAATATTAAATTAAGCCATTATTTTCTGTATAGTTATCTTTTAATTGCACCTTTTGGGATACCTCAGCAGGAGAGACATAATTATAAGGTGTGATAGGTGCAATTGCATTTCCCTTTCTATTTATTCAGTGACTAAGAATGGTTGAAAATTGTCCTCTTATTTTTCTGGTGTAGTATTCAGATATTTAATCTGATTTGAATAAGACTGCAAAAGGGTTTCTGAGCAATTACTTTGCTCACACATTGAAACCACAATCCTTGTTAAAATATAATCATCAAGTTCTATTTTGTACAAGAATGGAAACACACAATGCATTCATTGTCAATTTATTCAAGAAGAAAAAAGGAGATATTTAGGGAGAAAACCTGCATCTTTAAGAACAAATTACTGATGCCTTCAAAATCTACAGATGACACTGTTCTAACAGTTATCCAAGTCTATGAAAAAGTTTAAATTGATAAAACTGACTCAGACTTACTTTCAAAGCAATATAGCTATCTGTCTGTAATATATGTAGACATATAAAGGTTCAAAGTCTGCAAACTTTGGGTTTAACATACCTGGCTTAGTTGATTGGAGCATTGGCTCAAAGCTTTCCTAGGTATTGCTGCAGAATGTGTTTACCTTCTGAATTAGTTTGATCTTACATGTTACCTTTCTTTTTACTTTTTTATTCTTCAGGCATATATTAAGTAAAAATTAAGTGAATTCATTCACACAATTGTAGATTTTATACAAATCATTTAGAAGACTGTTTTCTAATATTCTTTTTATCTGTTTAAAGCCTTTCAAATGAATCCCATCTAAGGCAGATTTTTTAAACTTGAATATTTTATAGTGTGCTTTAAAAAGCAAGGCAAAATAAATCCTTCCTGGTTTTCTTTCTTTTTTTTTTTTTTTGGTCTGATCTGTTACCACATAGTAGGGTAAATTATACATTGTGCCCCAGAGAGGGAGAAACACTACACTACCTCTCCAAAAAGTTTTCTTCTGGAGTTTGTTGCTTTCTTCTTTTTGTTTCTACCCATATAATACCATGTCCCTAGTCGGGCTTCCCTAGTGGTTCAGCAGTAAAGAATCTGCCTGCAATGCAGGAGATGTGGATTTGATCCCTGGGTAGGGAAGATCCCCTGGAAAGGGAATGGCCACCCACACCAGTATTCTTTCTGGTAAATCCCATGGACAGAGGAGCCTGGCAGGTTACAGTCCATGAAGTCACAAAGAGTCAGACATGACCTGGTGACTAACACAACATATAATACTCAGTCTTTAGAAGCGTGTTCCTCTTCCCCTAAATACTATAGTTGATATGTAGGTGCATAGATATATCTTGCAAATTTGATTATTCACTAAGCCTGTTTCTAATGCTTTGAAGTCTTGGATCAAATCTGTGATTTGGCAATGTTACCATATGACAATTTTTCTTTAGCATAGATGGATTACATCTATGTAAATACAGTAATGCTTTCCTTTTACACTTGAAATCATATACAAATCATATAAATACAATTGAATCAGTTTAATCATATTAATAATCTTATTGAAGTCAAAGTCCAGAGGAGAGTTTTGTAGAAAGAAAAGACAATACTCTCAGGAAATCTCAACATTGTTCACTCACTTCTGTGACATTTCTTCCATGCATGTTCTCCACAGCACTGCCCCTTCATCACCCTTTCTGCTTCTATCCATCTCTCTCACTCTCTTGCAACTTCTCTGGTCTTTTCTTCCCAAATTAATCTCATTCCTTAATTCACTAATGTTTCAGAAATAATCGTGGAACACATACTATCTGTGCCAAGCACTGGACAGAGAACCAGGGACCCCTCAGAGTCCTCATGGAGCTTTTATTCTGGTGAGAGTCAGATAATACACATCAAAGTAAGTGACCTAATAAAAATAAAGCAAGATGAAGGATGAGAGTAACTAGTGAGCCAAATGACTTCTGGGGCTCAAACACAATGGCCAAGAAAAGTCTGGGTACATTTGGAGTCCTAATAATAAGAACCTTTGTATCCTTTGCGGAGGACTCTCTGACCCTAAAAATGCTTTCGAACTGTTGTGCTGGAGAAGACTCTTGAGGGTTCCTTGGACAGCAAGCAGATCAAACCAGTCAATCCTAAATTAAATCAACACTAAATATTCATTAGAAAGACTGATGCTGAAGCTGAAGCTCCAATACTTTGGCCACCTGATGTGAAGAGTTGACTCGCTGAAAAAATACCCTGATACTGGGAAAGGTTGAGGGCAGGAGAAGGGGGTGACAGAGGATGAGATGGTTTGATGGCATTGTCAACTCAATGGAAGTGAATTTGAGCAAACTCTGGGAGATGGTGAAGGACAGGGAGGCCTGGCATACTGCAGTCCATGGGGGTCACAAAGAGTCAGACACATGACTAAACAACAACAAAAATGCTTCTAGGGAGCTAGAGAGGTGAATTGCTGAGCAGGTTGTTCCCAAAGGCTAGGAGATACAAGGAAGCCTCCACTTCTGGGGACTTTCCTACAGGGTCCTTTGGAGGGCATGACAGCCCATCTCTTTCTGTTCTCTTCACCTGTAGGGTGGAGGCAGTGTTGACTTCCTTGGCCAGTGGAAATGCTCTCATTTGTAGCCTGAAACAGCAATCTAACAACGAAAATAGCAAGTTGTCTAAAAGGCCAACATTAAAGGAGAATAGCCAGCACAATCAGGATGTGTATTCACAGAGAAAAACCTACTGAGAGATACAGATGACAATTTGATTCAAAAAATAAAGGTTTGTAAAAAGATCCAAATAGAGCAAATGCCTAGAAAAGGGATATTTGTAATGAACAATGTGATTATCAACCGAAAAGTTGAGGAGATGAGTTGAAAGAGAGGATATTTACTACTGAAATGTATGTCCTGGAAGATCAAATGCAGGAAAAAAAAAATCAAAGCATGGAGGAAAAAATGGCAGAGAAATCTAAGCAAAGCTATGAGGGAAAATAAAAGAATCTTGGCAAATACAACAGGAGACTTAATATAAGATTAGAAGAACTACCAGGAAAAGAGAAAAAGACAGATGGTGGGGAGTCAGTAAAAAGATATATAAGAGAGAATTTTTTTCACTGAACTAAAAGCCTAATGCCACTGATTAAATGGGCCAAGTTCCAGGTCAGATTGATGAGAGAAGAGATGACATTTAAAGACATCCTGTGAAATTTCTGAACTCTAAGGGAGAAAAAGAAAGATTAAAAAAGTGTTGTAAGATTCAGTGTTAAAAAAGAAGAAAAAGGGAAAAAAGCCAGAATTCTCATTTGTAACAGAGGAAACCAGAAGATAGTGAAAGAGCAGCTACCAACCACTATGAGAAAAGCGGTTCAGTGGTGCCCCTCAAGAATCGTAGACCAGACAAGACTCTGCATTTCATTTCAGGGTTAAAAAAAAGTTTTTGGGAAAGCACAAGGGAAACTCTCATCTAAGTACTCCATATGAAAAAAAGTAGCAACGTGTCCTAACTAAACAAATCAGAATAGAAAACTGAAGGTGGGAGCATAGGAGGTGAGAAGAGCCAGAGGAAACTAATCAATATAACTTTACATGTAGATATGGATACACACACACAAATGTCAGGGTCAAGTGTCTAACATATACATACTTAGTCAGGACCGTAGTGTATTTTTACTCTTCTATTTAATGCCGTTTTGATCTAGTTTCGAGACCTTAGCTAGAGACTGGTTAGTTTGCCTTCTTGAGCAGCTTATTAAGTCTGTACCCCAACAGCACCCCTTATCTGGGCTGCTATGCACCTGTGCTAATTTCCCCAGGGCTAAGTACCTATGCTGGAGCCCAAGGAATTAACCAATCTCCAGGAATGCTACAAAACCTAAGTATTAAATCTGCTCTCTCCAGCTTCAGTTTATTGTTACCGTGTCCCTGGTTCTGGGGCTTTTCACGTGGCACTAGTGGTAAAGAACCCGCTTGCCAATGCAAGAGACAAAGGAGATATGGGTTCGATCCCTGGGTTGGGAAGATCCCCTGGAGGAGAAAATGACAACCCACTCCAGTATTCTTGCCTGGAGAATCCCACGCACAGAGGTGCCTGGCGGACTACAGTCTGTGTCAAAGAGTTGGGTACGACTTAGCATGCGCAATAGCAGCAACCCTGGTCCCACCCCAAGTGGCTCTGAACGAGAGCTTCCTACATTCGGAGCAGTAAGGAACAAAGAGTCCTACCTTTCTTCTATCTGAGTGCTACTTTGGTGTGTCCCCCGCGCCACCAAAAGCATCTTTAAATCTTAAAGTGTGTAGTACAATGTCTTTCTGAGTGAGAAATCATGAAGGAAAAGGAATCTGCTCTATAGGAAACTTTAATAACACTCAAGAGTTAAAAATGTGAAGATACCTAAAACTGTAGATTCAAAGATGGTGGGAAGGAGTAGGAGATTTTGTAAACTGAGGGTGGCCAGCTTGAGGGGTTCTATTTTAGGTCTATCAAATTTAAGCTACCTCTTGGCTATCCTATTAGAGATATCAAATAAACAGTTCAGTGTATTACTCTGGAGCTCACACACTATAAACTGAGTCATCAGTGAACAATTCTTACATGTGAGGAGCTGTAAGACTTAAGAAGATTACCTAAAGATGCTGTGTAGAATGAGCCCTGGGTATGCTGTCATTGAAAGTTAGAGGAAGGAAGAGGAGGAGGATTTAATGAACGAGACCAGTGGGAAGAGTCTAGGAAGGCGGGGAAAACCTGGACAGTATGCTGTCCCAGAAGCCAGGGGAGGAAAGCATTTACACAATGAGAAAGGGGGCTTAACTCTATCAAAACTGCCGAAAGTTGAATATGATGAATACTAAGAATTAGACTTTGAATTCAGAAAGAGTTCTTTAGTGACCTTGGCAGTAGTTTCAGGATGGTGTGGACAAAATACAATTGGAAATCTTCTAAAATGGAAAGTAAAAATAAAGGTGAAGCCTACTACTGTAGACATTGTAGACAATGTAGACATTGTAGACGATGCCTTCAAAGGGTTTTGCTATAAAAGACAACAGTGAATTCAGGCAGCAGCTAGTTGGAAAGCTGGGATTGAGGAAGATGTTTTAAGATGGGAGACCATCTATCTAACTCTGATTTAAACAGTCTTATGTGGGGAAAATGTTGGGACTGATGGGGAGGAGAATAAGAGGAGGAAGTTGAGAAAGAAAAAGTGAGAGAGGATTTTCGTAGGAATAAAACCCTTAATTAGGGAACAATGAATGGCATTCTTTTTATTTGCATACTCTCCAATGAATGGTTTACACAAATGTAAAGACCAGTGTAGAAAAACACAGAAATAGTTCATGCTTACAACTGAAGGAAAGATAGATACTGTGGGTCCAGGGACAGGTAGGTAATATTGGTAAAGGAAGAATAAGAACCTTCTTTTCTAATTGTCTCAATTTTTAAAAGAAATAAGAAGCATATTCATTTGCTGTGTGTGTGGGGATACTGATGGTTTGGAAAGGAGTTTACTGACTAGGAGAAATGAGTGATTGAAGGATAGGGTCGAGCCCAACTGGAGATTTGGGATAACCATTTAAAATGAGAAAGTAAATATGACTTTACATTTTCTGTGGCTACAGGCACCTACTGGGGTTCTGGCCCAGATTAGGTTAGTCAGAGCTGGGTGCGGCCAGACCAGCCCAATGCAGAGAGGTATTTGGGTCCCTGCCCTGGGATTCACAAGAAGTGAGAGCGTTCCCCAATTCTGCTCTCAGGAACTTTTGTCCTGGTATGGCTCTTCCCTTTCCCCAATTTCTCCAAATTCTCACAAGAGTTTAAAAAACTGTCAAAAATTTCCATGAGATTTAGGAACCAATAGAAGACTGTGCCTGGCAAAGCCAGAAGGCTTTTGAGCAGGGACAATGAGGAGAAAATCGAGAACAATCTATGCATCTTAATAATTGCTCAAACTGATTTGGCTTTTTTCTTCTCATTTAACTTCCATGGTTTCTAGTACCTTTTACTAGTGTGGAAATGGAATTAAAAGACTGCAGTAGACCTTAATAAGTTAGGTATCATTAATTAATATAGCTAATCACCAGGTATAAGACTTGAACATTTCCTAGTGTATGACCTGGTACCATACACAGTGACTGCCCCAACCTGTGGTTTCAGAACCTGGAAAGTAGAATGAAATTAGCTGTATTAACTGAGCAGAAAGGGTTGCATGTCCAATCAGTGATTTGGCCATAAAGACGTACATATACAGGCAAAAGGGTTTTGTTATTGTTTGTGAGTGTGAGCATATAATAAAATAAGGGCTGTGGGGCCTATGTAGATAACTCAGTGATGCTCAATGTTAACTTTCTAAAGTACACCTTTACCTCCCATTTGTTGTAAAGTACAGTTGATTATTTATCATTAAAGAGTCTACTGGTTAGTGTTTCTATTTTCCTAACCTTTAAAATGGAGAAGATTTGAATAATTATCACTATAGGACTACTGTTGTTGTTCAGTTGCTAAGTTAAGTTGACTCTTTGTGACCCCATGGGCTGCAGCATGCCAGGCTTCCCTATCCTTCACTATCTTCTGGAGTTGGCTCAGACTCATGTCTATTGAGTTGATGATGCCATCCAACCATCTCATTCTCTGTCAACCCCCTTATCCTCTTGCCCTCAATCTGTCCAAGCATCAAGGTCTTTACCAATGAGTAGGGTCTTCACATCAGGTGGCCAAAGTATTGGAGCTTCAGCATCAGTCCTTCCAATGAATACTCAGGGGTGATTCCCTTTAGGAGACTGGTTTGGTCTCCGTGCTGTCCAAGGCACTCTCAAGTGTCTTCTCCAGCACCACAGCTTGAAAGCATCAGTGCTTCGGCACTCAGCCTTCCTCATGGTCCCATTCTCACATCAACATGTGACTACTGGAAAAGCCATAGCTTTGGCTACATGGACCTTTGCTGGTAAAGTGATGTCTCTGCTTTTCAACATGCTATCTAGGTTTGTCATAGCTTTTCCTCCAAGGAAAAAGCATCTTGTAATTTCATGGCTGCAGTCACCCTGTGATTTTGGAGCTCAAGAAAATAAAACCTGTCACCATTTCCACTTTTCCTCTTCTATTTACTGTGAAGTGTTATAGGCACTGAAAGCTATTAAATATTTTAAGGTAATAATAACTCAAAAGATGATACTGGAAGAGAATTTTAGTAGCAATGTACTTCAATAGTCTTTTTTTTTTAAACCCTGCAGCATGAAGTACCAAGAAGTAATGTACAGATTACTTTTATTTGGGTAAAAGATAAAGTGAGACTTGAGGAATCAAAGAAGTAGCCAGGGCTATTGGTGACAATCAAGCCAAGAATTTAAGAAACAAAGGCTCTACATACAAACAACCAGCTCAACTGTTTCATTTGAATTAGTCTATCTTCATTAGGATAGAAAATCTCTTCTAATAATCTTTATTAATATAGGAAACAGGACCATTCAGCTGGACAATATTTCAGTCCACTTATTGCTTGGGATAATTTGGCCAAACTCAATTCCTGGCAAGTAACTTTGCAAGTAAGTCAGCTTCTTGCTTTATCCAAAAAAACGACTTTCCCAGAAAGATGAGGACAGCTTTTTTTTCAGCAGTGGTATATAGAACCAGTTGATTTCTTCAGTAATAATCTCCAAACACTTCAAAGTAGCCAATAAATAGTGCTTCACAGGGCCATGAGATTTGAACATTGAATGAATACTTGTCAGAGAGTGTGACTCAAAGCTAAATCATAACAAAATAGGAGACTTTGTATAACAAGAGGAAAAGATATATTGGAATATCCTGATTTCAGTTAATTTAAATTGTTCTTGAGAGGAGAAAGGAAAATAAGAACCTGTCCAAATACATTTTTGTAGTCATAAACACAGTATGACAAATGTTCTACCTTCAAGAAAGCATCTTGTGCTGAACTTTTCACAGAAACAGAAATGAGCCTGCATATTTGAGTTCAAACTCATCTACAATGTGGTGTATCCACAGAGAGTATCACGCTGTTTTTTTGTTTTTTTTCACACTGGGTTTTGATTGATGCTTCCATTAAAGTGGCCTGGACTGTTATTTTGTATTCCCATTTTTATACAGATGAACAGTTGATTTTTTAAAAGTGAAAGCAAAAAGACTATACTATATAAATGATATAATCATCATTAAAATTACATAATTCATAGTTGTGCTGGATACTTTTGCAAAGATCTCCCTATTTTAGTACGCAGAGGGGAAGAAAGAATGGGATAAATAAAAATATCAGTGGAGAATTGTATAGTAGGTGCTATGTTTCATAAACACCCTAAGCAGTCTGTCTTTACAGCCTTTGACCCACCTGTGGTCTGTCTGGAAATTTCTTTCTCTGGAAAGTTGTATGACTTTTTCTCTGCCTTTCCTCAAGCCTTTACTAAAAGCCCATCTCTCTACTCAAATTGCCTCTTATCATCTATGTAAAATAGATGCCATTTCACTTACTCACCATTCCTTGAGTTAGTGTAGGCTTATTCCTATTGACTGTATTGTGTCTTCATTTGCTTTAGTTTATTGTTGATTTCCCCTCACCCCTCCTTGTCTCCACTCTAAAGCAAAATTCATGGGAGTAGGGAATCGTGTATATTTTGTATTTTGCTGTTTTTTCCAGTTTCTGGAACACAGCCTGGCCTGCATTTGTTGAATATTTGAATAAATCTCTCTAAGTTTCAGTAAATCAAAGTTCCTCACTTGGGGTATTTAGTAAACTTTCTGATTAGTTGTTTAAATGCTCTGTTGTTCAAAATTTGAATCCCACAGTTTACTCAACATTTACTCTTCTGTCACTCTCACAGCATCTACTTAGAAATCAGAGGAAAAGGAGGAAAGTAAGTTTGTAATAAACTTAGAAGACAAACTGTAGTCCGTCACAAGCTCTGTAACTTGGGAATGTTCATGTAATAAAGCATCTATTCATTCCTTCTGTAGCCAGCTGGTATTTATTTGGGAGGCTTATCAAGCATGCAAGCAAAGGTCAAGCTGAGAAGGCAGTAGGATTTAAGCCTCATTCCAGAGAAAAGGGCCAGATTGAAGACAGGAATCTGGGAGTCATCATCATTTTGATGTCATTTAAAACCAGTCTCTGCATGAGATCACCAAAATGGAATACTGCAATATTTACAGGTTGGGAGGTGAGAAAGAATTACCAGAGACTGGGCAAAAATATTAGAGCGACAAGAGGAAAACAGATAACTGGAAGCCAACTGAAAATAGCATATTCACTCCCCATTCAGAGGGAGTGATAACTGAGTTCAGCGCCACTGTTAGGTTAAGAAATGATGGGACAGGGAACTGGTCATTTGATTTAGCAATGGAGGACATGAGTGACCTTTGTATGAGCAGTTTAGGTACAGTACTGTGATCGAGAGTGTTGGAAGAGATGAGTGCATGCATGCGTAGTCACTCGGTCATGTCTGACTCTTTGCAACTGATGGACTGTAGTCTGCTAGGCTCCTCTGTCCACGGCATTTTCTGGGCAGGAATACTGGAATGGGTTGGTTGCCATTTCCTTCTCCGGGGATCTAAGAGACAGGGTTATAGACAACCCTTTTGAGTAGTTTTTATATAAAGGCAGGGAAAGAAGAGAGTAAAGGCCAGAAATAGAAGAGAAGGTTTTTGTGATCATTACTGTGTTTAAGATAAAAAAAAAAAAAATACCGGCATGCTATTTTCTCCTGTGGTCTGCTTCCCATGGGTCAACTGCAGAAAAGATTTGTCTTTTTTGAACTTATGAAATTATGGTATTTGTATGAGTGAAGCATTAATCTATTCACTTCAAATGCCAGAATTCACACGCATTTACAAATACTTCTTAACAGGAAGGCACACTAACATCTAAGTCAATGCTCTGCCTTCTTCAAGGCATTATTGGTTTTCCAACACATTGAAGGGAAAGGAGCTTAACAGTGATGAGAGAGCAATACATTTGACCTAATTTCTTTATTAAAATAGAAAAAAATGATTATATTGAGCCAGATAAATTCTAGAGCACTAAGAGATTTCTGGTTGAAATTATCCCCTCTAAAACTACAGACATCCTTGGAAGACATTGTGGATCTGATTCCAGGACACACAGTGAAGTGAATCATACAGATATTTTGGTTTCTCAGTGCCTCTGAAAGTTTTGTTTACAATATACTGTAATCCATTGTATGTAATAGCATTATGATTGAAAATGTACATCAGTTCAGTTCAGTCACTCTGTCATGCCCAATTCTTTGTGACCCCATGGACTGCAGCCCTCTAGGCTTCCCTGTCCATCACCAATTCCCAGAGCTTGCTCAAACTCATGTCCATCGAGTTGGTGATACCATCCAACCATCTCATCCTCTGTCATCCCCTTCTTTTGCCATCAGTCTTTCCAAGTATCAGGGTCTTTTCCACTGAGTTGGCTCTTTTCATCAGGTGGCCAAAGTATTGGAGCTTCAGCTTCAGCTTCAGCATCAATCCTTCCAATGAATATTCAGGACTGGTTTCCTTTGGGATCGACTGGTTTGATCTCCTTGCAGTCCAAGGGACTCTCAAGAGTCTTCTCCAACACCACAGTCCAAAAGCATCAATTCTTCTATACTCAGCTTTCTTTATGGTCCAACCCTCACATCTGTACATGACTACTGGAAAAACTATAGCTTTGACTAGATGGACTTTTGTCAGCGAAGTAATGTCTCTGCTTTTTAATATGCTGTCTAAGTTGGTCATAACTTTTCTTCCAAGGAGCAAGCGTCTTTTAATTTCATGGCTTCAGTCACCATCTGCAGTGATTTTGGAGTCCAGAAAAATAAAGTTTGTCACTGTTTCCATTATTTCCCCATCTATTTGCCATGAAGTGATGGGACCAGATGCCATGATCTTAGTTTTCTGAATATTGAGTTTTAAGTCTACTTTTTTTACTTTCCTCTTTCAGTTTCATCAAGAAGCTCTTTAGTTCTTTGCTTTCTGCCATGAGGGTAGTGTCATCTGCATATCTGAGGTCACTGATATTTCTCCTGGCAATCTTGATTCCAGCTTTTGCTTCATCAAGGCTGGTATTTCACATGATGTACATACATTAGTTTAAAAATTTTTAATTGCTAAAATATACTAACCACCATCTAAGCACTCAGTGAGTCAAAGTTGTAACATTAAAGATCACAGATCACCATAACAAATATAATAATAATTAAAAACCTTGAAATATTGTAAGAAGGTCCAAAATATGACACTGAGACATGAAGTAAGCAGATGTTGTTGGATAAATGGTGCCAACAGGCTTCCTCAATACAAGGCTGTTACAGACCTTCAATTTGTAAAAAAATAAAAAAGCAACAATATCTGTGAAGTACAATAAAATGAGGTCTGCCTGTATTACATAACAGAAATGGACTGCTTCATGATACCTGGATTACAGATAATGCTGATTTTTAAAATATTGGTTGAAGTCTCCAAATATCAAGATTGGTGGAATTTTCAGTACTAGCCAGTTTTCAAGGCTCCATCCTTACCCCCTTTTATTGTATCTGAGCCCTGGGACCTGTATCATCTTTTTAAATGCCCTAAGAAACAGGATGAGTCTGCTAGCCGGTGTTATGATCTGTGTTTGGGCCCATATGGTCTAGCCAATGTCAGTAGCAACACCCAGAGTTTCTTTCTTCTGGGCCAAGATTGAGCATGGGAGGCTCCTGGCCACAGCTACAGAGCTCAGTATTCAGGATCCACTAGCCACCAAGCAGACACCCCTTCCAGAATTTTCACCCCCAGAGCAATTACGGACAGATACAACTCTCTGTGACACTCAGAAAATTTCTATCCTTCTTCCCAATATGGAGGCTCCACTGTTACATTCTCAGTGTCTCCCCACCACCAAACCTTCTCTGCCATTGGCCATGTCTGCTTAATCACAAAGATAAGTTTAAGACCTCCAAGAACAAAAGGTTCTTTAGAGATTTTTCTTCTGTGAAAAATATATACCTCAGAATTTCTCTCTGCCCCTGGAAAGTAGAGACTTTGAAGACAAAGTGTCCTAGGAGATATGGCTCCTACTGATGAATCGCCCTGCTGCACTAGTGTTAAAAAGTGTGTCACAGAGTGAGAGTGAGTCAGTAGTTTAAAAACTCCTGTACCATGAGAGAGGGGATTCCTGGTAGCTCAGTCGGTAAAGAATCTGCCTGAAGTGCACGAGACCTAGGTTCAACCCTTTGGTCAGGAAGATCCCCTGGAAAAGGAAATGGCAGTTTACTCCAGTATTCTTGCCTGGAGAACCCAAGGGACAGAAGAGCCTGGTGGTCTACAGTCCATCGGATTGCATGACCCAACTTAGTGACTAAACCACCATATATACAATTATGACTGATTCCTGGAGTTTGCTTAAGAGCAAACTTGGGCAAACGCCCAGAGATAGTGAAGGACAGGGAAGCCTGGTATGCTGCAGTCCATGGATCGCAAAGAGACATGACTTAGTGACTGAACAACGGCAGCAATGACTGATTCATGTTGACGTGAGGCAGAGACCACAACAACATTGTAAAGCAATTATCCTCCAATAGGAAAACAAACGAAAACAAAAAACTGTTGTACTCTTTCTTTTCTCTTTCAACCATGATCTTTTTTATTGATTACATGCTAAAATTATAATATTTAACTTTTTCATTATTCTTTTTTAAATTAATGTTTATTGGAGCATAGTTGATTTGCAATGTTGTGCTAGTTTCTTCTGTATAACAAAGTAAATCCGCCATGTGTAAACATATTCCATTCTTTTTAAGATTCTTTTCCCATATAGGTCATTACAGAGTATTGAGTAGAATCCCCTGGGCTCCACAGTAAATCCTTATTACTTATCTATTTTGTATATAGTAGTCTGTATATGTCAATCCCAATCTTCCAAATAATTCCTCTCCATACTGCCCCTTGGTAACCAAAAATTTGTTTTCTACATCTGTGATTCTATTTCTATTTTGTAAATAGGTTTGCTTGTAACATTTTTTTTTTAAGATTCTATATATGGTTGATACCATATAATATTTGTCTGTGTTTGACTTCATTCAGCATGACAATCTCTAGGTCTATCTATGTTGCTGCAACTGGCATTATCTTTTTTCTGTTTTTCTTAAGAACCTGTTTCAAAACTCTAAACCTCAGAAGGTCTGCGGATAATGGGAGTTGTTCCTACTCACTGCTGGTTGAAGTTAAGTCCCACAGTACAGAGCCCTGGTCTCAGACCCGCCGAAAACATGAGGAGGCTGGTGTTCAGGTGGTGTGGTACCACACACTGCAGCAGAACACCTCCACAGTTCAACTCAGCTCTGCATCTATGGAAGACCAATGTTGATCTTTGGTCTTTTATATCTGTGCAATATAAAAGATGACCATCATTTGCCATAATATATCTTGTAGTGAATCAGATGGACAAGGAAAATAAATGAATATCACTAAGAAAAAGGCAGAGTGTGGTAAATACCCCCCAAGAGAGGCAAAATGTGCTTCTGCAGAGGGGAGCAGTCGTGGCAGCTTTGGGAAAATGAGAAGGGATATTTGACATCAGTCCTAAAGAAGTGAATTTCAGACTCTGTTACTGACTTTCTTTCTCTTTCTTTTTCAAATCAAAGTCCACCTTGGAATCTTTGCACTTTTTTTGCCTAATATTTTTCCTGAAATATTATTTCTCCCATTTCTCTTCCTTCATATAGCTCATCTATCTAAACCTCTTATGTATAACATTAAGTTACCTTCTCAGGTAACCTCTCCTCCCTGATCAAAAGATGTCTGTCCTAGTTATTTTATGCATCATCAATTAGTGTATACCATTCATCACAGTGACCATAATGTGGATTTGCATAACTTATTAGTATATTTATTAATTAGGGTGTTTATTGGTTGTCTAGCTTTGTCTACTGGAGGACAAATCCATTTCAAACTTTGTTTCCTCCTGCATCTCATACATTTAGCAAGTTCTCAGTAAATATTTGATGAATGAATGAACCCCAAAAGAGAGCTAAACCTATAGAATTTATGGAAAAGGAGTCTTGAAAGAAACATGGAGAAATTTAATATTTGTAGGAAGTGATGTGATCAGATGCATACCTTTGAAAGATTAATCTAATAGCTCTATTTATGCAGTTTGGAAGCTTGAGAGGAAGAAAGAATTAAAACTGTATTACATTGGAAGAAGCCTAGTGCAGCCTACTCTATACTATTTGCAACTTTTTATGACTCTATTTCAAAATAAAAAGGTGAAAAATTGCACTGTAGTATTCTTAAGTTGTAATCATGATTGAAATTTCAAAAGTAATGAAACGGAAATATATGGGAAAATAATTAAGGGGAAAAGTGTCAAATATGCCTCAATTTACTATGCTTTGCTTTACACATTTGCATTAATGTGAGCTTGTTGTTGAGATATTTATTAGCATGCTCAAATTGAGTGCTTTGAACTTCAGTAGCCAACAGTCTGCAGAAATACACAATGGGCTATTGCTCTATCATCCATCTAGTTGCTTATAGATATGAGCTGCAGTTGATGGCTTGGCACCTCAGGTCACATTCTCTGTGCTCACCTCAAATTTCATCCACGTTGTCACTTTGCACTGAGCATTTGTGCATCACTGTGCATCTTTCTACCTTCTTTGAAGCTGCAGGAGCCCTCTAGGCCCACATGTACACACAGCCCAGAATTACAGAGCACCCATGTCCCCAGGAGAAGTCCTCTAGGACATGGGACTGGGGCTAGTGGATTAATGCCCAAGCCTTCTGTCCTTCAGGAGGAAAATTCTGGGAGGGCTTCTATCTCTTCCCAGGGTCTCAGTGAAATCAAACCCCCATTGTCCACAGCAGCAACCTATCTAATTGGCTCTTCCTTACTCCTTAACCCTGCCTTTTTCCTCACTCCTGCTTCTTAGGGTTCCCTGACCCCTAAATCAATTACCCTTCCCCAATCCTTAGGCCTCCCTTGTGGCTCACGTGGTGAAGAATCTGCCTGCAATGCTGGAAACCCAGATTCGATCCCTGGGTCAGGAAGATCCCCTGGAGAATGGAATGGCTACCCACTCCAGTATTCTTGCCTAGAGAATTCCATGGACAGAGGATCCTGGTGGGTTATAGCCCATGAGGCTGCAAAGAGTCAGACATGACTGACAGACTAAGATACACAAAATCCTTGTCTCAGCCTCTGCTCTGGGAGAGACTCGCCCAAGGTTGGGACCAAAAATAATCCTAGAAAGCAGAAGCCCTGGATGGTACACAGAAAGTAGGTGACTCACCCATCAAATGGACCAGAGATGGCAGTTCTGATAAAAAGTGACCTTTGATAGCATCATAAATACTCATTAATTCACTTCAAATGGGCGGAGATGAAGTACGGGTGGAAGAGAAAGGGCTGGATTATTCAGTACCTGTAGCACATGAACAAGATGAGATAGAAAGTATAAGAATTATACATTGGCAAGTCTTAGCTCTCTTGGAATCTTTGAAAAAAAAATAAGGCTCCTATTAGTAAGATCTCAACTGAAGCAGACTCGCAGCTTAGTTTATGCGTTATAGTTGGTTCCTTTTACTCCCTTACCCTTATATTGCCCTTTCTTCTTTCCCTCTCCCCACTGATAGCCACTAGCTTGTTCTCTATAACTGTGAGTCTACATCTGTTTTGTTATATTCACTAGTTTGTTGTATTTTTTACAGTCCACAGATAACTGATATCATTCAGTCTTTGTCTTTCTTTGACTTATTTCACTTAGCATCATGCCCTCCAAGTCCATCCATGTTGCTACAAAGGCATTATTTCATTATTTTTTATGACTGAATAGTAGTACATTGTATGTATTTTCCACATCTTCTTTATCCATTTTGCTGTTGATGGACACTTAGTTGCTACTTAGCATTTTTTTAAACATTCAGTTGAGTTTAACTGTGCAGTTTAAAATATCTTTATGATTGTCATACCATATTTAGCCTTGTCAAAATAATTGTACATATAAAAACACCTGTTATCAAAAATAGTATTTAAAGTTAAATTCTCCAAGATAAATGTGTATGAAAGCATTAGAAAATCCAACTGAAAATCTGAAAAACAAAAATCTTCAAATCAATTCTATAAGCCTGTATTTCCACCAAAGTAGATTTTTATTAAAAAAAAAAATACATTTTTTACTTTTTTACTCATAAAGAAAAACTACCAAATTCTGCACTTTAGAGGGTTTGCCAAAAGAGCAAATGGACTCTCATGGGTTGTTTTGTTGTTGTTATTTAAACTTCTAATCTAACTCAACCAGATTAGAAGACATTTCTATTTAGTGTGAAAAATCACATTCCCACAGATTGCAATAACCCTGAACCAAACTTTGATATAAGGAGAATTAGTCTCCAGTTGGTTTAGTCAACAATTTCAAGTCAGAATTTAGACAGTTTTTAATTAGTTAAAAGGTAACAATTAGCTCAAAAGATTCATCTGAATAATTAACCTGCTCCATCTTCTAATTAAATCATGAATGCAATCACTAGCCCTCATAACCATTACAGAAAAAAAAAAAATACAGTAAATATAAAGGAAGTCAGTAAACAAGTCATGAGGAAACTCAGTTCAGTTCAGTCACTCAGTCATGTCCAACTCTTTGCAACTACATGGACTGCAGCACGCCAGGCCTCCCTATTCATCACCAACTCCCAGAGCTTACTCAAATTCATGTCCATCGAGTCGGTGATGCCATCCAGCCATCCCATCCTCTGTCATCTCCTTCTCCTCCTGCCTTCAATCTCTCCCAGCATCAGGGTCTTTTCCAAAGAGTCAAACTCAACATTCAGAAAACTAAGAGCATGACATCTGGTCCCATTACTTCATGGCAAATAGATGGGGAAACAGTGGAAACAGTGAGAGACTTTATTTTGGGGGGCTCCAAAATCACTGCAGATGGTGACTGCAGCCTTGAAATTAAAAGACACTTGCTCCTTGGAAGAAAAGTTCTGACCAGTCTAGACAGCATATTGAAAAGCAGAGATATTACTCTGCCAACTAAGGTCTGTCTAGTAAAAGCTGTGGTTTTTCCAGTAATCATGTACGAATATGAAAGTTGGACTATAAAGAAAGCTGAGCACTGAAGAACCGATGCTTTTGAACTGTGGTGTTGGAGAAGACTCTTGAGAGACCCTTGGACTGCAAGGAGATCCAACCAGTCCATCCTAAGGGAAATCAGTCCTGAATATTCATTGGAAGGACTGATGCTGAAGCTGAAACTCCAATACTCTGGGCACCTGATTCGAAGAACTGACTCATTGGAAAAGAGCCTGATCAAGACCCAGTTTCCCCCACAGTCCGTCTCTCCCATCAGGAAGCTCCCATAAGCCTCCTATCCTTATCCCACAGAGGACAGACAGAATCAAAACCACAATCACAGAAAACTAATCAAACTGATCACATGGATTGCAGCCTTGTCTAACTCAATGAAACTATGAGCCACGCTGTGTGGGGCCACCCAAGATGGATGGGTCCTGCTGGAGAGTTCTGACAAAATGTGGTTCACTGGAGAAGGGAATGGCAAACCACTCCAGCATTCTTGCCTTGGAAACTGCATGAACAGTATGAGGAAATTGCCATATGCTAATTCTTGATCAAGTTTCTCTGAAACTGGAGAGTAATGTAAAATATAAAACTTTATTGCTTTTGTATATGTAGAGTAAGCTGTTTACATATTATCTTGTTCAGGGACACCCAAAAGATTACTATTTGCTCAGACATAACTGTCAGCTTTATAGAGTTTTAGGGACAAAAGAGCCTTACCAGTCTAATTCAAAGTCCTTTTGTTTGTGGAAAGTAAACTCACCAGTCAGGAAGTGACAGAGATAAGACTCCAGCCTCACTTTCCTGAGTCTCAGCCTGAGGCTTCATAATGCCCAATATTCTGTGAGGTCGTAAATGTGATGTTTCCTAAAATATTTCCAAGACCACAATCAGTTCAGTTCAGTTCAGTTGCTCAGTTGTGTCTGACTGCGACCCCATGAACTGCAGCACGCCAGGCCTCCCTGTCCATCACCAACTCCCGGAGTTTACTCAAACTCATGTCCATCGAGTCGGTGATGCCATCCAGCCATCTCATCCTCTGTCGTCCCCTTCTCCTCCTGCCCCCAATCCCTCCCAGCATTAGGGTCTTTCCCGATGAGTCAACTCTTTGCATGAGGTGGCCAAAGTATTGGAGTTTCAGCTTCAGCATCAGTCCTTCCGATGAACACCCAGGACTGATCTCCTTTAGGATGGACTGGTTGGATCGCCTTACAGTCCAAGGGACTCTCAAGATATTTTAAAAGTGTTTCACAAGGAAAAAAACTATGGACAAAAGGTGGGAATCGCTGCATCAGAGTTAACCAGGGTATTCTGTGGCAACTTCACAGTCTTTTACTTGTTCCTATAGACTATGGGTATTCACACTGGTTATATATGCAATAGATTTGATTCTTATACAAATTTAATTGACCTGCATGGTTCTTGTTTTATCTTGATGCTGTTTTTATGTTTATCTAGTGGCAGTTTGGAGTTAGGTATTTATTTTTATCATAACACCCAGCACAATAACTGTATTCCATGGAGTAGCAGAATATGCTACTTGTATGGCTTGGGATGTGAGGTGCTCCACATTACAGGGAAAAAAATTAAAGAGATTTACATCGAATGAAATTTTATTTTCCTCTCAAGGAACAGGAGTCTGGAGCATACAGTCTAAACTGTGAAGTTTCCAGAGTCCCCAGGACTGAAGACCCTTCCATCTTTTCTGTTTCACCTCCTAGTCTGTGACTTCCTTCCTCAGGGTCAATTTACAATCCAAGTTGGCGGCCAAGTTTCTGCCGTTTTGTCCTCAGTTCAGGAAGCAGTTGATTGAGTCAGCTTCATGTTAGCAGCATTCCCAGAAAGCCCCCACCTCCCATTGGCTAAAACTGACTGGCCAGAAATATTAGAATTTGAAATGTTGTAAATGAGCATATTATATCCCCCAGTAAAATTTAGATTCTGCAGCTAAGGAGGAGAATAAAAAATTGTAGAGGAAAAAGAAAGGAAGAAGAAAAGGAGGAGGAGAAGGAAGAGGATAAGAAAGAAGAATAGAAGTAGTATTAGTGCTCCTAGTAGTAATAGAAAAAGAGAAAAAAGTGTTAGTAGTTGTCTTGAGTACATTTTATTTTATTTTGGAGTATACTTGATTTACAAGGTTGTGTTAGTCTCAGGTGTATAGCAAAGCAATTCAGTTGTACATGTATCTATTCTTTTCCAGATTCTCTTCCCAAACAACTTATTATACAGAGTATCGAATAGAGTTCCCTGTGCTGTACCAGTAGGTTCCTATTGAATGTATTTTAAAATATACCTTATTAGTCCAACAAGCACCTGAAGGTAAAGAAGCACTTTATTTACTGCCAAAGATGGCAAATAGGTTATCATTCCAGTCAAGGTTCAGACGTCTGGTTAAACAGATCTCAGCTTTTGACTGATGCCTTCCAAATGTTTAGCTGCAGGCGTAACAGACTGTCTTCCTAACAAGTCCCAACCTTACTTTCTACACTTTGCATACATTTATCAACTGCATCCATTATCATAATGAATAAAACAAGCAGGTGACAGTTCAATTATGGGATGTAATAGGGCCAAAAAGGGGTAATTTGTAATCACATTGGAAAGTTCATTTTTCTGTGTGACAGTTTGTAACATCCTGAAACTAAAGTGCTTGCTGACTGCCAACCACTTTTCTAACTTAAGCCAGATTTCACTCAGTAAATAGTAGAGAAGATGAAAATATCAGGGGAGAATTAAACTTGGGGTATTGCAAAGGTATTCTGTCAGTTCTCATAAGCATCTGAAAAAGGAAGCAAATTTTAACCAGTCTCCAGTTTTCTTGAAGAGGATACAAGCATTGTTCCCAAGTACTTTAAATGTCTCTTTGGATTAAGTGCTCAAATATATGTGTGTGTGTGTAATATTAGCACATATTTTCCTCGATAAGATCGGAGCAGTTGACCTAATTCAAGGCAGAAACAAAAGCAACTAAAACCAGAATACATTTAGAAGAAGGTGATTGATTAATGTCAGCACAAATGTGGTTCCATAGTTTATAATCAGACCCTGGGCTTCTCTGTCACTTGTGTTAAAAATACTTGTACTTTTTTTTTTTTGAGCTCAACTTAAGTGATCTGAGGGTGGGGGAGAGAAGGAACAAGAAAATAAGGGCATGAAACATTTACCAAGCTTACTACTACATGTCAGGTACCGTATTACTATGAGTATTTTCATATTTATCTGCCTTATGAGCATGTTTTAGTCCCATTTTCTAGATGAGAAAATAAAATGTAGACAAAACAAGAATTTTCTCAAGGGGCTTAATTATCAGAGAAGCAGGCTGTGTTGCCCAAATCAGCCTTGTCCCAAAGAATTGTCCCTTCATACTCTGATGCACCTGGCATATTTGGTTAGATTGCTACCGCCTCAGGAGTTAGGCACCTATTTAATTTGAGGAAAAGCTCTTAATAGCAAACAAGGTATGGACTTCTGGAAGAAAGAGGGAATGATGTCTTCAGCAAGGATTTAGGGGCCAAATTTACTTCCTTTTGGGAAGTAAAAGAAAACACAAAACTTGGTAGATTTGGAGCTCCATGTTGAAAAATGACACCACTGGGCCCCTAGACAGGGCTCTGTGGATTCTGGGGGCTTCCTGGAGTGTACTTTTTAAAAAACATGGTTTTCAGTCTGAGAAATAAGTGAGTAATTGACTGGAACAAATAAGAGAGAAATTCTTAGTAGGTATGCTTTTGGGTTGGTAGTGGTGAAATTTTGTTGTCATTCAGTCACTAAGCTGTTTCCAACTCTTTGTGACCCCATAGACTGCACCATGCCAGCTCCTCTGTCCACCGCTATTTCCTAGAGTTGCTCAAATTCATTGAGTCAGTGATGCTATCTAACTATCTCATCCCCTGCCACCCTCTCCTCCTTTTGCCTTCAATCTTTTCCAGCATTGGGGTCTTTTCCAAGGAGTCAGCTCTTCACATAAGGTGATCAAAGTATTGGAGCTTCAGCTTCGGCATCAGTCCTTCCAACGAATATTCAGGACTGATTTCCTTTAGATTTGACTGGTTTGGTCTCCTTGCAGTCCAAGGGACTCTCAAGAGTCTTCTCCAACACCACAGTTCAAAAACTTCAGTTCTTCAGCACTCAATCTTCTTTATGGTCCACCTCTCATATCTGTACATGATTACTGGCAAAACCATAGCTTTGACAATATGGACTTTTGTCAACAGTGATGTCTCTGCTTTTTAATATGCTGTCTAGGTTTGTTATAACTTTCCTTCCAAGGAGCAAGCGTCTTTAATTGTATGGCTGTAGTCACCACCAGCAGTGATTTTAGAGCCCAAGGGGAAAAGAAAAATCTGTCACTGCGTCCGCTTTTCCCCCTTCTATTTGCCATGAAGTGATGGGGCCAGATGCTATGATCTTAGGTTTTTGAATGTTAGGTTTTAAGCCAGGTTTTTCATTCTCCTCTGTCATCCTCATCAAAAGGCTCTGTAGTTGAAATTTAGACAGTGGCAGAAAGCTGAAAGAGCTGGGCTAGGAGCAGCAGGAGCAGTAACAACAGAGCTATGGAGAAAAGCAATGAATGAGCATTGTCTCAAGGCGAACTTGCTGGGGAGCACCCTGACCTGGGCAGAAGCGTGGAGCAGAGCTTCGCTGGGCCTCACTGAAATCTTTGGTCCTTGGATGAAATGGATGTATTTCAGAGGTAATCTGAGCAACCTGTCAATATTAGCAAACCTTGAGGTGTGGAAGAGAATACAGTTTGTGAATCACTCCAGGAATCTCCCCATTCAGTTGAAGTATTTAAATGGGTTTTGGATTCTAGCAAACTCCAAGTAAGGAGGCTAAATGTAAGAAATACGGCCTCACTAGGGTACACACATATACACACACACACACACACACACAGTCCACTCTCTGCCATCTAAAAGGACTTTGCTTTCCAACTCCCTATCTCCTGTGGGATGGGGGCGAATAAATGAAGAAGTGACCCAATCTCTGTTGGAGAAAAAAACATCACCCATCTCCATTTTATCCTTGCTGCCTAGTCAGGCTGGATGTGAGGAGGCAGGAATAAAGAGAGCGTGGGCCCCAAATGGTCATTTTCTTTGGAATATCCTGCTTATCATTATGCCTTTTAAATTCTAATTCTCCAAGAAGCCGCTGTATACTGAATACGCCCAATTGATTATTTTGATATTCCCTTTTCCGTGCAATTTGAAGTGATCTCATTCCTCATCGTGTCTTTGAGGATTTCCTGTATTGCCCCATCTATCTAGTTTAATTCTTTACAGGGAACCCATAAATAACTGAAATTGTTATGGAAATATTTAAAAGTAATTGTTTCTATGACCCTGTATATTCAAATCATCTGTGTCTATAGTAGAAGATTAGGGAGCAACACTGCTTTCTCTATTTGGCTCAACAATTTCATAAAAGTGAATAACTCAAAAGGAAGTGGAAAAGAATATAATCAATAGGCACATTTACTGAGTGCCTTTTTCCTTCAGTGTATTGGACCCAGCAAATACTGTGTATGAAAGGATAATACATAATGCAACCAGGAATAACTGAATCTTACAGCTGAATATTTTTAATCTGTAGGAACAAATACTCTTTTATTTCCAGAGTAAGAAAGCTAAATTTAATATTTAAGCAGTTTTCTTCAAGACAGAATAATTGCTCTTACTATTAGCAAGAGGAAAATTTACTCCCAGGAAATTATAAAGCCTCAAACAACATCTGGGGAAATGGATGGTACAGTCATGTTTTATAATCCTGTGAGCTCCCTTCTGGCACAGTAATTCTTCAGCCTTAACCACCTGCAGATCCATTGTTCAAAGCAAAAGGCAACACAAATTGTGTTTCCATTTCCTCATGACAGAGGAAAAGTTGGGTGTCTGATTTGGAAAACAGAAGTCTTATTGGTGGATCTCCAGCTTGGACTTAGCGGGGAATGACTAGAGAGTAGTACACGTTCCATCAATCAAACTAGCTTCTTTTAAAGTGTTGTAAAGTGGGCACATAGTTCATTACTGCAGATGCAGTGACTCTGAACCACAAATAAACCTGGTAAACCAAAGACTAGCTTATTCTAGAGCACAGAAACAGGCAGGGAATTCTGTATCACTCAAAGTGTGGAATCATGCACAAGGGTCCTTAAACTAAAATCTGTGGGTTAAAGAAAGGGGTTTGCTAAGCATCCCCTGGTTTGCCAAGCATCCCCTGGTTTGCCTTTTGTTGTTGCCTTTTAGCTCCAGATCCCATTCTTTGAAGTTTAGATTCACTGAAAACTCCTGGGGAAACCCTGAGGGAGATTTTGTATCCTTCTACACAATAACTAACAGCTTCCAGAATTTTCTTCCCAGGTGAGGACTTAGGTTTCAAAGTTTTGATCCTTATAGGTGGAGAATAACCATCTTAAAAACTCATTTGTCAGACTTTTACCAATTAAAAAAATATTGTTTGGTCACCAAGTAGTTAGTGCAAGATGTCTGGATCTGTAACAATTCTTAGCCTTGCCCTTGCAGATTTCCCATACTTTCATATTTGCAAAACTTTCTCCACTGAATGTGGTATAAGGCAACTAGTACAACAGAGTGCACACAGACTCTTAGGAAAACGAGATTCAAGAAACACTGCAGAGAGAAGGTTGACATTTAAATTCTGAGTAGAGATTTGCTGGGTGGGGGTCGGAATGCATGGATTGGAAAGGCAATATGGAAAGGGAAATCAGCATTTGCAAACAAATTGGAGTATGTTTGAGGAATGATAAGCAGTTCACTTTGGCTATAGTATGGCAGTCATAGACAGAAATAGGCAGAAAATGAAGCTAGTGATGCATGTAAGAGCCCCAGGTTATGAAGGACCTTGACCACCATTAGCTGCAGCACAATGACTGGTTTCCATGGGGACAAAGTTATCATCATTTTCCTACTGTCCACACTTTGTTTCTCCTACCATTTTCTTTCTGTCCATTCAGACACTTCATTTCCCTTTTTCAATACAGTAAGATTTAAAATGGATAAGCAGAGATGCATAACATCTCTGGAGATAAAAATCTTATCCTTAAAAGTGCTAAGGGCATAAACAAAAACAGAAGGAATCAGAAGCGCTATCTGTGATATGGATCATTGTTCATAAACAGACTACATTTTATTGAAGTTTCAGAAGCATAGTCTTACAGATGAAGATAAATTCTTAACTTCATACACAAAGAACTGAAATTTTTGCTTCTATTTGGTATGTTGAAACCCAAAAAGAAAGTTACTCCCCATCACCATGAAAAAAGTCAAATAAAATACGAAGTCACAAGCTTTTACGACCCTATCAAAGAGATGAGGTCACAAAACAATCCCACAATCTAAATTTCAAAAAGAGAAGAGCCTTTCCAAGCTTCTGAACTGTGTCCATCACCTTTGGTAGATCACGAGGAAAGGAATTAATCCCCCAAAACAAGAAAGGAGAAATCAGAATTTTAACAAATCATTAAAAGATAAGTGCATATTACTGTGTCATTTTGGAATAGCTGGAGGCCTCAGACACAAGGGAGGTTCATGCCCCTGGCAACCACGAGTCTGTTCTCTGTTTCTGTGAGTTTAGTATTTCAGATTGCACATGCAAGTGAGATTGTACTGTAGTCAACTTTCTCTGTCTGGCTTATTTTACTTAGCATAAATGGCAGGATTTTCCTCATTTTTAATGGGTGAATAAGAGTCCCTCCCGTGTGTGTGTGTGTGTGTACACATATCTTCTTTACTCACTCATCTAGCCATGGACCTTTAGGGTTGTTTCCAGGTCCTGGAAATAATGCTACAAAGAACATAGGAATGCAACTATCTCTTCATGGTAGTGATTTCATTTCTTTCCAATATATACCCAAAAGTAGAATTGCTGAATCATATGGTAGTTCCATTTTAAATTTTTTGAGGAATTTCCATTCTGTTTTCCATAGTAGCTGCACCAACTTACCTTTCCACCAATGGTGCACAGGGTTCCCTTTTCTCCACAGTCTCATCACCACTTGCTATCTCTTGTCTTTTTGATAATAACCATTCTAACAGGTTTGAGGTGATATCCTGTGCTTTTCATTTCCCTGATGATTAACGATGTTTGCACATTTTCATGTACTTTTTGTCCATTTGAATACTGTCTTTGGCAAAACTTCTATTCAGGTCATTTGACCATTTTTAAATTGGATTATTTGTTATTATCACTACTGAGTTGTATGAGCTCCAAAATATATTTTGAATGTTAGCCCTTTACTAGATATGTGGTTTGCAAATATTTTCTCCCATTTTGTAAGTTGCCTTTTCATTTTATTGAATGTAACTTTTGCTGTGCAGACCTTAGTTTGACAAAGTCTCATTTGCTTAGTTTTGCTTTTGTTGCCTGTGTTTTGGATTCCATATTCATAAAATCATTGCTAAGCCCAAAGTCAAGGAGTTTTTGCCCTATATTTTACTCAAGGAGTTTTATAGTTTAGGTCTTACATTTAAGCCTTTAATCCATTTCAAGTTAATTTTTTGAGTGATGAAAGACAGGGGTCCTTTCACTGTCTTACATGAAGTTTTCCCAGCATCATTTATTGAAGAGATTATCTTTTCTCCATTGAGTGTGTTAACTCCTCTATCAAATATTAATTGACTGTATATGCATAGGTTTATTTCTTGGCACTTGATTCTGTTCCATTGGTTTATGTAACTGTTTCTGTGCTATTAGCATACTATTTTGATTACGCAACTCAGTAATACAGTTTGAAATCAGGAAGTATGACCCCTCCAGCTTTGTTCTTCTTTCTTAAGATGGCTTTCATTAGTACGGGTCTTTTGTGGTTCTATACATATTTTAGAAATTTTTTTTCTATTTTTGTAAAAAATGCCATTGTAGTCTTGATAGGAATTGCATTGAACGTACAGATGGCTTTGGGATGCATGGATATTTTAATAATATTTATTATTCCAATTCATAAACACAGGATATCTTCCATTTATTTGTATTTTCTTCAAACACACACAGAAAACCTGTTTTCTTTGGAAAAAAGCTCCTTCAACCTTTTACATCATAGTCCAAAAGTTTTCACTCTACAGATCTTTTACTGTTTTGGTTAAATAAATCCATAATTATTTTGTGCTTAATGTTATTCAGTTCAGTTCAGTCACTCAGTCATGTCCGACTCTTTGCGACCCCATGAATCGCAGCACGCCAAGTCTCCCTGTCTATCACCACCTCCCAGAGTCCACCCAAACTCATGTCCATCAAGTCGGTGATGCCATCCAACCATCTCATCCTCTGTGTTCCCCTTCTCCTCCTGCCCTCAATCTTTCGCAGCATCAGGGTCTTTTCAATTAAGTCAGCTCTTCGCATGAGGTGGCCAAAGTTTTGGAGTTTCGGCTTCAGCATCAGTCCTTCCAATGAACATCCAGGACTGATCTCCTTTAGGATGGACTGGTTGGATCTCCTTGCAGTCCAAGAGACTCTCAAGAGTCTTCTCCAACACCACAGTTCAAAAGCATCAATTCTTTGGCGCTCAGTTTTCTTTACAGTCCAACTCTCACATCCATACATGACTACTGGAAAAGCCATAGCCTTGACTAGATGGACCTTTGTTGCCAAAGTAATGTCTCTGCTTTTTAATATGCTTTCTAGGTTGGTCATAACTTTCCTTCCAAGGAGTAAGCACCTTTTAATTTCATGGCTGCAATCACCATCTACAGTGACTTTGGAGCCCAGAAAAATAAAGTCAGCCACTGTTTCCCCATCTATTTACCGTGAAGTGATGGGACCAGATGCCATGATCTTAGTTTTCTGAATGTTTTAAGCCAACTTTTTCACTCTCCTCTTTCACTTTTATCAAGAGTCTCTTTAGTTCTTCTTCACTTTCTGATAAGGGTGGTGTCATCTGCATATCTGAGGTTATTGATGTTTCTCCCAGCATTGATTTCAGCTTGTGCTTCATCCAGCCTGGCGTTTCACATGATGTACTCTGCATAGAAGTTAAATAAGCAGGGTGACAATATACAGCCTTGACGTACTCCTTTTCCTATTTGGAACCAGTCTGTTGTTCCATGTCCAGTTCTAACTGTTGCTTCCTGACCTGCATATAGGTTTCTCAAGAGGCAGGTCAGGTGGCCTGGTATTCCCATCTCTTGAAGAATTTTCCACAGTTTATTGTGATCCACACAGTCAAAGGTTTTGGCATAGTCAATAAAGCAGAAACAGATGTTTTCCTGGAACTCTTGCTTTTTTGATGATTCAGCAGATGTTGTCAATTTGATCTCTGGTTCCTCTGCCTTTTCTTAAACCAGCTTAAACATCTGGAAGTTCAAGGTTCACTGAAGCTGAAGCCTGGCTTGGAGAATTTTAAGCATTACTTTACCAGCGTGTGAGATGAGTGCAAATGTGCATATCTAATTTTGGGTTTCCCTGGTGACTCAGATGGTAAAGAATCTGCCTGCAATGCAGGGGACCTGAATTTGATCCTAGCATTGGGAAGATCCCCTGGAGAAGGGAATGGCTACCCACTCTAGTATGCTTGCTTAGAGAATTTCATGAACAGAGGAGCCCGGCAGGATACAATCCGTGGGGCTGCAGAGACTGGGAACTGACTGAGCAACTAACACTTTCACTTTTCACTTGTCTAATATTAGCAAAATGTTAGCTAAAAAATACAGGTAATAGAAAAAACATGAAATGTCTGTCCCAGTTAAGTTGGAGAATGGTTTATGTAGACAAAACAAGAAGAAGAAAAAACCAAAAATCCAGTAAACTTGATATTAAGAGAATCAAATTTATTAGCATATTCACATTCATTAGATATCAAAACCAACCTAGTGCTCTATGGCAACCTAGAGGGGTGAGATGAGGAGGTGGGAGAGAGATATAAGAGGGAATAGATATATGTATACTTATGGCTTATTCTGGGCTCCAAAATCACTGCAGATGGTGATTGCAGCCATGAAATTAAATGACGCTTACTCCTTGCAAGGAAAGTTATGACCAACCTACATAGCATATTAAATAGCAGAGACGTTACTCTGCCAACAAAGGTCCATCTAGTCAAGGCTATGGTTTTCCCAGTGGTCCTGTATGGATGTGAGAGTTGGACTATAAAGAAAGCTGAGCACCGTCAAGAATTGATGCTTTTGAACTGTGGTGTTGGAGAAGACTCTTGAGAGTCCCTTGGACTGCAAGGAGATTCAACCAGTCCATCCTAAAGGAGATCAGTCCTGGATGTTCATTGGAAGGACTGATGCTGAAGCTGAAACTCCAAAACTTTGGCCACCTCATGCGAAGAGCTGACTCATTGGAAAAGACCCTGATGCTGGGAGGGGTTGTGGGCAGGAGGAGAAGGGGATGACAGAGGATGAGATGGCTGGAGGGCATCACCAACTCGATGGACATGAGTTTGAGTAAACTCCGGGAGTTGGTGATGGACAGGGAGGCCTGGCATGCTGTGATTCATGGGGTCTCAAAGAGTCAGACACGACTGAGAAACTGAACTGAACTGAACGGATGGCTGATTCGCATTGTTGTATGGCAGAAATCAACACAACTTTTTAAAACAACTCTCTTTCAGTTAAAATAAATTTTTAAAAAAATTTTTAAAAATTACTTGAGCATTTAAAAAAGCAAAATCAAATTAATATAAGTAACTAAAAGTTTCCTCATACATTTTTTTTTTATATTGTAAGCTCTCCACTTGTCAAACCGGTGATAGAAAGTACCCACCTATATTTTAATGAAAAGGGTTTAAGTTGGTTCTGCCTTTCAAGAAGGCAAATTAGGAAAATATATCAAAAGCAGTAATGCTCACAGCTCTTGACCTTGTGATTCTAGTGTGGATTTATTCTAATGAAATACAGTAAGAGATGTTTAACTAGGCTTTATGTATGATGAAATTTGTTGTAGTCTTATTTATAACAAACAGGGAAACAATCCAATACTAAAGGATTAGTTAAATAAATACTGATATAACTTGGAATGGACTAAAGTGTTAGTCACTCAATCTTTCTGACCCCATGGACTGTAGCCTGTGCCAGGCTCCTCTGTCTATGGGATATCCTAGGGTAGAATACTGGAGTGGGTAGCTCTGTTCTTCTCCAGGGGATCTTCCTGACCCAGTGTTCAAACCCAGGTCTCCTGCACTGCATCCAGATTCTTTACCATCTGAGCCACAAGGGAAACCCCTATTAAAATCTTATTTATGTAAAATAATGATTCAGGGAATATTTATGGTATAACTTTTAAAAATATATACATACATAAGCAAAATGTATTAAAAACCATGCTTATTTTTAAGTAGAGAGGTTAAATAAATTTTTTAATATTTTTTGTTGATTTTATATAATTCTAAGTCTTCAAGTAATTGACTAAATTTAAACTTTCCAATACCACACCATCCCTTTTAAACTATACTCCAATGAAACTTTTACCTATTTTTAATAAGTTCAACAGTGATGTCTACTTTGCTAAATGTGATACTCAACATTTAGCTTCTGTCTTAACTTGAACTACTGCAACTTTCAACCCAGTTGATCACTTCCTTATTCTTAATACACTTTCTTCACTTGGCTTACAGGATGCTATCTCCTCTTAGTTTTCTTCTAAACCACCTTTCCATTCTAATTCTCGTTTGCTGATTGCACCTCTTCTCCTTGAATGTCCCACAGCTCAGTTCTTAGTCTTTTCTCTGGTTCACTTACAGCAACAGCCTTGGTGATCTGATGCAATCTTACAACTTTAAATATCATGTACAAACCCAATTACCCAAATGTACCTTTCTAGTCTAAGACCCCTGTTTTATCCTTCACAGTCATATATCACACTGTTCAAATCTACACAACTACTTCAATGTTAAATAGTAGGTATCTCCAAACAACAAATCTAAAATGGGACTCTGGTATTGTCTCCCCAAAATCTGCTCCACCTACCTTTTATTCTCCCAAATCCGTTTGACTACAAGGAGATCCAACCAGTCCAACCTAAAGGAAATCAGTCCGGAATGTTCATTGGAAGGACTGATGTTGAAGCTGAAACTCCAATACTTTGGCCACCTGATGCGAAGAACTGTCTCATTGGAAAAGACCCTGATGCTGGGAAAGATTGAAGGCAGGAGGCGAAGGGGATGACAGAGGACAAGATGGTTGGATGGCATCACCAACTCGATGGACTTGAGTTTGAGTAAACTCCGGGAGTTGGTGATGGACAGGGAGGCCTGGCGTATTGCAGTCCATGATGTCGCAAAGAGGCAGACATGACTGAGTGACTGAACTGAACTGATTTTCCCTTTATCTCACTCTCTCAACTCTAATTTTACAGAATAAATCTAACTGACTCTATCCTGTCAATTATTTCTCATCTAGTCCACATCCTACCATGATGTGTTTCCTACATGTATGTAATAGCCCACTAATTAGTCTCCCAGATTCCCCCATCACTTTGCAAGTGTCTATTATCAAAATGGGCATCACAGTGATCTTTGAAAATGCAAAGTGGATCATCTTACTTTTGTGACCTACAAAAGATTACCCATTTCATTTAGTAGGAGGAAAGGCCTCACAATGTTATGTGAGTCCCTTGTATGACACACCTATCACATCCTCACCCCCATTAATTCCCTTAGCTCGTCTTTTATCTTCTCCCTGTGAATCCCTCTGCTCCGAGTACAATTGCCCCTGCCCCACACTCTACATCTAAAAGACACCACTCTGACCCTTCTTTAGCTGATGATTCCTCCACCTGGGTGAGGAGGATTCCATGAGCCTAAAACACATGCCAACATGGAGGCACAAGCCTTCCCCTTCTAGACTAAGGTCCAGATAGCAGGAATCCAGAGGTTTCTCACCAAATATCCTTCAAGATTCTGTGTGTGTTCCCGGGGTATCTTATAACACTGGTGTGTGCATCCCTGGGGGAGAAGTGGCTGAGAAGAAACTGCGCAGGGAAGAATTTCAATGGGGTGTGGACCTGGTAGACCAGAGCGTTCACGTGGGTATGCATAAATTCTCCTTAATGTGAGATGAAACGAGGCAGGAAGAGAAGAGGGCTGGCCAGCTCTCATGTGCTTCTGCCATCTTGACTTGAAACTCTGATATGGTTGAGAAAATATAAGTTGGTTTTAGAAAAGAAGCATGTAATGCCACAAATCTGCAATCCATTTGTTCCCTTCAGAAAGTAGTTAGAAAATTCTTGATGAAAAAAACTAAGTTTGTTTCTTCCATGATCCACAACTCTGATTTATTTTTTTATTTAGAGTTTTCTTTTTTCCTTTCTGCTAAACCAACAGTCATAGTCAAATATGACATGGGAGGCACTCTCATATGTTGCAGTTGAGCATTATCTGGAAAATAATTTTAAATTAGTATTAAAATTCTTTTAAAAGAATGTAGTTTTTTATTCTGAAATACCATGTCTAGAAATGTACCCAAAGCAAAAGGCTTAGATGACATTAATATTTTCTAATAAAGAGATTCATGCCAGTGGTGTATCATAGAAATATTACATACAATTATGAAATAAATTGTTAAATAGTTCATGATATAGCTACACAATATAAAACCATGCAGTTCCTAAATATAACAGTTCATGACACAGAAGTTTATTCTGCTATATTTAGTAGAAAGTAATAAGTAAAAACAAATTGAATATAATCTTTTTTCAAAGAGGATAGTTGTAGAAATACTTGTGCATGTGTAGAAATATTTCTGTTAAGTATATGTCTACATGAAACAGTTGTTGCCTCCAAGTAGTAATAACACAAATGAATTTTTTAGTTTTTAAAAGTATATTTTAACAATAAAGTGAATTAAAATATTAATACTTTATAAGAAAGCGTCTCAGCATTCATCTGTTACTTTAAATTTTATTGATTTTTTCCAATTTTATTGAGAAATAATTGACATATATCATTGTATCCGTTTAAGGCGTCCAGCATGACAGTTTGATTTACATATATTGTGAAATGATTACCACAGTAGGCTCAGCTCACATCCATCTTCTCATCCATCTGTTTTTTTTTATCTGATGAATTATATTTTCAGTACTCCATAAGGTTTTAGAAGATTCAAATCTCTTTAGTTGAGCTGTGCTCACCGTAATGCCTTTAAACAGTAATTTTGCAGTCTTATTATTTTTCTTCCACCTTGGCTTTACTTTATATGTATTATTAGCTTTTATGATAAAATCCACATTTCCTCATCTATAAAATGATAGTCCCTATTCACATGGTTGTTGTGAAGATTGAATGACATTAATACATAAGCATAATCAAGAATGAAGATTATTATTTTTAATCTAATTCTTAATTTTTCAGTTATAAAATAATATATTTACTTTCCAATAGAGCACATACTTATACTTGTTCAAAAGTAAGAAAAATTTATAATTCTGATTTTATGGGCACTTTGATGGTTTCAAAAATAAATGAAGTGTCTTAGAAATAGCTCTAAATGTTTAAAGTCTTGGTATTTAAAATTCATGCTATTTAAACTATTTTGCCATAAACATTACCTTTTTAAAACTTTGTTTCTTATCATCAATCCTGAAATAGTCATAATATTGTTAAACATTTTTGGACTCACTTCCTCAAAAAATGGAGTAAGTAATATTTAAAATACAAGAAACGAGCTATTTCCTTTGAAATCTTTTGCAACCCATCATAATATTTTACCTAGAAACAAGACTATAAACCAAAATTTACATTTAAATGTTCAGTTTTCAAAACAAGTTTTCAGAATCAAAATAAATTATTTATGTTCAAAGAAAATCTGCTTTGCAGGAATTATAAAAACAAATGCCAGAATACCTATTTTTAAAATGCTTTATCATTTCATGGGTTTATTTGAACATTTTGACTGTGTCTCTTTCTTAGCATGGAAGACTTTCTCTTCTCTGAAGGATAAACTACTGTCAAATACCTACCAAGTGGGCATTAACAATGCTCTTCTCAGGACCAGTGCCATTTGCACACAAAATTCTCAATAAGGAGAATTGTAAACTGGTCGATATTACTACTCCACAAAAATCCCATGAAGAGGTCTTTAATATAAAATTGAGTCAAATAAATCCTCATCAGCTATGAGTTTTCAATAAGGTCTATTTCACTCAGCTCCACTCATTATTTTTGAAAGCAAACTTTTATTATAAAATAGTGTATTCTATTAAAGAAAATTTGGAAAACTAGAATTGAAGGGTCATTTATTTTCCTAAGATCAAAAATTCTTTGAGGTTTTAATTGTCCTAATCACTCCCAAATGCAGCAAACATTTAGTGTAAGCAGATCACCATGGATCATCCATATTTGGATAGTATTCAGCCTAAGATTATCTTGTATTTGATCTACATAAAAGAGCCCCTCTCCTGCTGCTTTATGGGAATGGAAGAAAGTTTGTTGTTTCTCAGTTATTACTCATAAATATTGTGTCATGTTTCACTATGATTTCCACTGGTATCCAGGGTCTTACAAACCTAATATTATTTTAAAAGATGCTACTCTATCTGGATTCCTAAGTGTAAGCTTCACTGCTAAATTTTGCCCCAAATGCAAAGCATTCTGGCTTGATTGGTAAAAGGACCTAAGTTCTAGCTCTGTGTTTTGGCTCTCTCATTTTGGACAAGCCATCTTAGTATTCAGAACCTTGAGTCCCTCCTCTATCATATGGGGGGACTAAACTAGATATTCTTTAGGGTTTCTTTCCAGCTCAAGTTGTTATGAAATTATTGTAGGTCACAGGATATAGCTGAGCACTTTCAGAAAAGACTGTCATAGTCTTGACCACTGGTTCTTGACTATGAAGTCAGGGGCTACAGTTGCCAGGGATGTTAAAGCATATTGAAAAGGAAATATTAATATGTCTCTACAAATGGAAGATGTCCGTCTTCATCTGGAAGATTCATTCACCACAAAGAATCATCAAAATATCATTGAAATCAGATTACAGCAACTCCTTGCTTAAATTCTTAGATGGCTTCTAAAAACCAAGCCTGTTCACAGTGTATAAATCCCGAAGCCATTTGGCCCTGCCCAACTTTCCAACCTCATCTCTTTACTGTGTAATCTACACACCAGTATATCATAGCAGTGATTCAGGTACACTGGATTTCTTTGATTTTCTCTGATGAGTCAAGCTGTTTTTTACAATGGGTCCTCTACGAGTAAAATTCTCTCTGTCTGGAACTTTATTCAGCCAGATCATAGTGTATCAGTCTGGTGAAAAGGCATTTATTCAGATATGTATGAAAATACACTCATTTTTGTCTCAGAAGTCAGTGGGAATATCTTGGTTCTGACCACATCATCTTTTTTATTTGCTCCAAACAGAGAAATACATATATTTGTACATTTTGTTCCACTTTAATCTCAAAATAGTGCAAGATAGCAACTGACTTCTTCATTCAATGAGATTATTACAGTCTCAGCCATCATGTCTCAAGTCTTCCCTGTCCTTCCCACCAAGAGTGGTTATCTCCTATCACCGCCACCAGCAGCAGTATGTTCTAATACATAACCTTGCATGGTCTTCACAGATTTACGATTTTCAAAATGACCTCATTTGTTTGCTTTCTGTTTATTTTCTGAAAACATTATCTCTGTCTCCTAAAACAGAGAACAGACTGGATCTTTGTTCCTATATGTGCATGTTCCTCTCATCACAACACAATAATATTTTAACTGTAAATGTGGGTTCTAAATATTAAAAAGGTGATTGTGCTCTGAAAGGGATTTTCTGATGAACACATTAATTTGCAAATGAAGGCTCTCCAACTCTATAGAGATCCCCCAATAAAGTACCAAACATAAAGTGTTTTGAGTACAGTAAAGTTGAACCATGGCCAATTTGATTTACTGTTGGAAATGCTGAAATGGCAGCCAGCTTTGAGTTCTACCAGAAAAAGTTAAAAGAGTCAAGAAAAAAACATTACAATTAAATACCTGACTGAGTACTCAGAAATCCATGAAAATTTTCTCAAATGAAAAAACAAATTTGCATTGCTTATATTCAGCATTTATTACAAAAGCACACCTGAAAGATGAAATGATATGATATTTAAAATAAAAACTTAAATGCTATTTTGAAAACAGGGGCAAGGTGAAAAAAATTATTCCTATGACAAATTTCCAACCTGGACTTTTATAAAGAGAAACTATAATAATCTTTATTGCAGGTATCTTCATTCTTTAGATATTTCCACTACAACGATGAATTTTACAGAATGATTTAATAAACTGCCCCAATTTAAATAGCTATGCTTTCCTTTCCGTTGAAGACATTCATCTTTTGTGATTCATACTTAAAGAGCAGTAAAACGATTTCTACACTAACCTACAGATTGCTAGGAAGCAGCAAGTGGGAAAGCATGATGCAAATTTTTAAGTGAGCCCAAAGTTCAATCCTCTTTGGACCTTTTAGGCAATGAACAGGAGGTTGTTATGAAACAAAATCAAGACAATCTCATAAAGTGTACTTTTTAAAGATCTATTGAACACTATGGTGTTAATACAACCTTACAATACAGCACATAACATTACTGGGTGAAGGGGAACAATTTCCCCTCCACAGAGCAATGAAATAATATTAGTAAGTCTTTATTAATTGATTATTGGCTTCCCAGTTGGCATTAGTGGTAAAAAAAAAAAAAAAAAAATCTGCCTGCCAATGCAGGAGATGTAAGAGGTGTGGGTTTGATCCCTAGGATAGGATGATCCCTTGGAGGAGGAAATGGCATGCCACTAATGGATTCTTGGCTGGAGAATCCCATGGACAGAGGAGCCTAGGGGGCTATAGTCCATGGAGTTGCAAAGAGTCAGACACAGCTGCACTTCTGAGCACACATTACATGATTATCAGCTCATAAAGCCATCAATACTTTACTCTTTTTTTAAAATACTTTAGTTTTGTTAGAGAATGGTTGATTTACATTGTTATATTAGTTTCAGGTACACAGCAAAGTAATTCAGTTATACGTACATTCATTCTTTTTAAGATTCTTTTCTCATATAGCTTATCACACAATATTGGGCAGAGTTCCCTATGCTACACAGTAGGTCCTTGTTAGTTGCCTATCTTATATATAGTGGTGTGCACCTGTTCATCCTACACTCTTAATTTATCCCTCCCTCCAGCATTGCCCCTTTTGTAACCATAAGTTTGTTTACAATATCTATAATCTGCTTCTGTTTTACAAATAAGTTCATTTGTATCTTCTTAAATTTCTATTCCTATTTGTCTTTTGCTGTCTGACTTGATTGAAGGCGGGAGGAGAAGGGGACGACAGAGGATGAGATGGTTGGATGGCATCACCAACGCAATGGACATGAGTTTGAGTAAACTCCGGGAGTTGATGATGGACAGGGAGGCCTGGCGTGCTGCAGTCCATGGGGTCTCAAAGAGTCAGACATGACCGAGCAACTGAACTGAACTGTCTGACTTACATCACTTAGTATAATAATTTCTAGTTGCTTCCTTGTTGCTGTGAATAGCATTATTTAATTCTCTTTTATGCCTGAGTAATAGTTCCTTGGATGCATGTACCACATCTTCTTTATCCATATCTCTGTTGATGGACATTTAGGTTGCTTCCATGTCTTGACTATTGTACTGCAGTAAACACTGGGGTGTATGTATTCTTTTGGATTATGGTTTTCTCTGAATGCATGCCCAGGAGAGGAGTTACTGGATCATATGCTAGTTCTTTTTTAAGTTTTTTAAGGAAACTCCATGCTCTTCTCCATAATGGTTGAACCAATTTGTATTCTTACCAACAGTGTAGGAAGCTTCTCTTTTCTCCACACCTTCTCCAGCATTCATTATTTGTAGATTTTTTGATGATGGCCATTCTGATTGATATGTGATACTCCATTGTAGCTTTGATTTGCATTTCTCTGATAATCAGTGATGTTGAACATCTTTTCATGTGCCTTTTGGCCATTTGTAGGTTTTCTTTGCAGAACTCTCTGCTTAGATCTTCTACCCATTTTTTGATTGGTTTGTTTGTTTTCATTTGGATTGTCTTTTTACATAGAGCCTTAATAATTTTTATGTATTTTGAAGATTACTCCCTGGTTGGTTGAATCATTTGCAAATATTTTCTTCCATTCTGTGGGTTGTTTCTTCATTTCATCAACACCTTATTCCTAAACAATTGTCATGACAATGTTGTTGGTCTGAAACAAAATGATGTGTTGCTGCCCATTGGCTTTAATAAGATCACAAAGTGATGTATCGAAAGCAAGAAAATACTGAGAAGCATTGTCATCCATTAGAGGAACATTTTTGCTTATAAAATCCAGGACTAAAGGAACCTAGCATTCATTCTTCACCTATAGCATTTTTTTCTGAATTTATTTGATTCATGCTTACAATAAAGAAATGGCCAATTGAATATAGGTCCTAGTATCTGTGGATATACTGGCAAGTTGGGTAACTGACCTTTTCAGATGTTTCTCTTCTGCTCCTACTCCTCCTTCTTTCTTTTTAATTAAATATATTTTAGTGTTCATGAAATTTTGTAGACTGACAGTTCTAGAGCCAATAGTTCACCAAGAAACCACAAGTACCCACCAGTAATTGGCAGTATGAGCTCTACCCACGGATGAGTTCATTCTGTGCTTGAAAAGCAGTGAGTTTGCCAGTGAAATTGGTGACAAGGATGACTTTAGCATCAGGCAGAGAGAGGTCAATACAACAAAATGTAAGAAAATACCTTTCTGTTTAACATATATACATATAACCTCAGGGATATAAACATTGAGAAACAAAGGGAAGATAATTCTTTTGTTTAGGTCATATTGTAAATGGCAGACACTATGTATCACATTGTCTTAAGTTCAGGGGAAAAAAAATAGAATAAATATTTTATTCCTCTGGTTAAATCAACCATTGGACTTATTCTTGTCTTTTCTCCAGGTTCCCAGCTACCAAAGATATATCTTTTTTAGATACACAAAATGTTAGAAAAAAAGTAATATGTATTAAGAAATCAGAACCTATGGATACCATAATCAACCTGAAATTATATTGATTGTAAACAACCAATATGGTATTCCATTCCACGGTGTCCTCACAGCAATCTATGATTATTTTGTTCATAGGCTCTCATTTCACTCAACAATTTTGTCAACTTTCCTCTCCTACCCATATCTATCTGGTACTTCTAAAGATGTCAACTTAATAAAAAAAAATTTGATCCCAATAGTGGAGAGTTAGGAAACTATTTTCAGTGTAGTGTATTGAAAAGACCACACAAACTAAAATCAGTAAGACATGTGTTTGCTAGTTCTGACCTACTCATCTAAACAAATGATCTTGGACAAAGTATCCCACCTCCATGAGCATCTCTTTTCCTAGATGGAAAATGAAAATAAAAGAATATACAGTTGTTGAAAAATTGAATAACTGTAGAAAGTATAGTCATCCAATAGTGGGGCTTCTAAATGTTAAGAATACAATGTACAACCTAATCCAAGTCTTCATAGGCAGCATATACTAATACTAAATAGTTCAATCTCTGTATCTAATTCAGTAGTGGTTTTAAATTTGACTGCTTCAAAACAAAGCTTACCACGTGGCATTAGCAGTAAAGGACTCAGCTGCCAATGCAGGAGATGTAAGAGACATCTTCAGTCCCCGGGTCGGGAAGATCCCCTGGAGGAGGAAATGGCAACAGTCCAGTAGTTTTGCCGGGAGAATCCTGTGGACAGAGGAGCCCGGCCATCTACAGTCCAAAGGGTCACAAAGAATCGGACACAACTGAAGCAACTTATATATTATACATATGTAATTACACACATATGTGTATACATGTATATATAAATATACACATATATGTACATATACACGCATACACACATTTATACATTTATATATATGCACATGCTATGCTGTGCTGTTCTTAGTTGCTCAGTCATGTCCAACTCTTTGCCACCCCATTGACTGTAGCCTGCAAGGCTCCTCTGTTCTTGCGGATTCTCCAAGCGAGAACACTGGAGTAGGTTGTCATGCCCTCCTCCAGAGGATCTTCACAACCCAGGGATCGAATCCAGGTCTCCTGCATTGCAGGCAGATTCTTTACCATCTGAGCCACCAGGGAAACCCAAGAATACTGGAGTGGGTAACCTATCCCTTCTCCTGGGGAACTTCCCAACCCAGGAATTGAACCGGGATCTCCTGCATTGCAGGCAGATTCTTTGATAGCTGAGCCACCCAGGAAGCCCAATATACACACGTATATGTGTATTGGTTTCAATAGCTTCATCTTTACTCTGATAATCCTGACATCAAATAATGTATAATCCCTTGCTAGCTTCACCTCACAACCTGGGCAATAATTTTGCTCTATTCAAAGGACCAATTCTGTTCTTTTTCTCTCCAGTAGAACTTGTCAAACAGTGTATAAAATTCCATGGTGATTGTTAGAGATGTCTCATTGTCTTTAGACTGAGACCAAGAAGGGATGGTATAAGAACAGTGCTATGAAAACACCTTTTGAGAAATGCTGCACTAGTGAAAATTATATTACATAGTATTTGTATTGGAGGCTTCATCTCTAATACTAATATTTAATTTTTATGCTTTTATTGAAGTTTTAGAAATTGAATGATATGGAAAAAGAAAGAGGTCCATTGCAATAACCCAAATGATATAAAATCTGAGGCCCATTCCTTTTTATAAAATTATCCTGATTAGTTATGCCCACTTAATAACATTGAATCTCCAGTAAACTGAAATTAACAACCTTTTCTTTTAGCTCTTTGAGCAATATTGAAAACATCTCAGTAGCATGATCATGAGCCTCAAAACACTCTATCATTAACATGATAATTATATTTCTAAAGAGCTTTACAAAATATAGAAAGAAAAAACCTTTATGCCAATACATTTATCCCACAGCATTTACATAAATGGTCAGCAATAGATAAACAGCAATATAAAATCAGGCTTATTTGTAATATGGGAAATTATATAGCCAATAGAATGCTTACAAAACATTTAAAACAAATTATTAAAACATTTTAAATAAAACATTATAGCACAGAATATGCTGGTGTTATTGATATAATGACAGGTGAAAATTCACAATAGAAATTTTTATATACACTATTTTTTAACTGTGAAAAATATTCAGAGACAAAAGTTTGAAAAAAATGCATCAAAATGCTAATGCTGATTTCTTATGTTAAGAGAAGTTTCTTCTACTTGTTCTTTGAACTCTTATATACTCACTACTATAACATATATTTGCTTCATAATCCAAAAACAACTTATAAAAATAATATAGGCCTAATTTAATCTCAGAATAACTGACAGTTTAGTGAAATTTTTAAAGCTTTTGTCATATAAAGTTTAGATCTCAGAAAAAATAAACTAACATTGAATCTAGAGTCTTAGTCAAAAAGAAATCTTTTTGATTCATTGCTGAGTTATTCCTCCTATATACCAGTTGATTTGATAAGACTCTGAAATTCTTTGAAACTTCTATATCAAAAGCATCTTTACAGTCCCTAAATCAACCTGAAATCTGAGGAAAACATGTTGGTGATCTTTTAAAGTGTACCAAAATATGTACCACCTTTAGAATGCTTGCTATGGGCATCTGACATTTGAGTAATATATCACTGTGGTTTGTCATCCAGAAAAGTCATCCTTGAGAAATACTTGCAAAACATTTGAGTAGCTTCTCTAATAGTATGCTACTTGAACATATCCTTCACATACCTGATAGCTGGAGAAGGAATTTTCTAAAAGAACCTCTGGGAGTCTCATGAGAAAAAATACATGGTTTAATTTTAAATTATAAATTATCTTAAGAGGGCAGGATGAGACATTGACATAAATATGTGTATAGCATATATGGGATACTTGATAATATAATGAATGGCCACCATGAATGCATGGCTCTGAAAAGGAAATTTAAGGTATGACTCTAAAGAGAGTAGAAAGAAGTGAAAGTGAAAGTTGCTCAGTCATGCCCAACACTTTGGGATTCTGCATGGACTATACAGTCCATGGAATTTTCCAGGCCAGAATACTGGAGTTGGTAGCCTTTTCCTTCTCCAGGGCATCTTCCCAAGCCAGGGATCAAGCCCAGGTCTCCTACATTGCAGGTGGATTCTTTACCAGCTGAGCCACAAGGGAAGCCCCAAAACACTGGAGTGGGTAGCCTATCCCTTCACCAGGGGATCTTCTCGACCCAGGAATCAAACCAGGTCTCCTGCATTGCAGGTGGATTCTTTACCAACTGGGCTATCAGGGAAGACCCAAGAGAATAGAAAGTATTCTAAATAGTGGGGAAACAATTGTGAACAGAAAGGAATTCTGTTGTATTGCTATCTGGCCTGTTTTAGTCTGAGTATATCCTGTTAACAGGAAGTTATTCCTCAAAAAAAGGCAGTGGATTTTGCATCTTGATCGACACTGTCTTTCATAAAGGACAATGACAACACTGCAGTGACTGAGAAGGGGTATCTTCCTCTGGATGGATTGAAGATGGGGGAAATAGCTTCCAAAGTTAATATATATATTTATAAGATCACATGTCACAAGTGGGAAACCAATTTGACTACATAAGTTATTCTTAGAAACAGCAAATCAAGTTGTGCAGACAGCTTTTAATGACACCTGATATATATATACACACACACACACACACACACACATATATACTATTTCTATATAATATGTAAAATATGTATAGGCATATGTAAAACATGTATATTTATATATATTTATCTATATAAATGCTTCCTAGGTGGCTCAGTGGTAAAAAAAAAATCTGCCCACTAATGCAGGGGAGGTGGGTTCAATTCCTGGGTTAGGCAGATCCTCTGGAGTAGGAAATGGAAACCCACTCAAGTATTCTTGCCTGAAAACTCCCATGAACAGAGAAGCCTGGTGGGCTTCAGCCTACAGGGTCACAAAGAGTCAGACATGATTGAGCAACTGAGTGCACACGTGCACACACATACACACACACACACACACACACATCTCTATAAATACATGGACTTCCCAAGTAGCTCAGTGGTAAAGAATACATCTGTCAGTGCAGGAGACACAAGAGATGCTGGTTTGACCCCTGGGTCAGGAAGATCCCCTGGAGAAGTAAATGGCAACCCACTCTAGTATTCTTGCCTGGAAAATCCATGGACAGAGGAGCCTGGTGGGCTACAGTCCATGGGGCCACAACAGAGTAGGACATGACGTAGTGACTAAACAACAACAACAAATATAAATACACTTAATCATATATAAAATATATTTAAATATAAATTATATAAAATATTTATAGATACACATGTAATATACATCCAAATTTATATTGCCCTTCCAATCTCGTGTCCTAAAAAGTGTCAAACTAGTAGAATTCAGCAGTTCATGTAACTACTAATAGCTGAGAGGTCTTAATATATTCAAGGTATTAGTCTTTTGCTGGACATGTGGTTTGCAAATATTTTCTTCTAGCCTGTAACCGGTCTTTTGATTCTCTTGACAGAGTCTTTCACAGAGTAAAAGTTCTTAACTTTTATAAAGTCCAATTTATCAATTTTCCCTCATAAGAGTCATGCTTTTGGCATCTAATCTAAAAATTCTTTCACTAGGCCCAAAGACTTTTTGCTATATTTTGTCCTGAATACTTTATAGCTTTACACTTTTCATTTAAATCCATAATCTAATCCAAATTAATTTTTGTATATAATGTGTGGTTTAGGTGGGTTCTTTCTGCCTGAGGAAGTCCAGTTGCTCTAGCAACATTTGTTACACAGTTTATTTTCCTGCATCAGATTGCTGTTGCGCTTTTGTCCAAAGTCAGTTGGGCATATCTGTGTAAATCTAGTTCAAGATTCTCAGCTCTGTTGTGTTTATTTTATCTATGTCTAGCTTATCCTCTGCCAGTACCACACTGTCTTGACATCTGTGGTTATGCACCAGGCCTTCATACTGGATAGAGTGATTCCTCTCACTTTTTTTCTTCTCAAAATCATTTTAGCTACTCTGTGGCTTATTTCTTTCCGTATAAGTTTTAGAAGAACCTTGTCTATGTGTACAAAACTCTTGGTGGGATTTTGATCATGTTCTTCTTTTTTCAACATACTTGGAAAAATAAACTCAGAATATTTTCAAAATAAGCCAAAGTAGAACACAGATGTTTTTAAATAGAAATTTGTTACCACTCTGTGTAATCAACATGCAGGATATTAGAACTGCTTTTGTAGACTGAGTGCTCTTCACCTTCATCTGTCAACATACGCCTTATAACAGAAACTGGCAAACTTTGGCCCATGCAGTCTCTTTGTAACAAGACTTGTAAGCTAAGAATGTTTTTTCATTTTGTAGGGGTTGTGAAAAGCAAACACAGAGGAGTATGTGACAAAGATCACATGTTAGCTACAAAACCTAAAATATATCCTACTCTTCGGAAAAAGCTTGCTGACTTCTGATGTAGCATTTACATGATGAAGAATAAAAGGAAATAAATTGTTACAATCTAAAAAGTGTAAAACTCCTGAATAGTAACTAAATTTACCAATATATAAGGGGCTTCCCAGGTGGCGCTAGTGGTAAGGATTCCTCCTGCCAACCATTATATAAACTTCTCCTCAACCGAGTTAAGGTCACCAAGTAAATCAGTCTCTAAGCTACTAAGTATATTCCTTTAAAATTATGCCAAGAAACAGTTTACATTTCTAATATAATGCAGTTTTGTAAGCTGAAAAACAATGCTGTTCAAGTACAAGGGATTAATTTTATTCACATATTAAAACAAGATGACTTTATGGAGACAGACTAGAGTACAGTTTACAAAAATGGATTCCTGAGCCAAGTGCTTTGAATTTGAAAATCAGCTTTGTCACTAAAAAGAATCTGCCTGCCAATGCAGTAGATATAGGAGATGCCTGGGTCAGGAAGATCCCCTGAAGAAGGAAATGGCTATCCCACTTCAGCATCCTTGCTGAGAGAATTCCATGGACAGAGGAGCCTGGCGGACCAAAGTCCATGAAGTCACAAGCAGCTGGATATAACTGAGTGTCCGAGCACAACCTGAACTTAGGTTAACAAGTATCTTAACCTTCCTGAGTATCAGTTTTCCCATCTGTAAAAATGAGGATAAAACCAATACTTACATCATAGGGTTATAGTGATAATTAACTGTGTTAATACATGTGAAAAGTATTGCAATAGTTTAAAGAAAACTCAATGTAAGATGTTTCCTAGTAATATTACTTTAGTTATATGCCATAGTATTCATTGTCAACACAGTCCAAAAATTAGCAACTTATTCTTACCACCAAAATCTTACAGAGCTGATTTTTTTCCTGGTAGTTAATACTTGTAATATTTAAGTGAAAGAGTGTGAAATCATTATTCATTCTCCAGATATGTGTTAATAAACTAACACAGTGCTTAGCATTGTGAGGGAAGCTTATAGTAACATAACAGAGATCCTACCCACTTGAGGACTTTATGAATAGTAGTATTAAAAGCAGGGCAGTGCATATATTACTCAATAGAAATACAAGTAAATAATTTTCTGTGCAACCTAATAGCTAACATGCTTATAAGCAACAATGTACTTAAGTAAACATAACAACATGATGGGTTTTTATTACCTATAAGGCAGAAATTGTGAAGATACAAGCAGAAAACTAAAAATACACTGCTTTACTAATAAACAAACTGTAAAAAGTTAGGCTTCTTTTTGCAACATGAAACATTACCCTAATCTCAGTGCTACAGAGATAAATCATGAAACTTTCTAACACAAAGATATTGTATACATTTTTTATGTAATAATAATAGTGAAGTGGGCATGCAAAACAATGCCTTATTTGTCAAGTTATCTAAGTTGCATCTATATGGAAAAAGACATTTATGTCCTGGCTATGTAAATGGTGCTGCAATGAACACTGCAATACATGTGTCTTTTTGAGTTATGGTTTTCTCAGGGCATGTGACCAGTAGTGGGATTGCTGGGTCACAGGGTAGCTCTATTTTTAGTTTTTAAAGGAACCTTCATACTATTCTCCATAATGACTCCATCGATTTACATTCCCACCAACAGTGCAAGAGGTAAAATATATAGCTAGTGGGAACCTGCTGGGTAGCAGAGGGAGCTCAGCTCAGGACTCTGTGATGACCTAGAGGGGTAGGATGGGGGTGGGCTGGGAGGGAGGTTTAGAAGATAGATGTATATATACAGATGGCTCACTTTGTTGTTCAGTAGAAACTATCACAACATGATAAAGCCATTATACTCATTGAAAAAAGACCGTTATGACTAGTAGAGGCAATGTTGCACTGAACTGAGAAATCAGAACAGGAAGGCAAACTCATTTTTTTTTTTTTTCAGTAAAAGTTGGACTCTCAAGGCAAAAATGTAATTGAACATAGGAAAAACCGTTTTTTTTTTTTTTTTTTCTGTATTGATATATTTAGCATAGTTGGTTGCCCCTCAAACTCAGATTTGATAACTATTTTAAGTCTAAGTGAAGTTGCTCAGTCATGTCTGACTCTTTGTGACCCCATAGACTGAAGCCGACTAGGCTCCTCTGTCCATGGAATTTTCCAGGCAAGAGTACTGGAGTGGGTTGCCATTTCCTTCTCCAGGGGATCTTCCCTACCCGGGGATCGAACCCAGGTCTCCAGCATTGCAGGCGGATTCTTTACCAGCTGAGCCACCAGGGAAGCCCATCATTGTTTTAAATAGATGAAGTGCCAGAGCTTCCCTGTGGCTCAGTGGTAAAGAATCCGCCTACCAGAGCAGGAGACAAAGGTTTCATCCCTGACCTGGGAGGATCCCTCATGCAGCGGAGCATAAGCCCCTGCGCAACTACTGAGCCTGTGCTCTCGAGCCTGGGGGCTGCAACTGCTGAAGCTCACGCTCCTTAGGGCCTTTGCTCCAAAACGAGAGAAGGCAATGCAATGAGAAGCCCTAGTAACACCATTAGAGAGTAACCCCTACTCACCGCAACTAGAGACAAAGCCTCACAGCAACGAAGATAAAATGCTGTGTCCAATTCTCCTTCTTAACACCAGTGCTATGTCTGTTATCCTGCCATGTGTTACATTCAATGTCTTTATACTAAAGAACTAAAAATCTTCATGTCCCCCCAAAAAACTTTTAATTACTAAAATATAGGAAATGTAAACATATTATAATAAAAATTTGAAATAATTTCCTTTAATTTTCCTCCAAGAGATTAACCTGTTTGAAACTAATGAATGGAAGGACATGTCACATTGTGATTCTATAATGTTTCTTGCATTCCAAGTAAGGTAATACATTAAGAATACTTAAAAGACTTAAAGTTCCTAAAGTATTGTTTCTTATTAATCATGTATCCTTTGTCCCTGAAATATTTAACTTACAATTTGTGCAGTCAGAAGACACAAGGGAGCTGATACTAGCATATAATCAGAGATAAACAAGATGGAGAGGATGTTTAAATTTTTGCCTATTTTAAGCAGTAATACTCCACTTGAGACACATTTTTCTGTTTCATAAATATGATACTTTATTAGGGTATAACAGGAATCCTAACTTCTCCTGTAATAGGAAATATTGCCTAACTATTAGGTTGGTGCAAACATAATTTCAGTTTCGGACCACGAATTTTAAATCATCATAAGTAGTCTCAAACACATCTTTTTAATCAAAATAGGAGCAATTACAATCAATACATTTTTTTCCAGTGAGAAATAAGTTTGTATATTCCTGTAGAGGAAAAAATCTGTGCTACAGGATTCAGGGAACCCTTGGAAAGCATTTTCTGCATCCTTCTGGTTGTGAAAGTTTTTTCCTGCAAACAGTTGTAGACATGCTTAAGGAAGTGGCAGTTGGTTGGTGAGAGGTCAGGTGAATATGGCAGATGAGGCAAACCTTGTAGCCCAATTCATTCAACTTTTGACGCACTGGTTGTACGAGCTGTGGTTGGGTGTTGTCATGAAGAATTGGGCCCTTTCTATTGGTCAACACCAGCTGCAGGTGTTGCAGTTTGCAACGCAGCTTATCAATTTGCTGAGCATGCTTCTCAGATGTAATGGTTTCGCTGGGGTTCTGAAAGCTGTAGTGGATCAGACTGGCAGCAGAACCACCAAAAGTGACCATGATGCTTTATGGGTGCAAGTTTGATTTTGGAAAGTACTTTGGAGCTTCTTCTCAATGCAACTACTGAGCTGGTCATCACCAGTTGTCATATAAAATCCACTTGCATGTCAGAATCCAATTGAGAAATGGTTCATTGTTTTTGCATAGAATAAGAAAAGACAACACTTCAAAAGGGCAATTTTTGACTTGTGGTCAGCTCATAAGGCACCTGCTTATTGAGCTTTTCCACCTTTCTGATTTGCTTCAAATGCCAAATGACTGTAGAATGGTCAGTGTTGAGTCCTTGGGTAACTTCATGTGTAGTTGTGAGAGGATCAGCTTCAATGATTTAACTCAATTTGTCATTGTCAACTTCCGACAGCTGGCCAGTAGGCTCCTCATTTTCAAGGCTCTCATCTCCTTTGCAAAACTTCTTAAACCGCCACTGCAGGGTATGTTGGCTAGCTGTTTCTGGGCCAAATTGTTGATGTTGTGAGTTGTCTCCACTGCTTTGTGACCCATTTTGAACTTGAATAAGAAAATTGCTCGAATTTGTTTTTTATCTAATATCACTTCCCTAGTCTTAAAAAAAAAAAAATAAATAGCAAGTAATAGCATTAGCAAAAATAACATAAAGAGAGAAGTGTGCATTAAAATGATGTGTAGTATAAGCATATTTATTTAAGAATATATTCCAAAATCAAATGGCAAATTTCAACAATGCAAAAATTTCTTCTGTACCAACCTGATACTAAGTTGCTAAACAAGTCACTCAGTCTGGCTTTGCTTAAGTACAATATATTTAATCCTGTACCAGAAACACCATGTTCACCTTCAAGGCCTCAAGGAGAAGAATCTATTGAGGAATATGAATAAAATGTGTCATGATTTAACTATGCATCACATGTCACTTTGCTTTCAAAATAACATTTCAGCTTTCTGAACTTGTAAAATGATTTTCTGACCCATGTCTCAAATAATTTTTAAAAGTAAATTAATATCTCCATTAGACCCAGAACCACTATTGAGCTAAATTCTCATGGTTGGTTAGACACTTAATGATCAAAGTTCATTTGACCTTAAATGAACTAACTTTGGGCATATATTTAATTTTTAAAAAATTCTGAAGATATCTTTTTACTGGTAGAAACATCCACGTAAACCCCTAGTCTCTAAAAGATGTTTTTCTGACACCAAACTGGAGGTAAAATAACTATGCAGTAATTTGTTTGTTGAAACATCTGTATACATTCAGGACCATAAATGCAGAGAAGCATAACTGAAAGTAATTACAGGCCTGTATTTACATCTGCTTGTGTTAAGACAAAGCATATGCAAGCCAGGGGTAACTACACAGTTTACATTTAACAAGTTATCTCTAAGGCAGCTGTCATTCTAGTTAAGATAAGGGGGCTACGCATCAAATGTAAATTACTTTCCACCTCATCGATCAGAGTCAAAAAGAAATGCGTAAGAGTAAACAAAACCACCATGATGCTCTCCGCTCCACATGATTTAAGTCAACAGTTGGCATGAATGCTGAAGGGGAGGAAAGAATTAAAAATACATGCAGCTCATGCTTCATCCCTAGACAAATAACTTTCAGGCATTTAATTCAATCAGCCAAATATTTATTAAGTCCCTACCACGGGGAAGGCAGAGCAGACCTCCCTGCATTCACAAGACCATAATCTATTCCGTGGGGAAGGAAACAGGCTACAGGGTGGTGGTGGTGTTTGGTCGCTCAGTTGTGTCCGACTCTTTGTGACCCTGTAGACTGCAGCATGCCAGGCTTCTCTGCCCTTTACTATTTCCCAGAGTTTGTTCAAACTCATGTCCATTGAGTCAGTGATGCCATCCAACCATCTCATTCTCTGTTGCCCCCTTTTCCTCTTGCTCTCAATTTTTTCTAGCATCAGGGTCTGGTCCAATGAGTGGGCTCCTTGCATCAGGTGGCCAACGTATTGGAGCTTCAGCTTCAACATCACTCCTTCCAATGAATATTTAGGGTTGATTTCCTTTAGAATTGACTGGTTTGATCTCCTTGCAGTCCAGGGAAATCTCGAGTCTTCTTCAGCACCACAATTTGCAAGCATCAATTTTTCGGTGCTCAGCCTTCTTTATTGTCCAGCTCTCACATCCATACACGACTACTGGAAAAACCTTAGCTTTGACTATATGCACCTTTGTCAGCAAAGTGATGTCTCTGGTTTTTAATATGCTGTCTAGGTGTATCATAGCTTTTCTTCCAAGGAGTAAGCATCTTTTAATTTCATGCCTGCAGTCACCATCCGCAGTGATTTTGAACCTAAGGAAGTAAAGGCTATAGGGAAAGAAGGCAGAGAGCTACACTGAGAAATCAAATAACTATATGATGAGATAACACATGGATGGGGAAGAAGAGGTCTTGTCTGGTACACAAAAAGTAATGACCAACAATACACAGCTAAGTTAGACCCTCAATCTGAATTTTAAGAAAAATAAGGGTAAGTGTGGTATAGAAGACCTGACCTTTCATGAGAAAGTCTGACCCCAACATAATTAAATGCTGAACTTCAAACATTATCAATCAGACTCCATGGTATATCTGTTGACTACTGAGTTAATGATTTCAAATTAACAAAACAGATCTTTCTGTCTGGGGATAGTAGAACTTACTCCCAAAGGAGAAGCCTTGGCAATGGGCTTGTTACCTTTGTTTCAAGTTTTATGGTGCTATGAAATTAAAATTGAAAAATAGAAAAATTAAAAATTGGAAAAAATAGAAAAATTTTCTAAAAATAGAAAAATTAATGTATGTTAATTACAGTCAGTAATGTATTCATGCACTTGATCATCTCCATTTACAAACAGTGATATAACTAGAGCAAGTTTTCATGAGGATAGTATTAAATCCCATAGTCACATCTCTGTTTAATGATTATTAATTTCAGAATCATCTAGTACAATCCTCGCTTTACTGAAATGGGGTTTTAAATTTTCTTTATTGTATGAGTTGAAGGTGTTCTTTTTTGTACCTTCACTTTTATATTGGAGTGTATGTAAAGCATTTTAATGTTAAATATTAACTCTGTCAGTTTCTATAACTTGAGTTTATAATTATAGAACTTTGACTTATACATATTGCATTCACTACATTATTCAACCATTATTTAGAGAATTCTCTTATTTAGAAATGGTTATTCCTGATAAGTATTTTGAATCTCTGTGATCAATTATTTGTTTTTAGTGAGGTCTATATTTTATTGGCCTTAAGTGTGATGAGTATACTTGGTAAACATGCTAAATAACAAATCTTGCAAATTGATAGCCTACCATTCATATCAACCATTTCAGTTCATGCAAACCACTCATGGGAATACTTCTATTTATTATGCACTTACCATGTATTATTCATTATTAATGGCCATAATGTATTGGGTTTGTATGGAGAAGATTTTGTAGCCAAAGTAAATCCAGGAAGTGATAGGAACTGTTTAAATAAATTCAGAGCAAATGATCTTTCGTGGTTGCTAGACTCCATACATTCCTTCCTTGAGGTGTATGGATATTTGAACGTGTCTTTCAAAAACAGTAAGAAAAAAAAGTGACTCATCTTTTCCATCTTTTCTAAATGACCACTCAACAAAGGGTACTAAAAGTAATATGTCACGAGAGATCAATTTTTAATTTTACTAATGATTTTTCTTGTAATTTTCCACATGGTAGTAATAGTACGTATGTTAGTCACTCAGCCACGTCCCATTCTTTGTGACCCAATGGTCTGTTGCCTCCCAGCCTCCTCTGTCTGTGGAATTCTTCAGGCAAGAATACCAGAGTGGGTTACCATTCCCTTCTTCAGAGGACCTTCCTGACCCAAGGATTGAACTGAATCTTCTGCATCACAGGCAGATTCTTTACCATCTGAGCCACCGGGAAAGCCCAGTGATAGTACACAGGGAGCAAAATTTGTTTACATTAGAAACACGATAAAAGGAAAACAGGCAAAAATGACTCAGCTCTAAATTCAGCTTTCTCTTGATAAATTTTTATGATTCTAAGGAATTCACACATAGGAGACTTGTCTCCATATAAGAATTCAGACACCCTGAAGGCAACCTACAGTGTTCTTAACTAGCTACAAAATCTGATCACAAATCCTTAAATTGAGAGAGGTGGGGTTGTTAGAGGAACAGAAAGCTGGGGCAAAGTGAATCTTTCTAAAAATTAAAAGAAAAAGAAAAAATGTTCACCTACAATACTATATGCTCTGATCACAGACTCAAATATGGATAACTTACCTCTATTAAAGAAATGATTGAATGAATTAAAAAATACCACAAATTTTTTTTTTTTTTGCTGGAATATTCTTTTTTTTTTTTTTTTATTAGTTGGAGGCCAATCACTTCACAACATTTCAGTGGGTTTTGTCATACATTGATATGAATCAGCCATGGGTTTACACGTATTCCCCATCCCGATCCCCGCTCCCACCTCCCTCTCCACCCGATTCCCCCGGGTCCTCCCAGTGCACCAGGCTGGAGCACTTGTCTCATGCATCCCACCTGGGCTGGTGATCTGTTTCACCATAGATAGTATACATGCTGTTCTTTTGAAATATCCCACCCTCACATTCTCCCACAGAGTAAAACACCACAAATTTAAGAAAAAACATTTCTCAATGCTAAGTCACTCAACTGACGTGTATTTCTATCTCAGCTATATAAGTAATCTCTGTCAGGGCATTTTTACATCCTATTGTTAAAACAGAGTGAAATTCCTCCAACACTGGCAGAAACATCATTATAGTTACTCTGGTAAACAGAATACCCTGTAGCAATTCACAGGGGATTTCCTGTCCAATTAGTCAGTTAGCCACCTCACACCAAGAAGAGTATCCTGACATTATGAATGCATCTCATCACTGTGCCAATTTTCATGCAGTTCATTTTACAGTCTCCCAAATTTTCAACTACTCATTTTCTTAGCAGACTGCTTCAAAGACTCAAGCAGGTTCATAAATGAAAGGTAAGATTATTTTGGACTGACAGGTTTGCCAAAGGAAGAAAATCTATAAGTATCAGGGAAATTGGTTCAAAAATGATGCAGCAGGTAAATTAAAGAGACAGGCTGCTCTAAGTAGATATGTGATTATTAGGATTATAGTTAATGGGCAAGGAGGAAATGCAGGGAACATAATGATATCAGAAAAGTATGAGAACTGGCTTGTTAGTACTTAATGAGGAAAATGGTTATATTCCCCCAAAGTCCTATTATACCCCTTTCAGTGACTCTAATTGATCGGCTGGGTTAGTTAATGAGGTGCTGTGCACTAGTAATTTGGAGCAAAGACCTCTATTCTTATTTTATGATAGCTCAGACTGATTGCAGAGTATTCACGGGAGACTGGCAGATGTTTCTGGATGTTTCATATGTTTCATTTTATGTCTGTGGTGCTGCGATATTGTTCAATGCTTGAAAAATTGACATTGAATACTACTTTTAATAGCAAATGCAGAGATGTCATGAAAATTCTAACTTTATGATTGCAGAACAGTTCCATAGTTAGTATAAAGAGAGAAAAACTGTTTAGTAAAGATACTTTGAGTAGAAGTCAGGAGCATGTACTGAGACTGAGGAAATATGGCACGTATTAGCTAAGAAAAATTAGCATAAGCTATTTTCCCATTCAAAAATTATAAAATCATAAGTGATATATTTCTCAGGCAAAGGACAAATAAAACAGAAATATGATTCTAAGCCCTGTCAAGAATCCACAACTTGTTCAAAAGTGAAAACTCATTGCTTATTTGTTGACTAGAGTACTTCCAACAACAACGTCCTAATAGCAAAATAACCTACTCAATTTTTGTCGAATGTGGCCTTAATTGTAAATCACTCGGAGTTCTGATAAAATCCGTATGTCTTAGCTCAGGCTGCCATACAAAACCCCATGGACTGGATGGCTTAAACAGCAGTAATGCATTTCTCACAATCCTGCAGTCTGGGACGTTTAAGACGGAGGTGCAGGCCAGTTTGCATCCTGGTAAGAGCTCCCTTCCTGGCCTGCAGAGGGCGCCTTCTGGCTCTGTCTTCATGGGCCTTTTCCTCCGTGCCGGTGCTGGAGGGTGAGGAAGAGAGGAGGCCAGCTCTCTGGTGTATCTTCTTTTAATATCACTAAAGCCCTTCATGAGGCCCCCACCCTTGGGACCTCAACTGACTGTATGTTGGTTTATTTTTTGGCCACACCAGGCCGCTTGTGGAATCTTAGTTCCCTGACTAGGCATAGAGCCCATGCCTGCTGCCTTGGAAGCACAGTCTTAACCACTCCAATGTGCTGCATTCAGTTGTGTTCAACTCTTTGTGACCCCTGTGGACTGTAGCCCCACGAGGCTCCTCTGTCCATGGAATTTCCCAGGCAAGAATGATGGATCGGGTTGCCATTTCCTACTCCAGCGAATCTTCCTGACCCAGGGATTGAACCCGTGTCTCCTTGCACTGGCAGATGAATTTTTTTTTACCACCGCACCACTGGGAAGCCCCAATATTAGAGTGAGTAGCCATTTGTGACTTCATGGACTGGAGCCCGTCAGGCTCCTCTGTCCATGGAATTCTCCAGGCAAGAATACTGGAGTGGGTAGCCATTCCCTTTTCCAGGGGATCTTCTCGACCCAGGGATTGAACTTGAGTTTCCCACATTGCAGGCAGATTCTTTATCATCTGAGCCACCAGAGAAACTGCACATCTTACTGTAATTCCACACAAAGGCTCCGTTCTCCATCATCACAGTGGAGATCAGGGCTTTACGTTAGAATTTGGGGAAAATATAAACATTCAGTCCATGATATGTATTTTCATAAAGGTGGTGTTTTGTGGTAACTAAAGGGTTAAAAGGGGCTTCCCAGGTGGCTCAATGGTAAAGAATCTGCCTTCCAATGTAGGAGACAAAAGAGATGCAGCTTCGATCCCTGGGTTGGGAAGATCCCCTGGAGAAGGAAATGGCAACTCACTCTAATGTTCTTGCCTGGGAAATCCTATGGACAGAGGAGCCTGGCGGGTTACAGTCCATAGGGTCACAGTCAGACATGACAGAACGACTAAACAACCACAAAGGATCAGAACACCTGACTTTGAATTCTAAAAGCGTAGTTTGTGCTTGCTATGGGTCTGACATATATAAAGTGTTCAAAATATGTTTGCTCTTGTTGTCAGTTGTTAATATGAACTATACATTCTACAAAAGAGACAAGTATAACATTATTTGTGCAGAGTATAGAGGTGATATTTATTATCCCTAACATCTTGAATAGGTATAGACTTCATTCAGCCTCAGTAAAAACAGGAAAGTTGCTTCAGTAGAGTCAAGGAACATAAAGCATATTAGTTTCTATATTCAGATAGCTTTAAACCCATTCAAATTAACTGGCTAACTTTCTAATAGTTCATCATGCCTAAGTGTAATATATGTATTCTTGTAGATCACTGAGCAGTGCAAGTAGATATAATAATTTCCCTTTCATAACTGCTTGAAAATGTTATTAATCCACTTTCATAATTTCTTAAAGTCACTTGCTGTGCTGATTCTTACCTTTATAAATCTGATTATAATGCAACATGAAGTTACAGCATTTAAGTGTAAATATTATCAACCATCACAGTATTTCAAAGATATATGGGGAGATATCTTTATTTCTAAAAGTTTCAAAATAAGTCTTAAAATGTCATATTATCTAAGTGCCTGGTAGAGCTGAGCCCTCACAGATATCTAAGCAAGTGTAGAAATAACAAGACAACCTCAGGACCCCAGAACTCGGATCCCAGTGTTATTGTCACGTGGCAAAACTTCCGGGCCCTGAGTAGAAGCCTGCTTGCTTTGATGGGGTGGCGCAGGACAGTGTATGCAGGGCTTTACTTTGCTCAGTATTTCTGGGTGAGGATGCTACTCGGCAGTCTGTCACCAGTGGATCTCAAAGAAACTTATACCCTCCCTTTCCCTAAAGCACTGTTCTAGGTAAACTTTTCTGCTAGTTATTAAATTCTATTTCTTCTTCATCAAACTGATTAGAGGTTGTCTTATACATCGGATTCCCTTAGAAATACATTCTGAAAAATTTCCATGTGGGGCATTTATCGGTGAGTGCTCTTAGAAACACCTGTGAGTGTTGAGGGCAGCAGGATCCAACAGAAAGAGAAGTGGACCATTGTGCAGCGGTAATAGAAGCCACAGCTAATCCCGTATGGGTCTCTTGGCAGTGTTATAAATGGAACTAAGGGGATACCACTGACCAGAATGGGAAATATAGGAAGTGAAGCTGGGTTAGAGCTGAGTGGTATGTATGACGTTGTAGTGGAAATTTCCAGAAAACACCTGGAAATATAGGTTGGGCGTTTCAGGAAGAAGTCAGAACTGAAGATACTAATTTGAGAAATGTGCAGGGATTATTCAGGAAAAGCTTAAAGAAAAAATAACGTGAACGGGTGGTTTGGAGGTCTAATAGCCAAAAAAAGATAATGACTAGGACTCCTCAGAAATGGACAAGGAAACTCAGGAGGAAAAGAGACTTAGACATCTTGAAAGGTCATATGATAGAAATGGTAAATGGGATAAAATGTTGTCATCCGGCAAACAGAATTAGGATTGAAACATGTTTATTTGAATTGAAAATTAAAAAGAAATCGTGACCTCATTGAAGACACATTCATAGGGTCATAGTGAGTGGAATTAAGATTGTTTGGGATAGCAAATGAAGCCATTGGGGTAGCAAATATTTAATTTCAAGAAATTTAGTGCCAGGCTGATAAAAGTCTGCATACAGCCGATAAGCAATGAATATTTGTTGAAGAAAATAAAATAGTGTATAGGCATAAAAACCCAATAAAAATTTAAAAGGAAGGAGCTCTCTGAAGTGGGAAAAAAAGTATATTCTCTTTTGGAGTAGACAATGGCAACCCACTCCAGTAGTCTCACCAGAAAAATTCCATGGACAGAGGAGCCTGATGGGCTGCAGTCCATGGGGTCACAGAGTCGGACCTGACTGAGCAACTAAGCATGCATATACTCTCTTTAGTTTTGTGTGATCTAGCCATCTACATGTCTATATATATTTTTCTCTTCTCAACAGACTTGGGACTAGATTGCATTTGACTGTATTTCATTTTTGGCTACCTGGGTTATTCACTTGCTGTTGAAGGAGCAAAGGCAGAGAAGTGCCATTAAATTTTATTTTTTCTTGGAACAAACCAGTATTATTATTTTTTGTTGTGATATGCTAGGAGGGTTATAGCATTCTGTGATATTCCTGCTCAAAATGCACCCCTTGATGCATTTAGGAAATGTCCTGATGAGGAAAAATCGGACAAAATCAAACTAAGGGACACTAAACAGGCATACTCTCCTTGCAAATGTTGAAGTCAAGGAATATAAAGGTTGAGGAGACTGTTACAGATCAAAGAAAATTAAAGCATGATGACAAGTATACCTAATACATGATACTGGTTTGAATTCTTCACTGGAAAAAAAATCCAAAAGGCAAGTATAGGGTAATTGATAATTATTTGAGTAAGGACTGCAAATTCAATAATGTTGGACCAATGCTCAAACTTCTGATTTTGAGAATTCTCATGTGGTTTTATGGAAGTCTTTGCTCTTAAGAAACATTAATTACTTCAGGGTAAACAGGCACAGTGTCTCCAACTTACTCTCCATTGGCTCATAAAAAAATTACAGATAGGTCAATAGAGTAAGAGAATGACAAAGTAAGTCATGCAAAATGGAAATAGTTGTTGAATCTGAGTAAAGAATAAGAGATTTCCTTATACTATTCTTGCAACTTTTATGTAAGTTGAAAACTGTATTAAAATAGAAAGTTACAAAAAATAATCCTGGGAAATAAAACACAGCATTTTATTTTTAAAGGTTAATCTTCCTATTGGGAATTTTTATTAACTTCAAAGGTCCCAATGTATCAATACTTCAGAGCAAATGTAGAAACAATTCTGAGGAGAATGGAAAAGGGCTATTTAAAGTTGTAATGGGCAAAGGGAATGTAAAAATGAGGACATTTCAGGTGAAGAGTGCCTGTGCAGTCTGCTGAAACTGTCAAAAAGTAAGTTCATGAGACGGTGTCAGAAAATTCACCCACATAAAAACTGCTCAAACTAACAAAAAGATGAAATGAGACCAGCTCACTGAGTTTATGAGCTCCCAAATTTATACTGATGTTCTTTTCAAGGGAGGAACAGTCAGGCATGTTTTTGTTTTCTTTGACTTTGTGGGCTTTGCAAATTGGTGCTGTTCAATAGTACGTTAAGGTACCTTAATGGTTTGAAAAGAGCTCACACAAGAAAAGACATGGGGAGAAACTGAAGAAAATGATGTTGAATAGGATGAGAATCTCTGTCCAATATGAGAAATTGACAACTTTTCTAAAGATCAACCTGGAAGGTCACATGAACAGTACAAGACATTTAACAGGCATTGCTAATATTCACTGGTGTTTATGGAAGCATCTTCTTTCATGTCCTTGACAATATTTTTATTCTCAAAGGCTACCAAGAGACTGAAATATTAGTAGTAGTCACAAATAATAAGTTTGTTATTTTTCGACAATCAGCTTCTTCTTAACATCCAGGGTCTGCATGGCTATTTGACAAAAGGTGAATGCGTGCCAAGTCTCTTCAGTCGTGGCCAACTCTGTATGACCTTATGGACTGTAGCCTGCCAGGCTCCTCTGTCCATGGGCTTCTCCAGGCAAGAATACTGGAATGGGTGGCCATGCCCTCCACCAGGGGATCTTCCCAACCTGGGGATCAAACCCGCATCTCTTATATCTCCTGCATTGGCAGGTGGGTTCTTCACCCCTAGCACCACCTGGGAAGCCCATGAATAGGACAAACTCTAATTCAGCAGACTTGGGCCCTGGCATCTTGTTGCCAATATTACCACCTTGCTATTGCAAAAAAGACACACAAACACACACACACTCACGCCCCTTTCTAATCACCATCTAGCATCCAACAGACATCGCTCCTATGGAATTCCAAGTTCCTATTTAAGTTACTCCTATCAATGTCCTAAAATGAAAGGCCCTCCTTGTATGAAATGCTTAAGAACCAAGGAGCAGCAGGTATTTTATTATGCAGACTGCATGAAAGTTATAACCATAGGTATCCTCATAGTTTCCTCATGAGCCTTCGATGTAGCCCAGCAGAGGCAATAACAGACTTATGTCACAACATTGACCGTCTGCACATCAAGCTGAAACAGCAGGTGTCTGTATGTCTCCATTTTCCCTGGGAGCTGGTGTGACTGTTGGGAGAGCAGATTCTGTGACAAGCAAAATTTCAAACTAGATCAGCTCTGATTTCATTTTTTGAGTATATTCGATTAGTACTCAAGACAATAAACTACTGGACAATAGTACTTGATATTTTAAAAGATTTTTAAAAAATTTATTGGGGTATAGTTGCTCTAAAATGTTGTGTTAGTTTCTGCTATACAATGAAGTGAATCACCTATGTGTATACATATATTCCTTCCCTCTTTGATCTCCCTCCAGCCTCCCTACCCCACCCCTAGGTCACGGCAGAGCACTGAGCTGAACTCCCTGGGTATACAGCAAGTTCCCACCGGCCATCTGTATTACTCATGGTAGTGTTTATATATTGATTCTAACCTCCCAGTTCATCCCACCTCCTCTTCATCTCCAACCTCATATCCACACGTCTGTTACCTGCGTCTCTATTCCTGCCCTGCAAATAGGTTCATCTGTACCATTTTTCTAGATTTCACAGATATGCATTAATATATGATCTTTGTTTTTCTCTTTCTCACTTACTTCACTCTGTATGACAGTCTCTGGGTCAATCCACATCTCTACAAATGACCAAACTTTGTTCCTATTTAGGGCTGAGTAATATTCCATCTGATATATGTATCACATCTTCTTTATCCAGTTATCTGTCGGTTGACATTTATGTTGCTTCCATGTCCTAGCTATTGTAAATAGTGCTGCAATGAACATTGGGGGTACATGTATCCTTTTTATTTACGGTTTTAGGTTTTTCTCTGGGTATATGCCCAACAGTGGAATTGCTGTGTTATATGGTAGTCTTTTGTAGTTTTTTAAGGAACTTCCATACTGCTCTCCATAAATGAAGAAAATGTGACAGACACTGGTCTTCTTTGCTCACTTGCATCCTTTAATAAAGTATGAAGCTGATGTTCAAATTATTTGGCAGGGTAATATTCAGATTTTAAACTCATTTTTCTAAGCTTTTTATACTTATTTGTATGAAAAAATTTCAAAAGTTGCATTTAAACACTTAAATCTTCTCTTTCTTCAGACATTCTATGACTATCTGATTCATTTAGTATCCTCAGTGTCTCTATGAACTTAAATGATTTTTTAAATTCCCAACCATGGGAAGTATTGCTTTGCATGTCATGAAATTATGTTGCATTTCTCATGTTTATTCTCTGTCTCTCAGTGTTCCAATTGTGCTCCAACTAGAGATGCTATAAGTAAATAACAGCAATAATAATCACTCTGGTTGAAAATATTTTAAAATGGTCTTCTTTCACTTATATGAAACAGAATCTAGTAAGAGCCCTAATTTTACATTTTATTTACTTGAAATCATCACAGCAGTTTTTATCTGAAACTGTTGACTTCCAGGTAATTCAGGCTGCAGTGTGATTTCAGGTGCCTTTAGGCTGTCCTTACTAGCTTTTCTATTACTTTCTCTAGAGAAGGCCGGCAGAATAAAATAGATGTTTTTTCCTGCTGAATTTATGCAGTTGGATCACCCTTATTGTTTCAAAGCCTCTCTCTACCTTTAGTTTTGGAGAAAGAAGTAGCTGTGAATTATCTATTTATGAAAAGAATTTATTTTACTTTTTGTAGCATTTAAGAATGTGGTCTCCCAGTTGTGATTCACAGTTCAACTTTCACATTTTGCATTTATTATTTGTTTATTTGCATCCAAACTCTAATCCGTTATTACTGATTTTACTGTTGGCAGAAAAGAATGAAAAGAGGATATTAGCTAGGAATGAAGATATAAATATAATTTGGAGGGGCATTTAAAAAAACATTTTAATATCTTTAATAGCTATTTCAGCTGATCTAATAGAAAAATCAGCTAGGGTAAGAAAGGGTGTTATTTTATGGTCCTATCACAACACAAGCTCTTATCTTCAGATGTAAAATTTAACTCTGAAAATTCAGAGCAGGCAATGTATTCCTATAGTATATTAAATTATCAGGATGTTGCTGGATTACTAACTTCAGAAATTAATGCCTTTTTCTCATATATCATGTAGGCAGTAAAGTATACTCAATCATAGACCAAAACATTAATCATTTTGGAGGCTATCTAGAAAGAATCAGAACATAAATCCCTTGCTTTGAACTGGGAGATACTCATCTTAGTTTCATTTATTCATTTGCTTGTTTGTTTCTGAAACTGCCACAAACATCATTGCTATGAACTGGGGTCCTAGGCCTTGGACAACATTCTCCAGTACATTTTTCAGAGGCCAGTGAAGAGTTATTAACACCACTCTTCATGTCTTGTGTTCTCGGATTGCGTGCCAGCTTGCTTGCATTGGTATTTTATTTCTGACCTGAATTGACATGCTGTATCATTGCCTTCTATGGGGAGAAGATAATATTTTATGACTGCATTGGATGAGGGTTGAAAAATTCAGAAATAATGATGACTGCTCAGGGCAAAATTCTGAAGTAACTAAAGTTCATTTTTAGCAGCCACCTCCTCCACTTTTTAATACCTCTTTCATGCTTCTTGGTGCTTTCTGCCCCAGATTCAATCACCTCATACTTTCTTCCTGTAGCTGAGTGAGACTCAATCTAATACACACCCCCCCAAAGTACCCTGTTTTTCATTTCTTTACTAACATCAACCAACTCTTTCGTATGTGTCATTAGTTCTCGACTGGCTGTCTTTTGGAGAGTAATCTGAAGAAATTATCATTCAAAATAATCTAAAAATATTAATGACTAACAATGCCTTAGTCTTGCAAGGATATTTGCCTTTTACAAATTGCTCTTGGAAAAAAGAAGTCTGAATCCAAATAAATCAATCATCAATGATATAATCTTATCCAGAACTAAGAGCTGCTATATCTGGGCCAGAAATTTTCCTTTTTTTTTTTTCATTTGCTGTATTAACATTATACCTGAGCAAGGCTAATTATTTTCATATCAGAAACATTCAGTCCATAACAGTCAGTATTTGCTTTTAGTAGATGCTGTAATGTGCTGCCCAGATAACCCTTTAGGAAAAAGGGAACTTAGTGCTGAGAGTGCTGCTAACAGGGTGTCTTCAGCTAGTCTGCCTGCTATGGAGTATATGAAATTGGCATGTGTCATCTTGGTGGTTTGAATCCTCTTATGTATGGTTTAACTCTGTAAGAAAACTTAAAAAGGAAGAGACCCCCCACCCCAAAAAAAAGACCTTTTTGAAAAACTAAAGCAAATTCTTTGTAGGGAACAATAAGTGTTTTCAATTATTCAAAAATATAATATTTATTTTTAAAAAAATCTGAAACAGCAACAAGAAAAATTATGTCACCCCAGTTCCAGTAGCTGAAGTTGAACAGTTCTATGAAGACCTACAAGACCTTCTAGAACTAACACCCCAAAAGGATGTCCTTTTCATCATAGGGGACTGGAATGCAAAAGTAGGAAGTCAAGAAACACCTGGAGTAACAGGCAAATTTGGCCTTGGAGTACGGAATGAAGCAGGGCAAAGGCTAATAGAGTTTTGCCAAGAAAACACACTGGTCACAGCAAACACACTCTTCCAACAACACAAGGGAAGACTCTACACATGGACGTCACCAGGTGGTTGACACCGAAATCAGACTAATTCTATTCTTTGCAGCCAAAGATGGAGAAGCTCTATACAGTCAGCAAAAACAAGGCCGTGAGCTGACCGGCTCAGATCATGAACTCCTTATTGTCAAATTCAGACTTAAATTGAAGAAAGTGGGGAAAACCACTAGACCATTCAGTTATGACCTAAATCAAATCCCTTATGACTATACAGTAGAAGTGAGAAATAGATTTAAGGGGCTAGATCTCATAGACAGAGTGCCTGATGATCTATGGGTGGAGGTTTGTGACACTGTACAGGAGACAGGAATCAAGACCATCCCCCCAAAAAAGGAATGCAAAAAAGCAAAATGGTTGTCTGAGGAGGCCTTACAAATAGCTGTGAAAAGAAGAGAAGCAAAAAGCAAGGGAGAAAAGGAAAGATATACCCATTTGAATGCAGAGTTCCAAAGAATAGCAAGAAGAGATAAGAAAGCCTTCCTCATTAGGTCCCATTTGTTTAGTTTTGCTTTTATTTCCAATATTCTGGGAGGTGGGTCATAGAGGATCTTGCTGTCGTTAAAACTTAAAAGCTTGCACAGCAAAGGAAACTATAAGTAAGGTGAAAAGACAGCCCTCAGATTGGGAGAAAATAATAGCAAATGAAGAAACAGACAAAGGATTAATCTCAAAAATATACAAGCAACTCTTGAAGCTCAATTCCAGAAAAATAAATGACCCAATCAAAAAATGGGCCAAAGAACTAAACAGACATTTCTCCAAAGAAGACATACAGATGGCTAATAAACACATGAAAAGATGCTCAACATCACTCATCATCAGAGAAATGCAAATCAAAACCACAATGAGGTACCATTACACGCCAGTCAGGATGGCTGCTATCCAAAAGTCTACAAGCAATAAATGCTGGAGAGGGTGTGGAGAAAAGGGAACCCTCTTACACTGTTGGTGGGAATGCAAACTAGTACAGCCGCTATGGAAAACAGTGTGGAGATTTCTTAAAAAAACTGGAAATAGAACTGCCATATGACCCAGCAATCCCACTTCTGGGCATACACACTGAGGAAACCAGATCTGAAAGAGACACGTGCACCCCAATGTTCATCGCAGCACTGTTTATAACAGCCAGGACATGGAAGCAACCTAGATGCCCATCAGCAGATGAATGGATAAGGAAGCTGTGGTACATATACACCATGGAATATTACTCAGCCATTAAAAAGAATTCATTTGAAACAGTCCTAATGAGATGGATGAAACTGGAGCCCCTTATACAGAGTGAAGTAAGCCAGAAAGATAAAGAACATTACAGCATACTAACACATATATATGGAATTTAGAGGGATGGTAACGATAACCTTATATGCAAAACAGAAAAAGAGACACAGAAATACAGAACAGACTTTTGAACTCTGTGGGAGAAGGTGAGGGTGGGATATTTCAAAAGAACAGCATGTATACTATCTATGGTGAAACAGATCACCAGCCCAGGTGGGATGCATGAGACAAGTGCTCCGGCCTGGTGCACTGGGAAGACCCAGAGGAATCGGGTAGAGAGGGAGGTGGGAGGGGGGATCGGGATGGGGAATACGTGTAAATCTATTGCTGATTCATGTCAATGTATGACAAAACCCACTGAAAAAATAAATAAATAAATAAAGGGGGGAAAAAAAAAGCCTTCCTCAGCGATCAATGCAAAGAAATAGAGGAAAACAATAGAATGGGAAAGACTAGAGATCTCTTCAATATCCAAGGGAACATTTCATGCAAAGATGGACTCAATAAAGGACAGAAATGGTATGGACTGAACAGAAGCAGAAGATACTAAGAAGAGGTGGCAAGAATACACAGAAGAACTGTACAAAAAAGATCTTCACGACCCAGATAATCATGATGGTGTGATCACTCACCTAGAGCCAGACATCCTGGAATGTGAAGTCAAGTGGGCCTTAGGAAGCATCACTATGAACAAAGCTAGTGGAGGTGATGGAATTCCAGTCGAGCTATTTCAAATCCTAAAAGATGATGCTGTGAAAGTGCTGCCCTCAGTATTTCAGCAAATTTGGAAAACTCAGCAATGGCCACAGGGCTGGAAAAGGTCAGTTTTTATTCCAATCCCAAAGAAAGGCAGTTCCAAAGAATTCCCAAACTACTGCACAATCACACTCATCTCACACGCTAGTAAAGTAATGTTCAAAATTCTCCAAGCCAGGCTTCAGCAATACATGAACTGTGAACTTCCAGGTGTTCAAGTTGGATTTAGACAAGGCAGGGGAACCAGAGATCAAATTGCCAACATCCATTGGATTATTGAAAAAGCAAGAGAGTTCCAGAAAAAACATCTATTTCTGCTTTATTGACTATGCCAAAGTCTTTGACTGTGTGGATCACAATAAACTGTTGAAAATTCTGAAGGAGATGGGAATACCAGACCACCTGACCTGCCTCTTGAGAAACCTGTATGCAGATCAGGAAGCAACAGCTAGAACTGGACATGGAACAACAGACTCTTTCCAAATAGGAAAAGGAGTATGTCAAGGCTGTATATTATCACCCTACTTATTTAACTTCTATGCAGAGTACATCACGAGAAATGCTGAGCTGGAGGAAGCACAAGCTGGAATTAAGATTGCCAGGAGAAATATCAATAACCTCAGATATGCAGATGACACCACCCTTATGGCAGAAAGTAAAGAAGAACTAAAGAGCCTCTTGATGAAAGTGAAAGAGGAGACTAAAAAATTTGTCTTAAAGCTCAACATTCAGAAAACTAAGATCAGAAAACTAAAACTAGACGGGGAAACAGTGTCAGACTTTATTTTTCTGGGCTCCAAAATCACTGCAGATGGTGATTGCAGCCATGAAATTAAAAGATGCTTACTCCTGCGAAGGAAAAGTGAAAGTGAAGTTGCTCAGTCATGTCCAACTCTTTGCGACCCTATGGACTGTAGCTTACCAGGCTTCTCCATCTATGGAATTTTCCAGGCACGAGTACTGGATTGGTTTGCCACTTCCTTTCCAGAGGATCTTCCCGACACAGGGATTGAACCCGGATCTCCCACATTGCAGGCAAACACTTTACCATCTGAGCCACCAAAGTTATGACCAACCTTGACAGCATATTAAAAATAAAGACATTACTTCGTTAACAAAGGTTCATCTAGTCAAGGCTATGGTTTTTCCAGTAGTCACGTATGGATGTGAGAGTTAGACTATAAAGAAAGCTGAGCGCCGAAGAATTGATGCTTTTGAACTGTGGTGTTGGAGAAGACTCTTGAGAGTCCCGTGGACTGCAAGGAGATCCAACCAGTCCATCCTAAAGGAGATCAGTCCTGGGTCACAAAGATTCGGACACAACTGAGAGACTTTCACCTTCAATTTAGTATGACTGCTGTCCTTATAAGAAGAGGAAATTTGAACACCAGGAATGCTCATGCATAAAGAAAAGGCCATGTGAACACACCCATCTGCAACCCAAGAAGAGAGGGAGGCCTCAGAAGAAACCAAACTGGCCAACATCTTGGTGTTGGACTTCTGGCCTCCAGCTCAGTGATGAAACAAAGTGTTGTTGTTTAATCCACTTTACTGTGTTTTGTACAACAGCCTTAGCAAGTTAATGCATTGCCCGAGTACAACCCCTTCTCATTGCAATGTCCATCTAATAACTGGTTGGTGTGGGGACCAAGTTCAGAGCTCTCCACGGGGTTTGCTGGGATCTTCATAAAGGCTGATTTGTGGACAGCATCTTCCTCTTCCTAACTCTGTTTCCTCTCCTTCCCTTCCATGAGTATTAAATGAGAACATGCTCCCTAATAAACTTCTGAGAAACTGATCTCTAAGCCTTAATTTGCTCCCTAGTGACCCCAACCTAGGAGAGCTGGTGGCAGAATCATTCTGAGAAAATTGACCTTCAAACAGCATTTGCGAGTTGGATCAGCCCTCTCAGATGGTGACGCCAGAGAGAACCCCATCGCTGGTGGTGGATAGAATATATAGTCCCCGCTACAGTGCTGGGCTGCACCCCACAGGCTGCAAACTTTCTAGTTGCTAAGACTGAAGAAGGAGCCCAGAGTCAACAACAGAGACATCAATGGCTTCATGGATAGGAAGATCTTACACATCTGAAGTAAAGTCCGGGAGTGACATCCCGCTGCAAGCGGAGGACTGCAGGCAGGGGAAGGTTACCAGCTATAGCAAGAGTCAACCTCTAGTTGACTCACTGGTTACCAGGGAAACCAACAAACGGTCATGCCCCTCACCACCCCTTGATAAGCTATCATGGTGGAGATGTTCCAATCTAAAGTTACAACAATCATTAGCTGAGACCTGGGGCAAGGATATAGGAAGGTCAGTCACCTGAGTAGAATGTAAGAGCAGTAAGCCCTGGCCTAGCAGGGGGATGTACAGAGAGGAGAGAATGGTCATTTTGAATGGCCTGACCATACACCTGGGTACAAGAAATTATTGAAATTTTCACAGAAAGTGAGCTGGCATGAGATCACAGTGAAAGAAAATGCACTAAAAGGTAAGACACAGTAGGTATCTGAGATTAATGATGGGGTGGGGGAGGAGAGTACAAAATATCTCATCCTTCATATCTAGAGGGGGTTGGTTTCAGGACCCAATGCAAATACAGAAATTTGCATATACTCAGCTCTCTGAATCTGTGGATGCAGATTTCATGGATACAGATGACCAATTTTAGATTTATTGAAAAAAAAATCCCATGCATGAGCAATTTTTTTAATTTTTTAATTAGAAGAACACTGGATTAGTAGGTGAGAATTGATCAAAACTTCCAAGGGCAGCTTCTGATAAATTCCTGCGTGCTAACCTCTTTCAGAGTCTGCTTCTCAGAGATCAGACTGTGTGACTCTGCCTTTTATCACTAATACATGACTCTCCCAGAGTCATACTGTCTCTGTAAGTCTTCTCCAGAAAGGCTAATCATGAACTTTTGGACAGAACCCCAGAAGTACAGGATGACAAAAAATCTAAACACAGATCATGTTCCCACTTACTCACTTCACCATTACTCCACCCTCCTCCCCAGACCCTGGCACCCTCCTGGGGCTTGTATGCTAAGTAATCTAGCTTGTTTCTATCTTGGTGACATTTACTGAGCTTTGATTACCCTTAGTATTAGGGGACCGAAGAGAGTTACAGAAGTACCTTCAGTTCTTTCAAGCATATTTCCTAGGGGAGTTAAATAGTTCCCTGACTCTTCAAGGGTGAGCTAATACAAACTTTTAAGACAACAACCCTCAAACAAATATATGACCTTGTCATATCTTTTCCATATATTTCTGATATTTTTCAGTAGAGATTTCTACTTAAAGCAAGGGTTTGTGGGTGAATATTGATCACATCTATAGATTTGTCCAATTCTGCTTATGCAGAGTTCTGCGAACAGTTGCCAACCCTATCAAAGATTTTCAAGACTATGCCGGCAGGGTATTGGATCCCATGGCTGTCTTTTTGTTCTTTGTTTCTGTTCCTTTTGATCTTATGGACTAGCAAACCTGCTGAAATAATAAAAATATGAAGTTTATTTTAAAAAGCCATGCTGAGTGCAAAAATAAATATTTGGCAATGACATAAGAAAAACAAGAGAGAAAGGAAAGCACAATAAAAAGGTTAGCAAAAAGAAAAAATTATTGGATAATAATTTCACTTTGAAAGTGTTTTTAAGTGACAGTATTCCAAGGAAATAAACCTAGCTTAAACGTGGGGTGCCTCAGGTATGAATAAACAGGAAAATAAAAAAGGGCATTTAAGTATAGCACACAGAGTGTTTACTTATGGAAATTCTGAGAAGGTAAACAGCAGAGAACTAACACCACCACTTTTATAAATATCTCTTTTAAAACGTTTCTGCCAGGGCTGACAAGGACCAAAGAAAGTGTGTGCTTAGAAACAAAGAAATTGTGAAGTATCTGACCCATCTCATTACCTATGTTACAGCAAAATAACCCAGTAGATGTGTAGGACTGTGACTGCATTTTTGAGCAGTAGTATTTGGGACCACTTCATAAAATTGCTTTAGTGCAGCCTGAAATATTGGCGTGGAAATGTGACAAATGAGAGATCCACACATCTTAATACTTTTTGTTTGTTTGTTTTAAATAAACCACTCCAATCTCAAAAGGAAAATGATGTCCATTCCTATGGATGCTAATCCCCAACTAGTAACCAAGGGAATCCTATGTCATTAAGGAGACAATGCATTAATCAGTTCAGTTCAGTTCAGTCGCTCAGTCATGTCTGACTCTTTGTGACCCCATGAATCGCAGCACGCCAGGCCTCCCTGTCCATCACAAACTCCCAGAGTTTACTCAAACTCATGCCCATCGAGTCGGTGATGCCACCCAGCCATCTCATCCTCTGTCGACCCCTTCTCCTCCTGCCCTCAATCCCTCCCAGCATCAGGGTCTTTTCCAATGAGTCAACTCTTCACATGAGGTAGCCAAAGTATTGGAGTTTCAGCTTCAGCATCAGTCCTTCCAATGAACACCCAGGGCTTATCTCCTTCAGGATGGACTGGTTGGATCTCCTTGCAGTCCAAGGGACTCTCAAGAGTCTTCTCCAATACCACAGTTCAAAGCATCAATTTTTCAGTGCTGAGCTTTCTTCACAGTCCAACTCTCACATCCATACATGACCACTGGAAAAACCATAGCCTTGACCAGACGGACCTTTGTTGGCAATGTAATGTCTCTGCTTTTTAATATGCTATCTAGGTTGGTCATAACTTTCCTTCCAAGGAGTAAGCGTCTTTTAATTTCATGGCTGCAATCACCAGTTGCAGTGATTTTGGACCCAAAAAAATAAAGTCTGACACTGTTTCCACTGTCTCCCCATCTATTTCTCATGAGGTGATGGGACCAGACGCCATATCTTAGTTTTCTGAATGTTGAGCTTTAAGCCAACTTTTTCACTTTCCTCTTTCACTTTCATCAAGAGGCTTTTTAGTTCCTCTTCACTTTCTGCCATAAGGATGGTGTCATCTGCATATCTGAGGTTATTGATATTTTCCCGGCAATCTTAATTGCAGCCTGTGCTTCTTCTAGGCCAGTGTTTCTCATGATGTACTCTTCATATAAGTTAAATAAGCAGGGTGACAATATACAACCTTGACGTACTCCCTTTCCTATTTGGAACCAGTCTGTTGTTCCATGTCCAGTTCTAACTGTTGCTTCCTGACCTGCATACAGGTTTCTCAAGAGGCAGATCAGGTGGTCTGGTATTCCCATCTCTTTCAGAATTTTCCAGTTTATTGTGATCCACACAGTGAAAGGCTTTGGCATAGTCAATAAAGCAGAAATAGATGTTTTTCTGGAACTCTTTTGCTTTTTCAATGATCCAGTGGATATTGGCAATTTGATCTCTGGTTCCTCTGCCTTTTCTAAATCCAGCTTGAACATCTGGAAGTTCATGGTTCATGTATTGCTGAAGCCTGGCTTGGAGAATTTTGAGCATTACTTTACTAGCGTGTGAGATGAGTGCAATTGTGTGGTAGTTTGAGCATTCTTTGGGATTGCCTTTCTTAGAGATTGGAATGAAAATGGACCTTTTCCAGTCCTGTAGCCACTGTTGAGTTTTCCAAATTTTCTGGCATATTGAGTGCAGCACTTTCACAGCATCATCTTTCAAGATTTGAAATAACTCAACTGGAATTCCATCACCTCCACTAGCTTTGTTCATAGTGATGTTTTCTAAGGCCCACTTGACTTCACATTCCAGGATATCTGGCTCTAGGTGAGTGATCACACCATCATGATTATCTGGGTCATGAAGATCTTTTTTTGTACAGTTCTGTGTATTCTTGCCACCTCTTCTTAATATCTTTTGCTTCTGTTAGGTCCATACAATTTCTGTCCTTTATTGAGCCCAATTTTGCAAGAAATGGTCCCTTGGTATCTCTAATTTTCTTGAAGAAATCTCTAGTCTTTCCCATTCTATTGTTTTCCTCTATTTCTTTGCACTGATCGCTGAGGAAGGCTTTCTTATCTCTCCTGGCTATTCTTTGGAACTCTGCATTCAAATGAGAATATCTTTCCTTTTCTCCTTTGCTTTTTGCTTCTCTTCTTTTCACAGCTAGGCCTCCTCAGACAACCATTTTGCCTTTTTGCATTTCTTTTCCATGGGGATGGTCTTGATTCCTGTCTCCTGTACAGTGTCACGAACCTCCGTCCATAGTTCATCAGGCTTTCTCTCTATCAGATCTAGTCCCTTAAATCTATTTCTCACTTCCACTGTATATTCATAAGGGATTTGATTTAGGTCACACCTGAATGGTCTAGTGGTTATCCCTACTCTCTTACAGGATACTGAAAGAGAAACTCCCCAGGTCGGTAGGTGCCCAATATGCTACTGGAGATAAGTGGAGAAATAACTCCAGAAAGAATGAAGGGATGGTTCCAAAGCAAAAACAATACCCAATTGTGGATGGGACTGGTGATAGAAGCATGGTCCGATGCTGTAAAGAGCAATATTGCATAGGAGCCTGGAATGTTAGGTCCATGAATCAATGCAAATTGGAAGTGGTCAAACAGGAGATGGCAAGACTGAATGTTGACATTCCAGGAATCACGGAACTAAAATGGACTGGAATGGGTGAATTTAACTCAGATGACCATTATATCTACTACTGTGGGCAGGAATCCCTTAGAAGAAATGGAGTAGCCATCATAGTCAACAGAGGAGTCTGAAATGCAGTACCTGGATGCAATCTCAAAAATGACAGAATGATCTCCGTTCATTTCCAAGGCAAACCATTCAATATCACAGTAATCCAAGCCTATGCCCCAACCAGTAACACTGAAGAAGCTGAAGTTGAACGGTTCTATAAAGACCTACAAGACCTTTTAGAACTAACACCCAAAAAAGATGTCCTTTTCATTATAGGGGACTGGAATGCAAAAGTAGGAAGTCAAGAAACATCTGGAGTAACAGGCAAATTTGGCCTTGGAGTACAGAATGAAGCAGGACAAAGGCTAATAGAGTTTTGCCAAGAGAACACACTGGTCATAGCAAACACCCTCTTCCAACAACACAAGAGAAGACTCTACACATGGACATCACCAGATGGCCAACACAGAAATCAGATTGATTCTATTCTTTGCAGCCAAAGATGGAGAAGCTCTATACAGTCAGCAAAAACAACACTGGGAGCTGACTGTGGCTCAGATCATGAACTCCTTATTGCCAAATGCATTAATATGTGGTATTATTTGTGACCACACCATGGTATGGGATTTTTACACTGATTGTAAATAATAATTATCACAAACAAGAAGCTCTGACCTCTCCTGGCTCTCCTATTACTTTCCTGATAACTGATTTCTAACTTCTTTCACAGCTCTTCACTCTATAAATATTTGAGGTCAGCTCTCAATGTCTCTGTCCTCCCTGGGTAATCTCATTCCATTCTAGTAGGTTCAGTTTCTCCACACTCAAATCTGTATCTCTTACTGACCTTCTGAGCACAAGATTCAGATATTCAGTTGCCAGTTGAATACATCTGATGGAAAGTCCCATGGGCAATTCAAATTCTTCGTGTCGGAAATAAAAGACCACACTACTGATCTCTTTTCCAACTTATCTCCAAACTTGCTGTTATTCACATATGGCCTATTTCCATTAGCAGCGTAAAACCTCTGAATGGTATCTTCACCATGTTTCTCCAGTCTTTCTCTTCCTACGACACCAGCTATATCTCTTCACTGTCAGTCTCTCCCCAGCTCTCAAGTAGAGCATATCAGAACTCTTCTAATAGGCTGCGCTCAGTTGCTGAGTCGTGTCTGACTCTTTGTGACCCCATGGACTGTAGCCCACCAGGCTCCTCTGTCCATGGGATTCTCCAAGCAAGAATACTGCAGTAGGTTGCCTCCTCCAGGGGGTCTTCCCAACCCAGGGGTAGAGCCCGCCCTCTTTGCAAATCTCTTCCCTCTCCAATCCATCCTGAACCTTTGGCTATACACATTCCCACAAAAACACCCTTGATGTTTTTATGTCACTACAGACTAAAGTCTAAAGTATAACTATAACTGACAAGGCCCTCTATAACTGGTCCAGTTATGTATCTGATCATCCTTTGTCATCCTTTGTCAGACCCCTGCACACAGCTGTGAGCTTCTGTGCTTCACTCCAGGTGTTCTCTCTCTGTGTGTAGTGCGTTTGTCCTTATTCCACACTTGATGAACTCTAAATTGCAGTTTAAACCTTAGGTGACCACCTCTTGGAAGCCACAGTTCTATATGGGCTTAGTTATCCACACACTCCATCTCATAATGCAAGGCCATTTTGTACTTTCATGTCATGTGGCACTTTTGTTGTAATCACACTAATAATCCCTTTCTCGCTCATTACAAAAAGATCTTAGGTATCTTTGCATCTGCTCTGCTACACTAACCCTGGGGGAGGTCATGGCAACCCACTCCAGTATTCTCGCCTGGAGAATCCCATAGACAGAGGAGCCTGGCGGGCTACAGTCCATGGGGTCACATGGAGTTGGACATGACTAAGCAGCAGTGGCAGCAGCTATACTAAAGACTATTTTTTCCCCAATTTTTTAAAAGTTGAAACTCTGTTTTGAATACCTTTATTTGTCACACCCTTGCTCTGAAAAAGAGAATTTTCCAGTGATGTATCACCAGCCAATGGCTGTGAGGCTGTCATCTGGAACACCAATACCCCTCAACTGCTTCTGCACAACATACTTATCTCCCATCCTCTCTAACACATCACCTTCAAATTATTTCCAAATACAATTCACTGTTTTTGGTACCTAACTGCAGTGTGGCATGCTGCAGGCATGGGGTCACAAAGAGTCAGACACGACTTAGCAACTAAAAACAACACCAGATATAAAAAAAATTTAGTTTCTTCATAATTATATTTATTACATTAATATATTCTTTCACAAATATGTATTTTGTGGTAAATGTGTTTGTTAACAGTTTAACAACCTGAAAAAATTCATAGGGATATTGATTAATGTGTATGTTATAGAAATGATGATAAAACTGAGCATTTGTATTTCTAATCTTTATAAAGTGAAAGTTGTTTGGACATATAGTGTTCTTCTCATAGGCTTCTTCTAAAATTGTTTGTGAATGTCAGTCACATCATTTTCAGAATTGATCTATACATTTTTTCTTCATGTCTTTGTTTTTACAAACAAATTTTTCTGTCTTCATCAAACTTCCTGTAGTGAAATTCAACTTTTTATAATTCTCTTTAAAGTTTAACATGAACTACTTTCTTATGATTTATGTGACAATTAAGGAAATTAAATTTCATATCTCTACCAAAAATATGTACATTCAAAATAGTGATTCAAATTAGAAGTCAGTATTACTTTAACCTTTTAAATTATAAACATCTTAAAACACTTCAGTGTTCAATTTTCTGTTTAATGCTGAGCATGAAAGTACATTTTCATTTATTATTTTGTGTATGCCTCTTAAGTATGAACATTTTCACATATATTTGTCTAGAAACAACACCAAAATTTAATACAAACTTAATCATAGTTTATGTAGAAGTATTATTTCAAATAATGCATAAAATGCCAGATAATTACAAGAATATTAAGATAGTACATACATAAATCAAGAATCATAGCCATCCTCATATAAATAAGATTATGATGAATTAATAACATTAAGATTACCAAGCCAAAAAAATCTCATCTCATCTTACAGTATAAAGATTTAAGTGTAAATAAATATAAAACATTAATTCTTGTAAGATATGCAAGCATTTCTAACTAGAACCAATGAATATCTCAAAGTAATTGCTTCATTTTAAATTGTTATATAATCATATATGAATACATGCATAATTTGAATTTCATAATTATCTTTTAATGGAAATAGTATCTTCATATTTAATTTCTTTTTCAATCTGCATATGCCTAAGGATAAGAGAATGCATTCGAAGGAATTCCACCTAGGGTAGCAGAGCTTCAACTTAATAACAACATGAGAAAAGGTTAATGTGGCACTCTGTGGTTAATTAAAGCAGAGTCCCCAGTAGTCTACTTCTTAATTAAAGAAATGTTCTAGGTAGAACATTCATTTTACCTTCTGTATAGTTGTATTGGTCGTGGTTTGCCAGCCTAAGGGCTGGAGAAGAGATTTCTCATCGTTCTGCACTCCATGTGCCTTCATGATCAAGGAGAACTTACTTTTCATCCACAGACAATGCCCTTCCTCTGCAATCAAATGCTCATTCATCCCTACTAGACCATACAAACATGGAGCACATTTGGGAGTCAGAGTGGAGATTCATAAATACACCTGTGGAGAATTATCCAGAAGCTTCTTGAAGTCACTGTTGCATTCTTACTCATCTCTTTAGCATCCCAGCCCCCATCCTTGGTCCACAGAAGGCATTATGAAATATTTGTTTTAACCCAATTGATTAGATAATATCCTTATAACACAGCTCAACTCATTTACTTCAGCATATAAGTATTCCCCCTTAAGCATCCAAACACAAACATATATTTTGAGACCCCATCTCTTTAGTACCATAAATTGGTCGGCCATGTGTCGTGGTGTATCCCTACTATTGTGGCATAATTATTAATAGTGCTCCCTTTCATTCTCAAAGGTGACCTTGTCTGAACATTGTGATAGGCAGAATAATGTCCCCCAAGATGTCCATGCTCTAATTCCTATAACGTTTATGTCATCTTACATGACAAAGGGATTTTGCAAGTGTGACTAGCAGTGTAGACCTTGAGATGCGGAGGTTATCCTGGTTTGGCTGGGTTGACCCAACTAGTGAATACTTGAAAGCAGAGAATCTTTCTTTCCAGAGTGAGTCAGAAAGATAAGGCAGAAAACAAAGGAGGAAGATTCTAAGTATGCTGCTGCTGCTGCTAAGTCGCTTCAGTCATGTCCAACTCTGTGTGACCCCATAGACAACAGCCCACCAGGCTCCCCCATCCTTGGGATTCTCCAAGCAAGAACACTGGAGTGGGTTGCCATTTCCTTCTCCAATGCATGAAAGTGAAAAGTGAAAGGGAAGTCACTCAGCTGTGTCCAACTCTTAGCAACCCCATGGACTGCAGCCTACCAGGCTCCTCCATCCATGGGATTTTCCAGGCAAGAGTACTGGAGTGGGGTGCCATTACCTTCTCCAATTCCAAGCATGAGAGGGACTCAAACCATCTTTGTTCGATGGAGATGAGGGCAAGAATAAGAGCCAAGGAATGTGGGTAGCCTGGAGATGCTGGAAACAGTCCTCTGCTCACAGCCAGCAAAGAAAGGGGAACCTCAGTCTGACAACCTTGAGGAACTGAATTCCCAAATAAAGAATGCTCATTTAGCCTGATGAGACCTATACTATATTTTTATCTACAGAACTGTAAGATGGTCTGTTTAAGCTACTAAGTAAGTGTGCGGTAACATCTTAGGGCAGTGTATTAGTCACCTTGGGCTGGTATAGAAAACACCACGGACTAGGTATCTTAGAAACATTTATCTTTCACATGTCCAAGATCAAGTCTGGCTGATGTATTTCCTGGTGAGAATTCCCTACTGACTTACAGAAGGTCACCTTCTCGCAGTGTCTTCACTGGGTTCTCTTCTCTTCTAAGGACAGTGAACCCTTTGTGAGGATCCCACCCTCATGATCTCACTGGAACCTAATTACCTCCCAAATTGCCCACCTCCAATTACCATCACATTGTGGGTTAGAGCTTCAACATATGAATTTTGAGGGCACAAACATTTAGTCCCTACAGCAGTAGAAAACTAATACAGACATTAATTCGATTCAGTGGTCACCCTAGTCAGGAAGCTGTGTCATAGCAATGAATACAAAACCTGCATAGTAGGAGCCCAAATTATAAACCAACTTCACGCATCAGACCGAGTGCAGGGTGTAGAGAAATCCCATCCTTCCATCCCCTCCAGTATCTGTTGCCACATCCCTAGGTTTCAAAAAGAGAGTGGGAGTGTGTATTTCATATACAGCAAGCTATCAGGTGGTGCTGGTTTTATGCTATTAGAGGTTGAAATTTAATTTCATCTCTTCAGGAGAACTAGTTTATAGATGCATACAGAATGACAATGTTGGCATTTTTGAGAGCATCATAACAGTTGAATGAATGAGTTATATGAAAGAGGAAAGCACTTAAGTGTTTGAATAAAGCTGCTTCAGCTGCTGTGGATTTCCGCTGAACAAGTGCTGCCTTCTTCCACTGCTGTTTCAGGCTCTTCTTTCAGTATTCTAGAAATCAGTTTTGTTAGTTTTTTATCAACTCACTTATTGTTAAACTTATTGTTAAAGGCTTCTGTGATGGCTCAGTGGTAAAGACTCCGCCTGCAGTGCAGGAGACGGATTCAATCCCTGGGTCGGGAAGATCCCCTGGAGGAGGAATAGCAACCCACTTTAGTATTCTAGCCTGGAAAATCCCATTTACAGAGGAGCCTGGTGGGCTACAGCCCATGTGGTCACAAAGAGGGCTGAGCAGGTATGCCTACCTACCTACTGTAAAACAATAAAATCCATTTCTTCAGGAAATAATATTTCTCCTTAGGGAAAGTGCATACATAATAAAAACATGCCAAGTTGGAAATTGAGTGTCAAATTCTATGTTGAAAAAAAATAATTAAAAAAATTATTCTATTTTGGTAAAATCTATAAGGTGCTAAAGAAAAATTCTTAGCTGCCCTGTGAGATGGATTATATGGGAATAGACATGGGGATAGATGGGGAGTGGGGCTTGTGTGGAGATGAGGAAAACTGAAGATGGACATAAAACATATCAGAAAGTGAGCAAGCCTGGGTCCTGCCCACGTCCCGCCTCTGTGGTTGTCCCAGAGTGGTCCCGAGCCTGCAGCATTGGTATCATCTGGGACCTGGCAAAAAATGCCAATTCTTGGGCCACATCCTAGACCTCTGGAATCAGAAACTCTGGAGGTGGAGTCCAATAGCTACATTTTAACAATTCAGCTGTGAGCTAATGTTCGAGAAATTCTCAACAAAATGCAGCAACCCCCAGCTTTATACCTTCTAAATCAATCTCTTTAGCTTTTGCCAAAGTTGCCTTGTGAGGCACCTTCAGGAATATAAACAAAGGGTCCACTGAGGAGGCGCCTGCAGCTGGAAGAGGTTCTTTTGGGGAAATATGTATTCATGGTGTGGGAGGCTTCCCAGGTGGCGCTTTACCCAGTGGTAAAGAATCTGCCTGCCAGTACAGGAGATGCAAGAGACGCCGGTTTGATCCCTGGGTCGGGAAGATCCCCTGGAAGAAGAAATGGCAACCCACTCCAGTATTCTTGCCTGGAAAAATTCCATGAACAGAGAAGCCTGGTGGGCTACAGCCCATAGCGTCCACAAAGAGGCAGACAAGACTGAGCGACTGAGCATACTCATGAACTTAGAGTTCCTGTTATAAGTCAAAGGAGATTTTTAACACAGCAGGTGCTTAATAAATGCAAAATAATAATTAAAGTTGATGATATGTTAGCATTTATAATAGATAGGAATCCAAAAGAAGAGACAAATTAATTGTATCTATTTGGTCTCAAAGTTTATTCCACCTGCTTTCTACATTCTCATTTCAGATTCCAAGTTATTTACTTGCATGATAAAAATATTGCAGTGAAAAAGGGTTTGTAAATATACAGATGGTGATGCATATGTCTATTTGCTTTCCTTCAGGTTAATGTATTTAAACACAATCTAGATTGATTGATCTATCATCTCTTTATTTTCCTGATAAAAAAATTGACCTTTACCACTTTTACCTTGAACTGCATTAGTCTCCCAATTTGCTAAAGAGTGTCTTGAAAATACCCAAATCATGGAAAGCTAGTGGTGTTAGATTTAAGAAATTTAGCACTTGAAAATAAAAGTATTGTTAGAGCATTCTAGCTTCTAGGGTGCATAATGTATCAGAAAAATGTTAAGGAAGAAAATGATAACTCAGCATAGAGTTCTTAATAATGGTAAATAATTAGAAGATTTTTAGAAAGAATGGCAGTGAACACAGCCTATCCAATTAAGAATTTTTAACACAGCCTAAGTTTCTTGCAATGTTTGTTGGTTTGAATATATTTTAGGCTGAGATATTGTTAATGTAATATAAAGCCCTTTAAAATGTTAAGGCTGTTTCACTGTGTACCTTTAATGGTTAGCACCAATTTTCTTTGTTGTGTACAGTTAGATAGATTTGACTATTTTGATTTTTATGACTAACCAATATTCCAATAACCAATTAACCAATGTGAAACTAAAAGCAGTGCCAATAGTAAGTGAAAAATTATAGGAAAGATTTGGGTTTTAAAACCCACGACCAAGTTTGTGAATTTTAAAAGCTGGAAAAGATACAGAAGTGGTTCCTAGGGTATTAATAAGAAATTGCTTTATTTGGAGTTCCCATGTATACGACAGAATCATAATACTCAGATTAGTATAGGACAGTATTCATCATCTTCAAAATCATTAAAGGCTCAAATGTCAATTCTCAGGAAACCCTCCCTGAAATCAAGTGCAACTTACATGACCCTCCATTCTTTCTCATAAATCCCTCTGCTACAGTACATAAGAGTAGAGAGTAATACTCACGTGTTATTGTAAATTCTAGGTGACTTCTCTGCTTTGACTACTGCATTCACATGTCCAATGTTTCATGATCACTTTTGTCTTCTATTTCCAGTGTCCAGCAAAGTATTTGATAGGTTGTATAATCTAAATATAATTTTGGAAAAAAATATATATATAATTTTGGAACAGGTGAATGAATCAATGCTTGTATCTAACACATACAAATATGGTTAACATTTAAAACCAAATATGGATGATAAGACAATGATTGCCACAACCTCATGTTTTGACTTTTGTATTGACGATTTGTAGAAGTTTTGTGATTTGGAGAAACTTTTGAAAAGTCTAATAATTTTGCAAAATAATTCACAAGATAATGCATTTATTTCTAGTTGCGTTGAATTCTGTCTCTAGTGAAACAAATTACTCATGGTTATAGCCAATGAGTACAAGGAAACCATATTTCTGCCTGCTGCCCATCTTTGTTGTCTCTTCCCAATTTTTTCTCAATCTTATTTTATTGGAAGATGATTCTGTACTCTTTGAAAAACTAACTTATTCTGTATTTATTATTAATATAATTGGTAGTGACAAATTCTGAAGTAAGAACTGAGGTGCTATGTTTCTGATAATGAAAGCCTGCTTAAAGCAGTGAGGGAAAAGTAAAGCGTATTGTTGACTTTGTTTTATTTATGTCTGACATTTTCCCAGACACTTTATTTTATCTTTTGGTTTTTAAAATTTTGTTTATTTTTGGGGGAAAAGCAACAGATGGTTTTATATGATACCTCATGACTGCTCCAATTATGGGTTACTTTATTTTCTATGCAGACTTCTTAATTTTTTGTTCCTAAAATTAAAATTAGCAAAGGAAGACTGTTTTTCTCAACTCCACTCTCATTGATATTCTTACTGAAGTATAATTGACATGTAATATTGTATTAATCCCGGTGTAATGCATAGTGATTTGACCTTTGTATACATGGCATCATTGTCACCACAATAAATCTGTTGTGTCTCTTAAGGGCTCTTGAATGACCTAAAGTCATAAATCGCTACACTGCTGACTCCCAGCTGTAACATCAAAACGGCTCTTTTATTTTCATCTTCAAAAGCTTCCTCTGAGAGTATTTTCAGAAAAGTTTCAACACTGCTACTTGAAAGTTGGGATTGCAGAAGTATGTGTGAAATATGAGTAAATTTTCAAAGTATAAAAATTGCAGGAACCACCTTGTACAGAAGCTGAATGGGGGAGAAATTTTTGTGGGAATGGTTTTGATGCATCTCAGCCTTGGGCTTGTATGCATTTTATATGAGGCTTTATATTTGCTGCTTATGGAACCAAATAAGTTCTCCAAAGTTGAAAAAACAGGTCAAGATATATTTCCCTCTTAAAATATACATGTTGACAAAACTGGGAAATATTTGCTTCTCTCTGTGTCTTATAAATTATAAGCAAAGGAACTTGAGGTAAATCCATGCCATACCACCTTTAAGGACAAAGTTTTAGAATGTCTTTTTAACAATTTTAGATTAGATACACACAAACAATTCTTTAAATCCCCTTAGGGATCATGAGATCTGAGGCTTTAGAAAGGCTAAACCTCTGTTCTGTTATTTGTCTCTGCTTGTCACCAGAAAATGCCTAACAAATATTCTTTCCTGAAGGAAATAGACCCAGAAACATCCTTAAGTTTCTATCAAGATGTTTATTTTGGATGTTATGCAGAAATAGTTAGAAAACATGGTCAGATATACACGTGTTGCAGCCTCCATTTTCCAGAAAACCTCCCTCCCTCCACCAAAAGCATTTTATTTTTGTAATATGGGAAAGCAGAATACAAAACAAAAGCAGTTTTGTAGTCAGAGGTGTAGTCAGAGTTTGGTAGTCAAGTCCTAATTCTACCACCAATCTAAGTGATGTTCGGTGAAATACTTAACCTCTGTAACCTTCATGTACTCGGTTCTGCCGCCATCCTTCCCTTTCTCTGTTGATGTGGGTTTGAATGAGAGCATGTATGGCCTCCCTCTGGGGGGACGTCTGTGCTGGGCTGCGATCGGTTGTGTCTGACTCATTGTGACCCAATGGCCCCTCTGTCCATGGGATTCTCCAGGCAAGAATACCGGAGAGGGTTGCCATTTCCTTCTCCAGGGGATCTTCCTGGATCACAGAACCATGTCTCCTCCATTGGCAGGTGGATTCTTTACCATTGGAAGCCCAGGTGGTAATACTATCCTGGAATATAAAATAAGACAGTGGAGGTGGACAGTCCCTTTTTATTCTGTTGACACTCAACATTTGTATTTTCTCAGTCTCCATCTTCTGTCTTCTGAGTCCATGTCCTTCTGTAAACAATTTCTGCTTGAACTGCTACTGATATTCTGTCAGTAGATGTAGTAAGTACTTATTTTCCAAGTAAATATAACATTTTTGACTAATTCATCTATCTATCTTCCTATATTGACTTTTGCCAAAAATAGTTATATGGCAGCAAGTCTTCTTAGAAGCAGAAGTCAAAATGACTTCTACTTAAATCTTTGTCTGTCTCTTTGGTGTTATAAATCCTGATACTTATAGCGTATTTTTCAAGCTTAAAACTGTTTTTATTTTGTTTACTGTGTGTCTCAGTATTAAGACCTCACTTTGACAAGATAAGCATTCCTTTCTAGTCTTAGTTCAGCTCGGGGCAGTTTTCCAGGCTGCATTTCCTTTGTGCGTTAAAAGATGGGTTGCTCCTAATACCGTTAGGAAATTCTACTTAACCCTGTGTTATCAAGCATTAACAGTTCCAAATATAGACTATATTGGCAGAAAATCTGTATCACTATGAAATGCAAAATATTTGAAGATAAATTTAACAAAATACAGACAAGACTTCTACCCAAATAATGGTAAAATTCACTGAGATAATTAAAGGTAAATACATGGAAATATACCAGTTTCATGGACTGGAAGGCTGAATACTCCGAAGATTCAGTTTTCCCCAAGTAGTTCTATAGATTCAATGCAATCCTAGTTAAAATTCCAGTAAGCTGCAATGTATAAATTAATAAATGGGTTATAAAATTTACTTTAAAATGCAAATGACTTACAAAAAAGAAAAAATATTTTAAAGCTGAGTATAAATATGATTTGTGTAATAATAAATATAGACCAGTAGAATAGAGTCTAGAAATAACCTACACTATAGTGTAGGTTAAGACCAAAGATAATTTAATGAGAAAATGATAAACTTTTCAATAAATGATACTGAAACAGTTAGATATCTATATGGAAAAGCTATGAGCCTTGACCATAACTTTTATAACATATCTAAAAATGTACTCAAAATAAGGCATATATCAAAATAAGATATATTGTAAAAACTAAAATTATATAAACATTTTGGAGAAAACAGAAATAAATCTTTCAACTTTGGAGTACAGTAATTTCTTCGGACACAGAACATAAAAAAATAATGAATTTGATCTCATCAAAATTAAAAACATTTAATTTGAAAGATATGATTTCAAATTAATGATGCTCTTTGAAAGACACCATTAATAAAATAAAAAGGCAAGGTATGACTGGGAAGAAATATTTAAATCCATGTATCTGATATGTTGGACAAGGCAATGGCGACCCACTCCAGTACTCTTGCCTGGAAAAGCCCATGGACGGAGGAGCCTGGTAGGCTGCAGTCCATGGGGTCACGAAAAGAGTCAGACACGACTGAGCGACTTCACTTTCACTTTTTACTTTCATGCATTGGAGAAGGAAATGACAACCCACTCCAGTGTTCTTGCCTGGAGAATCCCAGGGACGGGGGAACTTGGTGGGCTGCCGTCTATGGGGTCGCACAGAATTGGACACAACTAAAGCAACTTAGCAGCAGCAGCATCTGATGTGTATTGCAGGCTTGTATCCATAATATATAAAGAACACCTACAACTCACAACACAAAAATCCATTTACAAATTGGCAAAAGATTTGAGTAGACGTTTCACACAAAAAAACATATAAATTATTAATAAGCATATACAAAATTATCATTATCATTTTTCATCAGGAAAATTAATACTAAAATGATGAGCTGTTATAGACCCATTAGAATGGCTAAAATGAAAAGACTTAACAATATATCAGATTTGGCAAGAATGTGGGGGAACTGGACTTCTCAGACATTGCTGGTAGGAATGTGAAATGAAACAATTACTTCAATACACAATTTGGCATTTTCCTTGTAAAGTTAATCAAACTCATCATTCAACACAAAAACTCTAGATCTACATATTGAAACAAAAGACAAACTTTACATCCAAGCAATAATTGTACATGAGTGCTACAGTAGTAATACTTCTGAATTCAAAACGTCACAAATGTCCATTCCAGGTGGACAGATAGGCAAACTGGTATTTTCAAACAACAGAATACCACTGGCCATAAAAAGGAACAAAATACTATTACTCTAAACAAAATATGGGAATTTCAAAATCCTTATGAAAGTGAAGCTAAAGCTCCAGTACTTTGGCCACCTGATGCAAAGAGCCGGTTCATTAGAAAAGACTCTAATGCTGGGAAATATTGAGGGTGGGAGAATAAGGGGACAACACAGGATGAGATGATTGTATGGCATCATAACTCAGTGGACATGAGTGTGAGCAAGCGCCAGGAGATGGTGAAGGACAAGGAAGCCTGGCGTGCTACAGTCCATGGGGTTGCTGAGTTGGACATGATTGAACGACTGAACAATAACAACAAGGGTGAAAGAAATCAGAAACAAAAGAGTACACATTGCTTAACCCCACTGGTATGAAATTCTAGAATAGGTGAAATTTGTCATAATGAAAAGCAGATCTGTGGTTGCCTGATTCTGGGTTTGAGAAACGCTGTTGATTGCAAAGGGCCTGAGGACAGGTGATGAAATTCTGTATCTTGATTGTGATGATGATTCTATGGCTATGAATAGTTGTCAGAACTACTTGAACTGATTACTTAATGTGCATTTTATTGTACTCAAATTAAGTTGATTAAATAGAGAAGATGAAAGAGGAGGAACAGAGGAAGGAAAAGGGAAAGGAAAAGAAGCTCATGCTGGACCCAGCTCTGTCATGGAGAGGAGCTGTTTTTCTCACATACTCAGAAGAGTAGGTGGTGCTAGTGATAAAGAATCCGCCTGCCAGTGCAGGAGACAGAAGAAATGAGAGTTCGATCCCTGGGTTGGGAAGATCCCCTAGAGAAGGGCATGACCACCCACTCCGGTATTCTTGTCCGGAGAATCCCATCGACAGAGGAGCCTGGCGGGCTACAGTCCATGGGGTCACAAAGAGTCAGACACGACTGAAGTGACTTAGCACGCATGCATGCAGAAGGGTAAGCAGTACCCTGCTTCCTTGGGAGAGTCCCCTGGAGGCAAGATTCCCACAATAAAGGTTTGTGGAGTACTCTTATTCAGATGAACCCGAGACAGTCACAGAAGTTCATGTGGCCCAGCAAGGCTCGGAAGCAGCAGAATTGTCCCATGCCTGGAGAGCGATGAAGGATTAGAAGCCTTTAGCCAACCTCACAGAGCATTATGTAACTCAGGGTGGTGGAGAAGGAGCAGATAAATCTCTTGCAGAGCAGGGGACAGCAAGGAACTCTCAGAGAGGAAAGAGAGGTGACCCAGTGACCCGGGTGTGCGCTGACCATTAGGGGCCATGTGTGATGCCTGCCATGCCAGCATACAGAGGGCGAGGACCAAGTCCTCTCAGTGCCAAAGACTTGGATGATGAAAGCCTTTCACACCTCACACAAAATTCCCCAACTGTCACCTCACAAAATGGGCCGAGGCACGTGATCGAAACTGGGGTGAGTCTGACAAAAATACATTCCATCCATCCCACCTGAGGTTTAAACCGAGATTTGTGCTCTATGGAACTGTGACCCTCAAAGGAATGTTTATTTGTAGATAGGAGTTTTCCTTCTGCTTTTAATGAAGAACGTAATAGAAGTCCCTAGTATTTCAAAAGTCATCCCCTTAGGTAAGTACTCTCATTTAAAAAAAAAAAAAAAAATCTATACGATCAATAAACAGTCCTAGAACTTTGAAAATGTATTTTTATAATGGTAAGAAATCCTGTAGTTCCCATTTTCAACTCCAGTGTGGGTGCCTACCTGTCACAAAAATGATCAAGTAGCATGGTTCGTCTTACGCCAGCCCTGAGAGATTTCTTGCCAATCGGGCACAACTGGGATGGAATGCCCATTGCCAGCCTGTCGTCACGGAAGCCCTTTGACAGACCAGGGGGCAGCTTGTTGAGAAGAGGTGGCAGGAACATGAAGGGAGAAAGAAAGGGGTAGAAACACGGTAGCTATTACAGGAAGTGCAAGAAGAATCAATCATTTCATGTCTCGACAATCAGCTTTAGAATTTGTTTTTCATTATGTATTTATTTGTTTATTTTTGGCTGCTCTGGGACCTTGCTGCTGCGCTCAGGCTTTCTTTAGTCGCAGCGAACGGGGGCTCCTCTCTAGTTGGGACGCAGGGACTTATTCTGGTGGCTTCTTTTTATTGCAGAGACTCTAGGCTGCGGGCTTCAGTAGTTGTGGCTCGCAGGCTCTACAGTGTGATGAATGCCCCAAATCTATGTTAATACATGTGTTTCCTACTTCCCAAAACAATTCAGACCCTCCAGGGAAGATGCACAGAGGAAGTGACATAACTCTCAGGATATTGCAAATGAAAGGTATCAGAAATATGTGTAAGTAGTTGCCCACAGTGCAAGGAAGCATCAGATAGGAGGCAGGATTAACCCTGGGTAGTTACAGGTGATGAATGGTCCATGAGGGATCATTGCTTCTACTCCACCTTGTTTCCAAGCTATTTCTATATATAAAATTGTAGTAATCCCAGAGTGGCTACATATGAAACCTATTTCTGTGTTCATATCAATTTTTGGTCTCTTATTCCTTATTCTGTAATTTATTGCATAGCTAACAATGGATAAACAGTTTTTTTTTTTTCTTTCTGCTGCTTGTGAGTTATTTCATTCCTACCTATAAGCATGGTGTTTTGTAGACAAGTATTCCTCAAGTTGACTGCAAGTATTTTATATAATTTATTGTTCTAATAATTATATAACACTAAACATATTACTTTTTTAAAATAACCATAAGGTTGTCTTAACATTTGTGGCATGAAATAGGCATCTGAGTCAATGGAGACTAGTAGAACATGATTCTTGTGATTTTAAGATTTACTTTTAAATTTGATATACTTGAGAAATGTACAGAATGACAGATTTCCTAAGATAGATGGTGGGTTAGACCAGACTAAGAATATTCTTGCTATTTGAATTCTCCAATTTAAGATCCTGGGGCTTCCCTCAGGGCTCCGATGGTAAAGAAACTGCCTTCCATGTGAGAGACACAGGTTTGATCCCTGGGTCGGGAATATCCCCTGGAGAAGGAAATGTTTACCCACTCCAATGTTCTTGCCTGGAGAATTCCATGGACAGAGGAACCTGGCGGGCTGCAGTCCACAGGCTTGCAAAGAGCCAGACATGACTGGGAGACTAACACACACATTTAAGATTCTGAAATCCATTCTATAAAGCAGCGATTCTTAACAAGGGGGTGGGGGTCACAGGGGGCCATGAGCCTGGCATCACCCTAAAGGTAAAATATTATTAGTGTTTGGGGAGGTTTTTTAGATTTCACATGTTCTCTCTACCTCACTGACCTCTGATTCGCCTACAGGGAGAGGGTCTATATACTGAAAAATCCCTTGGGTATTTTACTATGCTTATGATGTATCCTCTACTCCCATCCTTAATCTCCACATCTCCAGAATGCTTACTCATTAGAGGGCCTTCACCAAGCAGCAGTCGGGGGGAAGGGGAAAGGAACCAGCCTTTATCGAGCCCTGTGTGTGCGCCAGTTGCTGGACTGATGGCCAGTTTTCATACAATGGAGCTCTGGAGGGTCTGCTATAACGATATCCTTGGAATCTCTTAAATTTTGTTCCCTCAAGTAAGATTCAGGGAATTAGTCAGCATTCAGTGATTCTAACAAGTGAATGATAAGTTGCCCCCAGAGATACTGGAGGAGGGTATGATCACCCCCCAAATGGTGTCATTTTGCAGTGTTTTGTATGAAGGCGTTAAGTGACTGGTGGACTTAGGGAGGATGGTTGGCTTAGCCATATGGTTCACAGGAACTTTCCTGGCCGTTCAGTGGTTAGAACTCTGTGCATCCACTGTGGGGGACAACAGGTTCCATCCCTGGCTGGGAACTAAGATCCCACATGCCATATGGTGTGACCAATAAAATAAAATAATAAATGTATATATCTTAAATTATATTTTATTAAAAAAAAATTTTAAGCAATACATCTTACAGCAGAAGTGCCCCACAAGCTGCTGACTAACTTAAATTTGTGATTATTCAAAAGCACTATAAGACAAAAAATCTGGGAAATTGCTTATTTTATTCAATCCATAAGCAATTAAGATTCATTTATTGAGTTTAATATTAAGACAATAGGTGAAAAGGTGGTAATATTGTCTTTTTCTCTAAGGTTTGATTTATGTATCTCATATTCCCCAACTGAAAATGGTGGCCGATACATCTTTATATCTCCTCCATATAATTAAAATATACTACTGTTTAATGATAATGAGAAATAAATTAGTGGCATATATTCTTAGAGATTAGAAATTTCACACTGACAACATATAAACCACAGCCTGCTGACAGACACATGGCATGTCTGACCAGTATTTTGTTTTTTAAAATATGAATGTATTTCTGAAATTCTATCTATGAATATTTTTATAGGTATCTCTAAAGATTAGGGTGATTTTCTAATATGACCTTCATTAACCTTATCATATATTTAAAAATCAACAATAATTCCTTGATATCAAATATCCAGGCAGCAACTCATAAATGTTGTAATTTTAAAAATGCTTTATTTATTTTTTATTGAGATATAATGTTATTAGTTTCAGGTATACAACATAAGTTTCAATATTTGTTAAATTTGCAAAAAGATCACCATACTCAGGAATTGAACCTAGTCTTCTGCATTGCAGGCAGATTCTTTACCAGTTGAACCACCAAGGAAGCCACATAAATGTTATAATTTTTAAAGTTTTATTTATTTGTATTGGGATATAATTGAGATATAATGCTATATTAATTTTGGGTGTACAACAGAAGATTCAGTATTGTATAATTTGCAAAGTGATCACCATAATAAGTCTAGTTAACATTCATAACTGCATATAGTTATGAATTTTTTTTCTTGTTTATAATTTTAAAAAATCAAGATCTATAGAGGTTTACACATTGCAGCTGGTTGATGTACCTTTTAAACTTCCTTTGGTCTGTAAATTCCCCCTCCATGTTCTTTTTTTTCTCTCACAATTATTTCTTGAAGAAACTGTGTTGTGGGCCCTAAAGTTTCCTACAAGGTTGGGTTTTGTTGATTGCATCCCCATGGTGTAATTTAATGAGTTCCTGAGTTCTCTGTGTTCTTGTAAATTGGAAGCAGGAGGATCTAGAAGTTATATTCTGTTCGTTGTGATTTATTTACTTTTTTTATAGGATCACTTCTTAAGTTTTCCATCATCTTTCTCTTTGTGATTTTATCAACCAATGACAATTCATGCCTAGATACTATAGCAGCATTTTTTTGAGGGGGCCCCCATAGTGAGGCATGAGAGATCTTAGTTCTCCCATCAGGGATTGAACCCATGTCCCCTACAGTGGAAGAGCAGAGTCTTCACCACTGGAAGCCAGGGAAGCTCCCTGCAACAATTTTTTTAAATGAAAAATTTCACAAAAATACCTGGATACATAACCTGCTTGGGGAAAAAAAACCAAAGAGTCCTTTAAAAATTAGAAAGGGCTAAGTAGCAACTACCCACCTACCCACTTCAGTTGGTGTAGGTATTCTTTTGATGCAACAGTCCTCACAAATCCACTCTTCACACTGGTCCACATTTGGCCCACTGTCTCATTTATATCAAGTTTCCCTGGTGGCTCAGCTGGTAAAGAAACTGTCTACAATGTGGGAGACCTGGATTTGATCCCTGGGTTGGGAAGATCCCCTGGAGAAGGGAAAGGCTACCCACTCCAGTATTTTGGCCTGGAGAATTCCATGGACTGTATTGTCCATGGGCTCACAAAGAATCAGACACAACTGAGTGACTTTCACTTCACTCATTTATATCAGCTGCCAATCTCCTGTAAGGACTTAAGTTTGTATTATTAACTTTTAATATTGACCATTCTGCTGTAATGAAAACAAGATAGAGACTTGAAGGTGTTTTCGCTTTTTTTTTTTTAATGAAAGCAAGTATACAAAGAAGAACAATTAAAGAAGAGCAAGGAAGAAATAAGTTATTGGGGAAAATACTCCATTAAAGAAATGGAGATGATTTTTGGTGGTAGATAAAAAGTAGTAAATATGAACAACTAGTAAATCAAATGTATCGTGTAGTTAAGGATTTATAATTTGAATATTTACTATGTCAAAATGACATCTCAAGGAGAATTTAGCAATATCTCAAAAATTTATCTAGCAAGGACTGAAATATTTTCTGTCCAGGCTAAAATCATGATAGGTTTAATTTACTCCAGTCTGGTAGTATCAAGGTATCATTTTCCAAATACAGCGTTGCTCTGCCAAGATTTAAATTATTTTAGTCAAAATCAATTGCTTCTCCATCTGTCTTTCCTTCATCCTTTAGTTATGAAACCCTTACAGTAAGATGCCTTTAGGTTTTCAAAATAAGTTCTCTGATCATCAGTCTGACTCACTTGCATATAAATACAAAGAGTTTTTTAAACCATAAACAGTGTTTCAGGAAAGAAAGGAAAATTAGAGTAAATTGTTGTTAGAAAGCTCATTGAAACCCATTAAAACAATGAAAAGAAAAGTATTCTCCAGCCTGGTTAATCTCAACGGTGAAATAGTGAAATCATTTTGAAATGGTACAATCACTTTGCTCCTAGACAGTCTTCTGTTCCATTATCTTGGTTTTTTATACTCCCCGTCTGCTCTGAATAATGAGCCCAACAGATGTTAAAATAGTATTTCTTTACTTATAGGAAACTATATTCACACTATCAGCATTTTGAGGAAAGAGTAGAATTAAACTAAAGCGTTATTAACAATAACATTTTGTGTAGTATTCTAAGCAGAGAAAGCTCATTAAGAATGTCCTCAACAACCCCTGCAGTGATCCCTGGGGTGATTTCTAGAGGAATTATTTGTCCTGCAAATTAACTTGTAGGGGTTCTGTGTTTATTTGCCCATAAGAGCCACTAAACGAAACTTATTCTCAGAGAAGGAAAGCCATAGGGGAAAATGTTAATAATATTTTATGTATTTGGACATTGCAGCCAAGCCCATTTGGCATAGATTAATTCATTAAATAAGCACTTATTTGTGTGAAAATATAAAGTATATGACACTTGTTCTTCAAGAGCAAACAAGTTGTTGACAGTGACAAAATAAAAGAATGAGTTACACTAAATGGGATAAATGTTAATAAAACACAGATAAACTGGTGCTAGAACGCAGATGAAATAATGAATTAATTTGCCTGAGGGAGCCAAGGAAATACTTACGAAAGAAGTAAATTTTGAACTGAGATGTAAAGAATGAATGACAAGGAGTACATTAGGCTGAGAAGAGAAGAGAGAACCAGTGTAAACGGGCAAAGAAATTAACTGACATGCATGTCATATATAACAGTGAGTAAAATATAAGACTTTTTAATATAAAATCATATGGGTGTTTGCTGGATTGAGTTCACAGTGTCAGAGTTGGCATCTCTGAATTTCTGTTGGTCCCTCAGACTTGTAATTTCAAAGTTACCAAACAGCTGCTATAGCTACAGAAGCCACATAAACAAAGTAGGAAGATTATATCAAGGATTTTTTTCAGCACTGTTGGTCTTTGTTTGTCATGAAAATAAAACTTTTCATGGAAATGACCAGTAGAGTCAGTTCATGAACTCATGAAGTCACTTTCAGATACTGCTATGCATCACCCAGTGAAAATATAAAAAATATATATAAATTAAGAAAGACCTTTTATGATAGTCTAAGGATCCAGCTCAATCTAAAAAACATTAGGAGACATTGAAGGTGCTTTGTTTGTTTGTTTCAAGAAGGGACAAGACAACAGCATTGTGTGACAGCTTTTTAAACAATTATCATTTGTGCCTTTGATAAACATTTATTGAGCACCATGCCATACCTCTGCAAAGCTGTGATTTTCTGCAGCGCAAGATAAAATGGCATGAAGAGGTCCCAAATTTCCAGCAGATCAATTAGAATTACCAGTGAGGATTTTTCAAACTATAGTCTTCCCCTCTTCTGATAAACCTCAATAAAAAGAGTTCCACTGTGTTTGAAATCCCTGCACTAATGATCACTTTTATTGCCAGGACTCCACAGTATGCCTCATCACAGATGAGGCAGAAAAGAGTGCATAACCACTCTTTTAAAAGACTATTCCTGAATGTGAATTGAACAATAATTATCCCTTTGAAAAGAACTGAAAAAAGCAAGTGCTCAAGGTTTATATTTTGGTATAGTAGAGGGAAAAGATAAAATAAAACACTTGATTGTATCACTTTTCTACAGAAATACAATTCTCTCCCATGTTTATATTTTTCCTATAGACTGAGGTACAGAACAGAACCTAATCCTTCAGTCTATTGAACTGCCTGTAAACACAGATTTCTGATGCCCTTTCTATATGTGAAGCCCATCTTATCTTGAGGTACCAGTATTGTTAAGATCACATTACAAACATGGGTCCTTCCCCACTGGGGTCAAACCAAGAATAAAAACAATGAGATAATTCCTTAAGTAATTCCAAAATCTTATTTAAATCATGTAAGCCTTTTGTGTGCTGCACTTTAAAAAGCCATAGCACTATTTACCCTCAAAATTGAAAAAAAGTCTACACTAAATTGTTGATTGTTAGTCGGTATAGTCTGATAATTTGTCCTTTGTGAAACATTCAAAGTTTTATAGATTTAAGAAAAGCCAGGAAAAGCTACATATTCAGCCAGATTAGTCTAGTGTGTAAATTACATCCTGGGAATGAATTAGGTATGTTGAGCAGAGCGTTAACTCTTTCTGGTCACAGGGGTGTCATTGAGGAAATTCCTGCTCTGGGATGGTGGAAGGCACCCCTGGGCCCAAAAAGAGTTAGAATATTTCCCCACTTATGAAACTAACTCCCTATTAGTGATTTATACAGACAGTGTTGCTAATTAGCATTGTTAATGTTCTATTAGAATGTGTTTGCTATTTTTTTTAAAATCAGTGAAAGATGAAGGTTTTAGATGCCAAATTTACTTAAGCTGAATGTGGAGAAACATGATTCCTCTTGGTATAGATATTATTTTAAAAAAGAAAAGTGAAGGCATCGCTTGATCAAATAAGTTCGACAAACACAATGTTACAAAAAGTTAAGGAAGTTGTCTTAATGAACAAATCTGTACTGCTTAGTAGAGTACAATGAATTTGTGATCTTCCAGAGATGAAATGTGCTACATAGCATGTCTCAAATATAGATAGATGACCAAGTTATTTTAATTTTTAAAAATATTCATGATCATCTTGCAAAATACTAGGTCTTAGAAAACATCTGGTAGGAAACAGCTAGCCTTGTCTACTATAAAATTTTAGTATTTTCAAACCACTCTCCATTTACCAAACACAATCACAGAGTGTTATAGCCGCGTTATACCAAAGGCAGCGCCCATGTTTTCCATCTCTATTCACAGCTGGAGGAACTAGACTAATAAGTCTAAAGGCTTGACAAAATCCACACAAGCAGGTGTAGGAACAGGAATGATAGACTCTTGGACCCTGACATTAAGAGATACTAAAAGCGTGAAATGTTAGTCACTCAGTCATGTTTGACTCTTTTGTGACCCCATGGACTGCAGCCCACCAGGCCCCTTTGTCCATGAGATCTTCTAGGCAAGAACCCTGGAGTGGGTGGCCATGCCCTCCTCCAGGGAATCCTCCCGACCCAGAGATCGAATCCAGGTCTCCTGCATCACAGGCAGATTCTTTATTGTCTGAGCCATCAAGGATGCCCCATAAGAGATGTTGGTAAGATAGTTTAAATGCTCACTTTATGTAATTTTCATTATTATTTTATAATTACATAAGATGAAGTCTTTAGCAGCTCATTTGTATATCTTAGGGTTCTGTTTTATTTCCTATTTAAGAAGTTCCAATATGACCAAGACCATGTCTTTTAAGACCAAAAGACTAAAAAGCTATCAGACTGAAAGAAATAATCTTGGATATAGTGGAACTTCTTAATACAGAAATGAAAACAGAATCTGAAAATGCTCAAATGGACTTTTTGATGTTTTAATATGTAATTATAAAATTATAATAAAATCACCTAAAGCCAGTATTTAAACTATAAATAGAGGGAAGTTGAGAAAAACACATGCATTTGGGGAACTATAATTAAACTGAAAAAAATTCAAATAATGGGGCTTCCCAGGTGGTACTGGTGGTAAAGAACCCACCTGCCAATGCAGGACACGTAAGAGACATGGGCTCAGTCCTGGGTCAGGAAGATCTCCTAGAGGAGGACGTGGCAACCCACTCCAGTATTCTCACCTGGAGAATTCCTATAGACAGATAACAGCTAATCATATCATTCCTATGATATGATTAGGGAGGAGCCTGATGGGCTATAGTCCACAGGGTCACAAAGAGTTGGACATGACTAAAGAGACTTCACACAGAGCTGTAAAAAAAGAAAATTAGAAATGTCAATTGTTACCTTTTATCTGCAAATGCCCATTAAAAGTTATTGTTATCTAAATAAGTATTTATGTAATGCTTTCCTTCTCTACACTATGAGGTATTGAAGGGATGTAAAGATAGACTGGATTCAGGCTTTCCTGTGTCCTTGAAACTTTGTGGTTTATAGTAGAGATGATGCATGTATGTAGATAAGAAAATATGAGAAACTAAAGTTTCAAGAAATCATGAGAAAAAACATGAGCTATATAATTCTGGAAATAGTGGAGCCCAGTTGTCATTGGAAGAGAAGAAAGTTGAATTTAGGCAAGGAATCGTCACTGGTCAGACATAAAAAACAAAGAAGGCTAGGTGGTGGCTTGATTGTCAAGGTGCTTGTCTACCACCTGGAAGACATATGTAAATCATATGAAACTAAGCTATCAAGTGAGATGGGGTTGAAAATCTGTGAATTAAAGTGACACATAGAATGAATTTGTAGTTGACAGAAATGTGAGATTACTTCCAGGTGGAGTGACCAGAGAAAGTTTGACTGATCAATGTAGCACTTGAATTAAGCTTCAAAGATCTTGTTGGCTCGTGGTAAAAGATGAGCAGATGGAAAGCATTATAGATAGGTGGAACAACGTTTATTTGTTCAATACATATTTTTGAGTACCTACTATATCCCTACAGTGTTTAGTGACTAAATTACTGAAATAGATAAGATACAGTCCCTACCCTCAAAGAATTCATAGAGTATTAGAAGAGACAGAACCACAAATAGAAGAAAATTGAGAAATTCACATGCATTTAATGGAATATAAATAAACTGGAAAGAATTTAAATCAAAACATCCAGCTGTATGAGACTAGAATTGTGAGTTGGTTCTGACTTCATATCCCTTGCTAGAAAGTTTAGAATATAGCTTCTGAGAAGTTACTAAAATTTTCTGAATAAAATACTGGTAAGCCTGCAGAAACTTGCCATTTCTTCCATTAATATATGGGGTTTACTAGCTGTAGCTCAAGCAATTGTTGTGTTCAAAACACTTTAGAGATAAGTAAAGCATACTCTCTGTTATCAAGTTGCTTATCCTACAGAATTCACTACATGTACACAAGAAAAGCATCAAAAAATTTGCAGGAAAGTTGAATATTGGTGAGACTGCAATAGGTCTGATTACAATAGGCAAGATTACAAAGCAGAAAATAGAGCTTTGAGAAAACCATCAGATTTCAAGTGAAAAATGCAAAGAAAGTATCCCAAGCAGAATTTCCCCCTGAAGTAAGGGCATAAAGAAAGGAAGACACAGAGTAGGTTCTTGGAATGGGATAATAGAAGATAAGACCACCAAAGGAAATTTGATCATCCTAGAGGGCTTTGAATCTCAGAGTAACCTGGTATTTCGTTGTGAGGCAATGGAGAGTCCGCCATGCCAGCCACTGAAGTTTTGTGATTACAAAAAATATATTGTAAAGTGGGTTTAAGAAGATGAATAACTTCCCAAAAGAGTTGCTATGAGGATAAAAGTCTTAATACAGATACAAGGCTTAGAATACATGTCCGATGTGCTCTAGAGTATAGTTTTTTATTAGTGGAAATAGAATTCCAAGTTTTTGTTCTAATATTTTCTCCAAACTTTAATTTCATTTGTTTGTAGGAAAACTCCATTTGTTTATAGAAATATGGTATCTGCTTCTATACAGACTTTACATAACATTTTTTATAATCATTTACCTTTTACAGCTTCTGGATTTCTGACTTGGTTACAAAGAATCCTCTTTCCCAAGATTGTGTAAGTAGTCTCAAGTTTTTTTTCTGAAGATTTTTGTTGCTGTTTTATATTTTGCATTTAAATCTTTAAGTGTAAGAGAGAATTAGTTTTATTTTCTTCCACATGGAGATGGAGTTGTGTTAGTATCACCACTGCATAGCCTGTTTTGTTGTCTCTGAATCCATGAAATGCAATCTTTATATGTTGCCTTCACATATAGGGCAATAGGCTGAACTCTCTGCTCTGTTCCATTGATCTAGTACCTATTCCTAGGCTAATAATACATTGATTTCATTATGGTAGATTCATAATTCTTTCAAATACCTAGTAATGAAAGTCATTTTAACTGCTCTTTCCTTTCATAATTCTCTACACCATGATCGAACATTTATCCTTTCATATAAAATGTAAAGTAGTTTTGTCTAATTCCAGAAAGAAGCATTTTAGAGAATTCTAATTGAAATTGCATTAAACCTAGAGATGAATTTTGGGAGAGATAACACATCTAAGATTCAATCTTCTGCTCTGAGAACAAATATATTCCCAGTTCTTTTAAAATTTGCTTATTTACTTCAGTATTAGTATCTATATATATTAAGTAGTTCTCTTCATATGAGTCTTGTTAACCACCGTGGACAAAATGGTGGTTTATTTTATTTTATTGCATTTCCAATTTCCCATACTTACAGTTAGCATGGGTAAACTGTATTGGTGTTTGTATATTGTATGTTATAATGTATGTTAATTAAGCTGGCCTTGGTTATATGGGGCTCCAGCTGAGCTCAGCTGTGCTTCCATGATGACTGCAGCCCATAGGAGCCCTACTTCAGTATGTGGGCTAATCAAAATCTCTAATAATTATAGAAGATTTGGAGGGGTTGTCCTTTTATCTGTTTGTTTCTAACTAACGGTGTTCTGGACATACAAACATATCATCAGCAAAACCAAACACCTTTCTTCTTTTACAATGCTTTTTCCACTTTTGTATTTTTGGCTTGCTGAATTCACTGATACGGTTGACCGCTTTCTGTGTCCTGATTTTAATGACACGCTTTTAGTGTTGCATTATTTGTTGTCTCAGTGGGCCCCATTTGTCAACTCCATGAGAGAGCTGTCTATCCGCAAGATATCCCTGTGTAGAAATCATACCCCAACTTAGAAACTTGAAACAGTACCATGTATTTCTTTAGGATTCTGTGGATGGTTGACTGAGGCTGGGCATGGTTGGTTGGTTTTTCTGCTGGGCTTGGCTGGGCTCACGGACGTGACTGTTGTCACCAATGGCCCTCTACCTCTGGTGAGGGGAGGTGACAGGAGTCACTTGGTCACACGTCCCTCATCATCCAGCAGGCTGACTTGGGCTCATCCTCTGGTGGCTTTGGGCACCAAGGAAAGTCCTAGCCCACAAGGTTTTTCCAGCCTCCTATTGAGTGACATTTGCTAATACTCCCTTTCCAAAGCAAATCTTCAATGATAGTTCAGAGAGTAAGGGTGAGAGCTTCTAGGGGCATCAAGGGAAGGAAGAGAAACATTTCTGGCCATCTTTGCAGTCAACTACATGAACAGCCCTTTAAATACAGAGGGTGAATTGGAGGACCTGCAAATTGTTATCTGGACCAGGAAGACTTGGAGCACATATCCTGGATCTTTTAGGGTTTGGACAGAGATTCTGCTTTCCTGTGAAATGTGTCGGGAGGAGAGAATGACCACCTCCTGGTACAACAGGGAGGGAGCAACAGGTAAAGAATCAGCTTCCTTCACACTAGTGATAAATAACCCACTTGCCAATGCAGGAGACATGAGATGCAGGTTCAATCCCTGGGTTGGAAAGATCCCCTGGAGAAGGAAATGGCAGCCCACTCCAGTACTCTTGCCTAGAGAATCCCTTGGATAAAGGAGCCTGGTAGGCTACAGTCCATGGGGTTGCAAAGAGTCAGACATGACTGAAGTCTCTTATCACACACATACACGCTTAGCAGTTACTATCATGAAGTTTCTCCAACCTCTAGAAAAATTAGAAGAATGGAAGCTACCTTCTCTTTTTAATTAACTTTAACTCTCACCTGAGCTGTTTAAAAGGGCAAGAAGATTGTAAGAGCGGAAAGCATCCTCTTTTAATTAGCTCACCTTTAGCCTGCTTTTGTTAAAAGGGCAGGAGCTTTTTTGGTAGTATCAGCTTATTGCAAACTGCAGTGATGTTGAAAACTTCACATGCAGGCAAGGCCAGAAGTAAGACCAGTACAAGGGTGACCTGGCTTATGGGAAGGATATGAATAGAGAACAGGATCTTTTAAGAATACCAAAAATGCCCTGGAAGTATGACCAAACTTGGGGTTCATATATTAGGATTTTTGTCAAGTCTTCCTCTAAATGGGTATCTCACTTCTTTTATAACCTGAAGAACAACCTTAAGAACCAACTTACCATATATAGCTTCAAAATTAGCCATTATGGTTTGCTGAAAAATCAGAAACCTCAAGGATTTTTAAGTGGTTCATTTCTTTAGGGAACCCTACTTTATACAAATACTGTTTGACAGTAAAAGGACAAACCGCACGAACTTTAAGGAATCTTAATATATGTATGAATATTTTTAAGTATATTGAACTTTAACTACTTTTAGTAACCCCTTCACCCCATCTGTGAACACATGCTTCTGATGGAGGTGGCCCATGGAAATAGTTCACCCTCATGTCACAGAGATGAGATCCAAATGGTGCCCATCATTTTGGTTCAAAAAGAAATGCAGGGACTTCCCTGGTGATTAAGTGCCTGAAACTTTGCCTTCCAATGCAGGAGGTACGTTTGGGTTCCATCCCTGGTAGGGGACCTAAGATCTCAAATCCCTCATAAGACAGAAGCTGCATTGTAACAAATTCAGTAAAGACTTTAAAAATGTTCCACATTGAAGAAAAATCTTGAGAAAAATACATTCCAGGGAGAGTCCCCATCAATGTCTTCTTAAGTTGTAGCAATGATAGATTTCAAGACCCGTAGATTTCAACACCCTGTCCTTGTGAAGTCTTATAGACAAGCCAATCCGTGGCAATAATGACAGAAGCATTCGATGTGGGGATGCTGAGAAAGTCTTTACGTTACTGGGGTCCTTGGATCCGGATTCTGATATCCAGATGTGTCGCCCACCTTTTTCTGTGATCTGGTTTCTGGTGAGATAAGATGTCAATTTCCCCTTTTGCTTAGCTATTTCAAGGTGCATTTCTTTCTTAGGCAACAGAATTGCTCTGAATTTAATACAATGGACGGGCCAGAGCGCTTGAAATGTGAAAAAACTCAATTCTACATTTTTACTTCTAAGGGAATAATCGTCCTTAAATCTTTTTCCATTTAATTTGTGTTTTTCCTTTATAACTTGGGAAAGAGCTCCTGCACTATACATTTCAAGGTCTTCAGCAGAGTTGTGTTGAGGCGGGGACTTGTGGTACCTGCTCAAAATCTACAGCTGATGAGAACTTTCTGTGGCATACCTGGTTTCAAAGACGCTTGTTTACTGTTAATTTATCTACCCTTGCATAAGGCTGAGAAAAATGTAATATTGTCTCCATGGGAATTTACTCCTTTATGGGAACTGGTTTTGTTTTGCAGGAATTGGTCTCTGGGAGGCTTTTTCCCCTATGAGGCAGTAAAATCTGTGAGAAGCACAGATTACAGCTACTAAAGTCTCAAAGAGGTGGGCAGGGCAGTTCCTCAAATACTCTGAACTAGCATTTTCATTTTGGCTTATTGTTTGTCAAGCAAATTTAAATAAGTTTTGTCTCATTTGGTTTTTAAATAAACGGCATGCTCATAACAGGGAATTTAATTCTTCACAATTTTGGTATTTTCTTAGGTGACGTGATGCGCTAGATCATGTGTCTTGCTATTTTGTGGCCTTCAATCTAAGTGGCTACATGTTTTATTACTGACTGTGCAAATACATCAGTTGGTTTCCTACAGCATAGGTGGATATTTTATTCCATTAAAAAAATTAGTGTATTTTCACTAAAGTTGAAATGCCTGCAACTTTTTGTGTTTTTCATTCATGTTTTGGTTTGAACAACTCTGGGGCTGTACCAAAAATAGCTGGAAAGTAATTTTAAAGACAGTGGGCATATACTGGGACACTGTAATTAGGATGCTATAATCAGGAATACCCACCAACGATCCACCTGTCTGAACTACTGATTGATTTTTGAGGACCCAGGTTTTATGTGAAAATTTCATGAATCTCTTGTTATTGTCTCCCAGAAGTTTCTGGAGTTGGTCCATCTATTTGTAATTTGGCAGTTTTTTTAAACAGATAATTTTATTTATTTATTTATTTTTGACTGCCTTGGGTCTTCACTGCTGTTACAGGCAATTCTCTAGTTGCAGTGCTTGGGCTTCTCACTGCGGTAGCTTCTCTTGTTGCTGAGTATGGGCTCCATAGTTGTGGTGTGTGGGCTAGCTTAGTTATTCCATGGCATGTGGGATCTTCCCAGACCAGGGATTGAACCAGTATCCCCTGCATTACAAGGAGGATTCTTAACCAGTGGACCACCAGAGAAGCCCCAATTTAGTAGATTTTTTATATCAATTTTATTCTGTTTCATTACATTCTTGACTGGCTTTGGGGAAATGGATAAAATATTAAATCAGGGTAATAGGTATCTTTGCATGCTGAAAGGCCTCTGAGGAATGGAAATTAGGTTAAAATATGAATCAGGAAATAGTCAAGTACTAAAATAATCCATTTGATATTTGACCTATTATTTTCAAAAGTAAGTCTTGTTACCTTAATAATTCTTTTACACCCCCAGGGAATAAGGATTTTATTTTGGACCTCTTTCTCCTACAGTGGGGAAATAAGATCTTTAAACTGTTTCTTACAAAGATTCCCAGAAGGGGAGATTGGCACAGATTTGGAGGTGGTGTAAAGTTATGTTGCCTGTATCACTCTGACGCAACAGTGTACATTTTGCCAGCAGTGGGATAGCTGGTTAGGGTTAATAGAGATGGCTCTGTGTTATTAAATGGAGGAGAAAGAAAGAAAGAATTAGCATTAGCACTGCTAACAAACTGAGCAATGACACAATGAGAAAAGGAAATAGATTCAAAAAGTAAGACTCACACAGGCGCTAAAGACCCATAAGGCATACAGAGAAAAAGAGGAATGAGAAAACTTCATAGATAAAACCTCTAAGGCCAGTATTTCTCTAGACAAAGGTGAATAAATTTACTTGTGATGCTAGGAGATTTATGCCTTTGAATTCTTAGGTGTTTCAATAAGGGAATGCCTGAACATTCTTTTTTCAGGAAGCTTGTGCAGTTTCAGATGATAGAGACTTATACTTATTGGAGCCAATTCTATTACTCTTTTTTTCCTCAAGGTCCTGCTTCCTCAGCAGTTCAAGGATGTCAGTTCAGTATCTCTACTGTTCATTTGGTATTACCTCATGGTCATGGCGTGGCTGTCACAGCTTCAGCCATCACTTCTGCATTCAAAGCTGGAAGAAGGAGGATAGACTTTCTAAGTTGTCCATTTACAAAACCAAGATAGTTTGGGTACTTTCAAAGGACACAAAATCTTTCTCAGAACTTGCCCTCTCCAACAGAGTTTCACTTATATTTATTGGCAAAAATTAGATCATATTGCCAGCCCTGACTGTGAGGAAGGCTTGAAAAGTAGGGAAATGTCTATGGGAGACACTTTGGTGTTGGCCTTGTTCTTCAGAAATGCTGTAATCATTGGACCATGTTCTATTCTTGGGATGTGGGAATGAGAAAAGATTACTCCTAGGCATTAACATGACAGAGAGTAGAATCAAGATATTAGAGTGTATGGAATCAGAGCCATTTGCAAACGTACCTGAAGTAATTCTTTTTCTTAAATTATGTCACCTAAATTGAGACTGCCTTCTCAGAGACAAATTATTTTGCACCTGTGGATTCATTTAAAATAATAACTAATGAAATATATAGCATGTTAAAACCTCAATATATTCTAATAGTGCATGTTTATGTCTTAAGAATTTAAGTTCTAAAGAACTTAACAAATATAAACTCCATATATTTTACAAATGATATTTCTTCCTTTTCCCACGCTGAGCTGTTTTCATGAGAATTCCTAGTTTAAAAGCTAAGTTCACAGTAATTGACTCATTATATTTTTGTAATGCAGAGACAAAACGCAACTTTATTGTTTATACACAGCTCTTTTTCAGCTATGCCTGAAGATAATGTCATAATCACTGTCTGTAGGACCATCTTACAATAATCAACAATATTCAGTAAGTGTTCAGTCTCAAATTGTTTACACGGTAGTGAAATCAAAGGGGTGATTTTAAGAAACAAGGAGTTGCTATGACTACTGTTTCCAAAGTGAGATATTAACCACAAATTGATATCTTTTTTTCATCCTTTTAATCTTGGCCATACGGTAAGTAAAACCACAATGATTAAACAAATATTAGAGCATACATACGTGTAGATGAAAATAGATTTGGACAATGCCTCCAGCTCTCCAGGACTGACTTGTTATAGGTCAGAATATATGTATCAGGGATATCCCCAGTGCCTGGAAGTTTTCACTGAACAAAGTTTTGCAGAAGGGAGCTAAGGCAGAGTCGCATATCCAAGGATATAAAACCTCTGGCTCCTCGCAGAAGTTCAGTCCAGAGAAAGAAGATGGAACCAGAGGTGTAAGTTACTGATACAGACTATCGGTTAATGTTATTTTTTGTATTAAAAGACAAAGATGGGGAGATTAGAATTGGCATACACACACTACTATGAATAAGAGTTAAGTAATAAGAACCTGCTGCGTAACACAGGGAACTTTGCCCAGTGGTCTGTGGTGGTCTAAAGGGGAAGGAAATCCAGAACAGAGGAGATACACATCTATGTGTGGCTGATTCATTTTGCTGTACCGCAGAAAATAACACAACATTGTAAAGCAACCACATTCCAATAAAAAGTTTACAAAATAAATAAAGGACAAAAAAGGAAAAAGAAGGATCTGGTTAATATTTTAGGGGAACAAAGTCTGCCGACCCAAAATGTCTCTTTGGCATGCAGATAACTTCTAGCTGAAAATCATTAAGGCTCAAAAGATTCAGGAAGAAATTTCGACATTCTCTCTACCTGCCTAAAGAGTGTACCTAGAGGACCTATTCCAAGAAGGGAGCCACACCACAAGCAACTGTAGTGTGAACTGGCTGTGTAGACAGAAAGGAACCCAGCAGAGTCTGTTAAAATTCCTGGGTCCCACTGTCTCTGCAGGCCCAGCAAACATCTGTTTACCAAATGTTTCCATCTCCATGGAAATTGCCTTCCTTTGCTTTGAAGCCCCAAACCACTACCCCAACATCCTCTTTTTTTCTTAGGTAAAGATACTGTTTGACAGTGAGAGCCTCAGGCATTTTGATGAATCTCTCAGTTTTCCTGGGTCTCTCCTGTGTAGACTAGTTATAAGCTTTGGTGTGATTTTCTCCTGTTAATCTGTCTCATGTCAATTTAATTCATAGACTAAGCAGAAGAACCTAGAATGGTAGAGGAAAATGTCTTCCTCCCTCACCCCGGCATGAAATATCTCCACTTATTTTAAAACAAGTCCAGATCTGAAAGAGACACGTGCACCCCAATGTTCATCGCAGCACTGTTTATAATAGCCAGGACATGGAAGCAACCTAGATGCCCATCAGCAGATGAATGGATAAGGAAGCTGTGGTACATATACACCAAGGAATATTACTCAGCCATTAAAAAGAATTCATTTGAACCAGTCCTAATGAGATGGATGAAGCTGGAGCCCATTATACAGAGTGAAGTAAGCCAGAAAGATAAAGAACATTACAGCATACTGACACATGTATATGGAATTTAGAAAGGTGATAACGATAACCCTATATGCAGAACAGAAAAAGAGACACAGAAATACAGAACAGACTTTTGAACTCTGTGGGAGAATGTGAGGGTGGGATATTTCAAAAGAACAGCATGTATACTATCTATGGTGAAACAGATCACCAGCCCAGGTGGGATGCACGAGACAAGTGCTCCGGCCTGGTGCACTGGGAAGACCCAGAGGAATCGGGTGGAGAGGGAGGTGGGAGGGGGGATCGGGATTGGGAATACATGTAAATCCATGGCTGATTCATATCAATGTATGACAAAACCCACTGGAAAAAAAAATAATAATAATAAAAATAAATAAAAAAATTAAAAAAAATTAAAAAAAGAAAAACAAACAAAAATAAATAAATAAATAAAACAAGTCTTAGGTAGACTTTCCAGGGAGTGTTTACTTCTAATATCAATGGAAGTTTTAGACAGAGCAGTGTTTGTCTGAAAGCATACTTAAAAAATAACATGCAGGCCAACCTCATTTTATTATGCTCTTATTTGCTTCCTTTCACAGATACTTCGTTTTTTTAGGAAGTGAAGGTTGTGACAACCCTACATTAAGCATGTCTATCAGTGCCGTGTTTCCAACATTTGCTCACTTCATGTCCCTGTCACATTTTGATAAGTCTCACAATATTTAAGAACTTTATTATTATTATGTTTGTTATGGTGATCTGTGATGAGTAATTTTTTTACTGAAGTATAGTTGATTTACAATATTCTGTTAGTTTTAAGTGTACAGCAGAGGGATTCAGCTTTTTTCTTCTTTTTGTATTCCATCATAGATTATTACAAGGTATTGAATATAATGCCCTGTGCTATACAGTAAATATTTGTTGTTTATTTTATGTATGGCAGAATAGGAGTTTTTTGAACTCAAAGGCTTTGCTTTTCTACTCAGTATTCATGGTGTCAAGTACAATGATGGACACATAACAGATACTCTATAAATGCTTGTTGAATGAAAGCAGACTTGTCTGAACCAGCAAATCTATGTTATACTGTGTAGAATATGGGGAAGGAGCAAAGATGCTAATATTTTGTTTGAGTCTTTGTTCCATTTTCTATGGAGAAATCCAAGGCTAATATAAGTGCCAATAGCATCTTTCTGACCATTTATATTTCCAGTAATCTTGCACAGGTCATTTAGAGTTTGAAATGTAACCCACCTGTCATCAATAGGGGATATTGCGGGAATAGGCCTGGAAAAAAAAAGAGTATGCATGCAAGATATAGAATTCTCTCAACCGAAATTATTTCTTATTCTTTATGAATATATTGATTTTCATTATATTTCATTATATATTTTCAAATATATATATTTATTTAGATTTGCAAATATATTTCACATATTTCATTATATATTTTCACTACTCATTACTAAGCACCAACTATACGTCAGACATCCTTGCTTACTAGGATGAGTAAGATTGCCATAAAGAAATTCATGATGGAGGAAAATATACTTACAAAGTAAGTATTTAAAAAACATTTTTAGATGAATTATATATGAGTTAATAGGCACATATCCTTATTCTTCATATTCTTGTGAAAGTACAGTGCAAAGAGCAATGTAAAGTGCTCTTGTGAAAGTACAAGCAAAGAGCAGTGTGAAGTGCAATGAGATGCCAAGGCTGAGTGGCAATTAATTGTTTAGGAAGTTGCCATGAACGAAATAATATTTGAGCACCAGAATGAGGTTTCCTGAAACATCACTGCTGCTATTGCTGCTTATCGCTTCAGTTGTGTCCGACTCTGCAACCTCATGGCCTGCCGGGATTCTTTGTTCCAGAGTGCTGGAGTAGGTTGCCATGCCCTTGTCCAGGGGAATCTTTCCAATCCAGGGATCAAACCCCAGTCTCCTGCATTGCAAGCAGATTCTTTGCCACTGTGCTACCAAAGAAGCCCAGAAATATCACTAATGTTCCCCAAAACTACATCCCTCCATTTTCTCTGCTTACTATGCCAAGCATTACTTATCCACACCTTTATATCCACATCTGCAATTTATTTTTCAAAACTTCATTTATTTTAAATTGAAGGATAATTGCTTTACAATATTGTGTTGGTTTCTGCCATACATCAATATAAATAAACTATAGGTATACATATGTGCCCTCCCTCTTGAACTTCCCTCTCAACTCACTGTTTACTTAAGTTTATAAACTTACAACTTTGTTAATTTTGTATTCCTATAAATAGATTTTACAACACCTTAAATGCAGGACTATATTTCCATGATCCTAATACTGAATTATTTCCCTGTGGGTGCTTAACAAATGCTTTCTAGTGCACTGGCATGATCTTCTTACCATCATTTAAACTGGAAGAATCAGGTTCTACATTTGGGAATTTTCACTTTTTTATTAATTTATGATATTGTAAATTACATTGTTTCAAATGTTCTCTAATTCATGTTCTGCTTTTTGATGCATAGTTGTTCATTTAAATTATTTATATCTTCCTTCATATTTCAGTCATTTAAGGCTATAGTATATAAGTAGGATCACCAAACAGCTTCTTAACTTGTTACATATGTCAAGGGAGTAGGACACTGAATTAAGAATTTTTAAATTCCAACGGGATGTCTACATAGAATCGACTGTTATTCCTGTAAAGCCCTTAATGTCCTTTACAGTTTATTAGGAATAATGAATAAGCTATAAGAGGATATGACATAGTCATATCTAGGAACTGGATCATTAGATCAGCAAGAGCTAACCCAGATTCTACTACTTGATTTTACATGAGCTTGAGAAAGCTGTATGAATTCTCTAAATCTCAGTTTTCTCATCTGTGTAGCAGGATGAAGATGATGGTCAGTGATCCAATGAGCATAAATCACTTGGCATAGCATCTGGGCAGATACGTACAAACGGCTAGTTACCACCATAAATGTTGTTATTTATGAGCTGAGATTTCAGTGTTCTGAAAGAGACTATGGGATTAAGGAGACTGCATATCTGGTAGAATATATACTGCTTATTTCATCATAAAATGCTACCTCTGCAATCATATCAAGATTCTTTTCCTTCTGCAAAAGAAAAAGAAAACTTCGTCACAAAATTGATTGCACACCTTTACAGAATAAACCACTTTCACCTGAGGCAACTGAAACTGTTCTGAAATGTTTACCAATTCCTCTACTAATGGGAGTGTAGTATGTGTGTGTGTGTATATATATATATATATATATATATATATACATATATATATATATATATATATATATATATCTCAGATTAAATTCAGTAGAACTTCAGTAAACATATTTTAGATGGTCAAATCATACTTTTGAAGGACTAAATCCAGTTACAAAATAACAATTGGAGATGTATGGTAGATTAGGAAAAAAATAGTTATGAAAAGCTTTGCAAAGATAATTTTTCAATATGAGGTCAATCAACAACCTGTGAATGAATCTTCCACCCTTTGACAGCACATTTGGTACAAGTCAAACTGAGAAAAGTAGATACCGTATCAACAAATAAGCTCTATAATTTTAACATGTTTATAGTAATAACACCTTTATGGATTTGATCATTGTATTAAAAAGGGGGAAATATAGAAAATCAACTTTATTGTTTTTTTAAAATCACTTTGTATAGTGGAATAAACCCCAATTCCATGGCTGTCTATTTAGAGAGCTCATTAGAAATAAGATGGGGATTTACAGCCTTGGTCAAAGTGATCCTGGTTCCTATTAATCTTTCTAAGGTTAAAAGACAAATATCTAGACTTTAACTTGTATGTTTTCTCTAAGGGAATTACCTTTTTAAGTTCTTAAAGATCATAGTTTCTTTTCATACTTTTATACTCTAAAAAATATTTTTATAACCTTACTTAAAGGTTTGGCCTACTAATTCACAAGATCTTTAGAGACTTTTATATCTAAATTATTCCATCCCTAAACTGAAATGTATCCTCGTCTCAGAGTCATTCAAACTTTCATATAACAGCATTTTATTTTTCCATTAGATCTAATAGTTCTTAGAAGCTGGTAAATCTTTCATATGCTTCTAGAGAAAAAAATACAGCTATGTAATTACGTCAATATCTTATCTTTTGTTGTAAGCTATTTTAACAGCATATTACCTAATCTTTAGATTAGTTGACATGAGAGAAAAGGCAGGCATTTGATTTCAATAAAGTTAATTTTTAATTCAAATGTATCTTTACTTTTCAAAGAGAGTGTATTTAACTACAAATGAGTATTTTAATTATTATTGTTAAGGGGATAATGACATTCTCTATTCTTAAGTCTTCACTAAAGAATTACCAAATACTTCATTCCCAAACCACTAAATTATACTTATTAACAGTAGTTAGTTATGATCAGGGTTATAGCCTTCCTTTAGTGAATAAAAGAGTACAGTTGCTATCCAGAGCCCGTTTCTCCTCAAACCATAATGTATTCAGTATTTCTTTAGCATTTCTGTAAAAGAAAAGCTGAGATCTCATGGTGGAGGGGGAGAGAAGAGGAGGAAAAAAACAAGAGGATCAGGAGGAACAGGAAGATGTCAGCTAAGGACAGCCACACTCATCTTCTCTAGCTTCCCAGCCACTACGATTTGGTCCCCAAACTTGAATACCACAGCTTAGCAAAACAAGAAGAGTTAACCAGTCCCACTCCTTAAGAAGTTTAGCAAACATCTAAATTATTTGAGCATTGCCCCAGACTCTACACCTTCTTCCCTACTCACACAGCTTGTCAGGGATGTCTTTCCACTCTCTCTCTCTATAGCACTCTAACCCAAGTCTTGGCAAACACTTTTTCCTCCTTCCAGAGTCCAGTGATGTTGCATTCCATCAACACTGCTTTAGCGATACTTACAGAGGTACCCTGAAAAATGACCCAGCTAGCCCATCCCTTCAACCACTCCACTCTACTACTGATTGACTTACTGGAAAATTTCTCTTCTTTGGCCACCGTGATACCACAGTCTCCTTGTCTGACAATCCATTTTAGGCTCCTTCACTATTTTCTCCTCCAAGTTTCTGAAAGTATTATTATATTCACCAACATTCTACTGCTAAACAAAATCCCACCAAGTAGACAGTTCCCAAAGATCTGGGTTCCCCCTCTTTTCTTTTTCTCTCCTTTAGTAAAATTCATTCACTTTTATTTCCTTGATGGTTATCAACCCTTCCTTTCAGTTCTTAAGCCTATATAGACTTAATATCCATTTCTCTGCTGGATTTTTACACTTGCCTTCTCAGAAATGCCTCAAGCTGAACATGTCAAAACAAATAAGTTTGTACACTTCCTTCTAAAACCTGCTTCTTGTTTTATTCTGATTCTTCAACTTGCTTCAATATCCCTAACAGACTCAGATCAAACTCTCAAACCCCTCCCACTGGTAAGCACCTACATTCTACGCCTGATGTATTTCCTCCTTTTCATTTGCTCTGCCTACCATTCCTCTAGCTCCTGACTTGATTATTTCTTACTTATAGTCATTGTTGTCAGAGTGACTTACTTTAATCTCTTCCTTCTTACAATTCCTTCTAACCTGCTGCCCAAACAATCTCTCTAAAGTAAGCTCCCTCAGTGATTCTCCAATGTCTACATATTAAAGTCTAAATTCCATGTGATTTCTATCTGACACTTGCTTAGTATGGATTTACCTGTGTTCACACTACTGCTTATTAGGCTTGAGCTTCAAGAGACATTCCTGGGACATACCTGTACTTTCAGTCCCACAAATTTTCTCCTCCTCATGCTAAACCCTGTAGCAGGAACGCTTTACCCATCTTTGATGCCACATTGAGGCATTTTGCTTATTTGTTTATCCGTCCTAGCTGGCCCCAACACCACCACTGAGTTACTCTGCAGTACTTCAGTGTATTTGTTCATTCACAGTTTGTTTTTTAACATTTTGAAATTTTTTTCTGAGTGTGAATTTGTTCATTCTACTTCCAGAGCCGAAGGAACTAAAGATTTTGGTTGGTTTGCTTGCTTTTTTAATTTTTTTAAATTGCCATGATATTTTCAGTATGAAGCAAGCTGGAAAAAGATGAAAATGTGTATTGCAATTCTACTAGGTGCTAGGCATTGTATTCAGCGCAGTGAGATATCCTGGCACCACTGTTTGGACTTCCAAACCATTTTTAAAGTTGTATTTCTTTCTTTCTTTTTGGCTGTGCTGGGGCTTCATTGCTGTGTGGGCATTTCTCTAGTCGTGGTGAGCGGGCGCGCCTCCCTAGTTGTGATGCCTGCACTTCTCATTGCTGTCGCTTCTCTTGTTGCAGTGCGCAGACTCTAGGGTACATTGGCTTCAATAGCTACGGCATGAGGGCTCAGTAGTTGCAGCTCCCAGGTTCCTAGAGCACAGGCTCAATAGTAGTGGCACATGGGCTTTCATTGTTCCGTGCCGTGTGTGATCTTCCCTGGTCAAGGATCAAACCCCTGCATCGGCAGATGGATTGTCTACCACTGAGCCACCATACCATTTTAAGCCCTCATGCAATTTTTAATATAATATTTTAATGATAATTATATTGAAGTTGATAAATTTTCCTCCCGAAGTCATTTTCTGGAAATAAGCTCCATTTAGCAATTTAATTTTTATTAATTGATGTAATAACTGCTCAGGTTACTTTTCATTTTCATTAACTTACTAAAATTACTTATTATGTCAGTTTCAATTTTTTCCCACTTAAAGTTTCTAACATTTGATTATTCAATTTTCTGTCCATATCAAATTTTAAAATACTGCAGTTTTCTATTATACATTTGTTGACCATTTTCTCCTACCAAGTCTAACTTATCTAAGTCATATATAGCAATTGAAATGTTGTCTGGAATATGTATTTCTTCTATTTTTCATCAACAAAAAATATTAAAACTTGTAGTTTTAGCCATGTTAATTTAATTTTTTGTTGATTATTGTTACTAATGATGTTTATTATGAGTTGGAAATAACTGATAGTTTTACTGATTCATTAGGTAGGTCATGACAAAATAGTCATTAATTTGGTGAGAGGAAAAGGGGGAAAAGTAGAGAAGAATCTGGGGACATTGACAAACCAACTCACAGGGAGAGACTTATCTATATAGAGAAAGGGAGATAGGCTAGACATTTCTGGTCACCTTGAACTCCCATCTCTGTCTTCTTATCTCAGCAAGATAACAGAGCCTAACAGAGCAGAGCATGGTAATTATAACCATTTGATCCATTAGAGATCAGCATGTCTACATGTGTTAGCATACGTGTGTGTGTAAAAGAAGGATAAAGAGAAAGTCAAATAAGATACAAGGCTCAGAAATACTTTTAACATCTAGCACTTATAATATCAGAGTCAGTCAATCAGTCAGTCATTTCAGTCATTCAGTCGTGTCTGACTCTTTGTGACCCCATGAACCGCAGCACACCAGGCCTCCCTGTCTATCACCAACGCCCGGAGTTTACCCAAACCCATGTCCATTGAGTCAGTGATGCCATCCAACCATCTCATCCTCTGTCATCCCCTTCTCCTCCTGCCTTCAATCTTTCCCAGCATCAGGGTCTTCTCAAATGAGTCAGCTCTTCCCATCAGGTGGCCAAAGTATTGGAGTTTCAGCTTCAACATCAGTCCTTTCAAAGAACACCCAGGACTGATCTCCTTTAGGATGGACTGGTTGGATCTCCTTGCAGTCCAAGGGACTCTCAAGAGTCTTCTCCAACACCACAGTTCAAAAGCATCAATTCTTCAGTACTCAGCTTTCTTTATAACCCAACTCTCACATCCACACATGACTACTGGAAAAACCATAACCTTGACTAGACGGACCTTTGTTGGCAAAGTAATGTCTCTGCTTTTTAATATGCTGTCTAGGTTGGTCATAACTTTTCTTCCAAGGAGTAAGCGTCTTTTAATTACATGGCTGCAATCACCATTTGCAGTGATTTTGGAGCCCAGAAAAATAAAGTCAGCCACTGTTTCCCCGTCTATTTGCCATGAAGTGATGGGACCAGATGCCAAGATCTTAGTTTTCTGAATGTTGAGCTTTAAGCCAACTTTTTCACTCTCCTCTTTCACTTTCATCAAGAGGCTCTTTAGTTCTTCTTCACTTTCTGCCAGAAGGGTGGTGTCATCTGCATATTTGAGGTTATTGATATTTCTCCCAGCAATCTTGATTCCAGCTTGCGCTTCCTCCAGCCCAGTGTTTCTCATGATGTACTTTGCATATAAGTTAAATAAGCAGGGTGACAATATACAGCCTTGACATCCTCCTTTTCCTATTTGGAAACAGTCTGTTGTTCCATGTCCAGTTCTAACTGTTGCTTCTTGAGCAGCATACAGGTTTCTCAAGAGCAGGTCAGGTGGTCTGGTATTCCCATCTCTTTCAGAATTTTCCACAGTTTATTCTGATCCACGCAGTTAATGGCTTTGGCATAGTCAATAAAGCAGAAATAGATGTTTTTCTGGAGCACTCCTGCTTTTTCTATGATCCAGTGAATGTTGGCAATTTGATCTCTGGTCCCTCTGCCTTATCTAAAACCAGTTTGAACATCTGGAACTTCACAGTTCACATATTGCTGAAGCCTGGCTTGGAGAATTTTGAGCATTACTTTACTAGCGTGTGAGATGAGTGCAATTGTGTGGTAGTTTGAGCATTCTTTGGCATTGTCTTCCTTTGGGATTGGAATGAAAACTGACCTTTTTCAGTCCTGTGGCCACTGCTGAGATTTCCAAATTTGCTGACATATTGAGTGCAACACTTCCACAGCATCATCTTTCAAGATTTGAAATAGCTCAGCTGGAATTCCATCACCTCCACTAGCTTTGTTCATAGTGATGCTTCCTAAGGCCCACTTGACTTCACCTTCCAGGATGTCTGGCTGTAGGTGAGTGTGAGTGATCACACCATCATGATTATCTGGGTCATTAAGATCTTTTTTGTACAGTTCTCCTGTGTATTCTTGCCACCTCCTTTTAATATCTTCTGCTTCTGTTAGGTCCATACCATTTCTGTCCTTTATTGAGCACACCTTTACATGAAATGTTCCCTTGGTATCTCTAATTTTCTTGAAGACATCTCTGGTCTTTCCCATTCTATTGTTTTCCTCTGTTTCTTTGCATTGATCACTGAGGATCAATTGATATCAGAGTGAATTATTACTATTAAGAATGAAGACTAACACTCATGGAGGACTTCTTATGTATAGGCACTTCTCTGTGTGTTGACATTCATTATCCCAGATAGTCCTACAGAAACCACATGTGGTCAGCATGACTAGCATCCTCATTGAGAACACTGAAGCACGTAGAGGCTGAGGTGCCCGAGGGAATCCATCTAGAATGGGATGACTGACTTCAGTTAGCTTGTCTACCTCCAGAGACAAGCCTGCCGTATTATACTTAGCACAGACACAGCCTTAGAAAACATTTTGAAAGGTTTTTCCTTTTCAGTTCCTTATTCAATAAGTATGTGAGGTGCAGCACAGTGGCTGACTCAAAGTGAATCCCACAATATGAATGTCTTTCCTTCCTCCCAGTTTACAAAGCCTCCTCTTCTGAACTCGTTTCTCAGTAATTGTTCAGCTTCTTTTGGCCCCAGTAGGTCATTCTACTGAGTTTAGGTTTGTCATAAGATAGAGTTGGTGTACATATGTTTCATCTGAAAAAGTGGATAATATGGAGAATAAATGTTACTGGTTTTGCTGTCATGTCTAATAAACTGTGCTAAGCAATTGCTACACAGGAACTCATTACAAAAGGCTCAAAATTACACTTTTCTTTATCTTCTGGAATTGTTTTGATAAATGTCCCAGCACGTTCGTCCACCTCCTAAACTTGCTGATTGTCCTGGGATGAGGATTTGCTGAGCAGAAAAGGAAATTTCTGCCATCCTCCTGCCAGACCTCACTCCCCTCCCAGCCTTCAGAATAAGCAAAATGTAGGTGTGCCCTCAATTCTTATTCAAAAGACAAGTTTTTACTTTTTTTCTTATGAACAATACTAAGCACCTATTTTTCCCCAGCCTACACCTGAGGAAATGACTCACCTGGGGTTGGATCATATATAGCCCCAAGTCCCTTTGATCTCTTTGGACACAGCTCTTCCCAGGGAAGTAAAATGAGAGAATAAGTGGATGATGTCTTTTTGGGGTGGAGTGTGGGGGGAGAGGTTGGGTTTGATCTTCTTGAATATAAGTAACCTTCAGATTCATCCTTTCCTCAAAAAATGCAATAATGATTTTATGTTTTCCATTCCCCCCCCCTTTTTTTCTGTGAAATTTATTATTTCCATGTTAAAAGATTTTTTTTGAGGGAAGGTTTTTCTTTATCTTTAACCACACAGCGATCCTATACAGCTGACCAAAGCAGGACACCATCAAAAGTCATAAACCTGCCCCATGAGTTCTGTAGCTTTTGCTACAAAGCCCCAGTTGCATACAAACCTCAGGCAATAATGCTTACAAACCTGAGTGCAATAAAACTAATGTAAACAGTCCGTGCAGCAGGAGGGTCAAAGACTGCACAGGGATGACCACGCGTGGTCAACATGTCCCCAGAAGCCAGCACCAGCCAGTCCCCGGAATCAGGGCATTTTTTATGTGCAAAAAAAAAGAAAGAAATCTGAGGGAAAATAAAACATTATCTTTTAAAAAAATATTATTTTTAATGTATTTATTTATTTATTTTTGGCTCTGTTGGATTTTTATTGCTACACAGCTTTTCTTTTTTTTAACTGTGGAGAATGGAGGCTACTCTCTAGATGTGGCATGCAGGCTTCTCATTGCAGTGGCTTTTCTTGCTTCAGATCATGGGCTCTAGGGTTTGTGGGCTTCGGTAGTTGTGGCTCATGGGCTGTAGAGCAGAGGCTCAATAGTTGTGACACTTGGGGCTTGGTTGCCCCATGGCATGTGGGATTTTTCTGGATCAGATTGAACCCATGTGTCCTGCATTGGCAGGTGGACTCTTTACCACTGAGCCACCAAGGGAGCCCAGGATAAAGCATTATCTTGCAGAAAGAACATGACAATCTACTGTCTCTACAGCAATTTTGTTCCTACCTGTATCTGGGGAGGATTTGGGACTCTGATTGTAGAATTAGACATTAAGCTCTCTGAGTCAAGAATCTGGTCCCTACCTAAAGTTTAGTCACCATCCATGCCCAGCACAGTGAATCTTATCCCCTGGGGTCTCCATGAGCAGTCTCTGGGGACAGCTTGCTACAAAACCATAAGCAGCATTTTCTTTAGCTCATGGAATTTAAAAGGACATTAAGAATCCTAACAGTTTGCTCACCACTTGTAAGAAGTCTAGAAAAAATAGGAGTTTTGAACAAAATTCCTACCTAGGAAGCCCTTTAGGGATACGCAGGTGTGTATGAGTCCTTTGATACACTCAAGCCTCCCAGTGGTCCCCAACACAGAATTAGCCTCCGCCTTTGACAGAATGACCAAATGTGTTATGTAAAGTAGCATCTTGACCTGAAGTAGCGCTGCTAGGCATGATAATGCCCCTATAATGTATCCAGTAACATAAAAGATAGGAGGTTCTTATTGTTTTTCTCTAGGCTAAATGGTTTTCCTGTTTTATAAAAACAACCAGCTGCATTTCTTCTTTGAATTGTCTATGATTTTAATTCGCAAACTGGGAAAATTTCTCTCCTGTTACACCTTCCCATCCCTATTGAACTCTAATGACTGGTTTTAAGCTGTCAGGACAGAAATGATATCTGCAGCTGCCTCAGTCACATTGGTGGTTCTTTCGCTCCACATCAAAGCCAACTCCTTTTTCTATTTTTGTGCTCAAATGAGCAAATTAAGAAGAAGGTAAAATGAATAAATCTTCATTACACCCCAGAAAAGAAACTTGTAAACTGCTTACTAAAGCTTTACCAGGCAAATTACATGGAAAGGAAGTCCTTATTACACCAGAAGGTTGGATGACTTTTTTTTAACAATTGGGAAGAGTCCTGAATGTGTAAATACCCTAATTTCACACCTGGCCCAAATATGTCAGGAGGGATCCACCTTTTACTTTTGAAGCATCACTCTGTCTTACTGTAGAATGGAGTAGGTTGTATTTGAAGGTAAGGTTTTAAATAAAACTTTTTTAGACTCCTTAAAATTCTGCTTTCTTATGGTACATATGAGCTCACTCTCTTTTCTCTAAACTTTTTTCATTGCCCACTCTTCTCTCCTCAGTATATATTAAGTAGATAGGCTCATTTTCCTAAGGGTATTTTTATTCCAAGTTTTAAACTCATTTAAATGTTGGGTTTGACAATTTTTTGCCACACTTAATGGTCTGAAAGCAATTATTTGACAGGAAACACTGCTAGTAGGGTGTCAATGGGAATATTGCATTGTCTTCCTCTAAATAAGTTCAACACGCCTTCAATCATTCCTAGCTATTGAATATTATGATAAAAGCATGCATACAGGGTGGCAGTACACAAGTTATTTTTCAAGCTCTCTCAAGATTGTTGCAAGACTTTATTCAGCAAAATTCAGGTTGCCAACCTTTCTTCACAAAACCACATCATGTAAAATCAATGCATGCCAATGACATTCACCCATATTCTCCACAGTGCCATCTAAGCACTCTAAATTAAGAGAATTCTTTTGAATTCAAATGAAATATGGTGTATTTTATTCCATAGAATGTTTTTTACATACAAGCTTATGTAAATTTAAAAGAAATGCATTAGATTAATTATATGATCCTTTAAAGGACAGAATTGCCTGTGTTCTGTATGGATTTTTATTTTTATTTTAATGTTTTCCCTGGTGGGCATCATCAGAGGCCATATTAATTCATGTGTTGTATTTGTGTCAACACGTGCTCAGAAGGTAATGCTAGCTCAACTTTCAGCACAATGTTAAATTTTAGAAATCTTAAGGGAAATTTAGTGGTAACTCCTATTATCAAAAGAAATAGATGGAATCTGGCTCTCCAAATTGTTAACTGTTGACATAGTATGATGGAAGAAATAAAATCATTTCATGCCATTTCACTTAAAAATAACTTTTTCTCAAGATCCACAAATATTTATATACCCCAATACTATTTATCCTAAGATGATCGGAGTATATTCTTTCTTAGAAAAGTAACTGAACAAGTCTGTGATATTTGAGAATTTATGATATGGGACAGGGAGGCCTGGCGTGCCACAGCTCATGGGGTCACAAAGAGTCGGACACGACTGAGCGACTGAACTGAACTGAACTGATGTGGCAATATCTGTGATATTTGGGAACTTCTGATATGGCAATATCTAGAATAAGCTTCAAACTGAAAACTCTTTTATATTCAGTTCCCATAGAGCCAATATCAAGTTACCTTAATCTTTCATGACTCCAGTGATCCGGATGTCTCCTACTCTCCTGTTTTGTTTTGTTTTTTGTTTTTTTTCTGTCTTTCTTTTTTCTAAGCTCTCAGATTACTGTAAGGGGGACAGGGGATCCTACACAGAGACCAGGCTCCTCTCTGCTGTTGACAGGAATGTTCAGGCCTTGCTCGATTCTCCATATCCTCTCTGAACTCTGACTTCACAACACTTTACCTTGTAATCACCTACTATTGCAAGTGTGGGTGCTAAGACTCCAGTTCCAAGGAGCCCTTCTGGATCAGATATTGGTCAAAACCAAGATTTTTTTTTTTTTTTTTTTTGGTTGGCTGGTTGGTCATTTTATTTTGTTTCCATAGGGTGAAATTTATCATAGTTATCTGTCTTATTCAACTTACAAACACAATATTTGTTATATCTGTACATTTTAGCTAGAGAAATAAATAACAAACAATAAATATGATGAAGCAAATTGTATCACATTTTAGAAGGTAAAAAGTGCTAAGAAGAAAAAAGAGCCAATTAAGAGGGATCCAGACTTCATAATGAGGAGGTTACAATTTTTGATAGGGTAGTAAGAGAGTTCACTTCAGTCGCTCAGTTGTGTCCGACTCTTTGAGACCCCATGGACTGCATCATGCCAGGCCTCCCTGTCCATCACCAACTCCCAGATTTTACTCAATCTCAAGTCCATTGAGTCAGTGATGCCATCCAACTATCTCATCCTCTGTCATCCCCATCTCCTCCTGCTTTCAATCTTTCCCAGCATCAGGGTCTTTTCCAATGAGTCAGTTCTTCACATCAGGTGGCCAAAGTATTGGAGTTTCAGCTTCAACATCAGTCCTTCCAATGAATATTCAGGACTGATCTCCTTTAGGATGGACTGGTTGGATCTCCTTGCAGTCCAAGGGACTCTCAAGAGTCTTCTCCAACACCACAGTTCAAAAGCATCAATTCTTCGGTGTTCAGCTTTCTTTATTGCCCAAATCTCACATTTATACATGACTATTTGAAAAACCATAGCCTTGACTAGACGGACCTTTGTTGGCAAAGTAATGTCTTTGCTTTTTAATATGCTGTATAGATTTGTCATAACTTTTCTTCCAAGGAATAAGCGTCTTTTAATTTCATGGCTGCAATCACCATCTACAGTGATTTTGGAGCCCAAGAAAATAAAGTCTGACTCTATTTCCATTGTTTCCCCATCTATTTGCCATGAAGTAATGGGATCAGATGCCAAGATCTTAGTTTTCTGAATGTTAAGCTTTAAGCCAACTTTTTCACTCTCCTCTTTTACTTTCATCAAGAGGCTCTTTAGTTCTTCTTTGCTTTCTGCCATAAGGGTGGTGTCATCTGCATATTTGAGGTTATTGATATTTCTCCCAGCAATCTTGATTCCACCTTGTGCTTCCTCCAGCCCAGCATTTCTCATGATGTTCTCTGCATATAAGTTAAAAAAGCAGGGTGACAATATACAGCCTTGACATACTCCTTTTCCTATTTGGAACCCGTCTGTTTTTCCATGTCCAGTTCTAACTGTTGCTTCCTGACCTGCATACAGGTTTCTCAAGAGGCAGGTCAAGTGGTCTGGTATTCACATCTCTTGAAGAATTTTCCACAGTTTGTGGTGATCCACATAGTCAAAGGCTTTGGAGTAGTCAATAAAGCAAAAATAGATGTTTTTCTGGAACTCTCATTTTTTTTTGATAATCCAACGAATGTTGGCAATTTGATCTCTGGTTTCTCTGCCTTTTCTAAAACCAACTTGAACATCTGGAAGTTCTTGGTTCTCGTATTGCTGAAGCCTGGCTTGGAGAATTTTGAGCATTACTTTGCTAGTGTGTGTGATGACTGTAATTGTGTGGTAATTTGAGCATTCTTTGGCATTGCCTTCCTTTGGGATTGGAATGAAAACTGACCTTTTCCAGTCCTGTGGCCACTGCTGAGATTTCCAAATTTGCTGACATATTGAGTGCAACACTTTCACAGCATCATCTTTTAGGATTTGAAATAGTTTACTGGAATTCCATCACCTCCACTAGCTTTGTTCATAGTGATGCTTCCTTGACTTCACCTTCCAGGATGTCTGGCTCTAGGTTAGTGATCACACACCATCGTGGTTATCTGGGTTGTAAAGATCTTTTTTTGTACAGTTCTTCTGTGTTTTATTGCCACCTCCTTTTAATCTTCTGCTTCTGTTAGGTCCATACCATTTCTGTCCTTTATTGTGCCCATCTTTACATGAAATGTCCCCTTGGTATCTCTACTTTTCTTGAAGAGATCTCTAGTCTTTCCCATTTTATTGTTTTCCTCTATTTCTTTGCACGGATCACTGTAGAAAGCTTTCTTACCTCTTCTTGCTATTCTTTGAATAAAGTAAGAGAAGGCCTCGGCAAAAAATAGCATTTGAGCAAAGACTTATTTTTAATTATAATTCATCAAAGAAAACGAATTCTGAGATATGGTAAATAACTGCAAGAAAACAGAATTACTTAGTCAGTTAGGTAGATAAAGCTAAATTACTGAGTGGTATTTGGTGAGCGTATACTTGGGCATGTGCTTATTAGTAACTCCAAACAGATAGCACCAGGTAACCAGAGCTAGTGAACAGCACTTATTTTTAGGGAAGATTGCTCACCAAGAGAAAAGTTAACGTGTTGGTCCTTATTTATAAATTTGACACTTAACTCCTTCCTTTGGTAAACACAGACTTACTTTGAAAGGACTCAAGCAGATTTTTCTTCTTTTTTTTTTTGGTCTGTTTATCATTGAGAACCACGTTCCTGAGTATTTAAAGATATAAAATTAGCACCTTCATCTCAAAGCCACCAGATTCAATAATGAGAACTACCACCTCAGAGTTCTCCTTCAAAGTCCTGTGGTTTTTCAAGTTTCCTCCCCATTAAAAATTTATATGTGTTGTGCTTAGTCACTCAGTCATGTCCAATTCTTCGTGACCCCATGGACTATAGCCCACCAGGCTCCTCTGTCCTTGGGATTCTTCAGGCAAGAATACTGGAGTGGGTTACCATGCCTTCCTCCAGGGGATCTTCCCATCCCAGGGATCAAACCCAGGTCTCCTGCAAAAAATTTATATATCTGTTTACAATTTTTTTTTTTTGGAAATCTACTCCATTGCCAGAAAAATGTAATCAACAGTACAGTTACCGGAAGTGGACTAACAGGTCAAGTGAACCAGTTAGCAAATACATTTCTAGAAATGCATGCTGTTTTGGATGAGTTATTGATTTCAGCTGTGAACAGTCTATGGGTAACTTGCTTGTTTCATTTTTTAATGCTAACAGACTCATTTGTTAGAACCAGCATGACACATTTTAGAAATACATTTAAAAGTGACTTTTGAACACTTATCTACCAGGTCTGTAAGTGTTTGGAACATTAACTGCAGAACACATGAACAACTATTAATGGATTTTCTCTCTCATAAAAGGAAGAGTCTATGGTACTGTTCTGTGACAAAACAATACAGTTATTGTTATACGGACATCTCGGAAAATAGAGGGAAGAGATGGAAATGAAGCTTCCTACTCTTCAAATCAGCCTTAAGCTGTGCTACTATTTTTTTCAATTGTCCTTGACTATTTTTATTTACTGACATGCCCTGGCATGAAATTAAATAAAATGAATTTGAATTGCGTGTATTTATTACCCTGATTTAGGAACTACTACTAATCAGTAATAAGATCAAGTTTAGAGAGAGGTTTTTTTTTAACCTTTTAAAATTTTTCCTCCCTGAAGTTTGGGGAAGCATGCTTTTGTGTATTGTTCTGGTGACTTGCCAACCTACTCTGAAACTAAGCTGTGTTGCTTCTGGCTATAGAATATAATGTAGTGAGTTTCAGCTTGTATGAAAGGAGAAGTCTATTCCTTGAGGACGCTACTCCCATTTCACCAGGTAAAAAATTTCAGCCTTCCATTATGTGTACCTGTGTCTGTGTGTATATATACATACACACTTAAAGGTATTCTGGTTTTTATAGATGGGATCTATTAATTCTTCTAAAAAAGAGTCTATTTCTTTTATCTGTTAAAATTATAAATATTCCCCACAACCAGTGTTTGACTTCTTTGCAGTGTCTAAAGAAACTCTCAGAAGATTCCTGCTAACATCCAGATGTATGAATTGATGCCATGTTCACAAGTTGGTAAATTTAAGTCAAGTTTAAAGTGTTTGTTAAAATAAAAGAAGTACACTGTCCATTAAGCATACCTGATGCCTAGAATATAAAAGCCAAGTAAAGTACCTCTAGCCAGGCAGTTGTTTTCTCTTTTTACAAATGTTTTTGTTCCTTTTGCTCTTTTTTGGGATGGAGTCTGAAATTGGCTCAAGAAATGTTATTTAAATTCACAATCTCAGTGAGCAGCATTGTTCCAAAATTGAAAGAAACAGTCTCTGAGGAGGCAAACTAAATATTGTGTGAAGAACTTCTCTCTAGGGCAAATATTTCCCATTTTCAGCTTCTAACAACTCAGCCCTCTCCAAGGAAGTTTCCTAATACTTTCATTTATAATCCGAATGATATTTTTGACAGCCTGTCTCCTCCTTTGACCATCCACTTGCCTCTGCCTCTCCAAACATGCGGTCATAGATAGAGGCGTGAACAGACAAAAGGCTTTTCCTGAATTGTGGACATGAGAAGGAAATGGCAACTCACTCCAGTATTCTCGCCTAGAGAATCTCGTGGACAGGGGAGGCTGGTGGACTGCTGTCCATAGGGTCGTACAGAGTCAGACATGACTGAAGCGACTTAGCAGCAGCAGCAGCAGCAGCATATATATATATATATATAAACTTGACTGCAGTGTAGAGTAAGTAGAAAAACAGACTTCCCACTTAGTTATGTAGCATTCTCATATCTCATTAATTTTTTAAATGTTTTAATTGAAGAATAATTGCTTTACAGAATTTTGTGGTTTTCTGTCGTAAATCATCAACAAGAATCAGCCATGGTACACCCATGTCCCCTCCCTCCTGGACCTCCCTCTCATGTCCCTCCCCACCCTACCCTTCAGCCTGTCTCAGAGCTCCTGTTTGAGGTCCCTGAGTCACATAGCAAATTCCCATTGGCTATCTGTTTTACATATGGCCTTGTAAATTTCTATGTTACTCTCTCCATACATCTCCCCCTGTCCCTTCTGTCCTCCCACCATGTCCCATAGATCTGTTCTCTAGGTCTGTTTCTCCATCGCTGCCCTGGAAATAAATTCATCAGTGCCATCGCTTCAGATTCCATATATATGTGTCAGTATACAATATTCATATTTCTCTTTCTGACTTACTTCACTCTGTATAATGGGTTCTAGTTTCATCCACCTCATTAGAACAGATTCAAATATGTTCCTTTCTATGGCTGAGTAGTATTCCATTCTATATATGTACCACAGCTTCTTTATCCATTCATCTGTCAATGGATACCTAGGTTGCTTCCATGTTCTAGCTATTGTAAATATTGCTGCAGTGAACATTGAGGTACATGTGTCTTTTTCAGTTTTGATTTCCTCAGGGTATATGCCTACGAGTGGGATTGCCGGGTCATATGGTGGTTTTATTCCTAGCTTTTTAAGGAGTCTCTATACCGTCTTCCATAATGGCTGTATCAGTTTACATTCCCACCAGCAATGCAAGAGTATTCCCTTTTCTCCACATCTTCTCCAACATTTGTTGTTTGTAGACTTTTTGATGATGGCCATTCTGACTGGTGTGAGGTGATATCTCATTGTGGTTTTCATTTGCATTTCTCTAATAATAAGCAATGTTGAGCATCTTTTCATGTGTTTATTAGCCATCTGTGTCTTCTTTGGAGAAATGTCTCTTCAGGTCCCTTTCCCACTTTTTGATTGGGTTGTCTGCTCTTCTGGTATTGAGTCGTATAAGCTGCCTGTATGTTTTGGAAATTAATCCTTTGTCAATTGTTTTCTTTGCTATTATTTTCTCCCATTTGGAGAGTTGTCTTTTCACCTTGTTTCTAGTTTCCTTTGCTGTGCAAAATCTTTTAAGTTTAATTAGGTCCCACTTGTTTATTTTTGCTTTTATTTCCATTACTCTAGAAGGTGGGTCATAGAAGATATTGCTTTGATTTATGTCATCAAGTGCTCTGCCTATGTTCTCCACTATGAGCTTAATAGTTTCTGGTCTTACACTTAGGTCTTTAATCCATTTTGAGTTTATCCTTGTGTATGGTGTTAGGAAGGATTCTAATTTCATTCTTTTACATGTAGCTGTCCAGTTTTCTTGTCACCAACAAGTTGAAGAGGTTATCTTTGCCCCATTGTATATTCTTGCTTTCTTTGTCAAAAATAAGGTACCCATAGGTGTGTGGGTTTATTTCTGGGCTCTCTATTTGTTCCATTGGTATATATTTCTGCTTTTGTGCCATTATCATACTGTCTTGATGACTGTAGCTTTGTAGTATAATTTGAAGTCAAGAAGGTGAATTCCTCCAACTCCATTCTTCTTTCTCAAGACTGCTTTTGCTGTTCAAGATCTTTTGTGTTTCCATATGAATTGTGAAATTTTTATTCTAGTTCTATGAAAAATACCATTGGTAATTTAATAGGGATTGCACTGAATCTGTAGATTGCATTTGGTAGTATAGTTATTTTCACAATATTGATTCTTCCTACCCAGGAACATGGAATATATCTCCATATGTTTGTGTTGTCTTTGATTTCTTTCATCAGTGTCTTATAGTTTTCTGTATACAGGTGTTTTGTCTCCTTAGGTAGGTTTATTTCTAGATATTTTATTCTTTTTGTTGTAATGATAAATGGTGTTGATTCCTTAATTTCTCTTTTTGATTTTTCATTGTTAGTATATAAGAATGCAAGTGATTTCTGTGTATTGACCTTGTACCCCATGACTTTGCTGAATTCGCGGATTAGCTGTAGTAATTTTCTGATAGTTTCTTTGGGGTTTTCTATGGATAGTATCATGTCATCTGGAAACAGTGAAAGTTTTACTCCTTTGCTGATCCAGACTCCTTTTATTTCTTTTCTTATCTAATTGCCATAGCTAGGACTTCCAAAACTAGGTTGAATAATAGTAGTGAGTGGACACCTTGTTTTGTTCCTGATCTTAGAGGGAAAGCTTTTAGTTTTTCAACATTGAGAATGATGTTTGCTGTGGGCTTTTCATATATGGCCTTTACTATGTTGAGGTAGGTTCCTTGTATGCCCATTTTTTGAGACATTTTTATCATAAATGGATGCCGAACCATTTATCATAAATGGTTGTCAAAGGATTTTTCTGCATCAAATGATCACATGTTTTTTATATTTCAATTTGTTGATATGGTGTATCATGTTGATTGATTTGCATATATTGAAAAATCCTTACATCCCTGGAATAAACCCAACTTGATCATGGTGTATGAGCTTTTTAATGTGTTGTTGGATTCTATTTGGTTGAGGATTTTTGCATCTATGTTCATCAGTGATATTGGCCTGTACTTTTCTTTTTTCATGTTATCTTTTCCTGGTTTTGGTATCAGGGTGATTGTGGCCTTGCAGAATGAGTTTGGAAGTGTTCCTTCCTCTGCAATTTTTTGGAAGAGTTTCAGAAAAACAGGCAGCTCCTCTCTAAATGTTTGATAGAATTCCCCTGTGAAGCCATCTGGCCCTGGGCCTTTGTTTTCGGGGAGATTTTTGATCACTGTTTCAATTTCAGTCCTTGTCATTGGGTTGTTCATAATTTCTATTTCTTCCTGGTTCAGTCTTGGGAGGCTAATCTTTTCTAAGTATCTTTCCATTTCCTCTAGGTTGTCAATTTTATTAGCATATAGTTGCTCATAGTATTCTCTTATGATCCTTTATATTTCTGTGTTGTCTGTTGTAACCTCTCCTTTTTCATTTATAATTTTATAGATTTGATTTTTCTCCCTTTTTTTCTTGATGAATCTGACTAGTGGTTTGTCAATTTTGTTTATCTTCTCAAAGAACCAGCTTTTAGTCTTATTAATCTTTGCTATTGTTTCCTTCTTTTTTTTTTTTTTTTTCATTTATTTCTGCTCTGATTTTTATGATCCCCTTTCTTCTGCTGACTTTGGGGTTTTTTATTCTTCTTTTCCAGCTGCTTTAGATGTAGTGTTAGGCTATTTATTCGATTTTTTTCTTGTTTCTTGAAGTATGGTTGTATTGCTATAAACCTCCCTCAGAACTGCTTTCACTGAATCCCATAGGTTTTGGGTTCTCGTGTTTTCATTGTCCTTTGTTTCTAGGAATCTTTTGATTTCTTCTCTTATTTTTCAGTAACCTCTTTGTTATTTAGTTATTTATTATTTTATCATATATATTATTATATATTTTATTATATAGAGTTATTTTGTTATTTATTATTTAATCTCCATAGTTTGTGTTTTTTTGCTGTTTTTTTTTTTTTTTTTCTTGTAGTTGATATCTATTCTTATAGCATTTTGGTCAGAGAAGATACTTGATACAATTTCAATTTTCTTAAATTTATTGCAGCTTGAATTGTGGCCCAAGCCACAGTTTGTGGCTTGATTGTGGCCCAAGATGTGGTCTATCCTGGAGAATGTTCCATGTGCACTTGAGAAGAAAGGGTATTCTTCTGCATTTGGGTGGAAAGTCCTGAAGATATCAATTAGGTCCATTTGCTCTAATGTTTCAAGTTACCTTATTGATTCTCTGTTTTGATGATCTGTCCACTGGTGAAAGTGGGTGTTAAAGTCCCCTACAATTATTGTGTTGCTGTTGATTTCTCCTCTTAATGCCTGTTAGTGTTTGCCTTATGTATTGAGGTGCTCCTATGTTGGGTACATAGACATTTACAATTGTTAAGTCTTCTTCTTGGATTGATTCCTTGATCATTATGTAGTGTCCTTCTTTGTCTCTTATAATATTCTTTATTTTAAAGTCTATTTTGTCTGAAATAAGGATTGCCATTCCAGCTTTCTTTTGATTTCCATTCACATAGAATATCTTTTTCCTTCCTTTTACTTTCAATCTGTATGTGTCTCTAGATCAGAAGTGGGTCTCCTGTAGGCAGCATATAAGTGGGCCCTGTTTTTGTATCCATTCAGTCAGTCTGTATCTTTTGGTTGGTGCATTTAATCTGTTTACATTTAAAGTAATTATTGATGCATATGTTCCTATTGGCATTTTCTTGATTGTTTTGGGTTTGTTTTATAGGTCTTTCCTTTCTCTTGTGTTTACTGGCTATGAGAGTCCCTTTCGTATTTGTTGCAAGGCTGGTTTGGTGGTGCTGAATTCTCTTAACTTCTGCTTGTCTGTAAAGCTTTTGATTTCTCCATCAGTTTTGAACGAGGTCTTTGCCAGGTATAGTAATCATGGTTGTAGGCTTTCCTCTTGCAGTACTTTAAATATATCCTGTCATTCCCTTCTGGGAATATAGAGTTTCTTCTGGAAGATCTTCTGTTAATCATATGGGTATTCCCTTGTATGTTACTTCTTGCTCTTCCCTTGCTGCTTTTAACATTCTTTCTTTGTGCTTAATCTCTGTTAGCTTGATTAATATGTGTCTCCATATGTTTCTCCTTGGGTTTGTTTAACCTGTAAGGGACTCTCTCCACTTCTTGAACTTAATTGACTATTTCCTTTCCCATGTTGGGGAAATTTTCAAACATAATTTCTTGAAAAATTTTCTCAGTGCCTTTCTTTTCTTCTTCTTGCTCTGGGACCCGTATAACTCAAATGTTGGTGCATTTAATATTGTCCCAAAGGTCTCTGAGGCTATCTTTAATTCTCTTCATTCCATCCTTTTATTCTGCTCTTCAGCAGTTATTTCCCCCATTCTATCCTCCAGTTCAGTCATGAACGACTGAACTGATCCTCCAGCTCACTTATCCATTCCTCTGCCTCAGTTATTCTGCTATTAGTTCCTTCTAGAGTATTTTTAATTTCAATAATTGTGTTATTCATCTCTGTTTGCTTATTCTTTATTTCTTCTATGTCCTTGATGATTGTATTAACTGTGTTAAATGCTTCCTGCATTTTCTCCATTCTATTTTCAAGTTTTCAGAGCATCTTTACTATCACTATTCTAAATTCTCTTTCAGGGAGAGTATTTATTTCCTCTTCATTTATTTGGTTTTTTGAGTTTCTACCTTGCTCTTTCATTGGTGCTGTATTTCTGTCTTTTCGTCTTTTTTTTTTTTTTCCCTAATTTGCTTCACTTGAAGTCTCCTTTCCCCAGGCTTTAGGGTTGTATTACTTCTTCCTTTTGAGTTTTGCCCTGGGAGGGAAATTTTGGTTGGGTGGTTTGTGTTGCTTTCTTGCTAGGGGTGATTTGTGCCTGTGCTCTAGTGGGAGGAGTTCAAGTAGGTAATTACAGAAATACTGGGACATATATACACACACTTTCACACATACAGTTATAACCAAGGTGTTCTAAAGAAGAGAGTACAGGAGATTGACTTGGTGAGCAAGGGAAACCAGACGTGATACCAACCAGTTGAAAGCAGAGTTAACCAATGCTCAGTCTGGAAATCTGAGCATGATCGAGGGTCAGCTGGGGAATATAGCATAGAGAGCTCAATAATGTAACTTACTTGGTGAAAGAAGGAAAAGTGAAGGGGAATGGGGAGGATAAAAAAAGAGAGAGAGAGAAGAAAGAGGAGAGGGGAGGGAAAAAAGAAGAGGAGGGGTGGAGAAGAGGACTGAAAAAAGAGACATAAAAAAATAGAAAAGCAAAAATGAATAGATGTATGTTGAAAAAGATTTATGTATATTCAGGAATAGCTACAGCCAGTAAAGAACTGTAGGAAAAGCAGTTGAATATATTAAAAACAAAATCCAAAATACTCATTAAGAACAAAGGGGGAAAAAAGCGAGAAAGAGGAAAAAGAATCTTAAAGTGAATTTTTTTCTTTATTTTTTTGAAAAGAAACACAAGAAGAAAACTCCACAGCACCACAAAAGGCTAATATGGAGGTGGAAATGCGTAGGGGGGATAAGCCATGTGATTTATAAGAAAAAAGAAGAAAAATATCTTAAAATGATTTTTTTTAACAAGGAAAACTCCACAACACCCTTCAAAGCTAATGTGATGATGGAAATATGTTGGGGAATAAACAGTGTGATTTATAAAAAGAAAGAATCTTAAAATGAATTTTTAAAAAAATTTTTTATAACAAGAAAAGCAAAGAGGAAAACTCCACAACACCACTAAAGATTAGTGTAAAGGTGGAGATATGTTGGGGGAATAAACAGTGTGATTTATAAAAGAAAAAATGAAAATAAAGAAAAAAGTTTAAAAAAGGTTCTCAGGGCTGTAGCTCTTGGTTGTGGACTCTGCTCGCATGCTTGGGGTTGGGTTTATCCTGTGATGTTTTCCTGGTGGGGGGAGCTTGTGCCTGTGTTCTGGTTGATGGAGCTGGATCTCCTCTCTCTGAAGGGCAGTACGGTGTCCAGTAGTAGGTTTTGGAGGGTCTGTGGGTTCGGTATGCCTTTGGGCAGTCCATCTAGCTTTTGCAGTGTTAGGCGCCTCTGTTTCCGCAGCTGCTTCACGGTGGCCCTCTGAGCATATCTGCAGTGCCGCCAGCCCCATACTTGGCCCTGGGATCATTGCTCATGCCTCTGTTTCCTTGTCCCGCCCTGCGCTGCTGGCCGGAACTTTTGCTAGGTAGGTGCTTGCGTGGATCCTTCTGCATGGCGGCGACTTGTGCAGGCTTCCCTTAGCCCCCTAAGCTCACCCTCTGGGTCGCAGGGCTTGTGTGCAATTGATTTGGCTCCCCAGGCCTGTCCTTTGCTTCACAGGGCTTGTGTGCATTTGTCCCAGGTTCCGGGGCGTGCACGTTGCGTTGCCCTTTGCACTGGCTGTGTTTGCGGCGTCACACTCGGCTACCTGGGCCCGCCCTCTGTGCTGCAAGGGTTGTGTGTGCTGGCTGAGTTTGCATGCTGTGCCACTCTTGGCTCCCCGAGCTCGCGCCCAGTGTCTGTTTGGGGCCACAGTCCAGGAGCTGTTAATGGGCTGAGAAGCGCAGCTTTCTCTGTTGATGGCCCTCCAAATCCCTGCATTGCCTGGTTTTCCGGAGACTTCGCAGCTCCTCTTTGGGCCCGCCTGTGAGGGAGTTTTCCGTTGCATGGGAACCCCTCCTGTTTCAGGGCTCATTCCCTCCCTTGGGGCACAAGCTCCTGCCTAGAAGTTCTCCTTCTTTCCCTTTTGATGTCTCCCTCCTCTCTGCTACCTCATTTCAGGAAGCTTAATCTGTCCCCCTGGAGGTCTAGGGTCTTCTACTGTCGCTTAGAAGTTGCTTTGTAGGAGTTGTTTCCTGTCTTGATGAGTTTTTGATGTATTTCAGGGAGGCTGGAGATCTCCCCGTCCTACTCCTCTGCCATCTTCTTCCATCCCTCCCATTAATTTTTGAGCCTTTGGGTGCTCAGGATTGCTGCATCATGAGTTTTAACACTCTGACTTTTGTGTGTGATCATATTCCTAGGATTTGGTATATTTCAAGAGATTCCTCTTAATAAGACCTTATATTTGTATAGTTGCATAAGAGTTTACCAAGGAACTGTCATAGGTGTTCCTAACATCTGTTTACCCTGGAAATCAGGAAAGGATTTTGCCCCTATTTGACAATTGATGATGCTGAGTATTGGGCTTCCCAGGTGTTGCTGGTGGTAAAGAACCCACCTGCCAATGCAGGAGACTAAAGAGATGCAGGTTCGATCCCTGAGTTGGGAAGATCGCCTGGAGAAGGAAATGACAACCTTCTCCAGTATTTCTTGTCTGGAGAATCCCTATGGACAGAGGGGCCTGATGGGCTACAGTCCATGGGGTCACAAAGAGTCAGACAGGACTGAAGCGACTTAGCACACACGCACGAGTAAAAGAGAAACCTCCACTCTGCCTGCAATGGAGCATGCCTGCACAATATTATCTAGTCATTACAGGCATTAAAACATCAGTGAGAAAAGAATCAACTTAAAATATGTTATTCTAAATAATATCCAAATGCCTCTATGTCCTACAGTCTTTGGGAGAGAGACAGGTGATATATGTTAGTTGATTTTTTTTTTTTTTCATTTAGAATTTAGTGAGATTTAGGTTACAAGAAATTCTATCCTATTTCCAGGAGACAGAGGAGGACACAGACTTGAGCTGCAAAATAGCTGCATTTTGTCTTTCCTGTTGCCCTTCCTCCATCTCCCTCCATCTTGCCCTATGTCCTCCACGTGATAAGCTGTGAATCCCTTCTTCCTAGCTCCCATGTTAGGCTCAGCTTCTCCAAACTTCACTGTTCATCAGCTGACTCTTTGGGCAGAACAGTTTAGTGTATGGTGAGGTGTTACAGAAGAGCAACGAAAATATCCCAACAGTACTGCCAACTTGCTGACCTCCAGAAGACTTCAGGCTTTTGGTTTTTGTTTTTATCTTTAAACCTCCACATCCTGAATCACATTTACAGGACCACAGAGGAAGCTGGAATATCTGTGGGATTGAATGAAATATGTCACAAAGATTGATGGTAACATTGCTTCTTTTTTATTGCTTCATTGCTTTTAAATCAAGTTGAGTCCTGACCAGATTGTGATGTATGTGTCTGACTTTAGAGGAAGCAGGATGAGTGGACCAAGAGCGTAAAGAGAGAGAATGAGTAGAATGAGACACCAAGGTGAAATGACGGACAAAGTGAGGTTGATCAATGCACCAGTGAACTAATCTCAGCTTTTCTTACAACCATTCATTCCACCATTCATACCCACTCCTGACTGTGTAACTCGCTCAGAACCCCTATGATATTCACTGGGGCTCATGACCCAAAATTTGAAGACCTGCTTAATAACAAAGGCCAGCATATCTTGAGAGATGGTGCTCAATCGTTCAGTTGTGTCTGACTCTCTGCGACCCCATGAACTGTAGTCTGCCAGGTTCCTCTGTCCATGGGATTTTTCCAGGCAAGAATACTGGAGTGGGTTGCCATTTTCTTCTCCAGGGATCCTGAGTAATTACCAAATGCCAGTTACTATACTACGGTGGGTGGGTGGGGCTTCCCTTGTGGCTCAGCTGGTAAAGAATCTGCCTGCAGTGTGGGAGACCTGGGTTTGAGCTCTGGGTTGACAAGATCATCTGGAGAAGGGAAAGGCTACCCACTCCAGTATTCTGGCCTGGAGAATTCCAGGGACTGTATAGTCCATGGGGTTGCAAAGAGTCGGACACGACTGAGTGACTTTCACACACATACCACACTCTTTAAATATATGGTCACATTTAATCCTCTCCACAGAATTAGCCTAATTTGACATGAAGGGAATTGAGACAAAAAGAGGATTAAGAACATTCTGAGCACCACAGGTCCTAAAATAAGGAGAAGAGAAAGCAAGCCAGACAGGTTGGACCCTAGTGGTGAAAACAACCATGTTCTGTGAAAATCTTTGGGTTTCACTGAAATGAGGATTCCATTACCCTCAAAGCTATCCATACTTCCACTGGCTGTTCTGTTTTACAAGAATTTCCTAAGACTATTAGTTTTATATTTTTAAAATGTATTAGCCTTGAAAATATTTCTTCCAATGAAATTATTTCATGTATGTTGCAGTAAAAACAATGTATATTTCCATTTACTTTCATCATAAGACACAACTTAGGATAAACTAAATGCAAGTGTCTTCATACTAAAATGAAGTTACATGAAAATAATACAGCTAGAGAAGTTGTTCTCATTTCATTTTCAGGGAGCAAAAATTCTCATTATTCTAAATGATGTAGTCCTGAGATTGGGCACAGAAATAAAGGCATCCCAAGACATGTTGTAAAGAGCTGACTCATTGGGAAAGACCCTGATGCTGTGAAAGATTGAAGGCTAAAGGAAAAGGGGGTGGTAGAGGATGAGGTGGTTAGATAGCATCACCAACTCAACAGATGTGAATTTTAAACAAACTCCAGGAGATCGTGGAGGACAGAGGAGCCTGAAGTGCTGCAGTCCATGGGGTCACAAAGAATCGGACATGACTCGGTGACTGAGCAACAGCCACATCAAAGGCATGTTACCTTTTATTAGATGAAGCTTCAGGCAAGTGCCTTTTATTCATATTTATACAATGATTATTTACCAATGACTTGGTGACTAAGTAAAAGATCCTAAACACTGATGACATGCTATGCTCATTTCCTTATGTACTATTTGTTTATACCAACAAAAAGACTAGACTCCTACTGGAAAGAAAGGAGGTTGGTAAGATGAACAGGTGGCACCATTGGAGAAGAAGATTTGGAAGCAGCTGAGTCTATTTTAACAGCTCTGTCTAAAATATGGCTTCTCTCCTCACTGCTGGACACAGATCTGACAATAAACAACAGACAGAGTTGGTCCAAACTAATGAGTTTTAATAACTTCATTTGGATTAGAAGAAAAATGGTTTCAGAGACATAAATCTGGGAAAGCATCCGAATTTCCAGAAATAACTAAACTGTGCCAAGGATTTAATGCAGTTAAAATTTTCACCCCAAATTGTTTGTCTAGAGGTGGATACATTATCTGATTGATTCAGTTGCCCCAAAAGTCTGGTATTGTGAAACATTTCTTCAATCGTCAGTATTACCATTAATCACTCAAATTTCTTTGAAATTCCTAGCATTTTAAAGTACATGTATTGTTATTCAGTTGCTCAGTCGTGTCCAACTCTTTGTGACTCCATGGACTGCAGCACACCAGGCTTCCCTGGAGTTTGCTCAAACTGATGTCCATTGAGTCACATGATGCCATCCAACCATCTCATCTTTTGTTACCCCCCTTTCCTCCTGTCCTCAATCTACTCCAGCATTAGGGTCTTTTCCAGTGAGTTGGCTCTTTGCATCAGGTGACCACAGTATTGGAGCCTTACAATATACAAGCATTTTCAACAGTGCTGTGGACGATCTCATGAGATATAGATTTACATATATAATTCTGTCCAAGGTTAAAATATAACTATGCAAAGTTATTTCCATGCTGAGCAATTGTAATAAAATCAGAGTGTTATTTAAGAAAGTTTCCTAATTCCATGTTTCCTTTTAAATCTAATTTGCATTATTATTATGGAAATTAAAACTTTAGCAGTGTTTTCCTTTGTTTATGTCATAGTGCATGGTGTACATTTCCCCCTAAAAATCTATAGTATATTTTCCTCCTTTCAAAGACAAATATATTTTAATACAAAACTAGACTTTAAATAATAATAGTTTTATGCTAGTGTGAGAGCGTATAAATATACAAGGAAGAAAATTGATCAAAAACTAATGAATACAATTCCCGTGGCAGTAAAATGTCAGGAAACTGGTACCATTGATAAATGCTTATGAGAAGAGAGCTCTCATTTTTTCCTGCAGCCAATAAAAAGATGAGGTTTCTTTAGAGAGGAATTCAGTTTTCCCCAAGGACTCAAAGATTGTATTATTTTGCTGCTTATTTGTCAAACAAGAAATGAAGATTTCAGAGTAGGCATAAAATGAGTGAAAGATGAAAACTAAGAAAAACCACTGAAAAAGGGCTTGTGACAATCGGACTTAATCAGGTACCTAGGGACCTGGTAGTACTCTGGGCCTAATTGTGGTCAACAGGGAGAAACTGGGACGTTTGCAATTTTCTTTTGTTTTGGGATTTTTGTTTGTTTGTTTGTTTGTTTCTGCCCACACTGAGTGGTTTGTGGGATCTTTTAGTTCCCTGACCATGAATCAAACCTGCACTCCCTGCAGTGGAATTGCAGAGACCTAACCACTGGACCACCAGGGAAGTCCCAAGAAACTGGTTTCTGAGGAATTTCCATAGGAACCTTCAGGAGAACTTGTGATACTGTGTCTCAGTTTGTGAAAACAAAGCATGGTCATCTGTGAGACCTATAATTTGGAAATGTTAATCTCAAAAATTTTTAAAGGGCCCTAAAGCCCTTGGCAAAAAAAAAAAAAAACAACTCTAAATAAAGATCTAGTAAGGTTCAAAGACCCTCAAAGTGTTTGTGTGGGAAGTAGCTTCAGTTGTGCTTGACTCTTTGCGACCCCATAGACTGTAGGCTCCTCTGTCCATGGAATTCTCCAGGCAAGAATACTGGAGTGGGTGGCCATGCCTTCCTTCAGGGCTCAGACTATTTAATTAAACATTAAAGTGAATGTTTAATTTTAACCAAAATTGAAAATATTCCTGATGAAGGGTAAGACACAGGTACCTAAAGGAAGATGTGCTTGCATCAAAGTCTTTAATGACTTAGATTTTTAATAAATACAGGGAAATATAAAGGAAAAATGAATAATAACAAATGACCAGAAAAATGTAAAACATATAGGTGCTTATCTCTATAAGATGGGTTAATTTTTGTGAGTGTGGTTTTTCATCTTTTGGTTTTTTTCCTGTCTAAAAAATTTTTCCACGGGGATTTACACAGCTTTTAAACTTGGAAATTAACAATAAATGTTATTTTAGAATAGAAATATAAGATCATCACTAAATACAGAGAGTGACACAAACATATAAGAAGTATACAAGGAAGGCTGAGCTACAAAATGAACTTCTTTAGAGAAGGAAGGGAGGGAGAAAGAGAGGTGGAGGAAGATGTTATTCATGAAAACAGCAAGAAATCAAATTAATAAGGAAGAAAAAGCCAAGTAACCACAGGATTGAAGGATGGCTGTTTGTTGGTAGGAAAAGAAATAAAAGTCCTCAATACTAATTGTGTTTTTCTCTCCCTTGTGGCTCAGCTGGTAAAGAATCCACTGCAATGCGGGAGACCTGGGTTCGATCCCTGGGTTGGGAAGATCCCCTGGAGAAGGGAAAGGCTACCCACTCCAGTATTCTGGCCTGGAGAATTCCATGGACTGTATAGTCTATGGGCTTGCAAAGAGTCAGATGTGACTGAGCGACTTTCATCATCACCTTTTCAGTAAAGGAGATTGATCTTTGGAGCAGAACTGAAAAAATAAATATTGAAATGAAGGTCTGGTCTGAGAGAAGAGACTCTTTCAAATAAGATGTCTTCCAAGACAGGGTAATATTGATCAGAAGACAATCTATTGTATTTGAGCAGAAAAATGAATCAGATTTAGTTAATAGAATATAAACATGTAAATTTAGGGGTGCCATTGAAGGAAACAGATAAGATAAGTAGATCAGTCTTCATTGATAAGAATGAGATTCAATCGACTGAGCTAATCTGATTGAGTTTATGTTTCTAAGACTCTCACAGTTGCCTTGGCAATGGGGCTCTTACTCATGCAGAGAGGAGAAAAGCAATGAACGGTAATGTGGACTTCAGCAATGCATGTCCCAGTTAATTCTGTTATCTCAGAACATCAGAAAAAATGTTTGGGAGAGGTTTGTGCTGTGGACAAATGATGAGTTCAGGAATAAATTATAATGGATTCTAAATAAAGGAGATTTTAGTGAGCCTACACTTTCTGAAACATGGCAAGAGCTCTAAATCTGGCCTGTCTGCTGCAGGCACGGTCATGGCACTGGTGAACCAGGTCTTTAGGTGTCTCTCTTGTTTCTGCTGGTCCTCCTTGGTGTGCTGTGTTATATGGGAAAGATCCTCAAGTCTGGGAGGGGTAGATATCTCTTTTTTTTTTTTTTAAAGATAGGTCCTTTTCTTTTTATTTATTTATTTATTTCAGGTTGCGATGGGTCTTCACTGCTGCACAGGCTTTCTCTAGTTGCAGAGAAGGGGGGGCTGCTCTTGGGTTGTGCTGCACAGGCTTCTCTCTGCATTGGCTTCTCTTGTGGAGCACGGGCTCTAGGCATGCAGGCTTCAGTAGTTGCAGCACAAGGGCTCCTTAGTTGTGGCTTTTCAGCCCTAGACCATGCAGGCGTCAGTAGTTATGGCACATGGGCTTAATTGCTCCAAGACGTGTGGGATCTTCCCAGACCAGGGTTCAAACCTGTGTCCCCTGCACTGGGAGGCAGATTCTTTATCTACTGTGCCACCAGGAAGGTCTAAGATCTTTTTTTTTTTTCTTTAACTAATTTTTAATGGAGTACATTTGATTTACAATGTTGTGTTAGTTTCTGCTGTAAGGCAAAGTGATTCAGTTATACGTATACACATATCTACTCTTTTTAAGATTCTTTTCCCATATAGGTCATCACAGAGTACAGTACTGACCTAGTAGGTCCTTATTAGTTATCTATTTTATATATAGTATTGTATACATGTCAATCTCAGTCTTCCAACTTATCCCTCTTCCCGTCCTTCCCTCTTGGTAACCTTAAGTTTGTTCTTTGTATCTGTGATTCTATTTCTGTTTTGTAAATAGGTCCATTTGTCATTTGTATCATTTTTTTTAGATTTAAACAAAAAGGGTAGAGTTCATTTTACTGACAGCTTTGGATAACAAACGAGTTACTGGCCAGTGGGGCAACTTGTTACCTTCATTTCATTTCCTGTGCTCACTGCCACAAAGGAGATTCAGAACCACCTACAAAGATTTGGAAAAGGAGTTGTCATGGAGTGCTTAAAAGTGAGATCATGGCAACACTGTCAGTTATTTTTGAAAAATCTTGGCAAATAAGAGAAGCACTGGGATGTTGCGCATGAGCACATTTCAGCACAATTTTACACACTGGGAGAAAAAAAGGATTAGACAACCTGAGGCTTCACCAATGGCAACTGTTAAAAATCTGGAATGGAAATGGCAACCCACTCCAGTGTTCTTGCCTGGAAAATCCCATGGACAGAGGAGTCTGGGGGGCTACAGTCCATAGGGTCACAAAGAGTCAGACACGACTGAGTGACTTCACTTTTTAGCCTCAGAGCAAAGAACCAGTAAAGCGACTAAACAAAAAGTGGATTGGAATAATGTGGAAAAGAAAGAGTAGCGATGAAAACAACAGTTTGCATCATAACTCCTTTCTTTTTACAATCTGGCAGATAAAGTATGGTAAATGGATATCTATACTTCAGCATAGTTTTGATAACTTTTCTCATTATTTTCTTGTATACAAGGCAGATTAGTATAGCTGTGTCGGGGACCATTTAGAAACATTCAGTTCACTTCAGTAGCTCAGTTGAGTCTGACTCTTTGCAACCCCATAGACCACAGCACGCCAGGCCTTCCTGTCCATCACCAACTCCCAGACCCTACTTAAGCTCATGTCCTTTGAATCAGTGATGCCATCCAACCATCTCATCCTCTGTCGTCCCCTTCTCCTCCTGCCCCCAATCCCTCTCAGCATCAGGGTCTTTTCAAATGAGTCAGCTCTTCGCATCAAGTGGCCAAAGTATTGGAGTTTCAGCTTCAACATCAGTCCTTCCAATGAACATTCAGGACTGATTTCCTTTAGGATGGACTGGTTGGATCTCCTTGCAGTATCCAAGGGACTCTCAAGAGTCTTCTCCAACACCATAGTTCAAAAGCATCAATTCTTTGAAACATTAGTTAACTATACTCATCAAGTTTTGAGCTTTGGAGTGATGTCAAATAGAATAGAGATTTCTAGATGAGAATTCCATCTCACTGTTCTCAGCCTTATATCCTTACATTTGGATAAAGATATAGAGTAGGTTTGAGACTTCCCTGGTGGCTCAGTGGTAAAGAATCCATTTGCAGCATAGGAGACACAGGTTCAATCCCTTATCAAGGAAGATCCCCTGGAGAATGTAACGGCAACCCACTCCAGTATTCTTGCCTGGAGAATCCCATGGACAGGGGAGCCTGGTGGGCTATAGTCTCTAGGGTTGCAAGAGTTGGATACAACTTAGCAACTAAACCACCACCTCTATAGAGTAGGCTCATCAGTTCAAGAATGGCATAAAGTTAGGAAGGACAGTAAATACATTAGAAGATCAAGATCTGAAAACCATTAGGATTTGTGCTGTTAGGTTAAATCCAATAAGATGAACTTAACACAAGAGAACAAAATGCACTCAAATTAAATTAAAAAACCAAGCATCAAATTAAATAGATGAAGAAGACACATTTAGCACAAGCACAAGTGAGGAATAGCAGAATAGTTTTAGTTGAGAGTAAGAATTATATGCATTAATGGGCTGTTTTTAATGAGATATAACTTTAGAAACTTAAGAAAACTATAGCATTTAAGATACAACTGTCTTCATTTATCTAGAGAAATATTCTTTTTATTTTAATATTGAAATATAGTTGTTGTACAATATCATATAAATTATGAGTATATACACAATATAGTTATTCACAGTTTTTAAAGGTTATAATCCATTGTAGCTTATTTTATACCTAATAGTTTCTGCCTCTTAGTACCCCTCCATCCTCCCCTCTCTCACCCACAACCTGATAACCACTAGTTTGTTTAGAGAAACATACCTGAAAACAGGCAGATAGATGGAATGTGTCCAGAGGAAAACCACCAAGTGGAAAAAGGTTAAAGAACCATGAGAAACCAAAAGGTGCTTGAATTTAGATTGTCTATTTTGGAAGAGACTAAGGAAGACATACTGTTCATATTGTTCATGGGGTTCTCAAGGCAAGAATACTGAAGTGATTTGCCCTTCCCTTCTCCAGTGGAATAAGTCCACAGAGTCAAAGCTTTGGTTTTTCCAGTAGTCATGTATGGATGTGAGACTTGGACTATAAAGAATGCTGAGCACCAAAGAATAGATGCTTTTTAACCGTGGTGTTGGATGAGACTCTTGAGAGTCCCTTGGCCTGCAAGGAGATCCAACCTGTCAATCCTAAAGGAAATCAGTCCTGAATATACACTGGAAGGACTGATGCTTAAGCTGAAACTCCAATACTTTGGCCACCTCATGCAAAGAGTTAACTCATCAGAAAAGACGCTGATGCTGGGAGGGATTGGAGGCAGGTGGAGAAGGGGATGACAGAGGATGAGATGGATGGATGGCATCACTGACTCGATGGACATGAGCTTGAGTAAGCTCTGGGAGTTGGTGATGGACAGGGAGGCCTGGCGTGCTGCAGTCCATGGGGTCACAAAGAGTCGGACACAACTGAATGACTGAACTGAACTGACTGAAGGAAGACATCCAAATCCTCACCAATTGTCCAAAGAATGATCACACAGAGCAAGAATTAGACTTTCTTTTTGGCCATAAATGATATCTGAGATCTGTACGTAGAAGCAATGTAGTAGTAAATTTCATAAGGAAAATCATTGCAACAGAGAGGTCAAAAACAGATCATTGCTTAGAGAGAGAAAGTTCTTTTGAAGCACAGAAAATAATTTGGCAAAGATGTTACAGAGAGGATTTAATTCTTCAATGGATAATTGTCAAATCTGGCTCATTTATGGAATCACTATGGGATATATTTTAAATAATAGACTCTTGATTTTTACCCTTACCTACAGTATCAGAGTTTCCAGGGGTGGAGAAGCTTATATTTTTTAAAAAGCATCCTAGCTGACTCAAAAGTTCATCCCAGTTTGACAAGCACTAGGTCTTTCTAAGGTCTCTTCTGAGTCACATTTTACCTGAAGGCAATCAAATTAGTTGGCTGCCAACAAAATCTGTGGTTAAAACCAAGTGTGTATACTTATTATCATTCTTATTTTAGGATAAAGAAACTCCTATGTGAAAGAGATAACACCTATCCAAGTTCACATGGTTAACGCGTCTGACTCTTTGTGACCCCATGAACTACACAGTCCATGGAATTTTCCAGGCCAGAATACTAGAATACTGGAGTGGGTAGCCGTACCCTTCTCCAGGGGATCTTCTCAACCCAGGAATCAAACCCAGGTCTCCCGCATTGCAGGCGGAGTCTTTACCAGCTGAACCACCAGGAAAGTCCAAAGGTGTGACGTGAGACTCTGATTTTGAAAATCTGACTTGAGAACATGTCATAGGAGCCACTTTAATGTGCTGCCTCCTTGATGGGAACATCTGCACAGGTGATATAAATAAAGCAAGCTGAACCAGAGGAGTTTTTTAAAAAGCATCTCTGAAGAGATGATTAAATGCAATTCACTATTTTATATCACACATAAAATTCACACATTTTATATATGCCACCTATATATATTATATCAGTTCAGTTCAGTCGCTCAGTCGTGTCCGACTCTGAGACTCCATGAATTGCAGCATGCCAGGCCTCCCTATCCATCACCAACTCCCAGAGTTTACTCAAACTCATGCCCATCGAGTCGGTGATGCCATCCAACCATCTCATCCTCTGTCGTCCCCTTCTCCTCCTGCCTCCAATCCCTCCCAGCATCAGGGTCTTTTCCAATGAGTCAACTCTTCGCATGAGGTGGCCAAAATACTGGAGTTTCAGCTTCAACATCAGTCCTTACAATGAACACCCAGGACTGATCTCCTTTAGGATGGACTGGTTGGATCTCCTTGCAGTCCAAGGGACTCTCAAGAGTCTTCTCCAACACCACAGTTCAAAAGCATCAATTTTTCGGCACTCAGCTTTCCTCACAGTCTGACTCTCACGTCCATACATGACCACTGGAAAAACTGTAACCTTGACCAGATGGACCTTTGTTGGCAAAGTAATGTCTCTGCTTTTTAATATGCTATCTAGGTTGGTCATAACTTTCCTTGCAAGGAGTAAGCGTCTTTTAATTTCATGGCTGCAATCACCATCTGCAGTGATTTTGGAGCCCCCAACAATAAAGTCTGACACTGTTAACAGTGTCTCCCCATCTATTTCCCATGAGGTGATGGGACCAGATGCATGATCTTAGTTTTCTGAATGGCTTAAAAGTTTTAAGCCAACTTTTTTACTCTCCTCTTTTACCTTCATCAAGAGGCTTTTTAGTTCCTCTTCACTTTCTGCCATAAGGGTGGTGTCATCTGCATATCTGAGGTTATTGATATTTCTCCCAGCAATCTTGATTCCACCTTGTGCTTCTTCCAGCCCAGCGTTTCTCATGATGTCCTCTGCATATAAGTTAAATAAGCAGGGTGGCAATATACAGCCTTGACGTACTCCTTTTCCTATTTGGAACACGTCTGTTGTTCCATGTCCAGTTCTAACTGTTGCTTCCTGACCTGCATACAGGTTTCTCAAGAGGCAGGTCAGGTGGTCTGGTATTCCCATCTCTTTCAGAATTTTCATACATACATGTATATAAGATTTGAGTGATTAAGCCAATAATATAACTGGTATTTTTAAAAATGCTACTTTCAACACATTAAAAAAAATGTTTGTTTTTTTTTTCTTCATGTTTATGTTACCTCATTCTCCCAGCCTCTGGATAGGTGTGTATCCCTTTTATTCTGGTTCTCCCACTCTGTGACATTTTTATTCTAAGTAAGCAGAAATGAAAACTGAAAGGTCCTGGAGGATAGGAGACTTCAGAAGTGATTTTGAAAGGTTATTGGCCCACAGAATTGAAGGATTTCATGGAAGCACTATCAGTGCTGATGATCTGAAGGCGCCACAGAGCCTGGATGAGCCCGACGAGTATAAACTTATTCAAGATTTAAGACCACGGGGTCAAATAAATTATTCTGAGGCTTTATCAATAACAGAAATCACAGTAAATAGATAGCTATTTAATCCTCCTCCTTTCTCCTCAGCTAATCTTACCAGGCTAGAGGTTGTGGCCTCATCTAAATGCCAGCCAGCTAGAGAAGGGTTGCCCATCTATGCCAGATACTACCATATATATATGGTAAGCTCAAGGCACAAACAAGTTAAACAAAACAGCCTTATGTGACAACATTTAGAATCACAGGTCTACTTGAATGTTGTTTTATTTTGTGTTTTTCTACTTAAAGCCGTGAGGATCCTAATGAACAAGTTAAAAATTTTCACAGCTGAAATCGCTTTACTGGTTCTTTGCTCTGAGGCTAAAAAGTGAAGTCACTCAGTCGTGTCTGACTCTTTGTGACCCTATGGACTGTAGCCCCCCAGACTCCTCTGTCCATGGGATTTTCCAGGCAAGAATACTGGAGTGGGTAGCCATGCCCATCTCCAGGGGATCTTCCCAACCCAGGGATTGAATGAGCATCTCCTGCATTGGCATGTGAACATGAATTTGAGTAAACTCCGAGAATTGGTGATGGACAGGGAGGCCTGGCATGCTGCAGTCCATGGGGTTGCAGAGTCAGATATGCCTGAGCGACAACTGAACTGAACTGAACTGAGGAGGCCTTACAAACAGCTGTGAAAAGAAGAGAAGCAAAAGGCAAAGGAGAAAAGGATGATATACCCATTAAAATGCAGAGTTCCAAAGTAGCAAGGAGAGATGAGAAAGCCTTTCTCAGTGACCAGTGCAAAGAAATAGAGGAAAACAATAGAATGGGAAAGACTAGAGATCTCTTCAAGAAAATTAGAGATACCAAGGGGACATTTCATGCAAAGATGGGCTCAATAAAGGACAGAAATGGTATGGACCTAACAGAAGCAGAAGATATTAAGAAGAGGTGGCAGGAATACACAGAAGAACTGTACAAGAAAGATCTTCACGACCCAGATAACCATGATGGTGTGATCACTCATCTAGAGCCAGACATCCTGGAATGCAAAGTCAAGTGGGCCTTAGGAAGCATCTCTATGAACAAAGCTAGTCGAGGTGGTGGAATTCCAGTTTAGCTATTTCAAATCCTGAAAGATGATGCTGTGAAAGTGCTGCGCTCAGTATGCCAGCAAATTTGGAAAACTCAGCAGTGGCCACAGGACTGGAAAAGATCAGTTTTCATTCCAGTCCCAAAGAAAGGCAGTGCTAAAGAATGCTCAAACTACCACACAACTGCACTCATCTCACACGCTAGTAAAGTAATGCTCAAAATTCTCCAAGCCAGGTTTCAACAATACGTGAACCGTGAACTCCCAGATGTTCAAGCTGGATTTAGAAAAGGCTAAATGTGAATCAGAGATCAAATTGCCAACATCCATTGGATCATTGAAAAAGCAAGAGAGTTACAGAAAATCATCCACTTCTGTTGTATTGACTATGCCAAAGTCTTTGACTATGTGGAACACAGTAAACTGTGGGAAATTCTTCAAGAGTTGGGAATCCCAGACCACCTGACCTGCCTCCTAAGAAATCTGCATGCAGGTCAGGAAGCAACAGTTAGAAATGGACATGGAACAAATACTGGTTCCAAATCAGGAAAGGAGTATGTCAAGGCTGTATATTATCGCCCTGCTTATTTAACTTATGTGCAGAGTATATCATGAGAAATGCTCGACTGGATAAAGCACAAGCTGGAATCAAGATTGCCAAGAGAAATATCAATAACCTCAGATATGCAGATGACACCACCCTTATGGCAGAAAGTAAAGAAGAACTAAAGAGCCTCTTGATGAAAGTGAAAGAGGAGAGTGAAAAAGTTGGCTTAAAACTCAACATTCAGAAAACTAAGATCATGGCATCTGGTCCCATCACTTCATGGCAAATAGATGGGGAAACTGAAAACAGTGACAGACCTTATTTTTTGGGCCCCAAAATCACTGCAGATGGTGGCTGCAGTCATGAAATTAAAAGATGCTTACTCCTTGGAAGAAAAGTTAAAACCAACCTAAACAGCATATTAAAAAGCAAAGACACTTTTTTTGCCAACAAAAGTCCATCTAGTCAAAGGTATGGTTTTTCCAGTAGTCAAGTATGGATGTGAGAGTTGGACTTTAAAGAAAGCTGAGTGCCAGAGAATTGATGCTTTTGAACTGTGGTGCTGGAGGAGACTCTTGAGAGTCCCTTGGACTGCAAGGAAATCCAACCAGTCCATCCTAAAGGAGATCAGTCCTGAATATTCATTGGAAGGACTAGTGTTGAAACTGAACCTCCAGTACTTTGGGCACTTGATGCAAAGAACTGACTCATTGGAAAACACCCTGATGCTGGGAAAGATTGAAGGCGGGAGAAGAAGGGGACAACAGAGGATGAGATGGTTGGATGGCATCACTGACTCAATGGACATAAGTTTGAGTAAACTACGGGAGTTTGGTGATGGACAGGAGGCCTTCCCAGTCCATGGGGTTGGGAAGAGCCAGACACGACTCAGTGACTGAACTGAACTGATAAGCAATAGCACATGGTATTTGTCTTTCTTTTTCTGACTCATTTCATCTTGTATGTTATCCATGTTGCTGCAAATGGCATTATTTCTTTTGTTTTATGGCTGAGAAATATTCCATTGTATATGTGTACCACATCATCTTTATCCATTCCTGTCAGTGGACATTTCAGTTGCCTCCATGTCTTTGCTATTGTAAATAGTACTCTGTACATTGGGGTGCATGTATCTTTTTGAATTATGGTTTTCTCTGAATATTTGCCCAGGGGTAGGATTGCTGGATCATGTAGTAGTTGTATTTTTAGTTTTTTAAGGAACCTCCCTACTCTTCTGCATAGTGGCTGTACCAGTTTAGACTTCCACCAACAGTGTAAGAGGGTTCCTTCTACTCCACACCCTTTTCAGCACTTGTTTGTAGAGTTTTTGATGATGGTCATTCTGACCAGTGTGGTAATACTTCATGGTAGTTCTGATTTACATTTCTTTAATAATTAGTGGTGTTTGGACTGCTAAGTGGTGTATAGCATTAAACAAGATTACATTCAGCCTTTAACAATTTAGCTGAGTCATCAACTGCTGTCTTTTCATCTTATCTATGGTGTTATTTTTTGTGCCTCTCACTGCTCTGCCAAAAATCAGAGTAACTTTGGGTCTCTAGGCTTCTAAAGGGACCATTTTAGATTTTAATGCCATTTAACCACTGTGTAGATTTTATTTTATGTCTTTGCAAACATAGATATAATTTTAAAATAGTTTTATACAGTATGTAGTTTGCTTTTTATTTTAGAATAAGAGCCACCTTGTCTTATAAATTTCTATGTCTCCAGTGCAAACAGAATTTCCCTGGTTGAATCTTTTATATACATATATATATATATATATATACACATTTTATATACATATACATATACATACATACATACATATATATATATATATATATAAATATTTGCCTGCACTGGGTCTTATTTGCCACAGGCAGAATTTTGGTCTTCCTAGGGCATAGGAATCTTTACCTGCAACAGGTAAACTCTTAGTTGTGGCATGTAGGGTCCGGTTCCCTGACCAGGGATCAAACTTGGCCCCCACATTGGGAGTGCGTTGTCTTAGCCACTGGAACTACCAGGGAAGTCCCAAATCTTTACTCTTGAGAGATACAGAGTGGAATGTCATAAGGTCTGGGAACTTCTTTAAAATAGTCCAGCAAGGCAGGAGGTGAGTGGGAGGTAGGTGAAACAAGCCAGTGTTGGTATCATGGTTGTGGTTGATGATGTGGGTGTTTGGTAAATGGATGTTCATGAAACTATTCTCTCTACTTTTGTCTATGTTTGAATATAGTTTTCATAATAAAAAGCTTTTTAAAATGGATACTATAAAATTTTAATGCCTTGCTAGCGACGGGTCAGAAAATTGTCTCTAAGTTTTCCAGTGGCAAACACATAAAAGAAAATCTAGTCAGTTATGGAATTCAAAATGTCAGCAAAGAAATGGGAGAAGGGAGAAAATTTTCAAAAGTTCTTTGTTTTAAGACCACACAGAAATCTTTCCTGAGGGTTCTCATAAAGAGAACTCTGGGAAATGTAATAACAAAAAAATGTTCATAAAAAAATCTCCTCTCAACTCAAACAATAATGAATTTCTTAGAACTTTTATTATAGCATTTTCCAAGAAGGGTAGATGACATCACACAGAAGTATAAGGCAACAAAGAGAATTGAACAGATGCCTTGTAAACCTGTGCACATTATCTGGGAAAACACGTGACGTTTCTTTTCCTTCAAATGGTCCTCCTTAAATATTGTTTTTTGTTTTTTTCTAGACTGAGTTTACAACTAATGATACTTAAATACTTCAACCCTCTCTTCAATCTCGCCCCAGAATGACCTCTATATTCACAGGGGAAATTTGTGTAACATCATCAGGAAGGAAACAGGACATGTGGATCTCCTGTTGTCCTCTGGCTGCCAGTGATGATGTCCTGTTCCACTGTCTTCCACTCCTCCTGTAACCCTTTATCTTTCCACAGGCTGTTAGGATGATGGCTTTCAAGTCACTCAGCCCCTTTATCTCTTGCTGGTCCTGTGACCTTGTACCTCAGAAGTATCCTGTAGACATAGGCATTCAGTGGTCTAATTCTCTGACCACCTTTGAGGTCCTCCAGTCCCAGGCTGCCATCATCTGAGAAAGAACACTGACTCAATTCTCGACCTCTCTCTCACCCCATTCAAAGAGCATCTCTTACTGTGTCTCTTTCCACCCTAAACCTAGGGAGCTCTGGTGGGAAAGGAGAGATTTATCCCATGGCTTCTCACTGTGGGAAATCTCCTGTGGGAACACTCTTGTTTTCTTGAATTGTTGCCATGGATTTAGAGTGCCATGAAAATGGCCAGACAAGCAAGGCAAAATTCTTTTTATCTTCTTACCTGCAAATAGTATGTCTATCGCCGTTGCATTCTAATTCAACTCTGGTAGGAGGCAGAATCTTCCCAGGTGGCTCAGTGGTAAAGAATCTGCCTGCCAAGCAGGAAACATGGTTTCAATCCCTGGGTCAGGAAGATCTCCCGGAGAAGGAAATGGCAACCCACTCGAGTATTCTTGCCTGGGAAATCCCAGGGACAAAGGAGCCTGGTGGGCTATATAGTGCATTGGATCACAGGAGAGTTGGACATGACTTTGCAACTAGACAACAGCAAAACTCTAGTTCTCCAAGCCAAAGCCCAGTCATTCAGCATCAAGTTTAAATTTCCTGATTTTGATAAAATTGACAAGCGTGATATTAAATGGTGGAATTCTAAAAATACTCCCTTTTAGATTGGGAGTGAAACAAGGATGGTCATTGTAATCAGTTTTTTTCAACATTATATTGGCAGTCCTAATCAGCAAGGCAAAGAAAGAAAAGATATTAAAAATCATAAATATTAGAAAGGAATGAAACTATATTTGAAGATAATATGACCAAGTATATACTGTATATATAAAGAATCTATATTTTAGAGAAACTAAGTTTCTAACAGAGTTTAATATGATTGTTGAATGTGAGGTTGATATAAAAAATTAATTGCAGTTTTAAGTATTAGAAACTAATAGAAAATAAAAATGTTTTAAAGACAACATTTAAAATGGTATCAAATTTATGAAATAACTATCAGTAAATCTGAAGAAATATGTAGCAGACCTCTGTGCAAAACACTATGAAATACTGAAAGAAATTGAAGAGAATAAAAGGAGAGATGGTCCACACTTGAGCATTAGAAGTCATATTTAAAGATATCAGTTCTCCTCCAAAAACTATTTATTACAATCCAAATTCCCAAAAGGAATTTTGTTAAAAAAAAAAAAATAACAAACTATTTCTAAAAATCATACGAAAAATTGTGGGACCAAAAAATGTTGAGACGCTGTTTTTTTCTCTTTTGCTGTTGTTGCTATTTTTGCTTGGGCTTTTTTGTGTGACAAGGATGCGTGCTGTGTGATTTGTGTAAAGTTCAAAACCAGGCCAAACTAACCTGTGGTGACAGGAAGTTGGGGTTGTTGAGGGATTAGTAACTGGGAGAGAGGATTAAGGAGCCTTCTGTGTCACTGGTAAGTGTTTTAGTTCTTGCTATGAGTTGTGGTCATATCAGAGCCCAGAGCTGAGCTCCCTGGGCCATAGAGCAGCTTCCCACCAGTTATCTATTTTACACAAGGTAGTCCTGGAAGGGAGAAGGCAATGGCACCCCGCTCCAGTACCCTTGCCTGGAAAATCCCATGGACGGAGGAGCCTGGTAGGCTGCAGTCCATGGGGTCGAGAAGAGTCAGACACGACTGAGCAACTTCACTTTCACTTTTCACTTTCATGCATTGGAGAAGAAAATGGCAACCCACTCCAGGGTTCTTGCCTGGAGACTCCCAGGGACGGGGGAGCCTGGTGGGCTGCCGTCTATGGGGTCGCACAGAGTTGGACACGACTGAAGTGACTTAGCAGCAGCAGTCCTGGCGGAGGTCATGGCATCTCACTCCAGTATTCTCGCTTGCAGAATCCCATGGACAGAGGAGACTGGCAGGCTACAGTTCATGGGGTTGCAAAGAGCTGGACACGACTGAAGCGACTTAGTACACTCACATGTACAGTGTATATATGTCTATTGGGAGAATAGGATTGACAGATAGACACTATTTAAAAAGAATAGCACTGTGTGAAGATTTGTTCTGCTGGATATTAAAATACAATAAAATTATAGGAATGAAAATATCATTGCATTGATGAACGGATAGACAAATAGACCAATTTAATAGAGAACAGAAGGAAACTCAAAAGTGTATTGACTATTTTTTATAAAGGTGGCACTGTGGAGTAGTTTAATAGGGAGGACTTTTAAATAAATGCTTCTGGAGTGGTTGGACATTTGTAAGTGGGAAATTTTGAAAATCAATGACTGTCAAACACCAAGCACTAAAATCAATTCCAGGTGGAATTTTTTAACCACATAAGAAAGACACATCATAAAGAAAATATCTCCATAAAATCAGTATGTTCTTAAAGGAAACATTAAAATATCAATAAACAGAATGGAAAAGATAGTTAGCTTTGCCATATCAAGATTAAGACTCTGTATTAAAAAAAAGACAAAGAGTTAAAGGGCATGCCACATATAACTGACAAATGACCTCTGTCCAGAAGAAAAAAGACAACCAGAACAGAATGGACAATAGACTCAGTCACTTAACAACAGTGGGTATCCAGTCAATAAACATATGGATAGCTGCTCAATTTCTTTAGTCACCATGGAAATGCATATTTGAAGTTCCATGAAATACCATTACACACCCAGAATTAATAAAAGTGAAAAGGATGACAGCAACATATGCTGACAAGGATCTGGAAACAAAGGAATTTTCTGCATTGTTGGTAAGACTATATAAATTGGAATGAATATTTTGCTGAATTGTTTGGCAGTATCTACAAAAGCTGAACATATGTGTTGTTTACAACCCAGCAATTCTATTCCTAGGTATGTATCCAGCAAATTGCTTGTGCCTTAAGGAGAATGATAAAAATTTTTATAATGGTATTATTTGTAAGCTAAAATCAGAAAACATCCAAGATGCCCCTAAGCAGTAGAATGGATTAATATATTATGTTGTTTTTATTAATAGAATATTAGAGAAGAAAATTACATATGAATGAATTATCCTTAGAAGGGCACGACAGAGGATGAGATGGTTGAATGGCATCACTGACTCAATGGACATGGGTTTGGGTGGACTCCGGGAGTTGGTGATGGACAGGGAGGCCTGGTGTGCTGTGGTTCGTGGGGTCACAAAGAGTTGCAGCTGAGCGACTGAACTGAACTGAACTGAACTGAACATTCAACAAAATGAATGGCTCTAAGTCATCATGTTGAGAGCAAACTTAGCCTGCCACAAAAGATCCAGATCATATATTACATGATTTCATGATTAGGGATGCATGTTTGGGAGATAAAGCTATAAAGAAAAGTAAACATGGTTACTTTTGTTGGAGAAGAAGGAGGATAGTGATTGCAGAGGGGTGTGAAGGGAGTTTGTTTGGTGGTGGTAATAGACTCTTTTTTGACTTATCTTTGTAATACAAATGTTTGCTTTGTGGGAACCTATTGAGTTACGCATTTTTGTTCTGTAAACTATTTTGTGCATAAGTTCTATTAAACACACATGCACACACACACACATGAATGATTAAAAGAAAAACTACATAGTTGAATGAGCCCTTTATGTTTTGGTGAAGAATTTAGCGGTGGGATTGGGATATTGAGTGGGAATAACGAAGTGAAAATAATACAACCATTTGTAGTAAAGTGTATAATCAATTAGCTGAGAGGTCTATGAAAACAAATATTCTTTACCATAGTCAACTATAATTGAAGCCTGTTCAAGTATGAGTAAAGCAAATGCTATAGCTTATACTGATATTTTATAAATAAATAAGTTATAATTCAATAAACTAATGTTGTAATGAAAGCAGGTATTTTTAAAAAGGAACAGTTAAGCATTTTAACTTAGGTAATAGATTCCATGCAGACTTTTTGGAATGAAGGCATATCCTTTAAGTAAATGCCAATTGACTTGAAAAAGAAAAAAGAAAAAACACTTCCTGAATGCAAATGAAAATAACCATGAAAATGTGAAGTATAAGCTGGTTTTGTTGAAGGAAAGGAAGGAGCATTCATGTGAATGTTCATAGTCATTGAACATCCAGAGGAAATAAGATGTTAAAAGTGGTGGAGCCTGAAGACATTTTTAGTCACAACCAGGTTGAGAGCATAACCCTTGGGCATAAGGAAAGGAAGATGGGAGAACATAACAGTAAGGTATTATGTTGGAAAGAAATTTATAAGGCAAATCAGTAAAAAGTTTTGAAGAACAACATGTGTCAATAAAGCAATTAAATATTCATTAAGTACCTACAGGCTAAAGGCTAATGGATATAGAGATACTGTATGTATGTGTATGTGTGAGAGAGAGAGTGTGTGTATCTGCATGTACAACCACCACAGAAGCCAGAATGTCATTACTCTGCTATGAATATATAGGAAATATACTTTACTGGGACTTATCTGAGGTAAGCAAAATTAGTAGAGAAAGTGAGATTTTTACTGGGCCTTTGAGATATACAGCAGAAGAGGGGCAAAAACACAAAGGCAAGAAAGGAGCAAAAATAGGTATGACTGGAATGGTAAATTAGGCATATATGTAGAAGGAATTTGTCAGCCAAGCAATGTATCTTCTTTCTATGGGAAACCATTGAAGTTTTTGAATGAAACTATGTTATAAATTCTTTTTGTTTTTATATAATTTTTTACATAGCTGAATATATTAAAAGACTAATTTGGTGATATTTATTTGATTTATATCTATATATATGCACACACACACATATATTTACATATGGGTGTGTGAGACACTAAAAACAATTCTTACTGTGTTTTGTTGGCTAAGTTGTATACAACTCTTTTCTGACCCCATGGACTGTAGCCTGCGAGGCTCCTCTGTCCACTGGGTTTCCCAGGCAAGAATACTGGAGTGGGTTGTCATTTTCTTCTCCAAGGGATCTTTCCAACCTCGGTATAGAACCCATGTCCGTCTCCTGCATTCACGAACAGGTTCTTTTCCACTGAGCCACCTGGGAAGCCTCTAAAAACAATTTTAGTACATAAATATTTGTGACTATTTTATTGTGGATAGCACATTTTACCGATATTGGCATATTTCTTTTACAATGTTTGCCCCCAAATTCTATTTTATCTCTATTATTGCCCACCCAGCTTAGTTTACTGTATATTTTTCTACACTATATTTGTAGATACCTTTACTTTTAGCCTTTATTTCAGAAATTGGAACAAAATTTGTTTCAAGCAATTGGAATAAGAATTGTCTGCCTCTAAATATAATTTCTACACAACCGGTAATCTACTTTCTGTCTCTATGGATGTATCTATTCTTGACATTTCATATAAATGGAGTCGTACATTGTGTGGTCTTGTGTCTGGCTTCTTTCAGTTAGCAAGATGTTCACAAGATTTGTTCTCATCATAGAAAGTATCAGCTCTTCATTGCTTTTTATTGCTGAATAATACTGAATTGTATTGATTACTACATTTACCCATTTATCAATTGATGAACACTTGGATCATTTCCAGTTTTGACTATTATGAATAATGCTACTATAAACATTCATGTACTACATTCATGTGCTATAAACATTCGAGTATTTTGTATAGACATATATGTTCAGTTTCCAATGAAATTGGGATAGACGTAGAAGTAGAATTGCTGTGTTTAACATTTTGAGAAACTTCAAAACCGTTCTCCAGAGTATTAATAGATGCATTATTTTGGAATCTCAACAGCAATGTAAGAGAGATACAGTTTCTCCAAATTCTCACCAACACTCCTTATTGTCTATCTTTTTTATTCAGAGGGTCAAGAGTAGATATGAGGTGGTGTCTTGTGGGTTTTGTCATTGCCTTAATAACTAATGGTGTTGACTGTCCTTCCATGTGCTTTTGTCTATTTGAATATCTTTTATAGAAGAGTGTCTATTCAAATCCTTTATCCATTTTTAAATTGGGTTGTTTGTGTTTTTATTGTTGAGTTGTAGGATATCTTCATATATTCTGGATATGGATTCCTTACCAAATACATGATTTGTAATAACTATTTCTCATTCCATGGGTTATCTTTTCACTTACTTGATAATATCATTGAAGCACAATTTCTTTTAAAATTTTGATGAAATTCGTTGATCTATGTTTTCTTTTGTGACTTATGTATTCAACATCGTATTTTTTAAGAAGTGCCTATTTCAAGGCCACTGTCCTTTTTCTTAGCTTTCAATACTTCTTTTATATTTCTTATAGAACAGTTACATGGTCGACAGACTATTTAAGTTTTTGTTTAAGGGGAATGTTAGTTTCTCCCTTTATCATCAAAGGATAATTTTACTGAATATAGGATACTTAGTTGACAGTCTTTTTCTTTCAGCATTTCAATTATGTCATCTCATTTCTTCTGGCCTCCACAGTTTCTAAAGATAGGTCAATTATTAAGGATGTCTTTTACATGCTGAACCTTTTTTTAAACTAATTTTATGGTTATCTCTGTCTATTGACAGTTTGACTTTGTGCCTAGTTGTTATCTTTGGGTTAATTCTACTTAGAATTTCTTAATCTTCTTGAATGTGTAGGCTAAGGTTTTTTCTTTTTTTAAAATCAGATTTGGAAAGCTTTTGGCCATTATTTCTCCAGATATTCTTACTGTCACTTTCTATTCTCCCTTCTTGGATTCCATTATATATATGTTGATATGCTTGATGGTAACCCACAAGTCTCTAAGTCTCTGTTTATATTTCTTGGATAATTTCAATAGATTGAAGTCAAAACAGAAGAGATATTAGATGTATTATACCTAAGCAGTTGAAACAAAAAAATGTGTGTCTCTAAATATAATTACTATATGCAACTGGTAATCTACTTTCTGTCTTTATGTATATATCTGCTGGGAGACACCTCACCCCATCTCTGCCTTGACATTCACACAGGTTCTTTATTTGTGCATTTGTCTTCAAATTTCAACTTTCTATAAGGAAACTAATCATATGGGATTAGGACTCATCCTGACTCTTCTTATTTTAACTTGATTACCTCTGTAAAGAACTTCATCTCCAAGAAAGGGCTCATTTCCAGGTACCAAGAGTGAGAACTACAACACATGAATTTGGGGGTGGGAGCATGAGAGGATATAATTTAACCAATAGCAAGACCTTCTAGTGATCCTTTAATTTTGTTATTGTTCTTTTTATTCAACTACAGAACTTCTCTTTTGTTTATTTTTATCTTTTTATTGAAATTCTTCTTAGTGAGACATTTTTCTTATTTTTTTAAGTCTTTAGATATGGTTTCATTTAGTTCTTTGAAAAATTGATAACAACGGATTTAAAGCTTTTGTCTAGTAAATAATTTCTCAGTTTCTATTGCCTGTTTTTATTTTATCCTCCCCGTGTATGGGCCATCATTTCTTGTTTTCTTGTGTGCAACATAGTTTTTTGTTTTTGTTTTTTTTTTTTGAGAACTAAACATTTAAAATAATATAACATGTAAACTCTGTCAGATTCTTCAGCTGCCTCCACCAGATATTGTTGGGTCCATTTATTTGTTTAGTGACTTTCCTGTATTAATTCTGTGAAACCTGTCTTCTTTGTCATGTGCATCCACTGAAATCTTTTATCAATTAACTTAGTGGTTATTTGATGATTGGACAGAGATTTATGTAAATTCCTTGAATCAGTAAGCCTCCCAGGCTTTGCTAAGGGGCTCTGCATATGCCTATGTGTGTGTGGGTGTGTGTGTGTGGGTGTGGGTATGTGTGTATATGTTGGGGCATGCCTTCCATGATCCTGCTGGCAGTTTACAACTCTGTCTTAGCGCTCACTTCCAATCTGTGCAGTCTCATGGTCAAAAAGAGTTGAGATTTTAATGAATTATGAAGTCTTTCCATGGCATTCGCATAGCCCTACATATGTGTATGACCTTCAATATTTCCAGGATATAATGGAGCTTTTCAAAGCCCTCAGTAAACATTTCATTCCCCAGTTTTTCTTAGGATTTTTTGGTCAGTCTTTTCTTTATTTCAGTTGATACTACTCCTTCAGGAAGCTGTGATATTAAGAAATTGCCACTGATATTTTTCAACAAATGCTCGAAGGATAGGGCTGATCCCACAGAGTGAGTCCTGAGTCAGACCAAATAGAGTTTGAGCTTTTCTAGAGAGCCACCAGACAGAGAAAATAGCAACAAATTTGTGGATATGAACTTCTGGGAAAATTCCAAGTCTATTTTTTCCCTTCTTGTGGCTCCTACACTGTTGGTTTTCCTACCTACCATGTAAGTAGGACTGTTAGTCTTCAAGATTGCTGTGGAGCGGAGGTGGGGGTGGGTGGGAAAGGAGCAGGTCAGAATGCTGCATTCTTACAGAGAGTGAGGTATTTTTCTTGAATAAAAGCTCCTTTAATTGTTATAAACTTTTGGTTAATTTCTAGAGTTCTTTAAAAACTGAATCTTGCAGTTTTTGCCAGGGTTCTTATTACTTGTATAGAGGAGCAGATTTTTGGTGCTTACTGGAGTACTTTAAACAAAGTTACTTTTTAAAAGAATTTTTCTATATCTTCAGTTCAGTTCAGTCGCTCAGTCGTGTCCAACTCTTTGCGACCCCATGAATCTCAGCACGCCAGGCCTCCCTGTCCAACACCAACTCCCAGAGTTTACTCAAACTCATGCCCATCGAGTCGGTGATGCCATCCAGCCATCTCATCCTCTGTCGTCCCCTTCTCCTCCTGCCCCCAATCCCTCCCAGCGTCAGGATCTTTTCCAATGAGTCAACTCTTCGCATGAGGTGGCCAAAGTACTGGAGTTTCAGCTTCAGCATCAGTCCTTCCAATGAACACCCAGGACTGATCTCCTTTAGGATGGACTGGTTGGATCTCCTTGCAGTCCAAGGGACTCTCAAGAGTCTTCTCCAACACCACAGTTCAAAAGCATCAATTTTTAGGTGCTCAGCTTTCTTCACAGTCCAACTCTCACATCCATACAAGACCACTGGAAAAACCATGGCCTTGACTAGACGGACTTTGTTGGCAAAGTAATGTCTCTGCTTTTTAATTCACTGTCTAGGTTGGTCATAACTTTCCTTGCAAGGAGTAAGCGTCTTTTAATTTCATGGCTGCAGTCACCATCTGCAGTGATTTTGGAGCCCAGAAAAATAAAGTCTGACACTGTTTCCACTATTTCCCCATTTATTTCCCATGAAGTGATGGGACCAGATGCCATGATCTTAGTTTTCTGAATGTTGAGTTTTAAGCCAATTTTTTCACTCTCCTCTTTCACTTTCATAAAGAGGCTCTTTAGTTCCTCTTCACTTTCTGCCATAAGGGTGGTGTCATCTGCATATCTGAGGTTATTGATATTTCTGCGGACAATCTTGATTCCAGCTTGTGCTTCTTCCAGCCCAGCGTTTCTCATGATGTACTCTGCATAGAAGTTAAATAAGCAGGGTGACAAATAAACAGCCTTGATGTACTCCTTTTCCTATCTTATCCTAGCTTTACATAATTATTCTTGAGCTAATTTTAAGATATATGTATTTATAATTCCACAATATGGGTTGCTTTATTCTTAATGAATTCTTTCATTGCCCCTATCAATTATTGAGTTAAAATACATTAATATATAAATACCTAGAACAGAATGACCTGTTAATATATTGTACTAAAACTGGTGATACTATTTGGAACAGAAGTGACATGTTAGTAGACAAGTTAAGCAATATTTTATTGGACTTTATTATTCTATAAATTTACTACATGTTACAGAATAAGAGTATCGATATAGTATATTAACTTATTTATAAATATTTTAACATTCATCAAGAAATCAAAAACATTTACATATCTAATCAGTGACAATAAGCAGATCACTACTTTCATACAATGTAATGCCAAAATTTACTACAAAGATAATTGGACAAAATATAATGTAATCATTTTAAAAAAACACAAATTAAGGTATAGATTGCTCTTTCTATCTGTCTTCATAATCTAGATTCAGAGATTTGGTTTGTCTTCATTTCCAGTCTGTTTTAGGACTCTAATCTTAGCGAGCTTCGCAAACAAGGAAACCAAAACAAAGACAAAAATCTAGAGATGCCATTTTCTTGTTAAAGTAAAATTATCACATTTGGAATTTTGATGTTGCTGTTTCCATACACATTCTACATCCACTAAAGTCCTGTTTACTTCCCTACTCTCATATTCTATACATTTTATTATATGCACATGTCTGTTTCCTTCTAAATCCTAAACTTCGTTGGTAGTAAGTAATTTATACCTATTACCTAGTTTAAACTTACTCACCTAAGAACTTCCCCTAAATGCAGATATGTATATACACTTGATTCTTTGAGTGTAAAGAAGTGGAAAGCTTTACTAGCTGGAGTTCTCAGTAGAGGCTTGATATTGTCATTGAGGCAGTAACATGGAGCTAGGTCCTGAAATATACGATCAAAATATTGATGGTCAGTCTTAGAAGAGGGAATTCTAGTACAGTGAAAAATCTTTTATGTCAGAAAAATTGGAAAGAAAATGTACTCAGGAAGTAAATTCACTTGTCCAGAGTGTGATTTTGCTATTCAGAATCCCTTTAAAAATGATTTTTCACTTTTTCATTTTCCATTCACGGCTCTAAGATCTTTGGTCAATCACAGATTGTCATCAGAAATGCTTTATTTACATATAAACAAGACCTACCCATGAAAACTCAGACATACTTGTATAGAATCTCTAGATACTTAGAGTTGCTTAAAAGCACATTTATAAACAAGTGTTAGAGATGATTAATAGGTAAATTTACCTGGGTTGGGAAGATCCCCTGGAAGAGGGCATGCAAACTACTACAGTGTTCTTGCCTGGAGAATCCCATGGACAGAGAAGCCTGTCAGGCTGCAGTCCAGAGGGTCGCAAAGAGTTGAACATGACTGAAACAACTTGGCATACACGCACGAACTTTGACTTTTTGTCAAATGATTTTCTAACATTCTATTCATAGTAAGAAAATGAAATATAAACACTAGAGTCAATAAGAGCTGAAATCATATCTCAAATCCACCACAACTTACCAGCAGGAGAACTTTGAAAGAATTAGTTTTTCCCCAATTTTCTAATTTGTAGAAGTTAATGTCTCCATTAACTTTTCAGCATTAATAAAATAATGTGTGTACATAATACGTGATATATATCCAAGTAATGCTAGCTTTTTCCCAAATTATATTTACTCATTTAATGCCCCCCTATTATCTCTCATAAGGCAAATTTGTTTTATTTTTTCTTTAGCTATACACAAATATTAACTTTAAAAAGTATTATGACTCATTATAAGCTTCAAGTTTCAAATGTGTTTTTCAGATAGTTCTGTAACTTCAGGCAACTGACTATTCCTCTTCAAGTCTCAGGTCATTAATCTAGAAAAATAGAAGAGATACTTAAGAGAATTTCAAACTGCTTGCAAGCTGAGAATCTTTGTCACAGTTCTCTTGGTTGCATGTAACAGAAAACCACATCAATCTAGCTTAAACAAACAAAAATATATTTTATTGAAAGTATACTCTGGTGTATCACAAAACAAATGGAATGTTGAAAAAACAGGACTAAAGGAAGGGTGGGAACCAGGGAGTTCTAGAATCTCAGAAGAAACCTGTGGCTCTTTATTATTCTGCAGTTAACATACTCTTTGTTGTGAATCTTTGTACCTCTCAATTCAGACTTTCTTGTCTTGTGTCTACCTCAGTTCCAAATAGTATTGGCTAAGAGGTTTAGTATTAAGATGGCAGAAACACAGCTATTGATATCTACTCCTTTCAGGGATAGGGGATGATTTTCAGAGAAGGTCAGAGAAGAGTTGTGAGCTGAATAGACATTCCTAATAAATTATCTTCTACAATTGACTTCTCGGATATCCAAAATAAGTAGGCTTTTCTTTCTAAACATGTGATTATAAAAATGCATTCACTAATTATGATTTACCTCTGAAACACAAATGCACACATTTCCTCCCTAAGAAAATACAATGAAAGGCCATTAATATTTTGCATGCAGAAGAGATATCATTGAACAATTTTTATTGGAGTCTATGATTTCCAGGAGGTGCACATTATCCTTGAGTTCCATTGCCAACTGCCATTGTACTTTGTAATCTATTAACTAAATAGTTAATTTAGCCACTGACAAGGAAAAAAATAATGTATGGTTTATTTGTGAAGTGAGTTAATTTGTTCTTCAACAGTCAATTTAATTACTTCTCCCAAGTAATCAAAAATAAACATAATGCTATCTGTAAGACTTTTTATAAAGTTTGACTTTCCAAAGTTTCATAATATTCTGAAAAATAGGTCTATTCATTTAAATTTTAACTTTTTTTATTTAACAATCGTTAAAAATAGAACATATTGTGTAGTCATGGGAAATATCAGTATTAGCACCCTTGAAAATAAGCTACTACTTTAAAATAAACCATTTGCTCATCTCTCCACCCTCTTTTATTATATTTAAAGGATAAAAAGAATTAAAATACCTGGAGAAAAAAAAAGATTGCTTAGAAACCAAGCAGTAACAATAGAAAGACTCTTATCTGAAGAAAATCATTAATTGTTCAAAGAAATTAAACCATGCTGCTATCCCTTTCTCATAGTTAAAGTCTTTGATTTTTCATAAACTAAATCCAAAGTTTTCCTTTCATAAAATTTTATTGTCAACATTTTTATCATTCTCAATATAAGCTTATAATAGGAAACATGTTGTCCTAATATATACAACATACATATATAAATCATTTTGAGATGAAAATGCTAATCAGCCAATCGATATTCTTTCCCAATCATCTTCAATCTTCCTTACTTTTCTAAGCTGTCGTCTATCTAGGACTCTTTGACCCTTGGCAGAACGGATTTCTCAGAGAGTCTAGACTCTATGGCACTAGAGCAGTTCTTGACATTGGCTGAACATTGGACTTATTTTAAGAGCTAGAAAATTACTCATGTTTGAGTCTATCTCTGGAGATTCTAATATAATTGATCTAAAGTATAGCCTGAACACTGAAAGTTCTTAAAGATCTCCAGATGATTCTAATGCAAAGATAAGCATGAGAACTACTGTGCTAAGAGGCAGTAAATTTGAAAGATTAACTTTCAGTTCACCTATTGTTTCAATGAAGAAATTGTTGGGGTTTTCCTCTGTGAGTTACTCCTGGTAGACTGGCAGGAATGGAGCCAGAATCTTCAGAGGAATGGGGAGGGGACAAGAAGGGCATTTAAAAGAAAAAAAGCAAAGCCAGACCAAACCAAAAGCCTTATCAGGATGGAAAAAGGACTGTCTCAAAAGTTGTTGGACTAAGTGTCATCCAGATCAGGTACTGTCATTGGCAACTGGATACTGTCTGCAGTCATGGAAGCTGGAGAAACGAGTGCCCCCGGCTAGCACTGCCACATGCCTCTTGCTCTCATCCGTGTACGGTCGGTCCGTTCTTGACCTCCATTGAAGGAAACTGTCGCCTTTGCCTATATCCACTGGTAGATTTCAGTCAGTCATCACCACTGTGACAACTACTCATTTACTCAACCTCAGTTTTTTTTTTTTTTCTCTATTTTCTACCCGTCTTTCTACTACTTGGCCATGTGTTTGGGAGTATACCTAGGTGACCAAAACATGATTTGTTTGACTTAGTCACATCTGCTTTCATTCCTCTCAGAGATCGACACGAGCATGAGCATAGAACACAGTTCTAGCCAAAAAAGACCTGAGGGAAGTTTGCTGATGGGCACAGAGGTTGCTTGGAAAGGTATTCTCTGCGAAGAAATGAGATACATGAGAAGTCATTACTGTCTTTCACCCGACGGTTTTCATGCTGCCTACAGCATGTGGCAGCCATGCTAGACTCAACTCAACAAGGAAGAAGGTTGAATCCTTGATATTCTTAAGTTGCTAACATCACCTATTCTGAATACCATCTACTTTAGGAACTTTTATAATATGGAATAGTAACTCTTCTTTATTGCTTAAGACATTCTAAATATGTTTTCTGTAATAGAGAAACAAAGGCATCCTAAATGATAAAATCGTGTGACAGATTGCATTACTGAAAAAATGTGAAAATAAGCAATAAATTAGCTCCATGAGCTAACTGACTAAATGATTTCTATTTTATGTTCTATTACCTATTTGCATTTTTTTTACTTCATATTCAAAAGCACAAAGTCAGGAATTCAGAGTAAAGCATAGCACATCATCTCATAATTTATTGTGCTACATTTATTCCAGGTGTTTTCTAACTTTAAATTTCTTCACAAGGAATCCTCTTAAGGGTTCCTTTGATAGCACAGTTCACTCATCTCTGTTTTATTGTTGAGATTCAGGAAAGAGTTCCAAATCACAAAACAAAGAAACAAACACATATACAAACGACAAAAATAAAGAAATCCATCTTGCATGGTTTCTACTTCCTGAAAGAGCAATATTTTGACCATCCAAATGAGGAAACATCTTATTTGAGAGAGTCCTAACAAAGTTTTGCAGTGTCCTACAGTGACTAGGTCCTAGGAAATCAGCCTTTTATCTTCCTACATTTTAATTGACTTCATTAGAGAATGGAAATTGTTCTGCCTCTATGGGTCTTAAAAAAGAACATCAAGTGTTTCTCCTGACTTGCTATTAGATATGAAGCCTGTCCATCTCTTGGGAGAATGTGACATGAAAATCCTTCAGGACGTATATGATGTGGTAATAGGTCTTCTGCATTTGTGGAGTCCTCTCACCTCCACGGAAAACTCAGAAAAACTCGACTTCCTTCAAATTGTCTAAGAAGTGCAGACTGGCTTCTAAGAAAAGAAAAGTTGTGACTCCAAATCTCTTTTTAAAATTCTTAAACAGGTGCAATGGATAGGTCTTTAATAAGTTATCTTGAAAACAGTACAGAATAAATAAGATCCTAGAGACCTAATGTATTTAAAACCTCACATGCCCATATTACTAATAAGATTGTTTAGGCTTGAAGTAAATGATCCCATATGGAGTCCATGTCTTCAGGGAGACGTAAGAGCAGCACAAACAGCAAATATGTTGATAAATGTAAAAAAAACATTATAAAAGACTATTATTAACTGTTTGAAGTAAACATAACAACTAACGGCAGGGTCTGTAATATACATAGAAAACATATTAAATAAGTAAATGACAAAAGAAAATGAAATTTTACTGTTGTACAGTTCTTAAAGTGGATTATGATAAATTGAGGAGGCATATTTTAATCCCTAGAGAAGCTGCCAAAAAAAATTTTTTTAAAGGAATAGCTAAAAAATTCAGTAGAGAAAAAAATTGAATATTAGAATAAAATAATTTAATCTAAAATTAGTCAGGAAAGAAAGGACAACGGGAAAAAGAGCAAATGAGTCAAATAGGGAACAAATAGCAAGATGGTCTTCACAGGTGGCACTAGCAGTAGAGAATCCACCTGCTAGTGCAGGAGACACAAGATGCACAGGTTCGATCTCTGGGTCAGAAAGATCCCCTGGAGAAGGATATGGCAACCCACTTCAGTATTCTTGCCTGGAAAATTCCATGGGCAGAGGGGCCTGGCAGGCTACAGTACCTGGGGTTGCGAAGAGTCGGACACGACTGAGCATAGCAAGATGGTAGACCTAAACCCAGTAATGGAACTGTTTGAAACAGTTCACATTTATATCAATACAGTGATGGTCTGCTATGAGTATTAGGCCAGTAACAAGCAGTCAGTGCTTTTCTACCCACAATTTTAGCAGCAGTATTTGATTCTATGAGCACAGTTGTAATTGTGTATTTCTTCTGGCAACGTCTGCTCCCCTCACTGTTACTGTTTGAGTAGAAAGGCCATCACTAACACATTGTTAGCCTCTCGGCTACACTACAGAACCTTCCAGAGAAGTCCATTCTGATCCTTAAAATTAGAGAAAGTAGTAATGGAGGATTATGATTTACTCTAGCCCTAAGTTGGGCTTCCTTGATAGCTCAGTTGATAAATAATTCGCCTGCAATGCAGGAGACCCCAGTTCAAATCCAGGGTAGGGAAGATCCACTGGAGAAGGGATGGGCTACCTACTCCGGTATTCTTGGGCTTTCCTTGTGGCTCAGCTGGTAAAGAATCTGCCTGCAATGAGGAAGACCTGGGTTCAATCCCTGGGTTGGGAAGATCCCCTAGAGAAGGGAAAGGCAACCCACTCCAGTATTTTGCCCTGGGAGATTCCATGGACTGTATACTCCATGGGGTCACAAAGAGTTGAACAGGACTGAGCGACTTTCACTTTCAATAGCCTTAAGTACAGGAAAATTTTAATTTGACCATTGATATGTTCATACAAATCAGTTTTTCACAGACTGGCTATTCAGCATCACATTAAAGTTATCTCCCCAAGAAAGAACATGAAAAATGGATGTTGAATACATCTGTAAAATGAACACTAGCTACCAATTCTCTTCTGAGCATAACGTAGAGGGAAAAATAAATTTCAGTAAGGAGGCACATAATTTTAATCTTGCTATACTAATATTTCTAAGGAATATTCTAAGGAATCCCTTAGAAGAAATGGAGTAGCCATTATAGTCAACACAAGAGTCTGAAATGCAGTACTTGGATGCAATCTCAAAAACAACAGAATGATCTCTGTTCATTTCCAAGGCAAACCATTCAATATCAGGGTAATCCAAGTCTATGCCCCGACCTGTAATGCTGAAGAAGCTGAAGTTGAATGGTTCTATGAAGACCTGCAAGACCTTCTACTACTAACACACAAAAAAGATGTCCTTTTCATTATAGGGAACTGGAATGCAAAACTAGGAAGTCAAGAAACATCTGGAGTAACAGGCAAATTTGGCCTTGGAGTACAGAATGAAGCAGGACAAAGGCTAACAGAGTTCTGCCAAGAGAATGCACTGATCATAGCAAACACCCTCTTCCAACAACACAAGAGAAGACTCTACACATGGACATCACCAGATGGTCAACACCAAAATCCGATTGATTATATCCTTTGCAGCCAAAGATGGAGAAGCTCTATACTTTCAGCAAAAACAAGACCAGGAGCAGACTGTGGCTCAGATCATGAACTCCTTATTGCCAAATTCAGACTTAAATTGAAGAAAGTGGGGAAAACCACTAGACCATTCAGGTATGACCTAAATCAAATTCCTTATGACTATACTATAGTGGAAGTGGGAAATAGATTTAAGGGATTATATCTGATAGACAGACTGCCTGATGAACTATGGACGGAGGTTCATGACACTGTACAGGATACAGGGAGCAAGACCATCCCCAAGAAAAAGAAATGCAAAAAAGCAAAATGGCTGTCTGAGGAGGCCTTACACATAGCTGTGAAAAGGAGAGAAGCAAAAAGCAAAGGAGAAAAGGAAAGATATATCCATTTGAATGCAGAGTTCCAAAGAATAGCAAGGAGAGATAAGAAAGCCTTCCTTGGCGATCAATGCAAAGAAATGGAGGAAAACAATAGAATGGGAAAGACTAGAGATCTCCTCAAGAAAATTAGAGATACCAAGGGAACATTTCATGCAAAGATGCGCTCAATAAAGGACAGAAATGGTATGGACCTAACAGAAGCAGAAGATATTAAGAAGAGGTGACAAGAATACAAAGAAGAACTGTACAAGAAAGATCTTCACAACCCAGATAATCACGAAGGTGTGATCACTCACACTCACCTAGAGCCAGACATCCTGGAATGTGAAGTCAGGTGGGCCTTACGAAGCATAACTATGAATAAAGACAGTGGAGGTGATGGAATTACAGTTGAGCTATTTCAAATCCTAAAAGATGATGCTGTGATGATGCTGTGACACTCAATATGTCAGCAAATTTGGAGAAATCAGCAGTGGCCACAGGACTGGAAAAAGTCAGTTTTCATTCCAATCCCAAAGAAAGGCAATGCTAAAGAATGTTCACTACCGCACAATTGCACTCATCTCACATGCTAGTAAAGTAATGCTCAGAATTTTCCAAGCCAGGCTTCAACAATATGTGAACTGTGAACTTCTAGATGTTCAAGCTGGTTTTAGAGAAGGCAGAGGAACCAGAGATCAAATTGCCAACATCTGCTGGATCATGGAAAAAGCAAGAGAGTTCCAGAAAAACATCTATTTCTGCCTTATTGACTACACCAAAGCCTTCCACTGTGTGGATCACAATAAACTGTGGAAAATTCTGAAAGAGATGGGAATACCAGACCACCTGACCTGCCTCTTGAGAAACCTGTATGCAGGTCAGGAAGCAACAGTTAGAAATGGACATGGAACAACAGACGTGTTCCAAATAGGAAAAGGAGTACGTCAAGACTGTATATTGTCACCCTGCTTATTTAACTTATATGCAGAGTACATCATGAGAAATGCTGGGCTGGATGAAGCACAAGCTGGAATCAAGATTGCCTGGAGAAATATCAATAACCTCAGATATGCAGATGACACCACCCATATGGCAGAAAGTGAAGAACTAAAGAGCCTCTTGATGAAAGTAAAAGAGGAGAGTGAAAAAGCTGGCTTAAAGTGTAACATTCAGATCATGGCATCTGGTCCCATCACTTAATGACAAATAGATGGGGAAACAGTGGAAACAGTGGCTGACTTTATTTTTCTGGGCTCCCAAATCACTGCAGATGGTGATTGCAGCCATGAAATTAAAAGACGCTTGCTCCTTGGAAGGAAAGTTATGACCAACCTAGACAGCATATTAAAAACCAGAGACATTATTTTGCCAACAAAAGTCCATCTAGTCAAGGCTATGGTTTTTCCAGTGGTCATGTATGGATGTGAGAGTTGGACTATAAGAAAGCTGAGCACCGAAGAATTGATGCTTTTGAACTGTGGTGTTGGAGAAGACTCGTGAGAGTCCCTTGGACTGCAAGGAGATCCAACCAGTCCATTCTAAAGGTGATCACTTCTGGGTGTTCATTGGAGTGCCTGATGTTGAAGCTGAAACTCCAATACTTTGGCCACCTGATGCAAAGAGCTGACTCATTTGAAAAGATCCTGATGCTGGGAAAGATTGAGGGCAGGAGGAGAAGGGGACGACAGAGAATGAGATGGTTGGATGGCATCACCAACACAATGGACATGGGTTCGGGTGGACTCCGGGAGTTGGTGATGGACAGGGAGACCTGGCGTGCTGCGATTCATGGGGTTGCAAAGAGTCGGACATGACTGAGTGCTTGAACTGAACTGATCTGACACTAATATTTATTGAACATTAATAAGTTATTATACTCAAGTTGAACCTGGTTATATATTCTACTATAGCCAAAAAAAATGACTGTTAGTGATTATTAATCTCTTAATCAAGTAGAAGAAAATTAATCTTGTTTTCCTGGTTATATGCATTATAGTCTAAAAACATATTTACTTTTTCTAATTTTTAGATCTTACTTGGTCATATTGGCTTTTATATAAACTAGAAATAAGATTTTGTTGTTTTTAGCCCGCTGATTTTGGGGGGCCTATTTGTTGAAATAGTTCTCATATTGCCTAAATAATTTTTACTGATGGTAGACAATTTCACAATTTATAATTTACTAATAGATCAACTTGATTAGATGTGAACTGATCATTTGCATAAACATGAAGTAGCTCTTGAAATAGTGTCATCAGTACTTTCATAAAACCAACGATGAATGAGAATAACAAAAGGAAATATGTCGAGCTTTTGGTGGGTAGTTCCTAATACTCAACGAAATAGCTATTGAAATAATCAGAATATGGGATCTCATGAGTAGGAAAGGAGTGAAAGGTTCTAATTGAATAAGAGAACTCTGTTCTATGACTCACAAAAGTAAAAGTAATAAGGTTTATTATGATAGTTTTGAAAGAAATGAGTGATGATAATTTGTAAAAGGCTGAAATCTCATTGCTGGAAAAAGCCTCTTATTATGATGGCCAGGTGATTGCTTCTCAGATAACATAGATGGTGCATTGAAAAAGGAAGTAAAATGCAGCAATACTGAAGTCTATGATTTTAACCTCTTTTTAAAAAAAGGGAAAAAAATCTTTGTTGCTCTAAGAAGTGGTATTTGAAATATTATTCTTTCTTTTTTCCTGGCTTGTAATACATGACTATCAGTGTCCTAAGTGATAATAATAATGGTTAAATAATGCCTCACATTAGCAGACTTCTTGACCATCCATTCATTTTATTTTAGAAACTTTTTATATGCTAGGCCTTGGGAATTCAGAAGTGAACGAGCCCCTGACATCAAATGGCTTACAGTCTACTGGCAGATAGTAGTCATTAAAAAAAGAGAGAGAGACAGCGAGACTAGTTAACACGTAATACTCTAAGTACATACTGAGCAGAACATACTTTCTCTGTATATGTGGAAAGTTCAGGTTGAAGGGCTTAACTCCTCTTGTGTGAGGAATAAGACTATTAGAGAAAACTATGCCTTCACAAAATTGTGTTTTTTTCCTTCTGTCTTTCATATCTAATTCTAGCCCTCTTATGATCTGAGTTCTTTCTGAAAGCCACATTACTAGACAGATATTCTAAATACAATCATTGAATATTACGTTCTGTGAACAATGTTTAAATGTCTCGAGGGTTTGGAGATAATTTATGTAATTTCTTTCAAAATGCTTATACCTGCAAAGCTATTACTGACCAATTCCTCCTAACCTGTGGCTTTTACTAGGTGTGCTAATCATAAGTGAACAGAGAAGCCTTGCTGGAGGTCACTCACTCCTGAGGGCTTAGAAATCTGATGACAGCGCTGCTCAGAATCTAACCCAGGGATGCTGGTTGTAGCCAGGAGTGAGATTCTTACGCATTGACTTTTAGCACAGATACAGCTTTTCCCTGGACATTGAAAACTGGAAAGGAGAGGAGAAAGTGGAAGAGAAATAGACACTGTACACGTATCATCAATTTAAACCCTACAACATCTGTGTAGGTTTGATATTGTTATTGGCCGTGTTACAGAAAGGAAAGCATCATTTAAGCAGTAAAATAATTCGAAAGTGACACAGATTAAGCAAGTGACAAGGGCAAAGCTAGATCTGAAAGCCAAGGACTCTGACTGAAAGCCTCGATTCAGGACCTTGGCACCGTATTGCCTCCAATGTGGCAGTAGGTCTGCAACGAGTCTGTGAAATTTGATGATAAATAAGCCATCCTTTGTCAACCCCATTGCCAGCCTTCTGCATTTCTATGTACTTGTCAATAGAAAAATTCTGCTGATTTGACTCCAGTGGCATACATTTTTCATAGTAAAAAGCCAACCATTCATGAATATCTAAAAACCAGATGTCATCTTGAGTGTCTGATGGCAAAGCACCTTTGGAGTCTAATGAAGAAGAATGTATTGCTAAACTATTTTAGGTGATTTTGACTTCCATGGTGGCTCAAACAGTAAAGAATCTGCCTGTAATCCAGGAGACCGGGTTTCAATCCCTGAGTTGGGAAGATCCTCTGGAGAAGGGAATGGCAACCCACTCCAATATTCTTGCCTGGAGAATCCCATGGACAGAGGAACCTGGTGGACTACAGTCCATGGGGTCACAAAGAGTTGGACATGACTGAGCAACACTTTCACTTCACTTCACTTTAGGTGATTTAGATAAGGTTTAGACAGATTAAGGTACTTTGTTTAAGATTACAGAGCCACTAACTGACACTTCCCACAGACTCTTAAACTCTGTATCCTTTCCACTATATTACACACCCTCATTCACCACAACAAAAACTCTAAAAATCAATATTTAAGCTAATTATAATAAACAGCAGAACTGAAAACTGCAAATTTGTATGCAGTTTTGAGTAATCTTTTCTTTCTCCTTCTTCTATAATTTGTAATTCATACATGAAGGGAAAGTTTGTTTCCATTTTTGTTGAAGTACAGTTGCTTTGCAATGTTATGTTATTTTCTGCTGTACATCAAAGTGAATCAGCCACACATACACATATACCCCCTCTCTTTTGGACTTCTTTCCCATTCAGGAAACCACAGAGCATTGAGTAGTAGAGTTCCTTGTGCTATGCAGTAAGTTCTCATTAGTTACCGATTTTACAATCATAGTGTATATATGTGAATCCCAATCTCAAAATTCATCCCATCTTACCTTTCCCCCTTTAGTATCTGTATGTCCATTCTCTGCATCTGTGTCTCTATTTCTGCTTTGCAAATAGGTGCATCTGTACCATTTTTCTAGATTCCACATATATGTGTTAATATATGAGACTTTTGTTTTTCTCTTTCTGACTTTGTTTTAAGTGCCGGTCTGAGTAGGGGACACAATTTCAAAGTTCATAGAGCATCTTCAAAAGTTCAAAATCTGGGACTCAGGTAGTTGAAAGGAAACTCTTGATGCGTGACTCAGTGTTTTCACGTTCAAGGCCATCTGGTAGGAATGGGGCTTTCTTAGGTTTACTGATGAAGCAGTCTATCAGGCAAAAGAATGTGAGCTTGTCTAGCACCTGGCTGTTCTCTGGAGTTGAGCCTGCTTGGAAGTCCTCTTCAACTTGGAGGAGGGAAATAAATCTTGCCCAGAAATCCATCGGCAGACCCTGCCAAATAACTTTTGCCTTTGGGTTCTTTTATTTATAGCACTAGAAAACCTGAAGCAGTTCAGTAACTTCATTTCTTTTCATATAATTTACATTTTAAGATGCTTCAGAAGGATTTCCTTGAGCCAATTTAATCCCGTGAGGTCCAAGAACCAAAGATGAGGGGACATCTTTTCTTTGAAGCACAGCAAATTGGGAGGGTTGGGACTTGTGAGTCCCAAATTCACCCTGCCATCCCATGAAAGCACACAGGGTAGCCAGTCAATATAAAGTTGAGGTAAATTTCAAAGGAATTTCTCTTCTGCTTTATAAAAAAATGCCATAGAAATTTGCATTAGACTGTAAACCCAAGAAGTTGGGTAGTATACAAGCTCTTCATATATTAAAGTTTAAAGCTATCTCGTTTGTTGTAAGGTGATGGTTTCTAGCATCTGTTTCTTATTATAATGATGTGATTACTTTAAATGAAGATCATGTACAGAAGTAAATGGAAAAAATGACTGCATACACTATTATTTTGTCCTTTTAGTTCATTGGGAAAATTTGTATCAAATTTGTCGGTGTCCATTTCTCTTTATAAAGGTAATGTTAATATGATCTATTACTGCATTAACAAGGGACATTTTGTGCAGGAGGAGAACTACACTATGTATCTTTTCTTTTACTTATGCAAATTGCAACAAAAGCAATTAGATGTTTTCTAATTCCCACTATTATATTTATTTTAAAAAGTAATAATTTTATTCAGCAATGAATATGTATGAGTGAAGTTATTTTTCCCTCTCTGAAAAATAGAGATGGCTGCATAACTGTTTCACAGTCCTTTATTGGATTTATTTTTATTTTTTTACTAAAGCATCTGTTGTTAGATGACAATTCAGTTGCTTCTTAACTAGAGGAAAAGGCTGTGAAAATATTTTAGATGAATTTATACTTTTATGTCCTAAGATGATGAGGTGAACGACTACAATTGTGCTGAGGAGAAGGCTGTGTCCTACCTCCTCCTTTTTCCTTCTCTCGCCAACTCAAGCATGTTGGATGTGGTAGCAAAGATGAAAAGTTGGCTTCTGTGCACTGGTGCCAAATCGAATCTTAAAGACAGAGTTTTGGGTGAAATAGAAAAGAATACTGTAGCTTTATTGCTTTAGACAAAGGGGGACACAGCAGGCTCCTGCCTCTCAAAAACTATATTTCCCAGCCTGGGAGGATGTGATGATGAGTTTTATAGCAATGTTCCAAGGATAGGGTTACTGAAAATTTTAGGGTGTGTGCAGGGCCTGAATTCCTTTAATCTGGTCTCAGGTAATCTTTTGATGAGCTTCTCTGGCTCCTGGATTCTGATATTCTCTTGAATGAAGAATGCTAACTTCCTTTTGTTGGAAGAACTTCCTTTTAGTTCTTTAAAGAGCTCAAAGACATTGTTAACGTGTATCCCTTGATGTGGAACCTGAATATTCATTGGATGGTAAAGCTGAAACTCCATTACTTGGCCACCTGATGTGAAGAACTGACTCACAGGAAAAGACCCTGATGCTGGGAAAGACTGAAGGCAGGAGGAGAAGGGGACGACAGAGGATGAGATGGTTGGATGGCATCACAGACTCAATGGACATGAGTTTGAGTAAACTCCGGGAGTTGGTGATAGATAGGGAGGCCTGGTGTGCTGCAGTCCATGGGGTCGCAGAGAGTCAGACAGACTGAGCAACTGAACTGAACTGAACTGAACTGAGGTGGAACCAGTACCCTGCCCCAAGGCTGCACTGTTGTTTCTTGGCTGCTCCTCCCTTTTCTCTGCATCCCCTCTCTCCTCTGATTAGTGACTGTATGAATCTGCCCTTTGGAACTCTGGAAGGTATTGGAGGCTAGAATCGGTTCCCTACAAACCAGGAATGGGGAACACACAAAGGTTTGCATGCCCAAGAGCCCCGAAGTGTCCTGATTTGTTTCACTTCACTAAACAAAAGGGGACTGCACTGCACTGACATGAGTGTTTCCCGTGTATCAGTTGGAGAGCTAATTCAGAATCTCACATACATGTATTTATTGTCTGTCTTTCTTCAGTGAGTGTGAGGACGGGCTCTGATATGACCCCGTAGTTACCCACAGCACCTATTTGTTGACTGATGGCCAAGTGAGAGGGCAGAGGGAAGTCAGCTAGAGCATGGGGGAGACTGTTCTCCGTCAAGTCCAATCAGTGCCAGCATGGGTTACTCAAGGTCAGTAAAGTTGTTTAATGGGATGGAAGAAAAGACATGCTGACTTTATTTTTCAAAAGCTTGTTTGGAACCTAAAGGGCATTTTCTGTAGCTGTCTTGTAACATAACAAAAATATTTGGCCTGTGGATTGTCTGAAATAAACTCCTAGACAAAGAGTACTTGAAACTCAACCTATCACAGATAAAATATGGAGTGAGTTTTTTTGTTTGTTTTTAACACAAGTGGAATTCTGTCCCCCAGGCATCATAGTGACTCCCTGTGACCTGAGGTGAGGACTCTGATAGGCAGAGGGCATGAGACAGATCCCTCAGAGGATCAGAGTGTGAGAATTTGTGGAAATACCTGTGAACATTGCTTGTCCCAGACAACTACCTAGACATTCTTTTTCCTCCTAGTGTTCCGGGGATAGACTTGTAGCATTCCTTGCTTTCTGTTGGTGTGTGTTAGTAGCTCAGTCGTGTCCAACTCTTTGCAACCCCACCAGCTATAGCCTGCCAGGCTTCTCTGTCCATCGGATTCTCTAGGCAAGAATACTGAAGTGAATTTCCATTCCCTTCTCTCAATGATCTTCCTGATCCAGGGATTGAACCCTGGTCTCCTGCATTGCAGGCAGATTCTTTACCATTTGAGCTATAGGGAAGTAACATTCCTTCCTTTCTGCTGGCAGGTATAGAATAGAGAACCATAGCGCAGAAGACCAGAGAACTGGCTTTGGGCCAGATTGCCTGAGGTTTTATCCTGTTGTTTAATATGTATGTAAATTGGGTCAGATTTCTTAATCTCTTGGTCTCAGTTTCTGCATCTATGAAAAAGGAAAACTAATCTCACCTATTTCATCAAGTTATTTTAATGATCGAGTTAGTAGCAATAAATGCTTTGTTGTTGTTTAGTCACTAAGTTATGTGCAGCTCTTTGTTGACCCCATGGACTGAGGCATGCCAGGCTTCCCTGTCCTTCACAATCTCCCAGAATTTGTTCAAATTCATGTCCACTGAGTCAGTGATGCCATCCAATCATCTCCTCCTTTGTTGCCCCCTTCTCCTCCTGCCCTCAATCTTTTCCAGCATCAGGGTCTTTTCAAATGAGTCAGCTCTTCTCATCAAGTGGCCACAGTATTGGAGCTTCAACTTCAGCATCAGTCCTTTCAATGAATTTTCAGGGTTCATTTCCTTTAGCATTGACTGGTTTGATCTCCTTACTGTCCAACAAAGCACATACTCAATAAATAGTGAGTTGAACGAATTGTCATGATTTGATATTGGCAGCTGGAGAAGGAGCAGGACTTTGGTCAAAATAGAGAAGCTTTAAGAGGGAATTACTTTGGAGGTCAGATGATGAAACATATTTCCAGATAATTAACTTGGAGGGGTCGTTAAAGCATTACCTCCCAGTAAGCATCATCCATGTGACACCTTTTACCAGAAACAATAAGTGAACCTGCCATTGTCACCAGGATGTAGGAAAGAATATCTTGCCAACTCTCACTACTCAGAAAGGACAGAACTTCAGAACTTCCTCAGTGTCTGGGAACAGGATTTGATAACAATGAGAATACAGAGAATAGGAGTTCGAGGGTTTCAATTCACAGAAGCTAGTTTCATGGAAATGAAACTGACCTCTTTCTGAAGATTATCTGGCCCTTTCTATTGCTCTTTTTTTTTGTTTGTTTCAATATTATCTCAAGACATTTATTTAAAATTCTTTTTAGAGTATCCTTTTCAAAGGAGTTGGTTATCACTCACTTTCTCATTTCTTTCTAAATTGTTTCATTCCATTCTTTTAATTAAGGTTGGCTGACAATTCAGATCAGACAAATAGAATTTCTTAAAAGCCAATAATAATTCATGGCTATTTAATTGAAATAGTGGGGAAGAGTTGATAAGCCCAAGCCTTTTCATACAGTGATAAGGCTTTTGAAAACCATATATGAGAAATGAGAAATCAAAATAATTTTGAGCCATGAGTATGTTAATAGAAAAATGACTAGTGAGTGATATATGTAGGAAGTAATTACATAAATATCAGCAAGTAGCATGTATCATGTATTGAAGAGCATGACTAAATTGAAATAGTCATTTATATAATCAACCATGGGATAACAAACCCAGGATGGAAAGATTTACTGAGAACAAATATTTACTTTGAAGTTAAAGGCACTGCCTCACCGTTTTTTGAGTGAAATAATAAATTTTGTATGGATATTAACATCATGTGAAATAACAGATTTAATATTTAATTTCCTAGTGTCAGAGCACCATAAACCTTATTGAGAGAGGCAGGTCATTTTGGACATTTCAGGGATATAGTGTTTGAAAACTAAGCCATGGCCAAGGATAAATAAGATCTAACAGCTTGATAGATCACTGTCATTGCTCCAAAAGGACAGAGGCAGCAGATATAGAAATAGAGGCCCCAAGGAGACAGAGGAAGTTAAAGATGAATGGTATCAAATGTTACCGTTAATGGAAAACAACTTGGGGGAAAATGCTTGAAGGACTCTGGTTGCTTTATTGCAATTTCCTTGAAATCCATATCTTGTTTTCCCTTCACCACTTTCAAGGCAATGAACCAGCCTAGACTTCACCTCTCTGGAGCTCAGCATAGGGGCAAGCTACACACAGTCTATTTTCCAAGATGTTTTGCTTTCTGTCTGAAGGCTTCGACCCAAGAGAAGGCTTTGGAATCAGAATAGTTCATTGTTTCGAGACAGAGGGCAGTCACTCAGCTGGTGGCTACCAGGCTGGGCTCTACAAAGCCCCGATCATCATCCTCTGGGCTCTCCAGCAGGATTTGCGAGTGTGAGAGGGAGGCTCAGAGATGCAGAAGACCTTAGTCAGGAATGCCCAGTTGAAATCACCCTTTATTTTAGGGGAGATTGTACCTCCTGATGGATTTTTTAAGCTTTGTAGTTTTTACTTTATTGTGCTTTATTTCCTCCAAATGTAACACAGTTCCATCTCCCAGAGCCAAGCATCTTTAATTTTCAGGTTCGCCATGCAGAAAGTTTCTTGTTTGGAAACTAACAGACCTTTCAGAGAAATGTGTATATATTTCATAAAATGAATTCCAAGGTGATAATGTCTGTACAAGTCCCCTCTGTGAAATAAATGTTATTCTCAATGTATGATTTTAGGTATAAAGTGATATCTTCAATATAATCAACTCCAAATATTTTACTAGAAGTAGAGTAAATATCACAGCTTTTAAAATGCCCCAAACTGAATGATTCTTGACCAAATGGAGTATCTTTGATTTTTAAGCCCTGGTGGCTGTTACACAAATCTGAAATATTCTGTATTCCTGTTGCTAAATAAAGAATAAAGATTTGAGCTCTTACTTCATTAAAGAGTGTTCTAGCATGTGAGGGATACAGAAATATGATGATATACCTGTCATCATCTCTGCCAGTGAAAGGCTTCCCATTTAGGGATAAGAACTAAGACTTGGTATAAAAGAAAACACTTCATGGTACTCTGTGAGGTTAATTGCTAGGTAAGTTCTAGAATTTCAAACAAGAAGCACCTTAGAGGTCAGCTAATTCAACGTCCTTGTTTTATGAAATATAAAATTTCTCATTGTAAAGAAATCATCTCCACATAAATAGGGAAACCTGTTCAAACCAAGGTATCCTAACTCGAAGTTGAGAGCTCCTTGCTCTAGCCACACTTGATCTGCTGGAACAGCAGGGGAGGATAAGAGTGGGCCTTGATCTACAGCCGCTGAGAAGTCAGGGCTGTTTGACCACAGACAGAAGACATGCACTTACTTCACTTGAAGAGTAGCTGACCATACAACAGGCCAGGATTGGCCAGAAAAGAAAGAGGACTGCTTCCAGCACCCACTTACAGTGAGTCCAGGAAAGAGAAAGGGAGGAGAAAGCAAGTTAATAACTATCTATCCATCATGTCCCACAAGACTCATCAGTGATTCAGATGCAGGAGTTAGTATTTGCTGAATGAGAGAATCAATGATCTCATCTATTGCTGAACAATCCTGCAAGGTGTGGTTATTCCTAGCCTCAGTAAGGACACTGAAGCTATTCACTTGGTGGCAAATGTTTGCTCATAGCCTCCTGAGCACCAGACGTTGAGTTCAACACAGTGGGACCAAGAGGCCCACCACCTCAATTCCCTACTCGATTAGAAAGTAGGCATATTGGAGATGGAACTTCAAGATGTGTGTGTGAGCTCTGCTTCTGAACTCTATTCCTACCAACTCAGAGAAGTCATGTAACATTTTAAGATTACAAAGTGTAGAAGCGGAAGTTCGCTTTCTGAATCACAGCTTCCACAAAATACTTTAGAATTACTGCTCTTTCCATTATGACTCACAGCCTGCCCTGGGAGAGAGTGGCAGATGAATCAGTTCAGGTTAGAAAATGCAGTTGAGAACAGAAGTCGGTGGGGATAGGAGCAGAGAGGACAGAGGATGAGGTAGCCTGTGTGCATACTATGTCCAGGAGAGGAATGCAGGGATATTCTTTAAATGGACTCAAACCCGAGCACCTTGAGAGGTCTGCACACAAAGAGAGAAGTCTGGAAAATGAGAAGCAGCTGGAAGACGAATGGATGCTATTTCTAGTGGACCACAAATAAGAGAAGTGAATCGAGCATACACAAGAGAAATTTTTCTTTTACTGCAAAATTGTTATAAATGCACATTCTTCTCCCCATATCCCATACATACCCCACATACATGCCAGAACCCAGCGATTCACAATTCTTCGCCTGTTTCTGCCTCAAGTCCCTGGCAATCCATGCAAACCTGTTTAGAAATCTCTTTGAGATCCATGGGATGGAAAAGAGGTATGAGGATATATTGACTTTCAAAAATCATGGGGCTTATTCTTTGCTTGGTACAGGCTAGGGTTTATACTGAGGTTCCGTTCCAGTGAGTCTGAGAATCAAGCAGGTGTGTGGACTGTGGGGAAGAAGCAAATATTAGGGAATATTTCCCTCGTATGGCTTAAATTAGTGAATGTACAGGCTGTCTACTGATGTTTACCATGCTTAAGTGAGGCACTCTTCAAAAACCCGAGGCTGGTGAACTTGTCTTGGATGTGTCAGAGTGTTAATCCAGTCACCGTGTTGGTTAGAACCAAAGTGAGAAAGGAGGATTGTACCTAAGGCAGTTCGGTAACTCTCACAGTGAAAGACTGGCCTATAATGTTGGAATATACACATTCTTGTAGAGAAATAAGTAAAATGGAAAAGAGCCAAGGGCCCGTGGCTACTTTTCCCAGCCTCTTCGAGCAGAACAAAATATGCTCCCCGCTAAAAGAATGACAACTCAAGATTTCCAATGGATCAGTGATTTCAAGGGAGGCAATTTACTCCAAACACTCCAAACTCCTGCGCCCTGAGAAAATGTGACTAAAATATGAAACTGTAAAAAAAAGCACAGAACCTTCAAGTAGTTTAGACAGAAAGGCAAAGTTAGAGATCATCTGGTTCAGTGGTTATTAACCTTTGGAACAAAGAAAAGAATTTGATAAAATTTGGGACTCACTCCCTGTGGGGGGAAAACACAAATGCACATGAATGCATTTTGTATGCAGTTCCAAGAGTGTCTTTAGCCCTTGTTACTAGAGTCAGATTTCCTGAGCTGGTGAAACACTCAGTTAAATGAGAACCCCCAGTGACTCAGATGGTAAAGAATCTGCCCACAGTGCAAAAGATCCCTGCACTGGAAAGATCTCCTGGAGAAGGGAAAGGCTACCCACTCGAGCATTTTTTCTGGAGAATTCCATAGACAGAGGAGCCATGGGGTTGCAAAACATCAGCCGTGACTGAGCGACTAACACTTTTCACTTTCACTATTCTCTTTCATAAGTACCTTTCCCAAGGTCACCAGGTAACTGGTGTTGGAACAAGACAGAGTAGCCCAACACTTGTTGGCAAAGTAATATCTCTGCTTTTTAATATGCTGTCTAGGTTGGTCATCACTTTCCTTCCAACACTTAAGACTACATCTAATTAGAGCTACCACCCAAATTATAGGAAGTTATTATCTGAGGGACTTAAAATTGCCTCATACATTAACCATCAGGTTTTTCCTTGTTGGTGTCGTTCAAGATTATGCCCTTCTGGCACCACTAGTAACTTTCTGGATAAGTTCAAATTAAAAGAGAATTTTAATTAGTTGCACTGTTGCTATTTCATAAATTAGATATTCTGATCTGCTGTTTTCCCTTGCATTAAAAAAAAAATTGGTTTTGGTTATTTTGAAATGTCAAGGTAATATATCTCTTTAAGACCACTCATGATCACTCCAGGGCTAGTTCTCATAGTAGCAGGTATTCATATGGCTCTGTTACTGCTTTAAAGTAAAATGAGATTCTCGAATAAATAGGCTTTAAAATATCTGAGCCAGTATCGCCTCTATTGAAATTCATAGGATGGTAATCTGAAGTTGGTGTTGTCAGGCTTTCTGACGAGGGAGGCAAGCTTATCTTAATACACAGATTTAAAGAATGACTTTCCTAGGACCAGTAGACAACTGGAGGTTATAAAGTTAGGAATCATTTACATAATGGAGATGATCAATATAATAATATGTGGCCATAATCTGTTATTTTAGCAGCATCAATGAGGAGGGGAAAAAGTGACAGAATTCTGAGTTACAAGCATGCGATCTTCTGAATTCTCTCCTCTCTTGTCCTCTTGTCAGACAGCAGCTGGGTTCATTGCATCTTCCCTGTTTTATTCCTGTCATGGAGGAGTCGGCTATGTTGGGGAAAAAGAAAAAAAAAAAAAGAGTATTGCTCCTTTAGAAACAGAATAGGTTGGGTAGATGATAAATTTACAGATTCATTGAAATTGATGAAGACATTTGAGAAGATATACTTAATAGATTTACTAGAAATTAGATGTTCCTTCTATTTCCCAATAAACCAAAGAAGTTTATTTACCAAACACAAATGCCAGAGTAGTGTGTAAGATAGGATTATATCCTGAGACTTTAGGCAGTATTTATGGGAGATTTGGGTAACAGTTTAAGATACATCTTATGAATACCTCAGATATTCCAGGGCAAAGTCATCTCTCATAAGACATTTTGGTAACCTCAGTATTCAGTATGAAGTCTGGTATATAAAAGGTGATTATGTATATATAATCATAACATATATATATATATATATATATATATATATATATATAGTTGAGCTGGTGTTTACCTATGTCAAGTGATTTTTGATGGGGGCTGAGAAAGCTCTATCTGTTCTATGCAGCTCCCACTCAGAATCTGGGCTATTCATTTATTCTTGTAAGCTTTGCTTCTTGAACTTGGAATAATTTGGTGTATATGGCTTATGTGTAGACTGAATTCATTCCAAGTGGAGTAAATGAAAAGCAGTTACACACCAAAGAACAGTGTTGTCTCATAACAGAGCAAAGATTAATTTCTGTGCATCATAATCAGTATAACAACAGTTTCCTAAAAGATATAAAATTTAGTTCAGTTTGGCTGATCATGTTAGAATAAAATTACATGACCAAAATTTACATACAAATAGAATAAAGGGAGGATTTGGACCTTGGGTAGGGCATTTATTACTGAGTATTTCCATGTAAGTCCATTAATTACTACAGTGAATTGTGTTGAAATGTGTAATCCAATCCTCTGTTTAGTCAACCTATAGATGACTCAGTTTGGAACCATATCTCTGGACATATAGAAACTGAAATAAGTGGATTTTTAAATTTTCTGAATAATAAGGTATAGTTCCACACAATTTACAATTTATAGCAGCTAAAGAGCAGGTGAACAATAAATTCTGGCTATATGGGTGTGATAATTAACGCCAGACTAGGGAACAACTTCAGCTAATGAAAAATATAAACAGATTTTAATTGGATGAAAGGGACTCCTAGCATAGTTAATAATGGATCTTGAAACATACAAAATAAATGTCCTCTAGCAACCACTTTCAATAAAACAGTGGACTAGAAGGTTTTGCTTCAATCCAATCCATATATGCCCACTGTATTTGCCATTAAATTAGTAACTTTACTTGTTAATTATATCATTCACCAAACTCAGGGACCTACATGCATTTTTAATTATAACTTTAGCATTGGCATCCAGTGGATTTATGATTAATTTAGAAAGACAGAGCCTTTACTGTTTCTTTCAAATAGTGAAAATCAAATGATGGGATTTTCTCTGGATAAACATGAGAAAATTATCACATTTATTCTGATTCTTTCTGCACTGGATCTATTTCTTAATTCCAGATTGTAACTCAACCCAGATTATAAAGTTATTGAAGTGAAGAAGTGAAGTGAAGTCACTCACTCGTGTCCAACCCTTTGCGACCCCAAGGACTGTAGCCTACAAGGCTCCTCTGTCCATGGAATTTTCCAGGCAAGAGTACTGAAGTGGGTTGCCCTTTCCTTCTCCAGGGGATCTTCCTGACCCAGGGATTGAACCTGGGTCTCCCGCATTGCAGGCAGATGCTTTACCGTCTGAGCCACCAGGGAAGTCCCCTTCCTAAAAGTGAAAGTTGCTCAGTCGTGTCCAACTCTTTGCAACCCCATGGACTTTACAGTCCATGGAATTCTCCAGGCCAGAATACTGGAGTGGGTAGCCTTTCCCTTCTCCAGGAATCTCCCCAACCCAGGAATCGAACCCAGAAAGTTATTGAGTATTAATTAAAAATAACCTTAAGAGACTTAAAAATTAGAAACCTGTTCTACTTTTCTCATATTCTATGCCCTCTTACAGTCTCCTGCTTTCACTGTATTTACATTTTCCTTATAACACTGTATTTTTTAATATTTATTTATTTGGCTGTGCTTGGTTTACATGGGATCTTTGATCTTCGTTGTGATGTGCAAACTCTTAGAGGTAGCATGTGGGATCTAGTTCCCTGACCAAGGATCAAACCCAGGCCACTTGCATTGGAAGCATGAAGTCTTAGCCACTGGACCACCAGGGAAGTCCCTGTATTTTCATTTTCAAATAATTTTGTCTATCAAATTTCTAAGCCCTTTCCTCCTAGATTTAGAGTTTATCTCCTACAAGAACTCTAAGATTTTGCATTCTTTGCCTCTATTCCCCTGAGTTTTGTTAAGTAAAGGTTCCCACTGAATGATGTGTCAACTTTCTGAAGCTGCAAATGGGTCAAAGTTTAGGTCTGAATGTGGAGGCAAGAAAAATATATCACTCAAATATCTAAAGATAAGTGATACAAGAAAGTTATTCATGGCCATTAATATATAGCTGAGTTTGGAAACTGAACTATCTTGGCATTATAATTGGGACTTCAATTAAAATAGAAATCGTCTAAAACTCTGAACAGCTAAACAGCTAGGATAGCTTCCAACCACTAATAATCCAGCCAGGGTTATATGATCAAAGAGAGAACACACTGGTTTTGGTGGTGGTGGTTTAGTCGCTAAGTCATGTCCTAACTCTTGTGACCCCATGGACTGTAGACTGCCAGGCTCCTCGGTCCATGGGGATTCTCTAGGCAAGAATACTGGAGTGGGTTGCCAGTTCCTTCTCCAGGGGATCTTTCTGACCCAGGAATCGAACCCAGGTCTCCCGCATTGCAGGCAGATTCTTTAGCAACTGAGCTACGAAGGAAGCCCATGTACTACAAATGCATGAAAGTGCAAGTCTCAGAGGTTTAAGTAAAGCACTCTGAGCTGTTCAATCAAATCCTTTGTTTTATAATAATAGGCAAGCATGCAGAGGCTAGCAAGATATTTTCAGAGCACAAATAATGTTTTTTTTTAGACAAGTTACATTTTTAGGAAGTGTTCCTGGTGGCTCAGATGGTAAAGAATCCATTTGCAATGCAGGAGATCTGGGTTCAGTCCCTGGGTCAGGAAGATCCCCTGGTGAAGAGAATGGCAATCTACTCCTGTATTCTTACCCAGAGAATTCCTTGGACAGAGGAGCCTGGGGGGCTACAGTTCAAGGGGTTGCAAAGAGCCGGATATGCCTGAGCGGCTAACACTTAACACACTAGTCTGTTGATGACGCAAGAGGCAGGAAAGACACTTCATGCCATGAGCAACTATAACTTTGGCTATCTCTATTCACTGGGAACGAGGTAACACAAAAAGAATAGCAGGTCATGATTAAAACTCCCACAAGTCTGGAACACAACCCTGGACTCTTCTTTTATACAAACTTCTGATAATGCTTTAGCTGAAGGAAAACAGATTTTATTCAAAGATTAACAATAAAATGAACCCCAAATAAGATGTCAACCAAGATACTATAGGAAAAGATGAGGGCTGGGAAAGCAAAAATGAACAGCAGGCCAAGAACACTCACCAGAAAATCATTTTTCCTGAGTAGATGAAAAATTATAATAAAACATTTCTCGCAAATTAAAAAAAAATTAATATCTCTGATGCAAGAGTACCAAGTAAAAGCTGTAATTCAAGTAAGTGTTAACAACACACTGGAAAAAGATAAAATATAGGCCTGTCTAGAACGTGTCTTAAAAGGAGTAGAAAGGGAATAAAAAATCACAGAACTAAGGGAGAAACTGGAAGCAACTAAAGAATAATGGACGTTGCTTAACACGGTAAGGATTGTGAAGGAAATCAAGATTACCAGGAGAAATATCAATACCTCAGATATGCCAATGACACCACCCTTATGGCAGAAAGTGAGGAAGAACTAAAGAGCCTCCTGATGAAAGTGAAAGAGGAGAGTGAAAAAGTTGGATTAAAACTCAACATTCCAAAAACTAATATCATGGTATCCAGTCCCATCACTTCATGGCAAATAGATGGGGAAACAGTGGCTGACTTTATTTTTCTGGGCTCCAAAATCACTGCAGATGGTGATTGCAGCCATGAAATTAAAAGACACTTGCTCCTTGGAAGGAAAGTTATGACCAACCTAGATAGCATATTAAAAAGCAGAGACATTACTTTGCCAACAAAGGTCTGTCTAGTCAAGGCTATGGTTTTTCCAGTAGTCATGTATGGATATGAGAGTTGGACTATAAAGAAGGCTGAGTGCCGTAGAATTGATGCTTTTGAACTGTGGTGTTGGAGAAGGCTCTTGAGAGTCCCTTGGACTGCAAGGAGATCCAACCAGTCCATCCTAAAGGAGATCAGTCCTGGGTGTTCATTGGAAGGACTGATGCTGAAGCTGAAACTCCAATACTTTGGCCACCTGATGAGAAGAGGTGACTCATTTGAAAAGACCCTGATGCTGGGAAAGATTGAGGGCAGGAGGAGAAGGGGACGACAGAGGATGAGATGGTTGGATGGCATCACCGACTCAATGGACATGGGTTTGGGTGAACTCTGGGAGTTGGTGATGGACAGAGAGGCCTGGCATGCTCTGGTTCATGGGGTTGCAAAGAGTTGGACACGACTGAGCAACTGAACTGAACTGAACAGTAAAATTAAATGGAATTTAATAAAGAATTTAAGAGAATAAAAGAAAATGATAGATTTGGGAGACAAACCAATGAAATACCATGTATATCTAATTGGTCTGACAAAAGGAAATAAGGACAGTAATAAAGAATATATGCTTAAATATATAATACAAAAAAGTTCTCCAGGAAAAAAAAAAGAAGCCTTAAGTGTACAGTTTGGAAAAGCATATTATGCCCCAAGAAAGGGGCTAATGAGAAAAATTACTTCAATAAATATTTTAATAATTTAGTTAAATTTTTAAAAAGATGTTCTTTTTCAAATCTCAGCTAAAATCAAAGTCTTGTATAATAATAAAAAATGTATTGCTATCCTCAGACTTATTCACTACAACAGTCAATGCTAGAAAACAAGAGAATAGCTCCAAAGTATTCCTCAAGAAAATTCCTCATATACAGAGAAACAATGATAAAAGAATGAAAAAAATTCAGATCCATGTTATTAAACATAACAAAAAATGTTGGGTCTGTGTACCCTCCTGGCTTCCAGAATCTATTAGATGATAAACTACCTCAACCAAGAAATGATGGAGAGACTAAGACAAAAGCTAATTGTTAACATTAAATAAATTCATCTGTAAGATTCGAATAAATGTAGATACTACAATTGTGTAACAGAATGCACATCTCAAACCTTTTTGATCTAGAAATAGTATAGATTTTAAAATTGGATGGGAGAGAGAAAGTAAGAGTCAATATGAACAATCTTTTACAACTAGAATGAAAAATATATTAAAGTTAGTAAATCAAGTAGTAGAGGTAGAAGTGAATATGAGAATAAAGATGTAAATACTTGTGACTATGAAATGAAATAAAATTTGATCATTTAAATGGTGGAAGGAGAATACAAGTGAATATACTAATATGTCCTAAGAAGTCAACTAAAAAATTTTTAAGGTCTTAATGTTTTATATGCCCTACAAAGTCAAACAGAAAAGTCTTTAAAGTTTTAAACAATGGGAAGGAGTATGACAGGGTAAAACAGAATAAGTGGCAAGTGACTTCTGTCTCTGCTATCAGTTTAACTTAAAAGTCAGATATATAACATGCCGTTTTCCTAAATTCTTTCTAAGGAAAATACTTTGTTTCCCAGCATTTTATTTTATTTTATTTTTTTTTTGGACTCAAAAGCAATAATATATGCATGCCTGTGTAATTCAGTTTCTCTAGGAAAGATGTGAGAAAAACAATTATCACGTGTCTAGCATACTTCAGCCATTGGAAAAGTTCTAAGGGCAGTATTTGGGTGGCGGGGGTTTAGTCAGTACCTCAGAGTAAAATAGCATCCTGTTAAATGGTAAAGAGACCCAAGACACTAACTAAAAGGTCTAAGGGTCTATGGGCAACTACAGATTTTGAACTGCAGATTCAAAAATAGCATCAAAATCTGTATTCGTTTCCATCAGGGCTTCCATAACAAAGATGCACAAACTAGGGGGCTTAGAGCAACAGAACTTGCTTCAGGGTTCTGGAGGCCACAAATCTCAAAACAGACAGCGGTGACGCTCCCCCTGGAGGCACCAGGAAAGCATCTGCTCCAGGCCTCTTGCCTGGTTTCTAGTAGCTTCAAGAGCCCCATTGACTTGTAGGTGGCTGTCTTCTTGTGTCTCTTCATATCATCTTTCCTGGAGTACCTGTCTGCCTTTGTGTCCAAACGTTCTCCTTTTTTTAAGGACAACACATGGAGATAGGGCATACCCTAAAGACCTCATTTAAACTTGATTAATTCTGTAAAGACCCAGTTTCTAAACCAAGTCATATACTGAGGTTCTGAGGTCTAGGGCTTAAATTTATCTTTTAGGGGGAATGCAATTCAATATGTAATAATCTACCCCCCATCCAAATGTGTGTTTTTTCCACATGCAAAATACATTTACCCTACAACAACATCTTGAAAAGTCTTCATCATTCCAACATCAACTCATATCTAAACTTTATCACTGTCATCAACTCAAAGTCCCAAGTCTCATCATCTCAATTATCCAGATCAGGTATGGGTGAAAATCGGTATGATGGGTCCTGAGGCAAATGACTACGTTTACTGATAAAATTTATGAGGGACATTCTGGATTATGGATGAACTAAGCCTAAAAATCAAATGTACACATTAGCAAAATCTGAGCATAAAAAATATGTTTTAAGTGCTACAGTGGTGAAACCATAGTAACAATTACAAGTCTAAGCTCTAGAGAGGTAACTTTAATATATTCCCATTCTAGTTGTAAAAGATTAATAAATTTGTATGTACTCTTATTTTGTATATTACTTGTACTCTTATTTTCTCTCTTCCCCATCTTATTTTTTAATCTATACCATTTCTAGATCAAAAAGGTTTGAGATGTGCATTCTGTTATGCAACCATAATGACCCCATGGACTGTAGCCTACCAGGCTCCTCCGTCCATGGGATTCTCCAGGCAAGAATACTGGAGTGGTTTGCCATTTCCTTCTCCAGGGGATCTTCCCAACCCCGGGATCGAACCTGGGTTTCCCGCATTGCAGGCAGATGCTTTAACCTCTGAGCCACCAGGGAAATCTTACAGAATAATTTATTTAATGTTAGCAATTAGCTTTTGTCATAGTTTCTTCATTCATTTCTTGGTTGAGGTGATTCATCATGTAATAGATACTGGAAGCAAGGAGGGTAAACAGACCCATTTTTTTTTCATATGTTCAATAACATAGGTCTTAATTTTTTCTTTATTTTATCATGGTTTCTCTGAGGAATTTTCTTGAGATGTTCTGCTTTTCTGAAGCCATTTTTTGCTCACATTAACCTAGAAACAAGGTTTATGTGTACAATAATCAATGAGATCAATGTGGAAAATGTCATCTATCTTAGTATCACACAACAAAATCCAGCTTAAACTCTTAACACTATTCATTGGACCCCTCTCAATCTACCCCATCCAGACTGCTTCAAACTTACACCCAGTGGTCGTCAAGCTTACTCAAAGAGGTAAGTTCCCTTTCCTTTTTAAAAATAGAATATCCATGCATATCATGGACCACACTAGAGTTTGGTAGTACATAATTTGCTATTTTTCTAATATGTCTAAAGTAAACATTGTTCTTCCATAAACAGTGTTTCAGTCTTATGTAAGTAAGAATTAAAGAATTAAGTACTATACACAAGATCTCATGCTTATGTTACAAATGCTTGCACCAAAGCCCAGTGGTGTCCCATCAGTTACGATTTATAGAGAGAGATATATGCAGGGTATTTCAGGAAGAGACAAGAGTGTGGGGAGTGTCACAAACGTGACATGTGGGAAGGAATTAAAAGGGAGAGGCTGAATAGACCATAATAAAAACAGAACTCTCATCACAATCTCTGCAGCCATCAGCTCAGAATGGTCAAAGACTTGGACTTTTCTATTTTTAATTACTACTTCCTGCTCAGGTTCAACCAGAGAAAGCCAGCTAGTTCCCCAGCCAATCACAGAAGGTGTATCCTTTCTGGATAGCCCATCTCCAGCTTCCCTAGGCCAAGCTTTCAATGGGAGGGTACCCAAAACATTCCCTCTTTGCATCACAAAGCTTTCTCACCTCTCTGCCTGCCTTTGAATCTGCCAAATGCAAGGGGTGGATGATGGCTGACTTCTGTGCTATAGCAATCTCTGAATACATAGTTCCTGCTTGTTCTCATTTGAGTGGTCTTCACTTATTTCCACAGAACACTTCACCTTATGCATGGGAGAGAATGGCTCAGATGAAAATCCAGACCTGGGGTCATTTGCTCTTGAGAGCAGCGGGACACCCCTCCCCACCCCACATGAGTGAGCAGTGCTCTCTAAACAGCACCATTGTATTTATATCCTTTACACAATTACAAAGCTAGAAGATCCTTATTTTTCCTTTTTTTTTTTGTATTTTCAGGAAAGAACATACTGAAAAAGCAAAGACAATATTTTTAAAATATAGAGGGTTTTCAAATGTCATGTATTTGCTCTTTGGAAGATGAATAATGATAATGGTTGAGATGTGACCAATCAAATCCTGTTAGAGCTCAAAATAATCCCAGTGATCCAGAGTGACTCCATAAATTCCAAATGCCCACTGCTGCCAAAAATGTAATCTTCCAGAAATACATTCTTAAGTGATCCCTAAAACTTTTTCACAAGGTACATGAACTCTTCTTAAACTAATCAGAGTCATGCATCATGTTTCATGCACTGTAACTCTGAGCTCAGTTCAAAAGCCAGCATACCTGGACCTAGAAATATAATGTGAGGGGGAAAATATCACACTGATGACATTTCCTTAGCAGCTAAAGTGGGGACAAATTTTCATTTTAATGTGTTCGAGTCTATATGAGTTTTCCCAAGAAAAGATTTGTCTTCAATCTTTTTGAAGAGTTTTTTTTAAAAAAAAAAACTATTAGACAGTCATTAATTGATTACTATGAGTCACTTCATCAGAATCATTATACATTAAAAACAGTGAACTTAAGGAAAATAGCTAGGGCTTTAGTATTGCAGGCAGATTCTTTATCATCTGAACCACCAGGGAAGCCCTTAATAACAAAACAATTAGGCAAATGATACATCAGAGGTTCTTTCAGCCTTGTAAACTTGATGTGTGTCTCTCACAGAATTTGTAATACTTCAAGGCACATATTTGTATGTATGCCTTCCTTTTTATAGTGGATGTTACTTTCCTTAAGAATAAAGACTGTGCCTTATGAGTGCTTGAGTATCCTAGAACCTTGTTGCTGGACTAAACATGATAAGTATTTAATAAATGTGATATGAGTGAATAAATGAATGGAATTATCATTGTCTTTACTCTGCTCTCTTGGTACTGACTATAATTTCTGGCAGTAGCTATAAGGAGTGCCTGAGAGGACATAATGGCCTGGCCATAGGATTTGGTAAAAGCTGAGTGCACAATCTAGTGAATATGAGGCTTGAAACTTTAAGTGAATAAATTGCAGAGGGGTTAACTTTTGTCTCAAGTTTCTAGTTCATGTAGTAAGAATCAAACTTGTAGTTGAGCAGGGCAGAGATGACACCAAATGTATGTCACCAACAGGTCCTAAAATTTTTCATTCCAATTCAAGACAGGCAAGAAATGCTACACTTTGGATAATTAAGGGATTGGCTTAAATTCTATGATAATACATAGGAAAGATATGAAAGAGTGATCATTTACATAGATTTTTTTGAAGAGCCCCAGAACAAAGACTGTACATACTCAGTTACTCAGTCATGTCCGACTCTTCTCAACTCCACGGACTATAGCCCACCAGACTCCTCTGTCCATGGGCTTTTCCAGGTGAGAATACTGGAGTGGGTTACTATTTCCTTCTCTATAAGGACTGTACATACGAAGGCTGCTAGTTGATACTCATGCTTTGCTGATGGATTCACCTTCTTTAGAGAGCATTGCTGAGTGTTAAGTATGTACACTCTGTGTATCAACAGATATTTGTAAAGTACCTGACTAAGGAGACTGTGGGGTGATCCATGTATCAAGTAATAGTTGAACACTAATAGTAACTAGATATCATCAGCTTCTGTGATTAATTTAGATCTGTGAAACAACAGAGCCATTCTCAATTTGGCTCTGCCATGACTTAGGGCCACCATGCACTATTGAACCTCGTTTTTCTCCTCCTTCTAAAAGACAAGGGTAACATGAGATGCTTTCTAAAATCTTTTTTCTTGCTCTATTAATTATTTGAGAACCAAAATAATAACTTTACAAAATCTTGCTTTTTATATTTACTTTTCCTTAATGCTGAGCCAATATAAGACAGGTATCACATTCAAATCTAGATTATTAGTTCAGTTCAGTCATTCAGTCATGTCCAACTCTGTGACCCCATGGGCTGCAGCACACCAGGCCTCCCTGTCCATCACCAACTCCCAGAGTTTACTCAAACTTCTGTCCATTGAGTTAATGATGCCATCCAACCATCTCATCCTCTGCTGCCCCCTTCTTCTTCCGCCTCAATCCCTCCCAGCATCAGGGTCTTTTCAAATGAGTCAGCTCTTCTCATCAGGTGGCCAAAGAACTAGAGTTTCAGCTTCAGCATCAGTCCTTCCAATGAACACCCAGGACTGATCTCCTTTAGGATGGACTGGTTGGATCTCCTTGCAGTCCAAGGGACTCTCAAGGGTCTTCTCCAACACCACAGTTCAAAAGCATCAATTTTTCCGGGCTTAGCTTTCTTTACAGCTCAACTCTCACATCCATATATGACTACTGGAAAAACCATAGCCTTGACTAGACAGACCTTTATCAGCAAAGTAATGTCTCTGCTTTTTAATATGCTGTCTAGATTGGTCATAACTTTTCTTCCAAGGAGTAAGCATCTTTTAATTTCATGCCTTCATTCACCATCTGCAGTGATTTTGGAGCCCCCAAAAATAAAGTCTGTCACTGTTTCCATTGTTTCCCCATCTACTTGCCATGAAGTGATGGGACTGGATGCCATGATCTTAAGTTTTAGAATGTTGAGCTTTAAGCCAATTTTTTCACTCTCTTCTTTCACTTTCATCAAAAGGTTCTTTAGTTCTTCTTCACTTTCTGCTATAAGAGTGGTGTCATATTGTCTCTTAATGGAAACCAGAACAGTAACACTGTACAGAACACATTTGTAATAGATTGTGGTTACTTACTGCTTATATACCAATAAAATGGGGATGGTTATTCTTTAGTGAGCTGAACTTTCCAGGGTCAGTTTGATTTGGCTGTAGGATTAAAAACCTGATTTCCTCACTGTTATTTCAGATCTGATTGTTAATTCTCTGTAAATAATAGAAGCGTTTACATAGACTTTATTATCCTCTCTAAATAATAGAAGTGTTCCAAACAGTTTATATTGGCGAAATCTCACTTGGTCAGGACTTCTTTTATACTCTAGATATTTGCCTAAGAATTCTATAAATTCAGATTTTTATAAAGCATATGCTTCAAATACACAATGGTATCTTTTATCTGGAAGAATCTACAATAATGAATAAGTAAGACCCACCCGAAATTCTGACCACGGTATGAAAATAAGGAAAGCTTAGAGAAAGAATTGATGAGATGGAGCCCGACTACTCCAGCTATACTGGACGCAGTCAGAGACACTCCTTTCTCGCTTACCACAACCAGAGTATTGAATTTTGAGTGATGTGACTGGGGGTCAGGACAGGCTGGGAGAGCTGCAGAAAGGACTCTAAGAGGATTTAAAGGGACATGGGTCCTACTAGCTGCATCACAGAGTCCATGAAGAAGCCCACCCTTAAGCTGCTAGGAGTGAGGCAACAGTGGGTCAGCCCGCATGGACCAGCCCACTGGCTCCCAGGCCCTCCCAGAGGTCCCCGGGCCTCAGACACACTTTCCCTCACTCGGGCCAGCTCCCTGCGCCTGCTCCCAGCAGCGGCAGCGGCCGTGGGCTTTGGCCAGGCAGAGCACATATAGAGGGTCAGCATGATCTGTAGGCCAGGGAGAAGCCAAAACTTGAGCTTTCACACCAACTTTAGGAAAAGAAAAGAGAAGCTCTCAACACTCTACCTGATGTGTTTTAGGGTCCAGAAATGTCATACAAGCTTAAGAATCCTTCCTCATGAAGGAGCAAGGAGCATAGAGCAGATGTATCCATGGCAGGTCTATGATAGCCCCAGAATCCAGCAGGGCTGACGGAAGGTATCTGTCTCCCACATACAGTTAGGCAAAACCTGAGGAGGTAACCATTGTTAGAAATGCAAAGAGCCAACACAAAACTCAAAGGAATAGGAAAAAATAAGGCAATATATTTGTATGTGTTGAGCATCAGTTAAACAGTTTGCACTATTGGGAAGTAGCATAAAGTTTCCTGTTTGGGGTGTGTGAGTGTGTGTGTGTGTTCACGTGCGTGCTCAGTCGTGTCTGACTCTTTGTGATCCCATGGACTGTAGCCCTCCAGGCTCCTCTGTTCATGGGATTCTCCAGGCAAGAGTACTGGAGAGGGTTGTCATTTCCTCCTCCATGGGATCTCTCCAACCCAGGAATCGAATTTGTGTCTCTTGCATTGGCAAGCAGATTCTTTACCACCCTACCACCTGGGAAGCCCTTTTCTATTTGATAAGTTTCTTCTATTCAGGACTTTGCTATTTATGTAAGACAGTGGTTCTCACACATTAGCACACTAAAGGGCTATGATAGTGGACTTCTGGTTCAGTTTTGTCAGAGACCAAAGCTGTGGTTTCTAACCCAGACACTCTGCTTTCTTCTATTAATTGTCCTGATAGGTGTGTGTGTGTGTATAAAATATGTGTATATGTTTTGAGATAATACCATGTAGAACACATGTATAGTAATTCCCCACAGAGGAAAATGTTGCTGTTTTAAATTATGATTGAAATAAATAATATTTGTTTTTTCTCAACACTCTACGTGTCAAATGTTAAACTCTAAATAAATGCATTTACCAAAATCACAATTATTTTAAAGTATTTAAAAGTGATTTAGAATCACTTGGAAGCTTTGATGGAACACAGATTGCTGGGTCCCATCGAAGAACTTCATATTCATTAGGTCTGGGGTGGAGTTTGAGGATCCACAAGTCTGACAACTTCACAGACGATGCTAAAGCTGCTCACGCCTGGGACCACACTTTAAGAACCAGTGATCTAGGAAATGAGAAATCCAGATAGAGGACCAAATTCTTTTTCATTGAAGGGTGTCACAAAGAAATTCGGGGAAAATGCCAAAGCAAAAATGCTAAAAGTAGAACATGTTTTCAAGATAGAACATTGCTCTCTTATATTAAACATCTACATCTGTTAATATTAGGATTCTCTCTCTGTAGCCTGTTCACTACAACCAGTTGAAAGCTTGTCATTCTCCTTGTTTGCTTATATACTTATTTGCTCTTCAAGGGATGGGATTAAGGCTATACATTATTGGTAGTCAACATTTTCAAACAAATAAATGAACAGTTTCTTATAATACTTTAAAATAATTGAGATTTTGGTAAATATATTTTTTAAAGTTTAACATTTGATATATGTGAGAAAAAACAAATATTGTTTAATTCTATTCATAATTTAAAACAGCAACATTTTCCTTTGTAGGGGAATAGTATACATGTGTTCTACATGAACTTGATTATCTCAAAACCTGTACACACATATTTTATACACACACGCACACACGTATCAGGACGATTGATAGAAGAAAGCATAGTGTAGCTTTGGTCTCTGAGAGAACTGAACCAGAAGTCCGTTATCACAGCCCTTTAGCTATGAAATGTTAAGCAAGTTATTTCACCTCTCTCAGCTTCCATTTCTCCATCAGCAAAAGGCAGATAATACCTTCATCATAGAGGATCTTGTGTGGACTAGATGAGGCAATGTATATAAAGTACTTAGCCAGGGTCTGAAATTTAGAAAGTATCTGTAAAATAATTGGCATTGTTATTATTCATAAACAATACCAACAAAAGGGATTCAGTAAATGTTTAGTAAGTGAATAGAAAATTTATCTTATCAGGACTTCAAAAAATATGATACCATATTCAAATAAAATAGATGAAAGTGATTTACCCCCCAAATATGACCTGTATTAATAAGCTAAAAATAAAGAACATTTCTCAATGACATAAAGGCAGACACAATTTTTCGCAGTGTTCATTTTCTATATTTTAGTCTGTATTTATGTTTTGTGAGCCTAGGTATTTAGTCATGCTTAATAAAATGTTTTTTCCATGTGACAGGACTCAGTTGATTAATTACCTACAAGCCATTTGAAATATAAAAGGGGTGTATTTTCTGCTTGAATTATCTTTCAGTTCATTTTATATGTTTGTAAAATGTATCACCTTGTTATCTGTGAGCAGGTACAGTTCAAGGCTTGGCTTATTTGTTCTCTGGCTGTGCAGAAGCCAAAGTGCTAATGTGGTGGAAAAAGTAAGTGAGACAATCACCCAAAACTATGAACAACCCAAATCCTGACTCATGTTTTCCCAGTTGTGGTTATTCCACTATGTCATGCTTCTAAATAACGAACAGAGAAAAGCCTGACTGAGTTTTTAAAAGAGAGAAACTCCATAGGCACCTTCATTAACAGCCGTAGTCTTTAGCAGCTGCGGGTCACTCTCAGATAATAACAAGGTTATATGGAAATTATCACTGGAGTTAATATGTTTCTTATAACAAGAAGTTACAAATGACTAGTAATTTCAGTTTCTGGCTTTTACCCCTTAGATTTTATTCTCCAACAAAATAAAAGAGTAGAACATTTTGGAGTAGCAAAAGGACAAAAAATGTTAATCTTTCCTTGTCCTTTCCTTTATTTTTGCCTTTCCTTTCCTTTTAATTTTTTCATGTGTAACATTAGAGAGCTAGTGCTGCTAGGTACTGTAGAGCTCCAATTCTGCTAGAAGCACAAACTGTCTCAACCATGGTTGTAAATTACTTGTGTATCATTTGAATGGCACTGAATTACATGCTGAGCATCAAAGCATGCAGTTGTCCAGTGAGGGCTTTTAGTTACTGGGAATTGCAAGTGCGTGAATAAGCATGTCATTTTTCAGGCATGAGAGGTTAAAATGTAGATAAAATCCTTCACCTAAAAGAGTTGTACTGAGTGAACTGTTTGGGGAAAATCACCCTTGGAATGGAAGAGTCAGCCCTTCCAGTGGTCACTGCTGGTAGCTACCTATGCCAGTTTGCTCCCCACGTCCATCTTGTCCTGTAATATCTCCTTCTGAATTTAGTATCTGAATATTCCCTTTGAGAACAGTAAGTATATTGGATGACATAAATTGAGGATTTGTTCTCAGGACAATAGTTAAGTATATGGCAACCTTCTCCATGATAGTTCATAATTTACATATTCCCAGCCTGTACTTGAGTGATGGTCGGCCCATATCAGAGAAAGGAACTTTCCATTATGCCTCTTTTTTCCCTAAAGATCTTTTTATATAGACTATTTTTTAAAAAGCCTTTATTGAGTTTGTTTCAATATTGCTTCTGTTTTATGTTTTGGATTTTTTTGCCACGGGGCATGCAGGATCCTAGCTCCTAGACCAGGGATCCCCCTGCACCCCCTACATTGGAAGGCAAAGTCTTAACCCCTGGACCACTAGGGAAGTCCCCCGTTATGTCTCTTAAAATTCATCTTCAGTCCTCTCCATTTTCTAAATCTGTTGTGATAATTTTGGTATCTGATGCATAAACTAGGGCACAGTCAAAGACCAAACTTTATAGAAACTCCCAGAGACCTCCCTCTAGGTTATATTTATCCAAAGACGGAGACTAACTGGGGAAATGCTGTCATTCATCCGAACTGCTATTCGGATGTGTTGAAGACTCACCAGATACAGTGGGTGAACTGCCTCACTCAAGTTTGGGTTAGTATATCTAGTTTCTCTTTCTCTTTATTGTGACAACTGTGCCAGAAAAGGCAGTGAGGTTTGTCTCATGACTTGATATTTATGGGCCCATGTTGGCACTTAAAGAGCACTTCTTCTGCATTAAGCACTCTATACGACCATTTATTCTGATATTTTCCCTGAAAACAATGCCAAGTTTGCTATTCTATAACTTGCAGTGCTCACCTTTAAGAAACATTTAGCTATACTGTCTGCAAGTTTTTTAATAAGGGGCTGAAACGTAATTTATCTCTATCAAAGGATGTTAACTCATTGTTCAAAGGACAAGGAAAAGAGAGGCAGAATGCCAAAGGAAGTGGAATTCGCTGAACATTAGAAAGACAGCTCTGTCTAAGGTTTGCTCTGAGGATAAAGATGATCCTTCAGAGATAGCTGACAGATAGATACATCGGTTTCCAGTTCTAATCGTGTTTCCTGTAGTCCTCCTTTCCTGCTTGAATTCCTGCTACATTTTGCTATTGGTTTAAGCTTCAAACACAAGTTTTTTACATTGCTGTTCAATTCAAATGTTTATAATACCTCCTAATAGTCTACTGTACTCAATGAAAGCACATCTACTTCTTTTAAAGCTCTCTGGAGTAGGAGTCAATCTTTAATACTAAATATCAATACTATTTCTTAATATTCCCTCCAGAAACCCCATCTAATTCAGGATAGTGACACTTACTGTGTCTCCCTCCCTCAGCTCCAGTAACCCCACCATGATAATGTGTCTGGATTTGCTCCTGTTCTTTCCCTCAATGAGAATTCTCTCTGTCACCTCTGGATTTATTAATACTCTCTCCATCCTTCAGATCTACCTCCTAATGGCATCTTCCTTGAAGTTTCACAAGCACTCTCCTCCTGAGATTTTTATGTACAAAGCATCTATTGACAGCTTATTATTCAATTAATGCTTTTTAAATATACCACATATCTAATTATTTATATCAATAGTTCTGAAGTGAAGCAAAAGTCACTCAGTTGTGTCCAACTCTTTGCGACCCATGGACTATGCAGTCCATGGAATTCTTCAGGCCAGAATACTGGAGTGGGTAGCCTTTCCCTTCTCCAAGAGGGCTTCCCAACCCAGGGATTGAACCCAGGTCTCCCACATTGCAGATGGATTCCTTTACCAGCTAAGCCAAAAGGGAAGCCCAAGAATGCTGGAGTGGGTAAGCTAATCCCTTCTTCAGTGGATCTTCCTGACCCAGGAATTGAACTGGGGCCTCCTTCATTGCAGGTGGATTCTTTACCAACTGAGCTATCTGGGAAGCTGTTTCCTTAGTTATACTTTCTTTAGTTTCTTTAGTTATACTTTCACTTTCTTTAGTCATATTATCCTTTAATTTGTGTTTGTATATATCTTATTTGTTTCATGATGTACTTTCTTTTCTTAAACAATACTTACTTGTTTATTTGGCTGCATTGGGTCTTCCACAGCATGTGGGATCTTAGTTCCCTGACTAGGGATCAAACCCACATCCCCTGCATTGCAAAGCAGATTCTTAACTGGACCACTAGGGAAGTTCCTGTGATGCACTTTCTTATCAACTAAATGGTAAACGATTTGTAGATAACCAATATATTTTATATTTCTCTTCTACTCAGTAATCCTTAGCTCAGCCCTGACTTTACCTTTATCATTAAGTTTATGGTAAGGTATGCAATATATACTCAAATTTCAGGCCACTGGGTTTTTAGCATGTTTCTAGGTATTCACAAATATTTTTGTATAATTACTTTTACAAAACTTCCCAGTCTTCATATTTAACACTGATGAAACCCTAAGTCCAGAGGTCACCTAAAATCATGGGTCTGTTCAAGGAGGAAAATGGCTAATGCAACTCTTTAGATAACTGAAAGGAGCTAAAAATTAAGACAAATTATGTGGGTATTCATGTGTGAACATGAATGTGAAATTTTCATTCAACTTCTGGGCAAATGGATATTTGTGGATTTGAATAAATTCAATCACTTAAAGTCCATCAGCATCAAAGTCCCCTAAAAATCAACTAATTTTTGCATTAAAAAGTATATTTATTAGCAAAGGATTGCATGGGGGTGGTTAAAAATGAGGCATCTATCAGTTCAGTTCAGTCACTCAGTCATGTCTGACTCTGTGACTGCAGCACGCCAGGCTTCCCTGTCCATCACCAACTCCCAGACCTTGCTCAACTCATGTCCATCGAGTCAGTGATGCCATCCAACCATCTCATCCTCTGTCATCCCCTTCTCCTTCAGCCTTCCATCTTTCCCAGCATCAGGGTCTTTTCTAATTAGTCAGTTCTTCGCATTAGGTGGCCAAAGCTTTGGAGCTTCAGCTTCAGCATCAGTCCTTCCAATGAATATTCAGGATTGATTTCCTTTAGTATTGACTGGTTTGATCTCCTTGCAGTCCAAGGGATTCTCAAGAGGCACCTATATTTAAATCTTAGTTGGACTGAAAAATTTTATTTTCTCATTTTTCCAGTTTGCCACTTATATTGAAATGTGGATGTGCTCCTGCAAACGGTCAGCTAATACAAAAATATTACTTTATTTTTATGGACTTGTGTCTAAAAGAAAGATGTTATTCCCATAAAACTTAAAAATAGCACACACATACTCTGCCACAGAAAGGTTAAACATACAAGACAGTCAAAAAGTAAATTGAGTTCTTCATCTTAATTTTGGCATGAGAAACCTACTAATGCTTTATTAGACTAAAAACAAAGAAGAGTTAGTTCTCTAAAAGAAAAACCAAAGATACAGATAGTGTATATATAAGACCAAAATAATACAAAAGGCTTCTATGTCTAGGCACTGTTCTAAGAACTTTACGGATATGTCAGCAGTCATAAATCTACCTATCGCTATCTCTAGGTCCATTTCTTTAACAAAAAATGGATATATTAGAATGAAAACCTATTTTACAAAATTGTGCCACTGGTAGTTGTGTCAATGTGTTCATTCTTATTTCCATCATATTTTTATTTCTATAGAAATTGTAAAACATACATTAAAACGTCTCCTGAATGTTGCTACTTCCTACTAAACCCTCTCTGGGTTGACCATTTGCAACTCCTTTGAAACTGTTCTCTTACAATCCTCTAGCTGAAGGAACCCGGGCAATTTTATACTGAGTATTTATTTGTTTACAAGATTTATATTCATGGCAGCAAATACATTTCAGCTTAAGATGCACTTTAATGCCTGCTGACAGTACAATTAAAACTTCTCATCTAAGTTGGATCCCCAAAACCTTGACAAGAAAACCAATAAAAGTACTCTTGCATCTTATGTCATATTTCTTTGGAGAATAAAAGAATTTGCTAATTAAGTCAATGAGAAACCATGGGCAAAATATTTTAATGGATCATCATCAAAGAGAACATAAAATCCTCTGTTCTTCAAATACCTATTGCTGGGTGTTTGTTTTTTTTTTTTTCTTCTCTTTATTTTTAATCTTTTAATCTTGCTGAAATCCATAACTGAAGAATGGGCCTGGCCATTTTATGCAGGCTTCTGTTAGTCTAGACAGATGTGATATCCCTCAAAGAAACTCAGAAACATAATTTACCCCAGATATTTTTTTTAACAACTTTCACAGCAGCATCAAAAAACTATATGCTTAAAAAATATTCATTGAGTTACCTGTTCACTTTGTCCACCCCCTCCCTTGTCAATACTGTCTTTACCTGCTTAAATTCAGAGGAAAATAATGATATTCACCTGGTGGCTCATGCCCTCTCCTTCCTCACCTCTTAACTTGCTTCCTTATGCTTATTCCACAAAGCCTGAGAGTTGGTCAGGTCAACCTCTTTGTACATTCTTCACATTCTGATAACAGTAAGAATCACATCTTCCTGTGTTCTTTCACTAATATTAGAGCAGATTTCCCTTTCATCCTTACCTCCCTACCATCTATTCTTCAAATAAGAGCCAGAGTGACCATTTTAATGTATAAATAAAATTACCAAATTACCTTCACCGAACCCTTCATTGTAGGGTGCAAAATCCTATGATGGTTCTCCATTTCTCTCAAAGAGAGAGGCTGAATGTATAAAAGGGCAATAGAGAGACCATAGATGACAGTAGAACTCTGACCTCAAACCTCTGTAGCAGTTGCCCAGGGAGCACAAACCCCAGATGCTGCAGTAATCCATCCAGGAAGCCACACCACAACCTCTGGAGCAAGTGGATCAGAATGGTCAGGACATGGTCAAGGACTGAGAATTTATGTCTTTCTCACCCACCTGCTTCTAACTCAGGACCAACCATATATGGCATATGTGCATAAATGACATATGTTACCTAACATTATTTATGTCTACATTCTCTACAAGATGATGGTCATGAGGAGGCATTTTTGTCTGTCTTGGCTACCATCATACCCTGTGGATGGAAAAAGGCTTCTTGGGTTCTCTAAATAGTCCATTGCTTAGGTACCTTTTACAGTTAAGTTGAACAACACAGGTTTGAGCTGCATGGGTCCATTTACATGTGGATTTTTTTCAATAGTAAATACTGCAGGGCTACACAGTCTGTACCAAGTTGAATCCATGGATGCAAAACCACAGATTCAGAGGCTGACTATAAGCTATAGGCAGATTTTCCAACTGTGTAGAGGGTTGGTGCCTCTAATCCCCACATTATTCAAAGGTCTACTATAAAACTCATTTGTGTTGAGTGAGATATTCCAGAATATGCTGATCTATTTTCATGATATTGGAGCATAGCCAGTATTCAAGTATCAATTCTCCATAGAGAAAATGAAGATTGTGAATTACCTTTATTCCATATTATAGCTTAGTGGTTGAATATCAGGTGTAGTTTGGTTTCATGTTGTGCAGAGTAAGTTTTTGCCATGATATGCAACATCTTCTATGCAATAACTTTGTGTGGAAGAAATATTTTGAAAGATGACACCATAAGCCAGAGGCTCTCAAACTACAGTGAGCATCAGAATCATCTGGAGAACTTATTAAAACCCAGGTTTCACATTATTCTTAATGGTGAAAAGCAGAACGCATTCATTCTAATATCAGGAACAAGACAAGGGTGTCCATTCTCACCACTATTATTCAACATAGTTTTGGAAGTCCTAGCTATGGTAACCAGAGAAGAAAAAGAAATAAAAGGAATCCAGATGGGAAAAGAAGTAAAGCTCTCATTGTTTGCAGATGACATGATACTATACATAGAAAATCCTAAAGATACTATCAGAAAATTACTACAGTTAATCAGTGAATTTAGCAAAGTTGCGGGATACAAAATCAATACACAGAAATCACTTGCATTCTTATATACTAACAATGAAAAATCAAAAAGAGAAATTAAGGAATCAACCCCATTCACCATTGCAACAAAAAGAGTAAAATATCTAGGAATAAACCTACCTAAGGAGACAAAATAACTATATACAGAAAATTATAAGACACTGATGAAAGAAATCAAAGATGACACAAACAGATGAAGAGATATTCCATGTTCCTGGGTAGGAAGAATCAATATTATGAAAATGACTATACTACCAAATGCAATCTACAGATTCAATGCAATCCCTATCAAATTACCAATGGCATTTTGCACAGAACTACAACAAAAATTTCACAATTCTTATGGAAACACAAAAGACCCTGAATACCCAAAGCAGTCTTGAGAAAGAAGAATGGAGCTGGTGAAATCAACCTTCCTGACTTCAGGTTATACTACAAAGCTACCGTCATTGAGACAGTATAGTACTGGCACAAAAACAGAAATGTAGACCAATGGGACGAATAGAGAGCACAGAAATAAACCTATGCACCTATGGGTACCTTATTTGTGACAAAGGAGGCAAGAATATACAATGGGGCAAAGACAGTCTCTTCAATAAGTGGTGCTGAGAAAACTGGACAGCTACATGTAAAAGAATGAAATTAGAAACCTTCCTAACACTATACACAAAGATAAACTCAAAATGGATTAAAGACCTAAATGTAAGACCAGCAACCATAAATGTCTTAGAGGAAAACAGGCAGAACACTTGATGACATAAAGCAAGATCCTCTATGACCCAATTCCTAGAGCAATAGAAATAAAAACAAAAACAAGCAAGTGGGACCTAATTAAATTTAAGAGCTTTTGAACAGCAAAGGAAACTAGAAACAAGGTGAAAAGACAACCCTCAGAATGGGAGAAAATAATAACAAATGAAACAACTGACAAACTGGAGTGGGTAGCCTTTTCCTTCTCCAGGGGATCTTCCCAATCCAGGGATTGAACCCAGGTCTCCCATATTGCAAGCAGATTCTTTACCAACTGAGCCACAAGGGAAGCCCAGAAATGGCCAAGGAAAGCTACATTATAAAGACATTTTCTTTTCCCTTGAAGGGCTTCCCAGGTGGTGCTAGTGATAGGTAAAGAACCCATCTGCCATTGCAGGAGACTGAGAAATGCAGGGTCCATCCCTGGGTCGGGAAGATCCTCTGTAGGAGGGCATGGTAACCCACTCCAGTATTCTTGCCTGTAGAATTCAATGGACAGAGGAACCTGGCAAGCTATGTCCACAGGGTCGCAAAGAGTTGAATATGACTGAAGGACTTAGCAAGCTCGCATGCACACACACAGTCCCTTGAATTTTCTTTGTTCAATGGGAAAAACTCTCATTTATAGGAGTAAACCACAAAAGACTATCAAAAAAGGCTTAAATATCTGAGGAAATGTATCCATTTTATCCCCTACTGCTCATGATACAGCATTTTTTTCCAAACGATTATGTTCTTTTTATGTTTAATATTTTAAAATAAAGTTCAGTATTAAAATGATAATGGGATAAAATTAGTGACAAGAAGTCTGTGCAAAGCTGTTAGGTTTTTTAGGGGACATGGTTTACTAGGTAGAGGAAGTTTGCATTAAAGATAGTAGATAATTGTGATGCAATCATTTCTTTTCTAATGCAGGTCAGAAAATAAAGCATCCTTAATCTCTACAATAAAATGATATGGACTAGTATTGAGATAGTATATGGGTGAGCTGGGATATGTAGGCAGCTTTAAAATGATATTACTCTAAACATTTTTTAAACTTATCTATTTAACTTTTATGCCACTGAAATTTCCAGCCAATTTTTATTTCAGTTTTTATTATTTGTTTATTTTTAAGCTGCTTGGTTTAAGTTTTTAGCATCTGGGGGGAGAAAGTGTAGTTGGAACGATCAGTCTTGGCAAACCTTGGCAAACTGAGGTCAAAGATTTCTTCACAAATAAAGGGAAAACTATGTTTTTGTCATATTAAATTCTTCAGTTCTCTTTGCTGAACCTGACCTTTCTTTAATTAGAAATGTTTTACTTGATTTCAACAATTACAGTGTATGTTGTAAGAAGTTACAGATTTTTACAGTCATATATAGGCTTATAAAGTTATTGAATAGCCTAGTAACAATAGCAGATTTCATGGTGTTTTAAACTGCTTTGTATGTGCCTATAAATTAGGATGCTAATATGCAGTTTACTAAGACATAAATCATTTCAATGAAATATTTCTTATTCAGCTTTACTTATCTTTCCTGGAAAATAATGATTAAAAATAGTCACAAAGGTGCCTAGCCTGAAAGCAAAATCTTAGTTTCAAAAACAAAGCACTTTTTGAAAAATGTGAAAATGACTAAACCCTCATTGTTTACTTCCTGCCATGATTATGAGGATCTAATGAGGGCAAACTTATGGAAGAAAAGAGTGAACATCAACATTGACCTTGAACTTTTATCTAATTTTTCTCTGTCTTTTCCCAGCCAATATTTCCATGAGTTGTTTATAAGGATCACATATTTACCTAAAGATAAAGTGAATATTGTTTTCAATCCAGCAATTATTCATAGGTGACATAGTACACACATAATAGCTGCTTATGCTTATTAATTTTAAAAAATTGTAATGCTGAATGACTACCACGCATGACTGTAATTAGCAATTTTCTGCAACATTTAGCCAAATTCTGGGTCGGTGGTTCTCGAAATAGCTTTTCTTAGGAGAAGCTATGCTTCATTTGAGTTTCCTAAGAATTCTGTCTGCTATCTGATTAGTCAGTTTCTCAAACTGACCACAGGGTGGATTAAGTGATCAGTGGAGATGTATTCCTGGATCCAGAAAAAACAAAAAAAGTGATTAACCCTGTGTTTATTCAATAGATGCAATCATAGTCATGATTCAAATGAGGAGAAACAGGAGCTTCCACATAGGTCTCCAAATAGAGGGAACACCATGTGCATGAATGTCCTATCTCTGTCTTCTCACCCAAGGAACCACACAGATTTTAGTCCACCAGGTGCAGGAAAACCAGCGTTCTGCCTGCCACGGGGTCATGATCTTCCTTTCTTCTCCTCCTAGCATCTCTAGATGTCCAGCTCATCAGCTCGGGGCTTCTGCTCTGTTAAAAAAGTTCACCATTCTTTTAATAATTCTAAGTGAGGAGGGGACACAGCAAGGAGGCAGCCATCTTCAAGCGAGGGAGGGAGCTCTCCCCGGGGCCGTGCATGCTGGCTTCCTGGTCTCAGCCCTCCAGCCTCTGGAACTGCACGTGCTAAGTCATTTCAGCCGTGTCCGATTCTTTGTGACCCTATGGACTGTAGCCCACCAGGCTCCCCTGTCCTTGGGATTCTCCAGGCTGGAGCGGGTTGCTATCCAGAACTGTGAGAAAAGAAATGTCTTTTGTTTAAGTCTTTCATTCTGTGGTATTTTGTTATGCAGCCCAAGCAGACTGAGACACCATCCAATCCCAACTCTCTTAACAAACTTGAAATCCAGTGAAGATACCCAGTTCCAAACACTTTAACTTCAATCAAAACACAAAGGATCAGTTCCTCTCTATAATCTAATAGAAACAGTAATTCATGTCCGACTCTTTTTGACCCCATGGACTGTAGCCCACCAGGCTCCTCTGTCCATGGGATTCTCCAGGCAAGAATATTGCAGTGCATAGCCATTCCCTTCTCTAAGGGATCTTCCTGACCCAGGGATCGGACCCAGGTATCCTGCATTGCAGGTGGATTCTTGACCATCTTAGGCACCAGGGAAGTCAAAGTAGTCAATAAACAAGTATAATTTCTGGGGAAGGAAAATGTTTTATAGGATTTCATGTTGTTCATATTGTTTTCCATAATACAATATGTATAATTCATCTATGAGAGGCAGACACATGAATCTTAGTGGAATTGGCTTGAGAACCACAGACAACCAATACCATTTATTAATCCCGTGTGTTTTGATACAAAAGAAACATGTGAAATGCCTGGTGATTTCTGGGGCTCTTTATGAATACAGAGTGGGTTTTACTCAGTGTCTCTTACTACAGCTTGCCTCTTTCTGTTGTGGATTATAATGTATTTAATGAATATTGTGTTTAAAGTTCAACGGAGGTCACAGGCATTCCTCATTCCACTCTTATGTGATACATCTTCAAAAAAGGATATGGTTGAGCAAAAATCACATTTAATAGCACCATAGTTTTCAGGTTCTAATACCTTGTCATGCAAACATAATGCAAGATTTTTCTCTAGGGAGGGCATTTGATCAGAGCTGAAGGCTTAGGGGACAGATGGGAATTGCTGAGAGACTGAAAGCAAATGTAACTTCAGTTGGCAATGTCTTTTCTCCTGGGTCCTCTCTCTCATTCTAAACTCCACTGTAACCTGCCTCATGGTCCTTGGTTAAGCGATCCCTTCAACAGGTTGTCCATGACACTCCATTGCTATAAGAGCATCCAACTGAGAGGAGTTTCTCCCACAGTGTCTGGAGGCTCCTTGTGGAGTCATCCCACTCTTCATCTGGAGGTTCTTTCATAGTTCTTGAACCCTGTGAGACACAAGAGGTTTCGCCCTTCATGCACCACTGCACCCAGCCTTCCACCACTTCTGGGGGCTCTTGTCGTTTTATGTACTTGATTTTCTCTGGGTTTGTGACCAATCGGCCTGCCTCCGATTTACTCCACCATCTACAGATCCTGAGCTGTCATATTTACCAAAAGCTACTAGATCCTGAAATGGACAAGTCATTTTGTTTGATCTCCTGATGAATCCAAGCTAAAAGGGTTTCATAAGAAATTATAGTAGAGCTCAGCAATTCCTACCATAACATTTGTAAAGCTCTTTCATCACACAGTATGTTTTTTTCAGTGAATACGCTTTCGGCAAATAAGCACTCTGTGGCATTCTTCTTTAAACTGTCCTTCTCACTCCCCCAAGCTCCCTACCACCAGGATTGAGAGCACTAAGCAATGTAGTAAAAATTTATCCCTGCAAAATTAAGAAACACAACAGGCATCAGACTCACTGAAGGGTTTAATGGACAGAGAGATTGATGTGCTATCCTCATTAAATGCCTCTCTTTGCAGCAATCCGGGAGTCTAGGACTGCTTTGTGAACCATCGGGAATAATTGTAGCTACAATTTTATTAGTAGCTGGGGGATAGAGCTATATTTCCTCCCATCATCTTTTCCAGGCAACTTTGCCATGGACTTTGCTGCATCTTAATCTAAGAAATGAGCCGACAGCACACCCTTGTTGCCCTGCATTTATGGTACACGTTAGTCTGTTAGGCATTACTTACAGGAAATGCTTGATTCTTGTTCTGTGCTTTTAGGAACTTATGTGCCAGATTTAAAACTTTTTTAGCCATACCCTTTAATATAAATATTTACATTTATTTAAGATTTTTAAGTCCCCTTCACATAGGGAACATAACTTGGAAAGGTAGAAACATTCTTGCTTGAACCCTTGCAAAGCTGTGTATTTCAAATTTCTGAATTTGGCAAGTGTGTCTTTGTTACCATTAACTTCCTCTGTCTCCTCTTTTCTTACTTGCGGTCTTCCTCCTCCATCCTGTGACCCTCCAGGTTAGATGGTGAACACGGGGATGTCATATTTTAAACATCTCCCAAATACTAGGATTTTTTTTAAAGGCGTCAACGCCTTATGAGAAATGGAAGTAAAGTTTTTCGGGGGGAATGGTGTTTCCTGGCAGAGCAGAAGCAAAGCATGTCTTGTCTGTCACATGCAAATGCAACCCCATCTTTATTATCAGGAAACCTATGAATCAGTGTTGAAATCAAACTAGTTGTGTATTAGAAGGAGGAGACAGATGCTTCTGAAAGTAAGCTGTGGTGTAAGTTGAATTTGTTATTGACATCAGTATTTTGGAAGGACTCAAAATTGTTAAAAACAAGAAAACAGGCCCCAAATGGAGTAATGTATGCTAAACCCCATGTCACCAATATACAGTGCAGTGATAGTTTAGTCGCTCAGTTGTGTCTGACTCTTTGTGACACTATGGACTGTGGCCTACCAAGCTCCTCTGTCCATGGGATTTCACAGGCAAGGATAACGGAGTGGGTTGCCATTTCCTTCTCCAGGGGATCTTCTCAACCCAGGGATTGAACCTGGGTCCCCCTCACTGCAGGCAGATTCTTTACCATCTGAGCCACCAGGGAAGCCCTCCTTTCAGATCTCTGAGAAATGGAATCTTAAACCAGTCAATTAGGACTGATCTATGCTGATGACCTGATCGGCTCTAATGAGATTATCTGCCTGAGAGACCACTGCCATCTCGAAGAAGGAAAGTCACCTTGCAATAACCGACATGCTTTGCTGCCTGCTACTCTCTGCCTATGCAATCTTGGCCTTGTCTAGCTCTTCAGATCTCCGCTAGACTGAAGGCTTCCTAATATGTGAATCATTGAACAAAGACAGTAAGAGCTTTAAAACATACTCAAATTGAATTTTTTTTTTAAGTGTTGGGTTTATAGCCACAGATTTTGAAAAAGAGAAAGCTGGTTGCACTTAGACCCAGAAACAGGTGTGACCCAGGGTCAGTGACCTCCCCTTTCTCCCTCTTGCTTTGGTGGTTGTTTATCTGCTAAATGGAAATAGCAATAAACACGTCTACCTGCCAGGCTTTGTGGGAATTGAAATGATGAAGGATGCAGAGTGCTTAGCACAGGCTCACACTGGAAAGCAGTCTCCCTGACCTAGGAGGAGGCAGCTGGGAGAGCGCTCCCTTCAAGAGAGGCTGAATTCCATCTGAGAAGGTCGTTAGCATGGCTGTGAAGGTAATGGGGTGGGAATTATTTATTCCCTAGCAAGGAAGAAACAAGTGCATGAAAACCTGCACCGTAGGACTTGTTTTCTCTCATCTCAGCCCAAGGTCCTGCTGGACTGCCTCCCTCGAGTCTTCTCTTTCCTCCCAACATTCTAGATTCCATGCTCCTTTAAAAACATGTCCTGAAATACATCAAATCGAAACACCCAATTAGAAATCCTTTGCTTACTCTGCTGCGCCCATGCAGCTGGAATTGGCTGAGGAAACACACTCGAGACTGTTCTGAATGACATCAATCCAATGTGTCCCTCCACACTTGAAAAATGAAAGTCACTCAGTTGTGTCCAACTCTTTGCGACCCCATGGACTGTATAGTCCATTGACTTCTCCAGGCCAGAATACTGGAGTGGGCAGCTTTTCCCTTTTCCAGGGGATCTTGCCAACCCAGGGATGGAACCCCAGTCTCCCGCATTGCAGGCGGACTCTTTACCAGCTGAGCCGCCAGGGAAGCCCTGCACACGTGAGTGGGCCCTCAGTGCTGCCCCGAAATCACAGTATATTCGCCTCATGCCACGATTGTTCCACCCCCATGACTATTTCACAGCTTCTCTTTTCTCCTCAAATCTTAAACCTTCTCATTCTGTCCACACTCCCTATCTCATGGAGGAAATCATATGAATCAGAAGAGAACCCCCACACTGGCTCCTCCCCCTAAACCTTGTCCCTTCCTCTTGGGAAAACTGCCCCTCTCTGCTCCTCTCCCAGACCAGCCCCTCCATCTGACCCCACACTCTCACCAGCTCAGCACATCACCCTACGATCTACCTCTCTGTTTGCACCAGTGCCCGAGCTACCTCTTGTATCATTTTAAATATTCACCTAAGATATTACATGGGCTTCCCAGGTGGCTCAGTGGTAAAGAATCCACCTGCCAATGCAGGAGATGCAACATGAATCCCTAGGTTGGGAAGATCCCCTGGAGAAGGAAATGGCAACCCCCTCCAGTATTCTTGCTGGGGAATCCCATGGTCAGAGGGGCCTGGTGGGCTACAGTCCATGGGGTCACAAAATGAGTCAGACCAGACTTAGCGACAAAACAGGATATAATACAATATGTACTCCTCTAGGTACTACCTGTTTCTTTGTATCTTTTAACAGAAAAATATGTTCAAGAGTTGTCCAATGTCACTGTTTCCAGATACTCTCACTGTGTCTTTGGAGCTGATTTCAGCCAGGGTTTCCCCCAAGCCACTTGATTGAACTTGTCAAGGTGACCAAGAACCGTCACATTGGCAAGTCCAGTGAGCAGCTCTGATTCCTTGTCGTCGTGACAAGAGCAGCCTTTGAATCAGATTATGAATCTCTCTTTTTTAAAACATTCCTTGCATGTGGCTTCCAGAGCATCATTTCTTTGGTTCTCCTGCTTTACCGCCCAGCCCCGTATCAGTCACCATAGCTGATGGATGATTCCTTATTTCCTGAAGACTCAGGGTTGAATGTCCTTGGGGGTCTCTGCAAACATCTACTCAACTCTCCTAGGTGCTGTCTTCCACTTTCATGGCTTTCAGTATATATGTAAACTGACAGCTCCTAAATTTGTATCTCAGCAGGTCTTGCATCCTGAAATAACGCCATTTGGGCGTATTGATTATTTTGAATTAAATGTACTTGAGAAACAGCTAATTCAGGGAGGACACTGGGCCACCTTTTTCTATTCGGGGGGCCGATAGAAGCTAAGGAAAACTGTATCAAATTAAAAGCAAGATTTTCCATGCTTTTTGTGTTTAGAAGTGTCATTACTACTGTGCATGCAGGTCTAAGTGCACATGAATTACTGAGGAGGCACCTTTCGAATTTCTACACTCAGTAGAGCAGGCTGGCAAGGGAGCAGGTGGCCCAGGCTGGGGATACGTAGTCATAAAAGCAGAACTGCTCTGAAGTAGGCTCATCCTCAGGAGAAAGCATTATTTATGCAGTTTCCAAGTGCTATTGTCAGGGAAAAGCCACAAAGAGCTAATGTGCCATGACTCCTGTGTTTCTGTAAGTCTTCTGAGCTAGGCCTGGATTGTTCTGTACTATGTGTTCAAGGAACAGCTTTAGCGATAGAGGGAGGGTCTCTATGCAGCTAGGGACAAGTTTGCTGACAACCTTGGCAGAGGGAGGGGTCTGTCTCCTTGGAGCCAAGGGTGGACAGGCTTATTGCCCATTTTACAGAAGTGGGGTTCTGGGGTCCTCTCCTGTAGTGCAACCCACAGCACTTGGAGGGTCATCTGGCCTTCTTTGCGGTGCCCTGTGGGAACTGGAGCTCAGGGAAGTGGCATGAAAATGCAGACAGTCTGGCTACTACTGTTGCTTTAGGTAATATATCGTCTTTCATCTCTGGCCTGGAATTTCAGGCCACCCACCAGTATCTCTGCCACTCTGGGAGGGTAAATTGTTAGTTTACAAGTAGGGTAACATTTCAGACCCTTCACAGTCCTTGACAGTTTGGGTAATGAGGGTGGGCTAAGAGACAGAGATGCCTTTCTAGAAAATAAGAGTGATGACTTCATGGGCTAACTAACAAGATTCAAGGGGAGCCCATGGGAATTGGTAGTGAAATTGTTGACAAATGATATGAGCAACTGGATGATAAATGACCCTTCCCCTTTGTAAGGACAGGTGGTCACAGGATGAGTCCCAGGCAACAGGTTCAAACACTGCTGCCTAAGTGTTGTGGTGTTGTAGTTAACTTTCCTGGAGACAGAGGAACTTCCTTGAGGATCTGATGGTCAGTTCAGGTCTGCTGCATTGTAACAATAGGAGTTAGGGTTCACCTTGGCAGGAAAAATTTTCCAGACACTTTCAGAAAATAGTTATAGACGAGTATGACTACGCTGAGTGTGAAAGGGGAGAAAATGAAGGCATTAGTGGCATTAGTGGTAAAGAACCTGCCTGCCAATGCAGGAGATACAAGAGACACGGGTTCTTTTCCTGAGTCAGGAAGATCCCCTGGAGGAGGGCAAGGCAATCCTCTCCAGTATTCTTGCCTGGAGAATCCCATGGACAGAGGAGCCTGGCGGGCTACAGTCCATGGGGTCACAAAGAGTCGGACAGGACTGAAGCTACCTAGCACCCATGCCTGCAGAGAAAGAGCTAATTGTTAAAACCTGGGCTGGTTCCCTTGGAACGTTACGGGGCGGAGCTTGTTAAGGTAGAAAGGCAGCCGCTGAGCCTCTTAGAAGTTCAACCTCAGAAACACGGGGTGGCCACTCTAGATCTATTGGAAGGCAACGGGCAAGGACTCTGAGGTTGTATTTGTTTGCTTGCAGTGGATTCTCGCTTTGGTAAGGAAACGTTAGCCCTCCCAGGCAGATTTCTCTGAGACAATGAAACTCCTGGGGGAAACCATAGCAGAGACGCTGACTAGTTTTCTGGATCTTACTGCCCTGGATTGGATTTAGAAGACGGATAAAAGACACCCGCTGGAGAATGAGAAATTTCTCCCAAGAAAGTGAAAGTGAAGTCGCTCAGTGGTGTCCGACTCTTTGCAACCCCATGGACTGTAACCCACCAGGCTGCTCCATCCGTGGAATTTTCCAGGCAAGAGTACTGGAGTGGGTTGCCATTTCCTTCCCCAGGAGATCTAAATTTAGGTTTACTATTGGGGTCAGCCTCACCACCACGGGAAACTTCCCTCGCCGTCGCTTGGAAATGAGGCAAGTGGTTAAGAGGTGTTAGCTTGGCAGCGGGGCCGGGGTACCACCCATCAAAGAGGATGCCCTTAAAAGCTGCTGCCAAGCGGAAGTAGGCCGAACCTCGCGGCCTGGTTGGTGGTCCTGGTGGTCCCGGCTGGACGGCAGCCTGACTGCGCTGCTGGCTCCATGATACAAGCCAGCGGCTCCCAGGGTACGAGCAAGAACATCTCACCCCCCCCGAAACAGGGCACCCGGCGGGCTGAGAACCTCGGGAGTTCGTGTTGTCGAACCAGGGCAGCTGCTGCGCTGCTGGAAAGTGAAGGTAAGAAGGAGGCCTTGAGCAGCGGCCCAGGGCCTATCTTTTCTATGGTCTCCATCCCCCACTTCCTCCCTGCTGACTTCAGCTACTTGAAGTAGAAAGAATTTTAGAGGTAGCTCTGAGGTCTCCCCGTCGGAAAAGGGGAAGCAGAGACTCTGTCCACCCACCTGTGTGTGCTTGCGGGTTGCTGAAAGGGGAGGAAATCAAACCTGAGTGATTTTTCTGGCCGAAAAATGACTCTTCTGGTACTATCCTCTCCAGGCTCATGGAAGAAAAAGGTGCTGAGAAACAGCTAGCGGTGTTTGGAAAGAGTTCAGGGTGGGGAAGGGAAGCTCCTGAGACCTTGGGAGCCTGCTGTGTTCTGTTGGTGATTCTGTGTCTGAACGTCTAGTCACTGGTGGGTGAACGTTGTACATCCTTCTCCCCACCCTCCCTGCCGCCTTCATCCTGGTCCTGCCCTGGCCGGCCTGGAAATAAGATGGTGTCTCAGAAGCAGAAAGGAAAATTGCAGGCTTGGTTACAGGCTTAAAACTAAGAGCAGTGAGAGATCCAGGGGCTCCATACAAGAGGCTTACACCGTAAGCTGAAAGTGAACAGGAGCTGGAGATTTACAGCCAGTGATCACCAGTTGGATTCAGCTGTTCCTCCCTTTGCCTCAGCGGTTCGCGGGCTTTGGGAGAGTAATTGAATCTTCTGCATAGACTTGAGAGCTCTTGGTAGGTTTCACATTCTGAACGGGTAGGCCTAGTTCACTGATGGTTTGGTTGAGCTGAAACCCTCTAGTGAGTGCTGAGAGGCACCTCAGTGATCTGGGGCCGGTATCGTTTTTTTTTCATCCTTAGTCTCCACGGGGGTGGGTGTGTGGGGGTGTGGGTGTGTGTGGTTGAAGGGCAGTGCTGTGGTGGTTGATGACTTGATGGCGGGCATTTTATTCTGTCCTGAGTTCCCTCAGGGCTCACAGTTGGGGCAGCTCTATATGTAATGTCTCAGCGGCTGCAACCTCCTTTATCGACGGATAGAATAGACACACATGCTCAGTCGTGTCTGACTCTGAAGCCCCATGGACTTTAGCCCACCAGGCTCATCTGTCCGTGGGATTTTTCCAGGCAGGAGTACAGGAGTAAGGCAACATTTTTCATTCACACGTTGAACTCACTGTCGTCAAACTCAAGTTCATGTATGTCCGAAGAATAATAAGGTACAACAAGCCAAAAAGTCTGAGTCTGGAGTAGAGATAGGTTTATTAATCAAGAGGGCACTGGACCAGGAACATGGGAGATGTGGGTTTGTCTCAGATCCATCTTGCTGGCTGGCCAGGGTGTAACGTATATAAAGGGAAAAGGGGTGGGTCTCAGGATACAAGATCAGCTTGTGCACCGTTCTGATTGCTGCATGGTGAGAATTATGCTTTGCAGTCAACATCGTCAACCTTCTGGTCCCAACCAGTCGAGGATCTAGTGCTTGTGTTCAGCAGAGTCATGATCCTCCATTTGGATCAGGGACTTAGTTCCTGCAAAACGCCAAGTTTGCCATGTATGTCCTTTGAGGAGGAGCTGGAACTCTATCGTATAGCCAAACTGTTGTTTCTTGACTGCTTTCCATTCATTTTCACATTCTCTCACTTCTCTAATTAGTAACTGCTTGAATCTGCCTTTTGGAACTCAGAGAAGGCCCAAGAGACTAAACCTTTTTTCTACAAACAAGAAATGGGGAACATGGAAAGGTTTTTGTACCTGGGTGGGCCCCAGAGAATCCTGTTTGTTTTAATAACCTCAAGTAATTCCTCCAAAACAAGGATTGTTTACATTATTCAAATGGGACTGGAAACCGTAGTGTCCACCAGCCAGCTTGGAGGCCTCATTGCAGACCCTGGTAACGTTTGTCCAAAGAACTGGAGTAGGTACCACTCAGAAACATTCTGAGTGATGTAAACACACCTCCTTTCCAGAGGTACCATGTCCTCTGATGTCTGTGTTTCTTGGGTGAAGACAAGAAGTTCTTGGCTCCTTCCTGAAGACACCTTACATGTGGTCAAGAGAGCTCTCACATGACCTCACATCTTTCCAAAATGTGACTGCTCTTGGTTAATCAAAGGAGCCTCCTGGAGGGGTAACTGACACGTGATTTATATGCAACTTGCAGGAAGTGGGCTGTGCATTGGAGATCTTCCATTTAGAAATGGTAAAATCTGTCCCTGATTTTATCTGAAGTGGCCAGTGATGTAGACTTGACCCTGGAAGACCACAGTTCAGTTTCAGCTCACTGGTCTGGGTTGTTACAAAGGACCGATTGCCCTGTTCTTTCTCCTTGCAGACCAAGGCTGAGTCAGTGCCAGTGTTAATGCCTCCCATTGAACCTAGGGAGAAAGGTTGATACAGAAACTTCAGATGCTATCTGATGTTCCAATGTAAACCTTGATGGTCTGTGGGATTTGTTCAGATGGTTGGGTCTGGGATTCTGGAGGCCATGGTCAAGGTCATTACTGCCACTTAGAGTTCTGTTGCTAATAGTCTCAGTGAAATGGCACCTGAGACACATGAAAGAGGTTGGTCCCAGCCTGTCAGTCACATAGGAGAGTGGTTGTCATAGTGGCATACAGGAAATTGATCAGAAGTCAGGATGGTATAGAAATGAGGGGCAGGGTGACTTCCTTGGCAGCCCAGTGGCTAAACTTTGCCTTCCAATGCAGGGAGTTTGGGTTCGATCCCTGGCAGGGGAGCTAAGATCCCTCATGCCTTGCAGCCAAAAAAAAAAAAAACATAAAAACAGAAGTGATGTTGTAACAAAGTCAATAAAGACTTTAAGAATGGTCCACATTAAAAAAAAAAAATCTTAGAAAGAAATGAGGGGCAGGTATCATTAGGAGATGACTCCTCGGTCTCTCTCATTTCTGTACATTCTGTGACTAAGGCACTGACTTGCCTTCATTCTAGATTCTTCTAAAGGATGCTTGTACAGAAAGCAGCTATAGAAGATACCATTTGTCTCCCTGGAGCAAAGGGGAGGCATAGTTACTTATCAGTATAATAAAGGGAATGCTCTCATTTGGAACAAAGGGCAAACATGCTTACTTAAACTTACTTTTCTTTCTTTCTTTTCCTTTTTTTTAGAAATCAGTTTCCAAAATGTAGGGTTCTTCTCCTATAACAATGCCAGTAACCCACTACAGGCTACTTGCTTTCTGGGAACTGAAGCTCAGGAAAGCAGCAGCAAAAGCTAGTTTTTCTGGCTACTGCTATTTCTTTGAAAAATCAACTGTCCTATATCTATGATGAGAAATCTGATATCTTCTTCTACATCCATGACACTGTGGCAGGCTAACTTGTTAGCTTTCAAAGTAGGATTAAAATCTCAAATCCTTCACACTTCTGACAATACATTCTAGCAAACTCGAATTATGTATTAGACCTATTCCTCTATTTGAGAGCAATCATCAGTTTTATATAATAAAAATGTAACCTGATTTTCCAGTTAGAGGGGACAAATGGAAGACCTGATAGCTGCCTCTCTAGAACTGACTTTATTAGAGGAAGAAAAAACTTTCATATAGGTTAAAATTATCAAATAGAAAAAGTTTACTCTCAAAAAAAATAAATAAAGTCTGGGTCCTCAGAAAAATGTGATGGGCAAAGATGAAGGAGAGTGTAATTCTTTAGGAACAAGGCAGTGTTGAGGTCCCACACAGATTCTGTAAGAGCCTTTGTGTAGCAAAATGAAGAATGTTCCAGAATTGCTGCAGTGGAAACAAGTTCACTAAGTATCTAGCAGAAGGAGAGAAGCATCAGATATGGCAGTCATCTCTTAGGAGCTGGGAAAGACATTGTCCCTTCTTACTTCCTCAGGAGGAAGAATCCTGGACCACTATGCCCTCCCCCTCTTGGCTGAAACCACACTGTTCTTTGGTTTCCTCCACCACACCAAGCTTTTCTTCTTCAGAGGGGCCTTTGCATGACCCATTCCTTTGGCCTGGAATATTCCTTCCAGTGATCTTTGCAAGACTAGTTCTTCTCACCTGCATTCAGTTCTTCCAACCAACATTTAGTGACACCCTATACATGCACCAGTTTTTCTCCCCTACATTGTGATGTTAATGCAATCATAGAGGAAAAGCAAGCAAAATGGGAAACTAAGTGTTGAAAACAAAATCCTGCCCTTGCAGAAACTGTATTCTAGTGGAGTATGTGAGGCAGACAATAAAATATGTAAATAATACAATATACAAATATTTGGTACTTCAAGTGACAGATTTGAAAGAGAAGAATGAAAGTAGCGAAGAGATAGCGAATGACAGGTGAGGGTTTTTTAATAAGGTGTAGGGAGCATCTCACAAGACACATGGGAACGAAGAACTCAAAAGGTGAGAGAGTGAGTCGCCTAGAGATTTGAAGAAGGTTAGATCAAGGCAGGGTAAAAAAAAAAAAAAGAAGGTGTGCAAAGGCCCTGAGGTAGACATGTGCCATGCCAGGCACAAGGAGGAGCAGAGAGACCAGTGTGGCCGCAGCAGCATGAGAGGGCGATGGCGGAGGCAGAGAAAGCCATACTAGACCCAGGCCAGAGCTTGGTGGGCTTTACCATCAGCATAGGAAGGTGGGCTGTTCCTCCATGCAGGGGTGGGGCGGCAGGAACACAGGGTTCCCACGTGCAGGCAGTTTGGGGTGGTGACTGATGAGGGAGAGAAGGACAAGTGGAAGGTGGAGGAGAGAGGGGGTGGGGCTGAAGCCAGGTCTTAGGGTAAAGCCGAGGACAGCTGATCTGCAGCAGAGGGGAACGAGTAGCCTTGCGGAGAAGTCAAAACATTCATCTGGAGCTCCAGGAGAAATGGCAGTGCTACAGCTGGGCCTGGCGGTGGGGCCTGCGGAACCTCCCGTGATCACTTCTGCTTTCTCGGTGAGATAAGAAGCAGGGGCCTCGGCAGAGAGGAAGAAAGGAAAGTATTGCGGGTTTGAAGAAATATTAATAGTAGGAATGAAATGGAATAGAGAAAGGTTATAGGATTGTAGCAGTGTCAAGGATCCCAGAGAGGGCCATGATCAGGAATTTCAAATAAGACTCCTATACACGGTCATGACTCGCTCCAGGCTAAATTCAGCTGTAGGTACCGATGTGGAGTAATCTAGTCATTGTTCATACCTCAGCCTCAGTGTTACCAATATTTCCTCAGAGAAGTCTCTCTCCCCCACCCTTGACAGTGGCCACTCGGTGACGATAGCCTATTTGAATTCTCTGCGTAGCATGCATCACTGTGTCTTTTCCTTGTTGATTGAGTTGCCTGGATGTTACCTATTTCTTATATGGAAATGAGAGCAGACATATTTTCTACATATAGTGTTCAATAAATGTGGATTAACGGCCACTCCCTCTTAAAGTGGGTATGTGTGCATGTGGGTGCACTAGAGGTTGGCTAATAGCAGATTAATGGCAACCCACTCCAGTGTTCTTGCCTGGAGAATCCCAGGGACGGGGGAGCCTGGTGGGCTGCCATCTATGGGGTCGCACAGAGTTGGACACAACTGAAGCGACTTAGCAGCAGCAATAGCAGATTCATTTGTTTTCTGAATCGTTAGTACAACCTGGAAAGCAGACACCTAGCCCATGAACCACAACTCTCCTCATCCAGACAGGACTGATAACAAAAATGGAAAATCACTATAGCTTTCAAGAAAGGAGAGTCTTGGAGAAGACAGTTCAGTATGTAATATTTTGAGTAGGTTTTCTTTTTATCCTAGAAAGTAAGAGTTGATGACGGTTGGCCACATAGGTGATGTCAGAAAACCAGATTTGTTGTTTAAGATAGTTTATGGAGTGATAGAATAGCATGGGTCAATCTCACCTTGTTCAGTTCAGTTCAGTCATGTCCAACTCTTTGCAACCCCATGGACTTCAGCACGCCAGGCCTCCCTGTCCATCACCAACTCCCAGAGTTTACTCAAACTCATGTCCATTGAGTCAGTGATGCCATCCAACCATCTCATCCTCTGTCATCCCTTTCTTCTCCTGCCTTCAATCTTTCCCAGCATCAGGGTCTTTTCTGATGAGTTAGTTCTTCGCATTAGGTGGCCAAAGTATTGCAGCTTCAGCTTCAGCATCGATCCTTCCAAAGAATATTCAAGACTAATCTCCTTTAGGATGGACTGGTTGGATCTCCTTGCAGTCCAAGGGACTTCAAGAGTCTTCTCCAACACCACAGTTCAAAAGCATCAATTCTTCAGCCCTCAGCTTTCTTTATAGTCCAACTCTCATATTTCATATATGACTACTGGAAAAACCATAGCTTTGACTAGATGGACCTTTGTTGGCAAAGTAATGTCCCTGCTTTTTAATATGCTGTCTAGACTGGTCATAACTTTTCTTCAAAGGAGTAAGTGTCTTTTAATTTCATGGCTGCAGTCACCATCTGCAGTGATTTTGGAGCCCCCCAAAATAAAGTCTGTCACTGTTTCCACTGTTTCTCCATCTATTTCCCATGAAGTGATGGGACCAGACGCCATGATCTTAGTTTTCTGAATGTTGAGTTTTAAGCAAACTTTTTCCACTCTCCTCTTTCACTTTCATCAAGAGCTCTTTAGTTCTTCTTCACTTTCTGCCATAAGGGTGGTGTCATCTACATATCTGAGGTTATTGATATTTCTCATGGCAATTGATTCCAGCTTGTGCTTCCTCCAGCCTAGCATTTCTGATGATGTACTCTGCATATAAGTTAAATAAGTAGGGTGACAGTATACAGCCTTGACATACTCCTTTCCCTATTTGGAACCAATCTGTTGTTCCATGTCCAGTTCTAACTCTTGCTTCTTTATCTGCATACAGATTTCTCAGGAGGCAGGTAAGATGGTCTGGTATTCCCTCTTTTTAAGAATGTTCCGCAGATTGTTGTGATCCACACAGTCAAAGGCTTTGACATAGTCAATAAATGAAGTAGATGTTTTTCTGGAACTGTCTTGCTTTTTTGATGATCCAGCGGATGTTGGCAATTTGATCTCTGGTTTCTCTGCCTTTTCTAAAACCAGCTTGAACATCTGGAAGTTCACAATTCACGTATTGCTGAAGCCTGGCTTGGAGAATTTTAAGCATTACTTTACTAGTGTGTGAGATGAGTGCAATTGTGCGGTAGTTTGAGCATTCTTTGGCATTGTCTTTCTTTGGGATTGGAATGAAAACTGACCTTTTCCAGTCCTGTGGCCACTGCTGAGTTTTCCAAATTTGCTGGCATATTGAGTGCAGCACTTTCACAGCATCATCTTTCAGGATTTGAAATAGCTCAACTGCAGTTCCATCACCTCCACTAGCTTTGTTTCTAGTGATGCTTCCTAAGGCCCACTTGACTTCTCATTCCAGGATGTCTGGCTCTAGGGGAATGATCGCACCACTGTGGATATTTGGGTCATGAAGATCTTTTTTGTACAGTTCTTCTGTGTATTCTTGCCACCTCTTCTTAATATCGTCTGCTTCTTTTAGGTCCATACCATTTCTGTCCTTTATGGAGCCCATATTTGCATGAAATGTTCCCTTGATATCTCTAATTTTCTTGAAGATTTCTCTAGTCTTTCCCATTCTATTGCTTTCCTCTATTTCTTTGCACTGATCACCGAGGAAGGCTTTCTTATCTCTCCTTGCTATTCTTTGGAACTCTGCATTCAAATGGGTATATTTTTCCTTCCTTTTCTCCTTTGCTTTTCATTTCTCTTCTTTTCATAGCTGTTTGTCAGGCCTCCTCAGACAACCATTTTGCCTTTTTCCATTTCTTTTTCCTGGGGATGGTCTTGATCACTGCCTCCTGTCACGAACCTCCATCCATAGTTCTTCAGGCTCTCTGTCTCACCGGGTAGGTGAGAAGAAACTTAGCTAAGGGAGGTCCATGGGTTAATCGAGAGGTCAAACTAGTAAAGTTCTTAGACTGTGAATGGTGGGGGTTAATGAGCTTCCTTGATTTATTATTTTCAGTTTTTTCCCTCATGTGTAAGGCAAGAGGAAAAGAAATAGCTATGTATTCAGCATTAGCAATGGTGTTGTTACCAGATAGGGAGAGTCAAAGAGGACCCTTCCTCGTGGGCCTTGGTTCTTGGTAAGGACACAAAGAAGAATCTGAGGTCTTACCTGTGGAAAAACAAGTTTATTGAAGAACAGAAAGAACACACCTCAAAGAAGAGGTGGGCCAAGCCAAGGGGGGCTCTGGCACCAGAATGGTAAGGTATGGGGTTTTCAAGATGAGGCTTTTTTACATTTTCATCTAGGTGGGCATGGACTGACAGTTTTGATTGACATTTGCATGTTACATAACAGGCTGTATTGCACGTGTCTTTCCCATAATTCAGTCTGTTATACTCAGATGTATGTATATATAGAATATTTATGAACCCTTAAAAGGCTCCCAGCTGCCTAAGGTCGCTTGAGGACACAGTCTTGCATGAAGGGCGCATGTGTGTAGTTAGAGAGGTCCCTGTGGTTAGTTTGTATACACGGTGCACCTAGCGGGCATGTGCTCATGTTGGAAAAACCTCTGGTTATTTTGTAGCTTATCTGTGAGCTCTCCTGGACCACACTGGGAGGTATCTGGGGTGGGGTTTGGAGATCAGCTTGAATCGTTTTCATCTAGGCCACCCCTCTTTGCTCATGCCTAACTTATTGGGAGAAAATTCAACAGAGCTGGTCAACAATGGAACAAACTACTGGGCTCCCCAGCACTGATATCCAAACACAAACCAGATTAGGTGATCTTATCTCGGTTGACAGTTAAACTGTTGCCAGGTATTCATTGGGCAGATCTGTGTGAATATAGTAATGTAAAAACAACTCGGAGTATGTTCTACTACTTCATCATCACCACTACTTACCATTAGCGTAACCATACATTGAAAGGCAAATGTGTTTCTGTGTATGTGGGTGTAACCACACACCATGGACTAAAACAGGACTAGTTACCCAGTTTGCATGTTTTTTTATCATTATATTAGCATCTGTACTGGCAAATGGACAAAGAGAGAGAAGATGGATTTGGTGAAGGTAATTTTGCTGGTGATTCCCATAAAATACTGGGTTGTGGGGGAAGGTTGTGGATCTTTTTTCTAAGATAAAATCACTCTTCTTCACATCCCCACTTCTGTCACCCTGATTTTAGTTCATAGTTTTGCCTTCAGTGTTGTAGCTTCCCCCACACTTGCCCCAACTCGATCAATTTTCCACATGATAGTCAAGGTGCTGTTGCTAAAAACAGACCTAACTGTGCCTCCCCACTGTTTAATAACCTCTGATGATGTGCCAACAGACTCAATGTCAAGTCTTGAAGAAAGCTTTTAGACTCCCTCATGATATGAACCCTATTGACGTCTCCAGTCATATCCCTGGTCCTTCCTCTTCTCACCCGTGACATCTTCAGTTCAGTTCAGTCGCTCAGTCGTGTCCGACTCTTTGTGACCCCATGAATCGCAGCACGCCAGGCCTCCCTGTCCATCACCAACTCCCGGAGTTTACTCAAACTCATGCCCATCGGGTTGGTGATGCCATCCAGCCATCTCATCCTCTGTCATCCCCTTCTCCTCCTGCCCCCAATCCCTCCCAGCATCAGGGTCTTTTCCAATGAATCATGACATGACATGTTCAATTAACTCATATGCTCGCATATACTTTCTCACCAAGTTTGGGTCTCTGCCAGGAGCTCTCGTCAGCATGCTTTGCCTGGAAAACTCCCACTGTCTTTCAGGAATCCCAAGGCATTTCACTGCCACCTCTGCCCTTCTAGATGTTGGGTGTCCTTCCTGTGTACTCACATAGGCCCATAATTTCCAGTTTCACTGCCATCTGCTTTCCTTTTTCCTTGTCATTTGTAAGCCTATCAAGAGCAGGAACCATATTTGTCACTTTCTATTTTATAGCCCCAATGTATGTCATAGTGTAGGCTCGTGGTAAATGTGTCATATATCTTTGAAAGAGTACATTTTTGTTCATTGTAATAGCTTTGAGATTGATTATATTTTAATTATATATATATGCATATCTAATATATGATACTGTCACAGGTGATCTTTATTTTGTTTTTTTTTTGTTAGGATGATTTGCATTTTCAGATTGCTTTTAATTCATAAAATTTCATGGCTTCATTATGTTAATGGCCTTAATTAGGCATCTGTATGGGCTTCTCTGTCAATAACTTGTGAGCTGTCTCTTAAGGCTGGCTGATAAATCAAACGAACCTACTGTTAAGAGGCAAGCATGGTGTTACTGAAGTGAACGGGTCTAGATGATAGGAAACAGTAGGCATGGGTGGTGGTATCTCTTAGCTCCATGCAGAGACTTGAGGCTTGGCTGGTTTTGGTCATGTGATCAAACAGGGTACCAGATCCCTCTTACAGTGTGCTGAACCCTGGAGACCGCCACTGAGACACAGGCGTTTTCCTCCTCTGAGTCGTGAGGCATCTCATTGGAACCTGTGGTGGTGGGGATGAGTGACATAGGAGACAGAGAGGTGTTTGCCCAACACTCTGGGCCAATGTGGATGATGCTACTTATTCATAGTTCTGAGCGAGCTTGAATGACACAGGCTCTGTTTGCTTGAAATGGCAGGAGCTTTATTAAACAAGCATATGTGGAGCTAGGCCTGAGGGTAGGAATTCCTGGCAGCTGAGGAAAAGGGGAGGCATGGTTAGCCAATGCCATCTGCTTAATTTTCCTAATAATCCAGCACCTGCCAGTGAGAGTCCTCTTGTCTCCCCAAATGGCTGGAAACTGTAGAAACACCAGTAATAACTTCTCTCAAGCCCCTCGCACTCTTTAGTAGGAGACTGACTTTCCAGCTTACCTGTTTGCTTTAAAATGATGAGGATGTTGGTCTCTGAGCATCTCCCGAGTGCCTGCAGCATTCTTGGCACTCTCGGAAATCAGGCTCATTAAATAACAGGCTTCTGAGAGAAATAAACCTTTCACCCAGTAGAAACGTCAGTGAAAATTACTACCAGTTCTTGAATTGGCAGCCTGGGTAAGACTGGATTTTCTTTTAACCAGCTTTAAAATTTAATTCCTAGGTAAGCATTTGCCTCTCTCACGAGAATGGAAGAATGCTTGTATTCTAATGTAAAAGTTACCATCATTTAGTTTAGTGTCTGCTTTCTTTAGATTTTGTGGGGTTAGTATAGACTTAAGTTCTTTCAAACCAGAATTTTCTCCCACCCACACTTGGCTGGTTTTCAAAGGTCCCTGCAGCCATTGTCTGCTCCTGTCCTGATCACTGTGAAAGCAGGTAGGGGAAAGGGGACTGGCCAGACAGTTCAGGGGAGCTCGGACGTGTTGTCCCTGAAGGCACACAACCCTCCTGACTCTTTATAAAAGAAAAGGAGCATTTGAGCAACAGCGATCTATCTGTTGTGACGATGTAATTCTGTTCATCTCTGCAAATGGTAAATGGTGACCTTCCTTAACAAGTACTAGGGCTTAAGGGTGAAGTTGAACCTAGCAAGCATTAATTCTTGGGAGAATGAGAAGGTATTATATGAACCGTGTTTTCAGTCTTAAGCCTGGGAAGTGGGTTCTATTTTCAGACACTCTCAATCTGGAATAAAGGGGAGTCAGCAGTAGCAATTGACTTCTTCTGGTCAGATTGATTTTGTTTCCATTGTTGTGTGTTAAGATCCAATATCAGGAAACAGCGCTTACAAGGTGAAAGCATCAAATTCTAATATGTTGGGAATACAGATCACTAGAGAAAAGTGATTCGTCATAGTGAGAAAATACACGGCAGTCACTGATACAGGTCTCATTTTTCTAAGAAAGGATTTCATTGGCAATATAAAATCCTTCAATGTGTTTTCTTGACAGTTTTTACAAGACTTTGACCCAAATACAACATGAAATGTAATCAATGATAAATACATAATCTGGCAGGATTTCACAGAGACCAAATCACCATCTATTTTGCCCATTGCCATTTATATTTCTTGCCTAGTTTCATTGTCAAGGATTGGTTCTAAGCCATTATTAGCCAGTGCATTGATATTTTCATTATTCCATAATTACTGTGTGTGATGCTAAGAGTGAAAACAAATTGCTTATCTTACTTTTGAAACCATGTTGAAGAAATATCTCAGAATTTAACATTGTCTGTATAAAACAATAATTTTGAAGGTAATTTATATTTCTGAGACACAATTGATAGCCTAATTTTAGCCTCAGGGAAATAATTAAGCCACAGAAGGATGAAATAAAAATTACATGAGATCTGAAATATCCGGAGAATGCCAAAGTTCTGAATTTTGAGATGCAGTGTGGTGGGGTGAATTGATAAAAAGACAAGCAAAAAATAAGAATGTAGCAGATAAAAACTAGACCAAAACCCATTCAGCTTCATGACTTCTCTTGCACCTTCTCTGAATCCCAGATCATCTCACTGTACCCTAGTCTAACCTCTGACTGGTTTCTGGTTTTGAGTGTTTGTGTGTATGAAGACTAAGTCTAACCTCTGACGAGTTTCTCGTATGTTTTCAGTGTATCTACATGTGTTTCTGTGTGTGAAGACGAAGGAAATTAGAAATATACCATGCTTTTTTCTCTATTTATAAATTAACAAAGAAGAAATTGTTGCTGTTGGGAATACCTGTGATGAAACAGAAATCACCTATTTTCTCACCCTTCTAAATATCTTCCCTCAATTTTTCACTTCTACATCCTATTTTCTTTCATCTTAAAGACACATTAAAATATTTTTTCCTAAATGTGATCTGTACAGGGACATAATATGCCTTTAAGACAAGTGTTTCCAATTCATAAATATTTCCAGTGAATAATATTTAATAACTAACTGTTCCATTAAGATAGTGTCATAAGGTCAGAGTAAGTTTTGTTTCTGATGATAGTTCACTTCTATCAGTGCCTAGCATGGGCCTTGATAAAACCTGGCCCAGAAATACCTGATATGCATGAAGAAACATTTCAGACATGGTATGAAGGTAGAGATATTTTTCAACTCAGGATACAAATGAGACATTATAAATAGTTTGAGAATAACTTCAAGTACTAGATAAATACTGTGTTAAAACAAGTTAGGAGTTTTCAAATAAAATAGTATCATTTTTCCCAAAAGTTTCAGGAGTCCAACTTAGAGCTAGACTGCGTGCTGCCTTTACATACCATGTAATAATGCATTACAATTTCCTGGAAGCTTATTCTGAATCCTATAAGAAAGCACCTTTAAAGCTAGAAGGGACCTTCACTATTATTCAATGAAATCTTTCCTTTTACAGATGAGATCAGCGGCTTCTCAAAGGTCTCTGTGATTGATTTTTTGACCTCTAATCTAGAGCTGGTGGTGGTGGTTTTTCTTACTATAGCTATTTTAAAGATACTGTCCAGTAAAGCATTTTGGAGTTTCACTTTGCATAGAGGTTTTGTTATTCTGTTTACTTTGTTGTAATCGTAATGCACATATAATTTTCTACTTTAATCCTTTTTCACCTAGCAGAGGTTCATGGCCATATTTCACATGTTTATATCTTTATGAGGTTTTCTCTGTTATTACTTTATTTTTCCTCACTTATTACTTTAGAGTAGCAGAAGAATTTGGCAAAAACATATTCAGACAATGAATAGTATTAAAAATATAAAATCTTCCCTTATAAATCTTCACTCTAATTCCTGGTGTCATTCCCACAGGTAAATACTTGAATCATTGCTTGTTGAATTGTTTTCTGGATTACCACCATGTTTCTAAGTGAGCTTATTTTCTAGTTCTTGTTTGGTCAACTTGAAGTAGGATCAACAGAAAGCTTCCAGAGGCCAGCTTACTTTGGCTCTATGCATCTATGCCTTTGACACTTGACTCCGTTAGTCCCCAATGCATATGAGCCAACATAATTCATGGGCTTCCCGGCATCCCCCTGCCAATGCAGGAGACACAGGAGAGATGTGGGTTCAATCCCTGGGTCAGGAAGATCCCCTTAAGGAGGAAATTGCAGCCTGTCCCAGTATAATTGCCTGAAAAATTCCATGGACAGTTGAGCCTGGTGGGCTACAGTCCATGGGGTTGCAAAGAGTTGGATGTGACTGAGCACAACATAATTCAAGGACTGATTTTGAGAAACTGTGGTCCAAAAACCAGTTCTATAAAAACTGTTTATTTTGTGGTATGATTAAGGTAATCCTTTTATCATTAGTGACCTTGAGCATCTTTCAAAAAAATTAAAAGTGTGAGAGGAAACAACAGCTCACACTAACCCTATTGTGTGTGTGTGTCATTGCTCACACTTTATGACCCCATGGACTGTAGCCCTCCAGGCTCCTCTGTCCATGGTGTTTTCCGGGCAAGAATACTGGAGTGGGTTGCCATTTCTTTATCCAGGGGATCTTCCCAACCCAGGGATCGAACCCAGCTCTCTGGCATTGCACGCAGATTGTTTACCCTCTGAGCCAACATTCCATTACTATGTGACAATGACTTAATATTTTTCTGTTCCCCCTTCCCCTTTTTTATATGTGCATATGGACAAATTTCTATTAAATATTTTAAAGAAATTCTTAAAATAAATGTTCTAATATCCTCTGATATTTAAAAAAAATGTAATTGTTACTTTAGTTGGAGCTAGGAATAACTGACTTGTCTATATTGCTCAATCTTCTTGTCCAGGAAAAAGGAATCTCCATTAATTCCTCTGTAATTTCTCCTTGCAAAAGACCCACATAATTCTGTTTAGGATCAATTTGAAGTGTTCTTTTAAATTTTATTTTGGCATGTATATATTTCTTTTATTGAAGTACATTTGATGTACAATATTATGTAACTTGCTGGTATACAATATAGTGATTCACAGTTTTAAAGGTTATACTCCACTTGTAGTTATTATAAAATATTGGCTATTTTCCCTATTTGTACAATATAGTTTATTTTATACCTATAAGTTTGTATTTCTTCCTCCCTTTTACCTATAATGCCCCTCCCCTCTTCCCACTGGTAACCACTAGTTTCTCTACATCTGTGAGTCTGTTTCTGTTTTGTTATATTCACTAATCTGTTGTATTTTTTCAGTTCCACATATAAGTGATATAATACAGTATTTGTTTTTCTATCCGACTTGTTTCATTTAGCATAATACCCTTCAGGTGTATTCATGTTGCTACAAATGGCAAAATTTCATTTTTAAGTGGTATGTTTTCACTGATCGTAGCAATTTTGGGATTCTAAAATTTTCATCAGTTCAGTCGCTCGGTTGTGTCCGACTCTTTGTGACCCCATGGACTGCAGCACACCAGGCCTCCCTGTCCATCATCAATTCCGGGAGCCTACTCAAACTCATGTCCATCGAGTCGGTGATGCCATCCAACCATCTCATCCTCTGTCACCCCCTTCTCCTCCTACCTCCAGTCTTTCCCAGCATCAAGGTCTTTTCCAATGAGTCAGTTCTTCGCATCAGGTGGCCAAAGTATTGGAGTTTCAGCCTCAGCATCAGCCCTTCCAATGAATATTAAGGACTGATTTCCTTTAGGATGGACTGGTTGGATCTCCCATATATATAATAAGTTTATTACATCTTTAATTTTTCTCAACTTATTTTTTGCATGTGTTCTATTGAAGTATATTTTACATATAACATCATATAATTTAAGGTGTACAGATGTCGCTTTGATTATATATTGTAATATGGTTGTCTTTGAAGCAATAGTTAGCACCTCTATCATGTCACAGAATTATTCTTTTGTGTATTGAGTATAAAAAGCTAGTCGCCTTACAAGTTTGATTTCCACTACAATATGTCTATATTCACTGTGCATTAGATCCCCAGGACTTGTTCACTAGTTACAATTTTGTGCCTTTAAACATCTCTCATATTTCCTGGCCCTCAAGCCCGCCTAGTAACACAGTTTTACTCTGTTTGCACAGGTTTGGCTTTTTAAGATTCCATGTAGAAGTGAGATCGTATAGTTTTTGCGTCTTTCTGTCTGTCATCTCTCTTAATATATGCTCAGGATCCATCCCAAATGGCAAGATTTCCCTCATCTGTCACATTTTTATCCATTGTCTAGACATGGACACAGGTTGCTTCTGTATCTTGTCTATTGTGAGAATGCTGATTCACATGGGAGGTCAGGTCTCTCTTGAGATCCTGAGTCCATCTCCTCTGTGTATATATCAGAAGTGGAACTGCCGTGTTATACGGTAGTTCTATTTTTTAATGTTTTAAGGAACCTCCATATTGTTTTTCATAGTGGCTGTAACAATTTACATTCCCACCAACAGTGCACAAGGGTTCCCTTTTCTCTGTATACTTGCCAATACTTGTTAGCTTTTGTGTTTTTGATGACAGCTATTCTAACAGGTGTGAGGAGATATCTCGTGGTTTTGATATGTATTTCCCTGATGTTGAGCATCTATTTATGTACCCACTGGCCATCTGTATCTTTTATTTGGAAAAGTGTATACAGTTGTTTTGCCCAATTTTTAATCAGATTGCTTATTTTTGTTATTATTGAGTTTTATGAGTTCTTTATATTTAATTTGGTTATTTTAACCTCTTAATATATGGTTTGCAAATGTTTTTTCCTGTTCTGTAAGTTGCTTTTCATCTTGTTGATTGCTTCTTTTGCTGTGCAGAAGCTTTTAACTGTGATTTAGTCTCAGTTACTGATTTATTTTTTTTACTTTTGTTGTTTGCGCTTTTGGTGTCTTAACCAAAAAAGCATTGCCAAAACCAGTGTCAATCCCCAATGTTTTCATCTAAGAGTTTTTGATATCATGTTTTTATGGTTAAACCTTTGATCCATTTTGTGTTAAGTTTGTGGGTGATGTAAGGCCAGGGTCTAATTTCATTCTTCTGCATGTGTTTGTTGAGTTTTCCCAGCACCATTTGTTCAAGAGACTGTTTTTTTCCTATTGGATGTTCTTGGACCCCTTGTCAAATACTATTTGAATCCAAATTCTGGGCTCTTTTCTGTTCCATTGTTCTATGAGTCTGTTTTTATGACAGTACCATACCGTCTTCATTGTTTCTTGTTGTTCAGTCGCTAAGTCATATCTGACTCCTTGCAACCCCATAAACTGCAGCAAGTCAGGCTTGCTATATATATATAGCCATAGTTTTGTAATATAGTTTGAAATTGGGAAGTAAGCTTTGTTCTTCTTTGTCATGATTACTTTGTCTCTTCAGAGTCTTTTGTGGTTTCATATGAATCTTAGACTTGGTTTTCTTTGTTCTGTGATGAATGCCATTGGAATTTGGACTGAACATAATCCCACTCTATGGATGGCTTTGGATAATATGAACATTCTAACAATATTAATTCTTCCATTCCATGAACACAAAATGTCTTTTAATTTGTATGTGTCTTCTTCAGTATTCTTTTTAGCATAGCCTTGTAGTTTCTGTTACTATACAAATCTTTCATTTCCTTGGTTAAATGTATTTCTAGGTAGTTTTATTATTTTGATGCTACTGTGAAATGAGATAGCTTTCTTTACTTCCTCTTTGGATGTGTTATAGAATATAGAAATGCAAATAATTTCTGCATGTTGATTTTTATAGCCTGCAACTTTACTGAATTGTTGATTTAGTTCAACAGGTTTATTGGTTGAGTCTTTGAGATTTTCTATATAAAAAAGTCATTTCATCTTCGAATAAAATTTTACTTCTTCCCTCCTGATTTGAACGCCTATTTTTTTCTTGCTGGGTATCTCTGGCTAAAACTTCCAGCACTATGTTGAATAAGAGTGATGAGAGTACACATCTTTATCTTGTTTCTGATCCTAGAGGAAAAGCTTTCAACTTTTCACTACTAAGTATAATGTTAGTTGTGAATTTGTTTTCTATGAAGTTTATATGTTGATGTATGTTCTCTCCATATCTAATTTGTAGAGAGTTTTCATAATGAAAGTATGTTGTATTTTGTTAAATACTTTTTCTGTATCTATTGAAGTGATTATGTGACTTTTGTCTTTAATTAATGTGTATCAGTTACTTTGCCTATTCTGAACTATGCTTGCATCTCAGAGATGAGTCCCACTTGATGGTGTGTGGTCCTTTTAACGTGCTGTTGAATTCAGTTTACTAGTATTTTGTTGAGAATTTTTGCTTATATATTCATTAGGGATGTTGGCCTGTAATTTTTTTATTCCCTTATGTGGTTTTTGGATGAGGAGAATGGTGGTCTAATAAAATGAGTTTTTAAGTGGTCCCTCCTGTTCCATGTTTTGGAGAAGCTTGAGAAGAATTGTCATAAATCACCTTAATACTTGGCAGAATCTATGAAACCATCTGATCCTGGGGTTTTGTGTGTTGTGTTTTCACTTTTTTGATTTCTTTGACTCATTGGTTATTAACATGTTTAATCTTCATGTTTCTGTGTTTCTCACTTTTTTCTTGTGATTTATCTGAAGACAATGCTTGATATGATTTTAATTTTCTTAAATTTGTTGTGACTTGTTTAGTAACTTACTGTGATCTATTCTTTATGTTGATTTCGGTGAGAATCACTCTATATATATAGTTTTGATGCTGCTTGAGAGAAGTAAACTGAGGGTCTTCCTACTCCAACATCCTTATTCTGCCCCTCTTAATGAGTTTTAAGAGTTCTTCATGTATCCTAGGATAAATCGTTTATCAGATACATGCTTTGCAAAGATTTTCTCCTGGTCTATGGCTTTTGATTTCACTTTCTAAACAGTATGTTTTGAAGAACAGCTATTGTTTTATATTTATTTATTAATAGGAAGAGAAATTTTAAAAATTTTATTGAAGTTGATTTACAATGGGTTAGTTTCTGGTATACAGCAAAGTGATTCAGTTTATATATACATATACACACATATGTATATTTTCATATTCTTTTCCATTAAAGGTTATTACAAGATACTGAATATAGTTCTCTGTGCTATATTGTACAACCTTGCTGTTTATTTTATATTTAGTACTTTGTATTTGCTAATCTCATATTCTTAATTTATTCCTCTCCCCCTTTCCCCTCTGGTAACCATAAGTTTTTTTTTCTTTCTGTGATTCTGTTCCTGTTTTTGAAAATCAATTCATTTGTATCATCTTTACAATTCCACACATTAGTGATAATCACATGATATTTGTCTTTCTCTGTCTGACTTATTTTGCTTGGTCATGTTGCCGCAGATGCTATTATTTCATTCTTTTTATGGCTGAGTAGTATTCCAGTGTATGTTTGTGTGTGCATGCACACTTCCCTGGTAGCTCAGCTGGTAAAGAATCCACCTGCAATGCAGGCGACCCCAGTTCAATTCCTGGGTGGGGAAGATCCCCTGGAGAAGGAATAGGCTGCCCATTCCAGTGTTCTTGGGCTTTCCTTGTGGCTCAACTGGTAAACAATCCGCCTGCAGTGTGGGAGACCTGGGTTCGATACCTGGGTTGGGAAGATTCCCTGGAGGAGGATATGGCAACATACTCCAGGATTCTTGCCTGGAGAATTCTCACGGACAGAGGAGCCTGGAGGGCTGCAGTCCATGGGATCCCAAAGAGTTGGAAATGACTGAGTGACTCAGCACAGCACAGCATATGTATATATATACACACATACATACACCACATCTTCTTTATCCATTCATCTATTGATGGACATTTAGCTTGCTTTCATGTCTTGATTATTTTAAGTAGTATTTCTATGAACATTGAGTTGCACGTATTTTTTTGAATTAAAATTTTTTGTGCATATATGCCCAGGAATGGGATTGCTAGATCATTGTAACTCCATTTTTAGTTTTTTGAGGAACCTCCATGCTGTTCTCCATATTTGCATTCCCACCAGTTTACATTCCCACCAACACTGTGGTCTCCACATTTATTATTTGTAGGTTTTTTAGTGATGACCATTCGAACCAGTGTGAGGTGATACCTCATTGTAGTTCTGATTTTCGTTTCTCTGGTAATTAGTGATGTTGAGCATCTTTTCTTGTGCCTGTCGTCCACCTATGTATTTTCTCTGGAGAAATGTCTGCAGGTCTTCTGCCCATGTTTTTTTTTTTAATTAGATTTTTTGTTTTTATTGAGTTGTGTGAGCTGTCTGTATTGGAAATTAAGCCTTTGATGGTTGCATTGTTTGCCGGTATTTTCTCCCAGTCAGTAGAGTGTCTTTTCATTTTGATTATGGTTCCCAAGATACTGTTAATTTTAAATGAAGTCCAAGTTATTAATTTTTTTTTTACAGACCATAACTTTTATTGCAATATCTATGAAATTGCTGTTTAACTCAAAATTGCAAAGATTTTCTCCCCAAAGAGTTGTATTTTTCTGTTTTAAACTTAGACCTGTGATCCATTTTGAGTTAACTTTGATCCATACCTCACACCATATACGAAAATTAATTTTCAAGCATATGGAATATTCAGTTGTTTGAGCAACATTTGTTGAATCAACTATCCTTATCTTTGGCCCTAATTATAGACTTCATTCTGTTCTGCAGATGTATATTTTTAGCTCTCTGCAAATGTGTCACTATTTTATTTACTGTAGTTTTACTTTAAGTTTTAGAATCAATTATGTCATTCTTCAGCTTTCTTAAATTTGTTTTGGTCCTTTGCAGTTCCGTATCAGTTTTAGAATTAGCTTGTCAATTTCTACCAAAAAAATAGCTTTCTGGAGTTTGGATTCCGAATGCCTTGAATTTATAGATATCTGGGGAGAAACGACATGTTAACAATATTGAGGGCTTCCAATCCAGGGACACAGTGTATCTCTTTGTCTTTAGATTTTCTTTTTTTTTTTTCTTTTTTTCCATTTATTTTTATTAGTTGGAGGCTAATTACTTTACAATATTGTAGTGGTTTTTGTCATACATTGACATGAATCAGCCATGGATTTACATGTATTCCCCATCCTGATCCCCCCTCCCACCTCCCTCTCTACCCGATCCCTTAACTTCTCTCAGCAACCTTTTATGTTTTTTTACTGTAAAGATCTTATATTCCTTTCATAAGATACATTCAGAAGTATTTCATGTATTGATAGTATTGTAAATGGCTTTTTTGCCTCACTTCTGATATTTTTTTTCATTGCTTATATGTAGAAGCACAACTGATTTTGGTGTATTGGTCTTGCATTCTACAGTTAAGTTCATTAATTCTAATAACTTTGGGGAGTAAATCCTTAGAATTTCTACCTAGACAATTATGTGATCTTTGAATAGAGATAGTTTTATTTAATCATCTCTAATCTGAATGCCCTAGTGTATTGTTGAATATAAAGAGTGGGAAAGGCCATTCTTGTTTTCTGATCTTAAAAGGGAAATCATTAAAGCTTTTGCTGTAAGACATTGGCTACATGGTTTCCACAGATGCTCTCGAGCAGGTTGAAGTTCTCTTCAGATTAGTTTGGTGAGAATTCTAATCAGAAGTAGATGTGATTTTTTTACCCCTAGTGATCTTGAATTTACAGATGTTAAAACATACAGTGAATTTTGCTTTTCAAAAATAGTATTAAAAAGTACTGAATTTTTTAAAAAGGTGTTTTTAGTACCATCCTGTCTAATCCTAGGAGTTTAGCACATTTTTACTCCTCTTCAATAAAAAAACAATTCTTAATGATCTTTTCTTGTGTCTAAAACTTTTCGTTTGTAGAGTTTCTTATATTTGATTAATCATATGGTTGGATAAAGAATATTTTTGAGTAATTTTTTTCCATGAAAAGAAATAGGTGATATATTTTGCACTCACAGAGAAGTTAAAGCTGTCATACATTAGATAGGTATAGAATTTAGGGTAGCAATGTGTTCCTTATTTCTTCTTTTACTTAATTTTAGCTGCAAAGAATTTTCATACCTCTGATATCTAATCACTTTAATTGAATTAATTTTCCTTTTTCGGCTATAGAATTCCCCCCAACACTTTGTCTTGAAATTAATGATTTCTCGAGGCTATACTTGGGATTGATTTCTTCCATTAGCTTATTCTATAACATGTTAAGTCTTTTAGCCTTCAAACTCAGATTATTTGTCTAGTCCAGGAAAGCTATGATATGCTAGGATTTTTACTTCAGTTTCAGTTATGATAGTCTTCCTTAAGAACACCTATTATTTTTTGACTGAATATTTGCTGCTTTTCTGTCTTTGCTCATTGTTTTCATGTCTTCGTCCCTTCCTGGGAATTCTTAGTCTCAAGGTTTTCTCTACCATGCTAATATAGTTTCCTACAGGTTGGCCTCTATTTATTAATCTCTTTAGTTTATAGGGTTTTGTTTTTTTTTTTTCATTTTTTCCCTACATAATCTGACCACTTCTATCTCCTTTTGATTCTATACTCTATCTTAATCATGTCTTCGTTCATCTTTACACTGCTATGGGCATGATGCTTTTCTTTGTCTACATCTGGAAAGCACAGATCAGCTTTAATTTTTTTTTAAATTTTTATTCACGTTACTAGTGAATTATAATGGATGGTATAGCATCAAAATTCAATTAGTAAGTTATAACTAGCCAATTGAAACCTGGGGCATTTGTGCAGCTCTTAAGACAAATTCCTTGAATATTCAAGGATCTTGCCAGTGTCATAGTATGATACTACAGCAATATCGTGAAGTTTTTACTTCCACTCTTAATTTCCAGAAGATCCACCACCATGTCACTGAAATAAAGGATTCCCTGTTCAAGAATCTGCACCACTAATTCCATTCTTTACGCCTCTAGTCTCTCTGGCTCACAGTCTTTCTAGGGAATGCTGAGATTCCAGGTTCAGAGTGGCGTATACCTGTTGGTGTACAAAAAGAAAAAGTGACAAAAGGCCAAGGCAGATGGAAATATATGGAAGGCAAAGATAATTCTTCTGCATGTTGAAACTTTTGCAGAAAGTTTCCCTCCCAACACCTGAGATAAATGATTGGACCAATAGAGACTATGAATTCCAAAGCCAAGTTGGTGCTCACTAAACACTTGCATTCAAGTACAGATAGAGATAGGAGACAAAAGGCAGAACATTCTAACAGCTTTTAAAATCTGGAAAGCAAATTTTATTAAGGAAAATTGATTATTTCATATGGATAAGGAAAGACTGGAAGGGTTAATAATTTGAAAGAAATGATTCTTACTTGCCTTTGAGAACAAGGATAAAAGAAATTGGCTTAGAGAAAAAATCTTTTCTTCAAATATTACAACATACATTTTTATGTGTAGCTTTTGTTACATCTTTCAAATATAAAAGTGACTGCCTTCTGAATACCTTTAAAAATAGAGGGTAGTTTTATGCGTTTTGGTACTGCTTATCTAGAGTTGAGGAATAACACTTTATATGAACTATTACTCCCAAAGTGCCAATGTATTTTTTTTACTTGTGATAATATACTTATTAATGGATGGTTTGTCTTTATAAATTTGGTGCACTATTTCTTTTTGTGTAACAAACTATTTGTAGGCTCCACATTATTATTATACATTATTAAATTTCTACTGATTTAATAACAGAAGTCAAGGTTCTTTATTTGCAGCACATTTTCTGACCCCAGGGTTTTGCTGGCATTGTTCCCTATTCTTCTCCATCCGTTTCACACTCCAATGACAGAGTCTTTGTCCAAGGTGATGGTTTCTTATGCTGCAGGTATATGGGGTTTTTCCCTTGATCCCATGGATCATGGTATTTCCTTATGGAAAAATCTCAAACAGAAAATCTCAAAATCTCATTACTCTTTTTCTATAAGCATTATTATGGAAAAAAAAAATAAAGGGTGGCCTACACCTAGTAACTTTCCAGGATGTGTATGAACATAACTGAAACAGAATATCACAACCCCAGTCCTAATGCTGAAGCGTTTTTAGCTTCATGAAGAGGTAATATTCTAGTGAACGAAAGAGCCTTTGGGGTTTAATATTGAAATAGAAGTAATGTAAACTCAGACAAAACTTTTAAATGTCTTATTATGTATTCATTGTTTGATATCTAACAATCCAAAGCAGAATGTCATGAATAAAGATTTCTTGCTGTAACTTTTGATCCTGTTATATATTCCCATCATATAATCAAATTGTATGATGAGCTCCTTTTTGAGGCTACTTATAGTTCCTTTTCTGTAAGGCAAAGGTACATTTTGGGAAAAGTACTTTTGGAAATATACACCTCTCTTATTTAGTACAGAAATCTAGATGAGTAGTGATTTTTGTAGGAATGGCCTAAGGTAGTTTTTATACTGTGCTCAGTGTGGTAATGATAAATGTTGGCAGCAGAATAAAAGAGAAAAAAAGATGGTTGCATTTATAAAATAGTGGTTCATAATTTTCTTCCTTGAGTCAGGCTTGAATTTAGTCCCCTGGTGTAGTAGATGATTGATTAATAATATCTAATATTAGAGCTCAAAGGTTTCTACAGTGTCTTTTTCTGTGTCATTCCCAGGACCCTAAAAAGACATCATTAAGGAAATGGTTTAGTACTGGTAATACTTTCTCTTTCTCACTTTAGGTTTTTATCTTAATGCTAATTATAGTTTCCAGAATGAACACAGGAAATCAAGTTTTTATGGAAATCAGTAGCTTTGGCACCTGAGAAGTGACTCCTAATTGTTTGGCAGCAAGAGTGTTGTTAGCCTATTTTTTTTTTTTTTTTGCCTGATGTGATGGGAGTCTGAGTCTTTGGAGTGAGGGTACATTGGGATTGGTGGGTAAAGGAAAAGGAAATGAAAAGGTTCTTCAAGTGCTCTTGGTTTGAGATTGAAGCACAGGCTCTTTGCCGATCATTTCTAATCTGGTCCATCTAACCAGGAGTTATGCTAATTCCTTCAAGAAACTGACAAAATTGTACGTCAGCAGCCTTCATTTTTAAAAACTTTCATAAATTTACACTTTCTGTGTCCATATACATGTGATATTTTAGAAGGGAATTTCAAAGAGAAGAAAAGAGGGTGAGTCAGGAACAGTTGGAGAAGGAAATGGCAACCCACTCCAGTATTCTTGCCTGGAGAATCCCATGGACAGAGGAGCCTGGCGGACTACAGTCCATGGGGTCGCAAGAGTCAGACACGACTGAGCGACTAAAACCACCACCACCACCAGGAACAGCTCTCAGTAGACATCACAGCCAGGCAACCCTGGAGCATTCATTTCCCTTGTGCCATAGACATCTATGAGATCTATAGTGATGCTGGCCTTATCGACCATATGAAGCTCTAAGGCGCAAATGAGCTCTGTGAAAAAATTTCAGAGTTAGAAGTACCTTATAAAATATTAGTAGTATTTATATACTTTGCATCTACTTGAGTTGTAGGACTCTATCTTTCCTTCTTGACCCACTAATATCTAACATAGTGCAAAACTGAGTTATATTTTCCATCTTGTATTTAAGCAGCATACGTAGAGATGTGAGATGTTCTACCCATTAAGTTTTGTGCCCTGTCACCAAGGTGGAATAAAGCTAAATCTCCCTTCATGACTAATGAGGATTAAAGTGAGGCTATATGGACTATGGGCAAGCCAGAGAGGCAGGTTATGCTTTTTTTTTTTTTCATGTTCAGCAACAGCTTGATAACACCTCTCAGTCACTTATAAGGGTGTGAAGGTATTCATGATACCTTGATTTTTTCCACATAATAAAGGTTTAATCTTACAGAGATAGAATCTTTTTGGAAGATATCACATTACATGATTACAATATCCAAAGAAGACCTCAAAATAACACATTTTGCAATGACAGAATGTAAGACTGTTAGGAAGAAATATTTAAATGATAATGTCATTCATTGCCAATGAGAGACAATAAGGATGTGGCAAAAAGAAAAAAAAAACTCCTAAAGAAGTCTCCCAAAGAATATTAAAAATGAATTTGAATGTCTAGCACTGGGATACTAAATTCTAAAACTTTTTAAACACTAAGTGATGGTAATACAGAGAAGGTTCAAAAGGTGTGTTGGAAGTTACCAAAAAAAAAAAATTACAAATAAATATGAATACATGAGCACATAAAAAATCTAAATCCAAGTGTTTTGAGGTATGATAGGACTGAAAATTGAAAATGGCATATTAGCACATCAAATATTGCAAAGATGCTTCAAAAATAGTATTCCCTAAGTATCAAGCAACAGCCATCTCTCCCAGACGAATGGCAGGCCATGTGCTCACACTTTCAAGAATTTATCCTTTTACAAAGGAATCTAAAAATATGTACTAAATATAGAAATGCCTTCTTCCCTACAGGTGATAGGAGAAAATGTAACTACATGGTCATAGGTGAAAATGAGACACCAGAAATTAAAAAGCTTTAAGGTGAGCATCTTGTTTTATAATCAGCTGAAAAGCTGCTGATAGAAAAGCAATCACCAGTGAAGATGCTTTTCAAGGCTACTGTCCTTTGCATGGAAGTGTTAGTCACATAGCCCACTAGGCTCCTCTGTCCATGGAATTCTCCAGGCAAGAATACTGGAGTGGGTAGCCATTCCCTTCTCCAGGGGATCTTCCTGATTCAGAGAAAGAACCTGCATCTCCTGAGTTTTCTGCATGGCAGGTGGATTCTTTCCTGCCGAGCTGTTGCTGTGCCTACAGATACTACCACGTGCTTGAAAAGCAGTGAATTGCATTAGGTACATCTTTTCTGTATCTAAAAACTGTACGGTAAAATTTAAGAAGAAATTTTAAAAATTGAAAAACAATTAACCTCATATCCCTTCCCATCATTTAACTTGATTGCCTTTTTCTGCATTGGTTTGATTATCTCATTCTCTGCCTATTTTTCTCTTGTTTACCACACTCATCAACCTTTTTACTCCTATGAAAGTGAAAGTCACTCAGTCGTGTCCGACTCTTTGTGACCCCATAGACTATACAGTCCATGGAATTCTCCAGGCTAGAATACTGGAGTGGGTAGCCTTTCCCTCCAGAGGATCTTCCCAACCCAGGGATCAAACCCAGGTCTCCCGCATTTCAAGCGGATTCTTTCTGAGCCACAAGGGAAGTCCAAGAATACTGGAGTGGGTAGCCTAGCCCTTCTCCAGTGGATCTTCCCTACCCAGAAATTGAACCGGGGTCTCCTTCATTGCAGGCAGATTCTTTACCAACTGAGCTACCAGGGGAGCCTTTTACTCCTATACAAAGGCATAAGACAACAGGAAAAAGAATGCATTCAGCAGCGATGCCTCTTTTCTGTAAAAAGTATTTTGCCTTTTTATAGGTATTGCATTAAACCTGCAGATTGCTTTGGAGAATATTGCCATCTTAACAATAAGTGAACACAGAATGGTTTTTCCATTTAGTTAGGTGTTCTTTAATTTTTTACAGCAATGTTTTGTATTTTTAGGTCCTTGATTAAAATTTATTCCAAGGTATCTTACTCCCTTTGACACTACCTTAAAAGGAATTTTTATTAATTTCCATTTCAGACTGTTCATTGTTAAATGTATTTCTATACAGCTGATTTTTGCATGTTGAGCATGTATCCTGTAGTTTTGATGAAGTCATTTAAATTAAAAAAAATTTCTTTACGATATGTTTAATATGTAGAGATCATGTCATCTGTTAAGAGAGATAGTGTTTTGGTCTTCATTTCAAATTTAGTTGTCTTATTTTGTTTTATTTTTCTGGCTAGAACATCAGTACAATGTTGAAAAGAAGTGGTGAAAGTGGGGTACTCTCCTGTTTTTAGGGGGAGAGCTTTATTAAGCCTTCCACTGTTCAGTATGATGCTACCTCTGTACTTTTCACAAATATCCTTTATCAGGCTGAAGAAGTTTTCTTCTAACTTGTAATACTAAGACTTTTTAGAACAAAAGGGTATTGAATTTTGTCAAATCATTTTCCTTCCTCAACTAATGTTATTATGTAGCTTTCCTGCCTTCCTTCTTATTAATGTGATCTATTACACTGATTTTTTTTTTAATCAGTTAAACCACCTTTACATTGCCAAAGTAATCTCCATTTGGTCATGCTGTATAAAACTTTTAATATGCTGTTGGATTAGACTTGCTGATACTTTGTTGAGCATTTCTGCATGCAATCATAAGGAATATTGGTCTATAATTTTATTATAGTGTCTTTTCCTGGTTTTAGTATCAGGGTAAATGCTGGCCATTATAAAATTAGTAGGAAGTATTCACTCATCCATTTTTGACAAAGAGTTCAAGAAGGATTAGTGTTCATTTTTGGATTCAACCAAATGCTTGAAGCCATCTGGTATTGCATTTTATTTATTGGGAACTTTAAAAAACTGCTTTGATTTTCTGGTTACAGGTCTATTCAGACCTGTTATCTTCTTGATTCACTTTTGGTAATTATGTTTCTAGGAATTTGTCTTTATCATCTAGGTTATTTAATTTATAGTTGTACAGATGTTTATAGTATTTTTTATAATTTCTGTAGGGTAGGTATTAACATTCCCACTTTCATTTCTGATTTTGGGAATTAGAAATTTTTTACTTAGTCTGAAAAGGTCAACAAAATTGACAAATCTTTAACTAAAGAATCGAGTTTTGGTTTCCTTTTCTATTGCTTCTCTTTTCTCTGTTTTGCTTCTCCTTTAGTCTTTATTATTTCCTTCCTTCTGCTACCTTTGGACTCAGATTGCTATTCTTTCTCTGGTTCATTAAGATAAAAAGTTAGGGTACTGTTTTGAGATTTTTTAAATACAGACATTATGACTATAGATATCTGACTGTTGTTTTCATTGCATCCTCTAAGTTTTGGTATAAAGTGTTTTTTGCTTTCATTCAAGTGTTCTCTAATTTCCTCTGTAATAATTTTTTCCTTTGATCCACTGGTTGTTTAAGAGTGTGCCAGTTAATTCCATGTAGAATTCTTCATTGACCCTTGGACATTGTAGGTTTGAACTGCATAAATCTGCTTATGCACAGATTTTTCAACGGTAAATAGTAAACAGGTTGAATCCCTGGATACAGAGGGCTGACTATCATTTACATGCCAATTAATCCCTGCCTTGTTCAAATGTCAACTAGCTGTGAGTTTTCTAGTTTTCCTTCTTTTACTGATTTTTTCGTTGGTTTCATTCCATTGTGGTTGGAGAAGGTATTTTGTATTATTTTAACATTTTAAAAATTACTGAGACTTTTCTAAAATAGTCTATCAGTTCAGTTTGTTGCTCAGTCATGTCCCACTCTTTGCAACCCCATGGGCTGCAGCACGCCAGGCTTCCCCATCCATCACCAGTTCCCAGGGCTTGCTCAAACTCATGTCCATCGAGCTGGTGACGCCATCCAACCATCTCATCCTCTCTTGTCCATAGTCTATACTGGAGAATATTGCCTGTGAATTGGGGAAGAATGTGTATCATGCTGGTATTGAGTGCTGTGTATATGTTAGAACTTACTGGCTTATAGCAGTGTTTTTGTTTTCTATTGGCCTTTTTATCTTTGGTTACCATTTGCATGGAATATTGTTTTCCACCTATTCATTTTAACATATTTGTATCTTTGGATATAAAGTGGGTTTCTTATAATCAGCATATAATTAGATCATATACACACACACACATATATATTTAATTTCAAAAAAAATTTACAGACAAAGGTATAATAAACAATATTTTATGTCCCTCAAATCTTTCTGAGTATATAGAGTCAAACTTGGTGACTCTAAGTAGAAGAATATTAGATATCCAATCTCAGGAAAGTACTTTTCTACATGTACCATACAATTTTTTTGTATTCCCCTTACTAAAAAAAGTGTGTATTAGGAGGAGAGAGAGGAAAAAAAAGAAAAAAAATACAAGACAACATTGATCTGTTACATGTTTCATGTGTACATTATATTTCAATTTCAATATACATTGCAGTGTGTTTACCACCAAAAGTTTAGTTTCCATCCATCACCATACCTACCATTGGCCCCAATTACCTATTTCATCCTCCCCCACCTCACTTCCTCATTTCTCTAGTAAACACTAATCTGTTCTCTGTATCTGTGTTTGTTTTGTTTATTCATTTATTTTTTATATTCCACATATGAATGAAATTATATGGTATCTGCTTATGCTGTTGGTATTATTATATATCATTATAATATTATAATATATATTAATAGTATATATTATATATCATTATAATATTATATATTAATAGTATATATTATATATCATATATAGAATATATATGCATTATTATATATTATAATAATTATATTATTATAATTATATGGTAGTCGCCTTATTTCACTTAGCATAATACTCTCAAGCTCCATGTCATAAATGTCAAGATTTTATCCTTTTTAAAGCTTATCTGTATTCCATTGTGTGTGTGTGTGTGTGTGTGTGTGTGTGTGTGTGTTATACACACCCATGACATCTTTAGCCATTCATCCATCAGTGGGTCCTTGGGTATGCTTCCATAGCTTGTCTGCTGTAAATAATGCTACGATGAATATAGAGGGGCATGTTTTCAAGTTACTGGTTTTGCATGTGTGGGTGAATACCCCGACGTTGAATACTGGATTATATAGTAGTTCTATTCTTTCTTGTTTGAGAAACCTCCATACTGTTTTCCAAGTGGCTAAACAATTTACATTTGACTAACAATATATGAGGGTTCCTTTTTCTCCACATCCTCTCCAACATTTGTTATTTCTTACCTTTTTGATAATAGCAGTTCTGATGGGTGTGAGGTGGTATCTCATAGGGGTTTTGATTTGCATTTCCCTAATAAGTAGTGATGTTTAGCATCTTTTCATGTGCCTGTTAGCCATCTGTGTCTTATTTAGAAAAATGTTTATTCAGATCTTCTGCCTATGTTTTTTATTGTTTTTTTTTTTGTTATGAGTTATTTCTAAATTTGGGATAATAATACCTTATCAGATATGACTTGCAAATATCTTATTTGCTACATTTTTTTTGTTGATGATTTCCTTTACTGTACAGAAGATTTTTAATTTGATGTTTGTTTATTTTTGCTTTTGTTTCCCTTGCCTGAAGAGCCATATCCAGAGAGATATTGCTAAGACCTAAGTCAAGGAGCACACTGCCTGTTTTCTTCAAGCAATTTTATACAGTTTTAATCTTATATGCATCTTCAATCTATTTTGAGTTAGTTTTTGTGTATGGTACAAAAAATTTCATTTCTTTTTCATGTGGCTGTCCAGTTTTTCAGCACCATTTATTGAAGAGAGGATCCTTTCTGCATGGTATGTTCTTGTTCCTTTGCTGTAAATTAAATGTCCCTGTGTGTCTGGGCTTATTTCTGAACTCTAAATTCTCTTCCATTGATCTTTACATCTGTGTTTTGACAATACTGTGCTGTCCTGTTTGCTATAACTTTTTAGTATAATTTGTAATCAGGGAGTGTGATATCGCCTTTTTTTATCCCCCCCCCCCCCCCCCCCGGAATTCCTTTATCCAAGGTCTTCTGTGGTTCCATACACATTTTTGGATTTTCTTTTATTTCTATAAAAATTGTCATTGGGATTTTGATAGGGATTTCACAGAATCTGTACATTGCTTCAGGTAATATGGAAATTTTGGTAACGTTAATTCTTCCAGTCCATAAGCACAAAATATTTTTCTACAAGTGTTTAGTGTACAGGTGTTTGACCACCTTTGTTCGACTTTTCCTAGGCATTTTATTCTTTTTTGCTGTGATTGTAAATGAGATTGTTTTCTTAGTTTCTCTTTCAGTGAGTTCTTTGTTACAAGAGAAGCAACATCTTTTTGTATACTGCTTTTTAGACCAAGCAACTTTGTGTTCATTATTTTTAGTGGTGTTTCTGGTGGAGTCTTGATGATGATAGTTGGTTTGTCATATATGGCCTTTGTTATGTTTAGGTATTCCTCTACACCTGTTGTGAGTTTTTTAATCATAAATAGATTTTGAATCTTGTCAAAAGCTTTTTTGCATTACTGAGATGATCATATGCTTTTGTTTTCATTTTTTTTAACGTGGTATCATGTTAGTTGATTTGCAAATGCTGAATCATTCTTACATTCCTAGAATAAACCCCGCTTGATCATGGCTATAATCTTTTAAATTTACTATTTTACTTGGTTCACTAATAATTTTGTTTGGGAGTTTTGCATCAGTGTCCATGTTTGTGTTGTCTTTGTCTGGTTTTGTTATAAAGTAATGTTGGCCTTGTAAGTTGGGTAGGAAGCATTCTCTCCTCTTCAGTTTTTTTGAAAATGTTTGAGAAGGATGGGTAATAAATCTCTGAATGTTTGGTAGAATTCACCTGTGAAGCTGCCTGATCTTGAACTTTACTATTTTGGGAGGTTTTGATTACTATTTCAATCTCCTTACTAGTAATTGATCTATTCAAGTTTTCTATTCCTTCTTTATTTAGTTTTGGAAGTTTATATGATACAACAAACTTACCCATTTCTCCTAGGTTGTCCAATTTGTTGGTATATAGTTGTTCATAGAATTCTTTATAATCTTTCATGTTACTGTGGTTTCCACTGTAATTTCTCCTGTTTCTGATTTTTATTTATCTGCGCTTTCTCCATTTTCTCTTAGTGAGTCTACACAAAACTGTCAATTTTATCTTTTCAAAGAAACAGCACTTAGGTTTCATTGATCTTTTCTATTGTGATTTTAGTTTTTATTGCATTAATTTCTGCTCTGATCTTTATTATTTCCTTCTAACTCTGAGCTTTTTTTTTTTTTTTTAAGCTGTTGCTGTTTTTGGTTCTGTTTCTAGTTCCTTTAGGTGTAAGTTTGTTAGTGTTTCTTGTTTCATGAAGTAGGCCTACGTAGCCATAAACTTCACCCTTAATGACACTTTAGCTGTATCTCATAGTTTGGTATCACGTCTTCATTTTTACTTGTCTTCAGGTATTTTTAAAATTCTACTTTGAGTCTATAGTTGTTCAGTAGTGTATTGTTCAGTTTCCACATACTTGTGATTTTTTCCAGCTTTTTTTATGCAGTTGATTTTTAGTTTCATATCATTATATTGGAAAAGATACATGATATGATTTCAAGCTTATTAAATTTACTGGGACTTGTTTTGTGTCTCACTGTATGGTCTATCCTTGAATGTTCCATACATACTTGGGCATTTGTATTCTGTTGCATTTGGATAGAATGTTCTGTATAAATCTATTATGTCAACCTGGACTGATGTTTTATTTAAGGCCACTCTTGCCTTGTTGATTTTCTGTCTGGATCATCTATCCGTTGATTGAAGTGGTGTCTAAAGTCCCTACTTTTATTGTGTTGCTGTCAATATTTTCTTTACTGTTAATAATTGCTTTATATATTTTGATGTTCCTATGTTTGTTGTATATATGGTAATAAATGCTATGTTTTCTTGAAAAATTTTCCTCTTTTCTTTATATAATGTCCATCTTTGTCTATGTTATATTTTTTGGCTTGGAGTCGGTGTTGTCTGATATGAGTGTGGCTACACCTGCTTTCTTTCGACTACTATTCAGAGGATCATCTTCCATCCCTGCACTTTGAGCCTATGTTTGTCTTTAGAGCTGAGATGAATCTTGTAAAGGCAGCAGATAGTTGGCTTTATTTTTTTTAATCAACATAGACACCCTGTGTTTTTTGGCGAGTTCAAAAAACATGTATATTTAGGGTGACTATTGATAAATGAGGAATTAGTAATGTCATTTCACTTTTTATTTTCTGGTTGTTCTGTATATCCATTTCTGTTTCTGTAATTTTAATTTGGTGGTTTTCTCTGTTTTTATCAGTTTCCTCTTTTAAAATATTTTGTGTCTCTACTCTAGGTGTGTTCTGTGGTTATCATGAGGTTTGCATAAAATTTCTCACAAACTAGTCCTTTGCTGATAGCATCTTTATTTGCCTCTACAAGAGCAGTTCTTTTCTTTCCCTTATGTTTTTGTTGATTCAAATGATCCTTTTGTGTTTTGTTACCAACTGAAGTAGCTATAGTTATGTTTATACTTTTTCTCCCTTTAATTTTTATGCTATAATTGTTTAACAACCTATTCTGATACAGCGTTTCAGTTTTCTGACTCTGCCCACCTCAGTTTTATGTACTTTTGCCTTTTTCCTCTCAGATAGAACTTCTTTCACTACTTCTTTATAAGGCAAGTCTAGTGGAGATTAGCTACCTTGGCTTTTGTTCATCTGGAAACTCTTCTGTTTTTCTTTCACATCTGAAGAATGATGTGAAATACTTAACAGTATTCTTGGCTGACAGTTTTTCTTTTGATATTTGGATTCTATCATTCCATTCTCTCCTAGCCTATAGAATTTCTGCTGGGAAGTCAGCTGATAGTCTAATAGGAATTCTTTTGTAGGTTACTTTTTTTCTCTGGCTGCTTTTAAAATTTTTTGTCATTGACTTTTGCCAGTTGCAATCTTCCCAACCCAGGGATTGAACCTACAACTCTCGCATTGCAGGAAGATTTTTTACCATGTAAGCCACTAGGGAAGCCCAAAGTGCACTGGAGAAGGCCTTTTTGTGCTGAGATAATTAGGTGTTCTCCTAGCTTCATGGATTTTATATACAGTTGCTTCCCCAGAATTGGGACATTACCAGCTAATATTTCCTTAAACAAACTCTGTGCCCTTCTCCTTCCTCTCTTCTTCTGGATACCTGTTATTTTCATGCTGTTCTTTCCTAGCAGAGTCAAGTAGTTGTCACAAAATTAGATTTAAAACAATATTCTCCTCTACCTGAATCATTTCTGGAGTTCTATCTTAAAGTAGAACATGTAAGACAGAAAATCAGCAACTAATTCCCAATGTTTTCAAATATGATCTTCATCTATTTCTTCAGCTCCAGAATTTATTTTTTTGAGTTTAAATCTCTGGTAAAGTGTTCCTTCTGTTTATTAATCTGATTCTTGAGCTCACTGAACTGCCTTTCTTATTTTTCTTGTAGCTTGTTTCTTCATGACAACTATTTTTAATTCTCTTTAGATTGCAGTGTTCTGTGACTAGAAGTTTGGTTTCTGGAGAATTGTCATTTTTCTCTTCGTGACACTGTTACCATGGTTTTTCATGGTGCCTGATGAGTTGTTCCTCTGCCAGCATATTTTGAAGTAGCAAATACTTTTCTTCTTTAGATAAAGCTTGCCTTTGACTCTGATTTTAACAATTCAGCAAGTTGATAGCTAGAGGCCATTGTTTTTCAGTAGGTGGCAAGATAGCACGAGTTACTGGTTTCTTCTTCCTGGACCACCTGTGGCTATAGTTGAGAATCAATACTTTTTACTTCATGGTGTTTGATAGGTCTCTTAGGTCTCATAGACTTTGCTCATTTGTCCTTCATTCTTTTTGGTTTTATTCCTCAGACTGGATCATTTCAGCACATCTCTCTGTTCTGCTGTTGAGCCCCTCTAATGAATTTTTCAATTCAATTATGGTATTTTTTAGTTTCATGATGGTATTTGATTTCTTTAATAATTTCTATTTCTTAGTTCATAGTCTGAGACATTGCCAACCTTGTTTCCTTTAGCTAATGGTTTCATTTAGCTCTCTGAATATGTTACAGACAGGTGGAGTCTTTTATCTAGTAAGTTCAATGTCTGTGCTTTCTCAAGGATAGTTTTCTGCTAATTTTTTTTCTTTCCTGTGAATAGACTGTTTTCTTGTTGTATGCTTTTGTTTTTTGATATTGCTCATTTTAAATACTATACTATGGCAACTCTGGAAATTAAATTCTGCTCCCTCTCCAGAGTTTCTGCTGCTTATTGTAGGTTGTAGCTCTTTAGTGACTTTCCAAAATTCTTTTTGTAGCACGTGAAGTTTCTATTTCATTAGTTTAGTGGTCAGCTAGTAGTGTGACAGCTTTCCTTAAATGCTTAAAGCCACAAAGAAAAGGAAATGGGAGAAAATACTCTCCTGGTCTTTGCAGATTGACTGTGTGTGTTGCCCCTTCAACACTTACCTAGGGTTTACGGCTCCGCTTTGGCCTCCACTTCCTGCTTGGACTTCGGTGTAAAGACTGACAGGAAGTAAAAGCTTAAAGTCTTTGCACGTTTTTTAAGAGGATGTATCCTGCCTTGGGTTACTGGCAGGTCCTTCTAGATTCCTTAGAATATGAGGGTGCTTTTCGAAGCCCTTATTCCTCAAAGTATATCACGCCCCAGTTTTCCAGCCAGGCTTTCAACTCTGTCTGTTTTTTGTCACAGCTACTATCTTTTGCCTAGGCAGCAGAAGCATGTTCATTACCTTCAGAGTTTTTAGAGAAGCACCCTTTGTGTGTAGTCTTTTTGCTACCCTGAGTGACTTGGTGAGTTAGGTGAAACAAAGGCAAGCCCCTTGCCTCAGTTCTCCTAAGAGCCTCCAGAAAAATGAAAACACTGTGCCTTGTGCCTTGGGAACAAGGTCCATTCTGCTTCCTCAGAACCACGCCAGGAACACAGGCTGCCATTTTTCTGAGGCTGACTGGGGCAGAAGGTTGAGGAAAAGAAAGATGAAATGCCATCAAACTATCCTCCTGGGTTTCAGGTTTTATTTTTTTGTTTGTTTTTAAAGCATTTACTTGGCTCCTATGAGACTTAAACTATTTTACAGACTTTCAACAAAGTTAACATCTGCCAGTTTTTGTCAGTTTTTCTAGTGTTTCTTTGGAGGGGATAGGTCCCTACAGTTCCTCATGATGTCACTTTTGTTGACATATATGCAAATTTTTAATGGAAGTAGATGCACCAACATTTGGGTGAATGTAATATGGCTTTCCTATTAGTCTGAATATGTGACCCTTTATTAAAACTTTGTGTACTTACACTCTAGTTATGTCATAAACATCTGCATATATTTCAGAAAAATAAGTAGGTAAAGAAGGAACATGGAAAATGTTCCATGGAAAATGACAGATGTGCTTATGAATCATATAAGGAAATTTACAGATGGAGTTGTGTACATACTTGTATTCTTTGATTATAACTAGCTACTATGCTCACTCATTTTCTACTATTAGAAATTAAGTCAGTTTAGCTTCCTGCTGGTGGAGAAGGCAATGGCAACCCACTCCAGTACTCTTGCCTGGAAAATCCCATGGACGAAGGAGCCTGGTAGGCTGCAGTCCACAGGGTCTCGAAGAGTTGGACACAGCTGAAGCAACTTAGCAGCAGCAGCAGCAGCTTCCTGCTGGACTAGGAAAAACATCTTGTTTTAATGTTTTATTTAAAGTTAATGAATTCTGTGGACTCTGAGGAATATTAAGTCTCTAAGCCACTCGCATGTTTTGACCCTAGAGGCCAGAGCTCATGTGTTTGTCCCATAAACCAGTCCTTCTTGAAGCAGTGTTCAGTGTCTTTGATCTTGGTATAGAGTAACCACTCTCTTCGTGTACCCTTGTGGGAGATTCTCCTAATAGCAAGAATGGGAATACTTGGCAAGCTCTTTGGTTATAAGATCTCATCTCCCCAAATGACCATGTTTTCTGAATTATAATTGACAAGGATATTCCTTCACATGACAGAAAAAGGAAAATTACAGTAAACACACAACACTATTGGGCTTACTCATGTGAATATCTAGTGTAAGGAACAATGTGCTGAGGAAAAGGGAGCACTTTATTCATCAGATGTTATTATATTAATAGACGAAATTTTCATATTAAGATTTAAATGGAATTTTACTCCTTTAGATGGAATTTTATATTAAGATTTTTCTCTCCAACTGAGTAGGCAAGTTAATTCCTTTTATTCTAACTGGAGATGGTTAAACATAAAATCTGGTTTTAAGGGAGACTTCCATGCAGTGAATCTAGCTGAAGTGACTTTGAAGGATATAATACACCACATACAGATTCATTTTTCAATTTAAATTATTTGACAAAAGTGAAGATATCTTATGTTTTGTATGTGGTTTTCCACATGCTACATTCTGAAAACAAACTACATTTGAGCTACTTCCTGTAGTTTTGTCTGTAGCACTTTCCAGGAATGGCTTATTTTGAGGCAGATTTCTTTTCTTTCCCTAATGCAATAATTGTCTGTAGAGGAGCAACAACTTTTCAAACTGAAACTCGGGGGGGAAAAAGTCATAGGTGGCATATATTTAATATTTGGAGAAAATTACAGAATATAGGCTAGAAATTTTTTACTCATCTGGGATAGGGAAGTTCTCTACCTCAGTCACAGTGTCTGAGAACTAGATGACTTTGGTCATAATGAAACATTATTAGGCTTTATAAAGATATTAGATGTGTGCAGTTAATAAGAATTTTGAGCTTTAAGGGAACAAGCAAAAGTAAGTGTGTAAAATAAAGAAGTTTTACTCAATGTAAAATTTGGCCTCAAACTCCAATTTTGATGCTTGTCCTGAATAAACTTTAGAAAACAGAAGAGTACTCTAATGGATTGAGATTTACAGGTCAAATGCTACCTAGGTGTAGACATTAAACAAATTATCATCATCACTTACTGCTTTCCCATAAATGCCATTCCAATACTGAATTGATCATTCTGTGTACAGGAACTGGGAGAGTAAATGTGATTTTTAATATAGATTTTGGGAGCATGTGTTAAGGTTAACATAGTTGAGAATTTACATTATGATTTTTGCTGAATATCATCGTGTTTCTTCTTGCTAGCACACACACTGCCCTGGGATTTAACTTCATATATCCTTGTAGGTTTTTATGTTTCCCATTCTTTACTGAATTTTATAGGTACAAAACGTGTAGTTCACTGGACATGCACTCAAGTCCTGGTTTGAGACTACATAGCTGGAACTCCCAACTAACAAAGATTTCCATGGTCTGTTACTCAGATCTTACGGAAAATTAGATAACAAAGCCTAAAAAAGTTTATTGAGCTGACTAAAATTAACTATGCTTCTAAATCCTTCTTTAGATTGCACCACAGAAAGTGGAAATTCAGGTTTGAGAATCTGAAAGTCCAGTTTCTTTGTGGCTTTCAGCTTCCAGTACTTAAATAAGTCAGATAAAATATACACTTCCTGTCTAAATGCCTAATTTACAGAGTTGCTGTGAAAAAAAAAATACCCTAACAAATGGGAAGGTGCTTTATAAGCTAAAATACAATATACAAACATAATAATGGTTACTCTCCTATATCTGATTTTCAAGAACGTTTCATTGAGTCCCTCACTCATATTAGGATAACTGCTCGCTATCAGGGCTTACCAGGTGGCCGTAGTGGTAAAGAAACCGCCTGCCAGTGCAGCTGATGTAAAAGATGTGGATTCAGTCCCGGGGTTGGGAGGAATCTCCTGGAAGAGGAAATGGCAACCTGCTCCAGTATTCTTGCTTGGAGAATCCCAGGGACAAAGGAGCCTGCTGGGCTGCAGTCCATGGGGTCGCACAGAGTCGGACACGACTGAAGCGACTTAGCACACACGCACACAGCCTCTGTTCAGGTCTGGGAATGAGTTTGGATGACTGGCCTCTTCCACATGACACAAGGGGATGATGTCCCCAGAGGGTTAGTTTTGTGGTTCTAAGTCTGGATTCTTGGGTCACACTTCTGAGTTGGGGAAGAATTCATTCCTGGCTCTGCTGTACTGCTCCCACTGCCTGTTCCCTGAGGCATGCTGGTTTAGTCATGTCTGCTTCAGATTTCTATCCCTGGAAGGACCTCCGTTTCCCAGGGTAGGCATCCGTGTACTATTTGTCCAGCTCCCTGCCCCACCTCCTTCATCCAGTTATGATTAATAAGAACAAAACGCTATTTGTAACCATACACATCCTTTATACTGAGACTGAGGAAAGTATAAGGTTTCAATACATGACATATTTTCATGCATACACCTATCTCTGTACAATCCCGAGAATTGTTGAGGATACATTTCATAGTTTCTCCTTTACTAACATTATAGTTTTCTTTACTAATGAGTGAACAGCTTAAAAGCATGAATTCATAATTACATTGTTTATTTCGATCTATAGCATACACAGACTATAATTTGCTGGAAAAACTCTTCAGTGTTGCCTTTGTTCTTTCCATGTTAAATTTAACCATCCATCTCTATAAATTAAGTTTACTAGGAAAACTCACATTAAAAAAAAAATTGTACAAGAAACAGCTGGATTATCACAATCAGCAAGGAAATGGACTTGAGAATTGGAACTAGTATGTCTGGGACACTTTGTCTTCATGGTCAACAGTCACTTTATGCAAATCCCACTCGGCTTCACTTAATTAAAAAGCTGAAAAAGAAAGAAAATTCTGTGCTGAAAATAAAACACAGTGTGCTTTTTATTCTACATTAACTTAGTACAGGTAAATATAAAATAAAAATGTAATGTCATACACAGTTACATTAATTCACTTCATTGTAAGTTTACATCAGGGCAATTTCTGTGAACTAGATCCTGTAATGGGATCAGGTGAGACTAGGTCAGAGGTGGAAGCAGATGCGGATAAGAACTTGAATTTGTGTTGGTTAAGTTTGGTTAACTTCTGTGAGCCATTCTCAGTGTTAGTAAGACTACTAGTTAAATTGATATTTAAATTGACAACACAGGGGAAGAAAGGGAATGAACTGAAACATATACTTGGATTGGGTCATTTCAATATTTTAGACAAAATATTTTTTCTGATTATTTAATCAATATGCATTTATTTAAAATAACTAAAGACTTTTAAGAATTTTATAATTTCACTATATTGAACAGTCAAAAATAATTTATTATAAATCATAATAAAAGTATCATCAGATTCTGATGAAACAATACAAATAGATGTTTATACATATAGAAAAAAACTAAAAAGTAACTATTTTTGCCTTTCTTGATTTCCCTAGGCAACACTTTAAGTTTGTAATATCATAAGTCAATTTGAATAACATCATTAAACTTTTGTTGGCTATTTGTACCTTTCTGCTAACGTGTAGCAAGTTTGCTTTTTATAGTCTTGACAACATAACTTTAGGACAACCAGAGATGAACCAATTGTTAACTAAATATTAAAACATTAATACTAAAAATATTAATGGTTACTATAGTTGAAAAACCATGTAGTTGGGAAACTGTTCAAACTAATAACTTTAATACTTGAACACTTAAATTATAATATCCTAGGCATATGTTACTTCGTCTTTCTGAACCTCGGTTTCCTCATTAGTGAGAAGAATGCTTGTTTTGGATGATCTCCAAAGTTCTTTCCAGTACTAATGTTTATTTTAATCTTGTGATACTATGTAAATAGTAAAAAAATACATATATAACATATATATACTATATAGTGAATATAAATATAATATACTGCATATACTATATAAATAGTAACTATAAAGCATTATATAAAATATTTAAACTTATATATTTAAATACATATTATCTCTATTAGTTTATAATATATAATAAAGCAATTAGGCAATACAGCCTAAACTTTTCATTACCCTATCTTTTTCTGAGGAATTACTAAGTTACAAGATAAAAATCAAGGGCTGATATCTAGAGGCAATAAGACATTGCTTCTGTTTTTTGAGATAACAAGTTATGACTTAAGTACTGCAAGGGTAACATTGCCATGAAGATCAGCAGTAACATTCCTCAGAGCATTACGATACTGCTGCTGTTCAGTCCACCCAATCTTTAACAACAGTGGTGGCAAAGCAGGTGTTTATATGTATCACGTGTAGATGAACACTGGCTTTCTCTGTCCTCAGTTATAAGGTTGCCCTGAAGATAAAGCTGACAGTTAAAAAAGGAAACTTCACCATAAAATATTTAAAACTGTAATGAAAGCTGCAAAACATAATTTAAAAAATATTTGACAATTTACAGGGTTTTTTTAAAAAATAAAAATAGTCTGAACATTTCAAGCTATGGCATACTAAAGATCACCTTTTATAAAAATACTACTATCATAAAAGCAAGAATATGACCCTTTATGATTTTATGCTTGCTAACTTTTTGGTTCTGGAAAGATTAAAAAGGTTCAACTTTTATATGTTGTATGATTATAACAATAAAAGTGTGTTGGGGAACATGGGCAGAAGAGACACAGGTTTGGAGCAGGATGAGCTTGGCTTTGGAGCTGAGGCTGAGGTGACAATGTGGTCTGAGGTCTGGTTCTAGGTCTTAGGTCAGAATTTGGCATGTCTGTTGGGACTGAGAAGTCATCTCAAAGGAAAAAGGAAGGTCCAGGAGTATCATGTTACAAAATCCAGGGCATGAGATATTCAAGAGGAGATGGTTAACTAGAATCCTAGGAGGGTTACTTGGGTTGCCACATGAGAAGAGGCATCTGGGTTTGATTACGGGGTGGCTGCTGGAGACCATATTACATGTAAAACACGTTCCTTTTCTCCTCCTGTGAAATATGAAGGAGGCACCAAACAGTGGTTGGTATTTTGTTTAGACTTCTCTTAGAGTAATTAATTCACCTGTTCTCCAGTGTTTTAAAACTTCAGAATGAATGAAGTGCTCTTGAATGAATGAATTCTGTCCAATTGAGATCAGCTTAAATTGTCTACCGAGATCTTCAGCTGGCCAGAATTTTCTTTTCTAATGTTCTCACTTCCTGTTCTCAAACTGGGGAAGAAGTCAGAGACTTCTGGGTATGTCCTGGCACTCTGTCACACAGAAATTGGTTACATGGATAAGAGGCAGCTACTGATGTCATCCTGGAGTCAAAAAGTGTAGAAGGGAGGAAAAGCCTTGGTTCTTTACTCAGAACAAGGAGAGGCCACTAGCGAGCTCACGCCTATTCCCCAGCCCTCAGAGTTAGAATAACTTAATGATTCACTGTTCTCGGGATTTTCTAACCTTTATCTTCACAAGCATTCTAAGGGGATGCCAGGGAGAAGTACATGATGGCTGCCAGCCAGGCCTCTTCGGCCAGAAGCCCTGGGGGCTCTCTTCTTTGTGACAGAAACTTACCGAACCCTGAAAAGTCTTCGAGTCTGAAGTGCATGATCTAAAATAAAGGTCTAAAGAAATTCAGGATTTTATTAGCAGTTGGGAAACAGATCTTTGCAAGCGGTAAGCTTTCTGTATCTGTAGCTACACAGGGTGAGATCTGTCAAGTCTTATGACTGCTAAGGCCACATCTCTGTAGCCTACACAGAGGGGGACATTTTGGAAGAGGCTGGTAACATTATCGTTCATAACTCTATGTGGTCAGAAAAAAACAGAACTTAGGGATCACAGGAGCTTCCTCCTCGTTCCCTGCGTTCAGGGGGTTGCTGAATGGTGGAGTTTCTGCCGGAGTAAGAAAACTGAATTTATACCACGGAAATAAGCCTCCAGAGCTTCCTCTGCTGTATGTCTCTGCTCAGACCATGTCTTCTGAGGTCTGAGGGGTGGGGATATGCACTGCAAAATAAAAAAGCCTAGATTCTGAGTTTTCTATTAAAATCACATTGGATTTATATAGAGGTTCCTAATATCTAGTTTTGAATTACCAAACATTGATTAAAAAATTAGTCTGTGTTTAGAAGACTTGTATTTTATTATTCTGAAAATTAAGACTTATATTGTTAGTGGGAAAAAGCATCTGACTACATTTTTCCTCGGCAGAATTCAGTATGTTTCTGTTAGCTGTATAGTTCTGTTTTCTTCCCTAAAGTAATAAAACAGAAATAACCAAATGCAGTCACATTTTGTTTGAAGTGGAGGGCATATGCATGCATATGAATAGTATTGTTTAAAAAAAAAATACTGTGCTTGTCAGTGGTTAATTCTGTGGACCAAAGTCTTATTACTGGAAATTTTATCCAAGGACTTGTTCCTACAGCAGCAAAGTACAACAGCATGAGACTGGAATATGAGATCTCACAGTTCAAAGTTATCTTGCATTTGTAAAACAATAGTCTGCCACAACATGTCTTACTTATGAGATAAAGACTATGGTTGTTATCTGAAAGATGAGGAAAACTGAGGCTCAGAGAAGATGAAAAGACTTGCCTGAGGTTACAGTTTTAAAGTGCCATGGTCCAAATCTCATCTTCTCACTCAAAGTCCAGATCACTTTCCAATACACCACAGTGAAATACAACAATATGGAAAAAATGGTCCTTGAGATTCGATTTCCACTCGTACAATAGTATTACACAGACTTAGCACTGCATTCTTTATGTAGACACTCTCCAGATCTTCACCGACTCATATCTAAGTCTTTGGTCCTTCACGATATTCTTCAAAGCTGGAACTCAGCATCAGAAAAGCAATCCCAGTGAAACTCTTATCAGTGACACATATGGTGGGGGTTGATCACCACACCGTTTCTGTTTTCTATTTGTATAGCTTAAGACTGTATTTTCTATTTTCCCTATAGATGAAAGATCTACATCTAAGTAAGATATAGAAATAAATGGGATATTGTTACATACTCCATGTCCTGGGATTTTTTTGCCTTGCTGTGCTGGTTCATTAGTATACTTGACTCAAAATTCATCAGGAATGTCTTTCATGTCTAGCTATTATTCTGTACTTTCCCTTACAGAATGTCGATCAATTTTTTTTTTTTTAAACTCATTATTTCTCAAAGTAACTCAAAGGAACCAAAGACATCATGAACTACAGGTATCTTGTTAATAGTTTTTCTATGTCCATTGTAAGCTTAATTAGTGTATACTTTTTTATGCCGGCCGGCTCGGGGTCATCTGAGGTTGCAATAAGTATCCTTAGAGCCCAGGTTTCTGGACCACTGTTTGCACACACTGCACCCTTCAGTGCGGTGGAACGACCCGACAACTCCATGGGGGTGTCACGTGATGTGAATTCCACCTTCTGGAGTTGTGCAGTGTGGCAAACCAATGCTCCTCTGTCCGCTGTTTCTATCTTAATGGTTCCTGTTGCATTTAGGTAAGGAATAAATAAAAAATGCTTCTAAGTGAACATATTCAATTAATAAGTACATGATGAGCACCTGCTATGTGCACAACACTTTGGAGATATTAAAAAGGCATAACCACAACCTTCTGTAAAGTACCTTACAACACTCTAGAAAGAAAAGAACTTCAACACACAAAAGTTACATATGGATACTTAATGAAAAAGGTAATGTGGTAAAATGCTATTGAATAACCAAGTGCTGAAATGGCTAAGGACAGGCAAGAGGTAGGTGAAGTAATTTCTTCTGAGAACCTGCAACATTTCACAAACTATAAACTGATGATGTAATTTATCCCCTCAAAATTGTCAGACACATATTCATTATTATGCCAAGTTTACAAATGAAGAATAAAAACATATTTTTACAGGTGAGGGAAAAATGAGACTGAGAAATTAAGTAACTCCAAGTCCCCAAGTTAGGGAAGAGACGATGTAAGATTCAAACCTGTATATATGCCTGCTGGGCCAGAGTTCTTAACTGACGTACAAAATGACACAGCGAATTTGAACTCATGTCTTGGATTCTAAATATTTTCCCATTATACCACACCATCTCTCTAAGACAACTAAAGAATCATAAACAGGTAGCAAAGTGAGAGAATTAGTAGAGAATGTTCTACGCTATTTTCCTACTCAGAGACTTGATCTGTCAAATAGTTTTATAGAAATTCTTTTGAAGAAAACTTTTGAATCAAAGTGTGTCGGGGCAACCAGTGGGAAAGTAATTACCCATAAGAGGAGACATTCATGTATGAACACTAGCATTTTGCTCTTGGAAAATAGAACAAGCCCTAAAGCTACTCTTTATTTAATATACAAAATAAATTCTTGCTACCACTAGAATACAATTTATTTTTCTGAACTATGGGTCAGATGGTGATTAGATCAGATTCTTTAATACCTTTGTTATTTCACTAATTTCAAAGGATTCAAGAGCCCAATTAAGTTCCTCAGAAGGTTCAGAGAAAATCTGAATTTGAACTGAATCATGCAAATAAAAAACAACACTTGCTTAATCTTTAGCCAGAAAAAAAAAATCCTGCTCAGGAGAAATTACATATAAATGTGTAAAATCTTTACATCAGAACTAATGACAATAATCAGCAGAAAGTAGTTTTTGAGTAAGTAATACTGTGTGCCACATACTAAGTACCAGGCAATGTGCTAAGTGGCTTACATCATGTAACCTTTCCATGATGTCAAAGTATGTAAACATTTCCCACTTAGAAATGAGAAAACCAAGGTTTAGAAAAGTTATTTAACCTTCCCAAAGTAACCAAGTGAGTAACAGGTAGATTAAGAATTTAAATGACAGAAGTTTGCTTACTGAAACTTAAAAGATGATCTGGGAGAATTTAGTGATGGCATGAAAGATGCTGATACTGTAGGGGAAAAAAAAACCCCTTAAGACCAAAATGTGGGGAAGATTTAAGGAAATAGGGTAAACGTGTAACAGACTTTTATCCCTTTCAGTAAATACACAGATCAACAACAAAAAACAGCAGTGTGAAGTACTGAGAAAATAAGAAACACATGAATGTTTAAGGTTCTATAAAATGGAAAAGCAGAAAGACCATTCTGTACAGAAGAAATTAAAGGCTGTCGATCAATTAAAAATTGTGAGGAAATGAAAAATTAGTTTATAGACATCAGTGGCATTTCTTGGTATAAAAGTTACAAATCACAAACTTAAAACACAGACATCAAATGCCACCAAAGGCCGGGGTATTACACCCAAGAGTGAGCTGTGGCATTGAAGCTAAAGCCCTGGCTAAAGGTGTTTTTCAATTAGCAGATGGTGTTATGTTCAAATGTGCATTTTCAGTAAAGGATATGTCTCATCTTATCCATTATCAGAGTAGGTAGAAGAGGGAGGTTTTTCCATTCTTTTAGAAGAAAACTATTTTTTTGTCCTGGCAGCTCATCTCAAGGAAATGGTCTTGGTTAAGAAAGTTTTTTTTTTTTTTTTCTACAAGCCTACTTTAGTGTATATTGGTACAAATGATTGGGGGTTGACTTAGCTCTTGGTCACCAGGGTTTATGATTCATTATAATAAGCATTAACTTCCTTTGAATATGGACATCCATGCGGTCTTTTCAGTAATACGAGGGCAGGGCATATCTTCTGGCATATGGAATAGCCTTTCTCTTGTTAAAATGATGGTGTCCAGAATCTTATTTTCCCCTTCCCTATGAACTATCATTTTCCAATAGGAACAAAGTTTTTTTTTTTTAATCAAATCATATTATGCTAGTGCCACAGAAACATGCTGCTGGGATTGCAAAGTGTCCCTCCAGAATATGGTACTATGTTCATCACTGACCGAGTCTCTCCCACAGAGTAGCTCCCACAGAAGGAAAAGGTTTCTTTTTCCTTTTGTACTAACATCTCATCTTTTAATTCCTGGAGAAGGAACAGGCTACCCACTCTAGTATTTCAGACTGGAGAATTCTATGGACTGTACAGTCCATGGGGTCGCAAAGAGTTGGACATGACTGAACGACTTTCACTTTTCAACTATTCCCAGAATGACCTCTCTTCCCTTCTTTCATTTATTCCTTCTCTCACTCTGGCTTCTGCATTATGTTTGCTTTTTCTCCAGTGAAGTAGCTGGATCGATACTTTCTTCCCCACTATGCTGCCTGGTTTCTAGAATTTAGCTCGGGATTATTCCAACTCTCTGGTGTATATTTTCCTTCTAGTCCTTTGGGCAACAATTGCTCTTGATTTGTTATTAGTACTGTTCAGATGCTCAGTCCTGTCTGACTCTTTGCGACCCCATGGACTGCAGCACACCAGGCTTCCCTGTCCTTCACCATCTACTAGAGCTTGCTCAAACTCATGTCCATTGAGTTGGTAATGCCATCCAATGATCTTGTCCTCTGTCATCCCCTTCTCCTGCCTTCAATCTTCCCAGCATCAGGGTCTTTTCTAATGAGTTGGCTCTTTACACTAGGTGGCAGAAGTATTGGAGCTGTAGCATCAGTCCTTCCAATAAATATTCAGGATTGATTTTCTTTAGGCTGGTTTGATCTCCTTGCAGTCCAAGGGACTCTTGAGAGTTTTCTCCAACACCATGATTCGAAAGCATCAATTCTTCGGTGATCAGCTTTCTTTATGGTCCAACTCTCACATCCATACATGACTATGGGAAAAACCATAGCTTTGACTAGATGGACCTTTGATGGCAAAGTGATATCTCTGCTTTTTAATACACTGTCTAGGTTTGCCATAGCTTTTCTTCCAAGGAGGCCGAGTCTTTTATTTTCATGGCTGTGGTCACCATCTGCACTGATTTTGGAGTCCAGGAAAATAAAGCCTGTCACTGTTTCCATTGTTACCCCATCTATTTGCCATGAAGTGATGGGACCGGATGCCATGATCTTAGCTTTTGAATGTTGAGTTTTAAGCCAGCTTTGGTGCTGTCATCTGCATATCTGAGGTTATTGCTATTTCTCCCGGCAATCTTGATTCCAGCTTGTGCTTCATCCAGCCTGGCATTTCGTATGATGTATTCTGCATATAAGTTAAATAAGCAGGGAGACAATATACAGCCTTGACATACTCCTTTCCCAGTTTGGAACCAATCTGTTGTTCAATGTCCAGTTTTAACTGTTGCTTCTTGACCTGCATACAGATCCTCAGGAGGCAGGTAAGGTGGTCTGGTATACCCAACTCTTGAAGAAGTTTCCACAGTTTGCTGTGATCCACACAATCGAAGGCTTTGGCACAGTCAATGAAGCAGAAGTAGATGTTTTTCCTGGAACTCTCTTGCTTTTTCTATAATCCAGGATATGCTGGCAATTTGATCTCTGGTTCCTCTGCCTTTTCTAAATCCAGCTTGAACTCTTGACATGAACAATATATTTATTATCATAATCGTTCCTAAGAAAACTGATAAAATTTCTGAGAAAAACTTTATTCTGAAGGAAAATGATGCAATGAATTGAAAACAAATCCCAAAGCAGAATATAACATTACTAGGGTAACTTTGGCATATATCCATGGGTTAGATTAATAAGAGAATAAAAACGTTCTAATGCAAAGCACATGTTTTTTGTTCACAATGCTCCCATCTGCCATATTTGGTTAGCTAAAGGGTTGCTGTAAATGTGATGAAAGGAACATGTATAACCTGTCCTACCAACTTTACAAAGCAAGAAGATGAATGACTGGAGAGGGATGGTCTAGGAGGGCTGGATGGATTTATGGAAGCTTGATGAATGATGCATCACTGTATCCATGGAAAAGACACAATGCAGAAACAAGCAGAAGTTCTTAAGAGCCTGAAGAGGAATACTGCTGTTGCTGCTGAGTCGCTTCAGTCGTGTCCGACTCTGTGTTACCCCACAGACGGCAGCCCACCAGGCTCCCCCGTCCATGGGATTTTCCAGGCAAGAGTACTGGAGTGGGTTGTTTTGCCTTCTCCGAAGAGGAATACTAGGAAGCTTTAAAGTGATACGAGAAGAGACAGTGAAACTAAAAGAATGATTTAAGCAGGGTCACGGGAGGGCTGGATGACTGAGTCCTGCAACAGCCCAGCAAATCACAGAGCTCGCGAGAGCTGGGCCTCGGCCGGGTCCCTGCCTTCCCGTCTCTGGAATGCCACGGCCCGCTCTCAGTGCACCTGTCTTCCCAGGCTGCTGCTGCTTTTTTTTCTTTTTTTTTTAATGCTGGGTTCTGTTCTGATGCTATTTCCTGGCAGCACTTTTAGGGGTTTTCATCTGAACTATGTCAAATTTCATATTCACAAACCACCCTGGGGCATGATTTCCATCTGACTTCTTACAGGACATTTCATCTTACTTCGAGTCCCGTGAGGTCAGCTGCCGGCAAGTCCCCTCCTCATTTAGCCTGATGGGCCCCTGACAAGGGGGTGGGATTGTGACCCAATAAGAATGGTGGATGTCACACTCATGAGAAATAAAACCAGCATATACTCTGGTTCAGAAATGCTCACTATGAAAAGCTAGGGTGAGGCCTAGAATATGTATTTTAAAAGGCTTCTCAGGTAATTTACATGTCCACTCTTGTAAAGACCAGAGGATTAGAGTTTTATACAATCAATACTAAATGACAGCTACTTCTTGGGAAAAGTACAAACTTAAACTCTTCATATCGTGACAAAATACAGTGCTGTCAAATGTACCATTAATTCTTGGAATTAGTAAAACTTAACTTTTCTTTACTTGTTCTATCAGAGAAGTACCAGGAACATCTAAATAGGAAATGCTATTCTTGTTGGATTGTGCCCATCTTTGCAAAAAATGTTCCCTTGGTATCCTAAATTTTCTTGAAGAGAGCTCTAGTCTTTCCCATTGTACTGTTTTCCTCTATTTCTTAGCACTGATCACTGAGGAAGGCTTTCTTATCTCTTTTTGCTATTCTTTGTTAACTCTGTATTCCAGTGGGTATATCCTTTTCTCCTTAGCCTTTTGCTTCTGTTCTTTTCAAAGCTATTTGTAAGGCCTCCTCAGACAACCATTTTGCCTTTTTGTACTTCTCTTTCTTGAAGATGGTCTTGATCCCTGCCTCCTGTACAATGTCACGAACCTCCGTCCACAGTTCTTCAGGCACTCTATCAGATCTAATATCTTGAATCTATTTCTCACTTCCACTGTATAATTGTAAGGGATTTGATTTAGGTCATACCTGAATGGCCTAGTGGTTTTCCCTACTTTCTTCAATTTAAGTCTGAATTTGGCAATAAGGAGTTCATGATCGGAGCTACAGTCAGCTCCTGGTCTGTTTTTGCTGACTGTATAGAGCTTCTCCATCTTTGGCTGCAAAGAACAGAATCAATCTGATTTTGGTATTGATCATCTGGTGATGTCCATGTGTAGAGTCTTCTCTTGTGTTGTTGGAAAAGGGTGTTTGCTATGACCAGTGCGTTCTCTTGGCAAAAGTCTATTAGCCTTTGCCCTGCCCCATTCTGTACTCAAGCCCAAATTTTCCTGTTACTCCAGGTATTTCTTGACTTCCTACTTTAGCATTCCAGTCCCCTATAATGAAAAGGACTTCATTTTGGGGTGTTAGCTCTAGAAGGTCTTGCAGGTCTTCGTAGAACCATTCAACTTCAGCTTCTTCAGCATTACTGATTGGACATTGTCTTCAAGAAAATTAGAGATTCCAAGGGAGCTTTTCATGCAAAGATGGGCACAATGAAGGACAGAAATGATATGGACCTGACAGACGCAAAAGATATTAAGAAGAGGTGGCAAGAATACACAGAAGAACTGTACAAAAAAGATCTTCACAACTCAGATAAACATGATGGTATGATCACTGACCTAGAGCCAGACATCCTGGAATGTGAAGTCAAGTGGGCCTTAGGAAGCATCACTATGAACAAAGCTAGTGGAGGTGATGGAATTCCAGTTGAGCTATTTCAAATCCTAAAAGATGATGCTGTAAAAGTGTTTCACTTAATATGCCAGCAAATTTAGAAAACTCAGCAGAGGCCACAGGACTGGAAAAGGTCAGTTTTCATTCTGATCCCAAAGAAAAGCAATGCCTAAGAATGCTCCAACTACCACACAGCTGCACTCATCTTACACGTTAGCAAAGTAATGCTCAAAATTCTCCAAGCCAGGCTTCAACAATACATATACTGTGAACTCCCAGATGTTCAAGCTGGATTTAGACAAGGCAGAGGAACCAGAGATCAAATTGCCAATATCGGGTGGATCATCAAAAAAGCAAGAGAATACCAGAAAAATATCTACTTCTGTTTCATTGACTATGCCAAAGCCTTTGACTGTGTGGATCACAACAAACTATGGAAAATTCTTAAAGAGATGGGAATACCAGACCACCTGACCTTCTTCCTGAGAAATCTGTATGCAGGTCAAGAAGCAACAATTAGAACAGGACATGGAACAACAGACTGGTTCCAAATTGGGAAAGGAGTATGTCAAGGCTGTACATTGTCACCCTGCTTATTTAACCTATATGCAGAGTACATCATGTGAAATGCCAGGCTGCATGAAGCACAAGCTGCAGTCAAGATTGCTGGGAGAAATATCAATAACCTCAGATACGCAGATGACACCACCCTTAAGGCAAAAAGTGAAAAAGAACTAAAAAGACTCTTGATAAAAAAGTTGGTTTAAAACTCAACATTCATAAAACTAAGATCATGGCATCTGGTCCCATCACTTCACGGCAAATAGATGGGGAAACAATGCAAATAGTGACAGGCTTTATCTTCTTGGGCTGCAAAATCACTGCTGATGGTGATTGCAGCCATGATATTAAAAGATGCTTGCTCCTTGGAATAAAAGTTATGACCAACCTAGACAGCATATTAAAAAGCAGAGACATTATTTTGCCAACAAATGTCCATCTAGTCAAAGCTATGGTTTTTCCAGTAGTCATGTATGGATGTGAGAGTTAGACTATAAAGAAAGCTGAGAGATGAATTGATGCTTTTGAACGGTGGTGTTGAAGATTCTTGAGAGTCCCTTGGACTGCAAGGAGATCCAACCAGTCCATCCTAAAGGAAATCAGTCCTGAATATTCATTGGAAGGACTGATGCTGAAGCTGAAACTCCAATACTTTGGCTACCTGATGCAAAGAACTGACTCATCTGAAAAGACCCTCTTGCTGGGAAAAATTAAAGGCAGAAGGAGAAGGGGATGACAGAGGATGAGATGGTTGGATGGCATCACTGACTCAATGGACATGAGTCTGAGTTAACTCTGGGAGTTAGTGATGGACAGGGAGGCCTGGCGTGCTGGAGTCCATGGGATCGCAAAGAGTCAGACATGACTGAGTGACTGAACTGAACCCAACTGATTCTTGTTGGAGTAGGTACTCTGATGTGTAAGGAGAGTTGGAACTTGCTCTTTACCTTCCTCCATTTTCTGTCAACTAAATAGGTTTTAAGAATCACATAACTTACTACACTTGATTTTTTATAATTGAGATACCTTTCATTGACACCGTAAATACTGTAAGTTGAAGTGAACTGAAGTGTTTTTTAAGTAAATAAAAACTTGAGAAATAGAAATATTCTACAGATTTTGTTAACGGAATACATGCAAGTCAAACTGAGACTCTAATCATACAGAACCATGATCCTCAATCTTAGGGTGGGGGAGAAGAAGAATAGAAACTTCATCTTTCTTGGGCCTACTTCATCTTACATTTAATTCTTCTGATTTCACATTTTCAAAACCAAAATGAGATAGCCAGACAATGTCAAGAATGAAAACCAAGAAAATGGAGACTTTACTTGGCCTTTCTTATTACACGTCTTGCTCTCAGACCTCATGTTTTTAAAAAATTCTCTTATACTGCAGACCAGATTAAAGGCAGATGGTCCCACAACTCAGATCTAATATTCAGATTTCTTCTACTCCTTGAATATGTTTACTTTTAATGGATGTGAGAAGTCTTGGAAATGTGCCTCTGCCCATGTGAAAAGATACAGAGGCGGGGTTGAAGTGTTTTTACTCTTCACAATAAGCCCATAATCAGATCGCTCTGTCATGGGAATAGTTCTGTGCCCCAGATAAAGCTACACATGGCTGCCATCACTTATGTAGAAACATTCTCTTGAAGTAACTGCTCAGTTCACAATGGCAACCCACTCCAGTATTCTGGAGAATTCCATGGACACAGGAGCCTGGCAGGCTACCATCCATGGGGTCACAAAGAGTCGGACACTACAGAGCGATTATCACTCACTCACCCGCAAGAGAGATGTAAATTATGAGATTTTATTTTCTGTAATATATCATGAGCTCTACTGTCTCAACAGAAAGGTCTCAAAATCTTGGAAAAAAGGGACCTTTACTTCTTCATTGGGGAGGAGAATGAGTTAAGCTTTGAGATGACTCCCTAGAGAAGGTGGAATACTTATTCCTTTGAGACAAGCTGAGGGAGGAATAGTCAAGAAATGAACCTGTGCCTGCTTCATGACCTGGATAACTATAATCCGGCACATCAGTTGTATTTTGCTTTAGTAAGAATAATAATTTGGTTATAATAACATTTCAGAATGAATTTTCAACATCTTCCCATCCCCAATTATGAAACTATATTGATGAAAATCTTAGGAGATGTTCCTTTATGACAGTTTGTAGTGACCAGAGATTCTTTTATAATTAATTTTCCATTCATGTTTCCATTCCTTATTTGAAAAAGCAAAAACTTTGAAGAATTCAAAATATGATGGAGTTTACAGGACACTGAACACTAGATTATATGAGAAAAAATTTGTAAATGAAGTAAAAATCATGAATAGGCAAACCAAAGCAAGAACAACTTTTGATAAATTCCGCAAGGTTGAAAAGTCATTTTGTTATGTGTATGTGTCTGTCTGTGTGTATATACACACACACACACACACATACATACATATGCATGCAACATATATCTAAAATGAAACTATCATATACAAAGGAGGGCAGGTACCATGCCTTATATATATTTATCTCCTTCATATAATCTGTGCTGAACACATAGTAGGTGCTCAAAAACTTAACAGAGTTTAAGATTACTTGGCAAATAAGGTAGCCACTTTATATTAATCCTTAAATACATATTAGAAACATAAAAACATGAAATTCGGTTTATTCTATTAGTTTAAAATGAAAACATTCACATTAGTATAATGATATTACCTGTAAGGGTAGCCGTGGTACTTGGAACGAAATATTGAAAGTAAAAAGCTGAAGAAGAAGACCACCAGGCCTAATCCCACGAGACAAATAACTAGAAAGAAACAGAAACCTCTATCAGTCTAGACACACACAACCCAAATGTTTATGTTTTTAAAGAACATTCAGTTAATTACACATACTTACATGTAACAGCTCATGGCACATACAGGTACCACAAACCAGATAATCATTATTTTCCACATTCTTCTCAATGACAATTTACTACTTGGAATATGAAAACAAAACAAAAAAAGAAGTGACTGATCTAAGTTTTTGGGTGGTATTCTTCTCTTATCGAATTCCTGCAAGTACTAAAATGCCCCCAGAGGGACCAAAACAAAACACAAGAAAACGTGATAAGCCACAAACGAGATTATCAGCCCCTGCACTGTGAAGCACTGGCTATATTAGCAGAGACATTATTGGAATATGCAATGTAATTTTTATTTTCAGATGCCATGCAATAGTTACAAAGAAATGTAATTTTATATGAATGGCTAGATTATTGCTTCAGTAGATGCCTGTTACTTACAAGTGATAGTTCATCCCAGCATACCAAAAGCCAGTAACACAGGCTTGGGGTGTGAGACAATACAGACTCTGTGATAGTCAAAGAGGCAAAACCAACCCTAAATAGCTGGCGACAGTGTCAAGGTATTACTGCTCGTTTTAGAAAGGAACAAGTGGTGTGTGTGAGAGCAGGATATGCCAGGCTGTGATTCAGGTTTCCAGCATCACTGTATCCCTCACAAGTGGACAACAGGGACATTTCCTTTCCTTTCTGTTATGGTTAGGAAGATTTTACTCTAAAGTGGATGACTAATCAAATATAATATATATTATGAAATATATGCAAATACATCTACTAGATTTTTAATTAAATTTGCTACTAGTAAAATAAACCTTAAATGCTTAAAAATCTGAGCCAATTATTAAATGCAGGTATGTTTAGAATAAAAGAAAATATATATTTAGAGAAATGGAAATTTACCTAAATCTGCTCTGTAAATTAAGTTCTTTTAATAAGAAATACTTAAATATTTCTTAAGAATAAAACATATGCATGATACTTGTATCCTTTCATTAGTTTCAGGGAATTCTTTAAAAACACTAGACTATCTAATATGATTAATTATAAAAGAAAGGGGAAGATAAAAGAGATTAAACACGCCAAGACAGAAGAAAACAAGGCAGATTAAATAATTCTATATGCTTCTATAGTGATGAACTATAATTTTTAAATTATTCTAGCATATAAATTAGACCAGCTTTAATTACAATCCTGGAAATCAGTGGAGACTTTAGGACATTGTCAAAACATGATCCAGAAGCCTGTTAGTCAGTTTTCCTTCAACTCTGTAGGAATATCACTCTCTCAGTTTTGAGAACAAATTGTGAAAAATCCTAAGTACTTAATAGCATTCAGTTGCAGCCTCTGTTACATTTTATATCATATAACATACATGCAGGTGAATTTCAAATGAATTTTGGCAGAAAATAAAGCAAAAAAAATAAAAAAAATAAAAGCTGCTGAACACTGCAAAAATGAAAACCATCTTCCCCCCTGAAACTACAGAATGCCCAAATAGACAGACACCAGCCACCTGACTTAGCAACTTTGCTTACAATAATCTTAGTGCACCTAAAATGAGTGACATGATGCTTTGCTTTACATCTGCCTACATTTGGCATGACCACACACTTCTTCCTTTCCTCAGTCTTTTTCCAGGAGCTGAGTAAAACACTTTATCACTCTCTTTGCTGTTTACAGTATGAAAAGGCAAAAAGATAGGAAACTAAAGATGAACTCCCCAGGTCGGTAAGTACCCAATATGCTACTGGAGATCAGTGGAGAAAAAACTCCAGAAAGAATGAAGAGATGGAGACAAAGCAAAAACTACATCCAGTTGCGGATGTGACTGGTGATGAAAGTCAAGTGTGATGTTGTAAAGAGTAATATTGCATAGGAATCTGGAATATTAGGTCCATGAATCAAGGCAAATTGGAAGTGGTCAAACAGGAGATGGCAAGAGTGAACCTCAACATTTTAGGAATCAATGAACTAAAATGGACTGGAATGGGCGAATTTAACTCAGATGACCATTATATCTACTACTGTGAACAAGGATCCCTTAGAAGAAATGGAGTAGCCCACAGAGTCAACAAAAGAGTCTGAAATGAAATACTTGGATGCAATCTCAAAAATGACACGACAGGATGATCTCTGTTTGTTTCCAAGGCAAACCATTCAAAAACACAGTAATCCAAGTCTATGCCCCGACCAATAATGCTGAAGAAGCTGAAGTTGAACAGTTCTGTGAAGACCTACAAGACCTTCTAGAACTAATACCCAAAGAAGATGTCCTTTGCATTATAAGGGACTAGAATGCAAAATTAGGAAGTCAAGAGATACCTGGGGTAACAGGCAAATTTGGCCTTGGAGTACAAAACGAAGCGGGTCAAATGCTAACAGAATTTTGCCAAGGGAATGCACTAGTCATAGCAAACATCCTCTTCCAACAACACAAGAGAAGACTCTACACATGGACATCACCAGATGGTCAATACCGAAATCAGACTGATTATATTCTTTGCAGCCAAAGATGGAGAAGCTCTGTTCAGTCAGCAAAAACAAGACCAGGAGCAGACTGTAGCTCATGAACTCCTTATTGCCAAATTCAGACTTAAATTGAAGAAAGTAGGGAGAACCACTAGGCCATTCAGGTATGACCTAAATCAAATCCCTTATGATTATACAGTGGAAGTGAGAAATAGATTCGAGGAGATTAGATCTGATAGAGTGCCTGAAGAACTATGGACGGAGGTTTGTGACATTGTATAGGAGGCAGGGATCAAGACCACCCCCAAGAAAAAGAAATGCAAAAAGGCAAAATGGTTGTCTGAGGAGGCCTTACAAATAGCTGAGAGAAGAAGAGAGGCTAAAGACAAAGGAAAAAAGGAAAGCTATACCCATCTGAAAGCAGAGTTCCAAAGAATAGCAAGAAGAGGTAAGAAAGCCTTCCTCAGTGATCAGTGAAAAAATAGAGGAAAACAATACAATGGGAAAGTCCAGAGATCTCTTCAAGAAAATAAGAGATACCAAGGGAACATGTCATGCAGAGATGGGCAAAATAAAGGACAGAAATGGTATGGACCTAACAGAAGCAGAAAATATTAAGAACAGGTGGCAAGAATACACAAAACAACTATACCAAAAAGATCATGACCCAGATAACCATGATGGTGACTACAGCCATGAAATTGAAAGATGCTTGTTCCTTGGAAGAAAAGCTATGACCAATCTAGACAACATATTAAAAAGTAGAGACATTACTTTGCCAACAAAAGTCCATCTACTCAAGGCTATGGTTTTTCCAGTAGTCATGTATGGATGTGAGAGTTCGACTGTAAAGAAAAGCTGAGTGCCAAAGAGTTGATGCTTTGAACTGTGCTGTTGGAGAAGATTCTTGAGAGTCCCTTGGACTGCAAGGAGATCCAACCAGTCCATCCTAAAGGAAATCAGTCCTGAATATTCATTGGAAGGACCGCTGCTGAAGCTGAAACTCCAATACTTTGGCCACCTGATGCAAAGAATCAACTCATTGGAAAAGACCTTGATGCTGGGAGGGATTGAGGGCAGGAGGAGAAGGGGACGACAGAGGATTAGATGGTTGGATGGCAACACTGATTCGATGGACATGAGTCTGAGTAAACTCCAGGAGTTGGTGATGGACAGGGAGGCCTGGCATGCTGCAGTCCATGGGGTCGCAAAGAGTCAGACAGGACTGAGCGACTGAACTGAACTGAACACTTGATGTGCACCGTGGGAAATGTGTCTCAAAATGTGATCAAGTGAAACAGAGGCTATTTCCTTGATTCTGTGTGGTGGAGCAAAGTAATGGAACTGAGGTACAGGCACATGGGGAAGGAAGAAGACTCGGGGAGGAGTCAGTGGTGACCCAACAAACCATTTACTGCAGCTGGTCCCAGGTAACACACTTGTGAGAATAAAGTGCTATGAGGGCACAGACGCATTCTGACCTGGGCAACAGTAATCACAGCACTCGCATTATATCCAAAGTAAAAATCACACTGGAATCAGAAGGGCTAATTTCAAAATATATCTCCCATTCCCTACTCCTTCTCTCTCCCCCATGCACTCGCTTGTGCACTCTTTCTCATACACACACACACAAAGTGCAGTGGGCGGGGGCTGAAGTGATGTTATATGTGTATTACACACTATCTTACTACTTTAATGTGATAGGATGTATGATAAATATATGAACATGTAAGAATTTGTCCTTATATAAATACTACTTGTTGGTCCCAAGAACATCACATTCTTGATGCAAATGATAAATCATAAAATGATATTCTGAACAATGATTAACTAAACAAAGTAATGCATTCATCGCTTCTGTGGTTTCTTTATAACAGTATGTAAATGCCATCGGGGAAATAAGGGTAAAAGATTTATTACATCCAAAATGTTTCAACACTAAAGATCCCTAAGTATTGTATTTAGAAATCACTATGACTGACTTAGATTCATGTCACCATAGCTAAAATTCCCATAAAGAAAATAAGTCTGGTTTTTTATTTTAAACTTTTTAATAAATTAAGAGTCTTCTCCACATGTCTATGTTCCTCATATATACATTCTGGATTTTAATAGGGTTCAGAAATGCAAAGCATATTGATAAAAACCTTAATTATAGGTTTGTGAAGGCATAATCATAAACTCACATAGGGACTTTATATCAATTATGGAAAGATCTGTGGCAGAAAATGCTGAATTTAAGGCTCTCTGATCTTCTCTGACCCGTGCTCCTGAGGGCAGAAGATTTTTCATATGTGTTTTTCCCTCTTCCTGCCATAAACACTTCATAAAAATGTGTAATCTTATTGGAACTCCCTGAGGGGAACAGTTATGTCAAAGGATAAAATAGTCACCTTGTTAAGACACAAAGCTGAAACTTGGTAGAGTTGTGCATCTTGGGATATCACCGGAAAAGGTAAAAACCCTGAAAAAGATGGTACCACAAGATGCCCCCTTTCAAAATGTAGTCAAAAGAGGTTTTGGAGGTAGTTGGAAGGCATTATAATACTTCAGGGTACACTTACGCACAAACTTCTCTGTCTGAATCAGTCCTTGAATGCATAGATGACACTGTGGCATAGGGGACATATCATTAGCCTATAAAACCTCTGAAGACTCTGTCCCTAGAACTTTCCCCCTCTTCCTGTATGGTGGACATGACCAAAGAGACCATAACTTCAGCAGAGATACATCAAACCACCCCCAACAAGGGTGAATAACAGCTTTTCTTTAATACCCAATTCCACAGAAAATTACCAATCCCATTTTGGAAGAAATGTACTTTTAAATATTTGTGCACACACCACACATCCAAGTAAGAGAAAAAAGTAGGAAACACCACAGCTGTCTTCAAACCAGGACCTTTCTTCAGAAGTTCGTTTACAAAGGACTTTTATCTGTTTCCCATTTGATTTAAATGAAGCTTGACTAAAACAAACTTACAACGATACCAACACAGAGACTTACTCCGTCTTTTTCCAACATCTCCCTTGGATGTTGCCGCTTCATTTAGAAGAACCATCCCCATGGTGATAGCCGCATCTATAGTAGTTGTCAAGGAAACATTAGAAATAGATGCACATAAAATCTATTAATTGTTCTGGACCTGAACACCATGTGTTCTGTACCAGAATGATGGAATTTCACATGCACACAGAGGTGAATGCAACTTACTCTCCTGATATAAAATTACAGCTTTTCATGTATTTAAATAAATATGCCTTGATTTTTAGACTATATAACCTCAAACTTTCCTTTGTGAGATTTTTAAGGTCTAATTCTAAATGCTCTTAAATTCCAGGACTTTCATAGTGCATATGAATTACATACTCTCAAAACCAATAATGATATTTCACCTTATACATAAAGATATACATATACTAGTTACACTAAGAATGACATTTCACTGGGCAATCACAGAAAACTGGAATATACTCAGCATGGAACCAACCAACCAGCCTTGGTGGATGCCTAATACGTACAGGAGAGAAAGTCACCAAATACCATCCCCTTGGCTGACAAAAATGGTTCTGTTGTTGTTTAGTTTCAAAGTCATATGTGCCTCTTTGCAACCCCAGGAACTGTAGTCCACCAGGCAAGAGTACTGGAGTGGGTTGCCATTTCCTTTTCCAGGGCATCTTCCTGAGCTAGGCCTCTTCTGCATTGGCAGGTGGGTTCTTCACCACTGGGCCACCAGGGGGGCCCACCCAACACATATATACATACCACTAAGCTTTTAGGAAATTCATGATAACAGTTTGAAAACTTCTGAAATTCAGACAATTACAAGTTCTTTGTGTTTCAACTGTGTAGTGATGGGGATGTTACCAGTAATAAACTGATAGAAAAATTAAAAGGTTGTTTCACTGAAACTGCTGAGACACGGGAAATTTACTGCTTAACTTAGTTCTTTGGAGCAGACTGATGGGACTGATGCAGATCCTTAAAATGGAATTCAGTTAGGATTCCACTCCCATTTTTTTCTGGCAACATCCTTTTATATTCATGTATAATTCTAATCTATCCATTTAAGTGTACAGACTTGAGCTACTGAAAACTCACACAGACTTCTGGATTAATTTATCTCAAAAACATTTTCTATAAATATTCAAAATATAAATCACATTTAAAAAGTATTTTATATAGATATTACAAACAAAACAAATATTTATTTTATGATGCCATCTACTGAGTAGCTTCCAAAATTCCTTCCAAAATACAATGTCGGGGGAAATAGCACTATTTTTTATTTCTGGGGAAAATAAAGTTTAGAAATTAAATGCTTTAAAATTTTAGCTACATGAACGCTGTATATTAAAACATTCTCAGGATAAAACTGGATACGTAAATACCCATGTGTACATTGTATATAAGTGTTATTAGCACACAGAGACATAAATATTCACTTAGGGAGAAGTTATTAAGCAAATTACATTTTATTGGATATTAACTACAGTCACTCAAGTGTAACATATCCCTGTTAATATCTTTGTAACACACACACACATATATATGTATATATATTTTTTCACTACTGTTCCTCTGTAGGGCTTCCCTGATAGCGCAGTTGGTAAAGAATCCGCCTGTAATGCAGGAGACCCCAGTTCTATTCCTATGTCAGGAAGATCCGCTGGAGAAGGGATAAGGCTACCCACTCCAGTCTTCTTGGGCTTCCTTTGTGGCTCAGCTGGTAAAGAATCCACTTGCAATGTGGGAGATTTGGGTTCGATCCCTGGGCTGGAAAGATCCCCTGGAGAAGGGAAAGGTTACCCACTCCAGTATTTTGGCCTAAGAATTCCATGGACTGTATAGTCCGTGGGTTTGCAAAGAGTAAGACACGACTGAGCGACTTTCACTTTGTCAAAAGTTGCTTTGTCACTTTGTCCCTCTGTAGATTTGAAAACTACGTGACCAACGTGTTTCTCATTTGATTGCTTTTGTACTTCACACAAATTCAAACCGTGTTATTACAAAGCTGTAAGATTTTCATCAGAGTATACTGATTGTTATTGCTTATCTTACTCATAGGCATTTCTTTGCAAGTGTTTGCTATTACAAATACTCCTACAAAGAATATCTTCTTATATATACATGTGAAATGTTTTTTCTAGGGTCTACATCTAGAGGTAGAGTTTTTGAGAGGCTGATATGTGTAGTTTCAAATTTACTAGGTATGATCATATTCTGTAAAACAAGTGGTGTTAAGAGTTACCATTTTTTTTTACACTGCACTAACACAGTTTTGCTGAACTATTGATTTTATCAAATTGTTGAGTAGGGATCTGTCTCACTAGTGAGTCAGGGTTTATCTTTTGATATGTTAATTCCTCTTTTTGCTTAATTTTTTGTATTGTGCTTTTTTTTTTGCCCATTTTCCCATAAGTATATTTGCCTTTTCTTATTAACTTAGAAGATGCTTCAGTTTTTTCTGGATATGAATGTTTTGAAGTGTTACATACAGATTCTTCTACTTGTCTTTTAAATTGTTTACTTATGTAGAAGGTTGTCATTTCAGTATGGTCAAAATTGATATTCTTTTCCTTCATGAGCTTTGGTTACTGTTGCTTACTTATGAAACTAATTCCTACCCCTAAGTCTTAGAAATACTCTGTTAGTTTTAGGTATACAATATTAAGTGTGTGAACATTTAAATACATTAGGAACTAATAAGCACCAGAAGTCTAGTAACCGTATGCCCCATACAAAGTTATTAAGTATTATCAACTGTATTCCTTATGTTGTATATTACATCCCCATGACTACTTTAAAACTGTAAGTTTGAACCTCCTCATCTCCTATTTTGTTCAAGCCCTCACCCAGCTGCCCTTTGCAACCACCCTGTTTTCTGTATCTATGAATCTGTTTCCGGTTTGTTGTTTGTTCATTTGTTTTTTAGATTCCACATACAAGTGAGATCATAAAGTACCTGTCTTTCTCTAACTTATTTCACTTAGCATGATACCTTTTAGATTCATCCATGTTGTTGCAAACGTCAGGAGTTTTCTTTTAATGGTTGAGTGTTTGTGTGTCTGTACATCGTGTCTTCTTCACCCATTCATCCACTGATGGACATTGTGGTTGTGTCCATATCTTGGCTACTGTAAATAATGCTGAACAGAGAGGTGTATATATCCTGCTGAATTAGTTTTCATTTTCTTCCAGTAAATACTCAGAAAATGACTGAATCATATGCTGGTTCTATTTTTTATTTATTTATTTTTAGAAACTTTCATACTGTTTTCCATAGTGGCTGTACCAAATTAGATTCCTCCAATCCTCATCAAGGTTTATTTGTTGTCTTCTTGATGACAGCCATTCTGACAGGTGTAAGGTGGTATCTTTCTTGGATTTTATTTGCAGTTCCTTGATGATTAGTGATTTAGATCATCTTTCCACATGACTGTTGGAATTATGTCTTCCTTAGAAAAGAGTTTAGTCCGCTCAAGTCCTCTATCTATTTCTAAACTGTTTTGTTTCTTGATATTGAGTTGTATGAGTTATGCATTTGTATATTAACTGCTTATTGAATATATAACCTGCAAATATCTTCTCCCATTCAGTAAGCTACCTTTTCATTTTGTTGATGGCTTTTTTTCCAATGTATAAAAAGCTTCTTAGTTTGATGTAGTCTCACTTGTTTATATTTGCTTTTGTTTGCCTTGCCTAAGGAGACAGAGCCAAAAAATTATTGCCAAGACCCATGTCGAAGAGCATCCTGCCTGTGTCTTCTTTGAGGAATTTTATGGTTTCGGGTCTTACCTTTAAGTCTTTAACTCATTTTGAGTTTATTTTGTATATGGTGTGAGGAAGTGGTCCAGTTTCATTCTTCTGCACGTAGCTGTCTAGTTTTCCCAATACCATTTATTGAAGGGGCTGTATTTTTCCCACCGCATATTCTTTATTTTTTGTAGCTTCATCGACCATAAGTGCATGGGTTTATTATTTGGGCTCTTCAGTCTGTTCTGTTGATCTGTGTGTCCATTTTTGTGCTGACTCTATACTGTCTTTATTACCATAGTGTTTTTTTTTCTTAAACCACCCTTAGCATCTATTTATTTTGGGCTGCGCTGGGTCTTCGTCGCTGTGTGGGCCTTTCTCTGGTTCTGGAGAGCGGGGGCTACTCCAGCTGCGGAGCGTGGGCCTCCCCTGCTGTGGAGCGTGGAGCGTGCACTCTGGCCGTGCAGGCTTCAGCGGCTACGGCATGCGGGCTCCCTGTCTGCGGCTCACGGTCTGCAGACTGCAGGCTCAGTAGCTGTGGCACACGGGCCCAGTCGCCGTGTGGCGTGTGGGATCTTCCCAGACCAGGGACTGAGCTGGTGTCCCCCCTGCACTGCAAGGGAAATTCTTAACCACTGGACCACCAAGGAAGCCACATAGCTTTTTAATATAGTTTGAAATCAGGGTGTATGATACCTACAGCTTTGTTCTTCTTTCTCATGACTGCTTTGGCTAAATAGGGTCTTTTGCAGTTCCATGCAAATTTTAATTATTCTAGTTTTGTGAAAAATGGCACTAGCAGTTTGAAAAGAATGGCCCTGAATCTGTAGATTGCTTTGGGCAGAATGGACTTTCTAATGTCTTTAACATAAGGCAGGTAATGCCATTCTTTTCCTCAGAGAACTCTTTACTCAGAGTGAGATGGCAAGTTAATAATCTAAAGACCTCAAAATGACCTCCAGGTGGCACCTATTTTGTAGCCTGACCCACTTCCTATACTGCTCTGCCCTTGTTGGCTCTTACTCATGTCCATGGTATTTTTTCAACAAGAACCCTCTGCCTCAGGATCTTTGCACTTGCTATTTCTTTATCTGAATGCTATTCCCCTCAATGTCCATGTAACTCACTCCCTCACTTCCCTTGGGTTTTTGATCAAATGACAGTGGAGAAGCCTCCTTTGAACACTGTACCTCTTATCCTGCTTTATTTTTCTCTATTAATAATATTAGTTTACACATAAGGAAACTGAAGCCATCAGAGAGATCCAAGTAACCTGTGCAAAGCCACAAAGCTAGTGAGTAAAAGGTGCAAACCAAAAGAACATAGAAGAATTGAAGCAGGATGATAACAGGGTTAGAAAAAATGATGAGGGAACAGCAAAGGAACAAAATAGTTAAATCTGTTTAACAATGTATATCTTTATGCTAAGCATAAAATTTTATATCAAGTGAAAATGCACATAATGATATAATTGCATCTCTTTACAAATATTAAGAGAAATTCAGGAAAAGAAAGATAATAAAAAGTTAAAAGCAACTATCTTGGGGTAATAAGGTTGTGGGGTTTTGTTTTCTATTATTTATACTCTACATACTAGTTAGTTTGCAAACTTTTTCTGTGAAGGCCCAGAATGTAAATATTTGGGGCTATGCACGCTGTATGGTGTATTGTTACTACTCAATTCTGCTACTGTAGTGCAAAGTAATCACAGACAATACACAAATGAATAGGTGTGGCTGTGTTCCAATGAAACTTATTTATAAAAATACTGTCAGGCTAGAATTGAACCTTGCTGGTCCTAGTTTGCCAACCCCTGCTATAGAGGATCTGAGACAGTGCCAGAGATACTCTAAACTGTTATGTCTGCGAGGAAGTTAGCTTTGCTCTTATGTGAAAATAAAGAAACGCAAAAATCCTTGTGCACATGATCTCAAAGTAGGAACTTTAAAGCAAAGAGATTACTAGATACAGGTGTTATGTACAAGCTGAATGTAAAATATTTTATTAGAGAGCAGCAGGGTCAGGAACGAAGTGTGAGTTTGTTACTTAGAATGCTTCCTGCAAAAGTCAGTTTTCTAGTCATTAACAAGGAAAGAGCTGTGAACCTGCTTTAAACTTGATGACTGTAACTGAGATATGTGAATTACACTAAATGGCTTTAAACTGGCCAACCCTCATTTTTTATCTAAAAATACTTTTGAGCTTAAAAACTGAGTATTGAGAATTATTTAGGTCTAGTTCTATTCTGTCAATGAAAATAATTTTTGGTAAAAGAGAGCCTGCAAAATACTTATCATTTGGGCAAAAAAAATCACATTTGTAATGTAAACATTTTTAGATTATGTACTGATTTATAAACACAGGAAGAAGCTTTGACTCTAACATCTGTCAGAGTTAATGTGTAGGTCTTCCTTTATTGGGTGGAAGGCTGACTGATTAATGAAAGCGCCTACAAATCTCTGAGAGATTCTGTGTCAAATTCTGGAATAACAGATGCTTTTCTGTCATTAAACTGATGGGTATAACCATTTGACTAAGCCTTATTAAAGAATCTCAACATGTAGAGATTAAGAGATATAAATATATACCAGCTAAATGGTTATGTTCCTGAGACTTTCTATTGTCCTGAGATGAATGACTATGCCTGCATAGACACAAACACACAGACACACACCTTTTTTCCACTTCATGTATAACTTTCCACATCTGTATTGATTAATATCATAACATTATACACTTCAGCTACTACACACTCTCCAGTCCCCTGTTTATCCTGTCAATCACTTTCTTACTGTTAAAATTAAGTCAAAATATTGACATGATCCTACATAAAACAGGAGCTGCTGTTTGTGTAAATAACAAAATCCACAGAAAATGAATATCCTAGTGAACTGGTAGCACATACATTTGCATTACATTATAATCCATTCTCAATCACAAATGATGTTAGGTTTATTGTGGCTCCTAAGAAGAGACCCAGGATTGTCAGTTTAAAGATAAATGTGAACAAATGTTGGGAAAAAGTCAGCCCATTATAGAAGACTTTATCTAAAATATCTTCAACTTGTATCCATCATTAATTTTTTTTCTGTAGTATGTTTCTCCTTGGATATATAACACATTAAAAGAAACATTTGCTGTCTATCATAGATTGAAAATAAGTCAGAGTAAAACTATACTCTCATAATAGATGGAAAACAAATGTTTTTCTCATAGGAAAAGCAAATATGATCTTTATGAGAACACATGTATTTTTAAATATTTAGAAACAGTTGTTACTGCTAGTATAACCTTTGCCTTTTATATCAGAACCTTTACTTCTAATTGATATTTATCTCATGTCATCTTGACATCCCAGAATTTAGAGGATGTGCAGAATTAAGGGACAGGTCAGAATTTGTATACTTGACAGTAAAGCCAATCCGAGAACTCGTGTGTCTGGTTTCCACTAGCACACAGAACATGTCCTCATGAATTTAGATCTGATTCAAATTTCTTAGCAAGGTATGGAAAGATATTTACTATCCAGCCAACTAACCTTTCATCAGTCTGCCCTGCACAGTCTGTGAATACTCTTTCATACACCTTCCACTGGAATATTCTCACTCACTTATTCTCCACCTGGGGAGAACTCCTTTTTTACTGTATAAAAACCTGGCTAAAAAGTCAATTCAACTTTTCCATGTGTCAAGTTGCCTCTTGATGCCTCATACTAATTAAAATTATTTTCCTATCAGCCTACCTTGTTGCAGACAGCAAATATCTTATATTTACAACAGGTGTTAAAACATAACTGAATGAAAAATTTTAAAAATATTTTACTTGGAAAAATAAAGAGAATTATACATTAGCTTTAGTTCATATATTCCTTATTAAAATGTCATAACATTTATTATTATTTTTAAAAATAGCTTTCTCTCAAAGACTACTTAGGAATTTTCTTTTCCTCCTAAATAGGGTACTGAAATAAAATACTACTAACAGGGAGAAAAATCTTATTTTTACTAAATGTCATTCTATAACCTATGACATCAAATGACTCCATCTGTTTGCTCTTAGATTTTTTTAAAGTAAAATTTTGTTTGTAGCAACTGCATCCAATGATCTGGCTTACTAAATTAGGAAGAGAAAACCAAAAGGTAGAAATATTCTCCAAAGATAAACAAGAAGTTACCACCTGGAATTTGCATTTTTTCAACCCACTCCAGTATTCTTGCCTAGAGAATCCCATGGACAGAGGAGCCTGGGGGGCTATAGTCCATGGGGTTCCAAGAGTTGGATATGACTCAGCCACTAAACCACCACATAAAAACATACACGCAAATGACAAAAAAAAAAAATTATAAAGTAAGTTTTAAAAAATTAGTAAATTCTGCCAAGTAAAAGTAAAATCAGAAATTATTATATAATGGCTTCTTCTAAACTTTCATTGATGATTTTAATGAGCCCACCATTCTAAGTAAGACATTTTCTCTTTTCATAGATACAGGCAAATAAAAAGAACAGCAGCGATAAAGCAACAAATAGTTACTAGCAGCACAAAGATAATACATTTTAGTGTTAAAAATCTACATGGAAGACTTCATACTGTTTGTAAAATTTCTTTGAGTCCTAAATCTCGGCTTGAGGTCAATGAGCCATGAAATGAAACCTTGGGGAATTCCTGCCATACAATGGAATGATGGTCTCAACACACCTTTTCATTCCTTTTGCTAGGTATTTCTGATGTTTTAATAGCTGCTTTGAAAGAAGTATATTGCTAAAATGCTACATCATGGTTGAAAACAGATAGAAAAGAAAAAGGAAAAACTACAGAACCAAAAAGTTACCTGCAATACATATTTCCCCTTTCCTGCAGGTTCACTTTGTACGGTTTCAGTTACCCACAGTCCAAAAACATTAAATGGAAAAGTTCAGAAATAATTCCTAAGTTTTAAAGTAAGATGCAAATGCCATTCTAGCAGCATGATGAAATCTCACATCTTTCTGCCCTGTTCCATCCGGATGTCCCTCTGTCCAGAGTGCCCACACTGTGTTCACTACTTGTTCCGTCGTCACTCAGCAGCCATCCTGTTACCAGATCAGCTGTCATGGGGTCACTGTTTACTTAATAGTGGCCCCAAAGCACAAGAGTAGTGACGCTGACAGTTCGGATATTCTCTTACTATGCCTAGTCTGTAAGTTAACCTGTACCATAGGTATGTATGTCTAGGAAAAAATACAGTTCTTTCTCCAAACTAAGGGAAGGCAATTAAATTTTGTGGGTTGTAGTTTTCCTAGTTATAAAATGAGGTTTTGCTCTAGGAGAGTTCTAAGAATGCTTAAAGGTTTAAATAGTTATGGTTATATCAGATACTAGAAAACAGGGTCTAGACTGTTTTATCTGAAGATGAATCTTGGTAACCAGCAGAGTAATTTAATTTTATAAATGACACTATAAGGCACACTTTAGATCCTGACAATGACTCAGTACATTCAACATTATAAACTTAACATACAAATGTTTCCACAGGACTCACACAAATGTCAGTGTTCCCCCAAAGTACAGCTGTTTACCCCAAAATTAACCTTACTTCATTCTAGTAATATGTAATTTATTTTTTGAAAAATGTATCATACCTCTTTGCTATTCTGCTGTCTTTACCCTTCTACCTCTAAACCATAAATTGTACTGTATTATCTGATTCATAACATTTAGTCTTCCATGTTCCAAAAAGATGTCTAATTATCCTAAATCTTCCTCTCTCACTTACTATAACATTTAAGGGAACTAAGATAATTTCTTTATCCTGCTTTTTATATAACACTTTTTTTCCTTCCCCATTAAGATTCTAAAGGGGAAAACCATACAGACATCACAAAAAACTCTAGCCAGAGATAATCAAAAGCTATACTTCAAAATTCAATAGTAAGTTAAAAAAAAGAGAAAATTATAACCTACTAATGATTTAGAATTTTAAAAATTACATGGTAAGAGAAAATAGCATAGGAATTGGAAAATTAGTCACATGGTAAAGTGTCAAATTTAATGTCTCAAAAGTCTTGATTATTTGTTAGGAAAAAAATCAGTTTGATAGCATGCAGCTCTGCTTTGTTCTTATCAACCCATCAGTATTTTAAAGGATACTTAGTACCAGAATAATGTGTGACTCTGCCACGAATTGGACCTGGCTGCTCCCATGAATGTAGCTCTATAAAACAAGACAGAGAAGCAAAAATTACAATCTGGGGAAAAGCAGGGTTTTGGCAGCTTTTTCTTTGTATAATTCTATACCTTGAAGATTAACAATGGATAAAGCTATGAATTAAACTCCTATTTATGGTTTTGGAACGAAATAATTAGTTACTTTTGAATAAAATAATTATTAGTTAACTAGAAGTAGAAGATGAAGCGCTGGTGGCTGATGTCACTGTCAACTGTAGAAAGCAACCTACTATCAGAAGTAAACTTAGTGTAATTTGTTAAAAGGTTTACCACAAAAACATACACAAACTGTAATGATTCTTCCAGAGCCTCCGTAAAATGTACTTAATATAGTGTAAGGCACAGATTAGAGGAACTAAGATTAATGACTCTACAGCCTTTAAATGAAAAATGACCAATCAACAGTTAATATGACTCTTTTCTACACTATCAAAGTTTTTAAATTAAGGACATAGCTTTATAAACGCATTTATTTTAAACTGATTTTTTTCCAAAACATAATTATTAAAATTGTTTCATCCTATTGAGAAAGATATAGCTTCCTAAACCTGGTAAGAACTGTATTAGTTGATATCAATCAATTATAGAAATTTGACAAAAATCTCCATGCAAGATTATTTCACTTCTGAAAACCTGATTCCCACAGTAGTTTGGCTTTAATGGAAAGAGTATTTAACTAGAAGTCGGAACATTATTCCTTCTTGTCCTTAACCCTGGGCATGTCACCCAATCTCTCAAATATTCAATATCCCCTATTCCATAAAACTAGGAACTGGATTAACTGAGTCCCATGATCTTTTTGAAGCATGCAGAGTCTTGTGTGTATTGTTATCAATTCTGTCTTGGTATTTTCACGTAGAGACTGCTCTTGGTACTTCAGTCTAAGCTACCTTTGTTTCCATCTCTAATTTCTCAACCATTCATAATGCAGCTGCCTCATTCAAAGGTGTATTTGGATAAATTTTTAAACAACAGCTTCAAGCAAACCAACTAAAAAATAGCCATGTGTGGTTTATTTACATTATAGCTTCTGAGGAATACTATCACATATTTTCTATTTTATTAAATATTACTATATTGACAACAGTGTAGCAACACAAATACTATAAGCAATGTGTTTGATATTACCTTAAGTCTGACTAGAAACTAAGACTTTCATATCACAGAAATGAAGGTTTTATTATTCTAACAATTATAGCAGCATAGATAATACCAAATACAACGATACCAAGTACTAATAACAACTACCATTTATTAAGCACTCATTTTGTGTTTGACACAAGTTCTACATGCAATGTCTCATTTAATTCTAACAGTCGTAACAAAGGTATTTTTATTACAGCCACTGAGTCAATACGGTAACTGAGACTAAACAGGGGAACGTCCGCTTCGGTTTTCACATCTGCTGTGTGAAGTCTGAGATTTGAAATTAGGTCTGTGTGATTTCAGATCCTGATCGCATACTCACTATACTACTGATACTTAGTTATTTGCTGGACGTTTGACAGGATGCTTCATATAGATTATCCCCTCGTATCTTCTTAATAACTATATAAAATAGATATTATCATTCTATCTTCCAAACGAGGAAAATGAGATTTAGAGAAATTAACTAAATTAAGATCACACAACTAGAAACTGGTGAAATTTGGAGAGCAACTTGGGTTTGACCTCCAAGGTCCATGCCTTTTCCATCATATAATAACTTACCAAAAGATAGGAAGAAAACCTAGTGTAAAGTTTTATAAAAGTTTTTACTGGTGATCACAGTTAAATGTTGACCATTAAGGTAATTAAAAATAAACATTTATGTGACTGACTGAAATATCTGACTATAACAACACAAAATAAGATGCCCAGATGTATGTGACAACTGCAAGGAAGTTTGCCTGGATTAGAACCACAGTGCAGACACTATGCACTGATTTAGGCAATGGGGATATCAAGTGTAACAAAACAGCAAACAAAATGAAACGAACAAAACCAAAAAAATGCTTACACATTCAAACTGTGAGAACACATTTTGTCTACCAAAGTTCAAGAGACATTACTGGCACATATACAAGTCAGAAAAGCAAACACACGAATAAAAGAACAAGCAAGTACTCTAGAGGTCTTAAGTGCTGACCTTGGAGGGTATGTTTCATTTACAGGGTTACCTAAAGCAGTGCTTAACACAGTTAAAATCTAGCTAAGCTTACCATTTTAAGCTAGTCTTTAATATATGTATTTAACTGATGCATGTGCTTTGAAAATACTTTGGAAGAAGGGACACTGAGTAATTCCTTTATAGCTTTAGCAAGCATGATGTTCATTTATATTCTTTCCACTTGTGATTTTTATTAACTCTGACCAAGGAAATGTCAGCAACTCATGGAAATTTAATCCTAAATATTTATTTAACTTGGAAATGGCAACCCACTCCAGTATTCTTGCCCGGAAAATTCCATGGACAGAGGAGCCTTGTAGGCTACAGTCCATGGGGTCGCAAAGAGTCGGACAGGATTGAGCGACTTCACTTCACTTCACTTCACTTACAAGTGCAATGGAGAAAATCTGCATGCTTTTTGATATAGGATATATATCTTTTTTCCCATGGAGATCTATTTTGACAAACCATTAATATAAACATTTTTTCTTGTCCAGTCAATTGAACACTTACTTCATAGAGCACATGAACCAAAAAGAAAGGGTCTTAAAAGTTATCAGAAAAGGCATTACTATATCTTATTTGAAGTTTGCATAGCATAATGATATAAATAATATATCTGAATAATATGCTTAATTTTAGTAACATACTTGACAATAAAAATTAGTAACTTAAATATAATAGTTCTCTTACACAAGAGTATCAGAAAAGAAAATGGAAATTAAGCTAAATACAGTAAATGTCAAGGAGGAAAGAAACCTCGTTCCATGTAACTCTTCCCTTTTTATAATGTAGAATTTTTATTTTTATCAGAGTATAATTGCTTTACAATGTGTTAGTATCCACTGTAAAGTGGATCGGCTCTAGGTATACAGGCGTGCGTGGGTACTCAGTCATGACCAACTCTTTGCAATCCCATGGGCCGGGCTCCTCTGTCCGCGGGATTTCCCAGGCAAGAATACTGGAGCCGGTCACCATTTCCTTCTCCAGAAGATTAACAGTATATATGTGTCAATCCCAATCTGCCACTTCATCCACCCCCTTTCTCCTCTTCATCTCCATACATTTGTTCTCTATATCTATGTCTCTATTTCTGCTTAGGAAATAAGATTGACTTCACCAATTTTTTTTGGATTCCACATATATGCATTAATATACGGTATCTGTTCTTTTCCTTACTTCACTGTGTATGATAGTCTTTAGGTCCATCCACATCGTTCCTGACTTCTTGGGAAGATGGTATTAGTCATATTGGTCTGCTTTTTCAATATTATTTTAAAACTGTGTTGGTAGTGAGTGATCATTAAGGAGTCCTTTTATAAACATAATGTTCTGAAAATATTAATGACCAGTATAGACCAACATTGTTGTTACGTTTCAATTAAAATGTCTGAATTGGTATCTTTATCCTGGACCTGCCTCAAGGGTGACCTTGAAAATTACTCTAAACTTCAAATTGTTCAACTGTATAATGAAAAAACAAAATGTGAGAAATGAATTATTAATAGGTAATGCATGTAAAATACTTAGGACTAGGCATAAAATCTGGGTTCTCCTGTCAGTGAAATTTTCTTTTAAAACTTCTTTTTTTTTAGGGTTTATTTATTTATTTTTTTTTATTAGTTGGAGGCCAATCACTTCACATTTCAGTGGGTTTTGTCATACATTGATATGAATCAGCCATGGATTTACACGTATTCCCCTTATTTAAGTTTCTAATAAACCAATATTAACTTTATAAGCCTTGGGGCAGAAGCAAGATAGGAAAAACCAATGTGTTTGATTAACTTTCGTAAAATGTGGGCATACGTGCTCAGTCACTTCAGTTGTGTCTGACTCTTTGTGATCCCATGGACTGTAGTCCACCATGTTCCTCTGTCCATGGAATTCTCCAGGTAAGAATACTGGAGTGGGTTACCATGACCTTCTTCAGTGGATCTTCCCTACTCAGCGACAGAAGCTGACTTTCAGTTAAATGGACTTTGGAGCAAAACTAAAGATACTAACATAAGCACAGTACAAAATCAGGTAATATACAAAGGCAGGAAGTCACTCTTGTGAAGACATTAATAATAGGATTCAAACTAGTTATTTTTCCCTGAAAAGTGTTAGTCGTTCAGTCATACCCAACTCTTCGCAACCCCAGGCTCTGTCCATGGAATTCTCCAGGCAAAAATACTGGAGTGGGTAGCCATTCCCTTCTCCAGGGAATTGTCTCAAGGCAGAGATCGAACCCAGGTTTCCTGCTCTGCAGGTAGATTCTTTACCATCTGAGCCACCAGGGAAGCCCAAAGTGTTACTTTCCCCTACTCACTGATAAAATATATACTGGTCTTCATTTGCTTTGGCATAAGTTCCTTACAAGGGGGAAAAGAAAAAAACCAAACGTGTGCTCACACCAATCCCAGAGAGATGTAAGTTTGAATTTTGATCACTGAAAAATTGTAACTTATTTTAAAAAGAAGCATTTATGACACCTGATGGCTCCGTGGTAAAGAATCTGCCTGCCGATCCAGGAGACGAGGACTTGATCCCTGGGTTGGGAAGATCCCCTGGAGAAGAAAATGGCAACCCATTCCAGTATTCTTGCCTGGGAAATCCCATGGATAGAGGAGCCTGGTGGGCTATAGGCCATGGGGCTGCAAAAGAGTGGGACATGACTGACTAAAAAATAACATTTTATGACACCAAGAAAATGGCAAATAAAAACTAAGATTGTATATTGTCTGGTGTTATCCAAATGCCACTTTCAGCTTCACATCAAATCCACAAAAGCACTTTTGGTCCCTTCTTTCATTTTAAAATAATGAACCAAGAGCTTGTCAATAGCTAGAGCAAACACTACTGTGATTATCTTTTACTATCATGTGAATTCTTTCCGTCCAATCTTTTCATGCAGCTGGACTCACCAATACGAAATGTAAACTTTATTTCTGTTCATTTTCTTTCCCTTCGTGTATACGTCAGAAAAAACTACCCGTGTGAATCCTTTCAGCTTTTTTCTGTACCTTGTTTACTATCCTCCAGTACAAGGACAGCAGACACATGAAATTTAAGAAAATATTTAAGTGATAATCTCTCAACTGTCTAGCATATGATTCTCACTCTGCAACAGAAGTACTGTAACACCAAAAAAGGAAAACATGATGATTTATTATCAACATGAGTCAGAATGTAGGAGAAAAATTTTGTATTTCCTTTGGCAGGACTTCCAAGAAGTCAAATGAGTTTCCTCACTGCTCTTAAATAAACTTGTGTCTTTAATCTTGGCTATTTAAGATCTTCCAGTAGAAGAGCAACTGCTTTCCTGATCAAAGCCTACATACAGTTAGGGATCCATTTTTCATATATGATAGTCAGTCTTTTTTTTTTTTAACCACATAACTCTAAATAAAGAAGATGCTACTTTAAAATATACAAGTTCCTAGGAATGCAGTAACAACACCATAGTCCTGAGTCTCCTTTGTGTGCTTAGGCACCCAGAATACTAAAAGGAAGTAATCTTTATTCTTTCTTTCTCAGTTTCTTTGTGAGAAGACGAACATCTAGGAAGAGATTTTTTTGAACTGTTAAGACAAAATATACTCTTTTATTTAGTGTTAAGTATAATGGAAGTATTCAGAGGCATTCTATGACCTTCCTACTGTATGATACTATGATCTTTGGAACCAATTACTTAAGTCTTTAGTAAAAACAGTGTGAGAGCAGGCAGCAGGTGGGCAGGCTTCTGTTGGCAAATGGGAGTGTCTGGATCACCACTGTTGGTGCAAAACAAGTGGAAATCCCGAGGTACTTAACACTCTGACAGTCCAATACAAGATTTCTCTATTTCTCGATAGTTACATATCCCTAGTCCTTTCTTTGAGGCACGGTTACATATTCCCAGTCCTTTCTTTGAGGTCTTCTTCTTCTACATCAAACTAGATAAACTTCTCTGAGGAAGCACTGGTCCTTACAAGGCTGTGACACTAAACAGCAGGTGTGATATAGATCAGACAATAGCTCGGCCAAGTCCTTCTGGACTTGCCTGAGATAAGAGATATAAATAGGGATTACCTACATCCAGATGGCAAAGAATGCCACTGTGGTAGATTTCCTCAGGCTAGGTAGGTATGATTGGTCTTATTCAAACTCTTTACAAAAAGCGTCAGCCCCACTAGTACAGTGGAGACACACCTCTCCTTATGAGCTTTGCCTGAATTCACAGTGACAATAAGATCGGTAGTTCAGGTATTGTAAACAGGGGAGGTATGGGAGAGAACAAGTAACAACACAGAACAACCAAAACAAAAAGCTCCAATCAATTCTAAGGAAATTCTAAGCAGAATATGCTGAAACAGTTCATCATAAGTGCTCCTCCCTGGAAGGTCAGGCAGTGAGAACACAGTGCAGGCAGGCCTGGAAAATTCTGAGGAGACTAGAAAACCAGCCTAAAGCCCAGACACTAGTGGGCCAGCTACTGGGGACAAACTGTGCTTGTAGAAACACCTTCTGGTTTTTGAACAAAACTGATACTATGACTGATGAGAGAGCTTCTCATATTCACTGTGCTTTCAAAATGTTGAGAGGTTAAATATATGACAGCATAGTATGCCTGTTTCTTTCAAGCGTACAGCAGAGGTTGACTTAAAAGGTCCTATGACTCAGCTTCTAAGTACATTTTAGTAATTAATATTTTCTTGACTGTCCATTTCTAGACTTATAAATTCTTCTATTCATCAATGAAAGAAAACCTGGAATGCTTAGTAGAATTACTCTCATGGAATTTTTTTGGTTACTAAAGTAGTAAGTTCAAAATGAAAAGTTACTTGTTAGATTCTTCATTTTTAAAATCCAACTGAATAGCTTTTGATATGAGATACACTGAATATATAAATCTACAATGCAAATGTTTTGGGAGTTCTGTCATATTAGAGAGATATGAAAAGTAAAGTATATATGGGCTTTTTTCCTTTTTATCTTTCAGAATAAAATCACCATCAAGGAACATTACTATTCTCATGTTGTTATAAATGTAATCTAAAGTACAAGAACCACCACAACAAAATACAACTAATATAGCATGAAGCTTAAAAGTCACATTATTCTGTGTTAAAAAGTAAAATCACACATTTCATATCACTAAATATTTTGCATCTGTAACTGGAGGAAGAAATGCACTAGGAAGATAGTTTTTCTGCCCTACTTTAACTTTGCAAATAAGGAAAGCCATTTAACCTCTCTTTAATTCATTTTCCTAGTAGATCACTTTTTGTTGTTGTTAATACTTATGGGTCTATTGGGTGATAAAAAGGATGTTATTATCAAGAGAAGTCTATAAAATGAATTTAAACAAAACATAAGCAAAAAAAGGACCACTCTTTTGAAACACAGTATCTTGTATTTTTCTTTTTTGGATTATCTGTGAAAATGGATATTCCCTCTTCCCTCTCAGTGCTCACATGATAATTCTTTGATAATCCTCTATATGAAAGCATATTCATGTGGATGAAAGCACCCTGAGATGCTCGGCAATTATTCCTTAATGCTGAGTCTTGCAGTGTGTCTACTGATACTTCTCTGATCACTGTCTGTACCTGGCATTTTTCCGTCTCTTCCTCGCTGACTGCGACCTGAGTGAAACGCTGCTCGGTCTGGATCCCGCTGCATCAAGTAGGAACTACCTACTAGAAAAAAACGGGTTTTTCTAGTCCCGTTTCTTCAGATGCCTTTAGTTCATATCCTTGAAACTTCTCGCATATTGTCTTAGAGTGATATTCTCTCTAAATTTCACCTAATGCCAACTGCTTTCAAAGTCCAGTGTCATCCATTTTCTCCGGATGTCCAGGATCACTGCATTCTGATGAACAAGTCTGGAAAATCACTGCCTCTAAATCTTTGACATTAGAGACTTTATCTTGACATTTGATGTGAAATATAGCACAATGGGATGATAAATGAAACCTGTCTCAGAAATGAAAATGACGCTGATAAGGACTCAGATATTAGACCCATATAACACTGTTGACAGTACCCTGGATCTGCAGGCCTTGAGAATGGGTTTAACTCATGATGGATGGGTCTGGTTGAGCCTGCTTATCTGCCAAATGAGACATCAAATTCTTGGGTGTGATTTTCTGTTTCTTTAAGCTTACTACTTTGAAAGCTTCGAATCAGTAGCATTTATCTTTATACTTAATCAGTATACTAACAATGTGAATCCAGCTATATAATTAGTATTTTGTATCTAGAGGCTAATACACAGTTTCTAGTTCTCCCGTAAAAACTTCACAGAACCAAACACAGCAATCATCTTCAACAGAAGCACCACACTGATGCCTGGAAACTCTGGTTACAAACCAGGCTACTGTGTGTGTGTTAACTGACCTACCTCAGTTTCTGCATCAGCAAATCAAGGATGTTGTAATAATTAAATAACAGCATTCAGAAAAGTGTGACATGAAGTGAGCCTTCATTAAATGTTGGCTCTCATTATTTCTATTTATTCAACTGTTATTTATTGAATGTCTAATACGTGATAGGCACATTTCTAGGCACTTGAGATAAGAGTGAACAGAGCAAAAATCCCTGGCCTCGTGGGGTTTACTGGAGAAGGAAATGGCAACCCACTCCAGTATTTTTGCCTGGAGAATCCCATGGACAGAGGAGCCTGGTGGGCTACAGTCCATGGGGTCACAAAGAGTCAGACATGACTAAGTGATTAACACACACACATGGGGTTTATAGCCTAGTGTTTGTGCACACACGTGTGTGTCTTGGGGACAGGGAAGCAGAGGGGGAGAAAAGCCCAATGAATATAAATAAAAATAAAATACATTATACGTATATATAAATAACATACAATTAATACTAATATATGGAACATTAAATTGAGACATCAATTTAAAACAAAATCTACACACTCATTTATATATTTTGGCTTATTAAAATAAAGCGGTCACTAAAAATGGTAACGTACTTTAATTAGCAAGTGCTCTGTAACTGAAATATCGAAGAGAGAAGTTACATCATTTGTCCTTGACGTTCCTTTCTCGCCTCACACTTTCTCTTTTAGATGATTCATACTCTTCAATTCAACAGCTCTTGGTATGAAAGACTCCTGCTTAGCCAGGTCTATAGTGTTACATCTTACGGAGTAACCACTGATTGGGTATATCTACTTCAGTATCCCACTTGAATGTCCTAACACTCTAAAACCAATTTTTTTCAAACATGTCACTATTCTCTGCACAAAATTATTTATCTTGGCCAGACTTCTGTGCTTCTGTCAATAATGCAACCATTCTTCTAACGATCCAAGTTTCAACTTTACCATTTCTGCCTGCATCAATCATAATGCCAGTGAACACTTCCTATCCTATATTTGCCTTTTTTCTATTACTTTGACACAACTGATTGTGTATGAATGTTTATCATATCATGCTTGGATTATGGGCACTCTAATCTTTAGTCTCTAATCTCTCATTTCTAGCTAAATCTTACAAAATCTCCACTTTCATCAGTCTACTGCTCACAAACCTTTGAGAATTTAAAACTGCTTAGAGGCCACAGCTCTTGGCAGTAAAGTCAAACACTTTTGAATCAATCAATTCATCAATCAAGCCAACTATCTAGTCAGTGCTTAAAGAGAGAGATGCTATATTCCATAATATGAGAAAACAAGTACATGCAAAAAACGTGTTTTTTTTTTTTTTTTGCTGAAAAAGAAACATGGGAACATGCACACGGAGATCTCTAACCATACAGACAAAATAAGGGCAGTGTGCTTAATATTCTAGAATTAGTAAACCAACATTTGAGTCTGTGCTTGAGTTGCCTCTTTGTAAATCGGGATAATAATTGTATCTTTCTTACTGAGAACTGCTACTGGAGTGAACAGATCAGAAGTTAATTAGCTACTAAATTATATGGTATTTAGTAAGGACTCTATAATTTAGCTATGTGTTCATTGAGTTCTAGAGAAATATAAAAGATGAAATTACTGTAGGGTGAAATGAAAGGAAAAGGCTCCAAAGATGGTTAACTATAAACAGGGTATTTCAGTAGAAATTGTGTTGAGATATATTAGGAATACTCGATTTTAAACAGGTGGGCAGTGACAAGGAAATTAACAGAGGATGGCAAGGGGTTTGAAGGTAGACTTGATTGGGATGCCACAGTAAGTACACTTTTTCTAACACTATTTCCATTAAAAATTATATCTCAAAAAAAAATTATGGTCCCCAAGCATCCTATCCTCATTTTCACCCCTGTATGGGTTTTCTTAAGGCTGTTCCATTTTTTTCTTTCTGATCCATATCAAGGAGCAATCTTTATTCTTACCGGGTAACCAAAATTTAGCATGATTTAATGCCAACTCTTAACTTTGCTAGATAACTTTGCCTCAGGGTAATGAATAGTTAATACCCTTAAACTATTATAATACTATCTATAACATTTCATCTGTATCTTAGTCACATATGGATTTATAATGTTAGGATTCTAGACTCAAAACTCACATGAATAATACTGTCTCAGGAAAAAGGATATATTACTTGTAGAATACAGAATATTTCAATTTTTTAAAAAAGAGAACAGGCTCAAATACTTGCTCCAATATATTTTAAAATAATTTAAATACAAAATATTGTTAAACCCTAAAGTAAAATGTGAAATGATTGCAAAACTCTGTATATTTAGTGTAATTTATTAATTTTTTAAAAATCTAGGGCATTTATTAATAACTGTATTTTTAGCATCTTAGATGAAGCTAACAAATGAAGTTAAATTCCTCAAAATAGCATAAAGAACAGTTAAGCTCAGGAAATATATATATCTTAGAGAAAAAGTGATGTTTTAAACAACTGTGTAGAGTGAATGTTATTTAAAATTAATAAAATCACAGTTTACTCTTTTCAAATTTAGAGTGAGCTCATTAAATTATCATTTTTTTAGTATGCAATTTTTGCCAATAAAAATTTTAACAAGTAAACATTGATATTTGGTTGTTATTAGTATGTACTATAAGCACATAATTTTAAAAATCATATTTCTCCAGAGATTTCAAAAGTGTATTCCCAATCCAGGGATCGAACCAAGGTCTCACACATTGTAGGTGGATTCTTTACTAGCTGAACCACAAGGGAAGCCCAAGAATACTGGAGTGGGTAGCCTATCCCTTCTCGAGCAGATCTTCCCAACCTAGGAATCAAACCAGGGTCTCCTGCATTGCAAGCAGACTCTTTACCAACTGAGCTATCAGGGAAGCCCTCCATCATTAATAATGTATTACAAATGTTCTTGTGTAGTAGTATTTTGCAAGGGAGTATTTATATGTACTTAATTTTTTACACATAAATTGTTTTTTGTATATAATTCCATTTTTAAAATGTGCTTTTTCTTTATCAATTTAAAAAATCTTACCTGAGAGATTGCAAATATCAAAATGTGAATTTAGCCTCACATATTGAGAGTTTGTGACACTGTAAGCATACAGGATTGATTTAAAGTCTAAAAGCTTCTTTTAACTCTACTTTTTCTCTTTTTTAAAAACTGTCTAATTCATGATAAATTACTCAGATTTGTTCTTATCAAAAATACACAATGGGGGGAACCAGGCACTCACAGATTTTGTATTGAGATAGTTAAGCCCAGTCAAAACTCAAACTACAGACTTTAGTTTAGACTTTAGACTATAGACTTTTTAAGACTTTGCAATTTCCTGTATGCAAATTTTATGTCAGTTCTAAAGAGGTATATTTTCAAAGAAATATTGTCTGGAAAAATAAACAGAAACAAATGAGTCTTTCCATCATATCTATAATAAAATTCTTCCATGAATTCTTCATTATTATCAGGTAGCACTTTTTTTGTAAAAGCTAACACTACAGGGAGAAATTTGAAATGACATTTTACTGATTGTTTATTTTTCCATCAGAGTATCTTTGACATTATTTTTTTTTAAATTTTAAATTTATCAGAATATCGTTGATCTACAATGTTAGTTTCAGGTATATAGCAAAGTGATTCAATTATACACACATATATATATAGACACATACACATCCTTTTTTAAAATTCTTTTCTCATATAGGTCATCACAGAATAATGAGTAGAGTTCCCTGTGCTATACAGTAGGCCCTTACTGAGTATCTATTTTATATATAGTAGTGTGTGTATCTTCATCCCAAGCTCCTGATTCATCCCCATCCCTCCAAGTTTCCCTTTTGGTAACCATGCGTTTGTTTTCTATGTCTGTGAGTCTGTTTCATAAATATGTTCATTTATAATTTTTAAAAATTAGATTCCACACGAGTGGTATCACATGATATTCATCTTTCTCTGACTTACTCTACTTACTATGATCATCTTTAACTCCATCCATCTCTAGGTCCAATCATGTTACTATAAATGGCATAATTTCATTATTTTCTTATGGCTGAGTAATATTCAACTGTATTTATATACCACATCTTCTTTATCCATTCTCTGTCGATGGACATTTCAGTTGGTTCCACGTCTTGGCTATTGTAAATAGTGCTGCAATGAACACTGCGGTGTATGTATATTTTCAAATCATGGTTTTCTTCTGTATATATGCCCAGGAATGGGACTGCTGGATCATATGGTAGTTCTATGTTTTTTTTTTTAAGGAACTGCTTGCAAATGCTATATACAAATCAGATTTTTTATATGACTGAAAAATGTCCACCTGGTATTTAACAACATGGAAATCCCTGGTGAACTAGTGTGATTTTCAGATGAGGGATGGGTACAGAAGCCAGATGGAAGGACACTGGGAGTGATTAGAAATGAACTGAGATCGGAAGCTTACCTTCATCTGCAATTTTCTGGAAGAGTTTGAGTAAGATAGGTGTTAGCTCTTCTCTAAATTTTTGGTAGAATTCAGCTGTGAAGCCATCTAGTCCTGGGCTTTTGTTTGCTGGAAGATTTTTGATTACAGTTTCGATTTCCTTGCTTGTGATGGGCCTGTTAAGATCTTCTATTTCTTCCTGGTTCAGTTTTGGAAAGTTATACTTTTCTAAGAATTTGTCCATTTCATCCAAGTTGTCCATTTTATTGGCATAGAGCTGCTGGTAGTAGTCTCTTATGATCCTTTGTATTTCAGTGTTGTCTGTTGTGATCTCTCCATTTTCATTTCTAATTTTGTTAATTTGGTTCTTCTCTCTTTGTTTCTTAATGAGTCTTGCTAATGGTTTGTCAATTTTGTTTATTTTTTCAAAAAACCAGCTTTTAGCTTTGTTGATTTTTGCTATGGTCTCTTTAGTTTCTTTTGCATTTATTTCTGCCCTGATTTTTAAGATTTCTTTCCTTCTGCTAACCCTGGGGTTCTTCATTTCTTCCTTCTCTAATTGCTTTAGGTGTAGAGTTAGGTTATTTATTTGGCTTTTTTCTTGTTTCTTGATGTGAGCCTGTAATGCTATGAACCTTCCCCTTAGCACTGCTTTTACAGTGTCCCATAGGTTTTGGGTTGTTGTGTTTTCATTTTCATTCATTTCTATACATATTTTGATTTCTTTTTTGATTTCTTCTATGATTTGTTGGTTATTCAGAAGCGTGTTATTTAGCCTCCATATGTTTGAAGTTTTAACAATTTTTTCCCTGTAATTGAGATCTAATCTTACTGCACTGTGGTCAGAAAAGATGACTGGAATGATTTCAATTTTTTTGAATTTTCCCAGACCAGATTTATGGCCCAGGATGTGATCTATTCTGGAGAAGGTTCCGTGTGCACTTGAGAAAAAGGTGAAGACTGTTTTGGGGTGAAATGTCCTAGAGATATCAATTAGGTCTAGCTGGTCCATTATGTCATTTAAGGTTTGTGTTTCCTTGTTAATTTTCTGTTTAGTTGATCTATCCATAGTTGTGAGTGGGGTATTAAAGTCTCCCACTATTACTGTGTTACTATTAATTTCCTCTTTCATACTCGTTAGTGTTTGCCGCACATATTGCGGTGCTCCTATGTTGGGTGCATATATATTTATAATTGTTATATCTTCTTCTTTGATTGATCCTTTGATCATTATGTAGTGTCCTTCTTTGTCTCTTTTCACATCCTTTATTTGAAAGTCTATTTTATCTGATATGAGTATTGCGACTCCTGCTTTCTTTTGGTCTCCGTTTGCATGAAATATTTTTTTCCAGCCCTTCACTTTTAGTCTGTATGTGTCTCTTGTTTTGAGGTGGGTCTCTTGTAGACAGCATATATAGGGATCTTGTTTTTGTATCCATTCAGCCAATCTTTGTCTTTTGGTTGGGGCATTCAACCCATTTACATTTAGGGTAATTATTGATAGGTGTGGTCCCGTTGCCATTTACTTTGTTGTTCTGGGTTCACGTTTATACAACCTTTCTGCATTTCCTGTCTAGAGAAGATCCTTTAGCACTTGTTGAAGAGCTGGTTTGGTGGTGCTGAATTCTCTCAGCTTTTGCTTATCTGTAAAGCTTTTGAATTCTCCTTCATATCTGAATGAGATCCTTGCTGGATACAGTAATCTAGGTTGTAGGTTATTCTCTTTCATTACTTTCAGAACGTCCTGCCATTCCCTTCTGGCCTGGAGGGTTTCTATTGATAGATCAGCTGTTATCCTTATGGGAATCCCTTTGTGTGTTATTTGTTGTTTTTCCCTTGCTGCTTTTAATATTTGTTCTTTGTGTTTGATCTTTGTTAATTTGATTAATATGTGTCTTGGGGTGTTTCGCCTTGGGTTTATCCTGTTTGGGACTCTCTGGGTTTCTTGGACTTGGGTGGCTATTTCCTTCCCCATTTTAGGGAAGTTTTCAGCTATTATCTCCTCGAATATTTTCTCATGGCCTTTCTTTTTGTCTTCTTCTTCTGGAACTCCTATGATTCGAATGTTGGGGCGTTTCACAGTGTCCCAGAGGTCCCTGAGGTTGTCCTCATTTCTTTTTATCCTTTTTTCTTTTTTCCTCTCTGCTTCATTTATTTCCACCATTTTATCTTCTACCTCACTTATCCTATCTTCTGCCTCCGTTACTGCCATATGACCCAGCAATCCCACTTCTGGGCATACACACTGAGGAAACCAGATCTGAAAGAGACACGTGCACCCCAATGTTCATCGCAGCACTGTTTATAATAGCCAGGACAAGGAAGCAACCTAGATGCCCATCAGCAGACGAATGGATAAGGAAGCTGTGGTACATATACACCATGGAATATTACTCAGCCATTAAAAAGAATTCATTTGAACCAGTCCTAATGAGATGGATGAAGCTGGAGCCCCTTATACAGAGTGAAGTAAGCCAGAAAGATAAAGAACATTACAGCATACTAACACATATATATGGAATTTAGAAAGATGGTAACGATAACCCTATATGCAAAACAGAAAAAGAGACACAGAAGTACAGAACAGACTTTTGAACTCTGTGGGAGAATGTGAGGGTGGGATATTTCAAAAGAACAGCATGTATACTATCTATGGTGAAACAGATCACCAGCCCAGGTGGGATGCATGAGACAAGTGCTCGGGCCTGGTGCACTGGGAAGACCCAGAGGAATCGGGTGGAGAGGGAGGTGGGAGGGGGGATCGGGATGGGGAATACGTGTAAATCCATGGCTGATTCATATCAATGTATGACAAAACCCACTGAAATGTTGTGAAGTGACTGGCCTCCAACTAATAAAAAAAAAATAAAAAATAAAATAAAACCATCCCCCTTCCAGACCAAAAAAAAAAAAAAAGAAATGAACTGAGATCGTGGCCACAGACAATCCTCACATAGGGAATTAGGTCATGTTATGACTGCAAAGACCAGGAGAGAGGTGTGCTACTGAGAAACTTTAGCAACAAATCATGTGGAATACATTAAATCAAACTTTATTTATGATTTTCCAAAATATCTTACAAGTGGCAACCAAGTAGATAGTAGACCTTAACAGGAAAAGGTGTTGACAAGGAGGCTACGGTTGAAAGAGGATGGAGATTCTGAAAAAAGGTTGATCTTAGTATTTCTGGGGACCAGTTAAGTCCCTTGGAAGTGGGTGAGAGAACAGAAAATATGAGAGAGCAAAGAAAATGGACAAAGATGGAACAGCAGCATAAGAAGGAGTAAGAGAATAGAAGAAATTGAATTCAATGATATTAATTGCAAGTTTGAGAGCTTGGATTTGGAAATATTACAAATTTTGATGAGGTTTCAGGTAGTTCCCAAGTGAGCAGTTTAAGTGAAATGAACAAGTAGGTTACAGAATTTAAAGAGAAAAAAATTAAAATATGAAGCTAATGTGCTAAACAAATAGACAACATGGGCATTCTGAAGCAAGGAGTTTAAAAAAAAAAAAAACATATATATATATATCTCTCATGTCTGAGGACAGAGTGAATTAGATAACCTTTAAAAGTCTTTTATCCCTCTAATCTTATTTTTCAAGGAAGTTACTACATGATTGTCTTCGATATAGTAAAAAATAAGTATTTTCCAAAAAGAGTATAAATGACACAAAATATATTCAGTCCTAGCAGCATCATTTATATAAGTGCTACAAATCAACTTAATGGGATTTTTTTCCTCTTGAAAATATTTTAAAAAATGGCTGCACAATTTTAATTTATCCTACTTAATTAGAATTAATATATCATATTGTGGCTACTGCAATGTTTTCTTTAACAAATCACAGCAATATATATTTGTACTTTCTTATTTATTATTTACTTTTAGTTCCTAAAAATTTAGTAACAACCTGACTGTACCAAGTGGGGGGAGAAGAAAGGTATAATTTTAAAAACAAATTCTCAAATAGAATAACTAATTGTCAAGTAAAATTTTGAAAGTGGAAAACTTTTTCAGTAAAAGATAAAATATACTGGCAATTAGCATCATCTTTATGGATATAACAATCAAGGTAATACTGTGCACCTAAAGATATTTTCTTGAACAAACTAAATGAAACGCAGTCAAAACTGTTTACAGCTTTAATTTGCCTAGTAAACCAGGCCTGCACAGTACAATATACTTATCTAATGTCAAACTATCACAAACTCTAAAACTGAGTCCTTTTTTAATTGAAGGAGAGGTGATTTACAATATTGTGTTAGTTTCAAGTGTACATCATACTGATTTAGGGTTTTTACAGATTATATTTGATTACAGGTTACTACAAGATATTAGGTATAATTCCTTGCACTATACAGTAAATACTTGTTGCTTAACTATTTTATATAGTTTATATATATGAATCCCATATATACTGAGCCCTTAATTAATGCTTAAAGCAATTAAAAATATACACATACCTTTCTTTTTCTTTAAAATATGTGTGCTTAGTCGCTCAGTCGCATCCAACTCTTTGCAACCCCATGGACTGTAGTCCGCCAGGCTCCCCTGTCCATGGGGATTCTCTAGGCAAGAAACCCTGGGAGGGGATCTTCCCAACACAGGAATCGAACCTGGGTCTCCCACATTGCTAGCAGATTCTTTACTGTCTGAGCAACCACGGAAGCCCAAGAATACTGGAGTGGGTAACCTATCACTTTTCTCCAGGGGAACGTCCTAACCCAGGACTCAAACCAGGGTCTCCTGCATTGCAGGTGGATTCTTTACCAGCTGAGCTACCACAAGATAAGCTTTTGGTTTAGAAACAATCATAGCACATATGCTTTGCAATTTTTATCCTTTCAATCTTCCAAGTAATGTTTGCGGGGGGAAAATAAGCAGAATCTTCTATGCCTAGTAGACTAATTCTGGAACCGTACAAGAGAAGGGGGGAGAACCCCAAAATGTGATTTTAGGGCTTAAGGAGTTCAACACTGGGTAGAAACTTTTAAAAAATGTTATGAATTTTTATTATGAAGGAGAAAGCTGGTATGGAGGGCAGATGACAAGAAAACAAAGGGAGGAAAAAGAAAAGGGTGATGTAGTTTGGGGAGTAATGCTTATTACACTGCAGTATAGGAGCAGGCCGGCACTGAGGCAGAAGTCCTTAAACTTCCTGTATACAAAACACAGGAAACCCTGAGGGGCAGATTAACTAGTGAATACAGGGAGTGTGGGGGGGGCTGCTGGAATGCAGGCTACATTCTGTTTCTTGATCTGGTGCTGGTTATACAGGAGTGTTCTCCCCATTAACATGAACTAAGCCTATTCTCTAGGTCTGTTTTGAGGAGGAGAGGGTGAGATGTATGCAAAGAGTAACATGGAAACTTAAATTACCAAGTGTAAAATAGACAGCCAAGAGGAATTTGCTGTATGGTTCAGGAAACTCAAACAGGGTCTCTGTATCAATCTAGAGTGGTGAGATGGGGAGGGAGATGGGAGGGAGGTTCATATGGGAGGGGATATATGTATACCTATGGCTGATTCATACTGAAGTTTGACAGGAAACAACAAAATTCATTAAAGCAATTATCCTTCAATTAAAAAATAATTAAAAAAATGAACTAAGCCACACATGATTTATGCACTTTCTTAAATTTATGTAATATTTCTATTAAAAAAACTCAGATATATAAGTAAATAAACTGGGGATTGTGCTACTAAGGTACATTTCTGGATACTAGTTTCTGGAATCTGCATTTTAACAAGTACCCTGGGGGTGTATACAGCCATTCTAGGACATAAAAGGAAAAACAATAGTTGAGAGGTTCAAAAGTAATTTTTTCATCCTCTCAGCAATGCTTTCTCCTGCCACAGGCATCTCTGAATATTCAACAAATCTGCTGATTTGAAACCCTTCTACTCCAGTTGTTTAGAAAGCAGATGGATTACTGACTATAGACTCGGGATCAGAACTCATTTCCATCCTTACTTTTTACTTACATAGGCTTAGGATGTAGCAGGCCCTACACTGGATACCACAAAAATGAGAAAATCATAGTTTCTGCCTGAAGGAGTCTTTTGGGCCTAGAAAAGAGAACAACAGTCTCAAAGGCCCCTTGCTGAATCATCTAACTTCGGAGAAAACAAAGCATAACTTTAGTTCCATCCTGATGCTCCAGGCCAGCTGCATCTATCTGGGACTTATCACCCCCTGTCCGGAAACCTACCAGCCCCTACACCCGCCCAGAAGACTTATCACCCCCTGCCCAACTACAAGTGTCATCTCAACAAAAAAATACTCAAAATATCCCACCTGATTGACGTTTCCCTTATCGCTTCCACAAACCTCCCTATAAGTATGAAGCCTCCCTGATCCCTTTCGGCGCTCAGCCTGGTCTTTAGGCCGACTGTCGCCCCTCCTTGCCTGAATAAAGGTAACCTACTTCTGTTGAGGTCGTCTTTCCTTTTCTGCCTCGCTGGAACTGTACCTTACACTGCCTTCAAGAAGTTTATAATCTACTTTAAATAATTCCATAGTACCTAAAATACAAAGCAAGCAAAAAATTCAGTGTATTAAGTGGCAGCAAACAAAACATTGTAAAATAGGAAGGCTATGGAAGCAAACAAGGCCTCTTGGAAGACAGCATCAAAACTACATAGAACTTCAGTGTAATTTCGACAGATGAGAGAAGAAAGAGGAAGCACTCCTGAGAGTGCAGGCAGGAGCACTATGGTGAGGACAGCGTGGACTGTAGATGGCGCTGCTGGTGAGAAAGGAGTCAGAGACGAGGCCAGAAAGGCAGGCTGTCACTGCCTGTAGGAGTCTTGGATAGGAGGCAGAAATAAGTATGCCTAATTTTAATTTTACAGGAATAAGGAAGTCACAGAGGACGTTTGAACAGAAAGGAGACACGATTGTAAGGCACTTCAGGAAGGTGAATCCAGAAGCCACAAATTTAATGAACCGTGACAAGATGAAGGTAAGTCACCATGCTACGTATCACAGTGATGGTCAATCAAGGCTACACAGATCTGGGTTCTATTGCTACTCTACTCGATCGAGCTGCTTAAGCTGAGTCACAGCTACCACTTGTAATTAGAGGATGATAGAGAAACAACTTCACATAAAGGCACTGCAGACACTGAAGGAGACCAACATGTCAAGTTCCTAGCACCTCAGAGGTAGTTTGTCATTGTGATCATCATCGTCATCCCCTTTTTCACATGACTCAAGTTTTTCCTGTGCTAATTATGGTATACTTAGATGGTTCACGTGAGTTTGCCTGGAGCTAAATCCTGATGAAGAAAACAAAACGTAAGACTTTGGGGAAAAAGTGAAGAAGGTGTAAGATACATGTAAGAGGCTCAGTATGCTAAAGAAGAACTAAGACATATATGAAATAGTCAAAAATACACAAAATATAACTTTCTAGTAGTGTGTTCTCATTGTGTTATACCTGGATTTGGGTAAAAGCTTCAAGGTTGGCTTTGATATCCCTAATAATAGAACTGTATATGTTGCTGTCAAGATAATACAACTAAAAGAAAACTTTCTTTTTTTCAGTGGTAAATAAATCTGCCTACCTGATCTCCCAAAATAGATTACACTGTTTTTACATATCCTCGAGTTTTATGTATAGTATTTCCAAATGCAACATGGTTGAATATTTGGCTGCTCTCTCTTTTCTGGTCAGGCTATAAAACACATCATTTTCATTACTGCCTTCTCATCTTAGTGTATGTATGGTCACTTTGCATCTGGAGTGCTTCCTATTCTCTTTTGACCAACTGAAATATGACTTATCAAATATTAAATTCAACACCACTTCCAAAATGACACTAATGGATGAGGATTTATAATTCATACGAGTCAACGATCAGGATTAGCATTCTTCTAGTTATCACTGTTTAATGTTGCTCTGGATGGCTGAATCAATTTTTTGACTTCACCTGCAGCTTAATTTCCCAAATTTAAAAGCTCAAAATAATGGAATAAAGAATAAAATCAAGTTGACAGTTTAATATATGCTTCTCCAGAAGTACTTTAGTTTTGTGAAGTGTTGAAATTGTTGTACAGTGGAAGGGTGTTAATAATATGTTCATGAGCAGATCTCTGCACAATCAAGAGTTCAATGTGATATATACATCATTCATATAGAAGGAGTAATTGTGATTTTATGTTCCTGTTATGAACAATAGAAGGAGTAATTGTGATTTTATGTTCCTGTTATGAAACATTTGCCATTGTATTAACATATTTTATATTACAAACCACATTTTTATATAAGCAATGTAAAGCTGTGTACACCACAAAAACATTGATAATAGTGTTATCATTTCTCCACTCCTGCAAACATAATTTCAGAATGGAACCTTCTTCTACTGACATTTCAAATGCTTTTTAAGTATTTACATCATGACTCTGTATCTGTTTGACTGGTGAGTACAACATAGTGAATAAAGTTTGAAGAAAACCATCTTAATAAGCTTACTTAAGAACCAGTATTTTTGTACTGAGTTAAATATCTTTGCTAGATTATATATAATGGGTTTTTTGTTCCATTTCCTGGGGAAATTGCACCTCAAAATAGAATGCTATTCATGGGAAATAACATTTTTTTCTTTTCTTTTCCTTTCCTTTTTTAACTGACCTTTGGATTTAAAAAAAAATACATAGAACTAGGTTCTAAGATGAAAATAAGAGGCAGATATAAAATAATACATCAAGAGATACCATAAATATGTGGTATATGGTACGGTACCCTTTACATTTTTTATTTTATATTAGAGTATAATTGATTAGCAATGTTGTGTTAGCTTCAGTTGTATACAGCAAGTTTTATATATACATGTATCTATCCTTTTACAAATTCTTTTCCCATTTAGGTTATTACAGAATTTTAAGCAAAATTCCATGTGCTACACAGTATTCCTTGTTGATTATCAATTTCAAACATAGAAAAATGTATACATCAATCCCAAACTCCTGATTTATCCCTCCCCCTCACCTTTCACCTTTGATAATCGTTTTTTCTGATGTCTGCTTCTATTTTGTAAATAAGTTCATTTGTGTCATTTTTTTAGATTCTGCACATAAGTGCTATCATGTCTTTCTCTGACTTATTTCTCTCAGTATAATAATCTCCAAGTCCACTATGGTACTGCAAATGGCATTATTTCATTGTTTTTAATGGCTGAGTAATATTCCAGTGTGTGTGTGTGTGTGTGTCTTTATCCATTCATCTGCCAATGGACATTTATGTTACTTCCATGTCTTGGCTACTGTAAACAGCACTGCAATGAACACTGGGGTGCATGTGTCCCTTTGAACCATGGTTTTCTTTGGGTATGTGCCCAGGAGTGGGACTGTAGGATTATGTGGTAACTCTATTTTTAGTTTTTTAAGGAAACTCCATACTGTTCTCCATAGTAGCTGCACCGGTTTACATTCTCACCACCAGTGTAGGAGGGTTCCCTTTTCTCCACATCCTCTCCAGCATTTATTGTTACTGATTTTTTCTTTTTTTAAATGAGGGCTATTCTGACTGGTGTGAGGTGATATCACATTGTAGTTCATTTACATGGCTCTAATAATTAGCAGTGTTGTGCCTCTTTTCATGTGACTCTTGGCCATCTATTTGTCTTCTTGGGAGAAATGTCTATTTAGATATTTTGCCCATTTTGATTAGGCTGTTTCTGCACATTGAGTTACATGAGCTTTTAATAAATTCTGGAGATTAATCCCTTGTCGGTCAAACTGTTCCCAAGTATTTCCTCCCGTTCTGGGAGTTGTCTTTTCATTTTGTTTATGGTTTCCTTTGCTATGTAAAAGATACTGAGTTTAAGTTCCAGTTGTTTGTTTTTATTTCCATTACTCTAAGAGATGGGTTGAAAAGATACTGCTGCAGTTTATGTCAAAGACTGTTCTGCTATGTTTTCCTCTAGGGAAAACATAGTATCTGGTCTTATATTTAGGTCTTTAATCCATACAGAGTTTATTTTTGTATATGGTGGTAAAGAATACTCTGATTTAATTCGTTTACATGTAGCTGTCCAGTCTTTCCAGCACTGTTTATTGAAGGGACTGCCTCTTCTCCATTATATAGTCCTGCCTCTCTGTCACTGATTTATTGACCATAGATGTGTGAGTTTATTTCTGGACTTCTTATCCTGCTCCATTGATCTACATTTCTGTTTTTGTGCCAATACCATGCTGTCTGCCCAAATTCATTGATGAGCTCTAGTAATTTCCTGGTAGTGTCTTTAGGATTTTCTACATATAGTATCATGTCATTTGCAAACAGTGACAGTTTTACTTCTTCTTTTCCATTTTGAATGGCTTTTATTTCCTTTTGGATGCCTTTTCTTTTCTTCTCTGACTGCTATGGCTAGAACTTTCAAAACTATGCTGAATAAAGTGGCAAGAGTGGACATCCTTGTCTTTTTCCTGATCTTAGAGGAAATGCTTTCAGCTTTCACTATTCAGAATGATGTTAGTTGTGGGTTTGTCATAAATGGCCTTTATTATGTTGAGATGGGTCCCCTCTATGCCCACTTTCTGGAGGATTTTTATCATAAATGGGTGTTGAATTTTGTAAAAAGCTTCTTCTATATCTACTGAGATAATCATATGATTTTTATTCTTCAATTTGTTAATGTGGCATATCACACATGTTAATTTGCAGATACTGAAAAATCCTTGCATCCCTGGGATAAATTCAAGTTGATCGTGGTATATGATCCTTTTCATGTATTGTTGGATTCAGTTTGCTAGTATTTTGTTGAGGAGTTTTGCATCTGTGTTGATACTGGCCTGTAATTTACTTTTTTTGTTGTATCTTTGTCTGGTTTGGGTATCAGGGTGAGGGTAACCTTGTAGAATGAGTTTTGGAGCTTTTCGGGAGGAGGTTCAGAAGGATAGGTGTTAACTCTTCTCTAAACGTTTAGTACAAGTCACCTGTGAATTTTATCTCTATTATATTATATCGCATTATATTCAGTAATTAAGTCACATAGCTCAAGTCACATAACTCTTTAAAGTTTACATCTATGCTAGTGTCCCCTGCTATTTCTTCTATAAAGTCCTTGAATTCAAAAAGAATTTGGAAAGACACTTCCTTCCCTAATAACAGCAAGCCAAGCAAGGAGGATGAGATTTTGCCATCATCTGGGGAACTGACAAGCAAGAATTTCAGCTGCTCTTTCCTCTAAGGTCTGAACTGAGCAAAAATAACAAGAGCATCAGTGCCGCCACCTTTGCAGAGCTGTCTGCAAAGGACTAGCAGAGACAAATGCGTTGTATGCATCTCTCTGTGCCTAAGAGTTAATCACCAAAAGGACAGAGATTTATTTAAATATGTAAGAAATCCAAACACTACTGTTCATTCAAGCTTCTACTGGCAATGCTTTTTACTCTCTCTCTAACCACTAATTCTTTCAGGGGGTATTCCTTCAGAAATTCTAGATTCTTCTCTTGAAAGTTGCAAAGGCATGGTTTTTACTTACATCAACTCACTACAAAAATGTCCATTCACTATTTGATGATACAGATATGAAGCAAAGAGTAGATATTCTCTTTTCAATTAGTAACCAGGGACAGTGCAAGTACTGCACACATAAACAGGTAGTTTCAACTCACCTCTCTGGAACCCCATTACCTATCATTTTCCACCATGCCTAGTAACACTGAAACCAAATGAGCTGAGTGTAACTGTCTGATCAAATTATTAGAAAGTTCCGAGAAAGTTTGTTCTGTTTCTGTTGTTGCTGTTTAAATGTGTAAGTCTGGTACCCAGAAATCAGTACTTCTCCTCCCTGTTCAGACATATCTAAAGAATAATATTCAAGCTTGAACACTGCAGTTAGTGAGAGTGGCCCTGACAGAAAGGAAAGCAGAGAACAGTACTTGGGACAGTGAGGACTTACATGTCTGCCCTGTGCTAACAGTGACAGAAATGGAAACATGTTGCCTAGAAAAGAGTCCAGAATGATACCCCACCTCACATTTGTTCAGCTGATATACAAAACTTAGAAGACGCTGCAAGATTTCAGTGCTTAGGAGGAGAGTACTGATATTAGGTATGTCACAGAAACAGTCTTCAACCCAATATAAGAAATACCTCCCCAACAAATGAAGCTAAAATTGGCTGCTCATGAGAAAGCAAGTTCCCTCTCATCTAAATTGTGGAGGCTCAAAAATTATGATTTAATATGAATGTTATAAAAGGGCTCCTTACTCAGAATTCTGGCCTTGATAACTTTAGAATCCCTTCCATCTGTAAGATCAATAAGAAAAGTCTGAAAATGAAATGCCACAATAAAAAGTCTATAAAAATAAAAAAAAAATAATAAGCCCCATGAGACCCTGAAAACAGAATCTTTCTCTTTTTTTTTTACTCCAAATATGCCATACTGATTCCTTATCTAATGGTTCTTCCATTCTCATCACATCACTGTTACCTTGGCTGCAGCCTTAATAACTTGAAATTCAACAACAACCTATTAACTTATCTCTGAGAACTGAGACCATCTATGTCAACATGACTTAGTAGTTAGTTCAAAGAAATCTCTGCCTGGCAAAGATAAGACTATAAACCAAAAAACCACCTCACTGTGCTTCAAGTAGTTGTTACAGATCAGTTTATCAGAAACAATAGTCTGCACACCTGGATGAACAGCTTACTTGAAGATTTTCACCTCTAGGTGTTCAGTAAACCTATTCTACGAAAATTGCGGGCAATTCAGATCAGCCATCTGCTTTGAAACGGCCAACTTAAACTATTTGAGTTCAGATCCCAAGACCCTTATAAATACCCTACTTCTGCTTCCTACTCCCAAGACATTGCTAAGGCTTTCTTACTGCAGGAAGGTCTAATACATTTAGTTGTGCATTATTAATGACTGTCTGGTGATAATGTGGGGAGTTTCACATCTCCATGTACCAACCACCCCTCACCCCCAAATACCTACTATTCCTACTGTAAAACCAACTCCCTTCTTAAAACATGACTTCTAATGTATTGTTCTATGGCTTAAAATTTTCAATAGTAAAACAATATATTTGTGTGTATATATCTATAAATACACATACTCACAAATCATCTTAAATCTCAAAAACACTGTTAAGTAAAAATATCCAGGTATATACTATGCAATTTTTTTCTTAAGTTTTCAAGCACAGGCAAATTAATCTATGGCAATGGAAATCAGAACAGTGATGTCATATGAGGGAGGGGGTGCAAATGGAAGAGGGCCAGAAGAAATCCATGGGGAGGGGATACCAATAGTGTATATCATCATTCTTATAGGTATATAATATACGTATTATCATATGTGTGTGTGTGTGTGTGTGTGTGTGTGATGCATGCATACTCAGTCATGTCCAACTCTTTGTGACACCATGGAGCCTGGCAGGCTCCAGTCCAAGGGATTCTCCAGGCAAGAATGATGAAATGGGTTGCCACACCCTCCTTCAGGGATATTTGGGTGTATGTGTGCATGTATGTGTATATATACACACACACACTCATACACATACATGCATCAAAGCTCAAGTTGGATGTTAAGATTTGTACATTAGACTATACATTTTACTTCCACAGAAAACTTGTGAAAGTCAATTTTAAAACTTGCGGTTCTGGGACTTCCCCGGTGGCACAGTGGGTAAGAATCTGCTGCCAATGCAGGGGACATGGATTCTACCCCTGGCCAAGGAAGATTCCACATGATGTGGAGCAACTAAGCCTATAAGCCACAACTACTGAGCCCATGGTCCATAATAAGAGAAGCCACTGAAATGAGAAGCATGTGCATTCCAAGTAGGGTGTAGACCCTGCTCTCCAGAGCTAGAGAAAACCCATGTGTAGCAGCGAAGACCCAGCATAACCAAAAATAAAAATACATACATGTTATAAAACAAAAAACAAACAAAAACCACCTTGTGGATCTGGACAAGGTGGAATGGGTGTCATCCTCCTCATTTCTCATGCTCACTATTGCCCCAAACCCTGAATGTTATTTATATATGAAACATAAGAAGGCTCTGAAGGTAGAGAGAAGAACCCCTTATAGGCCAGGGACCCCAGGAACCAAACAACAATACACCTTAGGGGCTCTTTGTACTTATGTCCTAAACTGGATGATACTAGATAAGTAGGAAGGCCAGAGAAACAATAGCACAGACAGAAAAAATCTCCAACAAAAGCCTGCTCTCTCTAGTCAAAAACAAACAAACAGAAACCAGGAAAGAGCCACCTCACAAAACAAAACTGTTTACACGTTCTCTCATGTCACACCACACCACTCTGTTTTCACATCATCCCACGATTTCCTACTGCTCTTGTGGTCAAGAAAAAATTATCACAAGGTTTTTGAGGTCTTTCATAATTAAGCACCAAGTTATCTTTATAGCCTCAGTTTTCAACATTCACAGACACTAATCACACATCAAATTACTTCCTGTTCTCTGAATGAGGCATATGGCTTTTGTTCACTCTGTCTTCCCTAACTTGAATATATTTTCCAGTTGTCTTTTGCCTGATAAAATTTTATTTTTCCTAAGATACCCAGCTGGAGGGAAAGAGTCTTTCATTCCTTCTTACTCTGTGTGCACACATTACTTTGCTTTTTATCAGGATTACGGCTCTTGTCACACTGTGTATAAAATGAAAGCTATGCTGACCTGTATCCTTACCTGAATTGAGAAACTCAAGAACATTCAGAATTTAAGCCCAGAATATTGTTATAATGCTGGAGCAACACAGAGTGAAAAGCACACAGCAGTTAGTTCTTGAATTGAACTGAAATGACTTGAAATGTAAATATTCCCATGGTATCATAGAGATAATAATTTCACTTTCTGGTAACAGAAATGATAACCTCATTATTTCCTGAGTTAGTGTCAGTGGTTTCCTAGACTCTGAGTTTATCTGGATATGAGTGGATTTGAATAGTTATAACATCATCACCAAGGCTTACTGCTGTTTCCACAATCTTGTCCATCTCTGGGGTCTCAGGTACATGTAAAGGACAAGGTATTCAGTTTCTATAACAGATAAGGGAGTCTAAAAATGTGGAAAAAAAAAAAAACTGGCTTAAAACTCAACATTCAGAAAACTTAAGATCATGACATCTGGTCCCATCACTTCATGGCAAATAGATGGGGAAACAGTGACAGACTTTATTTTGGGGGGCTCCAAAATCACTGCAGGTGGTGACTGCAGCCATGAAATTAAAAGACGCTTACTCCTTGGAAGGAAAGTTACGACCAACCTAGACAGCATATTAAAAAGCAGAGACATTACTTTGCCAACAAAGGTCCGTCTAGTCAAAGCTATGGTTTTTTACAGTGGTCATGTATGGATATGAGAGTTGCACTATAAAGAAAGCCAAGCACCGAAGAATTGATGCTTTTGAACTGTGGTTTTGGAGAAGACTCTTGAGTGTCCCTTGGACTGCAAGGAGATCCAACCAGTCCATCCTAAAGGAAATCAGTCCTGAATTCACTGGAAACACTGATGCTGAAGCTGAAACTCCAATACTCTGGCCACCTGATGTGAAGAACTGACTCACTGGAAAAGACCCTGATGCTGGGAAACATTGAAGGCAGGAGGAGAAGGGGCCAAGAGAGGATGGGATGGTTGGATGGCATCAGCGACTCAATGGAAATAAGTTTGAGTAAACTCCAGGAGTTGGTGATGGACAGGGAGGCCTGGCATGCTGCAGTCCACGGGGTCGCAAAGAGTCAAATGCAACTGAACAGACTGACTGCCATGAAGTGATGTTACAGGATGCCCTGATCTTCATTTTTTTGAATGATGAGTTTTAAGCCAGTTTTTTCACCCTCCTCTTTCACCTTCATCAAGAGGCTCTTTAGTTACGCTTTGCTTTCTGTCATTAAGGTGGTATCATCTGCATATCTGAGGTTGTTGATATTTCTCGCAGCAATCTTGATTCCAGCTTATAAATCTTGGAGCCGAGCATTTCACATGATGTACTCTGCATAGAAGTTAAATAAGGAGGGTGACAATATACAGCCTTGACGTACTCCTTTCCCAATTTAGAACCAGTCCATTGTTCAACATCCAGTTCTAATTGTTGCTTCTTGACCTGCATACTGGTTTCCCAGGAGGCAGGTAAGGTGGTCTGTAAATCCCATCTCTTGAAGAATCTTCCAGTTTGTTGTGATCCACATAGTCAAAGGCTTTAGCGTAGTCAATGAAACAGGAGATGTTTTCTTAGAATTGCCTTCCTTTTTCTGTGACCCAAGAGATGTTGGCAATTTGATCTCTGGTTCCTCTGCCTTTTCTGAATCTAGCTTATACATCTAGAAGTTCACGGTTCACATACTGTTGAAGCCTAACTTGACAAATTATGAGCACGATCTTGCTATCATGTGAAAGGAGTGCAAATGTGCAACAGGATGAACATTCTTTGGCATGCCCTTCTTTGGGACTGGAATGAAAACTGATTTTTTCCAGTACTGTGGCCACTGTTGAGTTTCCAAAGTTGCTGGTATATTGAGTGCACCCTGCTTATTTAACTTATATGCAGAGTACATCATGTGAAATGCTGGACTGGAGAAGCACAAGCTGGAATCAAGTTGCCGGGAGAAATATCAATAACCTCAGATATGCAGATGACACGACCCTTATGGCAGAAAGCAAAGAAGAACTAAAGAGCCTCTTGATGAAAGTGAAAGAGGAGAAAAAAAGTAGAGAAAGAGGAGAAAGTGAAAAAGTTGGCTTAAAACTCAACATTCAGAAAACTTAAGATTATGGCATCACTTCATGGCAAATAGAAGGGCAAACAGTGGAAACAGTGACAGACTTTATTTTGGGGGGGGGCTCCAAAATCACTGCAGATGGTGACTGCAGCCATGAAATTAAAAGACACTTGCTCCTTGGAAGAAAAGTTATGACCAACCTAAACAGCATATTAAAAAGCAGAGACATTACTTTGCCAACAGCAGTCTGTCTAGTCAAAGCTATGGTTTTTCCAGTAGTCATGTATGGATGTGAGAGTTGGACTATAAAGAAAGCCGAGCGGAGAAGATTCAATGCTTTGAACTGTGGTGTTGGAGAAGACTCTTGAGAGTCCCGTGGACTGCAAGGAGATCCAATCAGTCAATACTAAAGGAAATCAGTCTTGAATATTCATTAGAAGGACTGATGTTGAAGCTGAAACTCCAATACTTTGGCTACCTGATGCAAAGAACAGACTTATTTGAAAAGACCCTGATGCTGGTAAAAATTAAAGGCAGGAGGAAAAGGGGACGACAGAGGATGAGATGGTTGGTTAGCATCACTGACTAAATGGACATGAGTCTGAGTAAACTCTGGGAGTTGGCAATGGACAGGGATGCCTGGAGTGCTGCAGTCTATGGGGTCGCAAGGAGTCGGACATGACTGAGCAACTGAACTGAGTGTAGCACTTTCACAGCATCATCTTTTAGGATATGAAACAGCTCAGCTGGAATTCCATCACCTCCACAAGCTTTGTTTGTGGTAGTGCTTCCTAAGGCCCACTAGACATTACATTCCAGAGTGTCTTGCTCTAGGTGTGACCACACGACCATGGTTATCCATGTCATTAAGACCTTTTTTGTATAGTTCTATATATTCCTACCACATCTTCTTAATCTCTTCTGCCTTGGTTAGGTCCTGGCCATTTCTGTCCTTTACTGTGCCCATCTTTGCATGAAATGTTCCCTTGATATCTCTAATTTTCTTGAAGAATCTCTAGTCTTTTCCATTCTATTGTCTTCCTGTATTTCTCTACATTGTTCACTTAAGAAGGCTTTCTAATCTCTCTTTGCTATTCTCTGAAGCTTTGTATTTAGTTGGGAATATCTTTCCCTTTTACTTTGCCTTTTGTTTCTCTTCTCAACAATGTGTAAACCATCCTCAGAAAACCACATGACAAAATGTGGTCCACTGGAGAAAGGAATGGCAAACCACGCCAATATTCTTGCCTCAATTAACACCATAGCATTAGATAATACCACCATCCCATTACATAATTACCATTTCTATTCTGTGGTGAGAACATTTAATATCTACTGTCTCAGCAACATTTAATTGTATAATATAGCATTGTCAACTGTGCCATAAATTATACCAGGATATAAGATGCTATTTTTTTTTAAGGTAGACATTTAAGATACGTATTTTATAACTGGAAATTCATAACCTTTGGCCAGTATCTCCCTATTTCTCCCACCTTCAACCCCTGATAACCACCACTCTACTCTTTTTCTCTATATCTGTCTTTTTTAGATTCCACATATAAGTTATACCATACTGTATATATCTTTATCTGTCTGGCTTACTGCACTAAGCATTGTAACCTCAAGGTTAATTCAAGTTTTCAGAAATGGCAGGATGTTCTCATGGCTGAATACTGTTCCTTTATGTATATGTGTGTGTGTGTGTGTGTATACACACACATATAAATATATATATATGCATATATATATAAAAAACATGAGATCTGTATCTATATTGCACACTTTATTTATCCATTCATCCGCTGACAAACGTGTAGGTTGTTTCCCTATCTAGGCTTTTGCAGATACTTACCTAGAAGTGAAACTGTTAGATCATATGGCAGTTCTATTTTTGATTTTTTGAGTACCTCATACTATTTTCCATAGTGGCTGTATCAATTTACACCCCACTGACAGTTGACAAGGATCCTTTTTCTCTACATACCTACCCAACAACGTGTACCTCTTATTTGTGATGACAGCTATTCTGACAGGGGTGAGGGGATATCTCACGGTGGCTTTCATTTGCATTCCCCTGACGATCAGTGATCCTGAGCATGTTTTTGTGTACCTTTAGATCATTTATATACCTTCTTTGGAAAATGTCTTCTCAGTTCCTCCGCTCATTTTTTCATCAGGTTTATATTTTTGCTCTTGAGTTGTATGAATACTTTATGTGTTTTGGATATTAATCTCTTATTGGATATATAATTTGCAAATAGTTTCCCCATACTATAAGTTGCCTTTCCATTTTGTTGATGACTTATTTTGCTGTGCAGAGATTTTTTAGTTTGATGTAGTTAGCCCCACTTATATTGCTTTTGTTTCTTGTGACTTTGCTATCACATCCAGAAAATCAATGCAAAGATCACTGTCAAGGATCTTTTTCCCAGAATTTATTCTAGGAGTTTTATGGTTTGGGGCCTTAGGTTTCAAGTCTTTAATTCACTTGAACTTTTGTGAGTGATCTCAACAAAGGGGTCCAGTTTCATTTTTCTGCTTGTGCTTACCTAGTTTTTCCAACACCATTTATTGAAGAGAATATCCTTTCCCCTTTGAGTATTCTTGGTTCCCCTGCAATATATTATTTGATTGGATATGCAGGAGTTTATTAATAGACTCTCAAATTCTATTCTCTGGATCAATGTGTCTGTTTTCATCCCAGTATCATATGGCATAAAATTGCTATAGGTCTGTGATACAGTTTGATCAGAAGTGTGATGTCACCCGTTTTGTTCTTTCTCAGAATTGCTCTGGCTATTCAGGGTCCTTTGTAGTTCCATATGAATTTCAGGATTTTTCTATTTTGTTAAAAATACTACTGGAATTTTGAAAGTGATTGCACTGAATCTATAGATGGCTTTGGATGGCATGGACATTATGACAGTATTAATTCTTCTGGCCTGTGACCATGGAATGTCTTTCCACTAATATGCTCTCTTCAGTTTTTTTTCACCAATGTCTTCAGTTTTTACTGTACAGTGTGTAGATCTTTCACTTCCTTGGTTAAATTTGCAATTTTAAAAATATTTCTGTAAATAGGATTATTTTCTTTCTCAGATATTTTGTCAGTGTATAGAAACGCCACAGATTTTTGTATGTTAATTCTGCATCCTACAGTTAGGCTGAATTGGTTGATTAGTTCTAATGGTTTTTCGGTGGAATCATTAGTATTTCCTATACATTAGATCATAACATTTACAAAGAATTTTACTTCTTCCTTTCTGATTTGGATGCCTTTTATTTCCCTTTCTTGCCTGACTGCTCTGGCCAGGCCTTCCAACACTATGTTGAATGGGAATGATAAGAGCAGGCACCTTTGTCTTATTCCTCGTTGTAGAGAAATTTTTTAATATCACACTGCTGAGTACCGTATTGGCTGGTGGTCATACGCGGCTTTCGTTGTGTTGAGGTATGTTGCTCCTACACCCAATCTGCTGAGCTTTTTTTCATGAAACAATGCTGTAATTTGTCAGATTTGTTGCCTTCACTTATGGGGATGATAATATGGTTTTTACCTTTCATTCTATTAATATGCTGCAATATGGTTACCAATTTATAAACGTTTAACCATTTTTGCACCTCAGAGTAAATCCCCACTTGATCATGGTATATGATCCTTTACTGTGCTGTTGAACTTAGTTTGCTGACATTTTGTCAAGAAATAATGCATCTATGTTCACTAGCAATATTGATCTATAATTTTCTATAGTGTCCATATATGGCTTTGGTATTAGGATAATTCTGGCATTGTATAGTAAGTTGGAGAGGATTCCCTCCTCTTCAGTTTTTTGTAGGGGTTTGAGAAGGAATGATATTTATTAACTTAATACTTCTTGAATTGTTTGGTAGAATTCACAACTGAAACCATCTGGTCCAGGGCTTTTTCTGTGTTAGAAGGCTTTTGGTTAGTGATTATATCTCCTCACTTGTTACTGAGTCTATTCAAATTTCCTTTATCTTCATGATTCAGGCTCAGTTAACTGTATGGTTCTAAGAATTTATCAGTTTCTTCTAGTTTATAGATTTATTTTTGTTCATGGTAGCATCTTATGACCCTTTGTATAGCTGTGTTTCAGTTTTAAAGTTTTCTCTTTCTAATTTTGAGTCTACTTTTTCTGAGTTAGTCCAGCTAAGGTATTATATATTTTGTTTATGGTTTCCAAAAGGATCATTTATTTTTGTTTATTTTTTGTGGTTTGTCCATTTTCTATTCTATTTATTTTTGCTCTTTGTTATTTCCCCTCTTCTGCTGAGTTTGACCTTAGTGTGTTCTTTTTCTACTTCCTTAAGGTGAAAAGTTGATTTGCTGGGGATTTTTCTTTTCAGTTAATATGGGAGTTTATCACTATAAACTTCCTGCTTAGAAGCACTTGTGTATCAGTCCACAGGTTTTCATATGTTGTGTTTCCCTCTTCTTCTGTTTCATGATAGTTCTTGATTTCCTTTCTGATTTCTTCTTTAACTCACTGGTTGTTCAGCAGTGCATTATTTAATTTCCATATACAAGAATCCCTTACTTTTCCAAAGTTCTCTCTATGCCACTTCACTTTTACAGGACGCACATGCTGCTAGTATAAAGTTTCACTCCATGAAAGAACTCTGAAGAGGATTTTTGCTTTTATGAAGGAAAAAAAAAAAAAGTAATTGCTTCCGCCCTTTCTTTGCACCAATCTGGCCTACAGAAGTTTTCATAGGAATGCCCTACTTTCAGATAGTGAAGGAAACCTGTATTTGTGACTTTTCCAGGTTTATTCCTATTATTGATTAACAGTTTCATAGCACTATAGTCAGAAAAGATCCTTAAATTGCAGAGATTAGTTTCATGACTTATATAGTCTCTCTTGGAGAAAGTTTTATGTGTGCTTGAGAACACCATGTATTCCACTGCTTTTGGGTGGAATGTTCTATAATATATGAAACTGTTAGATCCTTTTGCCTAAATGCATTAGGCTCAGGCCAATGTTCCCTTACTGATTTTCTGTCTGCATGATCTATCCACTGGTGAAAGTGGGGCACTCAATCCCCTACTATTATTGTATTTTTGCCTGCTTCTTTCTTCAGATCTGTTTATGAATACATTGTTTGAAATAACAGTAAACTTAATGATCCCCTTTATCATTATAAAATGATCCTTTTCTCTTGATACTGCTTTTGGCTTCAAGTCTATTTTGTCTGATACAGCTATAACCACCCCTGTTTTCTTTCGCTTTCTAATTTCATGTTGTATCTTCTTCCATCCCTTTGTTTTTTGTTTAGCCTCTGCCCTTAAAGCTGAAGTGCATCTTTTGTAGGCAGCATATTGCAGGTGTTTAACTTTATCCATCCAGCCACAATAAGCTTTAGACAGCTCAATACAGAGATATTAAAAGTACTCACTGATAGGTAAGAACTCACTAAGGCCATCTTATCAGTTGTTTTATGGTTGTTTTGTTGTTTCCCCTTTTCTCTTGAGAATTGCCTTCCTTTGTGAATTGATGATTTCCCATTGTTTTAAGTTTTGACTTCCTTCTCTTTAGCTTTTGTAAATCTACTGTAGATTTTTTCTTTTTGTTTACCATGAAGCTTGTATAAAAATATATAAAGGTGCATTTTACAATGATGGCAATTTTACTTTGATCACAGACAAAAACTCTAATATTTTACTCCTCCTTTTGTTTTTGATGTTGCCATTTGCATCTTTTATATTGTCCATACCTTAACAAATTGTTGAAGCTACAGCTATTTTAATACTTTTGCCCTTTAACCTTTATACTAGAGTTAAGTATTTAACACATCATCATATTACAATATTCAGAGTATTCTGAATCTGACTATATGTTGATTTTTTTCAGTGTGTTGTACATTTTCAAATGCTTTCTTGTTACTAATTAATGTTGTTTTGGCAAAATTTGAAGAACTCCTCTCAGTATTTCTTTAAGATAGGTCTAGTGATGATGAATTCCCTTAGTTGTTAAAAGAAGTCTTCATCTTGCCTTCATTTATGAAGAATGACTTTGGTGGATAAAGTATTATTGGTTGGTGGTTTCTTTCTTCTGCACATTGAATATAACACCCTTTTCTCTCTTGGACCACAAGGTCTTTGCTGACAAATCTCTGATAGTCTTCTGGGGATTACCACATATAAGAAAAATTTTCTCTTACTACTTATAAAATTCTGGTTCTTTGATTTCAGTAATTTTGTTACAATGCATCTTAGAGAAGATCTTTTTAACTGAAATTTTGGGTTTACCTATTAACTGCAGAACTTGGAATGTCCAAATCGCTCCATACTTGGGAAGTTCCAAGCCATTATTTCTTTTTTCTTTTGGCCATGCCATGTGGCTTGTGGGATATTAGTTGCCCAATCAGGGATTGAACCTGGACCTTTGGCAATGAAAGTATAGAATCCTAACCATTGGACTGCCAGGGAATTCCCTATTATTTCTGTAACCAAGCTTTCTATCCCTTTCTTCTCCTTCTGGGATTCCACTCATGTATACATCATCTCCCTTGATAAGGTTCTGTCAGTCCCATAAATTCTTTATTTCTTTTCATTCGTTTTATTCCTCTGATGATTTAAATTGATCTGTCTTCCAGCTCACTGACTTTTCTATCTGGTCAAGTTTACTTTTGAAGCTCTCTATGGAATTCTTCAGCTCTGACATTTCTGTTTGGTTTTACTGAATGTTTCCTATCTCACTGTTGAACTTATTCTGTTATCGTTTTCCCGGTATTGTAAAATCATCTACCTGTGTTCTCTTACAGCTCTGAGCATCTTTACAGCAAGTGCTTTGAATTCTTTGTTGGCAGTTCCTGGATCCCTACTTCTTTGGGACCAATTACTGGAGGTTTACTGTATTCTTTGGTGGAGTCATGTTTCCCTGATTCTCTATGATCCCTGGAGACTTGCATAGATGTCTAAGTATTTTTAAGACGCGGTCACCATTCCAGACTTCATGAACTAACTTTGATGCGGAAAAAGGTATCATGGGTGGAGCGTAATTGCATCTGCTGTTAGCCTGGGTCTAGTGGTCCAGAGCACCAGGTTTATGTGTGCACACGTGTCTGTGTTTGTGGTGGGGACCAGACCTAGTGCTGCTTCTACTCAGGTTGCTGGACCTGGTGGTAGGGGTAATTAGCAGGGAATCTAGGCATGCACTTGCATGGCAGAGCCCTGAACTAACTGCCCACATGGCTCCCAGGTTCCTGGGAAGCTGGGAAGGGACTCAGTACGGCTGATGGCTTACCCTTGTGCAGATGCAGAGGACCGTGATGACTGCTGGTGCAGTTTCAGGGCTGCAGCAAGGCTGGGGAGGGACTCAGGTGGCTGGTGTCAGCAAACAGAAACACCCCTAGAGTGGAAGATGGCAGAATGTTCAAGGAGTCCCTGGTGGCTGTGCTGGCTATTGGCTTTGTCAGTGGCAAAATCTGCTGAGTTTGTCTTCAGAGCAGGTCTCTGTGAAACACAGTCATTAGCACTGCAAATATGCTGGTAACAGCCTCTGCTTTTCCTCCTTGATTTTGTTGGCTTTGTAAATCTCAGCTTTGTTGTTATGGGTGGGGTAAAGTTGAAGCAGACCATTGCACAGGGCCTCAAAAGGACGAAGAAGCTGTTTGCTTGTCCTTTTTAGGTTAGAGGAATTCTTTCTAGCTGGGAAGTTGCTTCCTGGTGCTGAACAGTGCCAGCATGGGGGATGGACTGATGCAGACAAAATGAGGTTGTTTTCCTTCTAATGAGGTTTTTGCAGGTTTTTTGTTCTACTGTGTTGCTAAAACTTACAAAGTGGACATTTTAGGTCTTCCACAGCAATTTTTATTTGTGGATAGCTGTCCAATCATTGATTTTTATGGGGGCACATGAGGGGCTGGGGTCCCAGGTTTTGCTACATTGCCATTAGCACTTTTAAGTCATTAATTATCTTGGATCATACTACTACTCCTATTAATGCTAGATTTTGATAGTTGGAGACTTAAACAAATCCAGGTTGTCTAGAATATTATTAGCATTAATGAAATAGGAAAAAAAAAACAACAAAAAACCAGAAGAGAAAGATAAAGAGAGCTATTAAAGTTTGAAATTTTCTAGAACCACAGCAAATATAAGAAGTGTTTGGGAAAAAAAGACAAAAAACTTTCTCTAAAATGAGAATGTCTTTAGTAATGACTTAATAATGAGTAATGAAGTACAGATTATAACTCACTGAGAAAGTATAGTTAAATAATGATTTATATTTACAATGTATTATAAAATATATTGAAAATGATCCATGCTTTCAGAACTCAATATATTAACCAATAAACAAACTAAAGAAAAATAATGGTTTCTGGTCATCAAAACTTAAATATAAGCAGTCTAGGAATGTCATGAAGGCTATCACAATAAAATATTTGAAAACCTCTTCATTTTTATATAAAAATGGAAAGTTGCTGAAAAAATACCTTAAACATGAAAATAGTGTTAAATACTATAACAACTTAATAGCAAATGTTATTTTGAAATGTAATAGTTTCAAACAATTTAGGTGCCATACATTATCACTGGATCATCGAAAAAGCAAGAGAGTTCTAGAAAAACATCTACTTTTGCTTTATTGACTATACCAAAGCCTTTGACTGTGTGAACCACAACAAACTGTGGAAAATTCTTAAAGAGATGGGAGTATTAGACCACCTGAGCTGCCTCCTGAGAAATCAATATGCAGGTCAAGAAGCAACAGTTAGAACCGGAGATGGAACAACAGACTGGTTCCAAATCAGGACAGGAGTAGATCAAGGCTGTATATTGTCACCCTGCTTATCTAACTTCTATGCAGAGTACATCATGCGAAATGCTGGGCTGGATAAAGCACAAGCTGGAATCAAGATTGCAGTGAGAAATATCAATAATCTCAGATATGCAGATGACACCACCCTTATGGCAGAAAGTGAAGAAATATTAAAGAGCCTCTTGATGAAAGTAAGAGAGAAGAGTGAAAAGGCTGGCTTAAAGTTTAACATTCAGAAAACTAAGATTATGGCATCTGGTCCCATCACTTCATGGCAAATAGATGGGGAAACAATGGAAACAGTGAGAGACTTTATTTTGAGGGGCTCCAAAATCACTGTAGATGGTGACTGCAATCATGAAAGTAAAAGACGCTTGCTCCTTGGAAGAAAAGCTACGACCAACCAAAATAGCATATTAAAAAGCCAACAGTGGCCTGTCTAGTCAAAGCTATGGTTTTTCCAGTAGTCATGTATGGATGTGAGAGTTGGACTATAAAGAAAGCCGAGCACAGAAGAATTGATGCTTTTGGACTGTGGTGTTGGAGAAGACTCTTGAGAGTCCCTTGGACTGCAAGGAGGTCCAACCAGTCAATCCTAAAGAAAATCAGCCCTGATATTCATTGGAGGGACTGATGTTAAAGATGAAACTCCAATACTTTGGCCACCTGATGTGAAGAACTGATTCATTGGAAAAGAGCCTGATGCTGGAAAAGATTGAAGGCGGGAGGAGAAGGGGATGACAGAGGATGAGATGGTTGGATGGCATCACTGACGTGATGGACATGAGTTTAAGTAGGCTCTGAGTGTTGGTGATGGACAGGGAAGCCTGAAATGCCACAGTCCATGGGGTCTTAAAGAGTTGGACACAACTGAGCAACTAAATTGACATCACATATATAATAATGGAGACATTTCTTTCTCATTTTCATATGAGGTTTAAGATAGTTTGTATGAAGTTACCAGTTGCAGGACTTCTGAAGAACAATAAAATGGTATTGCATTCTATATGCTATCTTACACATTTTAGGTATTATTAAAATTTTAAAAAACATGTACAATATAATTTTGAGGAAATGAGATGAAATCTTAGCTATTAGTTTGCATATCCAATTAAATTGAACCTGACAGGTATGTACCTCAAGAAAAGAGCACAGTGGTGTGTTACAATTTCATATAATGGGAAAAGCATTCCTGATGATTTACAGTTTACATTTTAAACCTGAAATTGTTATTAAAGATTTAATAAGTTTATAGATTGCAAATCAAATTTCAGACAAAATATAGTTAGTGACTGCTTATTTCATAATGTTCCCTTTATGTTAAAAAAAAAAAACTATTTTATCTTTGAATGAAAGAAAACTATAATGTTACCTAACTTTCAGAGCTTTTCAAAGATTCTTTCAAGATTTGATGTAGGACACAATAATTCTGTTTCTTGGCAGAAATAAAATGTTGCTTTTCACAGTAAGAGTTTCTTCAGGAGAGAATTGAAGCACCTTTGCATTATTAACATAGCAACTCTGCTAGTACATCTATTATAGAATTCATTTTAGGCATGAGGCTTTAATTTAGAGTATTAAAAATTACACAGTCTTTTAAAAGTTACACTCAGAGATAAAAGATCAGAAGTTATAGTAGAGGCAAGCAATATTTAAAAATGGCTTTAAAACATTTCATGGTGTATACTTTTTTTGTGAGAGTCCTTTGGTTCTGTTTTCATTTAATTGGAGGATAAGCGCTTTTAGTGTTGTGTTGGTTTCTGCCGTATAACCACATGCATCAGCTGTAAGTATACATGTGTCCCTTCCCTCTGGAGTGTCCGCCCCACACCTGCAGGTGATCACAGAGCAGCAAGCCGAGCTCCTGTGTTTCCAGCGGCTTCCCTCTGTCTGTTCTACACGCGGTAGTGCATATGTGTCAATGCTGCTCTCTCAGCGCGTCCTACCTTCCCGTTCCCCGCTGTGTCCTGTCCATTCTCTACATCTGTGTACTCTGCCCTGCAAACAGGCTCATCAATGCCATTTTTCTAGGTTTCATGTGTATGTGTTAATATACGATGTTTGTTTTTCTCTGACTCACTTCACTATGATAGACTCTAGGTTCATGTACCTCTGTACAACTGACTCAATTTTCTTCATTATGGCTGAGTAATATTTCACTGTATACTTTGTATTTTTTTTTTATACTTTGTATTTTAATACACAATAAATCCAAGTCAGACAAGTTCAAATTTTTCAAAAAGATTAAATTTTAGCAAGGTAAGGAATAAACAATTACAACCCATATAAATAAATTACCAACAGACTATTAGATATATAGCTAGAAATAATTTCATAAATAATCATTTGTATACTATATGCAGTCAGTGGTCTCTTAGTGAGTAGAACAAAATTAAAGCATTATTTTCTCATATTAACCTAAGAACAGGCCAAGAAAATAAAAAAATAAAAACTTTGACATGTTATAAATAGCGAGAACACAAACAGCCTTATCAGTCCAAATACAGAATAAAATGTACACAATCCATCAGGTTTTGTGTGACTGTTCTTTGGCTCATTCTATTCATTCATTCAAGTCTGTATAAATTTTATAAAAAAAGAATTACAAAGATAAGTAACATTCCAATTCTGTGTCCAAGGTAATTTCATTTTATGAGTGGACATGATTATGCAAAAAATATTTAAGATTGAAAAAAATGAATATGACAAATAACTACCATGGCCATTCGGAATTGGAAAACTCTATATTTATCCAAGATAAAAAGAAATTATTTCATTCAAAAAAACAACATGGGTTATACAAGTATAGAAAAGGAGGAATGCCATTCCACAATGATAATATTCACAGTAAAAGAAAATGCGCTGTCTTCATTGTTAACAAGAATTTAACAAAATAGACTGCTTTTTCTATGTGAGTCCTACTCTAATACATCTTCTGGGCTATTTTACTATTTAGCTAAAATGACACCAAAAGTTTAATAGTAATATTTAGGGGGAGGGAAGCAATGAGTAAGAGAGAATGCAGGAAGTGGGACACACAGAGAGAGAGAAAATGATTTTATTGTCCCTCCAAAATATTTAGCATGATGTCTCCAAAATAATGGGACATTTCCCCAATGCAGACCTATTGTTTCCTTCTCTTAGGGTTTTTAATCATTCACAAATTTTAGCGTATGTGACCAAATCACACTATGGCATTTTTTTAATATAAAAGGGACAAAGTATATTTTGATTCTCTGTTTTGTTAAGTATATGTGACACATCTGATCTAGTGTTTAAGATTTTATGGGGAAGAAACATTACTTAAATATATAGAAACACCAAAACTTCTTTTAATGTAACCTAATACTTAAATTTTACACAAATTTTCTCATGGCTCCTAATCTTTATATGGAAAGGTGATGTGAATATGAATACTGAAATAATTTTGGACTACTAAATTTCATGAAAGCTTATAAAAGGAATTGTTTTTATCACTGATTAGCATTTTAGAGAATCAAAATATGATACTGGAAAATACGCAATGAATAAGACATTTTATTCTGACTTACTGAAATTTACATGGTCTTATTTTGAGGTTAGAGAGATATAACTCTAAATGCTTTTTTCCAAATTAGAATATATATGCTTATTATGAATTATGTTTCAGTTCAGTTCAGTCCAATCGCTCAGTCGTGTCCGACTCTTTGCGACCCCATGAATCGCAGCACGCCAGGCCTCCCTGTCCATCACCAACTCCCGGAGTCTACCCAAACCCATGCCCATCGAGTCGGTGATGCCATCTAGCCATCTCATCCTCTGTCATCCCCTTCTCCTCCTGCCCCCAATCCCTCCCAGCATCAGGGTCTTTTCCAAAGAGTCAACTCTTTGCATGAGGTGGCCAAAGTACTGGAGTTTCAGTTTCAGCATCAATCCTTCCAATGTTTAAGATCATTTAATTTAATTCAATTTTATTGATAGTATGAGAATAATTTCTTTGGTTTTAATGACCACAGGGGTCTATTTATTTAGTACATTATTCTTTACAATATACTAAATAATTTACCCAAACTGGAAACAATTTAAATAATACCAACCAGTCAGCAAGTAACTTTCCCTTTCTTTGTGTGTGAGTCAATTCTCCTTGCCTTTGCTTTTTGACTCTTTTCTCTGAAATCACATTTATTCTGGATTCTCAGTGTTAGATGAAGTTTGACATCGTAAAGCACTCTCATTTTGTAGTTCTATAATCCCCCTGGGTATGTGCTTTAAAGGTTTTAATTACAAAGTACAAACAAACCTTAGGGGGGGAAACTACTTTTTTCCAGACACAGTTAATATTTTTGAAAGACTGAAAATAAACTTGAGTTTCTATTTGCAAAGAAAGATTTATCTATTCAGATTTATTTTTATTTAACATATATCATGTGTGATATAAACCTGAGTTTCTATTTGCAAAGAAAGATTTATCTATTCGGATTTATTTTTATTTAACATGTATCATGTGTGAAATGTTCTGACAGATGGTGAGGGTACAAATCAGATGGTGGTGGTGGTGCTTTAGTTGCTAAGCCACGTCCGACTCTTGCGACCCCATGGTCTGTGGCCCTCCAGGCTCCTCTCTCCATGGGAATCCTCCAAGCAAGAATGCTGGAGTGGGTTGCCATTTCCTTCTCCACAACTCACTCACAAGGCCCTTCTTAATTGTCAGGACTGTTAGCAGCAACAGTTAAAAGAAAGTAAAGGAACAGTTTGGATTGGCTTCAGAAGTTGGTGTAGATCAGTGAGTTTAGTATCAGGAATGCATACCTGATGATGAGTCATGATGAAAGTCAAAGCCAGGTGTAGAGACAGCAGAGAGAAGAAGCAACAGATACTAGAGACAAAGGCAAGGGCCTTTACCAATGGCCAACTAGACACAACAAATTTTAAAAATCAAAAGAAATAAAAAGGCAAAGCTTGTCAAGAAAAAAGATGCAAGGTCACAGCAACCAGGGAACTGATGCAACAGTTTAAAATAATTCAGTTTCTAATACAATGCAAAGCTTCACTGACTGAGACATTGAGTAAACTAGGTTCACGCTGCATCTCTCCACTGGTCTATCAGTCCTATGATGTAGCTGTACTTCTAAGACAAATACAGTACCTGCCACTTACTGGGCCCTCAACAAACATTTACTGGATGGAAAAATAAAGGAGTAAAAACATGAAAAGGCAGAATTGCAATTCCAAAATCTACTGTAAGTTTTCTGCATACCTTTATATTACCTTTCTGATATTTTTGTTTAAAATTTGTCACGTTGACATTCTCTTTGCTGGTGGTATAGAGATGGCAATAAAACTACTGAATGTCCTAGATCAAATTAACTGTGTTAGTTTAAATAAGCCTGTATAGTTTTCAACTTAGGATTAAACACATGTTCCTCAAAGAGGTGGCATACGCAGAATTTCTAAAGGATGAGCGTGAGTGTACAGCACTGGAGAAAGTCTGAGACTACTAAGACTACCTGAGACACAGAAAAAGCGCTACAGTCGTGATAAAGTGCTACATTAGCATTAATAATAGCATGCATTTTTGCAACAAAATGCTTTTGCATGTGCATGCATAATACAGCTCTTGGTTACATTCATAACTGAAGTCTAATACAGTGAAATTTTGGGAGTATAAATGGTAAATCCATAGCATTCCTCAGGCAGCAGCTAAAAGCCAAATCCTAAAAGTAAGAGGCCAGTACATTTGTTTATGGTGGGAGTTATCATCTAGGCACAAGCTTTATTTTACTGAATGCGTGTCATTTGAGATTATTGTTGTTTTTTTTTTAACAGCAAATGTCTTAATGTTCCATGTAACCATACAGTTATATAGATTCCCTTTAGCTACACAGTAATGACTGTTTTTGTGATGACTTTCATGCTGTTAAGTAGACCATTAGTACTTGACTTGGCCATTATATAGCAGCTTAATAATGACAAGCAAAACAAACTGGGAAATCAGCATAGTATCACACTGCCTGCACTATTAATTTTCTTTCCATTCTTTGTATTCATTTACACGTCAGTTCAATGCAGTGAAACTCTGATAACATTTTTAGATCCTCCAGACATGTTTTATTTTACAATTAATATATGAAAATAGGGACGGTCACCAGCCTTACAAATACATATCTGCTAAGCTGATAGCTAAACGAAGACCCAACAACATATGCCTCGGTCTTTTAAGCTTGTCTGATCCAATTAGTTCAGTCAGAAAACGGGACTATTAAGGCTAAATCAGAAGTTCAGAGCTGACACAGTCCCACTATATGTTGATTCTGTTGATGGCCATGAACTCTGCACCACTCTGCCCTGTGTTTCCCAAGGAGTATATATACTGCTGATCCCAGGGCAAATGAGCAGTGCAGGTAGACTGCCGAGACGACTGCAATGCAGTCCCCTTCCAGACGATACAATGCAAAACACAGGCCCCCTTAACAGCATCAGTAACCAATCTTCTATAAGGGAGCAAGTAACGGGCTAAAACCATTTCTGATAGATATTTTAAGTATGTATGTATTTTCACACTTTTCCCTAGAGGACTGTCTACAACACAAACACTACGTTGACTTTAAAAATTATCCATAATTGGTGAGACATTTTTATTATTTGTCATTTTTTTTTTTCAAAGAATGGTATCTTAAAAACACCTAATGAGATGGATGAAACTGGAGCCCATTATACAGAGTGAAGTAAGCCAGAAAGATAAAGAACATTACAGCATACTAACACATATATATGGAATTTAGAAAGAAGGTAACGACAACCCTATATGCAAAACAGAAAAAGAGACACAGAAGTACAGAACAGACTTTTGAACTCTGTGGGAGAAGGTGAGGGTGGGATGTTGTGAAAGAACAGCATGTATACTATCTATGGTGAAACAGATCACCAGCCCAGGTGGGATGCATGAGACAAGTGCTCCGGCCTGGTGCACTGGGAAGACCCAGAGGAATCGGGTGGAGAGGGAGGTGGGAGGGGGGATCGGGATGGGGAATACGTGTAAATCCATGGCTGATTCATGTCAATGTATGACAAAACCCACTGAAAAAATAAATAAATTAAAAAAAAAATAAAATAGAATCAAATCCAATAAAATGTTTGAGAATAAATTAAAAAAAAAAAAAAAAAACACCAGTTGAAAACTAGGCCTCTTCATGATTTTCTCCTCTGCTTTGGAATCTACTAACAAAGTATAAACTGAGCACACTATTGGAGGTGGTGGTGCAAGCCATCCACAAGGGCATCACCTGGCAACGCAGCCTGACTTCCCCCAGCAGCACCTGCGTCTCTGTGTCTGGGGGGCTTTAATACCTGAGGGTCCACCAGTGCGGGCAAGTAATGCCTTCTCCAGGAAACAGCACTGAACGAGTGACTGTTGCGAGCTGGTGTAGAGCTTAGGTCCCCTCGCCACTTGACAGGAGAATCACTGGGTGTGTTCTGCACCGGCTCCCAGAGACCCCCAAGCAGTATGAGGCTTCAGGACCCACGACGCTCCCCTGCGGGATAAAGCATCTCGCTTGGCTGCCCTCCCCTCCTGAACTCACTGTCCCACCCCCCTCCCACGTTTCCTTCACCTCCCTGTGAACTACTTTCAACTCAATTGTCGTCTTGGGGTCTGTTTTGGGAGGAACCCAAACTAAGACTGGCGTGTTTTCAACTTTTAGAAGTGCTTATACATCTACTGTCATATTTTATCTCACAAATACAAGGTAAGAAAAGCAGTATTAGACTCCTTTTATATAAGAAAAGAGGCACCAGGTAACGCCCCCCAAGGACACAGCTGGTAAGAGGCAGAACTTGGGAAGAAACCAACCCTCTTTCCTTCCCTTCTGTTTCTCTTCGCTGTGCACTTCAGGACAAAGACACAAAAGCGTCTGTGGGCCTGAGAGTCATTTTACTCTCTTATGTAAGCACCTCTCTCTAAGCATATACAAAATGGTCGAGGTTAAACCATGTTTGTTTACTAAGACAGATGAAAGGAAACAACTGTAGCCTAAACACTGACATATAAATCATATTTAGTGACAGCATTCAATATACACAGCCATCCCAAACATTAAACCATAGGTCAGTGTGATCCTATGCACTCACAGGTTACTTCAACTTCTAAAAAAATAATTGTTTAAAGAAAGTCATCTTGTAGGTATAAATGCTACATGGGATGGTATTCTGGGATGCAAAATAAGGAAACAAAATTATATTTAAGGTTCTCATAGCTCTGAAACCAGGCTTCTCGTCAACGCTGACCTTTGGGCCAGGCGCTTCCTCCTTGTGAGCCTAGGCGCTGCACTGCGGGAGGCTGCGCGCCATGCCCGGCCTCGAACGCTAGGTGCCCATAGAGAGCGCGTGCCACCACCTCGGGACAACCAAACCGAACCCAGAAACCACCAAGGGTGCCCAGGCAGGGGGGTGGGGCTGGGAATCCATCCCCTGCGGTATGAGGCATAGTTCACAGCCCAAACATCCCCCGACTATCTCACCAGACAGCTGTAAGGGCAGTAGAGTTTAATGTGGCATCGGAACAGAAACCATTTAATACCTTGACATTTTACAAATGAGGAAAAGTTGAAGTCCTAGTAACATTCATCTAACATTACAGGGTTCCAAAGTTATTAAAAAAAAAAAAAACTTTATAACTTTGTGGAAGTGGAAGAAGTAACAATGGGCATGAAGCTAATGCTTCTGAAACATTACTTAATGCCGTTTTACAGAAAGAACCATTGCTTTTCACGTTTGGGACCAACAATGGAATCTGTTATCATTTAGCTTGTCTTTCCCAGCATGGTAAAGAATCTGCCTGCAATGCGGAAGACCCGTGTTTGATCCCTGGGTTGGGAAGATCTCATGGAGAAGGAAGTGGCAACCCACTCCAGTATTCTTGCCTGGAGAATCCAGTGGAGAGAGGAGCCTGGGTGGGCTACAGTCCATGGGGTTGCAAAGAGTCAGACATGACTGAGCAACTATCACTCATCATCACTCATCCCACTGATAGCTGTATACAATCCTGAGAGCATGAGGAAGAACAGGAGACTTCTGCTAAGATGAGACATAGGACATGTGAAATAAAATAGATGTAAGCGTATTGATGGAAACTTAAAAGAAAACTCTGAGGAAGTTCATAAGCACAAAGAAACTATATGCCAATGTCCATTTCAATAAATTCAGATGTTAATGTTATATGACTAATAATAGTTAACAATCTCCTGTGCTTTGGGATTTGGGCTTAGTTAGCTTTACTTTGTAATTCTGCTGCTAGCTTTGCATTTTGTGACTCTCTCTGAGTATTTAACAAGAAGGAAGGCAGATGTATATCAGGCCATCATCTTAACCCTGAAACTCTCTACTTCTGTTTCACTGTTATCTTTATGGTATCATCTCAGGAACGTTGTTGTTCAGTTGCTCAATCGTGTCTGACTCTTTGAGACCCCACAAATTGCAGCATGCCAGGGTTCCCTGTCCTTCACAATCTCCCAGAGCTTGCTCAAACCCATGTCCACTGAATTGGTGATGCTATCCAACCACCTCATCCACTGTTGTCCCCTTCTCCTCCCGCCTTCAATGTTTCCCAGCATCACAGTCTTTTCCAAAGAGGTGGCTCTTTGCATCACGTGGCCGAAGTATTGGAGTTTCAGCTTCAGCATCAGTCCTTCCAGTGAATATTCAAGGTTGATTTCCTTTAGGATTGACTGGTTTGATCTCCTTGCCGTCCAAGGGCCTCTCAAGAGTTTCCTCCAGCACCACAGTTCGAAAGCATCAAAAACATCTTTGGTGTTCAGCCTTTTTTATTGTCCAGCTGTCACATCCATACATGACTACTGGAAAAACCATAGCCCTGACTATATCAAACTTTGTGGGCAAAGTAATGTCTCTACTTTTTAATATACTGCCTAGGTTTGTCATAGCATTTCTTCCAAGGAGCAGGCATCTTTTCATTTCATGGCTGCAGTCACCGTCGACAGTGATTTTCGAGCCCAAGAAAATAAAAGTCTGTCCCTGTTTCCACTGTTTCCCTATCTATGTGTGATGAAGTGATGGGACCAGATGCCATTATCTTCGTTTTTGAATGCTGAGTTTTAAGCCTGATTTTTCATTCTCCTCTTTAACCTCCATCAAGAGGCTATTTAATTTCTCTTCGCTTTCTGCCATAAGGGTGGTGTCATCTGCATATCTGAGGTTACTGATATTGCTCTTGGCAATCTTGATTCCAGCTTGTGCTTCATCTAGAAGGGCATTTCGCATGATGCACTCTGCATATAAGTTAAATAAGCAGCGTGACAGTATACAACCTTGATGTACTCCTTTCACAGTTCTGAACCAGTCCACTGTTTCATATTGGGATCTAACTGTTGCTTCTTGACCTTCATACAGGTTTCACAAGAGACAGGTAAGGTGGTCTCAGGAATGTACACAGACCCATTCTCTGTGTTAACCTGTGTGTATGTTCATAGGTTTATATATATGGTATTTTATTGATGCAAGAAAAGGCCATTCAGTTCTCAGCGGCCTTTCAATCTCTCTGCTTATAGTATGAATGACCAGCCTGGCATTGAATGTTCTGCATCTCCTATTTCTCATAACTTTGCAGCTTGTTTCAACAGCATTCTCTTTAATCTATTACCTATAAGGAGACAGTTTGCTTATATATATATATATATATATATATATATATATATATGCTTATATATACTTTCTCTCTCTTTGACATGAAAACTACAAAAGGGTAGCATTTATTGATACCTATTTTTTTTAATAATACTCTAGATTTTCAAAATGAGAACTTATTAATAATTTTAAGATCAGAAACTTCAAAAGCAAAAGTTGAAAGAAAAAGTCAAAGATTCACATTTCAAAGAATAATGAGAGGAATCAGATAATAGAGAAAAACAGTATCTTTAAACCCCTAGGGTCTTATTAGGCGTTAGTCATTTTATTTAAAAGGATTATGTTTGTCAAGGTTATGGAGCTTTCATGACATTTCACCCTTATTTAATTAGTCAATCTCCATGCAGAAAATAGTAGGTACCAACTTGAATGGATAGACTGCTCAGGGCCCTAAGATTTCCTGGAATTTCTGTCAAAAATTTAAAACAGATTTTAGCATCAAGAACCAAATACTAACCCGTTACTATTAATAATAGTTATGTCTAAACTTTATAAATATGTATTTTAAAAATTTAGTGTAATTATTATCAACGTAAGTCTCTGAATGTCTCTCAATCACATTATGAGATCCACCATTCTAATTTTGGCTTTTACTACTTAGACTATTATTTTTCCTCATTTGTAAAGTATCTGCTCTCTGACCTCACAGCATTATGCCTAAAAGGTATGAAACTAGGTATAACAAAGCCAAAACCCATTAAAAACTCCCGTGGTACAGGAAAAACAGCAAATTTAAAAAGTCCAGCATGAAAGCACTCACCATCATTCAGAATTCTATTTAGAAACCAACTTCAGAAAAAGGGGGAAAAACATCCCCCAACTATTTCTAAAAACCAGAGAGAAATTCTGAATATAATTTAAAAATATTAATAAAGTTAATTCACTTTAACAATGAAATAATTCTTTATAAGCAATTTTACTACAGTTTCTCAAACCATCTAAGACAAATCCAATAGTTGAAGCAAAACATTTTTAAAACTAATTCAGGAAAAATGAACTAAAATTAGAATTCAATTAGTTGTTATTTATGTGTAGTACCTACCTAAAAATAAATCTTTAAAATATAGATGGTTATTCAATTATGTTAAAAGTATGAAAAACACAATAAAAATACTGTTTCATATACCTTACTCCACTAAATGTGCACTAGTCATCAAGAATTAATGCCAAATTACAAAATTCCTATAAAAATATTCATAAGATACTCATTCTGTCATTTTATTCCATACCACTGAAAGAGATAAATAGCCTAATTATAGCTATTCTCAAAAACACAAATATTACATGGTAATTTCTTTTCAGAAATATAGGTTAAAATATGAAGAAATTACAAAGAAGGATAGTGCTAATTTTCAAGTTGTATCTTGAAATTTAAACACATCTATTATTTAAAAAAAAAAACCTATTCACTATTATTATTCTAATGAACAAGCAATGTTTAAAGTATAATTCTTTGCCAGTAACCACTTGATGTTATAAAGCAAAGTTAATCTTCTATTTTGTTCAGTAATAGGAAAACACATTATTATGCAGATCAATTCATTAAAACAAAACTTAAACCACAATTTTCTGTTTCAGTATAGGTTGACATTATGCATACAAGAAAGCAGGAAGGGATGTTCTTCTAAAATATATTAAAATTTAAAAGAAGAAGAGAGCTATATTCCAAGGGACAACTTTAACCTGCCCCTTTAACCTGCCTTTGTCTACACTGCTTAGTAATTAACATCTTACAACAGTCTAAAACTGGATCCACATCTCTGGCCAAGAGCACATTCAAGCAATTGATTTTGTACCAAGAAGCCTCCTATATTTCCAAGACTTTCATGATTTTTTCCCTTCAATCCTAATACATTATTCAAATATAAGAAAAAATTATACTTTTGTAAAACAGAAGAGGGTGAAGAGTTTGGGACGAAATTCATCTTTTTGAACATCTTGGTTATAGGTATAAGTCTCATTTCTCTAACTTTTGATAAGGTGCTGAAAAGATAAGGTCCTGAAAAGCTAAAATATGCACATTAAAAGTTATATGCACTTTCAATGTATGTATTTTTCATTAATGTACGAAGGTAAAGTTTTTTCTTTTAAAAATATAGAAAATTCTGTTTTATTAATGTGTTCCTCTGGCCATCACAGGACCTTTTCTTACTGGCCATGCCACTTTCTACCTACAAAACAGTAATACAACAATGTGGAACAGGATAAAAAACTTTCTAAATTGATAGAGAAAATTTCTTTCTGATCTAATCTGAACCTTAAATGTTCCTGTCACGTTAAGGTTACTAACTGGTTTATGCTAAATTAACAGGGACATGTTGATCCTATTACTCTTCTGACTAGTGAGAAAAAATAAATTGAAAGAATTAAGATAATCCAATTTAAGAAAACATCTCCTAGTATCTGAAAAGATGCTCAACATCACTCATTATTAGAGAAATGCAAATCAAAACCACAATGAGGTACCATTACACACCAGTCAAGATGGCTGCTATCCAAAAGTCTACAAGCAATAAATGCTGGAGAGGGTGTGGAGAAAAGGGAACCCTCTTACACTGTTGGTGGGAATGCAAACTAGTACAGCCACTATGGAAAACAGTGTGGAGATTTCTTAAAAAACTGGAAATAGAACTGCCATATGACCCAGCAATCCCACTTCTGGGCATACACACTGAGGAAACCAGATCTGAAAGAGACACATGCACCCCAATGTTCATCGCAGCACTGTTTATAATAGCCAGGACATGGAAGCAACATAGATGCCCATCAGCAGATGAATGGATAAGGAAGCTGTGGTACATATACACCATGGAATATTACTCAGCCATTAAAAAGAATTCATTTGAAAGAAAAAAAAAAAAAAAAGAATTCATTTGAATCAGTTCTAATGAGATGGATGAAACTGGAGCCCATTATACAGAGTGAAGTAAGCCAGAAAGATAAAGAACATTACAGCATACTAACACATATATATGGAATTTAAGAAAGATGGTAACAATAACCCTATATGCAAAACAGAAAAAGAGACACAGAAGTACAGAACAGACTTCTGAACTCTGTGGGAGAATGTGAGGGTGGGATGTTTCAAAAGAACAGCATGTATATTATCTATGGTGAAACAGGTCACCAGCCCAGGTGGGATGCGTGAGACAAGTGCTCGGGCCTGGTGCACTGGGAAGACCCAGAGGAATCGGGTGGAGAGGGAGGTGGGAGGGGGGATCGGGATGGGGAATACATGTAACTCCATGGCTGATTCATGTCAATGTATGACAAAACCCACTGAAATGCTGTGAAGTAATTAGCCTCCAACTAATAAAAAAAAAAAAAAAGAAAAGAAAACATTTAATAAGGACCAGTTGTATGTTAGTGTAAAGATGAAAAACAGCTTAAAAGAAACTCAATGGTTAGAATTTGACTAATGTAAGATACATAAAATATTTAAGGATTATTATGATAAAAGGAATGCAGAGATACATAAATGGGATAACTACATGTTTATAAGTAGGTAAAGGAAAAAGAATTTCTAATGTAATTAAATGATGCATTTCAGAGGGATGGCAAATTAGGTGGTGTTTGACGATGGGCATATTTTGATAGAAATTTCAGGCAGGAATGGAAGAAGCGAAAGCAGCACATATACAGCGGACAAGGGACAGTACATACAAATACACTAACATGGAGTTTCTTTGCAAAGCAGTAGAGTCTCAGGATGCAAATGCAGATTACAATGGGAGTATTAATGGAGAGCTACTTAGGATTTCCCACTTGACTGGAGTTAACTTAGGTCCACATATATTGATATTTTAACTATAATCAATGTGCTTTAGCAATGTTCATCTAGTGGCCTAAAGTACTCATTTGTGAAGTCTGGTGCCCAGCATATATTCAGTTAGCAATAGATGGCATCCATGTTGTTGTCACTGTTGGTGCAAACTTTTTTGGAGCTCACTCCAATAAACTACATGTGAAGGGATTAGAGTTTCATGACTTATCAAAGTAAAGGTTGAAACAGTAAGAAGATGACAGTGAGAAAGAAGGATGACAGAATATGACACTCTAATATGCCACTCTGGCCTAAGAATTTATTTTAAGCTGAAGGTATTGAGATGAAGCAGATACAAGAAAAGCCTTCTCCCATCTCCCTAAAAGCAGGCCCTAAATTTACAAAGGAGTCCCTTCCCCTTTCTCTACCAGGAAGGACAAAGGTTAATCCCTGGAGACAACTATAGCTCCTTATCAACTGCGAAGGTACCTGCTAAATTCTATCTGCATGGTAAACTTTCTTTTTCCTGGTCACCTCCACATAACTGACTTTCCCTCAGTACTTTTCTTTCTGTCTTTAACCAAAGCTGGTACTTAAGCCTGAGATCTAAGCCACTTCTGAGTGTTCTTTTTTCTTCCTGAGTATCTCCCATGTATACATGAGGTATACATGGTAATAGATTTGGTTTTCTCTTGTTATTCTCTTTTATTACAGGGACCTCAACCAAAGAGGGACTCAGAACAGTAAAGGGAAAATTGTATTTTCTTCCCCTACACAAGCTAAAACATTTCATAAGGAGGTTATTTTTCATTAGCAAATAATAAACAATAACAAAAAGCAGTGCTTAATTATTTTTACATAAGGAATATTATTTTAGAAGAATGTTAAAGGAATAAAAATGTAAGATTTCCTAAATTCATACTTTTAAGTATCACTGACACCATAGTGATCAAATCTTTGTGTCAGGCCCTTCTCTATGAAATAGGAATATGTCAGGGACTAAAACAGCTATTAAAAAAAATCATTTTCTGAAGTGCTTATGTCCTACTGGGGTCCTGGCAAAAGACAAACAAATGTAACACAAAATAAATAAGTTATATAGCATGTTTTAAGTGATAAAGGAGAAAAAATTTAAAGAGGAAAGGGTGATAGTGAGTGTGGATAATTGAGAGGGGATGGTGAGAAAACCACCATACTCTCAAATAGGACAGTCAGGAAGACTTGAAGAAAAGGGGACAATTTATCGCTTGATGATTACTTCCACTATTTTTTCTGTAAAATCTAATTCTCAATAGCTGAGATACTCAAATAACTTCTCTAAGTAGTGACAGATTTCGAAAAACATAGTACATGTAACAAAAAGCATGTCTGGTTTAGAGTCTAACTTTGACTCTATATCCTAGACACTTATAGAATATATCTGAAGATGGTGACAACAATAAGAGACCAAACTGGTTACTATAATATGTAGTGTCAGTGGCTGCAACTCTACTTATTTGCAACCAGTCCTTAAAATCTAATTGAGTCACCACGGAGCATACAATAAATAAAATGAATTATATCCCTAAATTACAGTTCCACAAAGAAGTTCAAAGAAAGTCACAATCAATTTATGAAGAAGAAACACATAACTTGTTAGCAGCTTTCTTTAATATTAAAGATATGTGAAGTACTGTAAGCAGTGAAGAAAAAACCTCACAAGCTTACATTATACCTTCAGAGAGAAATCATAACATTATTTGCCACAGGATAACAGTATTCCATTCAGAACCAAATTTCAGAAATTAAGAATTTATTACCATTTTATATGTCATTGTGTGCTACTATTGTTATATTTTTAAAGATAATCTTATTTTTTATAAATACCTATTGAAATACTTATGTGTAAATGAAATGATATTGGTAAATTATTTCAAAAGTATCCAACAGCAGGTGAAGAGTACTGGGCAGGAGAATAGATGGAACATGATGGGTTATGAAGTGGCAATTAAGTTTGGTGATGAGTACATAAGGGGTAACATATTCTTCCCTCAAAAATCTGTATAAAGAAAAAGCTAGAGAAAAGAGGCACATTTTAAAACAGATAATAATCTTCAGTAACCTCTAATACTAAGCCTCAGAGACAGTATTTTGTAAAGTCAATCTATGACAGTATGTGCCACTGACCATTTTCGGTGGAAAGGGAAGGCAATAAGACAGTAGCAGTTACTAATGTCAACTCTGCTACTGACAGAACTGCACTCCAATTGCACTTTCAATTTTGTGGCAGACTGTTCCTGGCATTCTAATACAATGTTTTCTAGAGTTTTTAATGATCTTATGAGCTAAATTAAATTTACCATTTAATCTCTTCTGAATAAATTAAATTTACCAATGCTAGGATGCTCATTAAAACTGTTTTTATTTCTCTTCGGGCATTACATATTATTGCCATAGCAGTCTACAAAGTTGAAAAAATAATTTATGTGTGTGTATTTGGTATGGTAGGTACACTGAATTTTTTTTTAATCCATGCTAAAGCAGTCCTCACCCTAAAATACATATGCACATATATATATATATATGTGCATGTGTGTATGTACATAGTGGAGGAACATGAGAAAAAAGGGAACATATATTTAGATTAACAAATTAACTCTTACTAAATATTAAATTTCTGACTGACGTGTAAACAGGATTCAAGTTCATAATATTGATGCTTAGAACATGCACTTACCACTTGTCCATTGTGTGGGTTTTTATGAGCATATGGTGGTCCACGGATGTGATTCCACATCTGGCCAGAAGTCATAGCAAAGACTATACACTGAAAAGACAGGGTACAGTGTTATACCATGCAAACTAGGAAATGAGGGAGCACTGCATTCTTTAAAAAATGGTCATGAAACTACTTTCAAATACCATGTATCAGCTCATCTGTTAAAAGCATTTTCATTTACTAATTATGGGGCCTTTGCTAAGTAACTTATTCTTCTGATGTCAGATTTGGTATCTATAAAATGGTGATACCAACTATGCTTAAGACATATATTAATGACTAAATTGGATAACATATATAAAGCATCTGGCATGGTGACTGATGATCTCATATGTCCTAACCAGAGGTAAAGCATAGTTAAAAGCATAGATGAAACATGATGATTTTGGATAGAGCCAGGAATAATTCACAGAAACCACATTACTGCTAGATCTAGCAAGAAAGGCTGTATTTGGAAAACTAATCTTAAAAATCTGAGGCATTATGGAGAGGGTAGAGGAGAGTATAAACCGCAAGTCACATATATAAATCTCTACAACTCAAATGTAAGCATGTTTTGTTTAAATCATCTATGCTTAAATTTACAAACTTGGGCATCTTTAGACTAAAGTGTGTCTTCAGGTTAAAACACTTCCGAATGTCTTAGAACTTGCCCAGCTCACTCTTTTTGAGCTGCCTGCCTCTGGCAGGTAGCAGAGATGTATCGAAAAAGATTCAAGGTCAGACTAAGCAATGTGGCTAAGGATCTAAACATGTCAGATCTGCACAATTTGTAAAGGAGACAAGAGGAAACAGGAAAAGGGGAAACAGCAGGATAGGAAAAATACAGAGAGGTTTTAAACCCAGAGAAGAAATCCAGATTCTGTTTCCTAAATCCTGGCAACCACTGCATTTCAGAAGAAAATGAAAATGATACAGCAAGATTATAGAGATTAATATGAATCCTTTCCCTATTTTCTTGGTAATAATTCTGAACTTAACACAAACTTCTTAAAAGCCAGATGTGACCTCCAGACTTTGCCTGGATTGAGATATTTTCTGAAAGTCAAGATTTTACAGAATACTTGCACTTTAAACTTAGAAGATGCACTAGAATACTACACCCAGAGTGACATAGAGAATGATGTACCATCTAAAACATCATATAAAGGTGGGAAATTTTTATATGAGAAAAATAAATTATATCTCTTGTTTACAGAGGATCATGTCAGTGATTTAAAGAATATATGAAAGTTGAATATCCTGTAGATTATAATATAGTAGTAGTGTGAAAGGCCGAGTATATGTTAAAATCCAGGGAAAGATGTACCTAGTGAATAAACACATTTATACTATAAGCAAATGACATTTTTGTTTTTAGTAGACACTCTTAAGATTAGAGTTCTGAATTTTTGAGGATCAAACCCTCATAGTCACTAAATCAGCACTAAAACTGGATGTATTTCTGGTTGTACTTTTACCCACCTATATTCCTTCTCTTTTACTGCTTCAACTGATATTCCTATTTCTAACTGTGGTGGAAAAATGCATGATCAAGTCTGTATTTTAGAAGGATGGTACTAGCCACACTGTGGAGAACAGACTGGGGAAAAGAGTAACTTGAGGCACAGAAATCAGTTTGGAGGCTGAGACACAAAACTGTTTGTGAAACTATACAGTGGCCAATTCCATGCGGATTGTTGTTCCTTGTTCAGTCGCTAATTCCTGTCCAATTCTTAGCCATGAACTGTAACACACTAGGCTTCCCTGTCTTTCACTATCTCCCAGAGTTTGCTCAAATCCAAGTCCATTGTCATGTCACCCTCTCTCATCCCCTTCTCCTCCTGCCCTCAATCTTTCCCAGCATCAAGGTCTTTTCCAATGAGTCAGTTCTTCCCATCAGGTGGCCAAAGTATTGGACCTTCGGCTTCGGCATCAGTCCTTCCAATCAATACTCAGGGTTGATTTCCTAGGATTGACTGGTTTAATCTCCTTGCTGGCAAAGAGACTCGAGAGTTTTTCCAGCACCACAATTCAGAAGCATCAATTCTTTGGCACTCAGCTTTCCTTATGGTTCAACTCTCATATCCATACATGACTACTGGGAAAACCATAGCTTTGTTTATACGGACCTTTGTTGGTGAAGTGGTGTCTCTGCTTTTTAGTATACTGTCTAGGTTTGTTGGGGCTTTTCTTCCAAGAAGCAAGCTTCTTTTAATTTCATGGCTGCAGTCACCATTCACAGTGATTTTAAAGCACAAAAAATAAAATCTGTCACTGTCTTTTTCATCCAAAGTCTGTCCACTTTTCATTCATCTATTTGTCATGAAGTGATGGGACCAGACACCAGGATCTTTGTTTTATGTATGTTGAATTTTAAGGCAGCTTTTTTCAGTCTCCTCTTTCACCTTCATCAAGAGGCTCTTTAGGTCCTCTTTGCTTTCTGCCATTACAATGATATCATCTGTATATCTGACGTTATTGATATTTCTCCTGCCATCTTGATTCCAGCTTAAGTCATCCGGACTGGCATTTTGCGTGACGTACTGTGCATGTAAGTTAAATATGCAAGGTGACAATATACAGCCTTGACGTACTCCTTTCCCAATCTGGAACCAGTCCATTGTTCCACGTCCAGTTCTAACTATTGCTTCTCATCCTGTATACAGGCTTCTCAGGAGACAGGTCAGATGGTCTGGTATTCCCACCTCTTTAAGAATTTTCCACAGTTTGTTGTGATCCACACAAAAGCTTTAGTGTAGTCAATGAAGCAGAAGTAGATATTTTTCTGGAATTCCCTTGCTTTCTCTATGATCAAACGAATGCTAGCAATATGATCTCTGTTTCCTCTGCCTTTTCTAAATCCAGCTTGTACATCTGGAAGTTCTCAGTTCACATACTGCTGAAGCCTAGCATGAAGGATTTTGAGCATTAATTTGCTAGCATGTGAGATGAGTGCAATTGTGCGGTAGTTTGAGCATTCTTTGGCATTGGAATGAAAACTGACCTTTTCCAGTCCGGTGGCCGCTACTGAGTTTTCCAAATTTGCCAGCATATTGAGTGCAGCAATTTAAGAGCATCATCTTTTAGGATCTGAAATAGGTCATCTGGAATTTTATCACCTCCACTAGCTTTGTTCATAGTGATTCTTCCGAAGACCCACCTGACTTCACACCCCAGGATGTCTGGCTCTAGGCTTGTGACCACACCATCGTGGTTATCCAGGTCATTAAGATTTCTTTTGCATAGCTCTTTTGTGTATTCTTGCCACATATTCTTAATGTCTTCTGCTTCTGTTAGGTCCTTGCCATTTCTGTCCTTTATCATGCCCATCTCTACATGAAATGTTCCCTTGGTATCTCCATGGATACCATGGAGAACAGTGGTACCAATGGAACAATTCCATAGTAATGACAGAATTGAGAGATTTAGATAAACAGAAATATTTAAGAGATGGAATCAACAGACTTCATTGATTGACTGATGTGATAGAAAATAGTCAAAATTAACCTCTGGGTTGCTGATCTGAGGAACAATGTACAGTCAGTAGTGCCACCCAATGAGATAAAGAATAAGGAAGAAGCTTGTGAGGGTAAAAAGGAACAAAGTTACACAGATTTGGAGTTGAGTTTTTAAATTTTTTTTTAACAATAGGTCTTTGTTGGTAATTTATTTTAAATATAGCAGTGTGTACATGTCAATTCTCAATGGCCAATCTATCCCTCCCCACAAGCCCTTCTCCCCAGTAACTGTTTTTTTCAACATGTTTCCAAAATAAGTTCATTTGTGTCATTTTTTTTTAAGATCCTGTATGTAAGTGATACCATATATTTCTGTCTTCGATTAGTACAATAATGACCAGGTCCATCCATGTTGTAGGCAGTGGCTACATCTCCATCTTGTTAATGCCACACCTGCCTTAGACTCCTACGGAGCCAACCTCTTTCTATGTGGGGTCTACATATGGTTTTCTATGAAGCCTTTCCAGCCTAATTTATTCATTTGACAATTATTTACTGGACAGTAGAAATATAGCAATGAATAAGGTAAAAATAATCCCGGCCCTTAGGTGAAGATCCTCAGTAAGTGACATGTGCCCTGAGTCATAAAAAATAAGTAGGCATTCCTCCTTCACTCATTCAACGTTTATATACCAAGAACCGACTACATATTCAAGAGGGCATCCCAGGTGGCTCAAATGGTAAAGAATCTGCCTGCAATGCAGAAGACCGGGGTGTGATTCCTAGGTATGTTTAAGAAGCTGAGAATAAAACAAAGAACAAAAATACAAGGGAGACACTATCCTCATGGAGCTTGCATTCTACAGGGAGAAAATAGTTTAAAAAATTAAGTAATTAAATTATATGATGAAAGTGTTAGTCGCTCAGTCATTCTTTGCAACCCCATGGACTGCAGCCTGCCAGGCTCCTCTGTTGATGGGATTCTCTAGCCAAGAATACTGGAGTGGGTAGCCATTTCCTTCTCTGGGGGAGTTTTCCCTGACCAAGGGACTAAACCTGAGTCTCCTGCATTGCAGGCAGATTCTTTACCATTTAAGCTACTAGGGGAACAATCCCCAAATAATTAGAGACGATGATAAATGAAGAACAGCAAGGAAGGAGAAAAGAAGTCATGAAAGGACTGCAGTACTTAGGAGTGGTCAGCAGGGGCCTCTCCAAGACAGTGGAGTTCTCAGCAGACATCTAAAGATGTTGGCAAGCCAGGAAAATACTCGGGAAAAGAGGGAAGAGCCATGAGCCAGCCTGTGTTGAAGGAGAATATCTGGCGTATTAAGAAACAGTAAAGAAGCCAAGAGGACTGAAGGACAGTTGCTGAGGAGAAGAGAAACGGATAAGGTTGGTTAGTAGCGCAAGGCCAGATCCCAGAGCCCCTGGGTTGGAATCTGGAAAATTAACCATATGGTGTGTAAAGGTGGAGGCTGGGATACAGTTCAAAAGCTATTGCAAGAAGAGGACTGTGAAATAATTAGACCTTAAAGGTGGTAAGTATGATGAGAAGTTGTTGGAATCTAGATGTGTTTTGAAGGAAGAACCAAAAGGATTTTCTGATACTAGATGTGGGGTACAGGAGGAAAGAAGTGGTGAGGAAAGACTGAGATTTTTGACTTGAACAACTGAAAAACTAAAGTTGCCATTAACTTGAGAAATCAAAGGTGTGGGAGAATTAGGTTTGGGGACGGAGATTAGGAGTCTGTTTTGAGACACCTGGTAGACTTCCAGGTAGTGATGTAGGATGAGCAAGTTGGATTTATCAGTCTGGAGTTTACAGGGAAGATCTGGCCCCAAGATAAAATTTAGGACTCAATAATAGACAGGATTTCCTGAAGAGGGCACAGCAACCCACTCTATTATTCTTGCCTGGAGAATCCCATGGACATAGAGTCTGGTGGGCTACAGTCCACAGGGTCACAAAGAGTTGGACACAACTGAAGCGACTTAACATGCACACAATAGACAGTCTTTAAAGCTGGACACCAATTAAGTAAATATAGATAGGATGACCAAGATCTGAAGACCCTCCAAAGTAGGAAGTGAAGGAGATAAAAAATGAGTGAGCAAAGATGATTAAGAAGTAGCAGTGAGAGAAGTGTGGCCCCCTGGAACACAAGAAAGTGGTTGTGGACGAAGAGATAAGTTGTGTAGATACTCAAGCAAGACCAGTGATGTGAACTAAACCCAGAACTAATCTCTGAATTTATTTCCCTGGAAAATATTTGTGCCCTGCTGCTGCTAAGTCGCTTCAGTCGTGTCCGACTCTGTGCGACCCCACAGATGGCAGCCCACCAGGCTCCCCTGGCTCTGGGGTTCTCCAGGCAAGAACACTGGAGTGGGTTGCCATTTCCTTCTCCAATGCATGAAAGTGAAAAGTGAAGTCGCTCAGTTGTGTCCGACTCTTAGCGACCCCATGGACTGCAGCCTACCAGGCTCCTCCGTCCATGGGATTTTCCAGGCGAGAGTATTGGAGTGGGTTGCCATTGCCTTCTCGGATTTGTGCCCTAGACTAGAGCATTTTCAATGGAACAGTGAGTGAGACAAAAGCCTTATGAGAAAAGAAGGAAATGATGTAGACAATTGTTTCAAGGAGTTTTGCTATAAAAGGGATTAGGTAAATCAGACAATTTCTGGAAGGGAAAACAGCATTATGTCCCTTCAGGATGAATAAGGAGATGTGTGCCTTGCTAACGAGAAAGGTTCAGTAATAAAAGAAAAAATAAGGATGACAAAGAAGAGGGCAGATTGTCGGTGCACTGTCACTGAATCACAGAGCAGGAATGAGACCGAGTACACAAGTGCGCATGTTAGTCTCAGAAAAGAGTAGAAACGGTTCAAGTAACAGAACAGACTCCAAGGGGCCATGCATAGAGTGGGGTGGTGGAAAGAGATCTGGGTACTTAAACAAGATAAAAAGAAATCTTCATTTTCACTGTCTTGTACGTATGCAGTTGACAGATCACAATAGTTTCAATAGCACCTGTTTGATACTCTTTAACATTTTCATATTACAACAGTTACAGTGGATATCTCAAAACATATTTATACTCAACTACTTCAAAACTGTGGTAGTTATTAGATCCACACTAGGTTTGGTGATTTAATGCATTAATAAGGAAAGGTATAAACTACAGTATTACAAATGTTACATACACATGAGAAAATGCTCAAATTTTAAAATGAGAAGTTAAAATTAAATAGCAGGAGCTGTATTATGTATGGTTTGTTATGGAAGCTTTTAAAAATTCATCTTAATACATGATTTATTCAAGATTCTAAGAAATGGTTCAATAAAACAAAAGCAGGCTTAAACATGGTCTACTTGCTTAATCATCTGAAGTAGTGACAGATGTATTTACAGTATTCATAATTACACACAGAGCTATGGGCACTTCTCACAACATAACAAAATACTAAATAAACTTTGACAGTGCAAAATGGCCTAGATTTACTAAAATTCTTTCTCTAAAGTATAAATGGTATTTCTTATTTTTTTACTTTAATAATTGAAATGTCCAGCACTCCACCACTCTAATTTGGAAATTTAAATTTTTATAATTAAACTACAAGTTTACTCTTGTATCTTATTTACTAAAATATTCATGCAATAAAGGACATGATTTAAAGGGTACAGCTTAATTGAATTTTAACATGAACACACCATTATAACTAACACTGAGATCTAGTAGAATACTATTAAAAAAGAGTCCACTGGCGCCTTTTCCTAATTATTTACCTCTATAGACCTCTGAATGGGTAAGAAAATTTTCTTGAAAATGCTGCATCATAGATTATGTGTATACCAGGCTTTAGTAACTTAACGACCATCTGTATCTCTCTTTAGAACAATGTCTCTTCTGACCCTCTGCCTGGTTTCTCTTTTTTTTTTTTGTAAGCATATTTCACAGTTTGTTTATTCATTCACCTGTTTATGGACACTATATTGTTTCTTTCAAAGAGGTATATTTGTGAATAAAACTCCTATGAATATGCCTTTGTATGTACACACATTTTCATTTCTTTTTGGTAAGTAACCAGAAGTGAAACTGAAGAAAGATACCATTTAACATTTCCACCAGTAATACATGAAGACTCATTTTCCTGCATATCTGTCCTAATCCTAATGTTGCCTTTCTTTGAAATTTGGGCATATTTAATGGGATTCTATTGGTAACTACTTTGGTTTTAATTTACATGTCCCAAATGACTAAAGATGTAAGCATCTTTAAATGTTTCTTGGGACCATTTCTATATCTTCTTTTATGAAGTGTCTGTTCAAATCATTCACCCATTTCTCTCTGCCTATTTTTCATATTTATTTGTTGTTTTTGCTATTGAGCTGTGTGAGTTTTTATCTATTCTGGATTGTTGTTCAGTCGCCCGGTCGTATCCAACTCTTTGCGACCCCATGGACCACAGCGTGCCAATGCCTTATTCTGGGTGTCAATCCCTTAACAGACACATGGTTTGCAGATATTTTCTCCCATTCAGATGATCTTTTCATTTTGTCAGTGGTTTCCTTTGCTCTGCAGAAGCTTCTTGGTTTGATGTAGACCCACTTATTTTTGCTTGTTTTGTGTTGGCATTTTATGTCAAATACAAAAAATTATCACCAAGAACAACGTCAAACCTATGTTTTCTTCTGGGAGTTTTGCAGTTTCAGGTCTTGCATTCAAATCTTTTCTCCATTTTGGGTTACTTTTTGTGTGTGGCTAAGGTAGGGATCTGGTTTTATTCCTCTGCATGTGGCTATCCAGTTTTTCCAACACCATTTATTGATGAGACTGTCCTTTCCCCAAAGCCTAATCTTGGCTCCTTTGTCATAAATTAACTGACCACATATGTGTGTGTATTTTTGTGCTGTCTATTCAGCTCCATTGATCTGTATGTCTGTTTGTAAGTTCAGCACCTTTGTATTTTGTTTAATACAGTTTTGTAATAAAGTTTGAAATCAGGGCACGTGATGCCTCCAACTTTGCTTTTAAGACTGCTTTGTCTATTCAGCATCTTCTGTGGATCCATACAGACTTTAGGATTGTTTCTTCTATTTCTGTGAAAAGTGCTTCTGGAATTTTGATAGTGACTGCGCTGAATCTGTAGACTGCTTTGGGCAGTATAATATTTGGCAGTAAACATTTTAACAATACCAATGCTTCCAATCTATGTGCAAGGTATAACTTTCCCTTTGCTTGTGTTCTTTTCAATTTCTTTCATCAGTGTCTTAGTAGTTACTTGTGTACAGGTCTTTAAACTCCTTGGTTAAACTTATTCCTAAGTTATTTCATTCTTTTTGATGACTTGTGAATGAAATTGGTTTTCATAGTTTGATATTAGTATATGGAAGTGCCACATTGTTCTGTATACTGATTTTTTTTTTATCCTGCAACTTTACTGAATTCATTTATTAATTCTAGGAGTAAGAGTCAGACACAATTGAGCAACTAACACTTTCACCCCTAGAGGAGGAAATGGCAGCCCACTTCAGTATTCTTCCCTGGAGAATTCTAGGCAGAGCAGCCTGATGGGTTCCATAGTGTTGCAAGAAGTCGGACAACACTGAGTGACTAACACTTTCACTTTCATATACAGTATTATGTTGTCTGAACAAGTGACAGTTTTACTTCTTCCTTTCTGATTTGGATGTCCTCCTTCTTGCATAACTGCTCTCACTCGGACAGTGAATATGTCAAAAGCGCTGAAAGTGGACATCCTTGCCTTCTTCCTGATCTTAGAGGAAAAGCTTTCAGCTTTGTACCACTGAATACCATGTTAGCTGTGGGATCACTCCATGTACTGGATATTCACACTGAGGCTTATTTGTAACTTTATAATAAGCAAAAAACTCAGACAAGCACATTCAAATGCAAAAAAAAAAAAAATGCTAAGTCCATCTGAGTAACTTTTAAATGTCTGAGTTTATATAGGCCATTACCTCTCCTCACTAAAGAAAATTAAATGCTAAATGTATTAAGAAAAGTATACCCTATTAAGATATTAACTCATTTCATTATATTGCTGTCGTACTCCCAACATGAACAAAATTATACATTTGGCTATATACAAAAATTACCTATAAACAGACATGAGTGAGTGAAGTTGCTGAGCCATGTCTGACTCTTTGTGACCCCATGGACTGTAGCCTACCACTCCTCTGTCCATGGGATTTTACAGGCAAGAATCCTGGAGTGGGTTGTCATTTCCTTCTCCAGGAGATCTTCCTGACCTAGGGATTGAACCCGGGTCTCCTGCATTGTAGGCAGATGCTTTACCGTCTGAGCCACCAGTGAAGTCCATAAACAGACATACGTATCTTCAAATGGTCAAATGATTCAACCCCCTGATGGGAAAAGCTGTTTGTTAGAAGTTACTTCACTGGAAACAAATATTAACAGCAATTATTTGCTTCTCACTTGTAAATACGCCACAGAGATAATATCTGTATGATATTACAAAGTATTAATGCATAATTTTATTCAAGAAAGAAAAAGGAGCTTATTCCACTGTTTGAAGTCAGAGCTGCCCTGTAGTTCAGAATGGTCACAAAAAACACATTTCTACTGATATACCATAATGTGTAGATACCAAAGAAACTTTCATAAATTGTTAACTGTATAATAATAAATATATTAATATTGAGCTTACATTTTTCACAGAACATAATTAAACCGATATAATGTGTTTGAGACAGAAGAAATATTATGGCATATGAATCATCCTACAATGCAGAGCACTGATGTTAAAAGGCAGAGAACAGCTTCTATCCTACTGAGATTTACTGTGATAATAAGGCTTGCGTTATTAGATCTTTTTAAATGATGTTTTATCTTTCATGATTTTAATTGTGGATTTTTAGGAGGTTTTTCTTTGTGTTTGAAATGGATGCAACTATTCATCACATTCATATTCCTGGTTTGAAATGACAGTCATCTATGAGGAGTATTAGCCTGCCATAGGAGAATGCAATGGCAACCCACTCCAGTGTTCTTGCCTGGAAAATCCCAGGGACGGGGGAGCCTGGTGGGCTGCCGTCTATGGGGTCGCACAGAGTCGGCCACGACTGAAGCGCTTTAGCAGCAGCAGCCTGCCACAAAGCTCAGCATTAAGGGCCACAAAACACAACATTTTACACAACCATTCTACTTTAAACTCATCATGAAACAGGTACTCTGTAGGCTTTTTCAGCATCCTCCATCTTAAGGGGGTGGAGGAAGTCTGGAAAGCAGAGTGAAACCAAACCAGAACCAATGCTTGCTTTAGCTCCATAAAGAACCAACAGTACCTATTACATACATTAACTAGCATTTCCCCCCCTAGGAAGCATGAGACCAAGAACAACTTATGACTATTCCTTCACCTATTTTTTTTTTAAGCGCAAAACCAGGAAGCTATAATATCTATGTATGTTTCAACATTTGTATATATTACTTCCTCTATGCCAGGAAATTGCAAGCTTTGTCTTTATCCTACACCTTAAAGCACTATGAATAGAATTTCGCTCCCCAGCATACACTTGATTCTTAATCCCATGAGTCACATACAATAACATGAAATAATAATGAAAAAGAAAAAAAAAACTACCAGCCCTAGAATACAGTCTGCTCAGAACTAAGGACTCAGAGGTATTCTGGCACATGTGCAAAGGTAAGACACAACTGCTACTTGTAATGCATACTAGTTCTTTACTAAGACGTGAGCATGTGCATAGAATTTCTCTACCAAACTGTTTTTCTATTTTCCTTGTGCATACAGTTTTTACATTACAAAAATGCTCTGCTGTTGTACAGAGTTCATTACTATTTTTATTTTAAGAGCTTCATTTTACTGTGCAAGCCAAGGATTCCAGCATTTCTGCAAATCGGATAACAGCATTTTGCCAAAAATTATTTCAAAATATATCATTTCCAAAGAAGAACAAGATATTGGTTGTTTTAAATAAACAAATGGCTAGCAATCTGAGTAAATGGTTCAGCATTTTGTATGGTCTCTTAACTTTGTAAGGATATCCCAAAAATTGGATTAAAAAGGACTCAAATTGGGCAAATCCAGTTTTTTCATGTAAAATAGTTTTTCTTTATAAACAAAGAATCAAGTTTGGTGGTGGTAATGGTGACAGAAAATGGTAAAGGAGATTTAAATTATTTCTGACCTCACTGTTTAAGCTTCATAAGCCATCAGCAGATGAGGAAAAAAAAAACCCACAAGTCTGTTGAATTAGACATTTTATATTCAGAGTTTTCAAGCATATTGTTTGAAAACATGTCTGTTTTCTGCAGCCTTCACGGCTTCTGAAAGGCTGCCATTGGGGAGTAGATATACCTGCCAAGATTTCCTTCTCAAGAATGTGTCTGTGAATGTTAGAACATCTTCTGTTATGCCAAGCTCATTAGCTTTCAAGGATTCAAAGGAAAAAAAAAAATCTTTATGATGTAGCAGAGGGTGTGAGAGAATTGATCATTTAAGTACTAACATTTATTTGCCATATAAGTGTTCTTAGACATTTATTTAGAGTTGTAATGGCTCCCTGCATCCACTAATGACGCACGTGCCAGAGAACCCAACACTGTGAAAGGGCTTCCTTGGCAGCTCAACTGGTAAGGAACCCACCTGCAATGCAGGAGACCTGGTTAGATTCCTGGGCCAGGGAGATCCCCTGGAGGAGGGCATGGCAACCTACCCCAGTACTCCTGACTGGAGATCGAGGCAAGGATGTTCATGTCCAGGCTCACGGACAGACGAGCCTGGCAGGGTACAGTCCGTGGGGTCGCAAAGAGTCGGACGTGACTTAGCAACTCAGCACAGCACAAAGTCTGAAGTTAAATGTACACAGAATCCTATCCCAGGCGTGAGGGTCTGCAAAGTGAGCTTACTGAATCTGTTTCCTTGCTGTAAAATGAGGATCACAGAAATGCCTTTTCATAGTTATTATAAAGAATAAGCATAAGAAACATAACCCCCGAAGAAGGAAGAGGTGTCGTAATGTCCATTATTACATACAGTAATAACTCCACGTCTCTTCCTGAGGAGTGAAAGTTAATCACTTAGCCGTGTCCGACTCTCTTGTGACCCCATGGACTGTAGCCCACCAGGCTCATCCATGGAATTCTGCAGGCAAGAACACTGGAGTGGGTTGCCATTTCCTTCTCCAGGAGATCTTCCCGACCAGAGATCAAACCTGGGTCTCCCGCGTCGCGGCAGACTCTCTACTGACTGAGCCACGAGGGAAGCCACCTCTTCCTGAGGAGGGAGAACAGTGTAGGCAGGCTTATCATCTGGGTCTACTTCAGACACAGGGTTACATCCTAACTAGACCTAGTTTTTCAGTAGACTGAAACAGTGACAAAATTTGGTATAATAATGCTGGAAATACTAAAGGAATTTTAACTTTCCAACACTGAAAGAAGGGGTATATTTTTTTTCACCAAGACAGTGGGTGGCCTCACTGAATGAAGCAACCTGAAAATCAGACAGAGCAACGTCCAAAACACGTTCACACGTAATGACTGAGGTGACTGAGGTCACCCACTGGGTCCAGTTACAGTAACTGGAGTATAACTAATAAATCTCTAACTCGGTTATCAAAAAGCGAGAAAATACTAAGAAACTTTCCTTGAAAAATCTTCCTTATGCTAAAAAAATCCAAACTTCAAAATCTTATTTCTCTGTCTAACACAAAGCCATAGAGGATATGCTTGAATTTCAAGACACTAGCTATTATTGCACATGATGGGCACTTTAAGGTGAGTTGCCTGGGATGCTCACTTATCAGTCTGTCCTATTGTATCTAACTCAGTCATAAACTGGAGAAGGCAATGGCAACCCACTCCAATACTCTCACCTGGAAAATCCCATGGACAGAGGAGCCTGGTAGGCTGCAGTCCATGGGGTCGCTAAGAGTCAGACACGACTGAGCAACTACACTTTCACTTTCATGCATTGGAGAAGGAAATGGCAACCCACTCCAGTGTTCTTGCCTTGAGAATCCCAGGGACGGGGGAGCCTGGTGGGCTGCCGTCTATGGGGTTGCACAGAGTCGGACACGACTGAAGCGACTTAGCAGCAGCAGCAGTCGTAAACACCACTGTTTGCTGAAAAATGGAAGGATGATGGGCTACTGCACGAAGGTAAAACCAACAAACTGACACTTAGTTGTAAATATATATATATGTATACATATATATAAAATAGCTTCATTTTTTATATTCTGTTTATAAATGTTACTTTTAAGTATCATTTAAGTACCATTATTTTTCTTCTTCCTTTTGGGAAAGAGATTTTATTTTTAATCATCTAAATTGTTTACTGTGTAAAAATCCTAATGATTACTGGAGACTGACCTTGAATTCAGAACACTGTTCAACTCTAGTATTATTTTATTTTCCTCTGTAAATTGTGATAAAATTTTCAGGTAGACAGTCATATAGGCAAATCATAAATTAAGTAAATAGTAACATCTCTTTCTTTACACTTTTTTATTCCCTTCTCCATTCTTATGCTTTGACCAAGACCACAAGTAAAATGACGAAGAGCATCATGACTGTAGGCATCATTACTAAAATACTTGCTAGAGATTTTAAGATACTGTTAACCTAAAAAACATAAATGATGTCACACACTCTAGGAAGCCTGTCATGACTTTTCGTTACTCAAGATTAGGTGTCCTTTCTATGTAGTATGTAATCCTCTAATCCTGTGTGCTTACTTCCATCACAGCATGCAGAATATTACACGATTTATCTCTTGATTAGTATCCCTATGATGAATTACGATCTGGTGGGGTCTATGTCTTACCTTTATATCTCTGGTACCTAATAAATATCTGGCACATAGTAGAGACAAAAGAAAAGAGTTGCTGGAAAAAAAATAGCTGAGTGAGTACATTTCGAAGTGCTTCAGACTCTAAGAGTCTGTAAGTATTTTTAGTGTAATTAGTAAGAATGTGTTAACATACCAGAGACACCATGGCCCAACCAGTCTTGTTATAGATGAACTCCAAGTTGTTCCTTCTTAAATAGAGCAAACCGCCCACAAGTGACACCAACAAGGCTAAAGCAATGGTGCCAGAGTAGTTGGGTGGCCTGAAGACACGAATCTGCAACAATAAAAATGTTTTAAAAATATTAATTTTTTTCCTCTGATATTCTCGTCCTTCTGATCTTTAATACATGTAATTCAGAAAGGTACCACCTTACCTTTCATACCAGGCCTAACATTCCTTGTGTTCTTTATGAGTCAAAAACATATGCCTTAAAACATCATGGCTGTGTAACAAAACGTGCTCTTCTGGTGCGTTTAGGTGAATACAGTTAAATATATGCAAAACCTACTTCCATTCAACCCAGAGCTGTTCTGGTTCATGATGATGAACCAGATGATCATGATGATCCCGAACATGGGATCATCTGGTAAAAAGGAGAGGTGAGATGGGGGGACTACTACTTATATTATTTCAAATTGGAATTTTTTTAAACATTTTCTTTTAAACAACTTTATTGAGCTTTAATCCATATACCATACAATCCACCCACTGAAAGTGTACATTCCAGTGATTTTTTTTTTAAGCATATTCAGATAGGTGCAGCCATCACTACAGTCAGTATCAGAACATTTGAATCACTTTAAAAGGAAATCCCATTCTCGTTTGGCATCCACTCCCTTATTCCTCTCACCCTCCAGTCTTAAGCAACCACTAGTCAAACTACTTTCTGTCTCCACACATTTATTCTGCAATTTCATGTAACATGTAGTCTTTTGTAACTGGCTTCTTTCACTCAGTATGACGTTCTCAAGGCTCATCCTTGTTGTAAAATGTGCCGCTGCTTCATTCCTTTTCATGGCTGAGTATTTCCTTGTGTAGATATCACACTTTGCTTATCCATTAGCCAATTAATCAGTTGGATATTTGGATTGTTTGCACCTTATGGCTCTTATGAATAATGCTGCTGTAAACATTTTGCACAATTTCTTGTGTAGTATATGTTTTCTCTTCTCTTAGATATGTATACCGAGGAGTAGAATTGCTGGGTCACACAGAAACTCTATGCTTAATGGCTTGAAGAACTGTCAAAGTGGCTGCACTATTTTCCACTCCTATAAATGGTGTATGAGGATTCCTATTTCCCCAACTTACTTTATAAGGTGAGATACTTTACAAGGACAGAGAAACCAGCATGAAGGGGCTCCCACTAGTCATACCGTGAACAATTTTGGTACCAAAATATTTAAGCGTAGTACTAACAATCTCTGGAGGGAAAAAAAAATATAAGATTGTGTACCAATGGATGAATGAAATACAAAGAAGGGAGGACTCCTGCTTACAGTAAAATGCCAAGGATCAATCTGAAATATGGACAAAGTGCTAGAACTGGAACATCATCTTTGCAACCATCATGGTGAAATCTGGATCAGCTAAGAGTCATCAATGGATGCTAAATACTGACAAAATTTTGATGAGGAGTAGGATACCTGTGTGATCCTAAATGTCTCCACATAGGGAGCTTACTATTTAGGAAGGACAGGGTAGGCCAACTGACAAAACTAGAATATGTACAGAAGTTCAAACAGAAGTAGCGTATTAATGCGAGTCTGTTAACGTGATAACTGTATGGTCCTATATCTCTTAGGAAAGACAATTCACCTTAAAATGATTCAGAAAAATATGTGTGTGGGTACGTAAGTGTGTGTGTAGAGACAGGGTGAGGGATGGGTAAGAGAGTAAGAATGCCAAAGCAAAAGCCATAAGAAGTTAATGGTATGTGAATCCTGATGTATGGTATACATTGAGACTGGACTATTTTCATTTGTGGAACTACTTAAAGTTTGAAATTATTTCGAAATTTTTTTTTTTTTTTTTACAAATGTGGATCTGTCAACAACATGTAAGTGTGATAAACAGGTTAGAATCATTTCTGATTAAAACTGAGTATTTCTTATGAAGAACTAATAGTACTTTCCAATGTTACATTTAATATTTTGTACCAAATAAATGATATATTGTAGAGCTGAATATCTGCCTAAATATTTTCACCAAAAAAGATAAGAAGTAGTCACCAAAATATCATTAATACCTATATTATTTTATGTACAATGACAGTAGTATGAAAGACATCTGTCTCAAATGAGAAATATGCTTACATCAAATTAATATCTCTGTACTATATCTAAGGAAAATGTAATTTTAAAATAGCTGGTTATAATTGCTCACTGTAGAAAATTCTAGTGACATTAAGGGACAAAATAGCCATAGCCCTCCACACAGACATTAACTACCATCAACATTCTACACATCTCAGTAATATTTTGCTTTTCTAAATCTACTATAAATTCTGTTTTTCTATCCTACTTTTTCACTTGTTATCCTTTGAGCTTCTTTCTATGTCAAGTATTGTTGTAAACCACTGTTTGTCCAGACGGTGCACATTTAATTCATTTCTCATTTTTAGATATCTGATTTCTGAGTGATTTTCTTCTATTAAAATGTGTAATTTTTTTTTCCATAGTTAATGGTTGGGGGAGAAGGAAGGAAAGATTTATACTGTTAGAATTTATAGTCCTGAGAACAGCATATGTCATTTTCTCATATGGCTCATGAAAAGTGAGTCTTATCCCACTGTTATTTGCCCAAAAGATAGATAAAAATTATACACCTGGATTTTTAATTAGAGTGTCTTTGATTACTAAGACCACTGAGCAATATTCAGTACATTTTTTAGCCTCTGAAATTACTTTGTGCCTAACATGTATTCTTTAATGGTTCATTGATATTTTAAGAACCATTATTCCAAAAGCCATTTAAATTGACCTAACTCAAAGTTCAGCTTACAGCTATCAGATGCAGTTTTCCTAAAGCAGGAGAAATTGAGAAAAATCCTGTGGCCTTATTATAATGTTATACCAAACCAAGCTAATTAGCCTATTATTAAAACTGTGGGGAATAAAAACATACATGAACATCCGTTCTGTCAGCAATCCACTTTGCTAGTTGTTCAGCTGCAAATCCAATTCTTTGAAGGTCAAAAGTATCAGCTCTCTTGGGTCTGCCTTTTGGAGGAAAATGCATGAACGTAGGAGCGGAGTTAATGTTGAGCTGTAAAACATGAGATAAAAAGACTAAATCTAATATCCCGGCTTTTTTTCCTGCATGAATTTTGGAAAGACAGCATTATTATAAAAATCCAAGTGGCTTTCCAGAGCTTAACTACTGTTTTTATTCATCTTGATATACTGCTGAATAGAAAAGAACTTATGAATTAGGCCAAGTTTGCTGAACCTTCTCATATATCATTCATACTCTCAGCTGCATCATCTATTTCATTGGTCATTTCCTTCTTTATTTTCTAGAATTCTACAACTAAAGAATGAAATGATTCAAAGTGCAAAACAGAAATACTGTAATTTGGGAGTATACAGGTGATTTTCCCTTAAGCAGTTGTTAAAGAAAAAGGCTGGCATTTGATGAAAGATGTAAATTATTATGTAATTAATTTCAAGTATATTGACTTGTCCATCAATTTTTAAAATGTTTTCTGTTCAACTCCTCTGTTATTTCAACTGTCTCAAAATGGTTACATCTCATTAATTATTTTCTAAAGGCAAGCTTCATCTGAAAAGTATACTGAATGTACACTACCTTAGTATACCTAGTACAAATGGTGTTTATTAACAATAATCTAAAAACAAACATGAGGTTAATTTGCATTGGGGAGTAAACTGCAAAGCATGGATAGACACTAGATTCCTGCTGCCCAAGAATTATGAAAAATGCTTGAATTGAAAGGCAAGGAGCTTTTTGGCCCTGGCTTCTAATATTTAGTTCAACATTCCCCAACAATGAGAACAAAGAAATAAGTTCAAGTAACAACAAACATTAGATCAAGGTTCAAGGTAAAGATATAGCAGTACCAGCTGGGGAGTACATGTTACAGATATTTACAATTTTTACTAAATTGAACAAAACACAGTCACCAATTCCTTTCTCCCATTCCACACTTTATTCGTGTGTGTTTTCCTGATAGATGCACACAAGACAATTACAGCCAACATGACTGCTAGTGCAGATCTCCCTCTAACACATCACTGACTTGCTGGTCTGTTGTCAGACACTTAGCCTCAGTCATTACAAAGGAGTCACATACAATTTACTTTCTGAACAAGTCCCTAATAAGCCCAGGGCTGTCAAATTTCTACATGACATCATTTAACCTTATATACCCCCCTTAAATGATGTCACAAGGATGAGACGCTAATCCAAAGGACTCATGTCCAACTTCTTATAAGGATACCAGTCCTATTGAAATTTGTCAAGATTATATCATCATCATCACTGCTGACATTGAGTCCTTATATTCCAGGGACACTTCTAAGCAGTTCATGTGTTTTCTTTCATTTAGCTTCACAACAATCCAAAGAGAAATATATCATTTTTATCTGTTTCATACATGAAGACATTAAGGTATAGAGAGGTTACGTCCCTTGTCCAAGAATACAAAGTTAGTATATGGAGATGACAAAATATGTACATAAAATTTGAGCTCAACTGTCTGGCTCCCTGATCCCTGCTGTTAACCTGCAGTGATTAATTTTTTGTGTTTACCAGTACTTGATCATGCCTTTCAAATGTACAACTCCTAGCAGTACCCAGCATGGATTAGTTTGGGTATCCTTGTCTCTTATTTTTCTCATACTGTCTGACCCAGTTCTTTACCAGGTCATGGGAACGCATTTAGACTCAAGCTAATTTTAAGTGGACCACATAGTGAATATTTTTGCTTGCTTTCAGACTGATAATTCATTCTTCTTTGCTGATTTCTAGCTTCATCCTAATGACATCATTTAACCTTAATTACCCCCCTTAAAGGGCTTCCCTTATGGCTCAGCTAGTAAAGAATCCGCCTTCAATGCAGGAGACCTGGGTTTGATCCCTGGGTTGGGAAGATGCCCTGGAGGAGGGAATGGCTACCCATGCCAGTATTCTGGCCTGGAGAATTCCATGGACTGTATGGTCCATTGGGTCGCAAAGAGTCAGACATGACAGTGACTTTCACTCACACTCGCCCCCCTTAAAGGCCTTTTATCCCCCTAAAACAGCTTAACGGTTAAGTAAAACTTTATTGTTGATATTTAGTTGCTAAGCCGTACCCAACTCTTTTGCAACCCTGTGGATTGTAGCCCACCAGGCCCCTCTGTCCATGGGATTCTCCAGGCAAAAATGGTGGAGTGAGTTGCCATTCATCCTCCAGTGGATCTTCCTGACCTAGGGACTGAACCTTTGTCTCCTGCAATGCTGGCAGATTCTTTACCATCGAGCTACCAGGAGAGCCCCATGTAAAACTTAACTTGAGTCTTATATAAAATTTCACAAATTTATGCAAAATACCACCCAAAGCACATACAATTAAATATCACAATAATGTATGTAAACTGCCATTGTATGATGGAAAAAGAAAAAACATATTTCCTCTATGATGGAAAAGCTAAAATGTGTTTATTCACTAATGGAAAAAACTGTACTGATAAAGATAATATTAACTGTAATTATTTTAATCATATTACAGAATTTAGTAACTACCCATTGGAGTCACTGAACTGTGTTTTTATCTGGCACACAAAGATGTATCAACCATAACCAACTCTAATAAATATGCTATTAAAACAAAATATATTTCTCTTACCTGTTGAAAAATGTCTGTTCCCTCATCATAGTCCACTTTACTGAAGAAGAGTTTGTTACAAAAGGCAGATGAATAGCGCCAGGAGTTAGCCAATATTTGATATTCTTCATTAGCTAGTCTGATAAGGATAATGGGACAGAGTGGAAACATTATCAGTATTCAAAGATTAACAAAGCTATTAATAAAACAGGAATTCTGGGGCAAGAGTTACCCTGGCTTTAGTAAGGAATGCAAGCTAAGAGTAGATTTTATATTTTAAATGGATGTGGAAAAAAAAAGAATATTCCATGACACATAAAAATTATCTAATATTCAAATTTTTATCATTCATGAATAAAGGTTTCCTGCAACACAGTCACACTGATTCATTTACTTATTGCTGCAGCTATTAAGCTACATAAGGGCAGAGTTGAGGAGTTCAAGTAGAACGTGTGAGGGCAAAAATTTCATCCTGGCCCTTTGTACAAGAAGCACGACAACTCTTATTCTAGGGGATAAAATCATTTTGTGTCACTTCCTACATATATAACTTAAATCTTCTGATGATTTTTAGTAAAAAGCACAGAGCAATTTTTAAGAATTTTGCAATTCACTTTAACAGAGAAATAAAAATCATGGATATGTTTTAAAACTGTAAATATCAGTTATACTCCACCTTTAATGTATTCCATTTATCTAAAAATGCATTTACGCTTGCACCTAAAAGTAAGCAAAGATTTGAGTTGCTAAACCAAATGCCACAAACAAGCCCTCCTCTAAGAGCATATTTACTCTTATTTTTAATTCATTTCTATTGGACATTTTGTTGATACAACAGATACGGAAGCTCTGTTTTTTTTGATGTAGGCATGGAAGAGAAATAAGCAGAGGCTGGTTGCAAAAGGATGTAGGCACAGTCATGGAAAATGAAGCAACAGTGATTACTAAAACTTAAAAAAAGGAGAGGGAGCTTCTTCCATGTAGTTGACTCTTCCCAGGAGATATGGTGAGTCCCTCTCCCAAAGAAGTATAGACAGAAAAAGATCTAATCCTACAATCACAAAAAAACTTGGAGAGGAGTCAGCAGCAGATTAGTGGAAAAGTTTTGATGGACAAAATTACAATCTCCAAGAAGACGGCAGTGCAGAAGAACCTAGGAAAATACTGGATGAGAAGCGCAAAGCTGCTAGGTTGGAGGTTTCATCTTGCTAACAAGCCAGCCTGTTACTGTCTCGGGGGTGCTGGCAGAAGCCACAAGACTCGGGGTCAGAGACCTAAAGGACTTTATTCTTCATGTTTGTATGCACCAGTTCCCTGTGCCCCCAAGTTCACGGGATGACACAAGAGGCCCTTCCTGGATGCCCACACACGCAGCTGACTGGGTTACAGGACTGCACTACCAAGTTGGGGGACTTACTATTTTTCTAGTACATGACGACGAACTCTGTGCTTTGGGGAGACATAACGCCACTCCTTAAGGCTTGTCACTGCACACACAATCCTTTGCCTTCTTGGCATGCCCAGCAAGAACAGGCAGGATGATCAGAGGCCATGGTTGGCTGCTTTTCCCAACAGTAGTCATAAAAAAATAACAATGCCATATAAAAAGGAACAGATAAAGTGAGAGAGCACCCTAAAGAGGAAATATGATTTCTCAAATTAAATACGGACAGAGTTAAATAAAATTCACAGAACAAAAAGGACATAGGTAGACTATGTTGGGGGGAGAAAGGAGAAAGGGGCCTAGATATTTAATCCAATAAATCCAACTTTCAAACAGAAAGAGCTCCAGAAAGAGAAGAGACAAAGGAAGTATTTCTGGAAACATAATACAATTAAATGGACTAAGTATTCAAATTAAATTACTTCCCAGGTTCTGAATAAGTGGAATAAGAAAAGACCAACATGTTGTGATACTTTACAACACTATGGATAAAAAGAAGGTCCTAAAAACTTTCAGAGGAAAAAAGTATTTAACAAGGGCCAACAGTGAGATGCGGACTGGACTGGTTATTGGCAGCACTCGGCGCCTTCAGAACATGCCTTCAGAGTTTTGAGGGCGTGTTCTTTTCCATCTAAAATTGTACATCAAGCCAAACAACTAATGAACTTTGAAATAAACATGTTTGAAGAAATGTAAATAATGTGAAATTACCTTAAGATATAATTAGTAGAAAGGTACTAGGAATGGAAAAAAATGAGAAAACCTGAGAATATAATAGAGGAACTGTAAGGGAAAAAAAGGGATGACTAGGCAGGATATGGTGCAGGAGGAAAAGCAGAAGATGTGTAAGAAAGCTGTGATCCAACTACAAAGCTGTGAAATACAAATCAGAACAGGAATTTAATTGGACCTCAAGATAAAGAGGAGAATAGATTCGAAGCAAGCATTGTAATTAGAAAACGTTGGAAGATATCAAAGACTGTAGGGAGACATATTTGGTCCCACAATAGTAAGAGTGGTGACAACAAAATGAATATAAAAGGCAAGGTCTAAGTAAGAAGAAAATTAAAATGTATCATTATCTAGATTAATAGGTGATGGGAAAAATTAATTATTTTGAACATTTTCTTTTACATAAAAGTAGAGTTATAAGCAACAGCACTACACTGTAGAAAAGGAACCATACTAAAAACCTACTATTTTGCAACTGTTGTTATTTATGTCGAAACAATAAGTCAGCCTACAGACATAACGATGGTCTATCAACGACGACAGTGCTACCAATGATGACAATATAGAAATAGAGGTAACAGGATTTGGTGGGTAAGAGGGGAGGAGAGATTGTACTTGTTAGCCTTCAACTTACAGAATCAAGAGCTATCACTTATAGTTATGAATAAGTAATGGATGCTATTTACTGTTATAAATAATAAAATAAAATAATAATAAAAGAAAAAAGCTATAAAAATGATAAGAGGTGAGATGAGTTACATCCTCACTTGTTAGAGCCAGAAATGTAAAGATTAGGTGTACTGTATGAAATATACAAAAGTAACCTTCAGAGATTTTAAAAAAAAACCACAAAGGAAGAACAGATTGCCAATGGCTAACTGTGCAAACAGATGAATGCAAGGGCTAGAAGAGATAGTCTAGGCCCTTTTTTATTAAAAAGGAGCAGGAATATTGCTATGATTAAAATATATCTATTTAAGAGAGCTAAAAACAAAGCTTTGATCTTCAGTCATTCAGCATAAAGACCCATTTGAGATCATTTAGCATAAAGACCGTAAGGGCACGTTTTATGGTAAAACAGTGCAAAAAACCTACCACTGTAAACATCAGCCTGAAACTGCATTATGCTCAGTAGGCAGAAAGCTGTATTATATATATTTTGAATCTGTTCAATGAAATAGAAGCTTGTAAAGCTTTGGTGCTTAAATAACATTTAACATGAGCACATAACAGCAAAAAGTGAGCTCATCTCCAAGGTTCCAAGGTCTGCTTTCATGGAGCTGATGTTTTACTGAGGAGACATATAGTAAACAACCAACCAAATGAGAGAAAATCATTCAAAGCTAAAATATATACTGAGAGAAAAATTACACAGAATTGTATTACAGAAAACAATGGAAGATCTACTTAGATGACACAGTCATAAAAGCCTTCTCAGATGAAGGGACATTAATGCTCAAATTCCAAGGAAGGGAAAAATCCATCGCTGCTAGAGCTCAAGAAAGAACATCTCAGGGAGCAGGAGTAGCAGGCATGAGAGCCTAGAGAAAGAAAGAATTTAAGATGCTGATGAACCGAAGCTGTGATATAAATGAGAACATGCTCTCTGTTTAAACACTGCCTCACAGCTCCTCTTCCAATCCTAAATGAAAACAGTTAGGACCAACATGAGCTCTACAATCTGATATGATTTTTGTCACATGGGATATAATATTGGGGGCTTCCCTGGAGACTAAGCAGTAAAGAAGCCCCCTACCAATGCAGAAGATGAGGGTTCGATCCCTGGGTCGGGAAGATCCCCTGGAGAAGGAAATGGCAATTCACTCCAGTATTCTGGCCTAGAGAATCCCACGGACAGAGGAGCCTGGTGAGCTGCATGCAGTCCATGGGGCTGCAAAGAGTCAGACATGACAGAGCAACTAAACAACAACAAATTCCCAGTTATTTTCAAAGAAAATATACATCATACGGTGAATTGGCACTGATGATTAAGTGGGCCTGAACATGTCTGCAGACTGATAAATCTTAAGAAAACAGTGCTCCCATTAAAAAACATATTATTATTAAAAGGATGGCATCACAATTAATAAAACAGGTTATTTTTATACAAAGGAACATTTTACACAAAAACATATTTTAAATTTTCAAACAAAACAGGGAAATGGAAAATTTTCAAAAACTGGCATTCTTACAGTGATGATACTTTAATAATGAAAACGTTTCATTTTGAAAAACAGGAAGAGAACAATCAAATTTTCGTACTCAACATCTGTGTATAATGTCTTATGGAATGATATGACTAGGATAACTTTTCGCTCATCATGTTATAACCTACTGCAGACCTGTTAGATTCTATTAGGTATACATTCATTCACTCCACAAATATATTTTAGTGCCAACAATGTGTCAGGTAATGAAGGACTGAAAAATAAATGGAAGGGTCCTGACCTCAAGAAGAATACATTCCATGAGAAAAAGATGCCTCATCCAAGTATACACAAAATGTCAGATAATTAGAAATACTCTGAAAAAAATAAAAGGAGATGTGGTAAGTGGTATTGAGAAGCCAAAGAAGATGGATTCATTTTGCCTTCAAACTCTGTTTTCCACACTGTCCATGTTCTCAGTTTAATTTCCAATAATCAACTGTAGATTCTATCCTCTGTTCCAAAGTCCAAGATAACTGCCTATAAACGAAGACCTTAGGCAGAATAGAACACAACATTTCCCATCCCCTGGCCACAATTTACACCTGCCATCTATGTCCATATGAACATACCACATACTCAAAGGGTTTCTCTGTTGTATAACACCCCACATTCATTCTTTAAGCTTTAAAGTATTAAATCCTTTGCTTAAAATGTCCTATCTTCTTTCAAAAAGCTTGCTCCAAAATGAGCCCCCTTCAGAAGCCACTTCAAATCTCTACAGTTTCTCAGCTACCATGCAACACTATTTATTTTATGTACATATTGTTCTGTTTATTCATATTATGTTTATGCATTGACTATTTGGTGGCTAACACCTACTCCAGAATAGGCATTTAAGGTTTGATGATGAATAATATAATTTCCTAAAGAGTTTGTGTATATTTACAATACAGACACAACCCCACACCCCCTAAGTAACTCTAAATTAGAGATTGTGAATTCTGGAGAGTCTGACTAAAAGCCTGCTTAGTCAGATTTATGTCACAGATCAATGTCCCCTTTTGAGGTCCATCTGCTTCACTGTACTTTAGAATGAAAAAAAGAAATAACTTACACCTATATGCCATCACAAATATATGCTATTCAAAGGAATAATGGTCTTGACTTGAAAGATTATAATGACTAAAACATCTCCTAATATCATGTTCCTAATATCAATTCCACATGCAATACAGAATGTACATCTTAATCATCAATGATACGTATTCAGTGTTTTCCTGTGTCCTGCAAATGATTAAAAAGTATACATCAGCCTCCACCTCTAAGATGCTTGTTAGAGAATAGAATAGACACACACTAACATATAAATGAGACACATATACTGAAAAAACTGCAGACTACAGGTGCTACACAGCATATAAAGAAAGAAATCACAGTGAGAGAGAGCAGCTGGACAAAAGTGTGAATGTCAAAATATTCAGGAAAGAATGGAAGGGCTAAAATGATAGTAAGCAAAGAAGGACAGGGAGAGGACAGTAAGGTAAGAGAAGAATATAAACAAAGACTACCCAGTCTGAAATGTGTATTATGTAGTTAAATAATAGAATATAAGTTTCATGTCAGAAAATAGGAAAGAAGAAACTGATACCTCTCTTCCAATAGAAAGATAAATAAGATCTTAACTTTATTCTGTAAATAGTGAACAGCTACTGAGTGTTTTAAAAGAAGTAGATTATGTAAAATACTGATTAAAAAAGCTGCAATTGGCATCAGAGGGCATAATATATTAGAGAAAGAGAAAATAAATGTTTGTAAACCACTTAGAATGTTACTATAATGGTCTAGTTAGGAAAATTTACGAGGCTATTAAAATAGTATATAAATGAAGATATGACCTATTTCTTACACATTCTCCTTTAGCATCTACCACGCCAAAGCAACCAGCAAAATTTTCTACACATTTTGCTTCTAGTTAGGAATCCATCTGGCTGGAATAAAGAATTCCAGGGGAGCTGAGAAAATTACATTTTTTTCAACACAAATACAATACTTAGTGAAAATTTAATACTGACAAAGTAAATGGGGCTTTCTTCTGTTGAATATAATTTAGTAGCAATAAGACTAGAAACCAGATCTGTCTGTCACAAAAAGTAATTCAATAAGCCTAAGAAGTACGTATTTCAATGTTGACGATATCTATTTAGAATATAAAAGACTTGGTAGAAGGAATGTGCAAATATTAACATATGTCCAATAACATAAACCTGTTCTCTAAACTTAACTCCATTATCTCTTATCCCTCCATTTTCCAACTTCTTCATGTGTAAGCCTAATAACAAAGAAGTCACTGGCTTCTTGCAAAGGTTTGTGTCAGCTTAGACTGATGAGCAAAGGCATCAACAGTACTTCTTAGAACCCTACCAACTTCACTGTTTCCTGAAACGGAAGCTGAAAACCACAAATGCTCCGAGCACTTAAATAAGCACATTTCCAACGCTGTTAGCTAAACAGTATTTTCTTCTTTAATAGTTCACAGGAACATTGGAGATGCAACTTCATGAATGGAGGGTACACTATAAACGTTTCTAATCCATTCACATGCAGCCTGAAGAGGGCAGTCGAGCTGTGGCCAAGCATCCAGAAAGGCTTAAGCAGCAACTGCAGGGCACAGGTCTGGTAAAGCTCTTCTATTAAACCTTTCCAATCTTTTATTAAGAAAACAAGAAAAAAAATCACTTAATCCAAATGCTATAACATTTTATATTATCATCAAGTATTATTAGTTCATCTATAGTTGTATGTACTTAACACAGCTCCCATGATGAATGTACCTTTTATCTTTTTATCCCTTCAAGGGATTTTTAAAGAAACATGGTTTCTCTTTTTAAGGATAATCAAACTTCCTATAAAGTAACAGATTTGTATCAAAATCCCAATGTATGCTTTTTACAGCTATATGTTTATGATGAATTATAAAGATTGAAGACAAAAGGAGAAGAGGCGGCAGAGGATGAGATGGTTAGAGAGCATCACCAACTCAATGGAACTCCAGAAGACAGTGAAGGACAGGGAAGCCTGTGTGCTGCAGTCCATGGGGTCAAAAACAGTTGGACATGACTTAAGTGACTGAACAACAACTACTTATATGTTGCATAGATACATCAGAGTATGTCTTCCTAAAACCTCCCATTAATTAATACTGGAGAGGGTAGCCTTTTCCTTCTCCATGGGATCTCCCCAACCCAGGGATAAAGCCCAGGTCTTCCGCATTACAAGCGGATTCTTTACCTGCTGAGCCACAAGAGAAGCCCAAGAATACTGGAGTCGGTAGCCTATCCCTTCTTCAGCAGATCTTCCCGACCCAGGAATCAAACCAGGGTCTCCTGCATTGCAGGCAGATTCTTTACTAACTGAGCTATCAGGGAAGCCCCAATTAATCTCTACGGATGATAACATATATAGAGAGAGAGCTGGTATGAGCAGAACCACCTACTACTTACGGTTCTGGTATCCTAAAGAGAAAAAAGCTGGTAAACAACATGCTGCACAAAGATTTCAACAGTGACTGCTCTCTGGTTGTGCCACACATATTATTCAGGATACTACTTAATATATGGAACTATATTAAATAGACCCAACGCCTCTGAAGGGCTGAAGATTCACTACCATTTTGTAAAACTGGCTCTGTACAGTTCACTACTTCTATGATAAAGATGTTGTGTCCATTACGCTATGTTTTTTGTGCATCTATTTTTTTCCTTAGAAAACTATTCTAACATGAATATATGATTCCAACATATATCTTACAGCAAAAATGTATATGAACATAAGAGATACTAAACTGTATATAACATGCACATACAACTCAGTTTATGAGTCAGTAGAATTTTTGTTCTCAAGAAAAACGGTAACACGAACATACAAGAAAGTGTAAAGGTTGTATGCTAAGAAAACTGACATAATGTAGGTAAAAGAAGAAAGGAATGCACAGAGATTAAGTCCTCTCCATAATTTGTTTTCAGAGATCATACTGGCATTGAAACTCTGCAACTATTTTATAAATATGAAAAGAGAGACCAAATGACCAAATACATAATACTGGTGGGATCCAGGGTTTCAATTTGGAGAAAGCAGATAAAACTCAGAATGAGGAAAATAAGAGGAAAAACCCTATGGTGTTAGCTTGGAAGAAGAGATATCCAATTAAAGTCCTAAGTTATATGTCTTTATTAATTTATATGACACATACATATGTACATACATCTCAGTTCTTATTAAAAGGTCTGAAAACAATGATACTATCTCAACAGTAAACAGTGTAACTTACCCAGGTGTTGCTTTCCAAACATTGTTTCCTACAAAGGAGGAAGGACTCCTCAAAAAAATAAATGCTTCTTTCAGTTCCACGAATAAGTATAAAGTAGGCTTAGAATATTTTACTGAGCCAGAAAGCAAAGACATGGCATTCAATGACATGGGAGTTGGTTTCCACTGGAAATTTAGGGCAACTTGAAGAGTGAAAAAGAATAATCACAGTAATGGGTTAATGAATAAACAAGAATCTTTGAGTAGAGATACTCCCAAGGGGAAAATGGAAGAAGGAAGAGCTCTCCTTTATAGACGAATACTAACTAATTAACGTAGATGCAAGAAAGAATGTTCAAAATCACCCCTTCACAATCATCAATGAAATACTATATTCAGGCAGAGATGATCAATGGATGTTATAATTGCTGAGTAAAAGTACCAAGAAATAGGACAGTCACATAATTTCGAAGTATTCCCCCCTCTTAACCTATTCACCTCCCGCTAACACTTATTACCAGGGCAGGATATACTTGTACAACAGAAAGATGCAGGGATCCCCACCACAATCAAGTAATCGATTTCACCTTCACTATCTGAAAGAACTAACATTATACCTAGTGAAAGCTATGGTTTTTCCAGTAGTCATGTATGGATGTGAGAGTTCGACTATAAAGACAGCCGAGCACTGAAGAATTGATGCTTTTGAACTGTGGTGTTGGAGAAGACTCTTGAGAGTCCCTTGGACTGCAAGGAGATACAACCAGTCCATCCTAAAGGAGATCAGTCCTGGGTGTTCACTGGAGGGACTGATGCTGAAGCTGAAACTCCAATACTTTTGATGATGGGAAAGACTGAAGGCGGGAAGAGAAGGGATGACAGGGGGTGAGATGGCTGGATGGCATCACCAACTCAATTGACATGAGTCTGAACAAGCTCCGGGAGTCAGTGATGGACAGGGAGGCCTGGTGTGCTGCAGTCCATGGGGTTGCAAAGAGTCGGACACGACTGAGCGACTGAATTGAAGTCAACATTATATGCCTCCTGATACAATGCAGTAAGAAGTACACAGATAATTGCTATAGTACTCGTGTAAAAATTAGTCACTGAATTTAATCATGAGGAAACAATCAAGCAAATCCAGATCATGAAACAATATACAAGGCAAGTTGTCTGCATTCCTTAAAAAAAAAAAAAGCAGACTATATCACTGAACTAATGTCAACTCATTTAAAAATGATGTTATTCTGATTATTTAAGAATGTTATATTAAAATATACAAACTTAAATATTTAGTGGTGATATTTAATGATGTCTATATTTGCTGGTATGTGACTCATTTGCTTCAAGATGGTGGAGGAATAGGACGGGGAGACCACTTTCTCCCCCACAAATTCATCAAAAATCATTTGAATTCTGAGCAACTTCCACAAAACAACTTCTGAACACTAGCAGAGGACACCAAGCACCCAGAAAGGCAGCCCATTCTCTTCTAAAGGAGGTAGGACAAAATATAAAAGACAAAAAGAGAGACAAAAGAGTTAGGGACGGAAACCTATCCTAGGGAGGGAGTAGTGAATGAGAAGTTTCTACACAGCAGGAAACCCTCCCACAGCGGGGTATGTGGGGGAATACAACCCTAACCGCAACTGTGGAAAAGAGAACTTTCCGGCCAAAGGCTCTAACATAACAACCTAATGCTCAGCCTGGCCCACTCACAGAACAAAGGACGGAGCAGACACCAAGGGAGAGCTACCACTGCACACAGGCCCCTCCCCACCCAGAGGCGGAGAGGCAGAGAGGCAGAGAGCCTGAAGAACTCCGGCAGAGGTTCCTGACACTGTACAGCAGGCAGTAATCAAGACCATCCCCAAGAAAAAGAAATGGAAAGAAGCAAAATGGTTGCCTGAGGAGCCCTTACAAATTGCTGAGAAAAGAAGGGAAGCAAAAGGCAAAGGAGAAAAAAAAGATATGCCCATTTGAATGCAGAATTCCAAAGAACAGTAAGGAGAGATAAGAAAGCCTTCCTCAGAGATCAATGCAAAGAAATAGAGGAAAACAACAGAATGGGAAAGACGAGAGATCTCTTCAAGAAAATTAAGAGATACCAAGGGAACATTTCATGCAAAGATGAGCACAATAAAGGACAGAAATGGTATGGACCTAACAGAAGCAGAAGATATTAAGAGGTGGCAAGAATACACAGAACTATACAAAAAAAAAACCTTCATGACCCAGATAACCACGATGGTGTGAACACTCACCTAGAGCCAGACACCCTGGAATATGAAGTCAAGTGGGCCTTAGGAAGCATCACTACAAACAAAGTTAGTGGAGGTGATGGAATTCCAGTTGAGCTACTTTAAATCAGATGATGCTGTGAAAATGCTTTCAAAGTGAAAGTGAAAGAAGGTGAAAGTCGCTCAGTCCTGTCCGACTCTTTGTGACCCCATGGAATTCTCCAGGCCAGAATGCTGGAGTGGACAGCCTTTCCCTTCTCCAGCGGATCTTCCCATCCCAGGAATTGAACCAGGGTCTCCTGCATTGCAGGCAGATTATTTACCAACTCAGCTATCAGGGAAGCCCAATATGCCAGCAATATGCAGCGCAATATGCTGCATTCAATATGCCAGCAAATCTGGAAAACTCAGCAGTGGTCACAGGGCTGGAAAAGGACAGTATTCACTCCAATCCCAGAGAAAGGCAATGCCAAAGAATGTATAAAGTACCACACAATCACACTCATCTCACACGCAGCAAAGTAATGCTCAAAATTCTCCAAGCCAGGCTTCAACAGCATGTGAACCGTGAACTTCCAGATGTTCAAGCTGGATTTAGAAAAGGCAGAGGAACCAGAGATCAAACTGTCAACACCCGCTGGATCACGGAATAAGCAAGAGAGTTCCAGAAAACCATCTACTTTTGCTTTATTGACTATGCCAAAGACTCTGACTGTGTGTATCACAACAAACTGCGGAAAATTCTTTAAGAGATAGGAATACCAGACGACCTGACCTGCCTCCTGAGAAATCTGTATGCAGGTCAAGAAGCAACAGTTAGAACTGGACATGGAACAACAGACTGATTCCAAATTGGGAAAGGAGAATGTCAAGGCTGTATATTGTCACCCTGATTATTTAACTTATATGCAGAGTACATCAATGCAAAATGCAGGGCTGGATGAAGCACAAGCTGGAATCAAGAGTGCCAGGAGAAATATCAATAATCTCAGACATGCAGATGACACCACGCTTATGGTAGAAAGTGAAGAAGAACTAAAGAGCCTCTTGATGAAAATGAAGAAAACTAAGATCACGGCATCTGGTCCCATGACTTCATAGCAAATAGATGGGGAAACAATGGAAACAGTGACAGACTTTATTTTGGGGGGTTCCAAAATCACTGCAGATGGTGACTGCAACCATGAAACTAAAAGATGCTTGCTCTGTAGAAGAAAAGCTGGCCAACCTAGACAGCATATCAAAAAGCAGAGACATTACTTTGCCAACAAAGGTCCATCGAGTCAAAGGTATGGTTTTTTCCAGTGGTCATGTATGGATGTGAGAGTTGGACTATGACAGCTGAGTGCCAAAGAATTGATGCTTTTGAATTGTGGTGTTGGAGAAGACGAGAGTCCCTTGGACTGCAAGGAGATCCAATCAGTCCATCCTAAAGGAAATCAGTCCTGAATATTCATTGGAAGGACTGATGTTGAAGCTGAAACTCCAATACTTTGGCCACCTCATGTGAAGAACTGACTCATTTGAAAAGACCCTAATGCTGGGAAAGATTGAAGGCAGGAGGAGAAGGGGACGACAGAGGATGAGATGGCTGGATGGCATCATCGAAGCAATGGACATGAGTTTGAGTAGGCTCTGGGAGCTGGTGATGGACAGGGAAGCCTGGAGTGCTGCAGTCCATGGGGTCACAAAGAGTCAGACACGACTGAGCGACTGAACTGACTGACTAACTGATTTTTTACTTATACTTAAAAGACTGAACAGAGAAACACAAAGAACATCTCTCATCACCCTGTTCTACAAGGGTTAAGTTGTAACCACTGCAGTCACCCATTGACACTACCACCCAGAGAAATTCAGGATGAAAAATGCCCAGGAGCCCTGTGCTTTGGATAAACAGGCCCATAGGTAGTTAGACCACTGAAATTCAGGAAGAATTTCAATGACCATATTCTTGCATCTTCCCAGAAGCAGAAAAGCACTAAATCATTAACTTGAGATATCTGTTCTTTGGGATGAGCAGTAATCTTTTACCAAGATGTGTGCCTCACTGCATGCATTTCCTAGCTAAAACATACATTCACTGGCTCCTACCCTATCTTTTCAGAGCAGCTTCTCAGGATTGAGTGGCTCTCTCCCAGGGTATAAAACTTGTAATTCATACAACTCCTGTGTGTCTTCCTTTAAGTCAATGAGCAAAATCAAATGTGACAAAATATTAAAATTATGAATCTTAGTAAAGGGTAGACTGGTGTCTTTGTATTAATACTATTGTTTCAACTTTCTATAGCTTTCAAATTATGGATGACTAAAACTGGGCTTTATATACATATAATACAGAAAACAGAGCTCAGAGAGTGCTACAATGTCACACAGATAATGAAAGTTCATGAAGACATTCATCTATTCATTGTAAAATAGTCGGAATTAGCCAACCTGGGGAAGAGACATCTAGGAAGAAATCTAGTACAATGAAGTTATATCATATGCCTTAGACATTAAAAAATAAACTAGACAGACCTCAACAATAACCCTAGAACGTCATTTATATTAAACTGCTTATGGAATCAATCAAGTCTGAGACAGTCCTCACGTATTAGACAAGCCAGGCAAAGAATGTGTGAATGGCATGAGAGTTTGATAGTCTTTGACAATGTGAAATACTTTGTCCAGGTAGCCAGGAATATTTGAAAAACCTATGAATTGAGGTCATAGAGAAGTATTATCTAAGGACTAGAAGAAACAACAAGGGTCGCAGACCCAGAGCCACTTAGAAAGCACTTACATGTGCATTAAGTGATGCAGAAGGTGATTTTATCTGTCGATAAACACAGCTCTCACCTTATGCGCCGCCCTTAGATTAGAATTTCCTAAGAAATGTGACTTCACTGTAGTGAAACGAAACGCTGATGAGCTCTTCCACATGATGTGGGCTAGCTGGCTTCAACTCACCAGTCCTTCTTTGAAATGCTAACCTGAATGAAAGCTTTTTGTGATCTAATGAGCTTAAGAAATGCTGGCTGATGGATCCCTGCCCTAAAAGACTAATAATCTTAGTTGGGAATGCAAAAGCCAAATGCAAATTACAGTTCACAGGATAAAAGCAATGATGAATATGTACACTTAAGGAAAGCATTAAATTTACTAGCTCAGGAGTCACAAATCCCAACCCTGGCAGGTATTAGCTCTGTGACTTTGGGAAAATTGTATAACCTCTCAGCCTAGACAGGCACATCTAAAGAAATGATTTTTTTTTAACTCTTACCATGTAGAGTAGTGAGAATGCCATGAGATATTACATATATTGACAACTTAACCTAGGACTGGCCAAATAATTTATACATAGTAAATAATTTTATTTATTTAGAGAAGGAAAGACATTAACCAGTTAATATCTATCAATGCAATAATTTATTCTCCCTCATCTTTAAAATATCTTTGCAATTACTAATTATATCATCTTTTATTTGATATTCAACAATATATTAATTTCCAGTATTACCAGCCTTTGATGATATATGTACCCAGATTGATTCCATATGTACTTTTTTGATTTTCCATCACCAGAATGTTTTTCCTTACCTCTACTGAACCATAGTAATAACCTTGGAAGAAGATATTTTGTTCTTAGAATTTTTAGTGAATTCTTGGAAAGATGAGTAACTGTGTAGTAGAATACATCTAAAAGATTTAGCAATTACGGAGAATATTCCTCACAGTACAATCTGATGAAGGAAGTTTGGAGTTAACACTTACAGGAGGTGAGAATTGTATTGAGTAGTAGTCTTAATTAACAACTTTATTTGGCAAAGGAGGTTGATGTTCCCACTGAGGAAGGTGAGAATTGAATTCTGAGATTTGTGAATAAACTGACTGTGTGAAAGAAGAGCAGAGTGATTTGCTAAGAGGGCTTACAAGGAAGCCAATAGCTCATTCACCAGCCTTTCAGCAAAGAAAAGCAACTGGAGAATCTCAGTTTGTTAGCTCTAGAAGAAAATTTCACATTTTCTTAAAGAAAACAAAAAAAGCACAGAAGTCTCACAAAGGAAAAGCACTAATCCTTTAAAATTATAGTTATTAACATTTCAATGATTCTATAGATTATAAAAAATATACAAGATGGTTCCAAATTACACTGACACACAGAAGTACCCAGAAGAATTCATGTATTTTTTTTTAATTAAAAAAAAAAAAGATTGCTCTTGATGGAGTGCTTTGCTCAATGAATGTACAACTCCTTTTGAGGCTTAATTTATAACACAAAATATAACCTGAATACTTGTTCTTGAAATTTTTTCCTTGAACCCCTCTTTATCTTTCCATCGTAGTTGTCCCCTTGAGCTGTCTCTGACGCACTCTGTCCATTAGGCCACAGTTGGTACCCTCTTGGCTCAATGACAGTAGATCTCAAACCACTTTTTGACCAGAATTATTGAACAAATTCTCCTTTTAAATTTGCAGTATTCTATAAATGTAACATCCTCATCCAACATATTCCAAGGCATCCCTCTTTCAGCTCACTTACTGTTTCTCCCCTCCAGTTCCATTAAAATCCTGAGTTATTTCAATATGCATGTGTATAGTGTACAAATGACCCCAGCCTTATCACTCATAAAGCTTCTCTATTACATCAACAATCATCTACACTATACATCAGCAATTTACTTATTTATTAAATCAACTCTTTACAACCTCCTAATTTTCAACTCCATCCCCCATTCACACAAAACCGCATATGAAAATCTATAAAATAGATAACTAATGAGATAGCAAAGTACGCATGCTCTGTGGTGACAAAGAGGGAATATATATGTATGTATGTATGTATGTATATATGTATGTATATATGTATGTATGTATAGCTGATTCACTGTGCTGTACAGTAGAAACTAATGCAACATGTAAAGTAACTAAGCACCAAATTAAAGAAAAGAAAGAAAGAAAATCTAGCTTAATTGTATCACACCTAGTTTATCAACTGTCCCATGGCTTCTCTGACCCCCTATCCAACTTCTAACTCACATTTATACATTTCAAATATACTCTCGTTAGCACTGTCAGAATATTTGCCTAGTCCACTTCATAGAATAAAGCAAACAGCTTTGTCCCTACAGAGGATGCTCTTGCTCCTAAATTGCTGAGTACTGGGGAAGAAAATCATTTTATTCCAGAGATTCTTCACTAAAAATTTGAGTATTATAGTTTCATCAAGGATCCTTGTCAATGCCATATGGTCATTCCAATTAGTTAAGCCTCCTACTCTCATTTGTCCTCAATGAAATTAAATTTTTAAAAGCTACGAATCATTAAACTGCTTCTCACCTTCCCTTTCTCTATCCTAGCTGCACACTAGGATTACCTAGAGCATTTTTAAATGTCCTCCCCGCCAAAAAACAAATCAAAATATCTGGGTGTGGGAACCACATATCTACTCTCTATTTTTTATTTGCCTCTAAAGCTTCACCTGTTCTTTCTTCTCTAACAACTTCACCCTCTTTCTAACCTCTGAAATGACTTTTTCTAATAACTTCTATCTTTTTCTCTCATAAATCTAAAACTACTCTAAAATTTAAAAGTTTATTACAAAACAGGCTGTAATAAACAAGTAAATACAGGTTATTTTGAGCTAAACATCATTAAAAAATTGAGGGTCCATATTTAACAATTTAACAACATAATACATTAAGTCAACTATTATCTACAGGATATACCATTTACATTATGTTGTGGTTTATGTTATCAAATAACATACAATTATATGTAACTGTGAAATAAATACTTGGATAATAAAATCTTTCTAGATTGTTGTTATTTAGTCATTAAGTCATGTCCAACTCTTATGACCACACGGACTGTAGCCAGCCAGGCTCCTCTGTCCATGGAATTCTCCAGGCAAGAATACTGGAGTGGGTTGCCATTTCTTTCTCCAGGGGATCTTAGTGACCCAGGGATCGAACCCCGGTCTCCTGAATTGTAGGTAGATTCTTTCCCACTGAGTCAATTGGTAAGCCCTTTCTAGATCACAGTCACAAAAATATAATAATTAAATAGATCTCTTCATAATAATGAATACAGAAAATCAATATATTCAGTTTTTAGAAGCAAAGAAATGATTCCCCTAAATTATATATGGTATTGCAGGATGCCAGAGGATAGTCTGAATTTTTGTGGAATTTGAACTGTTATACCAAATGCCAATTAAGATGTATTTTTGCTTCACAAGGGCTATTCAGCATCCCGTAGATGAACATAAACATACCCTGTTCTTAAGTGCTGGCCCAATGCTGACAAATGTTAATGTCCACTTAAGTACTGGTCTTCAAATTGGTAGGCAGGGGACTCAGAATTATCTGAAATGCTGTTTTTCAAAATAGTTTGCTCATCATCTTTTTAACCTACCTTGACCTTTCTCAACATACACTCATTACTAGACTGTGATGAAATCTTTCATAAAAATTTCAGAACACTGAAATTCCCTTTCTGCAAGCTAGTCTGACAGAAACTGATTAGTTTTTTTCCACTGGCTCATGTTACTAATGATTTTGTTTTCCACTAAAGTTCAAAATGGTTTAGAAATCTAAATAAAGTCTACATATAAATACACAATGTGAACAGTCTGAATGTGGAGTCACCACATAAAAAGTGTTTGTTCTTGAAAAACATTCATCCAAGAAGAAACAGAAAAACTGAATTATCCTTAACAACTGAGGAAATGGAATATGTACTTTAAGAACTCCAGGTCAAGACAATTCTACTGGAGAATTTGATCAAACATTTAAAGAATTAACACAATTTCTAAAACTAATTTCCCAAATTACTTCTAGAAAATGAATGAGGGAACATTTCCCAATGTATTTTATGAAGTATTACCATGATACCAAAACTAGACAAAGACAGTATGAGTAATGAAAAATATAAACTAACATCTGACATGAACTTAAAATATAAAAGTCTTCAACAAAATATCAGCAAATTCAATTCAGCAATACTAAAAAAGAATATAACAATCAAGCGGGATATATTCCAAAATGCAAAGTTGATTTAACAGCTGAAAATCAACCAATGTAATCTACCATAGTGTTAGTCACTCAGTCGTGTACGACTCTTTGCAACCCCATGGAGTGTAGCCAGCCAGGCTCCTCTGTCCATGTAATTCTCCAAGCAAGAATACTGAAATGAGTAGCTATTGCCTTCTACAGGGCATCTTCCCAACCCAGGGATCAAATCCAGGTATCCTGCATTACAGGCAGATTTTTTACCATCTGAGCCACTAGGGAAGCCCATGTAATCTACCATATGAACAACCTAAAGAAGAAAAATCCTATCAATTAACTTCCCCAAATTAGGCAAAATTCAATACCCATTCATGACAAAAGCTCTCAAAAAACTAGTAAAGAACACTCTCAATTATAAAGAATACTAGTAAAAATCTAACAGCTAATAACATAACAAGTGATGAAAGACTGAATGCTTTCTCCCGGAGATCAGATGAAAATGTAAAACATAAAACTTTTAAAACTTTTCAAAAAACACATAAGAGGAAAAATAAATAAAATTGGTGATTGAGAGCTAGGCAAAGAGTTCAATTTGACAAGACAAGTAAGATCTGTAAAAGATAAACTGAAAAATTGGACTCACTAAATTGAAATCTGCAAAAGCTCTTGTTATGAGGATGAAAAGACAAGCCATAGACTAGGAGGAAATATTTAAGCACCTCTTGCCTGGAGAATCCCCATGGACAGAGGAGCCTGGAGGACTACAGCCCACGGGGTCACAAAGAGTCGGAGATGACTGAGCAACTAAGCGCAGCACAGAAGACACGAACAGACACTTTGGTAAAGAGGTGATACACAGATGACAAAAAAGTAAATGAGAAGATGTTCAGCACCATTACATCAGTGAGATGCAAAATAAAACCCCAAAATAAAACTACATACCCATGGAATGGCTAAAATAAAACAATGACAACACTGATGCTGGTAAGGATATGGAAAAACTAGGCCCTTCACACACTGCTGGTAAGAATGTAAAATGATACAGCCACGTTGGACAACATTTTGGCATGTAACTCACACGCAACTCAGCCATCACACACTCTGACAATTTATCTCAGAGAAATGAAAACTTCAGTGCACACAAACCTGTACAAGAGTGTTCATAATAGCTGTATTTCTAATAGCCAAAAACTGGAAACAACCCAGGATTCTTTCAGCAGATGGATGGTTAAACAAACTGCAGTACATCCACACCACAGGATATTGTTGTTGTTCAGTCAGTAAGTCGTGTCCGACTCCTGAGACCCCATGGACTGCAGCCCACCAGGCTCCTCTGTCCACAGGATTTCCCAGGCAAGAATACTTGAGTGGGTTTCCATTTGCTTCTCCAGGGGATCTCCCTAACCCAGGGATCAAGCCCATGTCTCCTGCACTGGCAGACAAATTCTTTACCACTGAGCCACCAGGGAAGTCCACCATAGGATATTACTCAGTAACAAAAACAATGAAGTAGTGATAAATGCAACAACTTAGATAGATTTTGAAGGAGTTAAAAGTAAAAAAACAAAAAGCCAAATCCAAAAGGTCATGTGTTGTATGATTCCATTTATATAACAGTCTTGAAATGATGAAATTATAGAAATGGAGAATAAATTCAGAAGGTGGGGAGATGGGGTGCATGTGGCAATAAAGGGCACCAGAAGGGAGACTTATTGTGAAGAACTGCTCTGCATCTTGACTGTATCAATACCAACATCCTGCTTGTGAAACTGTGCTATTGCTTCAAAAGATGTTAGCAGAGGTCACTGAGTAAAAGGTATATAGGATTTCTCTGTTATCGTGTCTTAGAACTGCATGTAAGACTACAATTATCTCAAAATTAAAAGATCTATGTAAAATAAGCACTGTTGTATTTATACTCCTCCAAAACTTTCTTTGGTATGTTCCCACTGAAAAATATTTCATTCATTTCAAATCGTTTACTTTTACATCACAGGAACAAAATTCTCAACACTAGAGGCACTAAAAGGTAAATGGACTTAAGTCCATTAAAATCTTTCTATTAAACAATTTAAGTAGAGTGTATTTAATCGGGCTACTTCACTGCCCCTGAGATATAAGTTGGTGACCTACAAGGCAATTTTCAAACCGAATTCCATAATATACGTAACTACACAGGACATAAAGCTAAAAATCTGTTTTATGATTACTTGTGGATTGGTCTACACAATATAAAAATATTAGCCTATCAAAATCACCTCCCAGAAAACACTAAGTTTGAGCTTACATTTAAATGCACTTAATTACAGCTGACTACAACACTGAACAAATGTTTAATTCTTTTTTTTTTTTTTAATGCCCTGTGCAGCATGTAGGATCTTAATTCTTCAACCAGGGATCAAACCCGTGGTGCCCCCTGCGTTGGAAGCAGGGAACGTTAACCACCAGACTGCCAGAGAAGCCCGAACCAATGCTTAATTCTATTATATGTGTTTATCTTAACTGTAATAAATACATAATAATATAATAATAGTTAATTTTTTAAATACATACATTACCTGCACACAGAACACTGGCGCTGGGGTTGAAGAGCAGTGAACATAACAATCATTGAATAGTTTCGAGGTGGTGCCTTTATAAATTTTCGGAATTTGTCACCATTCATTCGGAAGACTGAGCGCCTGGAACTCCATTCCATCAGCTGTTCTACTTTCTCGGCTAAAAGATTCTGCAGAAACACAAGGATTTAAATTTACACAGAGTTCAAATCCTTCGGTTTGTACTTTATATTAAAAAAATAAATTACATGAGGTTGTATTTTACCAAAAATTTATTTGCTTTGGTGAATACATACATTGTTCGCTGACCATGTATGCATAAAATATTTCATTTATTTTTCCTAATGACTATAAAAGTTTATTAAAAAGGCATCAAAATAAAACAGACTTTCACTTCCAGAAAAACAAAATAGATGTGCTTTTCCCTAGTGAGTGCTAAGTAGTTTCAGTCATGTCTGACTCTGTGCAACCCTACGGACTATAGCCTGCCAGTCTCCTCTGTCCGTGGGATTCTCCAAGCAGGGATACTGGAGTGGGTTCCCATTTCCTTCTCCAGGGGACCTTCCCGACCCAGAGAGCAGGCCTACACCTCTTACGGCTCCTGCACTGGCAGGTGGGTTCTCTACCACCAGTGCCACCTGGGACGCCAGGGTGCTTTTTCCTAATCCTCCACTACACAGCTAAAAACTCTGGTCACTGTATAAAAATACAACCCTAAGAAGGCTCTGAAAAGTAGAAAGAAGAGGAAGGATGGCAGGGGATCCCAAAATGAAGAGTGCCAAAGCAGTGAGTGCCCTGGGTTTTGTTTCAGCCTCATCCATCTCCCAAACTGGTAACTAGAGGCAACGGCAATCCAACACCACCAATGGACACAAACACACACAAAAAGCCCCAAGAGAAGCCTGCTCTCTTTACCCAAAGGACAACGAGGGACAACCCAGTAAGCCAAGAAGTAACTGCTCTAGTCTAGCCGAATACCACAGAAGAAACGCTGCCCTTACTCTGCCTCCCTCACTACGAAGGGTGGAATGAAGGGGATGCCTCAACCCAATTAGAATTAAATCCCCACTAAGCTTTAACATGCAGCAGTATGGAGGGAGCTCATGAAGATAAGCCTGAGAGAAAGACAATGTACAAAACAGCACTGCTGCATGATCTGTTAATATTTGTAGTAAGGTCAAAAAGGGGAAAACCCTACTGTGCCAGAAGTCACGACAGTGGCTGAGTGCAGCAGGCACTGCAATGGTGGGAGGCGAGGCAGTTCCATGAGCTGGGGAACCAGGAGGGTTCTCTTCCAGGATGTGGGTGGGAGTGAAGTAACTCTCTAGCTTCTGTATCAGTTCAGTTCAGTCGCTCAGTCGTGTCCCACTCTTTGCAACCCCATGAGCCACAGCACGCCAGGCATCCCTGTCCATCACCAACTCCCAGAGTTTACTCACTCATGTCCAGCGAGTCGGTGATGCCATTCAGCCATCTCATCTGTCGTCCCCTTCTCCTCCTGCCCCCAATCCCTCCCAGCATCAGGGTCTTTTCCAATGAGTCAACTCTTCTCACGAGGTGGCCAAAGTACTGGAGTTTCAGCTTCAGCATCAGTCCTTCCAATGAACACCCAGGACTGATCTCCTTTAGGATGGACTGGTTGGATCTCCTTGCAGTCCAAGGGACTCTCAAGAGTCTTCTCCAACACCACAGTTCAAAAGCATCAATTCTTCGGTGCTCAGCTTTCTTCACAGTCCAACTCTCACATCCATGCATGACTACTGGAAACACCAGAGCCTTTACTAGACGGACCTTTGTTGGCCAAGTAATGTCTCTGCTTTTTAATATGCTATCTAGGTTGGTCATAACTTTCCTTCCAAGGAGAAAGCGTCTTTTAATTTCATGGCTGCAATCACCATCTACAGTGATTTTGGAGCCCCAAAAAAATAAAGTCTTACACTGTTTCCCCATCTATTTCCCATGAAATGATGGGACTGGATGCCATGATCTTAGTTTTCTAAATGTTGAGCTTTAAGCCAACTTTTTCACTCTCCTCTTTCACTTTCATCAAGAGGCTTTTTAGTTCCTCTTCACTTTCTGCCATAAGGGTGGTGTCATCTGCATATCTGAGCTTATTGATATTTCTCCTGGCAATCTTGATTCCAGCTTGTGCTTCTTCCAACCCAGCATTTCTCATGATGTACTACTCTGCATATAAGTTAAATAAGCAGGGTGACAATATACAGCCTTGACCTACTCCTTTTCCTATTTGTAACCAGTCTGTTGTTCCAAGTCCAGTTCTAACTGTTGCTTCCTGACCTGCATATAGGTTTCTCAAGAGGCAGGTCAGGTGGTCTGGTATTCCCTTCTCTTTCAGAATTTTCCACAGTTTATTGTGATCCACACAGTCAAAGGCTTTGTATGGTATAGCCTCTGTATAGTATACTCTTAATATTTACATTGCCCATTTTACCTGAAAAAGTCTGAGAAGTAAAAAACTATGGGGCTGTATACCTACAAGAAATCTGTTAGCCTTGGAAAACCAAGAAAGCATGAATGGGCGGGGAAGAAAGACTTCAATTATGCCATTTGAGAAAGATTAAGGACTTAGAGATCAGTCCTGGGTATTCATTGGTAGGACTGATTTTGAAGCTGAAACTCCAATACTTTGGCCACCTGAAGTGAAGAGCTGACTCATTTGAAAAGACCCTGATGCTGGGAAAGATTGAGCGCAGGAGGAGAAGGGGACGACAGAGGATGAGATGGTGGGATGGCATCACCGACTCAATGGACATGGGTTTGAGTAAACTCCAGGAGTTGGTGATGGACAGGGAGGCCTGGTGTGCTGCGGTTCATGGGGTCGCAAAGAGTCGGACACAACTGAGCAACTGAACTGAACTGAAGGACTTAGGGAGAGATATAATTTTAATTGATGAGATGCATGATAACTATGGAACGTCCCATCATTGCAGTCAGTGACTGTAGCCACGAAATTAGAAGATGATTCCTTCCTGGAAGGAAAGCTATGACAAACCTAGACAGAGTATTAAAAAGCAAAGACATCACTATGCTGATAAAGGCCTGTTATAGTCAAGGCTACGGTCTTTCCAGTAGTCAGGCATGGATGTGAGAGTTGGACCACAAAGAAGGCTGAGCACCAAAGAATTGATGAGCACCAAAGAATTGATGCGCACCAAAGAATTGATGCTTTTCAACTACAGTGCTGGAGAGGACCCTTGAGAGTCCCTTGGACTGCAAGGAGAGCAAACCAGTCAATCCTACAAGAAATCAACTCCGAATTGGAAAGACTGATGCTGAGGATGAAGCTTCAGAACTTTGGCCACCTGATGTGAAGAGTCGACTCACTGGAAAAGACTGTGATCCTGGCAAAGACTGAAGGTAGCAGAAGAGGGTGACTCAGGATGAGATGGCTGGATGGTATCACCAATTCAATGGACATGAACTTGGGCAAACTCCGAGAAATGGAGAGGGACAGAGAGGCCTGGCGGGCTGCAGTCCACGGGGTTGCAAAGAGTCAGACATGACTTGGCAATTGACCACCAACAACAATGATAGCTAGAGGACTTCCCAGGTGGGTCAGCTGTAAAGGATCTGCCTGTCAATGCAGGAGATGTGGATTCAATATCTGGTCTGGGAAGATTCCCTGGAGTAGGAAATGGCAACCCACTCCAATATTCTTGCCTTGGAAATCCCATGGAGAGAGGAACCTGGTGGGCTACAGTCCATGGGGCTGCAAAGAAGTAGGCACAACTTAGTGACTCAACAACAACATGATTATCAAGAGTCACACCTGAGCCCACCAAGCCACAGTCCAAGAGTACTGTATGCAAAGAAAAAGGGCTATGTTCTGGTCCCTCAGAAGGAAAACTCGGACAAGATGCTTCTCCTCTCAGAACCCAGGGAGTCATCTGATAACATCTGACCTTCCAACAGATGAGCTTCCCAGGTGGTGCTAGTGGTAAAGAACCTGCCTGCCAATGCAGGAGACCCAAGAGACCCAGGTTTGATCCCTAGGTGGGGAAGATCCCCTGGAGGAGGACATGAAAATCCACTCCAGTATTCTTGCCTGGAGAGTCCCATGGACAGAGGAGCCTGGTGGGCTACAGTCCATGGGGTCACAAAGAAACAGACATGACTGAAGCGACTTAGCACGCACACAGCATTCCAGTAATTACCATGATGATTTATTGAGAGGTGATAGACAAAAAACCTTTGTAAATTATAAAGTACTATAAAACATAAGGTAATATTAGAAGTATTGTTTTTACTATTGTTAAATAATGAAGGGTGATCACTATTATCCTATATATAGTCTACAATTCCTCTCCTGTCAAATTTCCCACCTCTTCCGAAATACATGAAAACAACACACAAGTGAGAACCACAGTTTTAATTCTGGCTACTACAGGAGAACTTTATATATTCAGATTAAATATTAGGTGACAAAAAATGAGATTTTTTTTAAAATAAACTCTATCTTTCTCTAATTACTGTCTCAGAATACTAAGTGCTTCATATATGCTGAGCACCATACTGTGGACATCACATATGCTAACTTATTAAACTCACATAGCAATCACAGCAGCAGATAATAAACTTACTCCACAAAGGAGACACTGAAGTCTAAAGAACTGTAGCTCTCACCACTGCTCTACTCTGAAAGGTTTTACTTGCAACCAACTCTGAAAAATACACCAGTTACCTTAAACCAACAACCAACACCTCTAGTGAGTGCTCAGTTTTATTCATGACAAGGCTCAAATCCCCCATTATTAGAGGAAAAGGCAGTGCTGACCTATTACTGTTTGAGATGAAACACATCAGCATGGTAGGTGATAGCAAGTGATTAGTTTGGGTTTGTTTTTTTTTTAAGGAAACATTCCAATTTTTAAAAGATAAGTCAATAATTTCTGTACGTGGAGAAACAATTTTGATCATGTGAAGACATTCAACTACATTAACAAATTAAGTCTGGAAACAAAAAAAAGAAAGACTGTAAAACACAGAAGATATGCACCTTAAAAATCTGTAGTATTAACAAACGCAGCGAGCACTTATTGGGTGCTTACTATGGGATAGGCACTGTGCAAAATGCTTTCGTTAGGTAATAAACTCATCAATCCTCATAACAGTCCTATGGGGGTTATCCCTGTTGTTTCAAGTTTAGAGACAAGGAAACTGAGGCACTGAGACTTAAGTAACATCTACAAGATTACACAGCTAGAAAATGGGAGAACTGGGATTCCAAGTCTTATTCCAAAGTACATGCTCTAAACTTCTGTTAAGTATAGAAACAGCTCATGTAGCTCAATAATATATATTAAAAAAAGACCCAATCAAAAAATGGGTGGAAGACCTACACCGACATTTCTCCACAGAGGGCACACAGATGGCCGAGATGCATGACAAGACGCATGTCAGAACTCACTCGAGAAACGCGAAACTACACTGAGATATCGACTCACACCCGTTAGAACAGCCAGCATCAAAAAAAATCTACAAACAATAAATGCTGGAGAGGGCGTGGAGAAAAAGGAATCCTCCTACACTGTTGGTGGGAGTGTAAACCAGCGCAGTCAGTATGAACAGTACGTAAATTCCTTAAAAAAGTAACAGCAGAGCTACCACATGATCCAGCAATCCCACTTCTGGGCACATATCCAAAGAAAACCAAAATTCAGAAAGACACATGTAGGGACTTCCCTGGGGATCCAATGGTGAAGACTCCACCTTTCAGTGTTTGGGGGACACAGACTTCATTCCTGGTTAGGGACCTAAGATCCCACAGGCTTTGTCGTCAAAAAACCAAAACGTAAAAACAGAAGCAAAACAAATTCAGACACTCAAAAAATTTAAAAAAAAAAAAGATACATGTAAGCCCAATGTTCACTGCAGCACTGTTTATAATAGCCAACACATGGAAACAGTCTCAATGTCTGTGGACAGAGGAAAGGATAAAGAGGATGTGGTGTGTGTGCGCGCGTGTGTGTGTGTGCGCGCGCTTAGTCTCTCAGTTGTGTCTGACTCTTTGCAACCCCGCGGACTGTAGCCCACCAGGCTCCTCTGTCCATAGGAATTCTCCAGGCAAGAATACTGGAGTGGGTTTCCATGCCCTCTCCAAACCAGGGATTGAACCCAGGTCTCCCGCACTGCAGGCAGATTCTTCACTGACTGCGCCACCAGGGAAACCCAAGAATACTGGAGTGGGTGGCCTATGCCTTCTCCAGGGGAACTTCCCACCCCAGGAAAGCAAACTGGGGTCTCCTGCTCTGCAGGCGGATTCGTTACCAGCTGAGCTACCAAGTAAGCCCAATGTGATACATACATACAATAAACAGAATGAAATAATGCCATTTGCAGTGACATAGATGTCATACTGTGTAAATCAGACAAAGAAAGACAACTATCATATGATATCACTTGCATGTGGAATCTTAAGAAAAAAAAAAAAATGATACAAATGAACTCACAGAATAGAAACAGAGTCACAGGTATAGAGAACAAATTTATGCTGTACCACAGGGGAAAACAGGAGGATAAACTGCGAGACTAGGATTGACGTATAGGCACTACTGTATATGAGAGAGATTACTAATGAGACCTCCTGTGCAGGGCAGGGAACTCCACCCAATACTCTGTAATGACCTACATGGGAACATAACCGACAAGAGAGTGGGTATGTGGATGTGCATTAATATGGCTGACTCACTCTGCTGTCCAGCAGAAACTACCACAACACTGTAAATCAGCCACACTTCAAAAACAACTTTTAAAAAACCTTTACACACACGGCAGAATCTTAAAGGTTTTAGAGATTACAGAAAAGTCCGTGCAACCAGAATCCTAATATTGAAAAAGCACACACTGAATTCAAAATAAAATTGCTAAGTAGGAGAGTCTACGAAATGAAGAGGGGATAACACTACTACCCAAAGAAAGAGAGGCCTCGTCACATCTTCATCTAGTAAACTTTGCACAGAAAAAGAAACGGTTTAGAAAGGTAGGCTTTTGGGGCATCATGGTTGACTGAAACTTTCAAGAACATGTGTTATAAAGAAGGCTAAGCTAATTCCCAGAGGAAAATGTTGCAAGGTGACAGAGCAGAAATATTCAGTAAGGAAAAGAAAACTGATTAATGTGAATTCAAGCTTTTAAAATCTGAGAAAGATCACAGAAATTAATCTACCGTTTCATTTCTCTATGACAGGACTATGACCTTACTGAAGGAGAAGGTTACGTACATCTGTTCCTTTGAAGCATTCCCCTTTTTAGGGACACTTGGACTCTCTTTGTTAGTTCCTTTTCTTCATGATATAGTTTCTCTTATCCAGGACTACTCTGAAGACTTCACCACCTTCTCTGATTGTGTGTCCCTTTGGGTCTCTGATGCTCATGAATCTTAACTCCATATTTTCACTGGAGGATGAAAACTAAAGCAAAATCAGGCCCAAGGGAATTCTGTGTGATGAAGGGAGAATAAAAACATCCCTAACATGGACAATAGCGCAACGTTTCAAAATCGAGAGGGCACCATATGTTCATTTTAAAAACAGAGAAAGAATTTGATGGCTCAAGTTTAAATGATGATTCTACGTTTACATGCAATGTGACTTGACCAAATTGTTTCTCTGAATCTCAGTTTCTTCATCTATAAAATAATCTCACAATGATATCGATAAAATTATGAGTTACTGTATGGAAAACTCCTAGGACAGCATCCTGCAAAGTACTGGCACTCAAATTTTGTCCCCTTCTCCTCGGGTTAATTTCTATCAGCAACATTGATTAGGTTGCTGAAGGAATACCTACCATGGGAATTTTTTTTTATCTTATTACTATCTTCAAGAGGCACATTGGTAAAGAATCCACCTGTCAATGTAGCAGATGCAAGAGACATGGGTTTGATCAGGGTAAGATCCCCTGAAGAGGAAATGGCAACCCACTCCAGGATTCTTGCCTGGAAATTCCAGGGACAGAGGAGCCTGGCAGGCTGCAGTCCACGGGGTCGCAAAGTCACGACTGAGCGTGTACAGCACAGCACAGTTACCAAAAGTTTTCTGAGTACTTACGACATAACAGACATCGTGCGAAAGCTTATAAACATGCACTGCGGATTACCAATCACATGACAACACTATGCTCAATTTACAGAGAACGAAAAAGTACGACAGATTCTCCTCTCAAGGCTTTATGGCAAATAAGCTCTAGCATTAAAAAATATACTTTTTTGATATACTCAGGTTGTGGCTTGGCTGTTAAATAAATGGCTCAGTGCCAAGTCAGGAAAGGAAGGCATGAAAGATCTTATTTCCATGAGCACTAAGTGATTGGTAGTGGCTAATTTAAAGTCAGTACAATGCAAACTTTTGAAATCCAGACTGATTCTATCAGTAAAGAGTGTGTGACCAGTTGGGTTTTGTCTGCTGCTGGCAAAAGCTGGGAAGTAGACATAGGTGCCATACACCTACCATTTCCAAACGGAGAAAGATTCCTAAAACTTAAGACTCTTCAAGGAAAAAACCCTGTCCTTACCTGTTACCCTGTAAGAAGCATGGGCTGGCAGGTCCCACATCCTAACAAAGTTAAGACACTCAGTCATTCTAACAATAGGTGCCCAACTCTCTATTTTCACTTAATGTTTTTATGAAAACTGAATTTCATGCCAATTCACTATCAATAAACAAACTGGCATAATTTATATATGCCAGTCCCCAACATATGACATTATTTAACTTTTCCTCAATTCACCTTTTTTTTTAAACCAATTCATCTTTCATTAAACACCGTTCAATGAAATTTTTCGTTCCAAAGTGAAGCTCAAGCAGGAAAAATAAAATCTCAGTAATTTAATACTATTACACCCACACTTTTTTTTTTTTTTTAGCATTTTGTCCCTAGGTAAATTTTAATGATGACCAGATGCACCAAACTAAAGATATGTATGTGGTCTCATGTCTTAAAAAAAGATACATCTTCCAGAAAGATGGCTGTTCACGTGTCTCTGCCCCAGTCACCTACACAGTATTTCCATCCACGTGGCATTCACTTAGGCACCCACTGTCTTCCAAGTAGCCACGATATAACCTGCTTACAACAATTCACAGGACATAAATTTGGAATGAGAATAAGAAGTACATGTTGAAGGTATCTCTTGGTGACACAAAGAAACCATCACCTCTCTGTCCTTCTATGTTTTTTCTTTTTTTAGAATATGAGATATTTACATATTTCCTCTTTTCTAACAAGAAAAGAGAGTTTCCCTTTTCACAACGTGACTATCCAAAAGGTTCAATCAAAGCCAAATGATAAAGCAAACAGAAGCAGCCAGATGCATATTTTAGCATTTGGGAGAAAATCAGTTTCAACTCCTACACTTAATTGATCCCCAAACTCTTTTATTCAATTTTCTTAATATTACAACATTCCTCTCAGATTTGAATAAAATATAAGCAGCAATGGATGTTCCCAGAAGCCAAACTTTAACACTTTATACCACCCCATGTACATTACATCTAGTCACTAAAGATCACCAACAGTCTTAAGGGCCCTCAGAAGACCACAATGAGGTAAACAATCAAGAGAACAGACAGTTTTTATCAAAAATAGAAAAAGGACACAGTACACATGCCATAAAAAGTGCAAAGATTCAAAAGAGGAGTTACTTAAGAACTTGGCAATCATGTTATCTCTGCAGGAAATATAATCTACACACTGTAGGAAACCCTCAACCATCATTACTTCAAAAGGTGAAAAAGTAAGAGATTTAAAATTACATTAAGTAAATCATACTGAGAGAGTCAATTCCTAGGCAGGTTGACAAGTCCAGGGTCCCCGAGGAGGAGAAAGGGGTCTGGGGCCATCAAGGAGGAGATAAGGGTTTGGAATTCTCAAGGAGGAGGAAAGGACAAACTCTCTTTTTTCTCCTACATTCCTTAGTCTTAGTCTCAGAAATTTTTTTTCTTTAAGCCTGCAACTGATGATTACACAACAAACAACTGTTTAAACTCTGTAGTAAGGATTATATAACAACAATGTATCCTGCTTGAGGACAGTTTCTCCTTCCTAAAAACCTTCTGACTAATCCTGTTATCTTAGAACATATATTATGGGGGTGGGCTTCCCCTGTAGCTCAGTCAGTAAAGAGTGTGACTGCAATACAGGAGACCTGGGTTGGATCCCTGGGTTGGAAAGATGCCCTGGAGAAGGAAACGGCAACCCTCTCCAGGATTCTTGCCTGGAGAGTCCCATGGACAGAGGAGCCTGGCAGGCTATAGTCTATAGGGTTGCTAAAGTCGAACATGACTGAGCAACTAAACTTTCTATTTTTAAGTTCTAATCCTGTTACCTTAAAATGTAAATTGTGGGAGTGGGTCTGGTAAAATTTTTACACCTTTGAGACATCTTTTTGATTTACTGTAATAACTAATTTATAAAGTTTATAACTCCATTGCGAACACTAGCGAGGGAGGCACTTTCTGTCCCCCTTCTGATGTCTGTGTCAGAGCTTTCTCTGACCCTTTTCATACCTTTAGTAAAACTTTGCTACACCAAAGCTCTTGAGTGATCAAGCCTGGTCCCTGGTCCCGAAGCTAAATCATCTTCTTCAAAGATCAAGTATCCAACACGATTTACTATCATAAGCTATCAATACTGAGAGTTCTCTTATGTATTTGATATCAAATGCTTTAGAATTAAAGAAAGAAATACTGGAGAACCCCAGAACAATTGCATCTCAGCATAGAGCCTAAAGAGAACCTGGGTAAACACAGAAAAGGGAATTGGCTACCTATGGCCAATACCACAGCAGCTACAAGCTTATATAAGGGAGAGAGTCATGTTACATAAGTTGTTATGTCCGACGTGTCAAAAATAATATCTAATTAAATTCAGATCTGAATGAGAAATGGAGAAATAAATTTATTTAGGAAAACATTTTTTTAAGTGTTCCTGCCTTTTTATATTTCAGAACGGAGAAAACTTTAAACAATGGTTCAAGTGAATTAACAGTTAAGTAAACTTTTCTTAGAGAATCAGTAAAAATATTTCCAGTAACAGTCTTTTAAGCAATGCCTTTAACCTGAACTCTTCCCAGAAAACCTGCCTGGGAAAAGATCCATTATTCCATGGTTCTGTATCACTCGCAGCCTCCTGAGCATGGCAAGCTTCTGACTGGTCCTGATGCTTCCTCTATACACACTGTTCATCTACTGAGTGGATACTCTGTAAAATTTTTAAGCTGTAATCTAGGAATAAACTAAACTAATATAAATTTATGCCTATTCAAATGCAATTTTTAAAACAAGGGTTTCTAAAATTCAGTTTAATCATAGACTCTTTGCTCTATTTGCTCGCTACTTCAAAAGAAGAAAGGGCACTATAAAAGAAGCAACTTGCCTGCTGACTTTCATATTTACAGTATATATAATTGACAAAGCTAGTGGAGGTGATGAAATTCTCGTCAAAATATTTCAAATCCTAAAAGATGATGCTGTGACAGTACTGCACTCAATATGCCAGCAACTTTGGAAAACTCAGCAGTGGTCACAGGACTGGAAAAGATCAGTTTTCATTACAATCCCAAAGAAAGGCAATGTCAAAGAATGTTGAAACTACCGCAGAACTGGACTTATCTCACATGCTAGCAAAGTAATGCTCAAAATTATCCAAGCCAGGCTTCAACAGTATGTGAACCATAAACACCCAGATGTTCCAACTGGATTTAGAAAAGGCAGAGGAACCAGAAATTTAAAAAAAAAAAAAAAAAAAAAATCCACTGGATCATAGAAAAAGCAAGAGAATTCCACAAAAATATCTACTTTTCCTTCACTGACTACCCCAAACCTTTGACTGTGTGGATCACAACAAACTGAAAAATTCAAGAGATGGGAATCCCAGACCACGATACCTGCCTCTTAAGAAATCTGTATGCAGATCAAGAAGCAACATTTAGAACAGGACACGGAACAACAAACTGGTTCCAGATTGGGAAAGAAGTACATCAAGGTTGTATACTGTCAACCTATTTAACTTATATGCAAAGTTCAGTTCGCATATGCATATGCATATGCTCAGTCATGTCTGACTCGTTGCAACCCCATGAACCACAGCACGCCAGGCCTCTCTGTCCATCACCAACTCCCAGAGTTCACCTGTACCCATGTCCATTGAGTTGGTGATGCCATCCAACCATCTCATCCTCCATTGTCCCCTTCTCCTCCTGCCCTCAATCCTTCCCAGTATCACAGTGTTTTCAAACGAGTCAGCTCTTCGCATCAGGTGGCCAAAATATTGGAGCTTCAGCTTCAACATCAGTCCCACCAATGAACACCCAGGACTGATCTCCTTTAGGATGGACTGGTTGGGTCTCCTTGCAATCCAAGGGACTCTCAAGAGTCTTCTTCAACACCACAGTTCAAAAGGATCAATTTTTCGGAGCTCAGTTTTCTTTATAGTCCAACTCTCACATCCATACATGACCAGTGGAAAAACCATAGCCTTGACTAGACAGACCTTTGTTGACAAAGTAATGGCTCTGCTTTTCAATATACCAAAGCAAAATGCAGGGCTAGATGAAGCACAAGCTGGAATTAAGATTGCCAGGAGAAATATCAATAACCTTAGATATGCAGATGATACCAGCCTTATGGCAGAAAGCAAAGAGGAACTAAAGAGCCTCTTGATGAAAGTGAAGCAGGAGAGTGAAAACACTGACTTAGAACTCAACATTCAAAAACTTAACATCATGACATCCGGTTCCATCACTTCATGGCAGATAGATGGGAAAACAATGGAAACAGCAACAGATGTTATTTTCTTGGGCTCCAAAATCACTGCAGATGGAGACTGCAGCCATGAAATTAAAAGACACTTGCTCCTTGGAAGAAAAGCTACGACCAACCTAGACAGCATATTAAAAAGCAGAGACATTACTTTGCTGGAAAAGGTCCATCTAGTCAAGGCTATGGTTTTTCCAGTAGTCGTGTATGGATGTGAGAGTTCGATCATAAAGAAAGCTGAGCGCTGAAGAATTGATGCTTTTGAACTGTGGTGTTGGAGAAGGCTCTTGAGAGTCCTTGGACTGCAAGGAAATCAAATCAGTCAATCCTAAAGGAAATCAGTCCTGAATATTCACAGGAAGGACTGACTCTGAAACTAAAATTCAATAACTTTGGCCACCTGATGAGAAGAATTGACTCACTGGAAAATAAATACCCTGATGCTGGAAAAGATTGAAGGCAGGAAGAGAAGGGGACGACAGAGGATGAGACAGTTGGATGTCATCACTGACTCGATGGACATGAGCCTGATGAGCAAGCTCTGGGAGCAGGAGATGGGATGGGGAAGTCTGGTGTGCTGCAGTCCATGGGGTCACAAAGAGTCGTACATGACGGGGCAACTGAATTGAACTGATAATTGAAAAAATCATAAGAACTTAATTACTGTGGTAAAATTTACATTAAAAATATCAAAATATTTTGTCCCATGAGAAAATTAACTATCCCAAGGCAGTAATAAATTTTAAGATACTTAATGTTAAATGCCGTTCGTTACACCTCAATTTTATCAGAGAAAACAGCAGAAAACTATCACTAGGTGTTTTGAAATATTTTTTAATTGATATTAGTAGTATTAATAGTAACAACACTAGATTTGTGAATGTATGGAATTATATAAACTCAGGTATCCCAGAAATATGCCTCATCCTGCAAAAGTTAAGGCCCTACACAAAACCACTGATACAAAATACATCACACTGATAACAATTTGTTGATCATATCTACTTTAACATCCTCTAAAAATAATTCCAAAGGAAAAATCTGAATACAGTTATGTGATTAACATTAAAAAAATTTAAAAGGCAAGAAATAAAGAGCATATTTAAACAATAAAATACTAGGGACTAGAATAATTACATATGTAGTCTCTAGCGAAAAAATTCTATAATATTAAGTAGAAAGAAGGTAAAGTTCACAGTACAACTAAATGCCTACTATCTACAGATAAATCACAAAGTCATGTAAACAGTGGAAAACTGTCTTTTTTTAGCATTGGAAGTTATTCTGCTTTATTTCTTACTGCAAAGTAAAAACAGCCTTTTTGGGTTTTTGGAGGTTTCCTTAAATTCATGTGGGTTGTCTTTGTGACTGTTTTTCACTGTAAAAGTGATTAAGTACAATACTCTCCTGTCAGGAGCCAACATCATTAAAATAGGGATTATGATGTTTTCACTTGAAGGATCAAAATATGAAGTCATTTTAATAAGGAACAATCATGACATGGGCAAGATGAGCATCCCGATATCGATTACACCATTGCCTTCGTTTATGACACCTTTTTTGAATTCCATATTCTTCTGTTGGACATCTATTCTTGTATAAATAAATATTCCCTTTTAAAATCGGTACCAGATACAAAGATCAGAAATGTATGAGCAAAGAAGAGACTATGAACAACCATCTGACCTTACTCCTTTAAAGCAGGATCCAGGCAGGATCAGCATTACCAGTACTACTGAGTATACCAGATATCCTATTATAATAATACATTATATCATAAAGTTATCTGCACTGCTCTAAAGTGGTTGTATATAACTCTTCACTATTAATAGCAACATACTATGTGCTACAACTGAAGAAAGCCTTTACTGAAAGAATATGAAAAAATAAAAACTTTATTCATAAACTGCAAACTTAGATGAATTTTTCAGCAGGATTATTCTTGAGTCACACAAGCTAATCAGTAAAATCTGTGATAATAAAATTATTAATAGCAAGAAAAACTTATCAGAATCCAAAGAAAGTGAGCTGAGAGGAAAGCAAAATTTTCAATGTGCTTTAAAGCTTTCCAATATCTTTTTCACTAACCTACAAAAAATATGGTCTACCAAATGACTTCCAAATAACAGCAGCAAGTTGTTGGATAAAACAGACGACCTGGTTTGGTTATTTCATATAAAAGGTACACTATCAAGAATTATCACAAACTAGTTATTGAACAACCATTGACAGGAAGTCAGTGGAACCGCCCCCCCCAAAAAAAAAAGATACCCCACATTCAAGGACAAAGGACAAGCCACAACCAAACAGTAGGAGGGGCACTATTATAATAAAATCCAATCTGATACCCACCAAGTGAGCAACTCACAAACTGGAGAATAATAACAAAGAAGTTTTCACACTGTTGTGAAGGTTCTAGACCCCAAGATCAGGCTCCATAGCCTGGGGATCCGGCCAAGGGACTGGGAATCCCACGGAATCTGATTTTGAAGGCGAGCGGGATTGATTACAGAGCTTCCATAGGATGGGAAGAAACAGAGAATCTTGGAGAGCACAAACAAAATCTTGTGCACACCAGGACCCAGGGGAAAGGAGCAGTGACCACACAGGAGACTGAGCCAGAACTACCTGTGAGTGAGTGAGGGTCTCCTACAAAAGGGCGGGTTGGCAGTGGTCTGCCGCAGAGTCAGGGGTGCTAGCACCAGCCATCCTGGGAGAGGCATCCTGACTTACGTCCTCTTGAACATCACCAACAGCCCTATTATAGAAGACTATAGACTTCAGGACTGGGCTGCCTCAGGCCAAACAACTAACAGAGAAGGAGTTCCCATCAGGAAGCTTCCACAAGCCTCTTATCTTCAACCCCCAGAAGGCAGTCAGAAGGAATAAGAACTACAATCCAGCCTCCAGAATTAATACCACAATCACAGAAAGATACCCAAAATGACAAGAAACAGAATTATGTCCCAGATGAAAGAACAAGACAGTTCAGTTACAGTATCAGATCAGTTGTTCAGTCCTGTCTGACTCTTTGCAACCCCATGGACTACAGCAAGCCAGGCTTCACTGTACATCAACAACCTGTGGGGCTTGCTCAAGCTCTGTCCAGCAAATTGACGATGCCATCCAACCACCTCATCCTCCGTCGTCCCCTTCTCCTCCTACCTTCAATGTTTCCCGGCATCAGGGTCTTTTCCAATGAGTCAACTCTTCTCACGAGGTGGCCAAAGTATTGGAGTTTCAGCTTCAGCATCAGTCCTTCCAATGAACACCCAGGACTGATTTCCTTTAGGATGGACTGGTTGGACTCCTCGCAGTCCAACGGACTCGTAGGAGTGTTCTCCAACACCACAGTTCAAAAGCATCAATTCTTCAGCGCTCAGCTTTCTTTATGGTCCAACTCTCCCATCCATACATGACTACTGGAGAAACCATAGCTTTGACTAGACGGACCACTGTCAACAAAGTAACGTCTCTGATTTTTAATATGCTGTCTAGGTAGGTCATAGCTTTTCTTCCAAGGAGCAAGCATCATTCAATTTCACGGCTGCAGTCACCATCTGCAGTGATTTTGGAGCCCAAGAAAATGAAGTATATCACTGTTTCCATTGTTTCCCCATATCTCTGCCATGAAGTGATGGGACCGGACTCCATGATGTTAGTTTTTTGAAAGTTGAGTTTTAAGCCAGTGTTTTCACTCTCCTCCTTCACTTTCATCAAGAGGCTCTTTAGTTCGTCTGCTTTCCGCCATAAGGGTGGTGTCATCTGCATACCTGAGGTTATTTATATTTCTCCCGGCCATCTTGATTTTAGCTTGTGCTTCATCCAGCCCACGATTACACATGATGTACTCTGTATATAAGTTAAATAAGCAAGATGACAATATACAACTTTGACATACTCCTTTCCCTATTTGGAACCAGTCTGTTGTTCCACGTCTGATTCTGTTTCTTCTTGACCTGCATATAGGTTTCTCAGGAGGCAGGTCAGGTGGTCTGGTATTCCCATCTCTTTCAGAATTTCCCACTGTTTGTTGTGACCCATACAGTCAAAGAGTTTGATGTAGTCAATGAAGCAGAAGTAGATGTTTTTATGGAATTGTGTTGCTTTTTCGATGATCCAACATATGTTGGCAATTTGATCTCTGGTTCCTTTTCTAAATCCAACTTGAACATCTAGAAATTCTCAGTCCACTTACTATTCAAGCCTGGCATGGAGAATTTTGAGCATTACTTTGCTAGCATGTGAGATGAGTGCAGTTGTGCAGTAGTGTGAACATTCTCTGCATTGCCTTTGTTTGAGATTGGAATGAAAACTGAGCTTTTCCAGTCCCGTGGCCACTGCTGACTTTTCCAAATTTGCTGGCATACTGAGTGCAGCACTTTCAAAGCATCATCTTTTAGGATTTCAAATAGCTCAGCTAGAATTTTTTCACTTCCACTAGCTTTGCTGGTAGTGATGTTTCCTAAGGCCTGCTTGACTTCATACTCCAGGATGTCTGGCTCTAGGTGAGTGATCAGATCACACCATTGTGGTTATCTGGGCCATGAAGATCTTTTTTGTATAGTTCTGTGTATTTTTGCCACCTCTTTTTAATATCTTCTGCTTCTGTTAGGTCCATACCATTCTGTCCTTTATTGTGCCGTCTTTGCATGAAATGTTCCCTTGGTATCTCTAATTTTCCTGAAGAGATCTCTAGTCTTTCCCATTCTATTTTTCCCTATATATTTTGCATTGATCACTTAGGAAGGCTTTCTTATCTCTCCTTGCTATTCTTTGGAACTCTGCATTCAGTTGGATATATCTTTCCTTTTGTCCTCTGCCTTTTGCTTCTCTTTTCTCAGCTATCTGTAAGGCCTCCTCAGACAACCATTTTGCCTTTTTGCATTTCTTCTTCTTGGTGATGGTTTTTATCACTGCCTCCAGTACAATGTTATGAACCTCCATCCATAGTTCTTCAGGCTCTTGATCTATCAGATTTAATGCCTTGAATCTACTTTTCACTTCCACTGTATAATCATAAGTGATTTATGTCATACCTGAATGGTCTATTGGTTTTCCCTATTTTCTTCAATTTAAGTGAATTTCGCAAGAAGGAGTTCATGATCTGAGCCACCGTCAGCTCCTGGTCTTTTCTTTGCTGACTTATAGAGCTTCCCTATCTTTGGAAGCAAAGAATATAATCAATCTGATTTTGGTATTGATCATCTGGTGATGTCCATGTGTAGAGTCGTCTCTTGTGTTGCTGGAAGAGGGTGTTTTCTATGACCAGAGTATTCTGTTGGCAAAACTCTGTTAGCCTTTGCCCTCCTTCATTTTGTACTCCAAGGCCTGTTACTCTAAGTATCTCTTGACTTCCTACTTTTCCATTTCAGTCCCCTATGATGAAAAGGACATCCTTTTTGGTGTTAGTTCTAGAAAGTCATGTAGGTGTTCATAGAACCATTCAACTTCAGCTTCTTTAGCATTAGTGGTTTGGACATAGACTTGGATTACTGTGATATTGAATGGTTTGCTTTGGAAACAAACAGAGATCATTCTGTCGGTATTGAGATTGCACCCAGGTACTATACTTCAGACTCTTTTGTTGACTATGAGGGCTACTCCATTTCTTCTAAGGGATTCTTGCCCACAGTAGTATATGTAATGGTCATCTGAATTGAATTCGCCCATTCTGGTCCACAGTTCACTGATTTCTAAACTGTCAATTTAGATCACAGTTCCTAAAATGAACATCAACATTTTGACCACTTCCAGTTTATCTTGATTCATGGACCTAACATTCGAGGTTCCTATGCAATACTGTTCTTTATAGCATCGGACTTTACTTCCATCACCAGTCACACCCACAACTGGGTACTGTGTTCACTTTGGCTCAGCCTCTTCATTCTTTCTGGAGCCGTTTCTCCACTCTCCTCCAGTAGCATACTGGGCATTTACCAACCTGTGGAGTTCATCGTTCAGTGTCATATCTCTTTGTTTTTTCATATTGTTCATGAGGTTCTCAAGGCAAGAGTACTAACGTGGTTTGCCATTCCCTTATCCATGGGACAACATTTTGTCAGAACTCTCCACCATGACATGTCCACATTGAGTGGTCCTACATGGCATGGCTCATAGTTTCACTGAGTTAGACAAGGCTGTGATCCATGTAATCAGTTTGGTTAGTTTTCTATGATTGTGGTTTTCATTCTGTCTGCCCTCTGATGGATAAGAGGCTTGTAGAAGCTTCCTGATGGTAGGGGCTGGTCCCTGAAAAACAACTAAAGTGACATAGGCAACCTCCCAGAAAAAGAATTCAGAATGATAGTGAAGATAATTCAGGATCTTGGGGGATAAATGGAAGTAAAGATTGAGAACATGCAAGAAATGTTTATCAAGGACCTGAAGAACTAAAGAACAGAGATGAACAATATACTAGAAGGAATCAATAGCACAGTAATTGAGGCAGAACAGATAAGTGACCTGGAAGACAGAATGGTGGAAAATAATGCTGCAAAACAGAACACAGAAAAAGAATGAAAAGAAATGAAGATATCCTAACAGACCTCTAGGACAACATTAAATGCACCAAATTTTGCATTATAGGGATCCCAGAAGGAGAAGAGAGAGAGAGAAAGGATTTGAGAATGTATCTCAAGAGGTAATAGCTGAAAACTTTCCCAACATGGGAAAGAAAATAGTCAACCATGTCCAGGAAGCACAGAAAAGTGCCAGGCAGGATAAACCTAAGGAGGAACACACCGAGATACATTGTAATTGAACTGACAAAACTTAAACACAAAGATAAATTATTAAAAGCAACAAGAGAACAAAGACAAATAACAGTAAGGGACAATCCATAAGGTTAATAGCTGATTTCTCAACAGAAGCTCTACAAGCCAGAAGGGAATAGCATGATATATTCCAAGTGATAAAAGAGAAGAACCTACGAACAAGAATACTCTACCTAGCAAGACTCTCATTCAGATTTGATGGAGAAATCAAAAGTTTTCCAGGCAAGCAAAAGTAAAGAGACTTCAGCACCACTAAACCAACTTTAAAGCAAATGCTAAAGGAACTTCTCTAGACACAAAACACAAGAGAAAGAAAAGGTCTACAAAAAAATAAACTCAAAACAATTAACAAAGTGGTGATAGAATCATACATATCAATAATTATAAATGGATTAAATTATCAACCAAAAGACACAGACTGGCTGGGTTGACACAGAAACGAGACTGATATATGTTGTCTACAAGAGACCCACTTCATACCTATGGACATTTCAGACTGAAACTAAGGGGATGGGAGAAGGTATTTCACACAAATGGAAATCAGAAGAAAGCTGGAGTAGCAATACTCGTATCAGACTAAACAGACTTTAAAATGAAGACTGTTGTAAGAGACAAAGAAGGATACTACATAATGATCAAGAGTTCAATAAAAGAAGATGATATAACAATTATAAATATATACATACCCAACATAAGAGTACCTCAACATATAAGGTAAAAACTAACAAACATAAAGGCAGAAATTGACAGTAATGCAATAACAGTGGGGATTTTAATACCCTACTTTCATCAATGGACAGATCACCCAGACAGAAAAATCAATGAGGAAACACAGGCCTTAAATGACACTTTAGATGAGTTGGATTTAACTGATATTTATGGAGCACTCCATCCAAATGCAGCAGACTACACCTTTTTCTCAAGTGTGTATGGAACATTCTCCAGGATTGATCACATGTTGGACCACAAGGTGAGCCTTGATAAGTTTAAGAAAATTGAAATCATATCAAGCATCTTTTCTGATCACACTGTCAGAAACAACAAGATTAGAAATAAACTACAAGAAAAAACTCTAAGAAACACAAACATGTGGCAGCTAAACAATATGTTAATAAATAACCACTGGATCACTGAAGAAATCAAAGAAGAAATTAAAAATTACCTAGAGACAAATGAAAAGAAAAAAGGCCCAAAAGTTATGGGATGCAATAAAAGCAGTTCTAAGAGGGAAGTTTGTAGCAACACAATCTAACATCAATAAACAAGAAAAATCTCAAATAAACAATCTAACTTTACACTTAAAACAACCAGAGAAAGAACAAACAAAACCTAGTTAGTAGAAGGAAGGAAATCATAAAGATCAGAGTAGAAATAAATGAAATAGAGACAAAGAAAACAATAGCAAAGATCAATGAAACTAAAAGTCGACTCTGTGAAAATATAAACAAGATTGATAAACTTTACTCATCAAGAAGAAAGAGAGAGGACTCAAATCAGTAAAATTAGAAGTGAAAAAGAAGTTACAACCGACTCAACAGAAATACCAAGAATCCTAATAGACTACTATGAACAACTGTATGCCAATAAAATGGACAACCTGGAAGAAATGTAAAATTTCTTAGAAAGGTAGAGTCTATCTAGACTGAACCAAAAATAGAAACTATAAACAGATCGATTACAAGTACTGAAATTGAAACCGTGGTTAAAAAACTCCCAACAAACCAAAGTTCAGGACCTAACGCTTCACTGGCAAATTTTATTGATCATATAGAGAAGAGTTAACACCTATCCTTCTGAAACTGTTCCAAAAAACTGCAAAGGAAGGAAAACTTCCAAATTCATTTTATGAGGCCAACATCACCCTGATACCAAAACCAGACAGAGAGTCCACAAAAAAAGAAAATTACAGGTCAATATCACTAATGAACATAGATGCAAAAATACTCAACAAAATACTAGCAATCCATGTCCAACAATACATTAAAAAGGTCATACACCATGATTAAGTGGGATTTACCCCTGGGATGCAAGGATCTTTCAATATCCACCAATCAATCAATGTGATACACTCTATCAACAAATTGAAGAATAAAAACCATATGATCATCTCAGTAGATGCCAAGAAGGCTTTTGACAAAATGCAGCAACCTATTTATGATAAAAACTCTCCAGAAAGTGGGCCTAAGAGGGTACATGCTGCCGCTGCTGCTAAGTTGATTCAGTCGTGTCTGACTCTGTGTGATCCCATCGACAGCAACCCACCAAATACTGGAGTGAGCTGCCATTTCCGTCTCCAATGCATGCATGCATGCTAAGTCGCTTCAGTCGTGCCCGACTCTGTAGACGGCAGCCACCAGGCTCCCCTGTCCCTGGGATTCTCCAGGCAAGAACACTGGAGTGGGTTGCCATTTCCTTCTCCAAGAGGGTACGTACCTCAACATAATAAAGGTCATGTATGACAAACCTACAGCTGGCATCATACTCAATGGTGAAAAGCTGCAAGCATTTCCTCTAAGATCAGGAACAAGTCAAGGATGTCCACTCTCACCACTTTTACTCAACATAGTTTTGGAAGTCCTACCTACAGCAATCAGAGAACAAAAGGAAGTACAGGGAATCCAAACCAGAAAAGAAGGAAGTTAAACTGTCACTGTTTCCAGAAGACATGATACTATACAGTGAAGATTTTAGATGCACCAGAAAACTACTAGAGCTCATCAATAAATATGGGAAAGTTTCAGGTTACAAAATTAATACACAGAAGTCTGTTGCATTTCTATATACTAACAATGAATGACCAGAAAGAGAAATTAAGACAAAATTCCATTTAACATTGCATCAAAAAGAATAAAATATTTAGGGATAAACCTACCTAAGGAGACAAAAGACCTACACTTCAAAAACTGTAAGATGTTGATGAAAGAAATTGAAGGAGACATAAACAGATGGATGTACCATGTTTATCCAAAGATATACCATGTTTGTGGAAGAATCAATATTGTTAAAATGACTATACTACCCAAAGCAATATACAGATTCAGTGCAATCCCTATCAAATTACCAATGGCAATCTTCACAGAACTAGAACAAAAAATTCTCAAAATTTGTATGGAGGCACAAAAGACCCCAATAGCCAAAGCAATCTTGAGAAAGAAAAACGGAGCTGGAGGAATCAGGCTCCCTGACTTCAGACTATACTACAAAGCTACAGTCATCAAAACAGTATGGTACTGGCACCAAAAAAGAAAAAAAAAAAAAAAAAAAACAGAAATAAAGGTCAATGGAATAGGATAGAAACCCTGGAAATAAGCCCAGACATCTATAGTCAATCAATCTATGACAAAGGAGGCAAAACTACACAATGTTGGAAAGACAGTGTCTTCAACAAATGGTGCTGGGAAAATTGGACAGCCACATGTAAAAAGATGAAATTAGATCATTTCTTAACTCCATACACAAAAATAAGCTCAAAATGGATAAAGACCTAAACGTTAAACTGGATGCTATAAAACTCTTAGGAAAACATAGGCAGAACACTCTCTGACATAAATCACAGCAACATCTTTTTTAATTCTCTCCCAGAATAATGTAAATAAAGCCAAAAATAAACAAATGGGACCTACTTAAACTCAAAAGCTTTTGCACAGCAAAGGAAACAATAAACAAAACAAAAAGACAGCTCACAGATTAGGAGAAAATATTTGCAAATGATGTCCTGATAAGGGACTAGCCTCCAAAATTTACAAACAGCTTATGACACTTAATAGCATCAAAACCACCAACCCACTCAAATACATGGGCAGAAGACCTGAACAGACATTTCTCTAAAGAGAACATACAGATAGCCAATAGGCACCTTAAAAGATCTTCAACATCTCTAGTTAATTGAGAAATGCAAGTCAATCAAAACTATAATGAGATATCACCTCACACTGGTCAGAATGCGGATAAACAACAAATGCTGGAGAGGGTGGGGGGGATAACCAACCCTCTTGCACTGTTGGTGGAAATGTAAATTGGTACACCCACTGTGGAGAACAGTATGGAGGTTCCTTAGAAAACTAAAAATAGAGCTACCATAAGACCCTGCAATCCCATTCCTGAGCATATATCCAGAGGAAAAACATGGCCCCAAAATATACATACACCCCAATATTTACTGCAGCACTGTTTATAACAGCCAAAACATGGGAACAACCTAAATGCCTATGGCCAGAGGAATGGATAAAGAAGATGTGGGGTGGGTGTGGGTGTGTGTGCGCGCGTGCACGCATATATATATATACACACACATACACATTGCTATATTACTCAGCCATTATGAAGAATGAAGTAAGGCCAATAAGGCCATTTGCAACAACATGGATGGATCTACGAGTGTCATATTGAGAGAAGTTAAGTCAGACAGAGAAGAAGTATCACATGACTTCTCTTATATGTGGAATCTAAAAACAAATGATACAAATGAACTTACAAAACACAGAGACTCGCAGACTTAGATAACCAACCTATGGTTGTCAGAGGGGAAGGGATAGTTAAGGACACTGGGAAGGTCATGTTCACACTGTTATATTTAAAATGGATAACCACTAAAAACCTACTGTATGACACATGGAACTCTGCTCAATGTTATGTGCCAGCCTGGATGGGAGGAGGGTTTGAGGGATAATGGATACACATATATGTATGACTGAGTCCCTTCACCATTCACCTGAAACTATCACAACACTGTTAATCAGCTACACTCCAGTACAAAACATTTTTGGTGTTAAAAGAAATAAAAATTAAATTAAAAAAATTATCACAGCTACCTACTAACTGAAATCTGAAATCTGTATTACTGACAGAGACTTCAAAATTGGGGGCATTAAAACCTCAAAAGAAACTTCCTACCTGGGACTTCATGTAGATAACACTGAATAATATTAGAGACAATATTCTAACCTTACACTGTGCCCCCACTTCTGGATAAGAGATGCCTCTACTACTGTTCCATTTATCCCTATATTATAGGGATAATAAAACAAGAGTAATATATTGAAGTATATTGTTTATTAAAAGTACAAAAATAATGTAGGGTAACAAACCAGGCAAAAAATTATTAATGAATTCAGTACAAATTAGACCCAGTCAAGGAGGTGGGGAAACTACTTAAGGATAAAATCCAAGGGTCATAAAATGAAAATAAAGATCTCAGGAAAAGAGAAGCTATGGATAAAATCAAGAGGTGAATCAAAATCAAGAACTTGATAAATAAAGAAGCTACAGTAAAAGACTAAATGTTGACTATAGTGTTTATTAAATACAAATACATTTAAGTATAAAATTGAGAATAATAACTCCAGCAACAGATAGTCTGATCATCTTTGTTTGCCTCAGAGGACCCAAACTATATTCACTGTCCCTGCATAATCACTAATATGACCTCCTTTCTCTCACACAAGTATCCTTGTCTGGATAAGGTTATATGGTTGCTCAAGACTTGTAACACTTACATTATGTTCCAAAATTAGAAAAAGTAATTTATCAAGCATTTGGAGACAGAGGAGGGAATGTGAGCATACAAAATTTTTTACATTTTCTACAGTATATAGATAAATTAGACTTTTAAGTAAAACACAGTATTATTTAAAGCAGTAGGTAATCTGTGCATGTTGAAGGAAAGAAGAATACTTATGTCTGCAACTTACTTTAAAAAGGTGAACAGTGATGACAGAAGAGACACATAATAAAATAAGTACAGTATAATGCTGATTGTATTCAAAGAAGGTGGTGGTGTTTCTGAGTATTCACTGTAAAATTCTCTCAACTTCTATGTACATTTTGAAACAGTCAAAATAAAATATTGTAGGAAAATGAAATTCACCTAACATTAATGACAGTTGTTTCTAGGTGATTAAATTTAGTGGATTTTTTTTTTTTTTTTTTTTTTTTTTGCTTTCATCTGTGAACACTTCTACTTGGCCTTTTGTGATAGGGTATTATCTTACAAAAGTCATTTTATAACCTTAATGCTAGTTTCTTAGATAGTTGCCTGTTACCAGCTACATCACTTTGCCAACACAAGTCCATATAGTCAAAGCTATGGTTTTTCCAGTAGTCTGTACAGATGTACAGCTGAACCATAAAGAAGGCTGAGGACCCAAGAATTGATTTTTTTCGAATTATAGTGCTGAAGAAGACTCTTGAGAGTCCCTTGAAGTGCAAGGAAATCAAATCAGTCAATGCTAAAGGAAATCAACCCTAAATATTCACTGGAAGGAATGATGCCAAAGCTGAAGCTCCAATTCTTCGGCCACTTAATGCAAAGAGCCGACTCATTGGAAAACACCCTGAGATGCTGGGAAAGACTGAAGGCCAAAGGAGTAGGAGGCAGCAGAGGATGAGATAGTTAAATAGCATCACCAACTCAATGGACATGAATTTGAGCAAACTCCAGTAGATAATGGAAGACAGAGGAGCCTGGTATACTACTGTTCATGGGGTAGCAAAGAGTTGGACACAACTTAACAACTGAACAACAATCAGTTACTTGCCAGTTTCTACCATTAAATTATTAAAATGAAGCCTAGTATTGTGTCTCATTCAATATTTCCCCAGTGACCAGCCTGGTACTTGACTCCTAGATGAATACTCATATAACCAATGGAACAACTTACTGGAAATGCAGAAACAGAATAAAGTAGCTCTCTCATAAGTAGCATAGTCCTTGGTCAGGAGAATTACTCTTTCAAAAACATTTGCTATTATAATAAGAGACGGCAGCCCAAGATGAAAGTTGATCATTAAAACTTGGAAGGAGTGTCTATATAAGGTCCCAAATGTTTTAGCGGTACTATTCGTTTGGTAAAAATGTTATGAAACATTTTTTTCCATTTCACATAAGCATGTTGTGTTTGGAGATAAGATGTGTGTCCCTAAAAAGGAGATTAGTAAGATCATAAAATAGTATGAAATGAAACACTATCACAGTCATTAACAAAATGAGACAAACTTACCTAAAAGGACAGTCACAACTTACCTTTAAGTAATCCTTTTGGATTTACTTATCACAACACTATGTACAGAACCATTTCACATTTTAAAAATAAGTGTGTGCCTACTCACTCATTAACTTATTTTATACACTGTGAAGTAAAGTGAGGCATTAGTCACTCAGTTGTGTCTGACTCTCTGCAACCCCATGATCTGTAGCCCACCAGGCTCCTCTGTCCATGGGATTCTTCAAGCAAGAATACTGGAGCAGGCTGCCACTCCCTTCTCCAGGGAATTCTCCCCACCCAGGGATCAAACCCAGGTCTCCTACATTGCAGGCAGATTCTTTACTGCTGCCACACTGTACATGCTGAATATCTTAAAAGATACACAGCAAACTGACAAGTGGTTTATTTCTAGAGGAGAAGATTATAGGGGTATATGTATTCTACTTTATAAATTTCTGTGTTATTGGAAATACTCACCTGTGTTACTTTATAAACAATGGTTACTGCCAACTGAAAATACACAATGAAAGAGATACTCAAAAAAGAATAGTTAAAAGGCAAGACATTCTGATTTTCCTAAGAAGAAACATGTAATACAGCCAGGGACTGTCTCAGATACACTATGGGTCTTTGATGTTTCTATATAACCTTCCTATCTGTGGACTGACTCTGCTCTCTTTGAAGCTTTGTTCATTTCACTTCAATCTAATCTTTACTTTCTGGTCAGACAGGTATGTGAAAAAATGAAGACACTTCAATATATTCCAACTTGAACAGTTACCACTACATTCATTTTTACTGGTAAACAACTTAGATCATTTCAGTGAAAACGACCTGGAGTAAGGAAAAGTTCTTCTTCAATAACCAAGATTTTATGTATCTCTTTACTAAGAAACTGAAGAAAGCAATCCCAGATATTTCAGATCTAATTTAGTGAACCATTAGAAAGAAGAGATACAAGAAACCAATATAAACCCAACAAATAAAACCATTTTCCTGAGTCTAGTAAGATACAATTTTGAACTTTTCCGGTGATAAACATGCCAGAAATTGACAAATTTAGGGCTATTCAGTTACTGCAGAGGAACAGTCCTAACCACGTTAATTGAGTTTTCATTCTGCTACCATAAACATCAATTGCTATTTAAAGGCTTACTTTTACAGTCTAAGTACAAGGTTGGCCAAAAGGTTCATTTGGGTTTTTCCATAAACCCAAACAAACCTTCTGTTCAATGCAATGGAAAAGCAAAAAGCAGACAGATGTTTGAGTTAGCCACAAAATACCAACTATACAATTATGTACAGGAGTAACCCATGCATACCTGAAGCAAATGAAAGAAGTTAGTACCCTTTCAACTAACCTATCTCTATACCACTTCTTTTCTATTTCAATGTTTTCAACATTACAGCTGTGTCTGAACACTTTTATTACATCTTATTCTCCTCTCTCCCATTTAGTTAAAAGTATTATTTCTTTTATATCTATCTTTATATCTATAGAGACACACACCAAAATAGGTACATAAAATCATCAGCAATATAAAATATAGTTTTGTTTTTTTTAATTGGCATAATGTTCTCTTCTAACTTCATACTGAAACTTTTAAGCCAAAGTTTTGTTTTAGAAATTTATGCATATTGACATATATAGGTATAATCCATTTATTTCCATTGCTGTAGAGTGTTTATAAGAATTATAAGCATTTTTAAAATTCTTATGAACAATGAGCACCGTTTACGGTTTTGAGACTCTCTCCATAAGACTTTTTAAACTGGATCTTCACTGCTTCCACAATTAGAATTAAGGGAGACCATGAGCTTGGAAAGGGATAAAAATATATCTTCATTTTCACAAATCTCTAACTAAAATTTAACATTTCAATTATAAATGGAAATAACAAACACCAGAGAATAAACAATATCTGTGACTCTGTGACCAATAAAAATCAGGGGTCTTCTCTTCCATTCTATTTGTCTCACATGGCTCTAGATACTGAAATACTCCTCAATAGTTAGAACTCACAACAGTTATCAGACCTGTCATTATAGTCTTGTTATGACTTCAAAAAGAAACAACTTTATTGCATCACATTTATATTTTGATAACAATATTTCAATGAGGTTATCATCCTTTGTACTTCTACATACATTATTCATTTAAAAATTATTCTGCAAAGAAGTGCATAGGCTTTGCCAGCCTGTTAAATCTGCCCACAGCACATAAAAAAGTTAGTAACCAATTATAAGATATTGCCAAATGGTATATCCAAACTAATTATGCTAATTTAGATTCTCATAAACAGTGTATGAGTTCCTATTTTCCTACATCTTTATCAACACTAAAACTGGCATATTTTAAAAAATTTTTCAGTCCAATGAACCAACAGCATCTCAATCTTCTTGTAATTTCCATATCCCTGATGATCAATGATATCACATGCATTTTAATATGTTTACTAACCACTCAGGTTTCCTCTATGAACTGCCTATTCAGATCACTTACCTATTTTTCAATTGAGTTGTCATTTCTTATCAAATTGTAGCAGTTTCTTACTAGTAATTAACTAGTAAGTTAATTAACTAGTAATAGTCATTACTATTAATCATTTGCACGAGTGATAACTATCTTCTATCATCTAGGACTTGGCATAAAATTTTATTTATGATGTCTTCTGTCATACCCTTCTGTTCCTTAATGTGGTCAAAATCAATCTTTTCCATCATAATCTGCACTACTTTGTAACTTATTTAAAAAGACCTTCTCTCTCCTTTGACATCATAAAATATTCTCCTAAACTGATAACATTAAATCTTACTTTTGTTATTTTTATTTATGGTATGGGGTAATACTCTTATTTTTCTACAGATCACTTTCACTGTCTTTTTTCTTTGTATAAAACAACAAAGAAACAGCTAACAGAGATTGAATGCATGCTATATTCTAGGCACTATACTAACAGATATTGAATGCATGCTACATTCTGGGTACTATAGTTAACAGACTGTGTGTGTGTGTGTGTGTGTCTGTGTGTGTGTAAATGTATGTGTATGTGTGTGTAAATGTATGTATATGTGTGTGCGTGTGCATGCGCACATATTGTTGCAAAGATGAGGCAATCTGCTCAAGACACAGAGATGGTTACTTGTGCTGACTGACCACAAACTCCACGCTGCATATCACAGACACTGCATCACCTCCTCATCCCACCATTAGAAACTGCTCAACAATACTTTTAACAAGTTAGTGTAAAATGTGAAGCTGTAAAAAATGCAATCATTTGAAAAATTGTAGGGAAATAAAACGTATTAAATATTTTTCATCATGTCTGTATTAAAGTACATTTAATGGAGACTTTTTGCCAGAGACATCAAATTTTATCATATACTCTATACAGACTCCACAGAAAATAAGTAGTTATGTGTAAACAGCAGGCAATAAAAAATTATTTACTAGTAAATGTAGTTCTATATAATCCAATACTGATACTGCATTTTAGTTAATTCTGGAAACTAAAAAATCACAATAAAAATAACAATAGCATCTGAATAAATTCTTACAGTATCTGCAAACAAAGCAAACATATTCATAAACATTGGTATGAAACAAGCCACAGAATGCAGTGAATTTGTAACAATTCCTACTAGGCTATAGGTAGTCACAGAGTGTGTTGAAAAAAACAAATTTTTCAGAGAGAAAAAGTGACCCAAAGCATTAAAGTCATTCAGTTGTGTCCAACTCTTTGCGACCCCACCAACTATACAGTCCATGGAATCCTCCAGGCCAGAATACTGGAGTGGGTAGCCTTTCCCTTCTCTAAGGGATCTTCCCGGCCCAAGAATCAAACCAGGGTCTCCTGCATTGCAGGCAGATTCTTCACCACCTGAGCTATATGGCCCAAAGCATACATCTATCTGTGCAGTAAACTGTAAGAACTCCAACATTATGCTCATATATGTATTAAAATCAAATGTTTCAGTTAGTGTAATGTACATCACAATTGAGAACAACATAAATGAATCCTAAAAGAAATTCATACTTATATGATCTGGAACCAGAAATATGAATATGTTTTTATCTTCAAATCTAGAAAAGTCATTCCCAGGGTCTCAAAGGACACCCTTCCGAAGTTCAGGCAATCTCTTCATCAGAAGCTTCTACTCCATGAGAACGATCACCACTATCTTTAAAATACCACCTCCCTATTTCCTTCAAAAAATCTCCTCAGATTTAGGTTGAAGCTAACATTAAAGCAATGACCTCCCACTGCTACAGGTTTTATATAGGTTTTATAGTGGATATATATATAGTGTGCGTGTATGCGCAGTGGATATAGTGCCACAGGTTCTATAAAGTGGATAATTAGATGGTGGATGACATCACCGATGCGCTGAACTTGAACTTGGGCAAACTTTGGGAGATGGTAAGGGACAGGGAGGCCCGGCGTGCTGCAGTCCATGGGTCAAGGAGTCAGTCATGACTCGGCGACTAAACAACAATAAGTTTAAAGAGAAAGTACTGAATTTAATCAAATTTTTACAGAAGCAGCGCAAATTCTAGCTCTGATGAGTTGTGTGGCCTGGGGCTTATTAAAAAAAAAGAAAGAAAGAAAATTCTCCACAGAATGGGATCTCTGCCTTGCTCTACACGCCGCGTTACCGGGCCTCACCACTAGGTGGAGGATCAGCACCATGGTCTTTCTGGCTCAGGGGGCTTGCCTCTCTCCCCACAGGGCTTCAATCTACACGCCTTCGCACTTAAGATCTTCCATCCCTACTATGAGTACACGGCTCACAGAATAGTTTGGGGAAATGTTCGTGTGTTGTTTTTAGGGGGTAATGCGTTTTATATGCTGACAAATATAAAGTAGATATAGCCTCTTTATAATTAATGAAAAATACAGATACAACTTATTAAAATAATCATTCTCTGAAATAATCTATTTCAGTTTATGAACCCACTATATACCTGCTACTCATGGATACCATGAGAACAAGTCCACCACAAAGTTAACTTGTAATTCAGAATTCTGCAGTGTTAGGGACTTGTAGGAAGTACTTCTCTTGATTTCAGTGAACCTATGGTTTCTCTGCTGAAATGAGGAAAAAAGATATTTCCACTAACACATAAGATATTTAATACAGTGTCTGTACACATAAACTCTCAATATGGATAATTATTAAGAAATTCAGATTAGTCATTTCTGTTATTATGAAACAATTTCATATTGATATTTCATTTATCCTATCTACCAGGAGTACAATTTCTTTATTAGCAAAATCAACAATGCTAACAAACTCAAAAAACATTCTAGAATCTATACAGCAAGTAGCTGAAACTATTCATTAAAAGGGTTGAAGAAAGTGATTTCAGTTCTTAAATGGCAAAACAATACACCATACCTTGTTTCTCATGGCTGCTGAGTCATTTTAAGTATTCACGTATGCTTTTATCCCTCTCAGCTAACTGCCCCTCCAACTTGTGCAACCCATTAAGACATAACAAACAAAATAAAATAAGAACTTCTATATATCTAACAAACTTAAGAGGAAGAAAAATGAAAAAAAGTTAATTAAGGAAAACAAAGTTATATACAAAATAAACTATAAGAATCATTAGCTACCTCTAATTCTCCTTCTCCAAATTAACACTGGACTTCCCTGGTGGCTCAGACTGTAAAGTGTCTGCCTACAATGCAAGAGACCTAGGTTTGTTCTTTTTAAGTTCTCTAACGTTACCTAAATTCTTCTCAAACTTGTAGCTTATCCTTAAATACAAGGATTTTCCCTAATTCAATCATTCAATATTTTTCTTAAATACTATTATGAGTGCAATATCATCTTTTACTTTCATTGCAAATGTCAGTATTCCCCTCCCACACTGCCAGTTAAATGTTCTGCCATGGGCTAACTGTAGTTTCCTAATAGCAAACATACTGAGACAACTAGTTAGAATTTTGTACTTCAAATGCTTACAAAAGAATTTTTAAAATAAAAACTTTTGCAAAATATACATATCCTATATAGAAATGTGAAATCTTGTCCTATGACACAAAAACCATACATCTTTTAAGACAAAAGTCATACTAAAAAATCAGAAAATGCTAATTACTTCATAGAACAAGAAAGTATGTCCTAAATCATACAGCATAGATTAAGTATCAAATCAATAGTACAATTTTGAATTATATTTCTATACTGACTAAAAGAAGATTATTTAATTCTAAATTAAATGACTTTACAAACCCTGCTGCAAACTTATTTTAAAATATAGACATTAAAGAAGATGGAATAACTTACTGCAGTACTTTTACTTATGGTCCAATGTGTAATGGAAAACATAACATGATAGTTTTGATTAACTATAAAATACAGCAATATTTATAACAAAATATCCTCTATCTCTATGTTGTAATAAACTTAAAGGTCATCTAACTCAAATCAAAATTTCAATAAAAAGGGATATTATCATGAACCTAAGTACATAAAAGCAAGAAAAGCCAAAAGAAAAACTTCCAGTAAACCTCTGGGTGGAGTGTTGGGGGAGGGGATGAGACCCTAGATTATAACAACAAGAATTATATAAAATTACTACCTATATTATACTCTCCAAATCCCTTTTTCAATCAGTTATTCAACCAGAAACTCCTGAACTTCGTAAACAGCTAGATTCTCATAGCAAGTACACATCTTAAACCTAGTAAAACCAACCTGACGTGAAGAGCACCTCCTAACGACCAGTGTTTCATGCGCACACTTGTATGTGTGCGTGTCCATAATACATATATAAACGCTGATCAATAAGCGTTACTAAAAGTATATACTATTACCAAAAAACAATGCTCAGTACCAACAAAAGGTCCCCCCCCATATTATCAAATTAGAATGTCAGTTAGTTTAAAAATCTAGGTCATACTTATTTCTGACAAATGATAAGGTATGAAAGAAATAGCTGGAGAGCAGTAAGTTAGGATTTACCCATATGCATTCAGTGCGTGTCCTTAATTCCAATGACAGATATCTGGTCATCACTTCCCAAAACACATTCATGAGGTTTTTCTAACTGGTATCAGTCTAATTTAAATGTATATTTAGTTTATTATATATATTCCTATGTACTAGGCTTCTGAAATGAATTTTTTACATGATAGGTTGTCAAAATTTTATAAAGCTTGATCCTTTAGAGAAATAATTAGCAAAGAATTTTATTTAACTCAAAATTCACTGTGCTAAGAGAATAATTTGAAGACAAAGAAAGAAAAAGAAAAACATAAATTTACTCAATAAATTACCAAACATACAGACAAACTGAAACTAGTAACTAGTGTTTCATGAATCCAGCACCTAACTGGCCTAAGAACAGTACAAAGTTTACCTTAAAAAAAAAAAAAAAAGAATTATCCAGATTATACTCAGAAAAAACAAATGATATTGGTTCAGATCTTTTAGGTTCCAAGGGCCACTGAGCCCTCGATATCAACACAAACAACTCCTGGGCTAGATGAGAGAGGCTTAAATCAACACCATTACAATCTGCAGCAAATCCTCTCTTATTAAGTTAGCTCCTCTTCCCACTGTCCTAATTCTGACCTTGAGCAAGATGCTACCTCAACCCAATATGTCACTTTTTGTTACATTTTGGACTTTTCCCTCTTACTTCTTCTTATCTACTTCTGGTGGTAATTCTCAGGCAACAATTCTTACTTCTGCTGAACTGATCCAGTTTCTCCTAACCTTCCACAACTAATTATTAACTTTCTACTGCTGCTAATGGAGCAAGCTTTTAACTATCAGTGCTGTCACCTACCACATAGTCTCCCTCACAACGTGTAGGCCAATTCACTATGTTAAATTTAAAAATACTTTCTATTACTTGAAGTGATAAGTATAAGTAGAAGATATTCATTTCATGAAACACTTAGGGAAGGAAGAAAATGAGCTATGAATAACAAAACTATATTGAATCCCAATCAGAAAACTCTATCTACTCATGTAAAGTAATGTAAATGCTCCCAATGCCCATATTCTATATCCCACTTTCAAAACCTCTTTACAAGTCAATGAAATTTACAGGGGAAATGTAACTATAACTAATGTATGAAGACATTACCATAGTAGAGTGCATAAAGTTAAGGTTACAATTTATAAACAGTATACTCCAAAATTAGCCTACAATTACTATTGTAAGACATATGGAAGTGTCAGTACTTCTTTAGCAAAACATTCTTAAAAACAAGGTATATTATTGTTCTTTCTGTAAACAATTATGCAAATAAAGTCAACTTTTAAAAAGGCATTCATTCCAGAAACCATCTCATTATTCACAGATCATACGCCCTCAATAAAACATGTGTCTGTTAAATGAAAAGAAATACTTAGGTTTTTAATGCCTTTTGTAAACTCATTCTGAGAAAATCAATGTTATATCACTTTAGGTGAGAGATGAGAAAACTGTCAAACTAAGTCTAGGGAATACTATCGTCCTAGAACTATTTTACACAGAACCTAAATTCTGAAGACCTGGAGAAATCTATTAAACATATACTCTGAAACCTTCAATATTCAACTGGTCAAATTAGAGTCATTCACCAAAATCACTAACCCCTTAAAGCACACCTTGAACTTATTAACAGCATCATTTTAATTCTTAAAGGAAAGATAGGTAAAGTAAAACTTATGAGGATAAAAGAATTAAGTCTACTTTTATTTCAACACACATACTAGAAAAGACCTTTACTTATTTTTCAGATACCTTTAGGGAAATACAAAGCTAAAACGACTACAACACTGAATTGCACTCAGCTTAAAACTAGCTTTTAAAAATTTCTCTTATCAACCTCACAATGCTTTCCAAAAAGCAACAACAGGTACTTCCATCTCTGGCCAAGATAAGTCAACAAGGACTATATTGATTCACCTACCTGAAACAAAGGCAAACACATATATGAAAGAAACAATGTTTAAGACACTGGACAACAAGAAATAAGACAGTGAGGCTTAAAAGACAGCAAAGAAACAGGGTAAGCCCTATGACTACTCTACTGCCCTGCCGTGAAAGAGATCCATGAGACACAGAGGAGGAACACAGGCACGGTTCATCTGACTCCCAAAAAGAAACCTTGGGGACCCACAGATGGCCCCCCTTAAGTATTCAGCAAACTGAGGATCAAAACTTGCATCTGATAGAAAAATGAAAACAGTATGGAGCACGCACACAGGCCTCAGAATAGTGCCTATTCCCACCAGTCAGACTGAAAAAGTCCTAATGCACCACGTACTGGGTGGGTGCACAGAGCCTCTAGCCTTAGAAGTGAGAAACAATTACCCCTAAGCTGAATGCCATTCAAGTATGCCTAATAAATCTTACAACAAAAACCCCTAAGGATCCAAAATACCTGCATCCCAGAACAAAGCTCAATGATACTGACAGGAACACAGAAGTAACCAATATCCAAGAAGATAAAATTTTAAATGTCTCGAACCCAATCGAGTATTATTAGGCATGCAGAAAAGCAGGGAAATACATTCTATAATAAGGAGAGAAATTAATCAAAACTGACCCAGAACTGACACAGATGTTAAAATAAGCACAAAAGCACTTCACAATGTATTCAGTATGTTCAAAATATTAGACATGAAAATATTTTAAAAATACAAATTGAACTTCTAGAGATGAGAACTATAATATAAGTAGTTACAACAAGATAAAAAAAAAATGTGTTGGATTAGTGGCAAATTAGACATGCACAAGATTACTGAACTTAAAGATGAAACAATAAAACTATCTAAAATGAAAGACAAAAGGAAACAAAGATTGCACAGAAAATCAGTGAGATGTTGGGCAACTTTAAGTGGCCTAATAACTGTATAATTATAGTTTTAAGGATAAAAAAATTCTTGAAGAAACAAATGGCTGAAATTTCCCATGATTTGATGAAATCATGCAGATCTAGATAGTGCAATAAATCCCAAGCACAAAAAGACAAAGAAAACTACACCAAAGCACAGCACAAATTGCTTAAGGCCAGTAATAGAGAGAAAATCTTAAAAATAGAGAATAAAAGACACATTAGATACAGAGGCACAAAGACAAGGATGACAGCAGATTTCTGTTTGGAAACAATCTCTAAAGTACTGATATATAATCATCCAAGATGTTTCTTACATAGAAAGAAAGAAAAGTGAAGTTGCTCAGTTGTGGCCCAACTCTTTGCGACCCTATAGACTGTAGCCTGCCAGGCTCCTCCATCCATGGGATTTTCCAGGCAAGAATACTAGAGTGGGTTGCCATTTTCTTCTCCAGGGGATCTTCCCAACCCAGGGATAGAATTGAGGTCTCCCGCACTGCGGGCAGACTCTTTACCATCTGAGTCACCAGGGAATCCCTTCTTATAAAGAGATCTTACAATAAATCCCAAAGTCTCTGTGCCCATCCCAAATAAGAAAATTCTATGTTCTATTAAATAAAATGAAGCTCATTATTAAGAACAAAATGTCTTCAGTTTTGTTTCCCTTCATCCCTCAAACTTACTTTTAACATGTTAGTAGATAAACACACATCAACTTTGATTCTGAAGTAATTACCATTAGCCCCAAAACAGCATGTTAACATCCGTATCTTCCAAGAATAATGTATCACAACAGAGTGACCCTGGATACCAGCACCGCTATCAGGGCTTTGATTTCTTGACTTTCTCTTACCTCAGTGCATGAAAGGACTAAAAATAAATAAATGCCTTGATTTTGGGGAATCTAAAAAGGGTTCTCTCAGGCTGGGACACCAGGATTCTGATCATTATAGTAAAAGATGTGAACATATAATCAATGATCATTATATTTTCAAAAGTCACCTTAAAAATCATAAGTTCTTCAGTGAGTACCTTCAAAGGCCACAATACTATACTATGCCAAATTCTGAAAGTTAAAAATTTAGATACAGTTTCTGGCCTCAGGAATTATACAAGTTAGGGAGAAAAAAACATACATGTATAAAACATCTCATAACGTAGCATTATTAGTATATGCCAAAGTTAGTGATACTGAATGAAAAGGAGATCAATATTGGCTATAAAAGTCAAGGGCAACTTCACAGAGTAATTTAATGCTTTCACTAGGTCTTCGGGATTGGTTAACATTTTGATTCATGAAGAAGTAAAGGGAAAAAAAAGCAGTAATTAAAAGGCAAGGAAGAGAAGAAAAAAGGAGGGACTGAATAATGATAACCAGTAGTGCACAGGGCATAAAGAATGAAAGGATGAAAAGGATCCTGGATACGGAAAGGAGAAAAACAATGAAATTCAACGAGTCATTTCAATACAATGGTGGAAACTGAGGAAAAGACTGCAAGAAGTTAGAAGGAATGGAGAGCAGAGCTACAGTTAAAAAAAAAAAAAAATTAAATTAAAAATCTGACTATTGGAATTATAAATGTATTATTAATCTTTGGGAACAATGGTGGCAAATCATAATTCAAATGGTTTTTTATATTAAATAATATTAAAAATAAAAAACCTGAGATGACAATGTATACACAACTATTAAAGACTCATTTAAATATCTCTATGGACGTATGTAAGAACACTCTGACCATGCTACTGGTCTGGTGAAAATGTAGCTTACACTATTTTAATAAGTGATAAACATTGTTTAAAAGCACATTAATACATAATGAAGACATTATTATCTATATGCTAATAAATCCCAAAATGTTTGCAGCTCCAAACTTGATCTTTCTTTGCACTCCAAACTCATAAATATTGAGGCATATTAAAAACTGAGTCTTTTGATATTATCTTTTGATATTGAGCTGCTTATACACTTTGAATATTAACCCCTTATAGAACATATCATTTGAAAATATTTTCTCTCATTTCATTGGGTTATCATTTCATTTTGTTGATGATGTTTCCTTTGCTATACCAATGCTTTAAATTAAGTCTCATGTGTTTACTTTTGCTTTTGTTTGCTTTGCCTGAGGAGAGAAATCCAAAAAATTATTGCTACAATTTATGTCAAAGAGTGTTCTATGTTTTCTTTCAGCTGCTTTAGGGTTTCCAATCTTACATTTAGGTTTTTAATCCATGCTGAGTTTTTTTCCTATGGTATGATAAAATTCTCTGATTTCATTCTCTCACGTGCAGCTATCCAGTTTCCCCAGCACCATGAAAAGCAACTTTCTAAAATCTCATTGCCAGTCAACGGCAAAGCCATTTTTCAAGGTCGGGTTTCTAAAACAAAATTCAAGATTCTGTCCTATCTATATCATTGCCACTATAAGATAATAAATTCTTCTCACATCAAATCAAAAATGTGTAATTTCAGTTCTCTTAGAACACAGGTACAATCAATTCAAAGGGCAAAATTTATTATTCTTTTTAATTTGGTATCATGACAAGCATTTCATTAATAATGTAGGGGGGAAATCTCAAACTTGTTCATTTGATGAATCAATAAGATTTACCTTCACAGAGGAGAAAGCAAAAGAATAATTTATAAATATTTTGGAAATGGTGAGGGTATGTAAGTTTTCACACCCTTAATTGACCAACGAAAGACACAGAGATCAGTCACATATCATCAAGCAGTAGAAGTCCCCCAAAGAATGAGTGTGGGGATGTTTCCCAAGTCAGTATCACCGTAATGGGCAAAGAAACAAAATAGTCTAAAGGAAACAACTGTGAAAACTAACAAAGTACAACTACTACTGGGGTGAAGGTAAAGTTGGAAAAAACTAAACCACATTCAATCACCACCTGGAAGGTAGGCAGCTCTCATTTTCTACCCTGTCTAGTTCACACAGTTCATATACTAAGTGAGGAGTTAGTAGTACAATCGATAAGTCCTGTCCGACTCTTGTGGCCCCGTGGACTGTAGCCCGCCAGGCTCCTCTGTCCATGGGATTCTCCAGGCAAGAGTACTGGAGTGGGTTGCTATTTAGGTTGTGCAAAAGTAACTACAGTTTTGCACTGTTGAACTTTGCCATTTGATATTGGAATACATTCTTAAATAAATGTCATTATGTTATACATCATTTTAATGCATGTTTCTTGCTTTCTGTTTTTTGCTAATGAATTATTACTTGCTGGTTATTTTGTATGTATTTTAGGCTATGGAAATTATGTTGGACAAAAAAAAAATTCGAGTGATTTTCTTACACAAGTTCAAAATAGGTCCTAAAGCAGTGGAGGCAACTCAACACCAACAAGGCATCTGGCCCAGAACTGCTGACAAACGGACAGCACAGTGGTGGTTCAAGAAGTCTTGCAGTGGAGACAAGAGCATTGAAAATGAATGGCTGGCCATCAGAAGTTCACCATGACCAATAGGGGATCATTGAAGCTCATCTTTCACAACTACAAGACAAGCTGCCCAAGAAGTCAGAGTTGACCATTAAATGGGTCGTTTGGCATTTGAAGCAAACTGAACGGTGAAAAGGTAATTGGGGGCCGTCATTTTTTGATGGGCTGACTGAAAATTTAAAAAAAAAAATGCCATTTTGAAGTGTTGTCTTGTCTTATTCTACACAACAACAGATCATTTCTTGATCCGACTGTGACATGGGATGAAAAATGGATTTTATATGACAGCCAGTGATGACCAGTTCAGTGGCTGAACCAAGAAAAAGCTCCAAAGCACTTCCCAAAGTCAAACTTGCACCAAAAAAAAAGGGTCATAGTCACTGTTTTGTGATCTGCTGAGCCACCACAGCTTTCTGAATCCTGGTGAAATCATTACATCTGAGAAGTATGCTCAGTAAATCATTGAGATGCAATGCTTGCAGCCAGCACTGGTTAACAGAAAGAGCCCAGTTCTTCCCTGTGACAACACCCAACCACACATCTCACAATCAATGCTTCAAAAGTTGAAAGAGAGGGCTATGATGTTTTGCCTCATCTGCATATTCACCTGACCTCTCGCAAAATGACTACCATTTCTTCAAGCATTTTGACAACTTCTTGCAGGGAAAATGCTTCCACAACCAGCAGGATGCAGAAAATGCTCTCCAAGAGTTCGTAAAATCTCAAAGCATGGATATTTATGCTAAAGGAGTAAACAAACTTATTTATCTTTGGCAAAAATGTGCTGATTTTAAGTATTAAGTCAGAAGCTTTTAACAGAACATTAACAGAGTGGGGTCTAATTCACACATTAAATGGTAATCAGAAATTAAGAGATATACTACAAAGTGAAATCTATCCCAACAACATGAGCAAGTTTACCTCAAAGAAGGCTTAAGTTTATTCGTTCTTTCCTATACCTTACTAGAGATGGCGAGATTTTATACTCATCTACTTCTACATGGAAGTAGTTTTTTTCTCCCATCTTTTCCATGAGAGGTTCCAGAATCTTAAGATTCTAAACCATTCCCTGGCTCAAACATGAACTAACAGTGGAACAGTAACTACATTACATAAGTTCTCTAAGGCTATTTGCTCATTTGTAAGATGATAAAAAATGATGGTGGTTATAAGTGACCTACCAAGAGGCAAATAAAACACTCAAATCTGTATTTTTCTTCTGTTTCTAAGCTGTAAAGATTATTCCTTTCCAATTTCACTCTCAATTTTAAAACTTTTTAATTCAAATTTACACAAAATTTCCAAGTCATCTAGGGCAAGTTTGGCATGCATTATACACAGAATCTGAAAAGGACCAAAAAAAATAAAGACTGTAATAACATTAAGCTTATTGACCGAGCATACTACTTAAAAATCTCAATGAGACAGAAGGCTTATTTTCTATCTCATGATAAATGTAACATTAAATAAAAATATAATTTTTAATTACCTATTTTAATCTTACATTAGATTAACTCTGCTCCATACTATATTCTTCCTTCCTAAATTTTATCCTGCATTTCAAATTGATCTAAAAATTTACTAAAGTCAGCCCACATTCTAATTGTATCCTATTCATCTCAAGCTCCTGTCAAACTTTAAGAGGCATAGAATCGTGCCCTTAAGATGCTCAGGATTATGCTAAAATGAAGATTCTGAAAATGTTGGTAATGTGAGTCTCAGATGCTACAGTTTAAGCTCCCAGGTGAAGCTGGTGCTGCTAATTCCACATTTTATTATTAAACAATTTCAACATTTAATAGAGAATTATTTAACTTAATTTCAATATACACTCATTAAAAGTATCAGAAACAACAGAGAGAAGTAATCGTGTATACATCACCTATTTGGGCCAAATCTACATCTAGACTTGAACAGCACTGGAAAGTCCTAAGTAACAGCAATCTGGAGTCTCAACTGGGAAAAGGGTCTGGAGGTGTGTACACCCCAAGGGTGAGACTTCAAATTACAGTTTTGAGGGCTCCCGCTTATAATCCCAGGCCAAAAACTGATATCATCATCAGTTTGTGCACAAAAATACAGCTCTGAGTTTCCTTTACCTTTTACAATAACGTTTGTTTCCCCCTGTGAGTCACAACATTTTCTAGACCGTGGAGGGCTGGCCTGGCCTCTGGGGCTCAGCAAATTCCAATGATGAACCACACTTGCTGATGAACCACACTTTAAAAAGGAAAGATCGGGACTTAGAGTGGTACAGTGGTTAAGACTTTGCCTTCCAATGCAGGGGCTGTAGGTTGAAGGCCTGGTTGGGGAACTAAGATCCCACATGCCTCATGGCAAGAAACAAACAAACAAAAACCATAAAATAGAATACTGGTAACAGGGTTTCCCTAGTGGCTCAGATGGTAAAGAATTTGCCTGCAATGCAGGAGATCCAGGTTGGGAAGATCCCTTGGAGAAGGAAATGGCAATCCACTCCAGTATTCTTGTATGGAGAACTCCAGGGACAGAGGAGCCTGGCGGGCTACAATCAATCCATGGGCTTGCAAAGAATCAAACACAACTGAGTGACTAACACTTAGTGGTGTAACAACTTTAATAAAGACTCTTAACAATAGTCCACATTAAAAAAAAAAATCAAGAGTCAAAATACCTACAGCCACAGAACAATCACCTGTGTTTCAAGATCTGATCACCCTAAGACCCCTACTACGCCACTCTCACATCATCTTGTTTTACTGGCTCCTTCCAAGGTTCTTCCTACAGACAAGTTCTAGCCTCTCCCATTTAAAATAACGACAACAATACTATTCACTTCTTAACCCACACTATTCAATCATAGTTATTACTCAAAGTTCCCGACAAACTAAAGATGAACTAGCACATCTGATGGACACTCTTCTGGCTTTACTTTATTTGAACACGCTATCTGGAATCTCAGTCATCCTCTCCTTGGATGTTTCTCCTAGTTTGAGACACCACACATTCCTGGTTCTCCTCCTGCCTCCCCTCACCACTACTCAGTCTTCTTCACTACTGTGTTTTTTTTCCTTCCCTCCCTCCCAGAATTCTGTTTCCACTGTCTTCATTCTATTGTACTGATACGTGAATTCATCTGGGCGATTTTATCTACATTCATGACTTTAACACTTATTATGGAGCCTAAGCTACACTGCTCTCCTGAACCTTAAATGAAAATAGCCAAGGACCTCAACTGCCATGTGTCTAAAGTTGAACCTTGTGTTCCTAACACCAGTGAATTCACCAGTTTCCTAGGCCAGAGACACAGAATCCGTTTGGTAATCACCATTCTCCTTCATTCTTCATATCCTAGTAGCCATTCCACCTTCTAAAAGGTTTGACCATCTCCTTCTCACCAGTCCTTTTTCAGTAATACCAGCAGCCATTCATTAACGCTTCCAAATTAACATTTTCATAACCTGGATTGGCCTTTATTCCAAAAATCTTACATTTAAAACATCTCCAACCTCAAATCCCTTCTACATTACTGTGTTATCTTTCACATGGCAGATATGCAGTGTCTCTCATCTCTGGATATTCCCCATTTAAAGGTCTCATCACCTACAATACAAATTTCAATTGCTTTGAATAGCATTTCAGGACCTTAAAGCCTTGGTTTCCATTCATACCAGTCCAGACTCACTTCATGTTAATTCCTACAGACCTCGAATTCTGTATGTGCAAAAGGCCCCACCATTTGAAATTCACTGAACTTGGTATATTTTCAGATTGTACCTTCATGAATCCTGTTCTCACCACCCAGGATTCTCCATTCACCTGACATTACCACCACACTCTCTCTCTCTCTCTCTCTTTCTTTCTGACTCCGTAACAACCTGCAGCCTAAGGCCTTCCTCAACTGGTCTAGCTCCTGCTTGAGAGTCAAGACTAAATTAAGTCAATCAGCATGCAGGGATATCGACTTATTCTTACAAGGTCATAACGTGAATCTACCTAGCACTTAATCATGTTTTTCTTAGTCTTTATGTCCCCATCATTAGTAACTGGAATCTTTCCCCACTTTTACAATAGAATATAAACATACTCTCATTCTCCTTGATCAGCAGGCCATTAAGACAATGCCCTGCTGAGATTAACAATTTTATAACCATTCACTGAGACATCTATACATTTGTGCTCCATTTACTCAAATTAACTATAATGATATGTTCATGAGGTTCACAATGAAGAATACACTAAAGAAATATTAAACAAGTTTAACAGCAATTAAGCATCAAAGTCTGATTCCCACAAAAATACTAGTCATACACTTCCCATGAAGAGCTATTTTTAACATTTTCATGCAAAATATTGCCCTGTTAGTAGGAGGCAGTCTAGTTACATCATCTAGCTTAAGATTTGATTCAGTGCATCCGTTTATTAAGGTGATATTCCCCTTCCTTCCTCCCATTTCCCATCATCCTCCTAATGTGTATTCTCATTTTAGAGGAGCCTCTTCTCAACTAAGAGGGCTGTTTTTTTGTTTTTTCTTGGCTTGGAATGTATATATACATGGATCACGATCCATTTAACGTATTTTTAAAAGATTTGTCCAATATGTTACTCAAGAAATCAAAAGGGAAATCAAAAAATTTCTAGAAAAAAATGACAATGAAAACATGACAACTCAAAACCTATGGGATGCAGCAAAAGCAGTTCTAAGAGGGAAGTTTATAGTAATACAATCCTACCTCAAGAAACTAGAAAAACATCAAATAGACAACCTAACTCTACATCTAAAACAACTAGAACAAGACAAAAAAACCCCACAAAATTAGTAGAAAAGAAATCATTAAGATCAGAGCAGAAATAAATGAAAAAGAAATAAAAGAAACAATAGTTAAGATTAATAAAACAAAAAGCTGGTTCTTTAAGAAGATAAAATTGACAAACATTTAGTCAGACTCATCAAGAAGAATGAGAGAAGAATCAAATCAACAAACTTAGAAATGAAAAAGGACAGATCACAATAGACAATGCAGAAATACAAAGTATTGTTAAGAGACTATTATGAACAACTATATGGCAATAAAATAGATAACCTGGAAGAAATGGACAGATTCCTAGAAACGTTCAATCCTCCAAGACTGAACCAGAAAGAAATAGAAATTATGAACAGCCCAATAACAAGCACTGAAACTGAAGTTGTGATAAAAAAAAAAAAAAAAAATCTCCCAAAAAACAAAAGCCCAGGACCAGATGGCTTCACAGGAGAATTCTGCCAAACATTTAGAGAAAAGCTAAGGTCTATCCTTCTAAAACTCTTTCAAAAAATTGCAGAGGAAGGAACACTTCCAAACTCATTCCGCAAGGCCATAAATCACCCAGACAAAGACAAGACAAAAAAAAGAAAACTTAGGACAATATCACTGATGAACATAGATGCAAAAATCCTCAACAAAATTTCATCAAGCAGAACTCAGCAACACATCAAAAAGCTCATACATCATGATCAAGTTGGGTTTACCCCAGGATTCTTTAAAACACACAAGGATTCTTTAATACACACAAATCAATCAATGTGATATACCATATTAACAAATTAAAAGATAAAAACTTTATGATAATCTCAATAGATGCAGAAAAAGTCTTTGAAAAAATTCAGTACCCATTTATGATTAAAGCTCTTCAAAAAATGGGCACAGAAGGAACCTACCTCAAGCCTACAGCAAACAAGCCTTTCACCATTATTCTCAATGGTGAAAAACTGAAAGCATTCCCCCTAAGATCTGGAACAAGACAAGGGTGTTCACTTTCACCACTATTATTCAACATAGTTTTGGAAATCCTAGCTACAGCAATTAGAGAAGAACAAGAAATAAAAAGAATCCAAATTGGAAAAGAAAAAGTAAAGCTTTCACTGTTTGCAGATGCCATGACACTGTACATAGAAATCCCTAAAGATAGTATCAGAAAATTATTAGAGCTAATCAGTGAATTTAGCAAAGTTGCAGGATACAAAATCAATACACAGAAATCACTTGCATTTCTATATGCTAACTGAAAAATCAGAAAGAGAAATTAAGGAAACAATCCCATTCACCATTGCAACAAAAAGAATTAAATATCTAGGAATAAACTTATCTAGGGAGACAAAAGAACTGTACACAGAAAATTATAAACACTGATGAAAGAAATTAAAGATGACATAATAGATGGAGAGATATTCCATGTTCCTAGGTAGGAAGAATCAATACTGTGAAAATCACTATACTACCAAACACAATCTACAGATCTGATACGATCCCTATCAAACTACCAATGGCGTTTTTGACAGAACTGGAATAAAAAATTTCACAATTCATATGGAAACACAAAAGACCCTGAATAGCCAAAGCAGTCTTGAGAAAGAAGAATGGAGCTGGCGGAATCAATCTTCCTGACTTCAGATTATACAACAAAGCTATAGTCATCAAGACAGTATGGTACTGGCATAAAAACAGAAACAGAGACCACTGGAGCAAGACAGAAAGCCCAGAAATAAGCCCATGCACCTATGGGTACCTTTTTTTTTGACAAATGAGGCAAAAATAAACAATGGGGCAAAGACAGTCTCTTCAATAAATGGTGCTGGGAAAACTGGACAGCCACATGTAAAAGAATGAAATTAGAACACTTCCTAACACCATACACAAGGGTAAACTCAAAATGGATTAAAGACCTAAATGTAAAACCAGAAACTATAAAACTCTTAAAGGAAAACACAGGCAGAATAATCGATAACATAAATCAAAGAAAAATCCTCTATGATCCACCTCCTAGAGTAATGAAAATAAAAACAAAAGTAAACAAGTGGAACCTGATTAAACTTAAAAGCTTTTGCACAGCAAAGGAAACTATAGGCAAGGTGAAGACAACTCGTAGAATGGGAGAAAAGAGTAGCAAGTGGAACAACTGACAAAGGATTAATTTCCAAAATATATAAGCAGCTCATACAATTCAATACCAGGAAAATGAACAACCCTGATGCAAAGAGCTGACTCATTTGAAAAGCCCCTGATGCTGGGAAAGAATGAGGGCAGGAGGAGAAGGGGACAACAGAGGATGAGATGGTTGGATGGCATCACCGACTCGATGAACTTGGGTTTGGGTAGACTCCGGGAGTTGGTGATGGACAGGGAGGCCTGGCGTGCTCTGGTTCATGGGGTCGCAAAGAGTTGGACACAACTGAGCGACTGAACTGAACTGAACCAAAAAGTAGGGAAAAAACCTAAACAGACATTTCTCCAAAGAAGACATACAGATGGCTAACAAATACATGAAAAGATGCTCAACATCACTCATTATTAGAGAAATGGAAATCAAAACTACAATGAGATATCACCTCACACCAGTCAGAATGGTCATCATCAAAAAGTCTACAAACAGTAAATGCTAGAGAGGGTGTGGAGAAAAGGGAACCCTCTTGCACTGTTGCTGGGAATGTAAATTGATACAGCCACTACAGGAGACAGTATGGAGATTCTTTATAAAACTAGGAATAAAATCATCATATGATCCAGAAATCCCACTCCTAGGAATATACCCCAAAACTGAAAAATTTTGACACGTGTATCCCATTGTTCATTGCAGCACTATTTACAATAGCTAGAACATGGAAGCAACCTAGATTCCCATGGACAGATGAATGGATAATGAAGTTGCAGTACATATACACAATGGAATATTATTCAGCCATAAAAAGGAACATATTTGAGTCAGTTCTAATGAGGTGGATGAACCTAGAGCCTATTATACAGAGTGAAGTAAGTCAGAAAGAGAAAGATAAATATCGTATTCTAATGCATATATACGGAATCTAGATAACTGGTACTGAAGAATTTATTTACAGGGCAGCAATGGAGAAACAGACACAGGGAACAGACTTAAGGACATGGGGAGAGGGGAGGAGAGAGTGAGATGTATTCAGAGAGTAACATGGAAACTTACATTACCATAAATAAATAAATAGCCAATGGGAATTTGCTGTATGTCTCAGGAAACTCAAACAGGGGCTCCTTATCAACTGAGAGGTGGGATGGGGAGGGATACAGGAGGGAGGTTCAAAAGGGAGGAAGTACATGTACACCTATGGCTAATTCATTTTGAGGTTTGACAGAAAAAAACAAAATCCTGTAAAGCCATTATCCTTCAGTTAAAAAATAATTTGAAAAAAAAGCTGTCCAATAAAGATAATTTTTAAAATTCCAATTTGACTTCTTGGGCCTCTCCTGCCTTCTGAGACAGCCCACAATCTGTGTACGGAGTGCATCTCCTCCATGAATAACCCATCTTTCGCTTTACTGTGGCTACTCTTGAATTCTGTCCCACACAAATCCAAGAACTCACACTTGGAGGATGTCACCGGGAATCAGAAGTGACTTCACATGTGACAATGCTCTCCTGCCCCACATTCTCTTTGCTGCAACAGTTACATGGAAATGATAAATTGTGATGACTCATCCACTGTTCTTTTATGACAGGTGTACTTTTCTATATGTATGCTGCTGTTCAGTTGCTCAGTCTGTTGGACTCTTTGCAAGCCCATGGACACCAGGCTTCCCTGTCCTTTACCATCTCCCGGAGTTTGCTCAAAGTCATGTCCATTGAGTAGGCGATGCCATACAACCATCTCATCCTCTGTCGGCCCCTTCTCCTCCTGCCTTCAATCTTTCCCAGCATCAGGGTCTTTTCCAATGAGTCAGTTCTTCACATCAGGTGGTCAAAGTATTGGAGTTTCAGCTTCAGTATCAGTCCTTCCAAGAATATTCAGGACTGATTTCCTTTAGGATTGACTGTTTCAACCTCCTTGTAGTCCAAAGGACTCTTGGGAGCCTTCTCCAACACCCCAGTTCAAAAGCATCAATTCTTCAGTGCTCAGGCTTCTTTATGGCCCAAGCCTCACATCCATGCATGACTACTGGAAAAACCACTGCATTGACTATACGGACCTTTGTCAGCAAAGTGATGTTTATGCTTTTTAGTTTGCTGTCTAGGTGTATCATAGCTTTTCTTCTAAGGAGCAAGCATCTTTTAATTTCATGGCTGCAGTCACCATCTGCAGTGATTTTGGAGCCCAAGAAAATAAAGTCTCTCACTGTTTCCACCGTTTCCTCATCTATCTGCCATGAAGTGATGAGACCAGATGCCATGATCTTCATTTTTTGAATGTTGAGTTTTAAGCCAACTTTTTCACTCTCCTCTTTCACTTTCATCAAGAGGCTCTTTAGTTCCTCTTTGCTTTCTGCCGTAAGGGTGGTGTCATCTCAGTATCTGAGGTTATTGATATTTCTACTGGGAATCCTGATTGCAGCTTGTGCTTCATCCAGCCCAGCATTTTGCAGGATGTTCTCTGCATGTAAGTTAAAGAAGTAGGGTGACAATATACAGCTTTGATGTACTCCTTTCCCAATTTGGAACCAGTCCATTGTTCCAAGTCTGGTTCTAACTGTTGCTTCTTGACCTGCATACAGGTTTCTCAGGAGGCAGATAAGGCAGTCTGGTATTCCCATCTCTTTAAGAATTTTTCACAGTCTGTTGTCATCCACACAGTCAAAAGCTTTAGTGTAGTTCATGAAGTAGATGTTTTTCTGGAATTCTCTTGCTTTTTCTATGATCCATTGGATATTGGTAATTTGATCTCTGGCTCCTCTGCCTCTTCTAAATCCAGCTTGAACATCTGGAAGTTCACAGTTCACATACTGTGAAGCCTAGCTTTAAGGATTTTGAACATGACTCTGCTAGCATGTGAAGAGAGTGCAACTGTCCGGTAGCTTGAGCATTCTTTGGTATTGCCCTTCTTTGGGACTGGAATGAAAACTGACCTTCTCTAGTCCTGCAGCCAATGCTGAGTCTTCCAAATTTACTAGCATACTGAGTGTAGCACTTTAACAGCATCATCTTCTAGGGTTTGATATAGCTCAGCTGGAATTCTATCACTTCTACTAGCTTTGTTTGAAGTGATGCTTCCTAAGGACCACTTGACTTTGCACTCCAGGATGTCTGGCTCTAGGTCAGTGATCACACCATCATGATTATTTGGGTCATTAAGATCTTTTACATCAATGAAAAGTAAGATCTTTTACATCAATGAAAAGCTTTTTTAATGCTTTTCAAAACCCATTAACATTCTCCTTTACTAAGAATAGTATTGGCACTGGAGTAGATGTAATTTCATTAAAACTCCCACACAATAATGGCATATACAGTATCCAGACAGCTGATCACCACAGGAGAACACCTTTAGTAAAAAAGAGCTCGCTATCTTACCAGGCAGTCAATTTCATTTTAAAACAGAGACAATGTTTCTAAATTTCCCTTACACTAAGTGCATATACTTTACCCCTGTTTTATCCATCCATTGGACCTAGTTTGCCCTCTAGAGCTAGCTACACAGAACAAGTCTTACCCACAGAAGATACACTTCAAAAAATTCAAAGGGAATAACTATCAGCCTTTATCTTTCTAAGCTAGACTTGCCAAATTACTTTCAATATTCCCCCATGTAACATGGCTCTCACTCTTTACTATCATCAACAATCTTCTCTGTCCTGGCTCTAGCTTTCAAATCTAAAGCGAGTCTTTATTAGTTCTTCATGTTACTACAAAGTGACTATGACTTAATTTAAACAAAAAACAACACAACATAGAAAATAATCTAAAATAGTACTGAATCCTATAATTATTGTGATTAAATATTAAATATTTACTGGACTACAAGTAGTAGAAAATCAGAGGACTATGTTTATATTAAGTGCTTTAAAAAGTGTCTGTCACCTAGCTGTACTATGTTAAATATTTGACAAGTAAAATTAACCCATCCATCGTTTATTATCTTCATAGGGATAAAGAACTATTAATATATCTCATATGTGTGTATAATCACATGAAGGAACAGTTACTCTAACATTGAATTTAAAAAAAAAAAAAAAAACTTCTACTTTCTAAAATACCAAATTACTAAAAATTGAAGTTTAGAAACTCACCAAAAATCATAAAGTACTATAGGACCACAAAAGCATTAGAATCAAGAGAAATATAGAGAAAAAGGATGAAATATTGTCATTTGCAACAACATGGATGAACCTAGAGAATATCAGACTAAGTGAAGTCAAAGACAAATACTATATATCACTTGGAAAGTGAAAGTCGCTCAGTTGTGTCCAACTCTTTGTGACTCTTTGTGATCCATGAACTATACAACCCATGGAATTCTCTAGGCTAGAATACTGGAGTGGGTAGCCTTTCCCTTCTCCATCAGATCTTCCTAACCCAGGGATCAAACCCAGGTCTCCCATATTGCAGGCGGATTCTTTACCAACTGAGCCACAAGAGAATGAAATCCAAAGAATAATACAAATGAATCTATATACAAAACAGACTCAGACAAAAAACAAACTTATGGTTCCCAGAGGGGACAGTGATGGGAGAGGGATAAATTAGGAGTATGAGATTAACAAACAATGGTACATAAAATAGATGAGCAAAAAGGATTTACTGTATAGCACAGGGAAATATATTCAGTATCTTGAAGAACCTATAATGGGAAATAATATGAAATATATAGATATATGTATGTAACTGAATCACTTTGCTATACACCCAAAACTAACACAATATTGTAAGTCAACTACACTTCAATAAATAGATAAGCCAAGATTTTAAAAAAGGAAAAAGAGAAAATTCTAGAGAAATTCTAAATCATATTCAGGGGAAAAAAAAAAAAAAAATGCTCAACTTCCCAGGATGGAATGGAATTCAGAGCAGGTCACAGGAAAAGGGAAACCAAATCAGCAATGACTCTCCTCATAACAGATATGATAACTGCTATTCACCAAGTCAATTACTTACTGATTCCTGACTAGGAAATCATAAAACCCATTTTAAGGATGTGAGGAAGCACAGCCCAGGATGTACCTTAATGCACTACTTTGTTTCATTTATAGTTGTTTGAGACTGGTGTTTATTTTTTTGTAATTTCTTTATTTTTAATTGAAGGATAATTGCTTTACAGAGACTGGTGCTTAGAATAATCTTTTGGGGGGTAATTTTTAAAATGTTATTACAGTTTGAACACTTAAGATCTACCCTCTTAACAAAATTTTAATTCTATTATTATTGACCACAGGCACAACATATAACAGATCTCTAGAGCTTATTCATTAAGCTTAAATGAAACTTCAGGCCTAATGTAACTCCCCATTTTCCCTCTCCCCCCAGGGCCAGACAAGTACCATTTCTCTCTTTGGGTCTATGAATTTGACTATTTTGGATATCTCATATAAGAGGAATTCATGGAGTATTTGTCTTCTGATGACTAGAATTTAACTTAGCATAATCTCCTTAAGGGTCATCCACAATGTCATATATTCTTCCTTTTTTTTAGGCTGACTATATGCACCACATTTTATCCATTCATTTGTTAAAGAATATTTAGGCTGATTCTACACACTAGCTATTGGTATCTGAGTGGCAATGAACAGGGAGTGTGGATCTCTTACAAAATTATGATTTCAACTGATCTGAAAATCCCAAAAATGGGATTGCTGGATCATATGCCAGTTATATTCTTAATTTCTTGAGGAACCTCCATACTGTTTTTTCATAGTGTCTGCACCATTTTGCTTTCTCATCAACAATAAGCATTTCTATACACTAACAAGAACCCATACGAAAAGGAAATTAGTAAGCCAATACTATTTACAATAATATCAAAAAAACCAAAATACTTACAAATAAACTTATGTAAGGAGGTGAAAAACTTGTATAACAAAAACTATAAAACATTGAGTAAAGAAATTAAGAAGAAACGAACAAGAAGATATCTCATGTTCTTGGCCTGGAGGACAATATTGCTAAAATGTCCATACTACTCAAAGGAATGTATGGGTTCAGTGAAATCCCTATCGAAATCCCAAAGGCATGTTTTTGATAGAAATAAAAAAAAAAAACTCCACAATTCATGTGGAGCCACAGAAAACTACAGAGTCAAATCAATCCTGAGAAAGAATAACCTTGAATGTCTTTCAAATATTATTATATTTAATTACAAGAAAAGGTAAAAATCATAACTTCCACATAATTGTGTATGCTATAAACTCAAGAAAGAAAATGTTAAAAATGGACAACTGTAAGAGGGTACCGGTTATGGATGTTAGTTTTCCCAGGTTTAATTTTTTTAATATTGCTCTGCCACTTATTAATAAACAAAATAATTTTAATAGGTACTACGAGCTTCAGTTGGGCCATTTTAGTGGGCTGCACAACTGCCATATATACATATTTTAAACAAAAGACCTGACTTCTCTCACCTGGGAGAAAATACAGATACACATGGAACAGTGAGAAAGAAGGGCACATCAATCAGGCTCTCAGATCAACCCTGGTGTTCACTGCAGAGAACGATTTCAGAGCTCCATAAACCATACTCTGGCTAGCTTGCTTTCAGGATATCCCACTCTACCTGAAAACTGAATTTTGATATTATGTTAACAATAGTTTAAAAACCATGGGAATTACAGAATGAGTAGAACCTAAAATCAAGGGGGAAACAAGGACAGATGCATCACCAATTAGCTGATGGCATTATTTAGTTACTTGTTATTAGTCACTAAGTCATGTCCATGTCCGATTCCTTTGCAACCCCATGGACTGTAGCCCGCCAGGCCCCTCTGTCCATGGCATTTCCCAGGCAAGAAACTCGAGTGGGTTGCCGTTTCCTTCTCCAGGGCACCTTCCCGATCTAGGGATCGAACCTGTGTCTCCTGCACTGGAAGGCAGATTCTTTTTTTATCAATGAGCCACCAGGGAAGCCCCATTTGGCCACTAAGACTCCCATGAATTAATTTCACCATCTGTCAGATGCATAAAGTATCTCGGGATGCTTTCTAGAATCAGGATTTCCAGAACAGCTGTGAAAAGAACTTGGCACACTCTCTTCCTTAGCATTAAAAAAAAAAAAAAAAAAAGAAAGAAAAGAAAACAAAGGAAACTCATAAAAATGATCAAAAACCATGGTTAGTCTCTGGAAACTGAGTAAGGTTTATTCAGCATTATCTACTGAATCGTGGTAAGAACAGTAGAGTTTATGGTACCTGAGCTAGACATGTCCCCATTCCCACCCCAGCTGTTTACAGACGTTCTATTCTGGGCAGACAAATTCAAGAATAAAAAAGGAAAAGGCCCTTTTCCCTTACCCAGCCCTGATCACGGGGCACAAGGTGAAGATTCTACACTGGAGGGAAAAACTGAGGGTGCCAGGGACTATCCTCCCCTTCTAACTCCCCCTCGTGGGTTGGGCTGTTACTCAGGGAGAAACAGGCTGCATCCCCCCATGCCCAGCTCCTAGACCACACGACAGAGACCCCATCAGGAAGAGAGAAGCGCTACGTGAGAACAGGCAGCTCCACAACACAGCTGGAAGTATTATGTAAAAAGACAGAGATTATGTCAGCAAGCAGTTAGAGAAAAACAATACACTGGACATACATTTAACAGAGAGATTCAGGAAAAGTAGCCCCCCCCCCTCCAAAAAGCCCTGCTAAGCTTATACTCACCTTTGAACAATCTGGAAAGCTGCATATGTACAGGTAGAACTCAGAAATAGTGTGCATTTGGTTCCAGACCATTGCAATGAAGTGAGTTTCACAATAAAATGAGCCCCACACGTTTTTTGGTTTCCCAGTTCATATAACATTGATGTTTACACTATAGTTTATTCAGTATGCAACAGGATTATATCTAAGAATAACAATATACACACCTTAATTTAAAAACACATTACTGCTAAAAATGCTAACCATTGGGTTTCTCTGGTGCTCAGTGATGAAGAACCTGCCTGCAAATGCAGGAGACATGGGTTCGAGCCCTGCTCCAGAAAGATTTCAAATAAGCCTGCGTGCCACAACTATTAAGCCTCTGCTCCACAGTCAAGAAGCCAAAACTCCTGGGTACATGTGCCACAACTACTGAAAGCCACACACCTCACAGCCCGTGCTCAGCAACAAGAGAAGCCACGATAATGAGAAGCCCACACATCTCAATGAGAGAGTAGCCCTCGCTTGCCACAACTAGAGAAAGGCCTGAGCGGCAAGGAAGACTCAACACTGCCAAAAATAAATTGAATAAATAAATGAAACTTTAGAAATGCTAACCATCACCTAAGCCTTCAGCAGGTCATACTCTTTCTGCTAGCAGAGGGTTTGAAATAGTGCAAAAATTAACCAAAATTTGACACAGCAATACAGAGCAAACAAATGCTGCTGGAAAAAATCACAGCAATAGACCTGCCTGACAGAGCACTGCCACAAACCTTCAGTTCATAAAAGACGCAGTATCTGGGAAGCACAGTAAGACAAGGAAGGCAGGCTTGCATGCTATACTGCACATGGTCAGAACTATTAGAAAAATAGCCTGCCAGCTGCTAACCCCTGGGTAAATGCAAAGAGGACGTGAAAACTTTCTTAATTTTGAAAACAGTCCTCAAACCACACACAAATACACTGGCAAATGATGGAAGATTTACTGGGTCTGGACTCTTAATCACAACCTCTAATCAATCACAGACAATTCCTGGGTAGCCAGGCTTAATTGTAAAAGTAAGGAGGAACAAAACCAAGCATTAAAATCAGAATTTGAACACTGCAGGGAGAATTAAGCCAGGCAAACCAAATAAATAAGCAAAATAAATAAATAAAAGAACAGAATAAGCTGGGGGACATGGGGATAGTCAGAATCCAGAGCTGCTAAAATATCTAAAACATACAGTTTTCAACCAGAAAATATGTACAGAACAGAAAAGTGTAACCTTTGCATAGAAAAATCAAAGGCAGGTGGAAAAAAACACCTCTGAGAGGGTCCACATATTGGGCTTAATAGACAAAGATGTACACAGGCTTTAAAAATATGCTCCAAGGAAAAAAGAAGTTTGAAGAATTAAAAGGAGAATGAAGATAATTTATCAAATAAAGAAACAAACTATTCAGTTCAGTTGCTCAGTCCTATCTATTTGAAACCCCACGGACCACAGCATGTCAGGCCTCCCTGTCCATCACCAACTCCCTGAGTTCACCCCAACTCATGGCCTTTGAGTTGCTGATGCCATCCAACCATCTCATCCTCTGTCGTCCCCTTCTCCTCCTGCCTTCAATCTTTCCCAGTGTTAGGGTCTTTTCCAATGAGTCAGTTCTTCACATCAGGTGGCCAAAGTACTGGAGCTTCAGCTTCAACTTCAGTCCTTCCAATGAACACCCAGGACTGATCTCCTTTAGGATGGACTGGTTGGATCTCCTTGCAGTTCAAGGGAATCTCAAGAGTCTTCTCCAACACCACAGTTCAAAAGCATCAATTCTTCACTGCTCAGCTTTCTTTATGGTCCAACTCTCACAACCATACACGACCACTGGAAAAACCATAGCCTTGACTAGACGGACCTTTGTTGCCAAAGTAACGTCTCTGGTTTTTAATATTCTGTCTAGGTTGGCCATAACTTTCCTTCCAAGGAGTAAGTGCCTTTTAATTTCATGACTACAGTCACCATCTGCAGTGATTTTTGGAGCCCAAAATTTAAAAGTCAGCCACTGTTTCCCCATCTATTTGCCATGAAGTGATGAGACCGGATGCCACGATCTTAGTTTTCTGAATGTTGAGCTTTAAGCCAACTTTTTCACTCTCCTCTTTCACTTTCATCAACAGGCTCTTTAGTTCTTCTTCGCTTTCTGCCCTAAGGGTGGTATCATCTGTATATCTGAGGTTATTGATATTTCTCCGGGCAATCTTGATTCTAGCTTGTGCTTCCTCCAGGGCAGTGTTTCTCATGATGTACTCTGCATATAAGTTAAATAAGCAGGGTGACAATATACAGCCTTGACCTACTCCTTTTCCTATTTGCAACCAGTCTGTTGTTCCATGTCCAATTCTAACTGTTGCTTCCTGACGTGCATACAGATTTCTCAAGAAGCAGGTCAGCTGGTCTGGTATTCCCATGTCTTTCAGAATTTTCCACAGTTTGTGGTAATCCACACAGTCAAAGGCTTTGGAATAGTCAATAAAGCAGGGATAAATTTCTTTCTGGAACTCTCTTGTGTTTTCGAAGATCCATTGGATGTTGGCTATTTGATCTCTGGTTCCTCTGTCTTTTCTAAAACCAGGTTCACGTATTGTTGAAGCCTGGCTTGGAGAATTTTGAGCATTACTTTACTAGTGTGTGAGATAAGTGCAATTGTGCAATAGTTTGAGCACTCTTTGGGATTGCCTTTCTTTGGGACTGAAATGAAAACTGACCTTTTCCAATCCTGTGGCCACTGCTGAGTTTTCCAAATTTGCTGACATATTGAGTGCAGCACTTTCACAACATCATCTTTCAGGATTTGAAATAGCTCAACTGGAATTCCATCACCTCCACTAGCTTTGTTTGTAGTGATGCTTCCTAAGGCCCACTTGACTTCGCATTCCAGGATGTCTGGCTCTAGCTGAGTGATCACACCATCGTGATTATCTGGGTCATGAAAATCTTCTTGGTATAGTTCTTCTGTATATTCTTGCCACCTCTTCTTAGTATCTTCTGCTTCTGTTAGGTCCCTACCATTTCTGTCCTTTATTGTACCCATCTTTGCATGAAATGTTCCCTTGGTATCTTTAATTTTCCTAAAGAGATCTCTAGTCTTTCCCGTTCTACTGTTTTCCCCTATTTCTTTGCACTGATCACTGAGGAAGGCTTTCTTATCTCTCCTAGCTATTCTTTGGAACTCTGCATTCAAATGGGTATATCTTTCCTTTTCTCCTTTGCCTTTAGCTTCTCTTCTTTTCTCAGCCATTTGTTAAGGCCTCCTCAGACAACCATTTTGCCTTTTTGCATTTCTTTTTCTTAGGGTTGGTCTTGATCCCTGCCTCCTGTACAGTGTCACGAACCTTCATCCATAGTTCATCAGGCACTCTGTCTATCAGATCTAATCCCTTGAATCTATTTCTCACTTCCACTGTATAATCATTAAGGTATTTGATTTAGGTCGTACCTGAATGGTCTAGTGGTTTTCCCCACTTTCTTCAATTTCAGTCTGAATTTGGCAATAAGGAGTTCATGATCTGAGCCACAGTCAGCTCCTGGTCTTGTTTTTGCTGACTCTATAGGGCTTCTCCATCTTTGGCTGCAAAGAATAGAATCAATCTGATTTCGGTTTTGACCATCTGGTGACATCCATGTGTAGAGTCTTCTCTTGTGTTGTTGGAACAAACTATTAAACATAACCAAATGAACATTAGACAGTTCAAAATATGTTTTCCACCCCTAAAAATCTAAGCAGGAACAAGCTGCCCTGCCATGATTAACATCACACAAAATAGTAGTTTGACTGTTAACTCCAGGATCCACCGTGTTAAGATGGCAAATTTGCTTTCAAAAATGTCTAAACCAAAATCAGCACGTAATGTGGTCCTGAGGAAATAACACCACTCAGGCTGTTTGCATCAGATGTGCTTGGGACAGCCCTGGTTTACTCCTACCGCCATGGGGCAACTACTGTAAGCGTCTCCTTTCATTCCCAAATGTGTTACAGTTTTGATGCTCAACTATGTGGGCACCTACCACATGTACCTTTACAAGTTAGTCACGGTGCCTTTAACTTTACTCTCCTTGTTGTTGCTGTTTATTTGTTAAGTCATATCCGACTCTCTGAAACCCCACGGACTGTAGCCTGTCAGGCTTGTCTGCCCATGGGACTTCCCAGGCAAGAATGATGGAGTGGGTTGTCATTTCCTTTTCCAGGGATCAAACCCGCATCTTCTAGAGTTGGGATTGGCAGGCCGATTCTTTACTGCTGAGCCACCAAGGGAGCCCTTACTCTCTTTAATCTTTCATTATTCAATTGCAATAGAGTTGTGGATACTTAAAGTGGTCAAAATGCTCTTCCTTAGAGCATGAAGATACCCTCAACCAATGTGGGTACACAAATAACAAAAAAGAAAGGTGTTGGAACAACAACAAAAGAATATATAGGAAATGGTTTAAGTCTCATTATTCAAGAAAAAGGATAATTTATTTAGCTCCGTTTTCACACCCTGATAGAAAAAGCAGTGGTTTCTCAACTACCTAGCAAAAGGATGCTGGTTCATCAACAGATAAACTTATACCTGTTTTCAAAAGCTAAGCAAGCAAGAGTTCTGCATATATAACTCAATTATGTTGCTTTAATTAAAAAAAAAAAAAAAATATTTGTTAGAACCATTAAAATGGTAACTTTGTGTTAAGTTCAAATAAAGAACCAAACTATAATCATAATTTGTAAATTTCAACAGGAAAAAAAAATCTAAGCTCAAATTTCAAAATCTGAAACTGGTAATTTTATTCAGTTGCCTGGCACAGCTACAGTCCATGGGGTCTCAAAGAGCTGGACATGACTTAGCAACTAAACAGCAACAACAAGGAGAGTAAAGTTAAAGGCACCGTGACTAACTTGTAAAGGTACATGTGGTAGGTGCCCACATAGTTGAGCATCAAAACTGTGACACATTTGGGAATGAAAGGATATGCTTACAGGAGTTACACCATGGCAGAAGGAGTAATCCAGGGCTGTCCCAAGCACATCTCACGCAAATAGCCTGAGTGGTGTTAATGGTGTTATTTCCTGAGGACCACATTACAAGGTATATTTTGGTTTAGACATTTTTAAAAGCAAATTTGCCATCTTACACAGTGAATCCTGGAGTTAACAGTCAATTATATCCATTACAATATACATTTTTAATATATGTTAAAAATTTAATATATGTTAAAAATTTCTGACTCACTTTCATTTTAAAGTTCATTTTTACCTTGGGTATAAAAGTATCTTTTAAAAAGTCTAAGATATGTACCATTTCCACCAAAAATATAAATCATATATTTGTAAAAGAAGGATATCTCAAAGGAATTTTTGAGATAAAATATATTATTCCCTAAATTAATAAAGCAATATATATACATATTATGTTAGATATTTAACTTCTTAATGTTTCAATTAGTTGCCATGAAACAATGGTTGGCATTTAAAAAAAACAAGTTTGAATAATCATTGCAAAATAAAATCAAATTATTCCAGTTCAATAGGTATTTTTTAATACCCCACTGGCCACCTATGAGGAAATCTTGGTTCTTTTTCTACTTGTTTTTCTGGCTTCTCCACACAGCACAAGGGCTCTTAGTTCCCTGACCAGGGATGGAACGCATGCCGCTTGGCAGTGAAAGTGGCACAAAGTCCTAACCACTGAACCACCAAGGAATTCTCCTGAGTCCTTTTTAAAACAAAGTGTTAAGTATCAAAATATGTATATTATCAAGGGTGAAACAGATCACCAGCCCAGGTTGGATGCATGAGACAAGTGCTCGGGGCTGGTGCACTGGGAAGACTCAGAGGGAAGGGGTGGGAAGGGAGGTGGGAGGGGGGATAAGGATGGGGAATACATGTAAATCCATGGCTGATTCATGTCAATGTATGGCAAAAACCACTACAATATTGTAAAGTAATTAGCCTCCAACTAATAAAAATAAATGGGAAAAATAAAGAAAAAAAAGTGTTAAGTATCAAATGCAAAGTAAACAAATGATAAAAATTCCTATTTCCTAATACAGAGTATATGTTTATATATGAAATACATGTAAACCACAAAAATTATCCAATTGATGCAACATGTCCTATACAATTAATTGCATTTTAAAAGACAACATAGTATATTTTAAAAATCACTCATTGCTTTTGATGAGTAAGCTTACAGTAAACATAAAAATTTTCTAAACAATAATTTTTAAAAAATTAAAACTAAACATTCTGTTGGGGGAGAAAAAAGCTAACGTACTTTTTTCCTACCTCAAAATAATCTTAAAATGTAATAACATTAGGACAGTTAGTTCCATAGCAAGAAAGAACACTTTTAACAGGAAATACAGATCTTTCTCAACTTATGACGAGACTATGTTTTAATAAACAAACCCAAATTTAAAATATCACAAGTCAAAAATGCATTTAATACACCCAAACTACCAAGTATCATAGCTTAGCCTCATCAACCTTAAATGTGCTCAGAACACTTACACTAGCCTCTAGTTGGGCATAATGTTTGAGTACAGAATGGTTCTAAGAGTACCAGTTGTTTACCCTGAGGTCAGAGGCAGCTTCCTGAGAGCGAGGTTCACAGCACTGCCCAGCATCAGAGAGTGACCTACTGCATAACATCAGACCAGGATCAAATCTCAAAATTCGAAGTCCAGTTACTACTTAGGGCATACCACTTTCCCAGCATTGTAGAGTTAAAAAATTATAAGTCAAACCATTGAATCTCAGGGACTGTCTGATGAAACCAATCATGATTATGTTCCAAATGGTTGATCCCTCTAAATGTTTCCCAAGTAATTTACACCTAGATGAAAACACATTTGGACATGAAGTATAACATCTAGCTGAAAATAATATGTGACTGATCTCTTTCTCTAAGGTGGTTTTAAAGGACTGAATATTTGTACCCCCTACACACACACACACACACACACACACAAATTCGCATGCTGAATTTATAATCCCCAATGTGGTAGTATTAGGAGGTGGAGTCTTTGAGAAATAAATAGGTCATCAGGGTGGAGCATTCATGAACTGGATTAGTGTCCTAACACAAGGGACCTCAGAGAACACTCTTACCCTCTTTCTGCCATGGAAAATACAATGACAAGTCAGTTTTCTGAAACCCAGTCACACCTTGATCTGACTTTCAGCCTCCAGAACTGACAAATTTCTGTTGTTTAAAATCCACTTAGTCTATGCTACTTGGTTACAGTATCCCAAAAGTGACTACTTCGATGGTATAAACCTGCCCAAATTCTCAGGATGAATGAGACAATGTTAGTTATAAAATGAGATCTTGGGATTTCTCTGGAGGTCTAGTGGTTAACACTCAGCTTCAGTCCCTGGTTAGGAAACTAAGATCCCACATGCTGTGCAGTAATTAAAGAAAAAAATTAAAGTAAAAAAAAAAAAAAAAAAGTGAGCTCTAGCTCTTATTTAAAAAAAAAAAAGAAAGAAAGAAAAACCAAATAAAACTGTGAATGAAAACTCTAAAATAAACTCTGTGAGGCAGAGTTACCAGAAAAATTATTACCATGTAAAGCACTCTCAAGCGGTTAAGAGGCCGCTGAATGCTCTACTAAATCATATTGATTATCCAGGCCCACCTTAACCTACCTGCTCAAAGTGGAAAAGAACCACCAATTTTAAGAATGCGCCTGAGCCAGAGACAGAACCTGATGAACAATAACTACCCAAGGGAAGAAATGAGAGCAGGATGACAATAGAACATAGAAAAAAGAAGCTGAGTACTAGAGGAAGGGCAATGCCTCTTGACAATTTTCTAATCATCACAATTTTCCCAGCCTCACAAAATTCATTTATACTTATAATCATAATTGTTACTTTGGGTGGCAACAATGAGGAGTAGAGGAGGTTAAATCTCTGCAGACCCTGATGGTCAGAGTGGAATGTGCACAAGGGCTATCAAGTGAGTGCACAAAAAATGAATATGTGACCATGAAGCAGATGAAGAGCAAGAGTGCCAGTGAGGCTCTCTTCACATCAGAACACTGAACTATCCTTTCTAAGTCCATCTAAGCCAGATCAGTCAGTCAAAAAAAAATTTTTTTAAGGCTGGAAAAACTTCCAGGAACAAAATATCACCCCTAAATGGCAACAGAAATAGCTAAAATTACCTAGAGAAAGAATTCGTTTAGCCAGTTTCTTCAACTCTCTACCTGGTACTGTGAAGATAAGTGTTTTGATTTTTTTTTTTTAATCCATTATATTCAGGATTTCTAAGAAGCTGCGAGATGGAATGTACTTGGGAGACAAATCTCCCATTTCTCCATGTCCTGTCCTGTGAAAGCTCTTCCTCCAGACCATCTTTTCAACGACATCTTTTGTTTGTTAAGCAAAAAGTCTGGGAAGCTAGACACTGAGTTTCCCTCTGGGTCAGGGGAGAGATCTGCTTCCTAAGCAGAATGATAAAGATATATCTCTCCAGGGCAAAGGACAGAAGGTTTGCTAGATCCCCCATTAAAAGATGGGAAGTTTCCTAAACTCAGGGATCCTCGACTATGACACAGCGCCACTGAGCTGAGCACAGAGCACCCACCAGGGCCCGACTCGGCATCACCCCACAGGACGGAAGGGACAGGCCAGCCCACTCACACCTGGAGGTCACAGTGTCTGCTGTGTCTGGAGTAATAAACTACCTGAACCCATCTGGGCTCCCCGTCTCCTCCCAGGACAATCTATGGGAGTGTGGCAAGCAGCTGGGGCAACCTAGCAGGTGCCACTACACCACTGTCTAGACCATTTAACTGCTTGACATACACAAGCCTGTATGACTGAAGTTGTAATAGCTTTGGATGTGGCTCCTATGAAAGGCAATACAGTTCTGGTTCTCTTGGTTCTCGAACAGAATAGCCCTAAGCATCCCAGTGGTGACTTGATAGTTTGCCAAGAGAAACATCATATACCATCCTGAAGTAACTCATATTCAACAACTGAGAGTACACAAAAGAGACAATTACATTTTTAAAGTTAAAAAAAAAACTAATAGAAAATGTGATAGAAAGCAAAGTCTGCAGAATGTTTTAATACAACACACAAGATCTCAAAGACAATCTGAACAATTAGGTGGCTTGATGCTGCACCTACAGATCCCTGGAGACATGCATTCATTCTTCTGCCTCTGTATGAAAAGCAGAGATAGAGTAATAGTTAATTACAAGAAACAGCTTAGAAGTCAATTCTTTATTTGAATGTTGGTACAACTGCCAGCTGCATTACCGGGGGCAAATCATTTCAACTCTCTTAAGTTCACCTAGAAAATTAAGTTGTACTGCATTGTTATTGTGCTTAAATGAGGTAATGTATATACAAAACACTTGGACATGGCACATAGTAAGTATTTAATAAATGGCAGTCAGTCATAGTTATTGGTTTATTAAATTTATGTGGAAACACAAAATGTAAATATTAGCATCTGTTTTAAATAAATTTAAACAACTATGTTTTTAAAATAATTTTCAAATTTCTTCTTCCAAGTTCAAAACTACTAGTAGTGGCTGCTCAATGAAAAGTCTGAGTTTTCTTTAGATTAATAAAGGAAGGAGGAAAAAAAAAGTGTATTTGAATTGACGTATTGATAGTTGCATATGTTATAAATATAGGTGACAGATTTCAAATCAAAGAGTACAATCTTTTAACCAATTTCCACTGAGCATCATTGTCTCATCAGACGGGGGGTGTGTGTGTGTGTGTGTGTGTGTGTGTGAGAAATACTGTTTTAACACCAGGAAAAGACTAAAATATGTACTACCATGTTTCGTGAAATAAATAAGTTACAGGGAAGATATATAATGCAAAATCAGAGTTTCATTGTACTGAGAAAATTACCAACTTTACAATGTTATTGACAAGTCACAGAACTGGAAAAGGTCAGTTTTCATTCCAATCCCAAAGAAAGGCAATACCAAAGAATGCTCAAACTACCACACAATTGCACTCATCTCACACACTAGTAAAGTAATGCTTAAAGTTTTCCAAGACAGGCTTCAGCAATACGTGAACTGTGAACTTCCAGATCTTCAAGCTGGTTTTAGAAAAGGCAGAGGAACCAGAGATCAAATTGCCAACATCCGCTGGATTATCGAAAAAGCGAGAGAGAGTTCCAGAAAAACATTTATTTCTGTTTTATTGACTATGCCAAAACCTTTGACTGTGTGGATCATAATAAACTGTGGAACATTCTGAAAGAGATGGGAATACCTGACCACTTGACCTGCTTCTTGAGAAATCTGTATGCACGTCAGGAAGCAACAGTTAGAAGTGGACATGGAACAACAGACTGGTTCCAAATAGGAAAAGAAGTGGGTCAAGGCTGTATATTGTCACCATGCTTATTTAACTTATATGCAGAGTACATCATGAGAAGCACTGGGCTGGAGGAAGCACAAGCTGGAATCAAGATTGCCAGGAGAAATATCAATAGCCTCAGATATGCAGATGACACCACCCTTATGGCAGAAAGTGAAAAAGAACTAAAGAGCCTGTTGATGAAAGTGAAAGAGGAGACTGAAAAAGTTGGCTTAAAGCTCAACATTCAGAAAACTAAGATCATGGCATCACTTCATGGCAAACAGATGGGGAAAAAGTACAAACAGTGGCTGACTTTATTTTTCTGGATTCCAAAATCACTGCAGATGGTGACTGCAGCCATGAAATTAAAAGACACTTACTCCTTGGAAGGAAAGTTATGACCAACCTAGACAGAATATTAAAAAGCAGAGACATTACTTTGACAACAAAGGTCCGTCTAGTCAAGGCTATGGTTTTTCCAATAGTCATGTATGGATATGAGAGTTGGACTATAAAGAAAGCTGACTGTTGAAGAATTGATGCTTTTGAACTGTGGTGTTGGAGAAGACTCTTGAGAGTCCCTTGGACTGCAAGGAGATCCAACCAGTCCACCCTAAAGGAGATCAGTCCTGAGTGTTCATTAGAAGGACTGATGTTGAAGCTAAAACTCCAATACTTTGGCCACCTGATGCGAAGAGCTGACTCATTTGAAAAGACCCTGATGCTGGGAAGGATTGAGGGCAGGAGGAGAAGGGGATGATAGAGGATGAGAAGGACAAGGGTTTGGGTGAACTCCGGGAATTGGTGATGGACAGGGAGACCTGGCATGCTGCGGTTCATGGGGTCGCAAAGAGTCAGACACGACTAAGCGACTGAACTGAACTGAAACAATAAATGAGTAATGATAATGTGGGTATATTTTTACCTCTATGGGCCTTTTCAAGAAAAAATTTCCACCAGTATTTTGTACATACAATTTAATGTTCATTATTTATAAATTAATGTATACAAATAAACCTCTATTTTTAATGAAAATGAATTGCTTAATTGAAGAAAAAGACAAACAGTAGGGTAAAATTTTAAATTTGAGTTTAAAAATTAGAGAAATAAGCAGCACTAAAGGAACCAGCGCAACACGAAAAACTCTTGTGCAGCACAAAATGGATAATGAATCATACACAAGAGTGTAAACATAGTGCTTAAATACAGAGAGAAAGAACTTTTTGACCAAAATTCCTATAAAATAATTCTAATCAATGACAATGTAGTAAACACTAACTCTGTATCCATTTTAAAACCCTTCTATCCTAGTTCGAGAGAGTGACCATATATCCTAGTTAGCCCAGGGACAGTCCCAGTCTACTTCTGCTATCTCACCAAAATCATCAATTGCACCTTTTTTCACTCTCAGGCATTATGGTTTGGACAGTAAATTATATGATCATCCAATTTCTAAGTACCTGGTTCCTCTGGCCACAAGTGACTATCTTTGCCCTGGTCCATATGTCAGGATAATAACACAGACATTCTAAGGGAGGTAAAGTTAACATTATGCATATGTATAATGTTATTTCATTACCATTATGCTATAATTTATCTCAAATTCCTACAGTAAAACTTCCTCTGATTCTCACCTCAATTAGTCTTAAAGAGCATATATTTTGAATAAAAATAAATTGCCCATACATTTTCCAATAGGTACCAAGAAAAACTATATAAAGAAGGTACTCTTACCTAAAAGGATTAATTACTAAAAGAATTAAGTTGCTTACCCATCATACAGTACTTGTGTGAAATACAATAGCATCTAGGACAAAAGTATTTCAGCAATTTTAAGGGTGCAAACTCCCATCTCACATATTCTTCATCATATATAATAGCAATAAAAGAAATTAACAAATTGAAGTTTTATTTCTAGTTCTCAATATCTGTACATCCAATATGCAAGTAATCATACAGTACTCTTTAAAAACGATTTACCAAAAAAACCTGTACTGCCTAAAACAGGTCTATTGAAAATAATTACTGAACAAATAGTTACATCTTTCTGAATGACTAAAGAAAGTAGTCAGTCAGAGAGCTTTACCAGAAAACCATGACATTAAAGTCTGGAAGAGAACAGAAGAAAAAGAAAGGATAAGGTAATCTTCATTTATTGAAAACTGGGGGGAAAGTGTAAAAATATGTGACAAAAGTTTTACCAAAATTCACAGACTGGAATTTATTAATATATTTTAAAATCTGTCATCTTCTTAATGAAAGCAGAAATTATACATGGCTTTCACATTTACAAAAGTGACTTCTATTAAAACTGACATAAGGGTAGGGACTTCCTTGGCAGTCAGCTGGTTAACACTTGGCTCTTCCAATGCAGGGGGCATGGGTTTGATCTAAGATCCTGCATGCTGCACAACTCAACCAAAAGAAAATAAACTTTAAAAAAAGTGACACAAGCCTAATTCAGTCTAGCTTGGGCAAAAAGGGGCTGTGTAAGCACATATAACAAAGAAGGATGGAGATAACTCCAGTTTCAGGCAAGGCTACATCCAAGGACTTGACTGTATCATCAGTACTCCCTCCAGCCACAGAAGGGGGACAATTTTAATGTGTTATGTTTATTTCTGTATTGGTGGCACCTAGAACAAAGACTGGCACTGAGTTAGCATTTTATTTACTGAATCTGTGAAACTCTCTTTGTTTATCTGCTTAGCTTCTGTACATCAGAGTTCTTCATGCCAGAAGTGACAGAAAACCTAAAATTCCATCCTTCCAACTTCATATACCAATCAGCAAGACAACCTACTAGTTCCATTTAGAAAATCTCACTGAATGGCTCTAGGGCACCTGCCCAACACCATGCCAAATATGACAAATGAGTTAGCAGTATGACTACGGTAGCCTGGTAACATATGTACCTCCGTGGTCCTTAAAGAGGGAACTAAGATGAAAACAAAGAGAAGGGAAAGAAGCGACAGTCGGCAGGGGACAAAAGTAAAAGGCACCACATCTACAATCCAAACCCTCCATTTCAGCAATTTCACAGCAGTTTTCTGTCCTGAGTATGCCACAGGGGCTTCTTCCTACCTAACTACTCAATATGTGCACACAAACATACCCAAGGTGCATCACAAAGCAAAAGCAATCTACTAAGGTATACACACTGGTGAGTCAGCCATTTATAAATGCAATCCCTATGCAGACAGCCTTCCCGATTTCAACCAAGCATTGATCCCAACACACCAGGTCACATTGTTTTTTGGCCGTTATTACGCTTGACTGCAATCTGACAAACGTCAAGGGATTTCATTAAGTTAATTTTTAAAACTGATGCAGAACAGCTCAAATTATATGCAAAACCACTAACAAATGAGTATCTGTCAGAATTATAATGATTAACATATGAAAAGAGAAAACCAACTAGGAGGATGACATTAGGTACTTCAAAAGAGATTGATATGAGTATCAAAGAACTGAGACTCACCCTTGAGAAAAGTGGTAAACCTGAAAATATTTTTATGAAACTGACCTCCAGAATCATGCTCCAAATGTCAAGCACTAACTAAAGATGTCTGATTATGCTATTGTATAATTTTATTGAGAAAAATCACACCAAAAAATATGAGAACTTATTCATTCATTGTTCATTCTAACAGATGATGAATTTCAATTTAATAGCTAAATGTTAAGCATATGATCAAATGAATAAATTCTTACAGTTTTAATTTTATATAATTACACAACTATAAAATAGTGTTAATCCTTAACTAGATTCATAAGATAGCCTCTTCCAGTTCAGTTCAGTCCCTCAGGCTTGTCCAGCTCTTTGCGACACCATGGACTACAGCACGCCAGGCGTCCCTGTCCATCACCAACTCCCAGAGCTTGCTCAAACTCCTGTCCATAGATTTGGTGATGCCATCCAACCATCTCATCCTCTGTCTTCCTCTTCTCCTCCTGCCTTCAATCTTTCCCAGCATCAGGGTCTTTTCTAATGAGTCAGTTCTTTGCATCAGGTGGCCAAAGGATTAGAGTTTCAGCTTCAGCATCAGTCCTTCCAATGAATATTCAGAACTAATTTCCTTTAGGATTGACTGGTTGGATCTCCTTGCAGTCCAAGGGTCTCTCAAGAGTCTTCTCCAACACCACAGTTCAAAAGCATCAATTCTTCAGTGCTTAGCTTTCTTTATGATCCAACTCTCACATCCATACACGACCACTGGAAAAACCATAGCCTTGACTAGACGGACCATTGTTGGCAAAGTAATGTCTCTGCTTTTTAATATGCTGTCTAGGTTGGTCACAGCTTTTCTTCCAAGGAGCAAGCATCTTTTAATTTCATGACTGCAGTCACCATCTGCAGTGATTTTGGAGCACCAAAAAATAAAGCCTCTCACTGTTTCCAATGTTTCCCCATCTACTTACCATGTAGTGATAGGACTGGATGCCATGATCTTAGTTTCTTGAATGTTGAGTTTTAAGCCAAATTTTTCACTCTCCTCTTTCACTTTCATCAAGAGGCTCTCTAGTTCCTCTTTGCTCTCTGACATAAGGGTAAGTAGCCTCTTCCAATTACTATTTAATTTTAGTTAAGAGGCCTGTGTACCTAAGAAATGCTTGCTACTGCTCAGAGCTTGCTACCACTGAAACAGCTGCTCAAGTGAGCACCTGATCTGAGAAAGATACTCAACTAAGTTCTATGGGAGATTTGAGGATGAATAACATAAAGGACATTATGCTAATATTTGAAAGAAGATTTTAAAAATGGGCTGTATGAGAGTAATCAATGGTGGCTAACCAAAGAAATGCTAAGTAAGGGAATATTTTTTTAATTAAAAAAAAAATTTTTAACTGAGAAATATTAACTGTTTTGTTAGGTTCCCTGACTGCCCTGAAGTATTTTCAGTTCTTTCATTAAGAGGAATGATAAAATGTGGAAGCTGAAAAGCATCTTGCATCTAGCTTAACTATGTATTTTTTTAACTAACAAAATTTTGTGACCCAAAAAGTCATAGTGACTTAATCAGAAGAACAGAGTCAAGAGTTTAAAGAGCTATGAATGGGGTTGAGCAGGAAGGGAAGAGAAGAGAGAGAGAATTATAACTAGAACCCTTGCTACAGATTTCCAATGGCCACATCACTGTCTTAGCCAAGAGCGCCTTCAATAAAAATATAAATCTATTAATCCCATTTTTCTTATTTCAAATTTTGTTTTGTGTTCACTACTGATCTTCATTTAGAAATGGCAACTAGGAGAGGCTTCTATTGACAGATACACAAACTATATATAAAACTGCACTCATTTCACATGCTAGTATGCTTATGTTCAAAATTCTTCAAGCTAGGCTTCCATAGTACGTGAACTGAGAACTTCCAGATGTACAAGCTGGATTTAGAAAAGGCAGAGGAACCAGAGACCAAACTGCCAACATCTGTTGGATCACAGAAAAAGCAAGAGAATTAAAAAAAAAAAAAAAATACATGTATACACACACATGCATGTGCATCTTCCTGCACTCCTGCTCATCTGACTGAACTGATACTTCAATTTTATCACTTCAACTTTATAGCCTTACTAAAAATCTTTAATCAAATAATGTTGTCCTATACACTGACTATCATAACTGTCTATGCTGATTTTGTAAGCCACCACTTAAAAGTACAGAAAAATCTAAAAGTGCAAGCTCACCTAGTTTAGTAGGCAGAATTCTAAAATAATCCCCAGAGACCCATAACCTTATATAATTCCCTCCCCATGAGTGTGGACAAGACTTGTGAATGTGATGGACTAGCACTTCTGTAATTACGTTACCTTATACAGCAAGCATGTGCTGATGTAAAGTCAGTTAATTCTGAGTGACTCACAAGGGAGATTATATTGAGTGGTCCTGACCAAATTAGATGAGCACTGTAGAAGAAAGTGAAGAGTCAGAGAGGCGAGCCTACTGGCCTGGAAGAAAGCAAATGGCCATGTTTTAAAGTGCCCATGGAGAGAGCCACATGGCTAAGAACCAGAGGGTGGCCTCCAACAGTGGAGAGAACACAGCCAGCAAGAAAATACACAATCAGGTTCTACAACTTCAAGAACTGAAATCTACCAACAACTTGAGTGAGTTAAGAGGAGGCTCTAGAGCTCCTGATGAGAAAACAGCCTGGCCACACCTGAATGTCAGCCTGGCAGCCTCTCAGCAGAGAATCCAGACCTCTTACCTGTACAAACTATGGGAGAAAAAAAAAAAAAAGGGTGTCAGTTTTAGTCATCTGCTATGCATCAATAGAAAACTAATACAGTCACAAACCACCTTTGTATTTATAACCCATTTCTGAATGCTCCTAGGGACTATTCATCTTAAGAGGAGGAGATAAGTGTGATGGAAAGATACACTGCAAAGCAGCTCTATTATTATAGCACACTTCCTAAGATTATTTCAGTAATAGAATGAGACACATTATATACAAACAACAAATGATAACATCTCAGAAGAAAAGAAACACGAAAAAACAGTGGCTGCTATATCATCACACTACTCAACTCCCCATGATAATTCTGTAAGGATATCCTGGTTGAAACAAAATGCTGGGGATGGTTTTTATCTCCAAAATCTCTGAAGACTCCTGCTTAGTTATCATTGCAGCTGTTTTTTCATTTCTTTCTTAGGTCTGAAAGCTGACTTAAAATCAATTCTTACCTCTTTTTATGAATCGTTTTGATCATCTATATCCAGAAATCAATTATTATTGATGCATTTTAAATCAGAGACCTATGAATGAGTATGAATTCATATTGGCTTATATCTCATAAAATGATCCAGAGCTGAAACAGTCTGTAAGAAATTTAGCTAGATTCAATACTGTTACACAAAAGGCCGCAATTTGTAAAAGATCAAATGTTGCCAGATTTCTACAAGATCATTTAAGCAGAAGCAATATTCCATACATCCATGAAATACTGCAGGCATGAAAAAATTTATCTGATACATAAAAATGCTGTAACATCAGGAAATTGGTTTCAGACCTTGGAAGTATGATATGGAGGAAATGGAGGTTACTGTTAACTGCCTAACAATTTCTCATTTTAAAACTGCAATACTGCCACCTAATCAAAGAAAATGCTTACATAAAATTTTCAAGATTACAACTGATTCCTTACATTTTTTGTAACTACAGTGAGTATTCCCCTAGTCTCTTAGCTAGATCCCCTGCAGCTGCTGCTAAGTCACTTCAGGCGTGTCCGACTCTGTGTGACCCCATAGACGGCAGCTCATCGGGCTCCCCCATCCCTGGGATTCTCGAAGCAAGAACACTGGAGTGGGTGGCCATTTTCTTCTCCAATGCTAGATCCTCTAGAGCTACTAATATGGAAACCTTTCACTGTCCTTAACTTTGCGACCCCATGGACTGTAGCCTGCTAGGCTCTTCTGTCCTTAGGGATTCTCCAGGCAAGAATACTGAAATGGGTTGCCACGCCCTCCTCCAGGTGGGGAGAAGATCTTCCCAACCCACAGCTCAAACCCAGGTCTCCCTTATTGCAGACAGATTCCTTACCGTCTGAGCCACCAGGGAAGCTGTGTGCTCACATAAAAACCCCTGCTCTTGTATGAATCAGACCTTCAAAACCTCAAGTTCTCCGTCTTGTTCAGTCACTGTCATCTACAGAACTCTTAGCCACTACCTAGCTTCATCTTTCTTTTACTCTGAGTATTGAATAAAGTCCACATAAACAATCTTACCTCCAAGCCTTTCAGTTCCTTATCCTCATCACTTCTAATAACTAACCTCAAGTCCAGCCCTTAAGAGCACGGTCTTGTCTGGTACTATTTCACCTCTGCAATGATAAACTGATATAACCCACTAATGACAAAAAACAACTCTCCCAGTTCCCTCACTCTGGTTTCCCCTACAACATTCCAACCCTCCACTATCACTGGGGCCTTGCTTCTTTGCCCTCTCAGCATGGACAGTCTTTTATCTTCCAAGTTACCCACTCCACTGCATGTCTATTAACTCCCCTTGCCACTCCTTCCATCTCCCACCTGAAACCTCCAATCCTGAAGCAATCCAACTGCCTACACTTCTTGTCCCTGCAGTTTCCCTTCTAGGTCAGCTAGAGGGAAAGAAAATCAATTAAGGACTATACAAAACTCATGATTTCTCAAATTATCTGACCCTTCCTATGATTTAACAGTGCTTCTTTGTTTTCCTATTCTGTGTAAAGTGGGTAATTCTAGGCAAATTACCTGATGCCTATTCTAGCTACTTAAGACTAGTCACTGTCCTAGATGATTTATTCCTCCTTTTCAGTTCACCTTCCATTTCATAGAGGAAACAGTCTAGGACACCGAAGGAACCAATGTGCCTGCAACTGTACCCCTTCTTTCACCCCCTTCTCTCATCAAAAGGTAAGAGAGGTCAATACTCCTCGTAACAATCTAAACAGCTTGTATTACAGAGCACCACCTGCTCCAATCTCAGCATTTAAAAAAAATAAAGGTGGATTTCGCCAACTTATGGGCTGGCAGGGAGACTATGCTCACCCTCTTCACATGAAGACCCAGATGATAAGAGTATCCACCGCATCAAACATTCCCAGTCCCCTGCCAGAAGGAAAAAGACAATGATGGAGCATGTAGTGACTCTTGGAGCCTCTGCATGTCACGGACACATGACACGTCTGCTCACATCTCACGAGCCGAAGTCAGTCACGCGGGCAAGCCCGAGTTCACAGGAGTGAGAAACTGCAATCCCATCACGGGCATGGAAGAAAACCCACAGTGCTGTGTGAAGCTAACCCCACCCGACGGTCTCCAGCTCCCACTCCCCCCTCCCACCCTCTCACCACCTAGCTCTTCATGGGTTACCTTCTCTCTTCACGTCAGCCTCTTCTCCAGCTCCCACCCACTTAACTCTCCATCCTTCCCCAGAAGAAGTGCCTGATCAGAGGTGCTGGCTGTCTCCGCTTCCTCTTGACCCACTCAGCAACTCACTCTCCCTTCCAGCTGCCGTCCTGGCACTGCAGTTAAACGGCTCTGGCTAAATCCAAAGGACCCTTACTAGTTTTTGTTTAGCCTGTCACCATTCGTCTCCGCTGACCCCTCTCTTGCTGGAACATTCTTCTTCCATGCCTCCCCTCTGCTGGGTTTCTTCCTAGCTCCCTGGTGGCGCAGCCGTGGTCTCGTCTGCCTTCTGGAGGACAGTGACGCACTGGTGTCCCTGAGGGTCTGCCTTTGCTCTGTTCTCACTCCATGTGCTCTGGCAGGGTGATCTTTAACCACCACCAAACATTCAAGTCCCACTGATGCTAATGATTTCCAAAGCCATTTCATCTTCAGCCCAGATCAAAGGTCTGTATTCAGACATTCTACCACCTCTCAAACACCTCAGTTTAGATTTCGCCCGTGTACTGCACACAGTCTTAGAAGGGAACATTATCTTCCTTCCAAAATCTCATCTTTCTCTTGTTTCCCATTTCGGTAAATAGAATTTCTGTTTTACCAAGAAAAGGAGTCTTTATTCTTGCCTCCATTTTCTTCATCCCACACGCAATCGATCACCAACAGCTGCCAAGTCAGGCTCCCAGAGCTCAGAAATCCAGTGACCACTCTGTATTCTCACTGCCACAACCTGTAACGAGTCATCACCACCTCTCATGCCCACTCCTGCCAGAGCCTCTTGAGCAGACTGCTGCTGTTCCTCCAGTTTCACATTCCCACCTATGCTGATTACCACAGCATGGCCAGAACAATACTCTAAAATGTGAGCCTCATCCTCAACTCCAAGATAAACCTTTCAATTCCTCCCACTGACTTCAAGGTCAAGGCTCACAGGGGCCCTTGGGATTTGACTCCAGCTTCCATTCCAGCTCAAGCCCTGTCAACCCCACCCACCCTCTGCATTCTAAGCCAAGCCATGTGGACCTACTTTGACCTCCCTGAATTTGTTGTGCTTTTTCATACTTCTGGACCTTCACAGTACTAGTTCTTCTTCTTAGAACACTCCTTCCTTCATTAAATCATTTCCTATGTCTACCTTCCATCCTAAAGGAAATCAACCCTGAATATTCATTGGAAGGACTGAAGCTGAAGCTTCAGTACTTTGGCCACCTGATGCAAAGTGCCAACTCACTGGAAAAGACCGTGATGCTGGGACAGAATGAGGGCAAATGGAGAAGGGAGTAGCAGAGGATGAGATGGCTTGACAGCATTATCGACTCAATGCATATGACTCTGAGCAAACTCGGGAGATTGTGGAGGACAGAAGAGCCTGGTGTGCTGCAGCCCGTGGGGTCACAAAGACTTGGACATGACTTAGTGACTGAACAACAACGAATGTGGACCTTCAGTTTTCAGCTGACCCCATGTGCTAACCTAACACCATGGCACCATCAGTTTCCAGGTTATTCATTTCCCACACCACATTATAAATTACTGTTTTCCTGTCTGAATCTCCTTCTAGGCTAGGAGCAATAGAAAATGTCAGGACAGTGGCTGTCTTATTCACTACTTTACCTCCAAAATACAGCATGATAACCTGACATGCAGTATTCATCAACAGATGTTTGTTGGAAAAAAAGGAACAATAGATGGCATTTTAGAAAAATGTCAGTGACATGGCCCTTTACTCAGTAATGTGTGCCATCTTTTAGGGAGACGACACTCAAATAAACTTATTTTCTATTTTACTTACTTCAATTATATCTATTTAAAATAATCCAAAAGGACATAATGTGAAAAAGAAAAATTACATTATTTAAGAAATCAACAGCCAAAAGGACAATCACAAAATTTAAAAGACTCCTCTACTTAGGACTTCTGTTATGATTATGATTACTTATAGACAAGTAAGATTAGGAACTCCCCACAATAAAGAAGTTTGTATTTTGGTAAGATATGAGTAAAATAATACAGAAAGGCTCCCTGGGATCAATGACATGAAGGAATCCTGTGAAAATGCAAAAACAAAAAAAAAATGGGCTGTAATCTATGTAAAAATGCTACAGAGCTAACCTAACTTTACAAAGGAAAACACCACTGTTTCCCTCACCAATTCCTTTTTAGATAATGAAGTATGTTCTTTCTGTTCTGTTAATATATCTCTCTAACCCTAGAGACTGGTGCTAATGATGGTACTCAGAAAACTGACTACTTCTTTAAGGTTTCTACCATGAATTACTACAGAAATAGTAACTATGCCATATTGAAAACTAGAGCGGTGTACAGAAATAGCTTATTATTTTAATTTGTGGCTTTGCAGATTATATATTTGAAATGGGAAAAGATAAGGCAAGTGTAAATCTAATTGCTATTTGACAGTCAAATAAAAAGAACTTAAATAGCTCTGCCACCATCAGTTTTAGTTATTCTCTATGGATCATACACCTCAAACTGATGAAAACTAGTATTAGTAAAGGCTCTTTATGATAAGGACATTGTATTCAAATCAGAGCAGAACTTTTACTAAGTTTCAATCTCTAAGACAAAATTACTTTTGATATTTAGCAAAACTACCATAAATCATTCTAATACCATATTTCATATAATTTTACCATCTAAAAAGGATCTAAGCAAATGTTTAATCCAATAGCTTTTAACTTTTTAAAAATCTAATAAACAGGACAGATGCTCATGCCAGAAAAATCCATTTATGATATAAATGAAAAATGTTTATAATTTCAGAGGGCCAATGGGAAGCTTTTCCTATTTAACATAGATTCAGACATCCTGATCTTTTTTCAATGTTCTCATTTTACAACTGAACTGATGTTTCAAAAGGTTAAGTGCCTTGCCCAAGAGCACTGAGTTTATATCAAAGAAACTGGAACCCACAATTCATTTTCTAGAACTAACTTTTATTAAACCCTTAACCTTTTGTAAAGTTCACATTTCATTTCCTCTTCAAACCAACTTCAAGGTCTAATTTATAAAGAAGGAAACTGTGGTCTAAATAATTTGCAAAGATAAACAATGTAGCTAGAATTCCTATTACGGGCTTTTCACATTTTCATTCCACTCTATAAGACTACCAAACAGTAAAATAAGAAAAGACAATGAGAAAGCAAATGACCAAACCAAGTTATACACGGTGTCACAGATTTTCAATTAAAGGCCAAAAAAGGTGACAACTAAAATCAATAGCAAAAAAACAGAGGTGATAGTGGCATTCAAATAATCTCTGCTATCTGTCATTCTGCTACAAAGCCATGTGTAAAGTCAAGTTGCACAAGTCAAGGTTGATAGAACTTTCAAAAAAGGAAAGAAGAGTGACGTCAGCATCATGTCAGCATGAGACGACCTTCATTTTTATCGTTCCCGCCCCTCAACAACAAAAATTCAGCATCCACTGAAAAATAAAAGTACCTCTGTAAGAGCTGCGGAATCCAGAAACCCAAACTGAGCTGACTGGTGGAGCACTATCTCTGTCAGAGCAAGCATTCAAAGTCTGGAAAAGGAGAGCATTTACTCACATGTGCAGATACCAACATAAGGAACCAAGGATCATAAAAATTCAGGTAAATATGACACCACTAAAGGAGACTCATAATGCTTTGATAACGGTTACTAAAAACGTGCAGACCTAAGAACTGTCAGACAAACTTCTTAAAGAAGTTTATTGACCTACAAGAACATGCAGACAAATGAGATTAGGAACACAATGCTTCAACAAAATGAGAAGATCAACAACAAAAAAATAATAGAAATAAAAAGCCAGAAATCCCAGAGTACAAAAATACAATACCTGATCAGGAGAACTCAACAGAGTTTCAAAACCAGACTCAACCACAGAAAAGAAAGAATCAGGACAACTGAAATCATCCAGTCAGAGAAACAAAAGATTGAAGAAAGCCTACAGGAATTATGGGACACAATCAAAGGAACAATGCTTGCATTATAGGAATTCCAGGAGGAGAAGAGAAAGAAAAGGGGACAGAAAGTATATTTAATGCAACAGAAGAAAACCTGGAGAGGAAAATAAGACCTCCAGTTCTAAGACGTACAAAGCATGCTAAATGTTACAGCCAAACAGGGCTTCCCAAGTGGCACAGTGGTAAAGAATCCAACTGCCAATGCAGGAGATGCAAGTTCGATCCCTGGGCCAGGAAGATCCCCTGAAGTAGGAAATGGCAACCCATTTCAGTACTCTTACCTAGACAATTTCATGGACAGAGGAGCCTGGCAGGCTACAGCCCGTGGGTTTGCCAAGAGTTGTACACAACTGAGTGCGTACACGGACACACATATACAGGGCTACACTGAGACACTTATCAAATGTTGTAACAAGTCAAATAGGAAAAGTAACCATGATAAAATGGTTACTGCATTAAAGAAAGTAATGATGACATTCTCAACACCCAATTTAGTAGCAGAATCTGTCACATAAGAAAATATTCATGAAAAATTATGCACATCAAATGTCTTTAAAAGTTTCTTTTGAAATGCCAAATCAATTTATGCAACTCATGAAAATTCACTTTGGAAACATAAAACCAACCACAGAACATCCTGGGAATGCATTCACTAATATAAGCACCAAAGCTAGCAATTCATTAAGCACTTACCTTCCAGGCACTATGCTAAATACTTTAGAGGATTATCTCATGAAAGGTCACAACTCTATAGCAGGGACTAACAGACTATCTCTACTTTTCATATAAAGAAATGGAAGCTTAGAGAGATTAAGTAATTTGACCAAAGTAACCTTATTAAGCATTTACCAAGTACAAGGCACTATGCCTGAATATGGAAGATAGAAATATAAAAATAAACCTACAACCCTTCTTCTCAAAGGGCTTGTAGAATGAAAGGAATGGCAGACAACAGGCAGTAATTCACCCAAGAGCCAAACAGAAGCACACAGACCATCCACATGAGCACAGGGTGCTCTTTTTCTTCAGTCGTGTCAGACTCTGAGACACCACGCGACCCCACCACGACTGCAGCCCGCCAGGCTCCTCTGCCCAGGGAATTCTCCAGGCAAGAATACTGTAATGGGTTGCCATGCCTTCCTTCAGGGAATCTTTCCGCCCCAGAGATCAAGCCCATGTCTCCTGCATTGCAGGCAGATTCTTTACCCACTGAGCCACCTGCAAAGCACAAGGTAGGAACTCCTGATTCTAAATGGAGAGGAAGGAGTAACCTGTTTGAGTTAACCCGAGAGAGAAGCATGTATCAGTGGCGAGATCTAAAACAGGAGAGTTAGAAAAAGTCTCACTCAGGAAAAGCACTCAACAGCATGAAAAGAACATTGAGTCCATTTTACTGGCATTGAAAGCAGTACTCTTCTGAGACAGCACTGGTTAGAAAAGTCCCAGGGGACACCTTCAGCTGGAGTGAAGGAAGAGGTGGCAAAAAAATCACAAGTAAAGGTCTGAAACCGAGTAAAATGTGACCTGATTTTGGACTCTGGCAAACAGATGTGTGAAGATGCTTTACTTCGTGTAAGAGATTGTAGGAGGCACCACTTGGGAAAGAAAGAGGAATAGAGACTTTCATACTTTCTGAATTCATATAGGTTACAGAGTTCTGTCTTTTGTGACTTTAGGATCCCCTTAACCTAAGTTCCTTTATTTAAACAACTTGCTAAAGAAAATGATGGCCTAAGTTTATAAATTATGATCTCAAAGGGGTCAACTCTAAGTATCATTAAAGTTCATTAAAGATCAGTTACGAAAAGACAGAGGAGATAATAGTGTAATCAAAATAAAAAAGAGGGGAGAGGCAGAAACAAGGAAGGCATAACTGAGCATAGGGATAGGGAAACACAACCCTGGTGGCAGGAAAACTCTTTCTAGTCCCAGCTGTTATCCAGCCTGAAATCAGACTTTCCTGTTTTATCATTCTACAGCGCAGTGTTTAAACACCCCCTGCCCCCCCACACCCACACACACACATCCAGTGACTATCCTCTTGATGATGTGGAGTCCACTGGGCATCAAAGCCCATGACTCAGGCAGCTCTCAATAGGAAGCCAAGCTGAACGACAGGGCCAGTATGATTCTGTTACACCTTGACTCGGTCACTCTTTCTCCCCGTAAAGGCTCCAAAAGGAAAAAAAAAAAAAGTACAGGAAAGAAGAGCAGGACACAGCAAAGCCACTCCACTTTCATGAGTATGAGAAAAATCTTTTATTCCCTTTGAAAGATTCCACTGTAAAAAAAAAAAAAAAAAAACCAATCAACACTGCACAAAACCAGGTCTTTGAGAAAGGTCCCTGTTTTTCTGCTTAATCTTAACTCAAACGTTAACTTACAGTTTATTAAAATATGATCTTTTTTAAAATAAAATTAGAAATCTTCCTGAATTTTATTTCACATATGTTTAAGCTACATATCAACCTATCACATATGCAAAAGCAAAAAGGATAAGAAATTTTTTAAAACATTCACATAGAAAGCAGCATACAGCAAATATAGCTCAGGTATACTTACTCTCTTTTACTCTTCTTGGGCTAATAGCTTTAAAGGCACATAACAAATTTATGCCCAATTTTTTTCTTACCATCTTTTGGACATAATTTTTGGAAAGAAAATTTCACTTCATATAATAAAAATGAAATTATTTCAGTAAAAGGAATACATGAATATTCACTTCAAAGACAAACAAAAACTTCTAATATTGACCACTGATATTCAAAGATTGGCAATGACTATATATACCTAATGGTCCTTCACTAATATTTAATAACTAACTCATATAGCAAAGTAATTGTTAGGTGACTAAAACATAGTGTAGAAAGAGTTCTTTGGAGTAAGGCTGTAAACTTACAAGTTGTACAGTCATGTATAAAATTCTTAATGCAAGATGACCTTCCTCAGTAGAACACTTTCAAATACAAAAAAATCAGAAAATTCAATTTGAAATGTAAACAATAAGGGCTTCCCAAGCACGCCAGTGGTAAAGAACCCACCTGTCAATTCAGGAGACATAAGAGAAGCTGCTTCAATCCCTCTAGGAAAGATCCCCTGGAGGAGGGCATGGCAACCCAGTCCAGTACTTTTGCCTGAAGAATCCCATGGACAGAAGAGCCAGGCAGACTACAGCCCATAGGGTCGCAAAGAGTCAGACACAACTGAAGTGACTTAGCACAAACAATAAGAAAACTTTTAATAAGGAGTCCACAGTTGAAGCAATTCCAAGGCTAGTTAAGTCATGCCATCAAGTACCTCTGCTCTTTCCTCTTTTCTACTCTGCCATCATGAACTTACTGCTTTTGACCTCAGGCTTGTATTTTCGTGGTTCAAGATGAGTTTAACAACTCAACCATCACATCCTGATACACACATCCAAAGACAGGAAGAGAGAATTAACCCCACCCCAATCTTGGGTCCTTTATAAAGAAGGAGGAAACTTCCAACAAGCCTACATAATTGTATCATGTGCTCACTCCTAAATCAATAATCAGAAAGGTACTGGATAATCGTGATAATCTTTGACAAATGAAAATGACTGCTTGGGGCTTGGGATAGTCGCAATTTCTCCTATTACTTAAATCAAACCAAGGAATACTGTTAACAAAGACAAAGGTAAGCCAAACAAAACTGTCACAACCACCAAGATATTTCGAAGATTATAAACGATTTAAGCAAAATGCCTGGCATTACATCTTGTACACTGACATTTTTTTCATTTCCTGATACAATTTAAGCCTTAATTCTAATTCCGAAGTTTGTTAAATTCACTAAATTACAGGAAGGCTTCTCATTCAATTTAATATTTAATATGAGTAGTAAGCAGAGTTCACAATTTGTAATCAATTTTGTACCTTAAGTTTTACCACAAAAATCCTATGAACCAACTTTCCAATGGTTTGATTTCTTTCTGGGCAGAGAGGACACAATTTTTCCAGAAGTTGAGTCAACTCATGTTGATAACAATATTAAGCCACCTCTAAAAATACATATCTAAAATAAACAGACGACAGTTCCATTAAATAAAATCAACACCCCAATTTACCTATAGTGTGGTGCCCCCCTTTTCATTAAAGGTAGCTGAGCTCTCATAGTGGCATTCAGGGAAAGAAAACTTCCTTTTTCAGTTTCAAACGTCAAAATATTAATAGGTATCTTCACATAAGCAACCAAAAATGTAGTAACCAAAAAAAAGTATCAACAGCAAAAAAAAAATGCAGTAACAATAAATACATTAGAAAATACTTCCTTTCTTTCTTAACTTTTTTCAGTTCATTAATGGCTTCTGGATGCTATGCTTCTAAGTTAGGACTTTTCATCACAGATTTGTGAAACATGCTGTAATGTAAGCTCACTGTTGACACTGACCTTTTTCCTTTAGACATTAAACCGAAGGAGACAACCAGGCAGGTAGGTAGACTGATACCTGTTACTACAACAACAACAACAAAAAAAAGATACTATTATTCTTAATACTATTTTGAAGTTTTACTATTCAAACTAAGTATTTCTGTGTTTTACATCTCTATGTGTAGTATTTTGCAAGATGCTCTCCTGAAATCTATGTACAACTCTGCAAGAAATTATGTAAAGTCAGCCTTTATGTACAGTGTGAAAAACATAAGAGCTACCAAGATATATATATGCCAAGTGATTACTTAAAAATTAGGTTAAAATGTGTTCCCCATAAAAGAGCACTGTTAACAGCAATGAGAAAACTTGCATCTAGAGGGCAGGATGGACAGTTTCCTTTTAGATATGCTCAATTTGAGAAGCTGCAGAAATCTGGCCAATAGATAGAAAAAAAACTAGAGAGATCAACATAAATACTACCTATTTGGTTCACACATGTACATGTGCACACACACACACACACACACATACACAGACACACAGTGTTAGATGACAAATACACATCTGTTCATGATCTACCTGTCCTCTAGCAGGAGAAAAGTTACTGTGACACTAAGCCCAAGGTAAATTTTCTGGTGGGATTAGATCATGTTGCTGTTCAGTTGCTCGGTCATGTCTGACTCTTTGCGACCCCATGGACTGCAGCACGTCAGGCCTCCCTGTCCTTCACCACCTCCCGGAGTTTGCTCAAATCCACGTCCACTGAATGGATGATGTCATCCAACCATCTCATCCTTTGTCACCCCCTTCTCCTGCCTTCAACCTTTCCCAGCATCAGGGCCTTTTCCAATGAGTGGGCTCTTCACATGGTCTAATACACCAATAAAACCTGGGGGCTACTTAAGGCAGTCACAGCCATACTGGTCACTCTTATATCCAAACTCACTACTGAAGGCAAAAGAAAACGTGCGCAAGTAAATGTGGCCAAAAAAAAAAAAAAAACAAGTTAACAAACAACTGATGAATCTGTGGGTCAAGTTTCACGCTGCTGTCTGTTCCGTCTCCGTGTCTTCCACGTGAAGAGAACACCTGCTCACGACTGAACACGCAGGTGAGTGTCTATGTACAGGAAACTATCCTGAAGCGCTCACTGTGACAAAGTTACGGTCCTTTAAGTCACGGTCCTTTACGTCACCAGACAGTTCTTCACAGGTTTCTACATAACTTGCACGCACAGGTACTGACTGACTTTGTTCTATAGTTATCTTTTCAAGGATGTCTGTACAGCACACAACTTTGTGAGACAGGGTCCCTTCCAGAACAAACAGCAGGTTTGTTCATTTTCTAATTTAATAAAGATGGTGTCTTCCTCTAGAGCTGAAGCCAAGTAAGTTTACTGCCCATTATGAAAGATCTGGTTCCACAAACTCAAGGTTCTCTTCTGCTCCAGAATTTACATTCCTGGTGTCAGCTGGCCTGTGTCACTAGCACAAACGCTGATATTCTGGCAATTCTACTGCAGTAATAAACTGTCCAGCTGTGACCCAGGAGTCCTGTGCCTTCTGCCACTACCCATGAAACTGCAGCAGGCTAAACATTCACAGTTAGTGACAAGCAGTTTTTGCCATTCTAAGTAAGACCTGTCATTTCCAATTACTCTTCAAGGAGTTACCATACACAAAACCTAATCTACATGACACGACAATCTGACATCACCATGACTGTTGTACATGTGGACAGATATCAATGTATAATTACTATACATTTCTTAAAGTTGTGCTCATATGTTTACAAGGTATTTCTTCCACCTAAGTTCTCTGCTTAAAGGTAAAATCGAAATCCACGGCTTAAGTTTCATCCTTTCCTTACCATTTACTAAGACAGTGAAGTATTTCAGGGCTGTACCATTAAAAAGTAACCGGATACTGGGTACATACATCTTAGTGTAAAATGTGCTTACAGAATTTATCTCAGAGGCAACTAATAATGTTACTTCTCTTAAAAAATATGAGTCACTCAATGCTTCATATTGCATGTTGTTACCTACATGTTCCAGCCTGTTAGCTAATCATTTTCTTTGCAGAAAGTATAATACATATTATAGTTGTCCTTCAGTATCTGATGGAAAGACCCTGATGCTGGGAAAGATAGAGGGCAGGAGGAGAATGGGACGACAGAGCATGAGATGGTTGGATGGCATCACCGACTCGCTGGACGTGAGTTTGAGCAAACTCCGGGAGTTGGTGATGGACAGAGAAGCCTGGCGTGCAGCAGTCCAAGGGGTCACAAAGAGTCAGACACGACACGACTGAGCGACTGAACTGAACTGATCTGATGGAAATTAGTTCCAGGATCCAGCAGATACCAAAATCTGAAACTACTCAAGCCCTTTATCCTACGAAATGGTGGGGGGACAGCTGGCCCTTTGTGTCTGCAGATACAGGATCCACTGATATGAAGGGCTGACGGCAACTACTTTTGATGGTGGCAAAGCCACTAAGACCACTGGAAATCATTACAGAATTTGAGTTCTTTTTATATGATTAGAAGAAGTCATTACAGATTGAAACAATTCTAAATGAAGCTGATTAAACAGTGTAAGAAGCAGAGAAACTGTCAAAATAATGGCAACCCATGAGGCACCAGAATGCAAATGATATACTACTAAGAAAACTTAAGTCTCCCGCAAATCCATACCACTTAACACGAGGATTTAAAAATCAATTAACAAGACCGTACTCAATGTAACTAAGGAAATGGACTATAAAAATCTCTAGCGCTAGATTTTCTTTCCTTATTCACTTATTTCTCTTGACTATACTCTTAAATAAAGAATATAGGAAAGCTAACTATATTTAGTGAGTAAAAACGTCATCATGAAGAAATAGATATACACAAATATAGACAGACACACACATAGCCATAAATATCACCAATTGTTCCATGATATAAAAACCTCCTTTTGGGAAGTTCTCAAACAATGTAAGAGTTTGGAATTCCCAGTGTCTCAAAATAAAATAAGTAACAATTTATTCCATAAACCATAATTTAGTTATTACAAAGTCAGTTAACTTAGCAAAACAATTTTACATATTTTAGGATTTCATTATGTCTATATCATTCTTTCATTTAAATCAGGACACATAATTACAGCACCCAAATCACTGATCATTCGTTATGTGCACTGTACTAAACACTTTAAATATAGTCTTATTTAATCCCAACAACCCTGAAATGTAGGTATTATGTCTTATGTTTTTAAGAAACATAACTAAAATTCAGGAAGTTAAGTGATTTAATGTCAAATAATTAGGGTATGAATTGTAACCACACCATTCTATTAAAAAACCTATAATGGTAACTATTACTGTCATAAACGTGACTTCCTTAAAATCACCCAGGTCCAGTTTCTGATTCTAGGTTCAACTGTAGGTTTCCATTTGGATTCCCCAGCACAAAAGAAAACACCATCCATGCCAACTCAGATATTCTGGCACTTATGTTAGTAGCATTTATTGTAGTAAATTAAGTTCCGACTTATATTTTTCTGGTTCAAGGGTGTCAAATCTCATACTGGGCATCAGGTTCTCATCTAAGCAAAAACCAACCAACCAACCACATATGGTCAAAACAACACTGCAATAGCCCTAGAAAAATAAAACACTTGAGATTAATCACTTTCCAGTATTTCCAATAAAGAATGTTTTTCTCTCAGTATTTGGAGACCATAATTTATTTGTTTTTTAATTGAAGGATAATTGCTTTACAGAATCCTGTTTTCTGTCAAACCTCAACATGAATCAGTCATAGGCATACATACAGCGCCTCCCTTTAGAACCTCCCTCCTGTCTCCCTCCCCGTCCCACCCCTCTAGGTTGATACAGACCCCCTGATTTGAGTTCCCTGAGACACAGAGCAAATTCCCGTTGGCTATCTATTTTACACATAGTAATGTAAGTTTCCATGTTACTCTTTCCATACATCTCACCCTCTCCCTCCCCTCTCCCCGCGTCCATAAGTCTGTTCTTTATGTCTGCATTGCTGCTCTGCAAATAAATTCTTCAAGACCATCTTTCTAGATTCCATATATATGTGTTAGTATATGATATTTATCTTTCTCTTTCTGGCTTACTTCACTCTGTATAAAAGGCTCTAGGTTCATCCACCTCTCTAGAACTGACTCAAAGTTGTTCCTTTTTATGGTTGAGTAATAGTCCACTGTGTACATGTCCCACAACTTCTTTATCCATTCATCTGTCAATGGACATCTAGGTTGCTTCCATGCTGTAGCTTTGTAAATAGTGCTGCAATGAACATTGGGGTACATGTGTCTTCTTCAATTTCGGTTTCCTCAGGGTATATGCATGCCTAGGAGTGAGACTGCTTGGTCATATGGTGATTTTATTCCTAGTTTTTAAAGAAATCTCCATACTGTCTTCCCTAGTGGCTGTATCAATTTACATTCCCACTGACAGTGCAAAAGGGTTCACTTTTCTCCACACCCTCTCCAGCATTTACTGTTTTGTAGACTTTGATGGTGGACATTCTGACCGGTGTGAGGTGATATCTCATTGTGGTTTTGATTTGTACTTCTCTGATGAGCGATATTAAGCATCTTTTCATGTATTTGTTAGCCATCTGTATGTTTTCTTTGGAGAAATGTCTGTTTAGGACCATCGTTTTGTAACTGAGCATCAGAAAGAGAACTAGACTATGTTTCAGAAACATGCATGCTCATTTGGTAAAGCATTAAAATTTCAACTATTTGTTATTTTGCTCTTTTCCTTAAATATATATATTCTACAATATCACCATGTAGCAGTATTAGACTCTTCTATTTAAGAGAAAGAAAAAGTTTTGGCAGGCATCCTTTTTTAATTCGTAACAAATTTCTCCAAAATACTGCATTTTTAAAATACCTTTTATAAAAATAATTTAATGGAAACAGATGTTATCATAATTTATGAAAGTTAGAGTTAGTCACTCAGTCGTGTCTGACTTTTTGTGACCCCATGGACTGTAGCCCACCAGGCTCCTCTGTCCATGGAATTCTCCCTGTAATACCAGAGTGGGGTGCCGTTTCCTTCTCCAGGGGATCTTCCCAACCCAGGGATCGAACCCAGGTCTCCCACATTGCAGGCAGACTCTTTATTGACTAAGCCACCAGGGAAGCCACTTATACTAAATTAATGCATGTTGTCACATGTTAAAGTAGTCATATTTAGAAATGCTAAGATGTTTTGAAGATATACACTTTTCAGACTTCTTTTGGGGCTTTTTTTCCCTTTCAATTGAAAGTAACCACAGTCACAGAAATCTTTCTAGGAGACAAATCATAAGAATTTTCCTGGAGTTCCTCACTTGTTTTAATTGCCCTCTGCTCTGGTAATTCCCACAAAAACTACTTTTCAAATCTCCTTTTCTCACGAAAAACTATGATATCTAAGAATCTAGGAATGTATATAAACACCAGGCGGTAGGGGGAAAAAATCGTTATATTTGTAAATACCCTCTTAAGTTAACAGTGGTTCTTCACCAAAAATCTTAACAGAACTCCGCCAAGAATTTCGCTAAGGCCTATTTTTCATGTTAAAATTAAAAAAGTTAAAGGGGAGAAAATATTTTAACCCAAAGTTGTTTCAAGCAAAGAGTAAAGAGAACCAGAATTACTTTGTGTGTGAGGTTGTTTTTTCCCCGCTCTCAACCCAGTTATCAAGAAAGTGCCGGTAACATTTGAAACCTGAATTAGAGCCAGGTGTATGTAAATAACACTTCACAGGGAAAAACCATTTTGAATTAATATGAGGAGATGCTCTCACTAAAATGACGTAGAATTAGAAACCTTACTCACATTTCCAAGTAATTTTTTTCTAATCCTTTTAGATCGAGCATCCAAGGTAAAAGTTATCCAAGGACAACTGAAATTCACAAATAACTCGACAATTACTTTATATACGGTCAGTTACTTCAAATCTCGCCCTCATCAAAGTTTTGCATGTGTGATGTGTTCCTCAGTCTTGTCGCCACCTCACGACAGAAACCCACCAGGCTCCTCCGTCCATGGGATTTCCCAAGCAAGATTCTGGAGTGAATTGCCGTTTCCTTCTCCAGAGAATCTTCCCGACCCAGGGATCGAACCAAGCCTCCTCTGGCTCCTGCACTGACAGGCGAATTCTTTACCACTGAGCCACCAGAGAAGCCCCTCATCAAAATTATTAGAGGGCTAAGACTGTGGTCAGGTGATCTGAATTTCACAAACAAATGTGTGCAACCTATACAACGTGAGGGTACCGGCACAATTATACCGTGAATTTAACCTAAGGAAAAATATACAGATTTATAAGGGTTTAATAAATACAGAATAACTTTAAACAAGCCTCAATATGCTCTGTTGCCTCCTAAACGGATAACGAAGGGAGCAGGATAATGAACACAAGGAACAAACCGTTCCTTCCACGCAGGCTTCAATTACTCCTCAACGGTATTTTCACATCCAACACACCCCTTTTTACTGACTCAGGGGCCCTGAAGCTTAGCCCTCAACTAAGGGTCAAAAGCGCGCCGTGACCTAAGAGCGAGGGGCTTGGCGCTGTTTTCTGAGGAAGGACATGGCAACCCCACTTTTGAAACTGTGGGGCTCAAAGGACATGCGCAAAGGCCTGCCCGCCGACTCCGCCAGCACCCCCAAAAACAGCCATCGCCCACGCCCGGCGGCCCATCTGCCTAGCAACGCGGCTCCGCCGCCCGGACCCGCCCCGGCCCTCCCAGGAATGCCCACGGGATTCGTCCTACCTCCTTTTTCTTCTGTCCTCCGCCGAGCTGGATGCACAGGAGCAGCAGCAGGAGGAGGAAGGGAAAGCTCCCGGTGGGGAGATACCGCGGCCGCCGCCCCGCCTGCCTCCGGCGTGAAGGAGCGCCCCTGGCACCCATCGCCGCAGGGCAGTGTCTCCTCCACGCGCGGTAACCGTGCGCGCCCAGCTCCTACCGGCGCCCTATACCTGCCAGGCCAGCCTCCGGGAGCCCCCTGCCCGTGCCCCCGTGGATGCCTACGGCCTCGCCGGGGTGCGGGGAACCAGCGGAGGACGCTGAGGAGAAAACTGACGGCGCATCCGGTTCACCGGGAGAGGAGACCTGGAAAGACCCGGGATGGGGCAGGAAGTGGGCGTGGCCAGGGAGCGGGGCCACAGGCGAGGCGCGCTGCGCGGCGCACGCCGCCCGCGATCCGCCGGAGACCCGAGCGGCGGCGGAGGGCGTGGTCCTCTTCGCTGCCTCGCCGATGGGAACCCTAGGCGGACCTGCTGCTGACACCAGCACCTGCTCCCGGGGATGTTCAAGGATCCTGTTTATCCAGCGCTCTACCTGGAACCAGAGACACACATAATAAAATTGCCTTCTTCGGTGATGGAGAAGATCTCTGAGCAATTAGTAAGGATCTGGTCCTTCTAGCTCACGGCAACCCTCTGATCTCCTTGGGACGTTTTTACTCAAAAATAGCTCAAACAATTGAATGATACTGTGATCAGAGTATCCTATAACAGTATCTCTTCCTACTTGCTGTGAACATAGTTTCTTAGCACTTAACATGAAAAAAAAATTTAATAAGAACAGTGATGCTGAATATTATCTTCTAACAATGATTATTTGTCCACAGGTGCATAAACTAATTTTTAAGTGCATTATCTCTATAGGTAATGTTTTCTCGATACAATTTTGCTTTTCATGTTTATTAGTTTTCTCAAATTCATCACACATGTTATTTTGATAGATTGGGTACTACTAATAACTAATGATAACAGTACAAAACATAAATTTTAATATAGCCTTATGGTCGCAGAAGTTTGTTTAAGTCAAATTTCAGTTTATACAACTCTTTTGGCAGAGAAGAATGACTTTCCAGCATAAAAAATTCAAGAAAAGACTTCCAAGCATAAAAAAGGTATATTAGGATAAAATTCTATCAGATTATACTGCCTGTGGGAGAGTAAATGGATTCACCTACTTGAAGAACTGTTTAGCAGTATCTGTTAAAGCTAACGGAGAAGGCAATGGCGCCCCACTCCAGTACTCTTGCCTGGAAATTCCCTGGTAGGCTGTGGTCCATGGGGTCGCTAAGAGTCGGACGTGACTGAGCGACTTCACTTTCACTTTTCACTTTCATGCATTGGAGAAGGAAATGGCAATCCACTCCAGTGTTCTTGCCTGGAGAATCCCAGGGACGGGGGAGCCTGCTGGGCTGCCGTCTATGGGGCCGCACAGAGTCGGACACGACTGAAGTGACTTAGCAGCAGCAGCCTCTAAAGCTAAATACACCTAACCGAGATCCCAAAGTTCAACATGAGCATATATTCACTGAGTGATGTGCACAAATTTGGATAGCTGCTTTATTCAAAAAAGGCCCAAGATGCAAAAAGACCAAATATCCATCAACAGTAAAACAGAGAAATAATCTGTGATATAGTAAGACCATATAACAGTAAAAACAAACTAATGACATTTATGCATATTAATATATGGAATGACTTTTACAACATAAAGACCCACACACAAAAGTAATATATTAGGGTTTGTAGAAATAAAGATCAAGATCAACCAAATGAGAATAAGCAAAGGCTGTTTATTCAGTGCTTGCAACATCAAGTGACTCAGCTGACATCACTTGAGCTTGTGCACAGACTCAAAGGCAGACAGGAAAGTAGGAAACAGCAGTGGAAAGAGAGGAAGGCTTCAAGTGTGCAATGATTGGAGGCTGTAAACATGAGGGAAGCTATCTAGAAAGGAGAATCCCTTATGCGACTGCCTAGGGATGCATATTTGGCTTTCTGTAGTTAGTCTTAAGTTGGAGGCATGGACAAAAATTAGGGAGATTGTCAGTTATTGATCAAGTACTGGCCGTTTGGGATCAATTGTTAGAGAAGTCATGGTTTGTTCTTGAAAAGTGAAAGTCACTCGGTCACGTCTGACTCTGCAATGCCAAGGAAGTCTCCAGGTCAGAATACTGGAGTGGGTAGCCTTTCCTTGCTCCAGGGGATCTTCCCAACCCAGGGATCTAACTCAGGTCTCCCTCAATGCAGGTGAATTCTTTACCAGCTGAGCCACAAGGGAAGGCCATTAAGAAACAATTAAGTGTTTACTTCCCTGGTGATCCGGAGACTAACACTCTATGCTCCCAATGCAGAAGACTTGGGCCTTGGGTTTGATCCCTAGTCAGGGAACACGATCCCACCTGCTGCAACTGAGATCCTGGATGCTGCCACTAAAACCTGGACAGAAAATAAATAAACATACATTTTAAAAAGAGATCTAATAGTTCAGTTCAGTTACTCAGTCTTGTCCGACTCTTTGCGACCCCATGGAATGCAGCACACCAGGCTTCCTTGTCCTCACCAACTCCTGAAGCTTGATCAAACTCATGTCCATCGAGTCGGTGATGCCATCCAACCAACTCACACTCTGTCATCCCCTTCTCCTCCTGCCTTCAATCTTTCCCATCATCAGAGTCTTTTCCAATGAGTCAGTTCATCACATCAGGTGGCCAAAGTATTGGAGTTTCAGCTTCAGTATCAGTCCTTCCAATGAATATTCAGGACTGATTTCCCTTAGGATAGACTGGTTGGATCTCCTTCCTGTCCAAGGGACTCTCAAGAGTCTTTTCCAACACAACAGTTCAAAAGCATCAATTCTTGAGCACTCAGCTTTCTTTATGATCCAACTCTCAAATCCATACATAACTACTGGAAAAAACCATAACTCTGACTAGACGGACCTTTGTTGGCAAAGTAGTGTCTCTGCTTTTTAATATGCTGTCTAGATTGGTCATAGCTTTTCTTCCAAGAAGCAAGCGTCTTTTAATTTCATGGCTGCAGTCAACCATCTGCAGTGATTTCGGAGCCCCAGAAAATAAAGTCTCTGTTTCCATTGTTTTTCCACCTATCTGCCATGAAGTGATGGGACCAGATGCCATGATCTTCATTTTTTGAATGTTGAGTTTTAAGCCAGCTTTTTCACTCTCCTCTTTCACTTCCATCTAGAGGCTCTTTGGTTCCTCTTCGCTTTCTGCCATAAGGGTGGTGTCATCTGCTTATCTGACGTTATTGATATTTCTTCAGGTAATCTTGATTCCAGCTTGTGCTTCAACCAGCCCAGCATTTCTCATGATATACTCTGCATATAGGTTAAATAAGCAGGGTGATAATATACAGCCTTGACATACTCTTTTCCCAATTTTGAACCAGTCTATTATTTCATGTCCAGTTCTAATTGTTGCTTCTTGACCTGCATACAGGTTTCTCAGGAGGCAGGTCAGGTGGTCTGGTATTTCCATGTCTTGAAGAATTTTCCAGTCTGTTGTGATCCACACAGTCAAAGACTTTGGTGTAGTCAGTAAAGCAGGAGTACATGTTTTCCTGGAACTTTCTTGCTTTTTTGATGATCCAATGGATTTTGGCAATTTGATTTCTGATTCCTCTGCCTTTTCTGAATCCAGCTTGAACATCTGGAAGTTCACGGTTCATATGCTGTTGAAATCTGGCTTGGAGAATTTTGAGCACTACTTTGCTAGCATATGAGAGAGTGGAATTGTGCGGTAGTTCAAACATTCTTTGGTGTTGACTTTCTTTGGGATTGGAATGAAAACTGACCTTTTTCTGTCCTGTGGCCTCTGCTGAGTCTTCCAAATTTGCTGGCATATTGAGTGCAGCACTTTCACAGCATCATCTTTTAGGATTTGAAATAGCTCAACTGGAATTCCATCGCCTCCAACTAGCTTTGTTTGTCGTGATGCTTCTTAAGGCCCACTTGACTTTGCATTCCAGGATGTCTGACTTTGGTGAGTGATCACACCATTGTGGTTATCTTGGTCATTAAGATCTCTTTTGTATAGTTCTTCTGTGTATTGTTGCCAACTCTTCTTAATATTTTCTTCTCTATTAGGTCCATACCATTTCTGTGCCCATCTTTGCATGAAAAGTTCCCTTGGTATCACTACTTTTCTTGAAGAGATCTCTAGTTTTCCCCATTCTATTGTTTTCCTCTAGTCCTTTGTATTGTGAGGAAGGCTTTCTTATTTCTCCATGATTTTCTTTGGAATTCTGCGTTCAAATGGGTATAGCTTTCCTTTTCTTCCTTGCCTTTTGCTTCTCTTCTTCTCTCAGCTATTTGTAAGACCTCCTCAGACAACCATTTTGCTTTTTTGCATTTCTTTTTCTTGGGGATGGTCTTGATCACTGCCTCCTGTACAATGTCATGAACCTCTGTCCATAGCTCTTCAGGCACTCTGTCTATCAGATCTAATCCCTTGAATCTATTTCTCACTTCCACTGTAAAAGTGTAAGGGATTTGATTTAGGTCATACCTGAATGGTCTCATGGTTTTCCTTACTTTCTTCAATTTAAGTCTGAATTTGACAATAAGGAGTTCATGAACTTAGCCACAGTCCGCTCCCGCTCTTGTTTTTGCTGACTGTATAGAGTTTCTCCATATTTGGCTGCAAAGAATATAATCAATCTGATTTCCGTATTCACCATCTGGTGATGTCCATGTGTAGAGTCTTCTCTTGTGTTGTTGGAAGAGGGTGTTTGCTATGACCAGTGTGTTCTCTTGGCAAAACTCTGTTAGCCTTTGCCCTGCTTCATTTTGTATTCTAAGGCCAAATTTGCCTGTTACTCCAGATATCTCTTGTCTTCCTACTTTTGCATTCTAGTCCCTTATAGTGAAAAGGACATCTTTTTTGGGTGTTAGTTCTAGAAGGTCTTGTAGATTCATAGAATCATTCAACTTGAGCTTCTTCATTACTGGTTGGGGCGTAGATTTGGATTACTGTGATAAAGCTTCCATAAGCCTCTTATCCTTATCCCTCAGAGGGCAGACATAATGAAAGCCACAATCACAGAAAACTAATCAAACTGATCACATGGACCACAGCCTTGTCTAACTCAGTGAAACTATGAGCCATGCCATGTAGGGCCACCCAAGATGGACAGGTCATGGTGGAGAGTTCTGACAAAATGTGGTTCACTGGAGAAGGGGATGGCAAGCCACTTCATTATTCTTGCCATGAGAACCTCATGAACAGTATAAAAAGGCAAAAAAAACATATGACATTGAAAGATCTGATATTTAGCAACTGTTAAATATATAACACAATAGTTATTAGAGCTAAGCAGTCAAGTCCAACTTAAAGCAACCTACTTTATTGGGTTATGATAGATAAGGTGTTGGTTTCCTGGGCAAGCTGCTGCAGGTTATGGATCCAACCTCTATTTTTATATATGATCTGGCCGTTGTTGGTTATTATATTTACTATCCCAAATTAGAAGTCTAATCTTCTAAGTGAAAGAGGGCCCAAGAGAAAACTCTGCAACGCTAAAAATATTCTATGATCTATTTCTTGATCTGAATGCTGGTTATTACATGAATGCATGCTCTTCATAAAAATCTATTGAGCCAGAAACTTATGATGTATTTATGTGTATTATATCTCAATATAAAAATTTACTTTTTAATAAAGAATTTTATGAAAAGCATATATTTAAAATCCCTTGGAGGCAACAGGCTGAAAATACAAGTTCAGAATGATAAAAATGTAATATAAAGTATTCAACTATTAAATAGAAGAGTTCCTTTTTGTTAATTTTTAATGGATAATGATGACCATCATTTCTATACTTTAAAAATATTTAAAAGAATGCTGTGATTTTTAATTTTTAGATGTCAGTATTTAAAACTTGTGGTAAATGGTTTCTTTGCAACTATTTAAACTTAGGGTGAAAATGTTTAGATATTTGCTTTAAAATGCACAAAAGGATATCTGGTCTTCCATATTTAGAAGGATGTTATCAAAGCATTTTTGAAGACTAAATTCTGGACATTCCTGCCTCTGTCACTGTTGCATCCTTTTGCAATAATAACCTTGTCTATATTCCTTGCCCTTCAAAATCTTGCCCATCTTTCAGTGAACAACTCAGATGTCACCTCTTTGTGATTCCTGATTCCTAGCCAACAGTAGTGAATGTCTCCTTTTGCTTCCATAGATATTTGTAAGTTGCTTATATAAAAACACATATTTAGCATTTGATATAGTTTTCAGAAAATATAAGATAAACATTAATATTAATTATGTCATAATTAAGGATAAAAAATTATAGTCTTGTCGAAACACACTAAAATAAACCATGATGATTACTGGGATCTTAACTGTTCTCTCAAAATAAGTAATCTTTTAAAATATGATTTGAGAAGAGAAAAAAAAATGTGTGATGAAAATGAACTGTTAATCTAGGCATAAAATAACAGGTGATTTTACAAAAGAGTTCAAAGTTATAATTTAACTCTTCTGTACATTATTCTGGAAGAAATATGTATATGGTAAATGATTTCCTAACATAGCTTTCTACCTATATATGTACTTAAGGTATAAAATGCATAAATCTGTAAATTCAACCTTTTAACTGTAGTTTTAAAATATAACCTATCAGTATATTAAGTAAAACAACGTATACATCATATAAATGTACTATATTGAAGAACTATGATAACTTTCCTAATAAACAGAATATTGCATGCATTATTGTTGTATACATATTTGTCTAACTCTATAGTCAGAGTGCCTAGAATAGTCAACCATTTATATTAAATACCTCTTCAACTAAAGCAGCTACTTTTCTTTCCTTCAGATACAAGAGAAAACTAGAAGATGGAAAAGTAAGAAGTGTTTAGGTATCTTTTCTTCAAAATCACCTATTTCTTAAGGCACTAGTTTTATGGTAAAGCAGCAAAACCACTTTATGCATACATGTACACATGCATATATATAATTCACAGATATTTGCATATTTGGTCTATCTCAGCTATTCTAAGAAGTAAGGGTAAGTCAAAATTATGTTTACTGATTGTGATATTGTGATTTGTAAGAAATATATATTAGGCCTTCCTCCTGTAAATGGCACAGGGTTCCTAAAACCCTTGGAACTTCCTAAGTGATGAGAGTGAGAAGTGTCTTTTGAATTAATAACATTGATAAGGTAAGATCTGGAAAGTACCTAAGAACAGGGCTAGTTGCCAGGAGAACCCATGAGGTGATTAAAGATACTTTGTTGAAGTTTGTTGAAACTTTCAGTCTCTCCATCTGACCTCTGGTGGGGGAGGGGAGAAAGGGGCTGGAGGTTAAATCAATCCTGGATGACAGTAATTTAATCAACCATGCCTACCTAATAAAAGCCAGAGTTTGTCGAGCTTCTGGGTTGGTGAACATGTGCAGATTTGGGGAGAATGATGCACTTGGAGACGACATGAGAGCTCTGCTTCTCTTAGCTCATCCCTACCCCTATGCGTCTCCTCCATGTGACTGTTCCCAAGCTACACGCTTTTCTAATAAACCTAATAAGTAAAATGCTTAATAAGTAGTAAGTAATGTTTACCAGCCTAATAAGTAAAATGGTTCCCTGATTCTATGAGACACTCTAGCAAATCAATAGAATTCAGATCATTAGGACTCACAATATATGGACTATCACTTAGTAAAGAATCTGCCTGCAATGCAGGACACCCCAGTTCAATTCCTGGGTCAGGAAGATCCCCTGGAGAAGGGATAGGCTACCCACTCCGGTACTCTTGGGCTTCCCTTGTGGCTCAGCTGGTCAAGAATCCGCCTGCAATGTGGGAGACCTGGGTTTGATCCCTGGATTGGGAAGATCCCCTGGAGAAGCGAAAGGCTTCCCACTCCAGTATTCTGGCCTGGAGAATTCCAGGGACTGTATAATCCATGGGGTCACAAAGAGTCAGACATGACTGAGTGACTTTCACTCACTTAGAGGCACAGATGTTAACCTGGGCTTATGTCTGGAGTCTGAGAAGGGATAGGTGGGAGGGGTAAGGACCGAGGAAGGGAGGTGTGTAGTCATGCAGGGATGAGGACTTCACCTGTGGGATCTGAGGCCATCTCCTATCTACGCAGTTAATAGTGCCCGAACTTTTTTTTTAGTTCAACTGTAGGACACCAGCTGACATTTGAAAATTCCTTGGTGTGGTGGAAAATCCTGCCGCACATCAGAATTGAGCGCAGAACATTTTCAGTAATCAGTGTTTCTTTATCTATCTTACTTAAAAACTACCCAGCACCCAAAGATTATTTTCTTATTAGCTTAATCACTGTCTAAGGCAGTGCTATCAGTGAAACTCTAATTATGGAAATGTCCTATATTTGTACTCTCCAGTATGGTAGCCACTGGCCATATGTGACTACTGAGCACTAGACTTGTAGTTAGTGCAATTAAGGAACTGAATATTTATTTATTTATTTTTAAATAATTTAAATTTCAATAGGTACAGTGGCTATTATAGTAGTCACTACTCTCTTGAATAGTCCAAGATCTTAAAGTTTGTTAAAAAAAAAGTTGGACTATAATCTTAGACAATATATTAAATCCTCATTATTGCAACATTGTAAAAATTTCATAAAATTAAGCATTTAAAAAGATATCCACTACTATCAGCATATATTATACACATATATGTATATACACACACACATGTGTTTTTATATATGTCTAATTTTTTAAGAAAACAGTAATAATATACTTAAACCATAAGTCATTTTAGGGAATTTAATCTGTGAAATTAAAACCTGGTTTATATAAATCTAAATATTGTGCTAATATTTTTATATGATAAACTAAATTTAACAGACTTCTTTAAATGATGCCAAAAGCTATTTCATATATTAGAACTAATATATTTTTATCTCATAATTATAGTACTGAAGGTTGTTAAGTAAATGTTCATTTTAAAACTCTACAATTTTTAAAGCAAATATAACACAATAATTATTTTAAAACAACTTTTAGTGTTTGTCTACACTAGATATCCCCAGAGTGCATTTGTACCAGCAAAATGATTTTTGTGATCTGTTTCTCTTTAAGATTTCCCAAGCATAAGAAAAAGAGAGCGAGGAACAGAAGTAGAAAAATAAGCAGGGGCCAATTTCCAACAAATATTAAATTAATATCATTATAAAAAGCTGTTTCTTGCAAGGAGAGGTGACAAAGTTTAGATGCAAGAAAACCCATTTTGACATGTATACATACAAAAGAGAGAAAGAGTGGTTGACAATTTTATCAAGCCACTCATTTTTAAAGCCAGGGATTACTTAACCCTGAAGAAATGAAAAAGGAGTCTTCTACACTGAATAAAATAATCTCTTTGCTGTAGACAAGACAATCTCCCCATGAGTGTTTCTTCCCCTTTTGTTCTAAGGGAGCTATCAAATGAACATCTTGCTAATGTCACAATTCTCCCAGCAGTCATTACAGTTTCACATTGCCTCTAGTAATTTTCACTAGGCAGAGGGTATGTCTACATTATATATATATAGATATATAGATATTTTACCTTATATTTAGAAAACATAAAGGAAATGGGAGTCTGGCTTGAAAGAGTTGCAGGTTTAGATCAAGAGATGGCCCCATAAAAATTCCAGTGGTCAGTACCATTGGTGTTGGTGAAACCTTGTACCTCTGAAGGAGAAGGCAATGGCACCGCACTCCAGGACTCTTGCCTGGAAAATCCCATGGACGGGGGGGAGCCTGGTAGGCTACAGTCCATGGGCTCTCGAAGAGTTGGACATGACTGAGTAACTTCACTTTCACTTTTCACTTTCATGCATTGGAGAAGGAAATGGCAACCCACTCCAGGGTTCTTGCCTGGAGAATCCCAGGGACAGGGGAGCCTGGTGGGCTGCCGTCTATGGGGTCGCACAGAGTCGGACACGACTGAGGTGACTCAGCAGCAGCAGCAGCAGCAGTACCTCTGAAACTTGCCCTGATTAGGAACCAAACAACCTGGGACAGATGAAACTAAATAAATTATTTCTCACAAGTGGGTTCCCATTCCCTTCTCCAGGGGATCTGCTTGACCCAGGGTCAAAGCCTTGTCTCCTGCCTTGCAAGCAGGTTCTTCACTGTCTGACCCACCAGAAAACTTATTTCTAAGTCAAAAAACAAAACAAAAAAGTTCCAGTGCCAAAGAATCACAATGAAATAATAATTACAGCTTAGTTCAGAGTGAAATTAGCTTCCTGTATGTGGCCAGGGTGACATCTTAAACACTTGAGCAGGAAGAGATTTCAAAGTGACCCCAATGTACATCTTATTACTGAATCTAGTGCCCTGTCCTGGATGAGAGTCTCAGCCCAACCTCAGTGGGACCTAAATTTGATAATAACCTCCAGGTAAAGAACACACCTGAAGTGGAACCAAGTTGAGTTTTTTGGTTCATTGCAAACAGAGAAGATAGATTACCATGAGGAACTGGGGGGAATCTCAGTAAGACAGTGTTAGAAAAAAACTTGCTATAGGATTTAGGTTTGGTTTTAATTTTTGTGAAGGATTTTTAAAAATATGATTTTGCTCTGGATTAGGAGCAGATAACAGGGAAAAGATTATGTCTGGAAAATTTTGTCTAGAAGGTTACAGGAACAAAGTGGAGCTCGAGATAAAATTGATCAGAGACGGGGCAGTCACTGATATTAGCTGAGATGGGGCATGTTTGGTCATTTTTGTGGTTTGTACTGTGTTCTTTTTTTTTGTCTGTGTTCTGACAAGATTATGAAAGGGACTCATTTTTGTCTTGCTCAGTCATAGTCACAAAGTGACCTTGTCCAAGGTTGGTGTGTTCTAAAAAGTTTTTTAATATTCAGCAGAGGAAAAACTAAGGCCTGTTAAAGCCAGAAGAATCCAAGCTACCTGGAATCAGGATCTAATTTGTTCTTTCTCATCTTGAGCAAAATTATCTTAATTTTCTAATTGAAAAAGTATAGGATTCTTATGACGCTAAACAATGCATAAGCATGCATGCGTGCATGCTCAGTCGTGTCCCACTCTTTGCAATCCCATGGACTGTAGCCCACCAGGCTCCTCTATCCATGGGATTCTCTAGGCCAGAATATTGATGTATGTTGCCATTTCCCCTTCCAGGAGTTCTTTCAGGCCCAGGAATCAAACCCACCTCTCCTACATCTCCTGCACTGCAGGCAAATTCTTTTCTGCTGAGCCACCGGACAAGCCCAAACAATGCATATAAGTGAATTATTACAAAGCTCAGAATTTATAAATTCTTAATAAATATTTGCTAGCTCTATGATTATCTTTTACCATTACATGGAAAATACGTTGCCCTCTGCTGAATAGAAAACACTCTGACTGTCTTTATCTTTGTACTCCCAGCTCCAATTACAGTGGAGTGTTTGGGTGCTGGGTGCTAGAGCTAGATGACTTCCTATACTTCTTAGTTGGCTGTGTGACTTTAGGCAGATTATCCCACCTCTCTGTGCCGCAGTTTCTTCATTTGTAAAATGAGACTAAGAATGGTACAATGGAGATGAAAGAAGTGACTGCATGCCAAGAATTTAGAAGGGTACTGAAAACATTATAAATTCTATATGTTATCTCCCACTGTGGTCATAGGTGCTCAGTAAATATTTAACAGAATCCAGATATTTAGTCTCTACTCTACCAGACACGGACAGGCATCACCCTTGCCTAAGAAACATGGTAGATATCCAGCATGTCTCCATTGGAGGGAGGAGTCGATCAGTGATGTGAAAAAGCATCTTTCTAGCTGTTGGGTGGAGAATAGATTACCAGGGAACGAGGCTGTGACCAAAGACTTCAGTCCCACATTCCTAATACTGTCCATGTTGCAATACAGGAGACTAGAAAGTTTTTTCCCCAGAAGTGTTACACAGATGCCCCTCTGTGTTAGACAGTGGTCCCCAGCTTTTTTGATACCAGGGACCGATTCATGGAAGACCATTTTTCCATGGACGGAGAGTGGGGAATGGTTTCAGGATGATTCCTGTGCATTACATTTATTGTGCACTTTATTTTTATTATTATTGCATCAGTTCCACCTTGAATCATCAAGCATGAGATCCCAGAGCTTGGGGGGTCCCTGACGTTGAGGAAAGTGTAAAAAGAAAATGCAGAACAGCAGAAAACAGTTTGAAAACCAATGACTAGAAACATTAGGCATTAATATTTAACCCTAGCAGCCTGTTCTCATTTTCCTAAACATATTCACTTCAAATAGTATATCTAAGTAATTTTAGTATTTTTCAAACACTTGGCCATTTAAAACAAGTTTTCTATGATGAGTGTTTCTTAGAAGTATTCTAGAATAAAAATGATTTTTATGTGATCATAAATTATACTCAATTACTTTTAAAGTGTATCTTAGTAACTGAAAATTTTATTTGAAGTACTGTGTCCGTGTAATCAACAGGAATTAGATTATTTTTGTAGGTATTGTTAAACTTCAGTCTAGTGCTACTTCCCATAACATTAAAACATTCCCTTGTATTCATATAATTCAGTAACATTTATAAAAATCCTTTGCATATGGTCTTTTCCTTATTGTTAAATATCTGCCCTAGAATGTCAATCAAACTAAATATAATTTATTTAAAACACAAATATTAAGAAATAGTCTAGCTAAAGATCCACCAAATGGAATTACAGTATTAAAGAGCAATGTGTATATATGCTCAGATGCTAAGACATGTCCAACTCTTTGTGACCCTTTGGAATATAGCCCACCAGACACCTCTGTCCAGGGGATTTTACAGCCAATGGAGAGGGTTGCCATCTCCTCCTCCAGGGGATCTTCCCAACCCAGGGATCAAACCCATGTCTCCTGCGTCTCCTCCATTGGCAGGAGGATTCTTTACCACTGAGCCACCAGGGAAGCACTTATATAATTATATTTTAGAACCTAATGTTTGTCTTTGGGATGTTTTTAGAAATCTCCTCCAGCAAATGATTTGATAATGTAGAATGGTTATCTCAAATGGCGTTTCACTTATTTGTTCAGCATGTTTTATGTATCTGGAGTAGCCAGTGGAGCATAAGATGGGGCCAAGAAATATCATTTCAAAGAACTGTGCTTTGGTTAGTCACTAGTGGGTCCACTGTGGGGACCAACAGGAAGGGCGTTATTTTCTTGAATTCTTGTATACCAGATGCCCTGAGGTCCAAATTCAAAGTCTTTCTGCTTTTTGGCAGAATGCTCCCAAAATATTCCAGACTCACTAAAACAATGCAGTTCATCTTAATGAAATTATATAAAAGGAAGATAGAGATATGGACCAATGATTGAAGCTCTTTAATTCATGCAATCGGTAGCAATTTGTTTAAAGAAGAAACGAATCCAAGAGGTTCACAGGAGTGCATAGAGAGCATCTCAGAGATTCTGAAATAATTGAAGAACTGTTCCGCAGAGCCAAGAAAACATTGGAAAGGAAACTATGAAGCCAGGTGAGCAGAAGAGATAATTTCACTCTCCTTATTATGCCAAACAAATCTCCTGAGCCTGGACAGAAGAGAGTTTGCTGCAGAATATGTAACAGGGTTATTCTGATTTGTAGTTCTCAGGGTTTAAAAATGCTGTAATTTGTTAGGATACAAGTGGCCAATTTAACTTATTTTTACTTCTTTTCAATTATCTCCTCTTTTGAATTATATATAAAAGGTTAAATTGAACTTTAAAAATGTAATGAATACACTATACACTGACTCTTCAGATATTAATACATGGCTTTCTTCCTAATTTATTTCCTAAACCCACCAAATAAGATACCTTGTATGCTAATAGCCACATGCCAATAATTTTATTTCACTGAATAAATGTTCATTTTAACCTTATCATTTTCAAGGAAAGAAAGAAGGAGTAGTGGTTTTTTTTAAACACCACTGAGGTAAGTTTAATTTTCTTCATATTAACAAAATCAAGTATTTAACTAAATTATAATCAGTCATTAAGTTTTATTGGTAGAATATTATGGCAGATTCAGTTGATTGCCTGCAAGAGTTCATCATATATTCTAGGGACTAAGTTAGTAATTAAGAAATATGTCCAAGGATATTTTTTTGACTAAAACCAGGACTAACCAAGAAGCTCAAAATGTAAGTACCCCAGCTTATTAGTTAACAAGGTTTAATCCACATTGACTATTACTAAAAATCATTTTATTCATTAAAATTATATATAAATGAGTATAGGGTAGGATGGGGGCTTCCTTGGTGGCTTAGTGGTAAAGAGTCCACCTGCCAATGTAGGAGACTCAGTCACTGATCCAGAAAGATCTCCTGGGGAAGGAAATCGTAACCCACTCCATTATTCTTGCCTGGGAAACCCCATGGACAGAGAAACCTGGAGGGCTACAGTCCAGGGGTCTCAAAGGGTCCCACAGGACTTACTGACTGAACAACAAACATAGGGTAGGATGAGGGGAATGCAAATGGAACTTTTAAAGAATGAGACATAAGTCATTTTAAGTCAGGCTTTATTTTGTCCAGTGATACTGAAGGCGTTGCTGAATGGAGGTAACTTAGTAATGGCATACATTGCCTTTCTGACTGAGAATAAAACAAGCTTCGGGAACATTCAAGCTTCACCTAGAAGAGGGGTCATAATGCATGAACAAACCATTTTAAATCAACAAGCAAAGTATTTTCTTGATTATGAAATAAAACAGATCAACAGTTGATATCACTGTGCAAGTTATAGCAAACTTTTAGTGACCTGGCATGATTGAAATGAATTCATCAGTTATTCAAATTAGTTTTTAAATGTTTCATGCACTTTATGAATTTGCACAGTTAAAAATTCTAATGATAAAAATGCACAATATTTAAATTATATCAAACATCATTTAGTAGTTATGATCCAAAAAAATCCAACAACTTCTTCAGTGGTGATTTGTCGTCGTTAATGTTTCCTTTTCCTTCTAATCCCTCCACTGTGCTCTGTTTTCCTTGATGCTACTCCACTGTCACCCATGACTCAGGCTTCAAACCCTGAAACGCCACCGCTGGTCCTCACCATCTTATACATTGACTCCTAGGACAGCATTTCCACTAGTTTCCCTCCACATAGAATCTAACTCACTTTGAAAATGAATCCCGCCCCCTGCCCCCAAGCAAAATAACATATATGTCACCCTCATGCTTGAAAAAGTCTCTGATGCTGGGAAAGACTGACGGCAAAAGGAGAAGACAGCAGCAGAGGATGAGATGATTGGATGGCATCACCGATTCAATGGACATGAACTTGGGCAAACTCCGAGAAATGGAGAGGGACAGGGAGGCCTGGCATGCTGCAGTCCTTAGGGTCTCAAAGGGTAGAACAGGACTTGGCAACTGAACAACAATGTTCTTGAAAACCTTCACTGGCTCCCTAAAGCCAATATGATTCAATTTAAATTCCCCATGTCCTGTGTTCCAGCCCTTGTCTTTTCTTCTTATCTCTTGTTACTTTCCCATTATTTTGCTACTTCTTGCTTTCCCCTTAAGGGCGAAATACATCCAGTTTCTCCACCCCAACCCATTCCACGTTTTGCCCCTCTGCCTTTGGTTCCTTTAAGGCCCTTTATATTCTACAAAGCTCAAATCCCCCTTTATCATTTAAGACTCAATGCAAGTACATATTTCCGCCTAAAATCTTCTAGTTCACCCTGAACTCTTTTTCTGAATTCTTTGCCTAGTCCCATCTTTGGACAATTATTAATACATAGCAGCAGTTCCCAAACATTTTGAACTCAGTATACCATAAAGGGTAAACTTCTCGAAAACTACTGCAGGCTCAAAGAGCTTTTGTTTATGTGGGCTGTACTGATCAATGTTTGCCACATTCTAAATTAAAACTGATAAAAATATTAATTCATTTAAAAATAATAATAAGTGAATTGCTCAACATAAATAACATTTTTATTTTAAAAAATAGTAGTGAAAAGAATAACTCTTTTATTACAGCTTTCCCAATCTTACTGTCAGGCTTTATAAATGACAACTATATTCTCATATTGTTTCTTCATTTAATCTGTCATGGTATCACATATATGATGTGATTTATAATTTCTGGAAAACCTCACTGTACACTCATGAGAGAATGATAGAGAAAAGAGTTTCACTATGGAAAGATAGGGACAGAGGAAAGGGAGAGAATAGGTGATTAAATAGTTAATCCTACTAGGGGATTATCAGTAGAGAAAAAAGTACTGAAGACTCTGTAAATTAGTGATCACTTAAGAAGGTAGGTTTGCTTAACCATAAAACCAAGCAGGCTGGCTTAGCAGCAAAACCATGCAACAGAAACACGAGACATGTCCCAAGCAATAAAACAGTGGTGGCATGAGACCCATGTCCTGCCCAGTGAGCTTAGTACATTTATGATTCCCAGGATATGCTCCACTGCACACACAAAAAACAAAAATACAACAAAAGGTGACATTACGCCAAAACCTGAGATGATTTACCATACCTTAGTATATGGTACCACGTTTTTGTTCATTTCCACTGTGCCATGAGTCCCAGCTTGACCATGTAGGACAAGAAAATTTCTCTTGATGTGGAGGAAGAACTGATGATGCAAGTTTGACATCTATGCTAGGATGAGGAAGAAGGGGTCTTCTCCTCCCCCACACTTTTCCTCTGATTATAAAACTGTTACCCACTAAGTTCTTGGGGGTGGAATTCCACCCTTGTCTACCTGCTTGGATCTCTCACAAACATCATATTGTAAGAAACTCTCTTCTTATCTGTCACTCTGCCTCTCCCTGAATTCTCTTCATGCTCAGACAGAAGAACCTACACTCTACTAAGTCCAAAGACACATTCTATCAGTTTTAGAGTTAGCTGTAGACCTGGGTATCCAAAAATGAGCCCTTCATTAGGCCTGTCGATATCTATTGTTGTTCAGTTGTTAAGTCGTGTCCAACTCTGCGACCCCATGAACTGTAGCATGCCAAGCTTCCCTGTGTTCCATTATCTCCCGGAGTTTACTCAAACTCATGTCCATTGAGTCGGTGATGCTCTCTAATCATTTCATATCTATATCTACTTACAAAAAATTAAAAGAAACAGAGAAGTCATCAGTTCAGTTCAGTCACTCAGCCATGTCCAACTCTTTCCGACCCCAAGGACTGCAGCACACCGGCTTCCCTGTTTGTCACCAGCTCCTGGAGCTTGCTCAAACTCATGTCCATCAAGTCAGTGATGCCATCCAACCATCTCATCCTCTGTTGTCCCCTTCTCCTCCTGCCTTCAATCTTTCCCAGAATCAGGGTCTTTTCTAATGAGTCTGCTCTTTGCATCAGGGGGCCAAAGTATTCGAGTTTCAGCTTCAGCATCGGTCCTTTCAGTGAATACTCAGGACTGATTTCCTTTACGATTGACGGTTTGATCTCCTTACAATCCAAGGGACTCTCAAGAGAGAGTCATACATGCTCACAATTATTTAAACACAGATTACCCCCTCTGTGACTTTAAATCTCAAATAAACTTCCTCCCAATACTAATACTGGATATCACTTCCACAAAGTCTATTCTTAATTTAAGGAAAAAAAATATTTTAATATCAGGTTAAGCAAACACCACTGAGTTTACCTGAATGTAAGACGTTATTTTTGTTATAAGTCCACAGTATATTCCAAATTCAAACGTACATCTTAAGAATTAAGTCACAACTTATTCCTTTCTGTTAGATATGGTCACTGAGATTTAAGTCTATTATCCCAAACTGTTCACTATTATTAAGGCTGAATGGTTGTAGATTTATTTAAAGGGATCATTTATAGTAAATAGGCTTAATATTTTTTAAAATGCCAATCAACTCCTATTTAATTGTTTCTACTTTCAAGAGTATAAAACTAAGTATGTGGTATGATCACAGCAGTTAACATAGGCAAAGAAAAAAGTATTTTTATTGAAGTGTTAGGCTTATGGGTTAGTTTACTCCTCTATTAAGAAGTATACTTAAAAAAACAGCTTTTAAAAGTCAATTATCTGGGAAGAACAATATTTGAGAAGTTGGAAATACATTTACTATGTAATCAATAAGTATTTAGCATGCAACTCTAGGAAACATGGCACATTGATGGGTGATCTTAAAATTTAAAATAAGTAAAATAAGTCTTGGCTGTCAAAGAGTTTACAGGTATTTCGGAAGGCAATAGAAGCACTCATGAAAGTTACAAAAGGAGTAAGTAATAACACAAGTGATACTGCCAAATATATATCATGCAGAGGGAAATGGTCAATATAAACCCACACCTTTATTACAAGACACTCAGACATCTATGCGTGTGCGTGCCACTCCATTCTTCACACTCTCCCCCACTTCAGCCACACATTCAGTGACTACTTCCTCCAGGCTTTACACAGATGCATTGGGCAATGCCTCAACTCAGACTGTCTCACATACTTCGCACTTCCTGCCTCAGCATCTGCCTGATATTATGGTAGAGATACCCGCAGATCCAGGGGGCTTAATACTACGGAGTAACCCTGGACAACTGGGAGACGAGAATCAATAGAAAATGGTTTCCCTATTTCATCATCCTGGAACATAGTTCTGAGTCATAAAATTCATAAGGATTGAGGATTGAGCATCAGTCTCTTTGGGGGACACGTCTCTGTATTGTTTTTTACTCTTTCCCTTTCACTCCCACTACGTCTCTCTCCTGCTACCTGAAATCATTTCCCAAGTAAACGACCTACACGTAAACCCTGAAATAAGGCATGTGTGTGGAAGCTTGAGGATCTTAAGCCGTTAGAAGAACCCTTGACGTTGACAGATGTCATTCTCTTGCTAAAGGAAAGCAGTTTCTGTTTACCTGGGGACTTTACAAAAACTCTGTCTGAAGCCAGAGCTTCTCAGATGATGCTTTCTTCCTCACTGCCTCCAGCCTGGATCAAATCTAAGCAAAACTAGAATAGGAAACAGCCCGTTTCGGGAGGAAATAGCTGGCACACCCAAAGTGTCCGCCATTGGGTTAGTAGGTAGCCAGGAATTCCTGGAACACATGTAAGAGTGGAGCTTGTGTATGTTGGCTCAAGACAACTAGGAAAAAAGTCTTGATAGTGGAGTGTTTATTGATTTAAGAGCATTTACCCATGACTTGGGGCTTCCCAGGTGGCACTAGTGGTAAAGAACCTGTCTGCCAATGCGGGAGACATAGGTGCAGGTCTGATCCCTGGGTTGGGAAGATCCCCTGCAGGAGGGCGTGGCAACCCACTCCAGTATTCTTGCCTGGAGAATCCCCTTGGACAGAGGAATCTGGTGGGCTACAGTCCATAGTGTTGCAAAGAGTCGGACATGACTGAAGCACGCACGAACACCCATGACTTGGGATGCAATGTGTGGGTGAAGCCTCTTGGAGCTGACCTAAAACCTGGTGAAAGGTTTCTTTGAAGCTTTGGTACAATAATCTTCTATAGGAAACAAGACATGGATTCCAAAAACATTTTGGCGTGGTATTGTGGAAGGAATCCCAGACTCGGGAGGTGGGGATACAGAACTTATTTCTCATTTCCTGCCCCAGTGGCATGGCTTACCTGCAAGATCAGCTAGTCACACCACACACAATTTGAAAGTTGAATTAAAGTCCTAGATTAGCCTTGGTCAGTCCACTGACCAATGAGGAAGAAGAGTCAACTGCCAAAAGGGGACATCAGTTTTGAGACACATTCACAAAGTACCTCAGAAGGTCCAATGGGATGGTGTGCCAGTCTCCAAGAGTTGGGGCCAACTGGAGAACTCTTTCTTTGTAAAGAATTTCTCTCTTCCCTGTTTCCTTCCTCTAACTACCCCTTACTCATCTCCTATGATTACTTCCCAAACAAAGGACTTGCACATCGCCCTTGCTTCAGGTCCTGCTTTGGTAATCACTTTCATCATTTTATTATAAATATTGTTTTACTCTTTTTTTCTCTCCCCACAAGACTGTAAGAACTGGAATTTTCATTTATTCATTTCTACATCCCCTAGGCCTAGCACAGTAAAACCTTACTGTAATTAAAAATATATATAATATACGTGGTAGCATTTGTGGAAAATTTCCTGTGAGTAGAAGCAATAGCAGGTTGGTTGCAAGCTAGAATTAAATAGGTAGAGAGAAATATGAATGTATGAGCAAAATTATGAGTGATAAACCTGTGAATCTACTTTATGATTTCTGTATCTCTATATTTCCAGGTACATGCAATAAAAATTGTGTTTGTTATCATATAATGCAGAGGTTTCATGCAATACAGAGGAACGGCTGTTTCATGGCCTTCTATAAGACTCTTCTGATTTGATAGAAATACAGATTGATATCATTTAAAGAACAAGTAGCTGTAAGTACCTATTTTTTCAGAACTATACCAGGCACTAGACCAAGTGGCTTGCATGAATCTCATTGACAAATGAGGAAAGGAAGGCTTTCAAAGGTTTAATATTTTACTCAAGGTCATAATGTTGTTAAGTGGTACAGTTGGAAGTAAAATCCAATTTTACTGTAGCATTAATCGCAGTCTTCATGATGTTAAGGATATTTAAACATGTCTATCTACTTACAAAATCAAAAATCTTTATTGACAGAGACCATGCTTCATTTGTTTGTTTTTTTCCCTCTCTCAGTGTTTCCATAATACCTTTCAAAGAGGGAGTGTTTGTTGAATTTGAATTCACCTAAAATGAGATTAGCATAGACATCATGTGATTAAAGAAAAATCAGGAGATGAAAGGAGAGCAGGTTGAAAAGGTAAACTGTATTATAAAAATCTCGGAATCTGTCTGAATCATTAGGTATACCAGGGCTATAGAATCTTTGAATTCTTTTATTCATTAGTACATACAGTTTTTCCTTCTAAATATATTGAGAGGTATACTGCCTACAACCACATAACAACACTATCACTCCATATTGAACAGGCTAGTCAACGAACTCAGAGAATTTCTATGCATAAAAATATTTTAAAATAGAGCAAGTGTCCACTTGTCTTTGATGGTAGACGTAGAACTTTCTACATCTATGAGACCACTGAGTCTATTGTAGCTTCAAGTTTCTATAATTTATGAGTAATAAACTAGTTGAAAGAATGAACTATGAAAAATGCTGATTATATAAAATATGCTTCTAGGATTAATACCAAAAGATACTAATGTCTTTACAGTCTTCGGTAAGTTTCAATTAGGGTTCTATCTCCAAAAAAGCTTTAAAAGTATCCTAAAACTAGCCAAATAAGAGAATAAAATGCAATCATTATTCTCACAATCATGACTCTTCCATCATGCTTCAACAGTTTAATTAAAAAATGAGTGATAAATCTTATGTCAGTAGATGTGTGTATGAGAGTGAGTAGGAAGCCAAGTCAATGAGCCAAAATACAGGATGACACAACATTGTTGTAATGGTGTTTTGTTGTATAAGCAAATACTATTTTGTGTCTTATTTGCATACAGAGATTTCATTTATTGATTCAATTTTAGGATAGTCTTGTAGTGTAATGGGCATTGTTCAATAAGCATTTTCCAATAGAGAAGAGAGAACAAAATAATTTATATTGATTCTGTTTTTATTTTTTATAATAGAATCAATTCTTCATGTTCAGATGCAAAAAACTTTAGTTTTGTGAAAAGAGGAGGGATTATTAGCATTGCTAACTTTATTTTTTTTCTTTAAGTTTTATTGAAGTATAGTTGATTATAATGTTGCATTAATTTCTTCTGTACAGCAGAGTGACTCAGTTATGAACTATAGCCTGCCAGGCTCCTCTGTCCATGGAATTCTCCAGGAAAGAATACTGGAATGGGTAGCCACTCCCTTCTCCAGGGGATCTTCCCGACGCAAGGATCGAACCTGGGTCTCCCACATTGTAGTCAGATTCTTTACTATCTGAGCTACCAGGGAAACCCATATATATATATATATGGGTTATATAGTTTGTCACAGGATTAGTTTTATTATTTATTTATTTTGGGTTATACCATGCAACATACAGGGTCTTAGTTCCCTGGCCAAGGATCCAATATGTGCCCCCTGCAGTGGAAGCATGGAACCTTAATCACTGGACGTGCAAGGAAGTTCCATGTCACAGGCTATTGAATATAGTTCCCTGTTTTATACAGTCCCTGGAGGAGGGCATGGCAACCCACTGCAGTATTCTTGCCTGGAGAATTCCTTGGACAGAGGAGCCTGGTGGGCTACTGTCCCCGGGGTCGCAGAGTCAGACAGGACTGGGTGACTAACCCTTTCTCTTTCACTCTCCCTGTGGTATACAGTAGGAGCTTGTTGTTTACCCATCCTATATATAATACTTTGCCTCTGCTAATCGCAAACTCCCATTCCTTCTCTCCCAGCATTGCTAACTTTAAATACTCTTTTGAGTACCTACTAAAAGAACCCTTGAATAAACCTTTAGTGATTTATTTTTAACCTTTAACCCTTTATTTTTCTCTCAAAATTCTACTTTACTGCCATGAGTAGTAACTGTTCCTATACACATGCGGCTTATTTCATGTTTCCTTATAATTCTGCAAAAAAAAAGAGAAAAGGCAAAAATATTATAGAAACGGAGGGTATCTTTTCATAAGAAGTGGCTTGATGATAATTCAATTAGTTAAAATAATTCTTCTATGTAATAATATTCTCTCTATATATATATTGTATGTATTATATCTATATATTAATATATTTTTGTTGTGCTTAGTCGCTCAAGTTGTGTCAGACTCTTTGCGACCCCATGGACTGTAGCCATCCAGGCTCTTCTGTCCATGGAATTCACCAGGCAAGAATACTGCAATGGGTTGCTATTCCCTTCTCCAGGGGATTTTTCCAACCCAGGGATTGAACTCAGGTTTCCCGCATTGCAGGAAGATTCTTTATCATCTGAGCCACCATCTATAAAGTAATATTATATTAAAATAAGATATTATCATATAAATAGGTATGTGAATATATTATATCATGTATATATCTTACCTCCATTAAGAGAATGAAGAAAGATTTGAAAAAGGCCCAATAAAATTTTTTCCACTTCCTTTTTTCTCTGTATTTTTCTACTTTTTTCTCAATATTACACACTATAAAGGTAAAACCATAATGTGTATAATTTGAGATTATAGTAAATATGAGAACTAGAAAGTTCTGAGCTCCTGGTGAGGGTCCCTAGAATTCTTTGCTTAGAAGGATGTTCAGATTCCCAAGGAAAGTGGGAGTATTGATTAATGACAGGTCACAGACAAAAGGGAACCTAAGCATTGATACTGGGAACTAGATGATCTTTAAAGACCTTCATATCTTTAAAGTTCAATCACATTTATTAAGATTTTCCCCCAGCTCTGATACAATTCAAATAACCAGATTAAAAGAAGCATAGAATTATCTCTCTCCCTAAAATTAAATGTAAATGATATGAACATTCTAGCATTATATATTACTGTTAAAACCACAGATTCATTTAGAAATATATTCTTTGTAATGGATAACCCACATTTTTATATTTTGTCTGATTGTCTATTACTCATCCTTGTTATTCCTCAACAAACAGTGAGGGAAGAGTGAATGACCTTTTATATTTCATAGAATTCATTGTCTAAATATAGCTTGTCTAAATCAGAAGCATTTTTGTGCTCTGGTTAATGGTAATGTGACTGTGAGAGCCAACGCTTGACATAATGAATGGCAGAACAGAGAGTTTCATGGAGGAGCCAAATGCTTTCAGCTCCAATTTATAAACCTACCCACTTTAATTAAGAAAAGTAATCTGCATGGTAATAGAAACTTGAACCATTTGCAGGGAAGTGGGGCTCACCGGCCAGAGTACCAAGAAGCAATGTACTTATTAAAAGAAATACATACAGCCTAAGTGCAACGCACTGTAAATGAATAATGCCCTGAAGTAATCAAAGTGAGAAGCAAGTCTTCAACAAAGGAAGCTACTAAACAAAATGAAATTGTCAGTCAGTAACATCAGGTGAGAACATTAGAAACATTTCAATCACTTGCTTTGAAAAGTTGGAATAGATCATGGATTCTGTATATTGGTTGGCAATGCATTCCTCTCTAATTGTTTTAATGGCCCCTATATGCTGAATAAATTGAGAGAATACAGGAAATATGTATCAATTCTAAAATCGGTGAAACATTTATTGGCATTTAGCTGCTTGACAACAGTGTGTTCGTTTCTTCTGTAGAGCAAAGTGAATCAGCTATACATATATATATATATATATATCGCCTCTTTGTCACCACAGAGCATTGATTAGAGTTCCCTGCTATAGAGCAGGTTCTCATTAGTCATCTATTTTATACATAACAGAGTGTTTATGTCAATCCCAATTCATCCCACCCTACCTCCCCCCTTGGTGTCCACACAGTTGTTCTCTATGTCTGTGTCTGTATTTCTGCTTTGCAAGTAGGTTCATCTGTACCATTTTTCTAGATTCTACATATATGCATTAATATACAATTTTGTTTTTCTTTCTCTGACTTAAAATCAATGAAACATTTCTGGGAAGAGAGATGAGGATGAGTCAAACTCAGTTAACTAAACCATGAAAGTCATTAACAATAGGTAACTATAAAAATCTATACTAACTTGACCTTTTTATACATTTCTCCAAAGTCCTCTAAAGTTTTTAGGTTGGATAATTTCACAAAATAGGAAATTCTGGGAAAGTTCCAAGGGTATAGTAAAATTTTTTGAATAGTACATTTCTTGTATAATAAACTACATGAATTTTCATATTTGAAAGCACTTGATTAACAAAAACTTCATTGGCATTTTGCTCTATGCTGATGTTAACAGAACAGCCTCCAATTTCATTTTCAAATTCTACAATTAAAAATGAACCAAGGAAAACATAAGATTTGGACTTTTGTTAGAGTCAGGAAGATGCTGAAATAAGGGAGCATAATTTGAGTAAAACACACAGCTAGATTATCAGTCACTTTCCCTTAAGTTAGTTTGTTATCCAGAGGTCTTATTTTCATTCCTCAGTGGAGCCAATTAGGGGGAAAAAAAATGTAAGTATGTCTAACTATCTCACTGAGGATTGGCAGCTGGCTGAGCTGGATTTTAAAAAGGAACTGTTCTTTAAAAAACATTAAAGTAGAAATTGATGGACTCATCCTAAAATTAATATGGAAATGCAAAGGACCCTAAATAGCCAAAGCAATTTTGAAAAAGAACAAAGTCAGCAGACTCATACTTCCTGACTCCAAAACTTTCTACAAAGCCACAATAATCAAGAATATGGTCTTGGCATATAGATAGACATACAGATTATCAATGGAAAAAAATTTGGTTACAGAAATAAACCCAACGTCTGTGGTCTATTGATTTTTCAACCAAAATTAAATAACAATATCATTTATGGAATATTCATTACATGCCATGGTTGAGCTAGAATGTTTACATATTATCTTTCTATCTTAACCACACCCATGCAAGGTAGCTTTTATTAAACTCATTATATCGAAAAGGAATTTGAGGCTGAGGGAGTATAAGAGTGTAAGAGAGTGTAAGTTAACACATTAGGTAAGTGGCTGAGCCATTCTGAAGCCAGATTTAGGTGATTTTAGAGCCTGATTCCAAAGGAATCATGAATGATGTGATTACCTTGATGTGTCTTTATAAAATAAGATAAAGTGGCTATTAAAATATTATTATTAACACCAAATAAAAATAAGTGTAAAAATAGTTTAGAAAACAAATATAGGAGGCTATTCCACACCAAGAATCTAAACAAAACACAGCAGTCAGATCCCTTGAATGTTCAAGAGGTGTGAAGGTCTATGCTATGGAGAGTGGAGTTTTGCCTTCAGTCTGATTACAAGATGAGTCTGCCTTTTAGATTTATAATCTTCTATTCTGGACCTCTTTAGTTAAGATAATTAAAAATATTACAGCATCCAAGGGATATGTTTTATTTTGCATGCTTTGTAATGAACACTTTTTTGTGTCCTTGTAAGATAATTACTTTCTTGCTCAACTTACTCTTGACATTTTTATGAAAAAAATACCCTAAATATAAAAATAAATGACTACTACAGATGTGAATGTTACTGTGAAAGAAAACACCTATTTTGTCAGCATATACCTAATGACTCTGTAATCATTCATAACATGCAAAACAAGGCAGATCTAAATATCTACATAATTACAGGAGCATAACACTTCCTTAAGTAACACCACATAGAGTAAAACATTCAAATGACGTTTCACTAAATCTAGCTAGGTTTGATAGTGTCGATTATAAACGCCAACAGAAAGCAACTGTCTTTGTTAATGAGTGCCTGAGAAGTGATGGCACATGCAGGGAGTTCTAGGCTGCTCGAATGAAAGCATCACATATTCCTCTCTGCTATAAGAGAAGCACAGCTGTCCATAAAGGAGTGGACGAAGGAAGCTGAGAGCAGAAGAGAAGCAGGAGGAGGAAGGGGGACAGAAAGATAAACGGAGGCACCAGGAAGTGGTGAAACAAAAAGAAGAAAAAATGGGCTCAGGTAACAGGTAGATTGAAAAGAGAGCCTGCCTGATAGCCATAGTCAACTAGAGTTGCGTTTTGCTTCTGTGATTTCTGCCACCTACACATGCTTCCCACTCTGTTCCCAGAGCTCATTTGCTCTTTAGACTGGAAGGGAATCTGCATAGACCCAGGGATACAGCACACTCTACCCATAACAGTCATTTGCAAGTTGCCTTCTTTCTACAAGTATTAAAAACATCTTGGCATTGCTTCTCAGCCTTCTGGCTAAGGTCAAGCTGACAACCATTTAATCTACTGTAGCACCTAAATTCTCAATAAAATTCTTGAATTTGAAATTAGTTATATTTAGGACTTCCCTGGTGGCCCAGTGGTTAAGAGTTCGCCTGCCAATGCAGGGGACAAGGGTTCAATCCCTGCTCTGAGAAGATTCCACATGCCTCGTGGAAACTGGCCCCTTGGACTACAACTACTGAGCCTGTGTTCTAGAGCCTGCATGTCATAACTACTGAAGGCCACATGCCCTAGAGCCCGTGCTCCACAACAAGAGAAGTCACCACAATGAGAAGTTCGCATACCGCAACTAGAGCGTAACCCCCCGCTCACTGCGACTGGAGAAAGCCCACGTGCAGACACCAAGACCCAGTGCAGCCAAAAATGGATAAATATAAAATAAAAATATAAAATTAGCCATATTCTTCCTTTGGCCCTGATCTACAGCTTCATAAAGCACCTTCTGTAAACTTTGAATATAATCTGGTTTCAGATTAGATATGTCTCCATATCTTTAAATAATAATAAATAATCAACTATAATTCTTAATTTATGTCCAAAAAATTAAATAGTACCTTTTGATTCTCTCGATCAAAGACAAAGAAAATGGAAATTTTACTTCCTAACACCAGCTCCCCATCTCCCCATTAATAACCATTTTTAAATGATTCTTTCCTGAGACTTTTTAATCCAGTACTATCAAGTTATTGTTTATTATATACTATTCCTTTTATGAATTACAACAACTATACTATATTTGTAGCTATCAAGTTACTTACACTTAATCTATCTTTATTTAAGCTTCCCTGATGGCTCAGATGGTAAAGAGTCTGCCTGCAATGCAGGAGAGCCAGGTTCAATTCCTGGGTTGGGAAGAACCCCTGTAGAAGGAAATGGCAACTCCAGTATTCTTGCCTAGAGAATCCCATGGACAGAGGAGCCTGGTGGGCTACAGTTCATGGGGTCACAAAGAGTTGGACAAGACAGCAAGTAATACTTAAATAGCTCACTAACAACTCTATCAACTCTGTTTATTTGGATCTAATTCTCATAATAAGTTTTTATATATTATGATATTAATTTGTGAGTTTCTAACTTCTATTTAATATTTGAGTGGCTGTGTTAATTTTTCTAGTAATATTTTCATTAGATCCATGAATATGGTAGTTCACAATTTTTTAAACATTTAGGATTACTAGGGATCCTCTCTGAGCAGAAACTTCTTAGGTCATATGTTACAGTTCTCCAGAGAAACAGAACCAAGGATACACACACACACACACAATATACATATGTATAGAGATTTATGTGTGTGTGTGCATGCATAAACACACATAGAGAAAGGAGGATTTATTTTAAGGAACTGGTTCACGTGATTGTGGAGGCTTAATGAACCCAAAATCATTTGGGTAGGAGGAATATGGTAATTGGACACGCAGGGAAGAGCTGAAATGTGAGTCCAAAGTAGTCTGCTGGTTGAATTCCTTCTTTCTCAGGGGAGATCAGTCTTTGTTCAATTTATACCTCCACCCCACACTATGGAGCATAATCTTCTTTACTCCAAGTTCATTTATTTAAATGTTGATTTCATCCAAAAGACACCTTCATAGAAACATCTAGAATAATGTTTGACCAACTATCTGGGCACCATAGGCCAGCCAAATTAGTGCACAAAAGGATCCATCACATTTTTTTTCCCCTTCTACTGTGTTGACACTTCGATTTTCTCCTCTACTTCCTCCTCCTCCTGATCCCTCTATTTTTTCTTCATCTCCTTCATCCTTCCATTTTGACAGGGACAAAGTAGGTAACTAAATAGTTAATTCCACTAGGGGATAGTACATGGAAAAAAAATTACGGAAGACCCTATAAGTTAATGATGACACAAGAAAGCAGGTTTGCTTAACCACAAAACCAAGCAGGCTTGCTCAGCAGCAAAACCATGCAGCAGAAGCATGAGACATGTTCCCAAAATAAGAAAACAATGAGGACATGAGCCCCACATCCTTCCTAGTGAGCTCAGGAAGTTAATGATTCATAGGACACACTCCTCTGTGATCACTGAAAACAATAACAAAGAAAATAAGAAAAAGGTGGCATTACACTGAAACCTGATATGATTTACCATATTTTAGTGTATGTTACACCTTTTTGCTCATTTCCATTGCTCCATGACAATCTCAGTTTGACTGTGTAGGGACAAGAAAACTCCCTCGCCTGGAATGGAAGAGGAACTAATGATGGAAGCTTGACATCCACTCAAGGATGAGGGAAAAGGTGGTCGAATGATCAAAATATATTTCTCACATACATTTGGTCTTTAGCCACAGTTCTTGGGCTTCCCAGGTGGTGCAGTGGTAAGGAATCCATCTGCCAATTCAGGAGATATGGGTTTGATCCCTGGGTTGGGAAGATCCCCTGGAGGAAGAACTGGCAACCCGCTCCAGTACTCTGGCCTGGGAAATCCCATGGACAGAAGAGCCTGGTGGGCTACAGTCTATGGGGTCACAAAGAGTCAGACACAACTTAGTGACTGAGCACACACACCTCAGTTCTTGGCGCAAAGCTCCTAAAACCTTTGGAATTTCCTAAGTGTTTGAGAGTAATAAATGTGTCTTATGTTAGTGAAGTGATTTTCGGAAAATACCTACAGAAGGGGACTGGTGGCCAGGAGAACCAATCACGTGATTAGGAAGTTGGAACTTTCTGCCCTACCACCTGACCCCTGGGGAGGGGAGAGGAGGACGAGCTGAAGGTTGAATCAGTTGTCAGTGGTCAGTGATTTTAATCAATCATGCCTAAGTAATGACACCTCCATAAAGGTGAGGGTTCAGAAAATTTCTGGGTGGGCAGACACACGAGGTGCTAGAGAATGGCACCTGGAGAGGCCACAGAAACTCTGGACCATTTCTGTATCCCCCGCCCTATTCATCTCTTCTGTCTGGCTCTTCCTGAGTTACATCCTTTTATAATAAACCAGTAATCTGGTAAGTAATATATTTCCTTGAGTTCTGGAAGCCTCTCTCGTGGTCTGCTCATACTGCTTAGCATCTTCTTTCTAAGAAAGGACTCTTCATAGGAGCCCCTGGTTGCTGCCTTTTGCAGGGCCAATAGAAATGCATAATAGACCATTGTCACGAACTGTGAGGGGTCCAGAAAAAAATTTTTTTTTTCTTACCATACTTGCAAGCTACCACAATTTCACTGATGCTGGCAAAAGACACAAGACTCCTGGGTTAGAGACAAAGGACTTTATCAATTATGGCACGATGGGCAGCATGACCTTACTGTTTCTATAGTTTCTCCTTATCCTGCAAGACTCACAAGGGCAAAACATAGAGCATCCCAGGTGAATCCTGTACACACTGCCCAGAGACCCAAAGCTTAAGAAACCAACAATCTATCAATGGGCTGAGAGCAAATCTGCAAAAACTTTGTCCCAAAGAGAGAAATTATTATTTTGGTCAAGAAGCAAATATGCCCTCAATCCTGATGGGAGACACTATGTTTGTCTTCCAAAGTCTACAACATAGTTGTCAATTCCTTTTGCTCAGAAGAGGAAGACAAACAAGCTATCCCTGAAGGATTGTCTCCCCCGAATCTTGACCTGACTGCTCAATTTGTTTCACATTTTAGGGTCTTGATTATCTGCGATCTCTCATTTTTGTTCTTGTTTGCGTGTTTGTTTTGGTTCATTTTAATACTGAAATGACACTTGTGTCATTCTAATCCCTGGAAGATGGGGTCTTCGTGATGATGAACCTGGTGGAAGATGCACACATTTCTGATGACTATAAACTCAATTTTACCTTTCAGAGTAGGTGATCTAAGTCTCATTATAGCAGCGCTATTGAGTAGTGAGATGTCATCCCTTTTCTCAACTCTGACAGGAGCCCCCAACTGTATAATGGTGAAGAATTACAGGCAAGAATGAATCCCTGTGGGACCAAAGATGATCTACATAGATGATCATACCATCTACCCATGCTAAAGTGAGTCCATCAATCCCTGCTTTGGTAACTACCTTGCTTTGTTGTAATCTTTCCTTCAGGCCTCATAAATCCAGAACTTACAGTGTGGATGGTATCTCTTCCTAAATCAATAACTTGCCTGTCAAGCAGCACTAATCTGAGACGTGCAAAGATTTTTTTGGTAAGAAGCATAGCGTCATTACAGATTCAGGTATGTTCCTGTTGATACATTGGAAAGATTCAACTATAAGCAGATATCAGGAGAGATTAGAATATGAGAGATGATGACTGGAGAAATATTTTTACAACTTTGAAATATGATACAAGAATGAACAATCTTGTATTTTCTTTATTAAGTTGGTTAGTGTGAAACTGGTGTCTTCTTCAAATGTTTCATTAAATTCACCAGTAGAACCACTGAAGCCTGGAGTTTCTTATGTAGGATGATTTTAAATCACAAATTCATTTCTTTAAAAAAGATATAGAATTATTAGCTTACTTAGTTCTTCATGAGTGAATGTTGGCAATTATCTTTCAAGTAAGTTGTTATTTCTTACTAGTTGCTAAAATTATTGGTGTATATTTGGATATAATATTCTCCAGGTATCACTTTAATACCTGTAATTTCTGTAATGATGTTACCAGTCTTCTTTCTGGTATTGGTAATGTGTATCTTTTCTCTCCCTGATCAGTCTTTGAGAAGTTTATTGATTTTATTGATCTTCACAGAGAACCAGCATTTGGTTTCTGCAATTTTTTTTTCTTTTTTCTATTACTTTGCTTTCTGCTTTGATCTCTAATAATATCCTCACTGCTTATTTGGGATTAATTCTTTTCATTTTAGATTTTTAAGGTATGAAGCTGAAGGCTTTGATTTTAAGTAATATTTTTCTTTTTCTACCGTACATGTTCAGGGCCCAAAATTTCTCCCTAAGTATTGTGTTAGCAGCTGACCACATGTTTTATGTGCTGTATTGTCATTTTCATTCAGCTCAAAATACTAACTTCCATTTTAATTTCTTTTTTGAACTATATGTTCTTTAGAAGTATGTGATTAGTTTCCAAATATTTGGGGATTTTCCAGATATATTTCTGTTATTCATTTCTACTTCAATTCTGTTTTTATAGAGAATATATTTGGTATGTCTGGACTCCTTTGAAATCTACTGAGTTATGATTTATGGTTCAGAATATACTCTATCTGGCAAATGTTCCATGTGCACTTGAAAAAACATATGTATTCTATTTTAAACTTATTTTTATTTATAAGCTTAAGGAGTTTAGTTGTTCTCCCATGGTAAAGCAAACCGAACCTGAGTTATAATGCTCTAATATTCTTGCTTGGAGAGTCCCAGGGACGGGAGCCTGGTGGGCTGCCGTCTATGGGGTCACACAGAGTTGGACACGACTGACGTGACTTAGCAGCACAGCAGCAGTAAATAACTTAAGCCAAGCAGAAATTTACCCTACAAGTTTCCTGAAGCTGTTCATCATTGTTGAGATGTTACTAAATAGGACTCTATTCCAATTACTTTGGTAACTTTAGACATGGAGCTTCTCTTTGCCTTGAGGCCTGATTTAAATCTGACTATTGAATTAAACTGGAAACTAGATATTTAAGAAGACAGAATATTAATCAGATCTTGTTACCCCAAAGCACTCACAAAACAAAAAGATTAGTTTTATTACTATTTGACATGCTTGAACTATCAATGATTTCTCAAATCTCCTATTTAACATTATATAAATAGACAAGTGAAAGTGTTAGTCACTCAGTCGTGTCCTTGTGACACCATGGACTGTAGCCTCTGTCCATGGAATTCTCCAGGCAAGAATGCTGGAGTGGGTTGCCATTCCCTTCTCCAGGGGATCTTCCCTACCCCAGGATCAAACCCAGGTCTCTTGCATTGCAGGCAGATTCTTTACCACCTGAGCTGTCAGGGAAACCCATCATAAATAGAAAATAATATATATATACATATGCATATTTTGATCAACTAATACAGAAGAATATAGTCCCTCCATATAGTCACATTCATTTCACTTCTAAACGATCAGGTCAGTTAATTTAAAGGGATGGAATGTAACTTCAAGATGGTTTGCGTTTTAAAGACGAGTTGAAGCCCAGAAATATTAAAAATTACAAATCCAATGTTAGGACTACAAGTTCGTTCTGATAGTACTTAATCTGATGTTTTTGCACTGTTATATCACAATTTCAAATTTCACAGAGCATCAGAAAAAAAAAAAGGAACCTAACATTGGGTGTTACTACCTATTTATTGACAAGTAAAGACATTAAAAAAAGAAAACAAAACTGTTACTAATGTTCTCCGATGTCCACTCTCTTCTCTTTCATTGGTAAAGAAACTTGATTTTTAGCAGACCTAAGGATTTCATCCTTCCCTGGGCCCCCAACGTTCCTCAGCTATTCTTTTCTCTTTTTTCTTTTAGCTGCTTCTCCCATTCTCAAGACAGTTTATGTGCATCTTTCATGGCTTTCCCTAACTGTCCCTCTCATTCTGAGCCAATGCTCTTTTCTTGGACTACAACTTCATCTATCAAAACTTGTGCAAGCCGGGTCAGTTAAATAATTTCTTCAGTTTTCAAATTCTTATTTACTAGAATTGAATCAGTCACAGGACCAACTCTGTTGAGAGGAATTAATTAAGGCAACACATTTAAAACTCTGTATTTATTTAATATAAAATGGGAAAGAGACAGTCTCTTTAGCAACTGGTGCCGGGAATGTTGGATAGCTGTATGTAAATCAATGAAGTTAGAACACACCCTCACACTGTTCACACAAATAAAGTCAAAATGGATTAGAGACTTAACATAAGACAAGATATCGTAAAACTACTAAAAGAGATCATAGGTAAAACATTCTCTGACATAAATCATATCAACATTTTCTTAGGCCAGTCTCCCAAGGCAACAGCGATAAAAACAAAAATAAACAAATGGGACCCAATCAAACTGACAAGTTTTTGCACAGCAAAGGAAACAATAAACAAAATGAAAATACAACTTACCTAATGGGAGAAACTGTTTGCAACCAATGTGACCGACAGGTCTTAATTTCCAAAACATACAAACAGCAGGTACATCTCAATAGTAAAAAATAAAATAAAATAATACTCAATCAAAAAAAATTGGCAGAAGACCTAAATAGACATTTCTCCAAAGAAGATGTATAAATATAAATGGCCAATAGGTACATGAAAAGATGTTCAAGTCACTAATTATTGGTGGTTTAGTCACTAAGTTCTGTCTGACTCTCTTGTGATCCAATGGACTATAGCCAGTCAAGGCTGCTCTGTCCGTGGAATTCTCTAGGCAAGAATACTGGAGCAGGTTGCCATTTCTTTCTCCAGGGGATCCTCCCAACCCAGGAATCGAACTTGGGTCTCCTGCATAGCAGGCAGGTTTTTTACCACCTGAGCTACAAGGGAAACCCACTAATTATTCAGTTCAGTTCAGTTCAGTCGTTCAGTCGTGTCCGACTCTTTACGATCCCATGAATCGCAGCACGCCAGGCCTCCCTGTCCATCACCACCTCCCGGAGTTTACTCAAACTCATGTCCATCGAGTCAGGGATGCCATCCTGCCATCTCATCCTCTGTCGTCCCCTTCTCCTCCTGCCCCCAATCCCTCCCAGCATCAGGGTCTTTTCCAATAAGTCAACTCTTCACACGAGGTGGCCAAAGGATGGGAGTTTCAGCTTCAACATCAGTCCTTCCAATGAACACCCAGGACTGATCTCCTTTAGGATGGACTGGTTGGATCTCCTTGCAGTCCAAGGGACTCTCAAGAGTCTTCTCCAACACCACAGTTCAAAAGCATCAATTTTTCGGCGCTCAGCTTTCTTCACAGTCCAAACTCTCACACCCTAATTATTAGAGCAATGCAAACCAAAACTATGAGATACTATCTCACACCAATCAAAATGGCCATCATTAAAATATCTACAAATAGCAAATACTGGAGCAGGTATGGAGAATAAAACAACCCTCTGAACTGATGGTGAGAATGTCAGTTGGCACAAGTTCCTCAAAAAACTAAAACTAGAATTACCATATGATCCAGTAATTCTACTCCTGGCCATATATTTGGACAAAACTATAATGCAAAAAGGTACATACACTCCTGTGTTCATAGAAGCACTATTCACAATAGCCAAGACATGGAGACAACATAAAATGCCCATTGACAGATGAATGGCTAAAGATGTGGTATATATTTATGATGGAATACTACTCAGCCATAAAAAGAATGACATAATGCCATATACAGAGTAGAAGTTACTTATACTCTGATAACTTATATACAGAGTATATTGTGTGAAATGCCAGACTGGATGAAGCAAAGCTGGAATCAAGATTGCAGGGAGAAATATCAATAATCTCAGATTCGCAGATGATACCACCCTTATGTCAGAAAGCAAAGAGGAACTAAGAGCCTCTTGATGAAAGTGAAAATGGAGACTGAAAAACTGGCTTAAAACTCAACATGAGTTAGTGATGGACAGGGAAGCCTGGTGTGCTGCAGTCCACGGGGTGGCAAACAGTCAGACATGACTGAGCCTCTGAACTGAACTGAATGCCATATGCAGCAACATGAATGGATCTAGAGATTCTCAAATTAAGTGATGTAAATCAGACAGAGAGAGAAAAGTATATCATATGACATCACTTATATGTAGAATCTAAACTATGGCACAAATTAACGTATCTGTGAACCAAACTCATAGACACAGATAACAGACCTGTAGTTCCTAAGAGGAGGGGTTGGGGGAGGGATGCGCTGAGAGTCTGTAGTAGATGCAAACTATTACATATAGAATAGATAGACAATGATGTCCTATTGTATAGCGCAGGCAACTATATTTAATATCCTGGGATAAACCATAATGGAAAAGAATATAAAAAGAATGTATATATATGGATGCTGCTGCTGCTGCTGCTAAGTCACTTCAGACGTGTCCGACTCTGTGTGACCCCATAGATGGCAGCCCACCAGGCTCCCCCATTCCTGGGATTCTCCAGGCAAGAACACTGGAGTGGGTTGCCATTTCCTTCTCCAATGCATGAAAGTGAAAAGTGAAAGTGAAGTTGCTCAGTCGTGTCCGACTCTTAGTGACCCCATGGACTGCAGCCTAGCAGGCCCCTCCGTCCATAGGATTTTCCAGGCAAGAGTAGTGGAGTGGGATGCCATTGCCTTCTCTAATATATATGGATAGCTATGTGTATAACTGAGTCACTCTGCTTTACAGGAGAGATTGGCCAACATTGTTAATCAACTCTACTTCAATAAAAATAAATTTAAAGCTCTCAACGAAGTAAGTAGCATAGTAAGATCAATAAACTGACTTTTGTTGTCTTTACTAGTGTCTTTTTTCCTTATTTCACTTAAAAGAAGTCTAGATTCCTAAACTTCTTCAACTTTTGCCTTTGGACTATACATTTATTTATAATCTCAGTTAATCCCATTCAACCATTTTGTCAGTTCTTTAAGGAAGAGACTTCCATCTCCAGTTTTAGCTAATCTGAACTTCTGCTCTTTAGATCCTATGCCTTCCTTCCCTTTTTGAGATCTTGTCAATCATCCATCCCTTTTCTTCTCCATAGGGTCCTTCACTTCAGTTACTGGAATATTCTCAAACCTGTCCCATGAATAAAGAATCCCCAGAGTAAGCTTCAGCTCATCTTTTATTACTCTGGCTCACTCTCTTCCTCTTCTGTTAAGATTTGTTCACCTCCCTCCTTTCTGTCTGGCTTTACCCCTTGGTTAGGCAATTTCTCACCTTTGTTCCCTATGCATGTTTTTCGCTTAATTATAATTCTGTGTGTGTCTCTCTCTGCTCCCCACTCCCAGTATTAACTACAAGAGTTCAAAAACTTTTATTAGTGAAATCTCCAGTACCTATCAGATTCTTAGTACTTAGTGCTTGTGAAATAATTCTTGAATTAGAATATGGGAAGTTACAGAAATCATCCTCATTTACATCTTATTTTCTTTGTTCTTTGTTCTTATAGATTCCTTTGAATTGAATCTTCAAAAGAACTTTATTTAACTTTTGAAAAATTTGATAAAACTCAGAAAGGGCACAAACTCTTAATTTTCTATAACTATAAAAAGTAGCTAGAATCTAAAAGCTACAAGGAAAATGGATATTTTCCCATTTTTTCCAGATCACCATCTGTCTGATTTTCAACAAATATTCCACTTTCAACTATACAAATCTCTATGAAGAGAATTTTGGTAAACAACAAAAATAGCAACCAATAAACACTTCCTCCTCCCAATTAAAAAGGACCTTGAGGCCAGGGAGTCAAAATTAGCAATAGGAGAAACCATGTTTTAAATAGTAAGCTAAAGCTTACATTATTCTTTCTGTCCATGTAATGAATGCAGATGCCAAGTTCTTCTATAGTTTAAACAATACATTATGCGTTCTGATGTGAAGTGGGGATTAGTCTCTTTTTTACCCACTCTTCACTCAAGGCATTTTTACAATTTTTGGTGCAGTATCTCTCAACTAGAAGCCACTGCAAACCCTAGTATACCAGTTTTTTGTGGACAGGGACCACAAGTTGGTAAATTGATTATTTTAAAATTGTTTTTTACTTCTTCACTGTGTCCTATTGTTTGTGTGACCGGATTAGTTAAGAATATGTTCCTTAGGATGTTACGGACATCTGCAATTAAGTACAAGAAAGGAATGTTTCACCCTCAACCATGGAAGCCTATCAAATCTTTTCATGTGTTTACTTTCAATCCTTGCTTCTTTTGAGAGTTTAAAGGGGAAAAAAATGCACAAAACAAAAACAAAAAAACCCTGAAAAACAAAACACTGTAACTTTACAAATATAAAGTAGTAAAAAGCAGTGTTTTCAATTTGCCATAGGATTCATCAATTAAAAATATGTTTTTCTGGTCCCTCTTTCAGACCAACTAAATCAGATTCTCCATAGGAGAGGCCTGGGTACCTCTATTTTTAGTTGATAATCCTTAGGACAGACAAGTCTGGGAAATTCTGTGGTAAAGGCAGCCCCAGAATGAGAAGGAATGACTAGTGTGGCAATGGAACATGCAATCAGGAATAATAATGTTGCTAAAATTATGCAATAGCAATTAACGCTCACATCGATGGATAAAGAAATAGCCTTGGTATAATACATTAAGTGCAAACCTAAAAATATGTCAGAAAACTAGACTTGGTACAATGCCATGATAGCAGATCAACTCCCTGGCTCTCAAGAATATCAGAATAGCATTCTGATCCCCCCTTTCCTTCCTCCCTTCCTTCCTGACCCCCTCCCTCCCTCCTCTCTTCCTTCCTTTCTTTTGAACTGACAGGGCAGTTTCACTTACTGACATGGATGTCTTCTTTGGAAGAAATATTCCTAAAATATTTTATCACAAAAAAGTAGCTGTGGCAAAGGGCATGATTCATATCAGGAAACAACTGCAAAGGCAAGCCACTTCTCATGGTTGATAACTGAGATGATTTATTCCAACTGATGGGTACTTTGTAGGCTAGGTGGATGGAAGGCAGTCTGTTATATTTTCATTACATGTGAGCAGATCTGCTGACTCTTACCCTATGGCAATAAGATTTTTCAGACTTTGTTTAATGTTTAATGCACATTGAAATAGTATTGTTTAGGAAGTCTCCGAGGCTTCTCTGGTGGCTCAGACAGTAAACAATCCACCTGCAATTCAGGGGACCTGGGTTGGATCCCTGGGTCAGGAAGATTTCCTGGAGACGGGAATGGCTACCCACTCCAGTATTCTTGCCTGAAAAATCCCATGGACAGAGGAGACTGACCGCCTACAGTCCATGGGGTTGCAAAGAGTCTGCCATGACTGAGTGACTAACACCTAACTTCAGGAAGTCTCTAACTCTTCTGAAGTGGAAAACACACGAATTACAAAGAAGAAAAAACTAATTTCAGTAATGAAGTATATTAACACATATACATGGAATCTAGAAAAACGGTACTGATGAATCTATTTGTGGGGCAGGTCTAGAGATGCAGACATAGAGAACAGATGTGTGGACACAGTGGGAGAAGGAGAGGGTGGGAATAACTGAGAGAGTAGCATTGAAACATATACACCGCCATATGTAAAACAGATAGCTAGTGGGAAACTGCCGTATAACACGGGGAGTACGACCTGGTGCTCTGTGACAACCTAGAGGGGTGGGGTGGGGTGGGGGGTGGAAGGGACCATCCCAGAGGGAAGGGATATAAGTATACTTATGATTGATTCACATGGTTGTATGGTAGAAACCAACACAACATTTTAAAGCAATTATCCTCCAAATCAAAATACATTAAAAAAATGTAGCTCAAATTTTATCTTTAATAGAGAAATTTGGTTTGGCAAAAGGGGACATAATCCTGAAGAAAGAGCAGTAACAATATGGCATAATAGGGATCCTTTTGAATAATTTAATAGACTGGTGTTAATGATGATAACTATTATCAATAATTTATCCTTGTTGAGGGCTTATGCCTACCTTGTGTCAGGCATTATGCTAAGTAGTTTATATGGACTAATTTAATTCTCACAAAACCTCTATGAGTTGGGAATTGTAATGATCCCTACTATTTTACAATCAAGGAAACTTAGAAAGCTGGTTAGTAGCAGAACCAGCATTTGAATCCATGTCTACGCTGTTTAATCAGTTTTGTGTAGAATTAAAGATTCGCCTTTGCTGGAGACATTGCTTGTCTGACTGAAATCTAGCGTGAAGAGAGCAGTGAATGGTGAAATGAACTGTGTTCTCTCTTCTACAGCAATTATTTTTATAACCATACCTCTTGGACCCTATAACCCAAGCACGTGAGGTTCTTAGTTATAAAGTGAAAGGTCAGTATCAATCTCCCAAAAGATATTGTTACAGAATCGGTCAATAAGTACTATAATTATATGTTAAAATCAGATTAATTATAATTTTGAAAAGTGAGCTAGTAAACTGACATATTATTTCCTATTTTTGTTGTAATAAAATATCACAATTTTAGTGACTCAGACCAATACAAAGTCATTATTTTATAGTTCCAGGAAGTCCTGAGTTCACTGTGAGATGAAAGTGAAAGTTCCAGGAAGTCTGGAGTCCACTGGGCTAAAACAAAATTGCTAGTATGGCTGGTTCCTCCCAGGTTTCCCAGGTGGCACTAGTGACAAAGAACCTGCTTATTGGTGCCGGAAGCAGGTTCAATCCCTGAGCAGGGAAGATCCCCTGGAGGTGGTCACGGCAACCCACAATAGTCTTCTTGCCTGGAGAATCCCACGGACAGAGAAGCCTAGTGGGCTTCAGTCCTTGGTCCACAAAAGAGTTGGACACGGTTGAGCACGCACACACTAGTTCCTCCTAGAGTCTCTAGGGGGAGAATGTTTCCTTTTCCAGCTTCTAGAGGTTGTCCTTCATCTTCAAAGCCAGCAACACAGCATATTCAAATCTCCTTCTCTCTCAGACCTCTGATTCCACCAACACATCTCCCCATCTCCCCTTGGCCCTCCTGCCTTCCCCTTGTAAGGACCCTGTGATAATGTTGAACCCATGAAGATCATTCAGAGTATCCTCCCATCTTCAGATCCTGAACTTAATTATGTCAGCAAAGTCTTTCCCAGGTAAGTTAACCTATTCACAGATTCTGGAGTTTAGGATATGACATCTTTAGAGGGCCATTATTCAGCCTACAACAACTGGATTAATATTGATAAATTCAAAGGTTGTGTTTATCTTTGATATTTATCCCACAGAATTTTATTGCAGTAAAAGATTATACTGATGTAGAAACTGAGGTCAAGAAAGAATATGAGAGTGTTGAGAAATAGCTTAAGCTCTTCAAGTTTCTTTTAAAATCTTAAATTAGATGAGAAAATAGAAACTATGTGGCCATATGTTTGCACGTGAGCTAATTGAAAATGAAAATAAGAGGCTGGTTAAGATAAGCAGTTGTGCAAAAAAAAAAAAAACTCCCATTCCTCTTTTCTGTCTTAGATGATTTTACTTATGTAATTTTTACAGTGATAAGATCATGCACTTGACAATTCTTAAGTCTTTCATACACTCAAAAATGACAAATCGTGTGCATCCGGTCAAATGAGGTGCAGTGTATGAATTCCAAGATTTAAAACTCTCTCTGAGGCCACAGCATAGTAAATTTTAAAAAACCCATGTCAAGGCATATTATAGTGAAACTACAGACAATACGGCATGAAAGGAAGACCCTAGAAGTATCCAGAAAGAAAAATGGCTCTTGTACAAGAATCAATCTCAAAATGGTACCAAATGTCTCTAACAACACTGGAAATCAATGGAGAAATAGATTCAAAATCCTGAGGTTTCTAAACCTAGCTAAATTACTGACCAGATGAAAAATAGAATGAAGATACCTTTAAAAATATAAGAACTAAAAACTGTATCTTACTTGCACTCTCTTTGGGAAGGTACTGAAAGCTGTGGTTCTGCAAAATGTAGGATAAAGAAGAGACAGATTAAAAAAAAATGTAGGCTCCAGAACATGGTGATCCCATAAAGGAGCTCTAGTGAAAGGAGGTTCCAATCCAGTTCCAATAGCAGAAGAGTGGAATTCTGGGACGAGGTCTCAGTGCTGAGAAGGGTTAAAGGAGCAATATATGATATGATATATTTGAATTATAGAAAACATACTGCTTAGGTATTTGTCAAATTACTTGAGGCAATTAGGGGAAAATAGCAATGTATATATTAAAAATAAAACAGAGCAAGTGAAGAAATAATAAATATATAGATTCCAGCAAAAAATAGTGTAAGGAAGACACAATCATAGTTTATTATTTGGCTTCAATGTGACCATTGTTTTCACTGTCAAGATCATCAAAACTGCAGCTTTAACTAGAAATTGTGATGTAACTACATTGAGAGGATGGATGTTGATAAGATATAAGAAATGATGGCATGAAAAAGTTAAATATTCATAATACATGAAACCAATACATGACTACTAACTAAAATTGAAAAATCAAGAAATAGAATTATGAACATAATTGTTTGGAAATATGGAGGTAAACACGAGAAGGAACTGCATAAAAGTGATAAGAGGTACTTCTAGGAATCGATACTGGAGGAAAGGGAGGACAGGTAGGGTAAGAGTCTGCTGTTAATAAGTATGTTTTTTGAAATACAATTTGCTTTTTGACTTTGTACCAGAATGACTTTAATAGAAATAAAAACTTCAAAAGAGCTCTGGAGGGTCTTCTCTTGTGGTTTAGTGGTTAACACTCACCTTCCAATGCAGGGGATGCAGGTTCAGTCCCTGGTCAGGGAACTAAGATCCCACAGGCCACAGGCTTGGCCAAAATAAAAAAAACAACAAAAAAGTGATTCCCTTTTTATTTATTGTTTTTTAAAAAAGCACTAGAAACAAGTAAAGCAACCAGCATTCTGTTACATATATAGCAAGCATTCAACAAGCCTTCTCTGTCATTGCTGCCGTTTGCTGGAGGAACACGAGAGGAATAGGAAGAGATTGATTTGCAGACTCATCAACACTTCGGATGACTAAGGGAGTCTTTTGTCAGGTTGAGGATCACTACCACAGTCAGTCTGGCTTCTTCCTCCCTGCTCCCAAATACTGTGACCAACCTGAAAAGGCAAAAAGAAAACCTCCCACCATTCCAGATTAAGCAACTACTGTTTTCAAGACACTAGTGATTCCAAGATGAATAGGACATTGTCCTGCTTTCCAATCACTGAAGACCTACTGAGCATAATAAAGGTGGCGAGGTTTGCTAATTGCTGAAGCAGAGTATAAGCAAAGTGCCACGTGTGCGCCAAGAAGAGAACAATTGGCCATGATTTGCCTTCAGGCAAGGATACACAGAGGAGGTGGTACATATTTTATTTACATCCTGAGAGTGATTTCATAAATTTAATTAAGTAACAGAGAGATGGTATTTTAAGTCCAAGAAGAGGGGTTAAGCAGAGGCTCAAAAGGGAAAACAAAATGTGAGAGAAGCCTCATAGTTTTTTTGTATGAAGGCGCAGAGAAATTTGTAGGATGATATAAAAGTTCTATATCTGATTTGGTGATAGTAACATGGATGTATCATGGCTCTGACAAAACTCACTTAATTGCACACATTAACCTGCATTTTATTATGTAGAAAGTACAGCTTGGAAAGAAAAACATATCAAAAAATAAAAATGTTTAAAATTTTCAGATATGAAAAAGAGAGAAAGAGAAAGGGAAAAAGGGAGAAGGAGGTTGGCTTGACATTGGAGAGACTGACACTGAATCAGGAATTAAAGCATCAAGACAAAAGCAGTGATGGAAATTACTGGTGGTAATGAGATTTGAGACTGACGGGGCAGAGGTTAGGCAAGAGGAGGGAGAGCAATTGGGCAGCAGCAATGAACCAACAAGGAAAACACCTCGCTGACCTCCAGGCCCAGTTTCTGAAGGTCCCAACCTAGACAGCATATTAAAAAGCACAGATACCACTTTGTCAACAAAGGTCCAGATAGTCAACAGTATGGTTTATCCAGTTGTCATGTACACATCTGACAGCTGGACCCTAAAGAAGGCCGAGTGCCCAAGAATTGATGCTTTTGAATTGTCGTGCTGGAGAATACTCTTAAGAATCCCTTGGACTGCAAGAAGATCAAACCAGTCAATCATAATGGAAATCAGTCCTGAATAGTCACTGGAAGCACTGATACTGAAGCTGAAGTTCCAATACTTTGGCCACTTGATTTGAAGATCTGACTCACTGGAAAAGACTCTAATGCTGGGAAACATTGAAGACAAAAAGAGAAAGGGGTGGCAGAGGAGGAGATGGTTAGATAGCATCACCAACTCAATACACATGAACATGAGCAAACTTTGAGAGATAGTGAAGGACAGGGGAGCTTGACAGGCTGTAGTCCATTAGGTTGCAGAGTTGGACATGACTTAGTAATTGAACAACAAAACAACAGATAGGAATTGGTGTGGAGAGGAAATCATTATCACTAAAAAATCAACTCCATTATTTTTTTATGTTTGTACATTTTGAATATTTTACCTGTATCCAAGAGGATAAAACTTCATAAATATTATAATTAAGTGATATATTTTAAAATTTATATAATTTATGCCTGAAGTAATCTGCAAATTATGACATCAAATCTCCTACCCAATGCATTATTTATGATGTTCTTAGGACCACCCAGTTTCTGTTTAAATGCTTCTAGAAACAGGGCTTCTACCATCTCAAGTCTTCATGCCTCTCAGTTGGAGGGCAGCACTTAACATTAGAATATTTCATCTTTAAGGTGAAGACAAGTTAGAAGCTGGTGATCTTCCTCCCACTGGCCTTCATCCTGCCTTCTGAAACTGTGTGCATGTGTACTAAGTTGCTTCAGTTGTTAAATTCTTTGCAACTATGTAAAGGAGACTTTATTGCATATAGGGCCTTCAAATGATAAAATAGAAAGAATATTAACATTGAGAAGCTAATAATGTTAACTGTCATACTCATATTATTGACATGAGGGGTGGTCAGTCAGGGAAGATTTCAAAGTGTGGGCATTTAAGTTACTGCTAAATCTTATGGTTCTTCAGGTCATCACTTTGCCCAAACAGAATTCACATGCCCCTCCTTGGTATTCCCACAGCTCCTACATGAACAATAGACTGATGAGCTCCTAGATGGTGAGATGGTGATAGCCTTCCACATGGAAGTATGCAATATATGTTTCACAAATAAATTAAGGAATACAGTAGTTTAGGGGCAAAGGCATTTCAGGAAGTGTGAACCATGTGCAAAAATCTGAAAGTCTGAAGCAGCATAGTTATTTGAGCAAAATCTATGTAGTCAGGTAGAACTAGCTGCACTAAAGAATATTAAAAATAAATATAAAAAGAATATAAATATATATATAAATATAAAAAGAAAATAATTTAGAATGGCTCATACATGCGAACTACTCAGAATATAGCCATGTTTGTTGGCTCTGTTCTCTTTAGCTAATGTCTTGGGTTGTTGAGTAGTGGCTAAAGACGTTTAAGACTCTCAGAGGATGCTCAGCTTCAGTATCTCCAGCCTCTGATTGTGAGTCAGCTAGACAGAATATAGCACAGGAAGGTTAGGGAGTCACTTGCTAAGGATAGTCAAACATATTTAGCAGAGTTTGTGAGGCAGAGAGAGAATTCAGTGGTTGTGGAGGAGGTCTGTAATTCTCTCTACTATAAATCCGGTCTTGTCTTAGGTAGGCACTGGACTCCCCAGAGACTAATTCTGTTGTGAAATACAGATCTAGCTAATGAAATTATGAGAAAAATATCTCCTGCATCAGACTCTTTTGGTGAATGTCTTTCCATTTTGTGAAATACTAAGATCATGGCATCCGACATGACTGAGTAACTGAACTGAACTGAACTGATATAATGTCCTAGTAAAGCAACACAAAAGATAACACACTTTTCACTGCATCAGCTTCAACAGAACAATAATGCTTTATAAATAAAATCAGCTAACCATAGTAGAATTATTCTTAACCACCTTATATGTCTGATTTGGGGGGGATAAAATAGACTCTGATATAATACCTTTTAAATAGCTAGGTGTCTTAGAAATATTAATTGAAACTATGGGAGGGGAGGAGCCTCAAAATGAGCATACTTACATAGCTTGAAGAAGTTACCATAATGATACAAATATTTTAGAGATAAATGCATATATTCAGAACTGATATTGGGGGAAAATTTTAAGTGAGAGAGGAAAAGAAACTTCAATTAGGATGGGACATAGAGTCAAACCAACTTTCAGGTGGTGCAGTGGTAAATAATTGGCCTGCCAATGCCAGAAATGCAAGAAATGCAGGTTCTATCCCCAGGTCAGAAAGATCCCCTGCAGAAGGGCACGGCAATCCACTCCAGTATTCTTGCCTGGTGAATTACATGAACAGAGGAGCCTTGCAGGCTACAGTCCATGGGGTCTTAAAGAGTTAGATATGACTGAGCACACACATAGTCAAAGAAACATATAAGTTGTCTACTTTAAATCTTCCCTTTCCAAGTGCACATCATTATATAGATAATAAGATGATGCTCAGAAAACCTGATTGTCTAGAGGCCACACTGCTTAGACTAGAGATAGTAGTGTGTTCTCAACAACTAGACTAGATGAGTGTGTTCTCAACAACTGGATACTGCCCATCTTCTTTTTAGTAGAAAATATCTTATTAGTATATTGACTAGTCTAGTGACAAGAACAATAAACTAAGATTAGATAATAAGTTAGGTAATGCGTGCTTTGAAATTTTAAGGCAACGTTGCCAAAAATATGTGAGGTTTGGAAATATGTAACATGGAAGATAGAATTCAGGAAAAAAAATAGGGTAGCTTAGAAATGTTTTGTATACAAAAGTAGGGAGATGGAATTTATTTAGGGAAATAAGTGTTTTAGCTTATGAAGTAATTTGTGCTGATATTAGAATAACAAATTAGGTGGCATGGCACTTATAATTTAAGTGCTGAGCTAAAATATTAAGAAACTAAAAAGAAATTGTGTTTTATTGGGTGTTAATATTTTCTTTAAATGTTTAGCATTTCAGTAAAGAGAAGTGAACCTACCAAGAGAAAGTAAATATTTGAGTAAAATAAGGGAATGAGTTAATTATTCCTTTGGTCAACTCAATAAAGAAATTTGGGACAGACTCTAGCCAGTATCAGTGACTATATCAAAATGAATGCTAGAGAAAGAATTAATTGAAATAGAGAATAATAAGGTTTTCAAACTTTGGTATGACTACTCACTAACATATTAAAAGGAATAAATAACACAGCAAATCATTTTGTTCTGAAGATATTCAAAAGCTTTGGAAAACAATAGCATAGTATATTTAAAGTTAATATTTCCAGGTTAACTAGAAAAAATCCAAGTAGTAGAAATTAGGTTAGGTCATTGAAAGAAGAAAAATATGAAACTAGCTGAGAGGATTAAAATACAAAAATAAAATTAAACAAATGATTGAATCAGGAAACTATTCCTCAAACATAATAGACAATGAAGAAAAAAAAAAATAGAATTTTATTGCTCTGCCAGAGAAGAAAGGAAATTAATAATAGATAGCACATAAAAACTGAAGGTTTTCATGACAAAGATGCCACACACACAAAAAGAAAACTACAAGCCAATATCACTGATGAACATAGATGCAAAAATCCTTAACAAAATTCTAGCAAATAGAATCCAACAACATATTAAAAAGACCATACATCATAACCAAGTGGGCTTTATCCCAGGGATGCAAGGATTCTTTAATATCCACAAATCAATCAATGTAATACACCGCTTTAACAAATTGAAAAATAAAAAATATATGATTATTTCAATAGATGCAGAGAAAGTCTTTGACAAAACTCAACATCCATTTATGATAAAAACCCTACAGAAAGCAGGAATAGAAGGAACATACCTCAACATAATAAAAGCTATATATGACAAACCCACAGCAAACATTATCCTCAATGGTGAAAAATTGAAAGCATTTCTCCTAAAGTCAGGAACAAGGCAAGGGTGCCCACTCTTACCACTACTATTCAACATAGTTTTGGAAGTTTTGGCCACAGAAATCAGAGCAGAAAAAGAAATAAAAGGAATCCAGATTGGAAAAGAAGAAGTAAAACTCTCACTGTTTGCAGATGATATGATCCTCTACATAGAAAACCCTAAAGACTCCACCAGAAAATTACTAGAGCTAATCAATGAATACAGTAAAGTTGCAGGATATAAAATCAACACACAGAAATCCCTTGCATTCCTATACACTAACAATGAGAAAACAGAGAAATTAAGGAAACAGTTCCATTCACCATTGCAACAAAAAGAATAAGATACTTAGGAATATATCTACCTAAAGAAACAAAAGACCTATATATATAGAAAACTATAAAACACTGGTAAAAGAAATCAAAGAGGACACAAATAGACGGAGAAATATACCGTGTTCATGGATCAGAAGAATCAATATAGTGAAAATCAGTATATGACGCAAAGCAATCTATAGATTCAATGCAATCCCTGTCAAGCTACCAACGGTATTCTTCACAGAACTAGAACAAATAATTTCACAATTTGTATGGAAATACAAAAAACCTCGAATAGCCAAAGCGATCTTGAGAAAGAAGAGTGGAACTGGAGGAATCAACCTGCCTGACTTCAGTCTCTACTACAAAGCCACAGTCATCAAGACAGTATGGTACTGGCACAAAGACAGAAATATAGATCAATGGAACAAGATAGAAAGTCCAGAGATAAATTCACGCACCTATGGACACCTTATCTTTGACAAGGGAGGCAAGAATATACAATGGAGAAAAGACAATCTCTCTAACAAGTGGTGCTGAGAAAACTGGTCAACCACTTGTAAAAGAATGAGACTAGAACACTTTAACACTATACACAAAAATAAACTCAAAATGGATTAAAGATCTAAACGTTGGAGAAGGCGATGGCACCCCACTCCAGTACTCTTGCCTGGAAAATCCCATGGACAGAGGTGCCTGGTAGGCTGCAGTCCATGTGGTAAAAAAAAAAAAAAAAAAAAAAAAAAAAAAAGATCTAAACGTAAGACCAGAAACTATAAAACTCCTAGAGGAAAGCATAGGCAAAACACTCTCCGACATAAATCATGGCAGGATCCTCTATGACCCACCTCCCAGAATATTGGAAATAAAAGCAAAAATAAACAAATGGGATCTAATTAAAATTAAAAGCTTCTGCACAACAAAGGAAACTATAAACAATGTGAAAAGACAGCCTTCAGAATGGGAGAAAATAATAGCGAATGAAGCAACTGACAAAGAATTAATATAAAAAATATACAAGCAACTCCTGCAGCTCAATTCTAGAAAAATAAAAGACCCAATCAAAAAGTGGGCCAAAGAACTAAACAGACATTTCTCCAAAGAAGACTACAGATGGCTAACAAACACATGAAGAGATGCTCAACAGCACTCATTATCAGAGAAATGCACATCAAAACCACAATGAGGTACCATTTCATGCCAGTCAGAATGGCTGCTATCCAGAAGTCTACAAGCAATAAATGCTGGAGAGGGTGTGAAGAAAAGGGAATCCTCTTACACTGTTGGTGGGAATGCAATCTAGTACAGCCACTATGGAGAACAGTGTGGAGATTCCTTGAAAAACTGAAAATAGAGCTGCCATATGACCCAGCAATCCCACTACTGGGCATACACACTGAGGAAACCAGAATTGAAAGAGACACGTGTACCCCAATGTTCATCGCAGCACTGTTTATAATAGCCAGGACATGGAAGCAACCTAGGTGTCCATCAGTAGATGAATGGATAAGAAAGCTGTGGTACATATACACCATGGAATATTACATGGCCATTAAAAAGAATTCATTTGAATCCGTTCCAATGAGGTGGATGAAACTGGAGCCCATTATACAGAGTGAAGTAAGCCAGAAAGAAAAACACCAGTACAGTATACTAAAGCATATATTGGAATTTAGAAAGATGGTAACAATAACCCTTTATGAAAGATAGCAAAAGAGACACAGATATATAGAACAGTCTTTTGGACTCTGTGGGAGAGGGCGAGGGTGGGATGATTTGGGAGAATGAAATTGAAACATGTATATTATCATATGTGAAATGAATCACCAGTCCAGATTTGATGCATGAGACAGGGTGCTAGGGGCTGGTGCACTAGGATGACCCAGAGGGATGGGACGGGGAGGGAGGTGGGAGGGGGGTTCAGGATGGGGACCACGTGTACACCCATGGCAGATTCATGTCACTGTATGGCAAAACCAATACAATATTGTAAAACAATTAGCCTCCAATTAAAATAAATAAACTTATATTAAAAAATAAAAACAAAGAAAAACTGAAGGTTTTCAGCATATACATTCCTGACTCTTCAGATAAGTTTACATGTTTCATGACTGGGTGAATCATGCTTCAATTATTTTCAAAAGATTGCAAGACCAAATTCCTAGGAAAATATATAGAGTACTGGGATACATTCCTGTTATTGAGTAAGAAGCATGCTTAATGAACTGCAGGTATATTTGCACTGCTATGAACTTCAAATTTTGAAATAAGGAATGTAGAAAAAAAATCCTAAAAATCAATAAAAATAAAATAATAATATATTAATCATCAATAGCTATAGAATAGGAAGAGAGGATTATTCTTAGAAATTATAAAATGGTCAATCTAAAAAAATATTAAAACCAAGTATAGGCAATCTTACTTTGTATAGTCTGGATATGCACAACTTTCAGTTACCACATTTTAGTTAAGTGACACTAATCCCTTAGCAACTCAGTTCAAGTTTCAGTTACTCTACCTATTAACTATAAATAATAGTATAACGGATGAAAATAACTGCCAGCTCTTCAGTCCACAAATCACCACATAAATAATAGAGGCACATTATGGTCAATTACCAATCACATTCCTTTCCTAAAAAGTTGTGTGTAATGGATCACTGTGAATTTATTACTCAATTTCTGCATAGACAGCAAAGCGTGTAGTTACAGTGCTTCCTTGTTCCCCAGGAAAAAACCTATGTGACATTTTATGAAAACAACAGGTGAAAGAGGGAATTAGCCAGTAAAGATGAATGCACAGCAAAGAAAACAAAAGTGATAACACTGAAAGTGAGAGTCACATCAGACAGAAGTGGAGTTATAATAGCTGGGAATGTTGACACTGCAGCCATTTGAAAGACTCTAGATGTTGAGCCAGAAGAATCTGGTGAAGGTAAACTTATAGACACAAATGAGGAATGTAGTTGTGACAAAAAGGATAGAAGTGTCCTAGAGGAAGTGATGCTCTCAAAAATCTTCACTTTCAGGGTACTCTGAGAGATAGTTTCTGATACTGAAAGTATAAAAGGTAAGTAAATTAGCTGACCTGAACTTAGATGGAACATTATGATTCTTTAAGCCTCAGAAAAGTTGCTCATTCCAGCCATAAACTACCTGTGAGAAGAGAGCAAGCATTATTCAAATTCCTGTTGATAAATTTTTTTTTGCAAAGAAGTAAAACACTTCTCAATGTTCTAATGTAGTAAGTTATACTACACTGTATAAACTACACACTTCTTTTACTAGTTTTCAATTCCCCATATGTTTATAACTAACAGAATTCTTGATATTTTGAAAGAAAATTTTAATGGTCTTTAAATAATCATACATTTTCCCAAAGATTTTAAAGATTATTTTGTATGGTTTCAGCTCACACAGTCATTTTCAGGATTGTACTGTATTGCAGAGTAAAAACTGCCTACATTAAGCAACTGGTTTGTATGTACTAAGAATAATATAGTATGTTGCCTAATTATTTTTTTTGAAGAGCAAGGTGCTCACAGTTAATATTACATTTCATCTATCTCATTCCTAGCAGGGAATGAGAAAGGTTGATGCACTAGATCTCATTTGACTGAGATGTATCTCACATAAATAACAGGTGTGGGGTTATTGAGTATTTATTGTGTGTTCTCTCTTTTTCCAGAAAATGTGGGGAACTAAAGAAGCCTTTACTTCAGTGGCTTTATAAAATAATCATAAATATAAATGAGCACAAATGAAGCAACTAGAGAACAATTAAGTACTGGACTATATTCATTTCTGATAAGAAGAGCTTAATGTGATATTATGTTTCCTGGGGAAATAGGCTTAGAGCAGGTTGGGGATTTGACTTCAGATGCAAATTATAAGAAGAATTTGGAAAAGTGGAGATGATTATATTCTAAGGAGGCACATTAGATCAACACAAGATCATAAGTGGCTGTTGTCTCTGTCCACGTGCCTGATATTCCTAGGGCATGGAGTAGCAGTTTGCTAAAATACACAAATAAACATTTGGGAATCCATGGACAAAAGAGAGCATAGCATAGGTCACCTGGAGTCACATGTGTTACCCTCTGTGGGCCAGTGCCTAGGTCAGAACAAGAGAAGAATCAGTGTGAGAAAATAGTGAATTAACCACTTTTCAAAGACCATACAAAGTACATACTAAATTCCAAAGGCTAGAAAAATAGTTAGGAATTGGAACCATTGTGAACTCTAATAATACTATTTTTGTACCTGACTTAGATTTATACTCCACTAGGAAATATACATTTCCTTTTGCTACCCCATGGACTATACAGTCCATGGAATTCTCCAGGCCAGAATACTGGAGTGGGTAGCCTTTCCCTTCTCCAGGTGATCTTCCCAACCCAGGGATTGAACCCAGGTCTCTTGCATTGCACTTGGATTCTTTACCAGCTGAGCCACAAGAGAAGCTTTAAGGAAAGCATCAATTTATAATTTCCAGTTGTATTTTGCCTGGGACTGAAGGTGGCAGCATTGTATTGGTGGCCTTAAATTAATGAGGGGAGGACAGATGAGAAGACTGGAAGGGGATAAGACGACTGTTGACAGAGTATGAGCCAAAGGCCTGATAAATAATTGTACTATGAAAAAGTGGATGAAATACCACCTAGTTTTCAAATGATAATACGTAGAAGATGATACATAATTCTCTAATTAATGTAAAGAATGTCAGAGATAGTTTAATATATTAGAGCAAAAAGTCTGCACAGGCCTGCTTTATGTAATCATGAATAAAATGTGTAAGATAACATGGTAACTATGTAAACATCCTACAGAATCAAGAATTAGAAAGAAAAGGGGAATAAAAAGGACCATGGTATAAAAGATGGACCAAACAATAGAGACATTTCCTATCTGGTAGTGTTTTATGTAGTAGAAAATCTTTAAAGAATATAAATTGAATAAAACAAAAGCTTATGACAAAGAACAGATAAGACATGGCCAAAAATAGGGAAACAAAGAAAAATTGGGTTCCTGATGCACTGACTCTAAAAAATGTAATGCAAAAGTAATCAGATATAATACAGCATTATTTTCCTGAAATGAGAAAAAAACAGATTCTAAAATTCTAAATGGCATCATTCATATCAAATAAACAAATTCTAAATGGTATCATTCATATCTTGTCATTGATGTATATCCTATTAAATAATTGAATGTCTCTGATAATGAAAGAGTTCTTCAGGATCTTAGGAAATAAAAACATGTCAACTATAAGCAGTGAAAATCAGACTGGGCTTAGATTTTTTTCATAGCAACATTCACTGCAAGAAAGAAAGAAAGTAAAGTCTACTAAGGAAAGAAAGCCTGACTCTAGAATAAGTATGAATGTAGGAGGCAGATTTCCTTGAACATAAAGATTGCAGGTCCCTTAAGACCAGATACAAGCCCTCTTAAAATAAAACAACAACATCAACAACAACAAAAAACGACATGAGATTTAAAAATCCCAGCCAATAGAATCCAGAAATGAAAAGTGTGTGGCAAAGAGCTGGTGGAAAACACTGAATGCACTTAAGTCAAAAGCAAATGAACAATTTGAAAATTTGGGGTTGGGTACCCAAACTGGTAGAATGGGAAAGACTAGAGATCTCTTCAAGAAAATTTGAGATACCAAGGGAACATTTCATGCAAAGATGAGCTCAATAAAAGACAGGAATGGTATGGACATAGCAGAAGCAGAAGATATTAGGAGGAGGTGGCAAGAATACACAGAACTGTACAAAAAAGATCTTCATGACCCAGATAATCACGATGATATGATCACTCACCTAGAGCCAGACATCCTGGAATGTGAAGTCAAGCGGGCCTTAGGAAGCATCACTATGAACAAAGCTAGTGGAGGTGATGGAATTCCAGCACCTCAATAGTTGAGCTATTTCAAATCCTAAAAGATGATGCTGTGAAAGTGCTGCACTCAATAGCCAGCAAATTTGAAAAACTCAGCAGTGGCCACAGGACTGGTAAAGGTCAGTTTTCATTCCAATCCCAAAGAAAAACAATGCCAAAGAATGCTTAAACTACTACACAACTGCACTCATCTCACACACTCATCTTTACACACTAGAAAAATAATGCTCAAAATTCTCCAAGCCTGACTTCAACAGTATGTGAACTGTGAACTTCCAGATGTTCAAGCAGGTTTTAGAAAAGGCAGAGGAACCAGAGATCAAATTGCCAACATCTGTTGGATTATCGAAAAAGCAAGAGAGTTCCAGAAATATATCTATTTCTGCTTTATTGACTATGCCAAAGCCTTTGACTGTGTGGATTACCACAAACTGTGGAAAATTCTGAAAGAGATGGGAATACCAGACCACCTGACCTGCCTCTTGAGAAATCTGTATGCAGGTCAGGAAGCAATAGTTAGAAATGGACATGGAACAACAGGATGTTTCCAAATTGGGAAAGGAGTACGTCAAGGCTGTATATTGTCACCCTGCTTATTTAACTTATATGCAGAGTACATCATGAGAAACACTGGGCTGGAAGAAGCACAAGCTGGAATCAAGATTACCAGGAGAAATATCAATAACCTCAGATATGCAGATGACACCACCCTTATGGCAGAAAGTGAAGAAGCACTAAAGAACCTCTTGATGAAAGTGAAAGAGGAGAGTAGAAAAGTTGGCTTAAAAGTCAACAATCAGAAAACTAAGATCATGGCATCTGGTAGCATCAGTGGCAAACAGATGGGGAAACAGTGACAGACTTTATTTTGGGGGACTCCAAAATCACTGCAGGTGGTGACTGTGGCCATGAAATTAAGACACTTGCTCCTTGGAAGAAATGCTATGACCAACCTAGACAGCATATCAAAAAGCAGAGACATTACTTTGCCAACAAAGGTCCATCTAGTCAAGGCTATGGTTTTTCCAGTGGTCATGTATGGATGTGAGAGTTGGACTGTGAAGAAAGCTGAGCACCAAAGATTTGATGCTTTTGAACTGTGGTGTTGGAGAAGACTCTTGAGAGTCCCTTGGACTGCAAGGAGATCCAACCAGTCCACCCTAAAGGAAATCAGTCCTGAATATTCATTGGAAAGATTGATGTTAAAGCTGAAACTCCAATATTTTGGCCACCTGATGTGAAGAACTGACTCTTGACAAGACCTTGATGCTGGGAATGATTGAAGGTGGGAGGAGAAGGGGACAATAGAGGATGAGATGGTTGGATGGCATCACCGACTAATGGACATGAGTTTCAGTAGGGTCCAGGAATTGGTGATGGACAGGGAGGCCTGGTGTGCTGCAGTCCATGGGGTTGCAAACAGTCAGACATGACTGAGCAACTGAACTGAACTTAACTGAACCCAAACTGATTCTGCAACAGACTCTTGAGAATCCCTTGAACTGCACAGAGATAAAACTAGTCAATCCTAAGGGAAATCAACCATGAATACTCATTGGAAGAACTGATACTGAAGGTGAAGCTCATTGGAAAGACCCTGATGCTGGGAAAGATTGAAGGCAAAAGGGGAAGAGAGTGGCTGAGGATGAGATGGTTGGATAGCATCACTGATTCAATGGATATGAACTTGAGCAAACTCCAGATGGTGAGGGACAGGGAAACCTGGCGTGCTACAGTCCATGGAGTCCCAAAGAGTCAGACACAACTTAGTGACTGAACAACAACCAAACATTAGGGCTTTCCAGATGACTCAGTGGTAGAGAATCTGTCTGCCAAGCAGGAGATGTGGGTTCTATCCCAGGGTTGGGAAGATCCCCTGGAGAAGTAAATGGCAATCCATTCCAGCATTCTTGCCAGGATAATCCCATGGACAGAGGAGCCTGGTAGGCTACAGTGTGTGGGATTGTAAAGAGTCAGATACAACTGAGCAGCTACAAACAACAAACCAAACCAAATAAATATTAAAAATCTCACTAAAGTAGACATAGTGTAATATAATCTGATAGGATAGTGGGAGAGGAAAGGAAAAAGAACATATGACAGTGTTAATCATCTCATCTTTTATAGTAGAGAAACAGCATGTAGTTAAAAATCATAATGGTTTCCTTTATTCTTTTTTTAAATAATTTTATACTGTTTTAAATTAACTAAACAAATTTTATTTTTTTGGCTGTACCATGAAGCATATGGGATCTTAGTTCCCAGACTAGGGATTGAACTTGTGTGCCCTGCATTGTCAGCATGCAGTTTCAACCACTGGACCACCAGGGAAGTCACAGTTCCTTTATTCTTAAATTCAGGGGATTTTTTTTCCTAGGGAAATAATAATTTATATTACTTAAAAACATTTATCTGAAATTTTGAAATGTATTAAGTTTTATTCCAGATTTTCTTTTGTGAACCACAATTAACAGTAAAAGTTAACAGGTTTTAATTTAAAAAGAGCATATGGTATTAACACATTTTTTAAATTTTCCTCTTTCTTTTCTCCTGTTCAGTACATATAAATAGAAATATATTTCATATGCTCTACAAATGTTTAAGGTGGTTTATAATCTGTGAGTGTTTGTAATTTAAAATGATTTTTTCCTTGATATTTTTATATAATTTGAAATTCTATGTTTTGTATCAGTACTATTTTAATTTATCGAGTCATTGCTTAAAGTAATATGTGCTCAAGATACAAACTTTGGAACCCAAAAGAAAGTCAAAAAGGAGAAAAAACTCATTCTATCATATATTGACACTGCAACTAAAAATTATGTTTCTTGGATTTTTTTTCAATTTTCTCCTATTCCTAAGAATTTCAGTGCAGACAAGTTTGTTACTATTTTGTATACTATGCATTATTCTACCACAGCATCAATTTTCCAGTCATTATAAATGCCTTATAAGCACCTTTTTAATGACTACATAATATTTCATTGAGTATATACACTGTAATTTAGATTAAGTACATCTAATACAGTTGAAAGGGGCCTTGAATATACAAATAGCCTTGAATATTCTGTAGTGGTTCAAGCATATGATTAAAGGAACAAAGATGGGCATGCTGATATTCGTTATTCTTAATTATATTAATTTTTAATTAAGAAATCACAAGCAGAAGCTGTAAAATTTTTTCTTTACATGTCTTGAAAAATCAGGTTTTAGAATTAGGTTGAAAGCACATGGTTCCTGGATTTAAGAAGAAATATATTATTCATAAAATTTCATATACCCACTTTAGTAATCAATAAAATAATTTAATTTCTCATTTTCAAAACTATTCATAAACAAAATGAGAGATCAGGTACCCAATTTTTCTTTTAGGTTATAAATAAATAGAGAACCTGAGTTGTACTTAACAAATGAGGAAATGGAATATGTAATTTAAAATCTCCAGCTACCTACATGTCCATTGATAGGAATAGATAAAGAAAACATGGTGCATATATACAATGGAATATTACTCAGCCATAAAGAAGAACAAAACTGGTTCATTTGCAGAGACATAGATGGACCTAGTGACTGTCATACCAAGTGAAGTACATCAGAAGGAAAAAATAATCATATATTAATGCATATATGTGGAATCTAAAAAATTAATATAGATGATCTTGCAAGGCAGAAATAGAGACATGGATATAGAGAACAAGCATATGGACAGCAAAGGGGGAAGAGGGGAGGTGGGATGAAATGAGAGATTGATACTGATATATACACTGATATATACACTGCTGCTGCTGCTGCTGAGTCGCTTCAGTCGTGTCCGACTCTGTGCGACCCCATAGACAGCAGCCCACCAGGCTCCCCTGTCCCTGGGATTCTCCAGGCAAGAACACTGGAGTGGGTTGCCATTTCCTTCTCCAATGCATGCAAGTGAAAAGTGAATTTGCTCAGTCGTGTCAGACTCTTTGAGACCCCACGGACTGCAGCCTACCAGGCTCCTCCGTCCATGGGATTTTCCAGGCAAGAGTACTGGAGCGGGGTGCCATTGCCTTCTCCGGCAACCTTACTATGTATAAAATAGATAACAAATGAGAACCAACTGGATAGCACAGGGAACTCTGCTCAGTGTTCTGTGGTGACCTAAATGGGAAGGAATCAGTAAAAGAGGGGATATGTTTATGAATTCATAGGGCTGACTCACTTTGCTATACAGCAGAAGCTGACTCAGCAGTGTAAATCAGCTATATGTATGTACGTTCAGTGGCTCAGTCATGTCTGACTCTTTGTGACTTCATAGACTGTAGCCTGCCAGGCTCCTCTGTCCATGGGATTTCCCAGGCAAGAATACTGGAGTGGGTTGCCATTTACTACTCCAGGGGATCTTCTCAACCCAGGGATCGAATACGTGTCCCCTGTGCCTCCGACACTGGCAGGCAGATTCTTTACCACTGTGCCACCTAGGAAGAGCCGTAAAGCAACCATACTCCAAGAGCAACAAAAAAAGTTCTGCTTATATTTCACAGGCCAGACCAAGGACCAAGAAGCAGAAATGTGTAATGAAAATCACTCCTTCGGGAAGACGACTGGAGTGAGGGAAGGTAGATTATGTGGCAGAAAAGTAGCTTAGTCATGTTATGGACTGAACTGTGTACTCCCCTCCATCTCCCTGCCAAATTCATATATTGAAGTCCCCTGCTTAGAATGTGACTGTTTGGAGACAGAGTCAAAGACATAAGTGAGGTTAAATGAGGTTGAATGGACGGTCCCTAAATCAGTCTGAGGTGAGAACGCACAGACACCAGGGGCCTGTGTGCACAGCCAGCCAGCCATGTGCAGAGGGAGGGAACAGACGATGGCCACCTGCAAGCCATGGAGAGAGGCCTCAGAAGCCACCCAAGACGAGTCAAAATAGTATGTCTTCATGAAAAGTCCAAGGATATTTTACTGATTTGTGTAGCATTATGGAGCCTAACTCAGAAATAGGCTAGAAAGAGAAAAATAAGAAAAATCAATAAGCAAGCAATAAAGCAGGAAAGCAAGCACGTCACATGATTTAGGGCTACAATTCTTTGAGAATTTATATGAAAACACCATATGTGTATAACAAATATATTTCTCACTATACCTATTTCTTGGAAAACTTTCCAGTGAAAGTGAGGTTGATTTTTGAGGTTAACTGACTGCAAGTCATTATTTGCAGAATTAAACTATTTCTACAATAAAAGGTTGATGTTAGGTTACAGGCAAAGTTTTTTGAGTGTCCATTCCAAAAACCTTTAAAAAAAAAAGGGTAAGGCTGGGGGGTTGGGTGGGTGATATAATCTCATAGATGGCTAAATGGAGGTTCTCTGAGCAATGGAATTAAAAAATTCCATTCTTCGAGCAAAACATAGAATAAATTCATTGTAAATGACATTCTGTAAATATAAGTGAGTGCTGTCTTAAACCTTAATATCTAAAGACTTAATAGCTTTGGTGATATAGCTACTGTGTTTCTTAGAGGGGGGATTAATCAATTAATTAATCAATCAATTAATCAATTAATCACTTTAATCAATCAGTTAAAAGATCATAGTGTGTTAAAATCAAAACACTCTGTAAACTTCGAAACTATTAAATAAAATAAGCTATAACAGAACACAAATGAATACAACACATTAAGAAATACAACACATGTTTTGGGTGATTAAAAGTATTTGCTAGGATTTACTGTCTTTTTTAAAGTATTATTATAGTCTGCTCAGTGTTCACATTGAGTTAGATATTACTGTTTTTTTTCTTTAAATGGATTTTTTCTTACATAAGAACATAAAACCTGTTTGAAAAATCACACAATTACGTAGTTGTTCCTTTGGTACAGGCTGCACTTTGGTGTGTTAAAAAAATTCACTTTTTTCAGGACAAAATTTCTAAGTAGAAGCAAACAAATATTGTAGGAATAATTTTAAGGATATTTTTGAAAGCTTGATGTATAGAAAACCAAAAAATACCTCGTTATGTTGTTAAAATTCTAGAAGTTCTATTCTATTGAACTCTAAATGCTCATCAAACTGAGTTATCCTTGTTAGAACAATCTAATTAGAAAGGAATATATTCTGGAATCATTTAAATCTATCAGGGGAAGAGAATTAATGCAACTATATCATCTCAAATTTCAGAGTGCATACATCCTATTAATGCTAATTACATTTATAAAATGCAAATTACTTACGTCCCTTTGCTCTGTGTATTTATGTTAATGTGCATAATTTAAATGAAGGCAAAAACATACTTAAGTCGATAATGTTCATATAAAATCAAAATGATGAGTTTATTTTTTAAAAAATAACTATTGTGATGGCATATTTGCCCAAATGCTTTAATGCTCCAATTTTCCAGTTTCTTTATTTATACTTTTTCTTTCAACTCTCTAAAAATGAAACTATCTGTACAGGGTTAAGTTGTTTCTGATCTCAAAGTTTATCTAGGGGAATTTAAAACCACTTTTGGGATTTGGCTAAAAGGCTGAGAGATAAACAGAAAACTGACAGATGGGAAGAATAATATTGGTACTAATTAACTGAATCCAAAAATGATACTACCTAAAAATGATCTCAAATGCTGCCTTAACTGTGTAAGCTCCATACAAGAGCATAGGAAACAGTGTCTACCTCAGGGGATGGACTAATTTAGATTCAGGTCTTGGCTCTGCCGTTTACCAGTTCTATAACTTTAGGCAAGGGTCTTAACATCTCTAGACTCATCTATAAAATGGATCAAATAATCATATAAACCTCTCAGCCGTTGTGAAGATAACACAGGACAATTTAAGCCTTCAGGACTTAGCAGCAGTACTTGGCAATGTAATAATTGCTCAACTAAATTAACTATTTTTATTGTATGTGCATGTGTGCTAAGTTGCTTTGGTTGTGTCTGACTCTTTGCGACCCTGTGGATTGTAGTCCGCCAGGCTCCTCTGTCCATGGAATTCTCCAGGCAAGAATACTGGAGTGGGTTGCTATTTCCTACTCCAGGGGATCTTCCCTAGCCAGGGATTGAGCCCACGTCTCATTGTGTCTCCTGCATTGCAGGTGCGTTTTCTACCACTAGCACCACTTGGGAAGCCCCAGCTATTATTATCATGTAGCAACAAATCATGTATAAGGGGGACCTGTAGCAGTTGACAATTATCCAAACATTTTAGTAGGTAATAGCAAAAGAAAGTCAATGAATCTCTGTATCAACATATGTCACAGGAGAGAGGGGTGACTTGAAGATAGAAGAATGCCTTCATTAACAGAGTGATTTGAACAAAGTCTGGCTGAGATGCTCAGTGCTGGAATGGGATGAGCATGGGATGTGGCTTCCCAGGTGACTCAGTGGTAAAGAATTCACCCGCCAATGCAGGAGACTCTGGAGACGGGGGTTTGAATACAAAAAGTGAGGTTATGAAATGAATGCCATGTTCTAAACTGCCGACGTTTCCTAGTTATTTCACATGTTTTTTAAATGTATTTTCATTTCTTTGAACATTCAATTTTAAGTTTTTTCTACTATGAAGAAATAAACACACATATTTATTTGGTTAAAAAAAAAAAAAAAAAAAAGAAATTCACCAGAAATCCACAGCTGTAAAATTATGCAGTATTTTTTCTACCTGAATTTTCCTGCAGTTAAATTCTAGGATGCAGGCAGCTCCTCTCATATCTCACTCCTAGTGAAATTCAATTACTGTGTCAATGAAATTAGGTAACTTTGCTCAGTAGAGTTGAAATTTTTTTTTGTTCTATGAACCTATTAACTTCAAACCAATGCTGTGAGTAACAGTGCCAACAAGACTTCAACTTAAAGAACAAATTCAGATGAAGCATCTTGTTTAATACTAAAGCAACACCTTATAAGCAGCCCCACTACTGGTTTTATGGATTCTGCTCTTTACATCAAAACATCTGATATTATCTACCATGGTAATTTGATTATTTTTAGAGGTAACATCAATGTTGATATTGTACAATACCATATATTGAAAATACCTATTGTTCAGATTGATATAAAGAGTCATACTACAATTCCAAATTCCAGCAGAATTTTTTGAATTGTAACTTGATTCTAAAACCAAGGTATGATACTAGGCATAATAACCTCACACCTGTCAGAATGGCTATCATCAAAAGGACCACAAATAACAAGTGTTGGTGAGGATGTGAAGAAAAGCAAACCCTCCTACACTGTTGGTGGGAATGTAAATTGGTTAAGTCACTGTGGAAAACAGTATGGAAGTTTATCAACAAAACTAAAGTTGTAACTGTCATATGACCAAGCAATTCCACTCCTGGGTATATATCCAAAAGAAAGCCAAATACACTAATTAGAAAATATATGTGCATCCCAATGTTTATAGCAGCATTATTTATCACAGACAAGATATGGAATCAAGCAAAGTGTCCATCAGCAGATGAGTGGATAAAGATGTGGTGTATACATAATACACAAACATACACACAGTATAATACTACTCAGCCATAAAAATGGATGAAATTTTGTCATTTGTAACAACATGGATGGTCTTGGAAGGTATTATGCAAGATGAAATGTCAGACAAAGACAAATACTCTATGGAATCACATATATGGAACCTAAAAAAATAAGACAAATTAATGAACATTAAAAAAACAAATATATTCACAGATATAGAGAACAAATGAGTGGTTACCAGTGGGAAGAGGTAAGAGGGGAGAGGTAGTAAAAGGATATGGGATTAAGAGATATCAACTACTATATATAAAATAAATAAGCTACAAGGACATATTGTATAGCTCAGGGAATATAGCCAATGTTTTATAATAACTATATGGAGTACAATTTTTAAAATTGTGAATCACTATGTTGTACACCTGAAACTTCTATATTGTATATTAGGTAGACCTCAATTAAAAAAAAAAAAAAAAAGAACAGGCATAATACTCTTGAAGAAGAAGATAAATCCAGAGGAACTTTCTGGAGAGATATCAAGGCATGTGAGACCTTGACTCATATTGATCAGTATAATAAGAGAACCTCTAAATAGGCTTATACATATATTTAAAGGACCTTATATCTGTAATTCATTTACTATTTCATTACATAAAATATTTGAACATATTTTTGCAGTATAATGATTTGACCTTTGTGGCTCAGAGGGTAAAGCATCTGCCTGCAAGGCGATAGACCTCGGTTGGGTCCCTGGGTCGGGAAGATTCCCTGGAGAAGGAAATGGCAACCCACTCCAGTATTCTTGCCTGGAGAATCTCATGGACAGAGGAGCCTGGTAGGCTACAGTCCACAGGGTCGCAAAGAGTCAGACATGACTGAGTGACTTCACTTTCTTTCTTTTAGAAGTAGAAATATGAATAACTGGCCACATTGAGTAAAAAATTTTAAACTGACATCATTTCCAGTTCACAACTCAAGAGTCCCAGGCAACTATCTTCTTGCAAAGGCCTTTGTGCCGTCCTGTACATCACTGCAGTGAGCTTTATTTAAGAAGAAAATAATATGATTCACTTTGATGCCCCAATTGGAATGGAAAGTTTGGGCTTAATGAATACTTAAGAAGGACATTACGATGATGAGAGAGGTTTTGACTACTTCAAACATACTTTGGTCCACAATGGAAGAAATGACCATGCAATGACAAAATTGAGATCTTCAAAAGTCACTTTCAAAAATGACTTATTCCTGGTCATATCTAAATTGATATAAATATTTTATATAACTTTTGGTTCAATCTCAAGTTTGACAGAGTTTTAGAAATTTATCTTCATTTTTGTGGCCAATTGTTCTTGATCTAAAATTATTTCACCATCTTGTAGGCTCTGAATTACAGAGATCTTTTGAGGCAGGTATTCTGGAAAAGCAAGGCAAGTTTTAGGCATAAGTTGGAGAGACCTTTATTTTGCTTTCACCATATAAGATTTGAGATAGACTAGTTTCAATAAAGGAAATCAACCCTGAATATTCATTAGAAGGACTGATGCTGAAGCTGAAGCTTCAGTACTTTCAGTACTTTGCACCTGATGCAAAGAGCTAATTCTTTGGAAAAGACTGATGCTGGGAAAGATTGAAGGCAAAAGGAGAAGGAGATGACAGAGGATGAGATGGTTGAATATTACTGACTCAGTGGACATGAATTTGAGCAAACTCCAGGAGACAGTGAAGGACAGGGGAGCCTGGCATACTGCAGTCCATGGGATTGCAAAGAGCTGGACATGATATAATGACTGAGCAACAACATGAACAAAAAGTTTCAATTTGGAAAATTCTCCACAAATGTTCCCACCAGAAATACACCAAAGACATTTTCTCAAAGTTAAGAATTATTTTCTATATTTCTCATTTATTACTGAATAATTAAGAATTTGTTCACTATGATTATTATAATTATGATTATCATATGCTTATTATTATTATTGAATAGGGTAGCCTATTTTAATTAATTTTTCCTTGTGCACATAGCCAGAAGATACATCAAAATTGCAAATTATGTTATTCAATTATGGTATTAAACTAGTGGAACTGGAAAGAACTTTCACAGTTGTAAATTTATAATGCCATGATTCATGAGGTCTTCTACGTGAATTTTCTTCTTCCCTAGAAAATTGGGTAAATTTAAGACAATTGTTCTCAGAGGTGAACTGAAAAAAAAATTAATGGTAATAGATAGATAGAAAATATCTTCTTCCAGGGACACTAATATATTCTTTTAGAACAGTGTTTTCCAGTTTGGAAACAGCCAGAAAATGCAAATAATAACCATTATAACAAGTGTTATAATGAATGAGCACTGGGGAACAAATTTCAAGCAAACTATTTTGTATCCATTTCTCAATATTTTCTTATTGTTATGTTCCATTTTGCTGTTAATTCAATCAATTTTTCCATTAAGTAGATTTTATTTTGATTTTGGGGCTTCCCTAGTAGTTCAGTTGGTAAAGAATCTGCCTGCAGTGAAGGAGACCCAGGTTCGATCCCTAGGTGGGGATGATCCCCTGGAGTAGGAAATGGCAACCTTCTTGCCTTGGAGAATCCCATGGACAGAGGAACCTGGCAGGCTACATACAGTCCATGGAGTCGCAAAGAGTTGGACACAACTTAGTGACTAAACTATCAGATTTGATTTTATGGCAATTTTGACACTATTAAACAATTTGCCACTTGAAATTGATGCGGAAATACAGGAAATGGGTAAATTTTAAAAAAGTGTTTGTTTGCCATTGTTTTAAAGTTGGAGAAAAAGTAACTTTTTGAGATAATCTCTAAAATTGCAGTCCTGACAAGTTCTATGTTTGCTTTGAAACACTGCACTAATCATTAGTTCCACTGTAATTGTATTAATTAGATTGTATGAAAAAACAGTCGATCGTTGCAAAGTTCAAAGGGCAAAACTTTTTCAGCAGTTGGTGTGTTCCTTTTATTTCATCAGATAAAAGCAAAAGAGGATAAAAGCTTGAGGCTGTCTGGTCTCAGTACATGCTTCTGTTCACTGCATTTCTAAGCAGCTTTTATTTTTCCTAATGTATGTGCCATGTTTCTTAATTTTCCATGGCTAATGGCATCCTGGAAGAGATTCATAATTTTATCCTATGGCTGTTATAAGTGCTTAGAGCTCAGATACTTAGTTTGAATTTGAAGAATGTAGAAATGATAAGGATTTTTTTTTTCCCCTTGTGCTATTTTAGAGTTCTGTAAGTGTTAAGAAAATGTAATACAGATGACATACTTTAGGACAATCATCTTATATTAAGATATAAGCCATACCTGGACATAAAAAGTATTTGTCTTTAGCTAAAAAAACAGGACCAGCTTTGTGATCACAGGGAGAGGCACAGTTTGTCTCTGCATCCTTTCAGCCATGACTTTTGGACATTCCCCCAAACAGGACATCTTATTTCTTCTTGGAAACCAGTATCCATATTTCTAGTTTCATATTTTCTCCTGCAGACATATTCTCAAGAACTCAGGAGACAAACACCTTCTCTGCATACTAATGTATTTAAGTTATGCCTGCTGGTGCATAAAATGAACACACTCTATTCAGAGAACAGGATAATTCCAACTTGAATAGTGATGACAAAGTGGTAGGGTGAGAAGTAGACAGAATAATGGCTGCACAGCCAACTAGATCTTTGTTTTAAGCTTTTTCTACCCTTCATTAGCAAGTTGTTCACTTTTTTTGAATATCCGTTTTCTTATCTCTCAAATGTGTTACTGTGTGGGCGAGAGAGAAAATGAAGTACACATTGAAGTAGTAATGAAAGCCGCCATGAATTGTCCTATGTGGTTCACAATGAATGGCTTGAAAGGGTGAATGACTTAGAGCTTTTTGATTGTATATCTGTAAGCAAAATGTAGAGTAAAGGAAGGATTTTCATAGATCCCAAACATATGAATGAATACTTTAATAATCTGAAAGTAGATCCATAGGAGACATTTCTATCCAATATCATTTTCCAAATAGTTGCTATTTTCCTAAAAACTTGTTTTTGTTTTTCATTTGTTTGTGTCTTCTGGGATCTTGATCAGATTTCCCCCTTTGGGGGGAAAAGTTTAGCATCAAAACTGACATAAAACTATTAAACATAAATGTTGTTAGACTCTTTCATGGATTTGGCTTTTCATACATTCCTGCTTACTTTTCTTCTTTCGTTACAAATATGTATTCCTATATATGTTTTCATACGCACACATACATATGATTTTTTGTTATCTCTCTACCTAAATGTATACTATCTATACTATTTTATTTATGATTTTAAGCTAAATATTTTTTCTGTAGGAGAGTAATTAAAAGTAACTTGAGAAAGTATTTTTAAAAGTAAAGTGTTTATTTCACAAATTATAGGGAAGAGTATGCCAGCAAATTTGGAAAACTCAGCAGTGGCCATGGGGCTGGAAAAGGTCAGTTTTCATTCCAGTCCCAAAGAAAGGCAGTGCCAAAGAATGCTCAAACTACCACACAATTGCACTCATCTCACAAACTAGTAAAGTAATGCTTAAAATTTTCCAAGCCAGGCTTCAACAATACATGAACTGTGAACCTCCAAATATTTAAGCTGGTTTTAGAAAAGGCAGAGGAACCAGAGATCAAATTGCCAATATCTGCTGGATCATCAAAAAAGCAAGAGAGTTCCAGAAAAACATCTATTTCTGCTTTATTGACTGTGCCAAAGCCTTTGACTGTGTGGATCACAATAAACTGTGGAAAATTCTGAAAGAGATGGGAATACCAGACCACCTGACCTGCCTCTTGAGAAACCTGTATGCAGGTCAGGAAGCAACAGTTAGAACTGGACATGGACCAACAGACTGGTTCCAAATAGGAAAAGGAGTACATCAAGGCTGTATATTGTCACCCTGCTTATTTAACTTATATGCAGAATACATCATGAGAAACGCTGGGCTGGAGGAAGCACAAGCTGGAATCAAGACTGCCACGGAAATATCAATAAGCTCAGATATGCAGATGACACCACCCTTATGGTAGAAAGTGAAGAAGAAATAAAGAGCCTGTTGATGAAAGTGAAAGAGGAGAGTGAAAAAGTTGGCTTAAAGCTCAACATTCAGAAAACAAAGATCATTTGGCATCTAGTCCCATCACTTAATGACAAATAGATGGGGAAACAGTGGAAACAGTGGCAGACTGGTTTTTTGGACTCCAAAATCACTTCAGATGGTGATTGCAGCCATGAAATTAAGACGCTTACTCCTTGGAAGGAAAGTTATGACCAACCTAGACAGCATATTAAAAAGCAGGGACTTTACTTTGCCAACAAAGGTCCATCTAGTCAAGGCAATGGTTTTTCAGTAGTCATGTATGGATGTGAGAGTTGGACAGTGAAGAAAGCTGAGCACCAAAGAACTGATGCTTTTGAGCTGTGGTGTTGGAGAAGACTCTTGAGAATCCCTTGGACTGCAAGGAGATCCAATCAGTCTATCCTAAAGGAAATCAGTCCTGAATATTCATTGCAAAGACTGATGCGGTAGCTGAAATCTAGTATTTTGGCCACCTGATGCAAAGAGCTGACTCATTTGAAAAGACCCTGATGTTGGGAAAGATGGAAGGCAAGAGGATAAGGAGAATGAGATGGTTGGATGGCATCACCGACTCAATGGGCAGGAGTTTGGGTAAACTTCGGGAGTTGGTGATGGACAGGGAGGCCTGATGTGCTGCGGCCAATGGGGTCACAAGGAGTTGGACACAACTGAAAGACTGAACTAAACTGAGGGAAGAATAAAGAACAGAAAAAAGGATTAAGTCTTTAGAATGGCTGATTTAAAATATTGAGCTAATTATTGAGCACTGAATTTTATTCTTCTTTCTATTTTAAATTTCAGTGAATGAAATATGGCACTGAATGTGAACTTGTTACCATCTACTAAAACTAGTAGAGTTCTGTTGGGTAGGAATATCTTACTATCTGATCCCAGTGGATTTTGTTTACATTCTTACTGAAATTCTATAACAATGTAGTAGAGGATGAATATATGCAATATTGAAAAGTCTGACTGATAAATAGCCTGATAATACAATCTATAAGCAATTCATGACATTAGTGACTAAGACCTGACACCTCCAGGAAGGCCTTATCTCCAGAGATAATCACATTGTGGATTAGTGCTCCAACATACAAATTTTGGAGGAGACACAATTCAGTCCATAACAATATCCACTCAGGAAAAAAAACAGGTTTCAACCCCCCCAGCTCCCCAAACAAGCAGTATCATACTTCAAGGAATGAAACCTTAAAATTTAGAAGACAATAGAATAATATTTGAGGAATTTTGATGAGAAAATGCTATAACTCAATTTATATACATGACAGTACTTCAGGTGCCAGAAAAACAAAAAACAAAAATTGAAAATAAATAAAAGCACATGAATGAGGAAGATATGGCAATAATGTAGATTAAAGACACACATTTATATTACTGTTAGATACCTCATTATAAAAATGAGAATAAACATTAAAAAATTTTCTAAGACATTTTAAATGTAATAGAGTATTTCTCAATTGAAATGCTGAAAAACTGAAAAGTTGATGGTTCAGGAGCAATGAAAAGCAGCAGTATAAATGTAGCAAATGCTTTGTTTAAAATAGATTTGACACAGATTTTGTCACTTTGACACTCTTAATACTAAGATGCATCAGAAATATATATAGGCTAATGATTATCTTTGAAAAATATAAAGGCAATTATGTCACTTGTTTAGTTATTTTTATTTTTCCTTTTTAGGGGATGTTATGCTAGCTTCTCTGCAGGAAATCAATGTACCTGATGTAAAATGTCAAAAAATCATTGACAATAAAAGAAATGTTAAGGGATTTCACATAAGAACATACAAAAGCAGAGATAGCTTCATACAATATAATGGATAATCCAAAAAAGAAGTCATAAAGGATAACAGCTGCAGTATTTGACGTGATTTATTGTTGTTGTCTAGTCACTAAGTCATTTCCAGCTCTTTTGCCATCCCGTGGACTGTAGCCCACCAGGCTTCTCTGTCCATGGGGCTTCCAAGGCAAGAATACTGGAGTGGGTTGCCATGCCTTTTTCCAGGCAATCTTCCCAACCCAGGGATCGAGCCCGGAAGGTGGATTCTTTATTGCTGAGCCACAAGGAAAGCCCTATTTGACAAGGGAGCCCCTGGATATATGTGGTTATTTAAATTTTTTGAAGTTTCATTAAAAATTAAAGGCCTTCTGGGTAGCTCATAGGTAGAGGATCCACGTGCCAATGCAGGAGACAGGGTTCAACCCCTGGTCCAGGAAGGTCCCATAAGCCCTGAGCAACCACACCAACCGAGCTGGTGCTCTAGAGCGCTGGAGCTGCAACTACTGAAACCAGCGTGTCCGACAGCCAGTGCTCTGCAACAAGAGAAGCCACCAAATGAGACGCCTGCGGACTGCAACAGAGGAGCCCCACTCACTGCAACTAGAGGGAAGCCTGCATGTCAACGAAGACCCAGCACAGCCAAAAGTACAATAAATAAAAAAAAAATTAAAAGGGCCGTTCCTCAGTTACACTAGCAATATTCCAAGCAATCAATAGCCTTGCTTGGTTAGTGGCTATTGTATTGTACAGCGTAGACACAGAACATTTCCATCATGGCAGAAAATCCTACTGAACAGTACGGTTCTAAAGGGTAATGTGCTGAAGGAAAAGCATCAGATGGAAAACGACACATACCACATAACTTCATTCAACTGTGAAATGTAAAACACAAATAAAAAATAAAAATACTGAATAAACCAAACCAAACATGCAGATACAGAGAAGAGAGAGAAAGAGGCAGGGAGGGGGTGAAATGGGTCAAAGTGATCAACTGAATGGTGATGGATGGAAACTAAATTTTTGGTGGTGATCACACAGACATGTATAGAGAAGTAGAAATATAATGGTATAGACATGAAACATACTGCGTGATCAACCAATGTTACCTCAAGAAAAATATCTTAAAAAACAGAGTGTATAAATACTAATACAAGGTAAGAGGCACAGGTCAGAATCACCCTGGGAACCGTCTCCTATTTTGCAGATGGATCCACAGAGTCATTCAAATTTTCTGTTATTTGTAGAAAACAGTTGGGCAGGTATGAAAAAAATGTATTAGGCTTCATTATACTTCATTATTTACAAGCTTGAAATATTAGATATAATGTTTTGCCTAGTAATATTACAGACATAGTTAAAGAAATAATGTGTTTAACACTATCAGGCAAACATTTAAGTGTATTTAGACTTTAATGAAGTGGAAAGATGTTTAGGAGGCATTGTTTTAAAAAAGATAAGTGAATAGTGTGAAAATGGACATATGACATAATTACATACACACACACACACACACACACACATACACACATATATATATATAATATGCTGCTGCTACTGCTAAGTCACTTCAGTCGTGTCCAACTCTATGCGACCCCATCCCTGGGATTCTCCAGGCAAGAACACTGGAGTGGGTTGCCAGTTCCTTTCCAATGCATAAAATTGAAAAGTGAAAGTGAAGTCGCTCAGTCGTGTCTGACTCTTCGCGACCCCAGGGACTGCAGCCTACCAGGCTCCTCCGTCCATGGGATTTTCCAGGCAAGAGTGCTGGAGTGAGGTGCCATTGCCTTCTCCATATATATAATATACACACATACAAAATAAGATAGAAAAGTTTAGGAGGATTTACTTTTAACAATGGGCTTCCCACATGGCTTAGTGGTAAAGAATTCACCTGCCAATGCAGAGGATACACGAGACATGGATTTGATCCCAGAGTCAGGAAGATCCCCTGGAAGAGGAAATAGCAACCCATTCCAGTATTCTTGCCTGGAGAATCCTGTGGATAGAGGAGCCTGGCAGGCTATAGTACATGGATCACAAAGAGTCAGACATGAATGAGTGACTGAGCATGAACACTCTAAACAATATTTATCTCTGGAGGCAGTGGAATTTTAGAGTTTTTGTATATGTATGTGTGTTTACATGTTTATCACTATTTTTTCTCTTTTTTAAAACAAGGAACAGGTTTTTTTGTGTAACATGTTTAAAATTATTATTAAGAGATAATTTTGAAAAGGCTACTTTATATGTATTTGATACATATTTTATTTGGTGAAATGAGTATTTAGGGCTCTTTTTTTCCCTCATTGTAGAGATTATTTTTTTTAAGCATACAATGAATACATTCTTATGGAGGGAGCTTCAATAACACCCAAGCTCTATCAGTCAGAGATCTTCAGTTCAGTTCAGTTCAGTTCAGTCACTCCGTCGTGTCCGACTCTTTGCGACCCCATGGACTGCAGCACGTCAGGCCTCCCTGTCCATCGCCAATTTCCGGAGTTTACCCAAACTCATGTCCATTGAGTCGGTGATGCCATCCAACCATCTCATCCTCTGTCATCTCCTTTTCCTCCTGCCTTCAATCTTTCCTAGCATCAGTGTCTTTTCCAATGAGTCAGTACTTCACATCAGGTGGCCAAAGTATTGGAGTTTCAGCCTCTGCACCAGTCCTTCCAATAAATATTCAGGACTGATTTCCTTTAGGATGGACTGGTTGGATCGCCTTGCAGTCCAATTACACGTAAAGAGAAATGGACCCTGGCTGTGTTAAGCAGAAAAGAAACTATTTAAAAGGACCCTGGGTAGCTCGTAGAAACTCTAAAGAACTTGGTAGGTGGGTTTAGAGCTTCCACAGCCAGAAGATACACCTGGACCAGCCCATTGGGAGGACACTGCTGGGGTCTGGATGGGCAACTTGGTTTGCTGACCCTGTGGGCAATGGACTGGTTGTCACTCCTAGCATCACTGCTTCTTCAGTTTGAGAACTGCAGCTGCCAGAGAGGACTCACTGCAAACCACTTTCCCAGACATCATTAGCTCTTGATTCTAAATTCACTTGATGATGTTGGGTCATGAGTCCATATCCTCCCTGCAAAGGAGAATAGAGGAGCAGATACATGGCATTTCCAGCTTTCACAATGTGAGGTGTTTCTAGATCATGGGCATCCCCCAAAGGTGATGATGCCCCACAAGAGTAATTATAGAGTAAAACAGGAATGCACTCAGCACCGTCACCACTGTCTGCCTTCCGATAGCTCCTTCATGTGTCTGCAGTAATTATGATGCAAATTTAAAGCAAGCAGGATTTTGCATGAATTGAACCATGAAATCATCAAAGATTTGCTATGTGTGTAAAAGATGCTCTTTAAAATGTTTTAACTATAAAAGCACATTTAATTTCTGCAAACAACCACATCAAGTAGTTCTTACTAGTAGCCCCATAAATTTAGCCATAGAGAAATGGTGAAAATGGGTAAGGGTCACAGTGCTGATGAGAAGTATAACAAAGATTTTAATCCAGAGCTCACACCTCTAATTTGGTTCCAGAGCTCACACCTCTAAATCTGAGGTTATACTATCTCCCATATCTTCAAAGAATATTGCTATTGTGGTAATGGGAGATGAATTTATATTTACTCTTACCCAGATTTATTAGAATATTTTTTCCATGCCAGTCATAAAGAAGTAAGGAAAAAAATTATCATTTTCCATCAGTGTAGTTGCTCTATTTTAACTTCTTTGGGTGAGTCTACCCTTTCCAGTATTCTGGCCTGGAGAATTCCATGGGGTTGCAAGGAGTCGGACACAACTGAGCGACTTTCACCACTTTCACTTGGGTGAGTCTGGGGATGTTTGGTTTTTTTTTTTTTTGCTTGTTTGCTTTGGTTTATCTTGTACATGAGGCTGTGATAGGTGTGCAGAAATGTCAGGTTTTTTGTTTTTGTTTTTTCCAGGAAAGAAAACATTTGTCAACAATGGAACATTTTCTTTGCTGACTTTCTTTTTACTTCCCCTTCTTTCCAAACCTAATTTTTTTTTTTTGAGTTCTTGGTTTAAAAAACTACATTTCTCAAAGTCAAAAAAGAAATTTGGATGAACTTGTAAATTAACTATCAGAAGATCCACCAGTAAAGGCAAGGGGCCAATGCTTACTAATTCTTTTAAATATATGCATGTAGAAATTACTCTTTCCCTCACAGAGTAATAGTTTTAACAGTTACATCAGATATCTACCTAAATTCTACAACTTTCCCAAACTTTAAAGCACAACATATTACTATCACTTTTTTTCACATAAAGATACTGTAGTATACAGATGAACTATGTAACTAAAATCAGTAGCTAGGCTAGAATGTAACATACACAAAGTTTGATGATTTTAGTATGCAAACTTGGGTGACCATGTCCATCCATTTTGTTTTTCTGTAAAGGTCTATGCATGACTTATACATGTGATTGTACAAAAAGTGCCAGCTGGGGTAATTTTTTTTTGATGAATGCCTGGGCACGTGACTTTACATTAGTATGGTAATAATTATTACTTTCATAATTAATTCAAATTTTAATAATGATCTCAAACCATGAAAGCAATAGATTCTTCTTTCCCAATCTTCCAAATAAATTGAATAAGTGTGTAAATTTATTCAATGTTCATTTCTCTCTCAATGACATAGGCTGTTTACTATTATGGCACCGCTAAAATAGAAAGTAGCTCCTTTCCTGTCAGCCTCTTTCAAGAAAACGTGGTGATTTTCCATCAGACCTTTGACTTGTCAACTTGAGTAAATTGACTCTGTGCAGCTGCTATGAAGCATTTAACAAATCACTTTCTTTTCCCATCCTGTTGCAGATTCATTAGCTACGATGGCCACATTTTCAACACATGCATAAATGCACGGGTTTCTTGAATCGCCAAGGAGTAGACAAACAGAATTTAAATATATTCATAGAGCATTCTACTTGTGGCAATCACTTGGGACTTTATAAAGTCACACAGAGGACTAATTCTCAGGAATAGGGTAGCTATTTATTCCCAACATGGAACCTATAGGTCAGGCATAGATTATTTTAGCTAAAGGATTCTGTTTTGTCTTTCCAGATTTTCTGTTGGGTATTGATGATAAAACTAGCCTCCAGCCAGTTATTTGATTCACATCTGTCATCTACCAGGAACACAACTTTCTCTGACTGGCTGTTCCTTTTCTTCTTTTAAGGTTCCTTTTACTTTATAAAATCAATCAAATATTGCTGGAACTCAGCGGGAGTCCTTTTTGTGTATGCATTATATAACCAGAAATTATTTTGAGAAAGAGGTATTGAACTTGCCTGCCCACTTCTTACAGTTAAGTGGGCAGAGTTGATTTGGAAAATTATATCTTAAAGCTGTCAGGATATAATTTAATCAATGACTTCAATAAGCATGTTAATACATGTAGATCCATGGCTGATTCATGTCAATGTATGACAAAAACCACCACAATATTGTAAAGTAATTACCCTCCAACTAATAAAAATAAATGGAAAAAAAAGCATGTTAATTGCTTTGTGTGTATTTTTCATACTAAATATAAACTTTTCCCATTGTGGTTGTTGTTCAGTTGCTAGTTGTGTTTGACTCTTTGCCCCACCATGGGCTGCAGCACACAAGGTTCTCTGTCCTTCACTATACCACCGAGTTTGCTCAAACTCATGTCCGTCGAGTTGGTGATGCCATCCAACCTTCTTGTTCTCTGTTGCCCCTTCTCCTGTCCTCAGTCTTTCCCAGCATCAGGGTCTTTTCCAATGAATGTAAAGCATATCAGTTTAAAACATTAGAATAGTCTCTAAACAGCTATTATTAGTTTCCTCTTTCAAGATGAGTCCTGCTGGTTTTCAGGCCTACAGCAAAGGAACTCAGCCATACATAGACATGCATCCCTTCTCCCCCAAACTGCCCTCCCTTCCAGGCTGCCGGACAACACTGAGCAGAGTTCCCTGGGCTCTACAGTAGGACTTTTTGGTTATCCATGTTAAATACAGCAGTGTGTTAACTGGGTATACCCCAATACAAAATTAAAAGTTAAAAAAATAGATGAATCCTGAAGGCATTCAAGAGGGAAAGACAAAGAAAACCATGGGAAAACTTAAGGCAATGGCTGGTGGTGGGGAGGAGAGTGTTTTGAGATAATAGGTGACGCTAGTGGTAAAGAACCTGCCTGCCAATACAGGAGACACAAGAGTTCTGGTTTGATCCCTGGGTTGGACAGATCCCCTGGAGGAGGGCATGGCAACCTACTTCAGTATTCTTGCCTGGAGAATCCCGCAGACAGAGGAGCCTGGCGGGCTAGAGACATGGGATCACAAAGAGTCGGACGTGACTGCAGTGACTTAGCACAATAAGGTGATGACCTTGAGCTGGGGGAGAGGGCAGGGTCAGTGGGCTAAGGCAGAATAGCACAGTAAAGGAGACATTTGTTCTGCTCTCGCGTCTCTCCACTACTGCCTTGAGATAGAACCCTGTGAACGAGGATCCCAGAAAAATAAGCACACACTGACTGAGCTCCAGTATTTGCTTCCCACTGCTTCTTCTCCAAAACCCCAAAACTGGCAAATCATAATCTAAGGAGTTTTGCATGTGGTCTCTCTCTGGGAAGTAGAGAGATAATCCCTAATCTGTAGATCTGTGTTATATACTGAGGAGCCACTGACTGGCTTTCTGTTGCCCGAGTTTCTTCGTCACAGGGCCTACAGGTTAGAATGAGAAGATATTTCAGACGTGAAACTATTTAAAAGAGGGGAAAAGGCAGATGGGACTATGGATTTCCATTAAGAGCAGACATATTATTTAGGTTGGTGCAAATGTAACTGTGGTTTCAGACTGTGAATTTTAAATCAGTATAACTAAGTTCAAACACATCTTTATTAATCAAAATAGGGACCATTGCAATCAACACATTTTGGTCAATGAGAAATAAGTTTATTTATTCCTGTAGTGTAAAAATCCATGCTTCAGGATTCAATAGACACTTAGAAAGTGTTTTCTGCCTCCTGCTGGTTGTGGAAGTGTTCTCCCTGCAAAAAGTTGTCAAGATGCTTGAAGAAGTGGTAGTCGGTTGGTGGGAGGTCAGGTGAATGTGGTGGATGAGGCAAAACTTTGTAGCCCAATTCATTCAACGTTTGAAGCTGTGTGTCACACAACCAAAAGCTGTTGGTTGTGTGACATGCGGTTGGGTATTGTCATGGAGAAGAACGGGGCCCATTGTGCTGACTACTGCCAGCGGCGGGTGTCGTAGTTTTGGATGCATCTCGTCAATCTGCTGAGCATACTTCTCAGATGTAATGGTTTCACCAGAATTCAGGAAGCTGTAGTGGATCAGATAGGTAGCAGATCACCAAACAGTGACCATGACCTTTGTTTTGGTGCAAGTTTGGCTTTGGAAAGTGCTTTTGGAGCTTCTTCTCGGTACGATCACTGAGTTGGTTGTTGTATGAAATCCACTTTTCATAGCACATCACAGTCTGATCGAGAAATGGTTCATTGTTGCATAGAATAAGAGAAGATGATACTTTGATGTGTTTTTGATTTTCTGTTGGCTCATGAGACACCCACTTACCGAACTTTTTCACCTTTCAATTTGCTTCAAATGTCAAATGACCGTAGAATGGTTGACACTGAGTTCTTTTGCAACTTCTCACATAGTTATTAAGGGGATCAGCTTTGATGATGGCTCTCAATTGTCATTGTCAGCTTCTGATAGCTGGCCATTATACTCCTCATCTTCAAGGTTCTCACCTTCTTTGTAAAACTTCTTGAGACACCACTGCACTGAACAATTTGTTAGCAGTTCCTGGGCCAAAGGCATTGTTGATGTTGGAGTTGTCTTGCTGCTTTACAACCCACTTGAACTTGAATAAGAGCTTAAATTTGCTTTTTGTCTAACATCATTTCCATAGTCTAAAATAAATAGAAAATACACAGCAAGTAATAAGTCATTAGCAAAAAACATAAAGTGAGAAATACACATTAAAATGATGTGTAACATAACCACTTTTATTCAAGAATGTATTCCAATATCAAGTAGCAAAATTCAACAATGTAAAAGTGCAATTACTTTTGCATCAACCTAACAGAAAGAAAAGGCAGAGGAACCAGAGATCAAATTGCCAATATCTGCTGGGTCATTGAAAAAGCAAGAGAGTTCCAGAAAAACATCTATTTCTGCTTTATTGACTATGTCAAAGCCTTTGACTGTGTGGATCACAATAAACTGTGGAAAATTCTGAAAGAGATGGGAATACCAGACCATCTGACCTGTCTCTTGAGAAACCTGTAAGCAGGTCAGGAAACAACAGTTAGAACTGGACATGGTTCATCAGACTGATTCCAAATAGGAGAAGGAGTAAGTCAAGGTTGTATACTGTCACCCTGCTTATTTAACTTATATGCAGAGTACATCATGAGAAATGCTGGGCTGGAGGAAGCACAAGCTGGAATCAAAATTGCTGGGAGAAATATCAATAAGCTCAGATATGCAGATGATATCACCTTTATGGCAGGAAGTGAAGAAGAACTAAAAAGCCTCTTGATGAAAGTGAAAGAGGAGATTGAAATAGTTGGCTTAAAGCTCAACATTCAGAAAACAAAGATGATCTGGCATCCAGTCCCATCACTTAATGGCAAATAGATGGGGAAACAGTGGCAGACTTTGGTTTTTTGGGCTCCAAAATCACTGCAGATGGTGATTGTAGTCATGAAATTAAAAGACACTTACTCCTTGGAAGGAAAGTTATGACCAACCTAGATAGCATATTTAAAAGCAGAGACATTACTTTGCAAACAAAGGTCCATTTAGTCAGGGCTATGGCTTTTCCAGTAGTCATGTATGGATGTGAGAGTTGGACTGTGAAGAAAGCTGAGCACTGAAGAATTGATGCTTTTGAACTGTGGTGTTGGAGAAGACTCTTGAGAGTCCCTTGGACTGCAAGGAGATCCAACCAGTCCATCCTAAAGGAGATCAGTCCTGGGTGTTCATTGGAAGGACTGATGTTGAAGCTGAAACTCCAATCCTTTGGCCACCTCATGCGAAGAGTTGACTCATTGGAAAAGACCCTGATGCTGGGAAGGATTAGGGGCAGGAGGAGAAGGGGACGACAGAGGCTAAGATGGCTGGATGGCATCACTGACGCGATGGACATGGGTTTGGGTAGACTCTGGGAGCTGGTGATGGACAGGGAGGCCTGGCATGCTGCGATTCATGGGGTCGCAAAGAGTCAGACACGACTGAGCGACTGAACTGAACTGAACAGAAAGATGAACTGAGAATCTAAAACTAGCCTAACGCAATGTTCTAGAAGTTATTAGAATGGGATTAGCTTTAAATCTACAAACAAGAGAAAAAAACCAAACATAAATATCAGGCATAATTTTTTTTGAATGATTGAACAAAATATATGAACTAAACACTGAAAACATGAAATTGAAGAATGAAATAATGCACTGGAAATCTAAATTGAGAAAATCTTCTAGAATAGGAGTTGGGAGATTTTTTTTTTATTAGTACAGGGCCAGAGAATAGACTTTAGGTTTTGTGGGTCACAGGTGGCCTTGGTCATATATGGTCATGCCTCACATTATTGTGCTTTGCTTTACAATTTTTACAAAATAAAGGTTTATGGCAACCTTACACTGAGCAAATCTATCAGTGCCACTTTTTTGCAATAGCATTTTTCACTTTGTGCCACATTTTGGTAATTCTCACAACATTTAAACTTTTCCATTATTATTATAATTGTTGTGGTGATCTGGGATCAGTGATCATTGATGTTACTATTGTAACTGTGTTGGGGTGCTCTGAACCACATCCGTATAAAACAGCAAACCTAATTCATGAATGTTACATGTATCCTGACTGCTCCACCAACTGGCCATTCCCCCATCTTTCTCCTCTTCCTTAGGCCTCCCTATTCCCTGAGACACAACAGTATTGAAATTAGGCTGATAAATAACTCTGTAGTGGCCTCTCAGCGTTCAAGTAAAAGGAAGGGTCTCACATCTTTCACCTTAAATCAAAATCTAGAAATGAATAAGGTTAGTGTGGGAGGCAGGCTGAAAGCCAAGATAGGCTGAAATCCAGGCTTCTCGTGCCAAACAATTAGCTAAGTTGTGAACACAAAGGAGAACTTCTCAAAGGAAATTAAAAGTGCAACTCCAGTAAACACAAAGGAATGATAAGAAAGCGAAATAGCCTTAAGGTTGATATGCAGGAAGTTTTAGTAATCTGGATAAAAGATCAAAATGGTCACCATGTTCCTTTAAACCAAAGCCCAATCCAGAGCAAAGTCCTAACTCTCTTCAATTCTATGAAGACTGAGAGAGATGAGGAAGCTATAGAAAAGAAGTTTCAAGGTTTAGGAAAAGAAGCTGTCTCCATAGCAAAAAAGCCAAAGCATAACAAAAAAAAATTAAAAGGTGAAGAAGCAAGAGCTCCTGTAGAAGCTTCGACAAGTTATGCAAAAGATCTAGCTGAAATAATTAACGAAGAAGGGTCTGCACTTAACAACAGAATTTCTGTGTAGGAAAAACAGACTTTTATCGGAAGAGCATGCCATCTAGGACTGTAGGAATTTCATAACTAGAAAGGAGAAGTCAACGCCTGACTTCAAAGCTTCAAAGGACAGGCTGACTCTCTTGTTAGGGGCTAAAGTTGTTGAGTAATATACCATTGTACCTGATGTAGCTGATGATGGTTGCGGTGGTTGTGGCAATTTCTTAAAATAAGGCAAGGATACATTAAGGCAAGACTCTTCAGTGTCAGAAGGATTACAACTCACTGAAGCCTCAGATGGTGGTTAGAATTTTTAGCAATAATGTCCATGACAGGAAAGTGAACAAAAAAATCACGTTATATTCACAAATCAGAATAATTTACAACACTCAATTTGTAGACAAATTTTAACTGTATGATATTAAGTTAAAAAAATGTTCCAGATGATAATATACAGCCTAATACACTTTCTATAAAGTTTATAAAAATCCTAATGTTTAACCATATACTCTTTTAGGAATATGTGTAGTATTCTTGCCTGGAAAATTCTGTGGACAGAGGAGCCTGGCAGGCTACAGTTCATGGGGTCAGAATGAATCAGACATGATTGAGTGACTGAGCACACATGTAGATGTATTAACACCAAGTAAAAAGGAAAACAATGAAATTGGAGTGTGGAATTCAGAATGGGGGCTACCTGTGTTGGGGGAACTAGAAGGATGAGTTGGGGTTGAAATCATGTGGCAAAGTATAGGATAAAGATCAAGACACTCACTTTTGTTTGGGGTGATGTACTTGCAGTTGCAAATTTTGCTATTACAAGCAGCAATTACATAAAACCAGGCCATGTAGGGGCCAATGATGAGTGTGTCATGTATCAATGATTAAGATGAATCTATAACCCAGTTCTTGCACCTGAGGTCCAGTTAAAAAGAGAGTACACATCCTTCCTCCCAATTTTTCCAATAAAAACTAATTTCCTATAAAATTCAGAATAAGTAACTCGGGACTGAAAACTAATTTTCTGTAGGGAAGAATCATCAGTTCATATTTGCTAGGACAAAAGCCAGTTTCTTCCAGGTAATATTTTCACAAATACCTTAGAGTGTCAACACCAGGCCTAATTTTGCTTTTTTGGATATAAATTCAACTTGACTTTTATCACCAAATAAAGCAGATTCATTTTTATTAAATACCCACTGAGATAACTAACCCTGTTATGATCTCCCCAAATAGCCTGCATCTGATATTTCCTTAAGTATCTATATTCATAGCCTTATTATTCAGTTTTACCTTTTGCAGAATTTATTTTATATTTATTATTATTTTTTTCCTTTTGCAGAATTTAAAAAAGCCCTGGAAATATTTCTGACATGACCAAAGTTTCATCAGTATGGCATTTATCATGCTTAGCTTTAAACTATCAATGAACTTCTAGTTGAATTAATATTAGTTTGCATCCAGTAATGGTGTCAACTTTCTAGTTCTGAAAATTCTTCAATTATAAAGCAATAATGGAAATTGTTTCAGATATTTGTTTTGTTGCTATCAGGGACTGGCAGTAGGCTTGCTCAGTTGGAAATTGAAGAAACTTTGTTTCTAATAACCAATTAACATAGACATTTGTTTGTATGTCAAATTAAAGGATGAAAAAAAAAAAAAAAAAACAGCAAGCTTCGCATGTGCTCAAATTAAAAGATTAAAATTATATAAAACTTTATTTTAAAATTAAAGTTTAACTCAATATAAGGAAAAGTTTTATGAAAATATAATCCAAGTACTTGTATATTGTACCAAAATCATGAGGGTGAAAAGTGAATAGAGGGCTAAAGTGGGGTAGCATTCCTTCAGGTGGTGGAACCAGCAAAATCTTTGGCCATAATTGCTTTCTTTCTCCATTTTCTTTTGAGAAGATTATATGGATTCTATAAAATATCAATGATTCTTTAATAGATGAAAAGTGTTTAAGGGTCATGACTATTAGTTTACTAAGAGAACCTGGTCCATGCTGAACAGTGCTAAATATTTCCTAATTCTGAGCACTTCACATATCTTAAAAAATTAATCCCCACATCGATTTTATGAGGCAGAACATTTTAAAAATTACATATCTGATAAGTTACTTGTATCTAAAACATATAAATAACTACTGCAACTCAATAATAAAAAGACAACTCTAAAAACTGGGCAATGGATCTGAGCAGATGGTTCTCTAAAGAATATATCGAGGCTGGTGCACTGGGATGACCCAGAGGGATGGGATGGGGAGGGAGGTGGGAGGCGGGTTCAGGATGGGGAATACATGTAAATCCATGGCTGACTTATGTCAATGTATGGCAAAAACCACTACAATATTGTAAAGTAATTAGCCTCCAACTAATAAAAATAATTGGGGAAAAAAAAGAATATATTCAAATGACAAACTGCTGTTTTCATTTTAGAGATGAGGAAAGAAAGACATGTGAGGGCTAAAGAGATTGCTCATGGCTGACAGTCAGGATCTGAACCTATGAAACTGGATCATAATATCTACAAGGGGACTTTTTTTTTAATTAAAGATTTTTTTTAATGTGAACCATTTTAAAGGTCTGTATTGAATTTGTTACAATATTGCTTCTGTTTTATATTTTTTGGCCATGAGGGAGGTAGGTTCTTAGCTCCCTCACCGGGGGTTGAACCTGCACCCCCTGCCCTTGAAGGTGAAATCTTAACTACTGGCCACCAGGGAAGTTCTGGTGACTTACTTTTTGAAGCTATCTCCTTTATGGCACTGAATTCATTTTCAGAATTTAGGATGTACTTCTCTGGAATAATCTAAATATTAATGCTTTAACAAACTGCATTATTTTGGATAGAAGGCAACACTGTGTTTAAATCAGGATTTTTTTTTTTTTTTTTAACAGACATGGCAACGAATTGGTTTAGAGGCATTTTATTCTTAAAATTCCATTTTTCTGGCCTGTGGTGGCACTGAGATCTCTTTCCCTGCCTGACGATTTACCTTTGTACCTGTGCAGAGCTGTTAAAGCTCATGCTTCAGAAATACAATCCAACAATGAGTAGAAAGGATATTGTTCTCTTAAGGATAATTCTGAGTCACCAACTCCCTAGATCAGAGATGCCAAGACAAAGAGAATTTACTGTTTTTTTTTTTTTTTTTTTAGTGAACATGAAACAAGTTCAGAACCAATTTTTCAATCGTAAAGGGATAGTAAAGAGATGGCATTACCGACTCAATGGACATGAGTTTGAACAACGTCCAGGATATAGTGGGGGACAGGGGAGCCTGGTATGCTGCAGTCCCCTCACAAAGAGTTGGACACAACTGAGCAACTGAACAACAAAAAGTAAACGGAGAGAATAAAAAGAATGTGTTTGGGTAATAACTTCAGTTCTTTTATTTTCTCTTCCTTTTCTTTCCTTCCTCTCTCTGGTTTAGAGACATACAGGGCTTTCCTGATAGTTCAGTTGGTAAAGAATCCACCTGCAATACAGGAGACCCTGGTTCCATCCCTGGGTTGGGAAGATCCCCTGGAGAAGGGAAAGGCTACCCACTCCAGTATTCTGGCCTGGAGAATTCCATGGACTGTATTGGCCATGGGGTTGCAAATAGTTGGACGGGACTTTCACTTTCAGGAGACTACTATTTTGATCCATCAACACATAAGTATTGCAGTTGAGTAACGGTAAAATGTATGGAGTAAATCTTTCATCAGGAGACCAGTTGACTATGAATGATTTAGCCTGAATTTTAAATTACTTTCTACATATTGGTAAGCACAAAAATATATGCTGTTATTTTAGCTACAAGTAGAGAGGGCTTCATCTCTATAATTGAGATAATAAAGTAGGTTCAGGAGATTTTTTTTCACTGGCTTAGAATAGTGTCAATATGAACATTAACAATTGTCTTGGTCAAAATTACGATAAAAGATAGTATTTATTGTTGGCACCAAAATGGGACTGGATAAGCTTATGCAATTGTGCACTTCATGTTATTCTCTTTTTATATGCTCTTAATTAGGAAGCAGCTGGCAGCTGAACACCTGAGTGGCAGCAAGGCAGCAGGATGGAATAATAGCTCTTCATATTGTTTAATGGGCTGTACTGAAACAACTTTTTCAGATCATGAAACCTTTTGATTATTACCAAATAATTAGTGCTGCAAAGCATCATTAAGTTAAGTTATCTTTTTCATTCCACCTGCATTAAAGAGGATAGCAGGGGAAAACTCAGTAGCTGGGCTTCTTTTCTGGTATCATAATGGTTATCAGTTTATATTAACAGTTTCTCTAAAACCATGATGATTATGCTGCTATCGTGAAGCAGTTTATACTCACGATCAAGTACCCCAGAGTTTGCTATCACATCACATCTTTTAAAAAAGTAGATAGAAACTTCTATTATTTCCTTCCCATTAAGCTCTACCTGCCTTTTGATCATTAGTGCACTTGTACCTTTCTTTAGTGGCATACAGTATTACAAAAGAAGGAACTGTTGGACTTGTAAAAAGGACTCTTGAAGTTGCTGTAAGATGCTATTTAGTAAGAATCTATCGAACTGTATTCTAAGAGCCCCAGAGTAAATCAAACCATTAAGTGTATACAGTGAACTGGACCATGGCAAATTGGTCAGTATGGTTTACTAGTTACCAAGATTATTGATTCTTCTAGATAAGAACTAGAGTCTTTTTAACTAGTGTGTCTCTTAACAGAGGAGAGATGGAGTGACTAATGTCAGCCAGGTTGGTGGTTCTGCTTACAGAGTTGAAATCTCATTGTTCTTCAGTTACTAAGTCATCTCCTACTCTTTGTGACCCCATGGACTGCAGCATGCCAGCCTTGCCTGTCTTTCACTATCTCCTCGAGTTTGCTCAAATTCATGTCCATGAAGTCAGGGATGCTAACTAGTTTCATTAAATAGGCCCAGGAATGAAATAAACATAGACTCAAGCTTCAAGCACTTGATAATTCAGGGGGGGACCATAATATATGTATATATGCAAATGTGTATGTATCAATGGATGTGATTTGACACATTAACTCAACACATATTTCTTGAGTGTTTATCATGTGCCAAATAATATTCTAAATCTAGGCAAAATGGTATTTAATAGAGAGAGATGAAATTCTGAGTTTTTGTGATGCTTGCTCTCAAATAATCTATTTGAAGCATAAGATAAAATTAAGTATTTACCTATATGATTATATATTTGTTAATATATTATTTATTTACCAAGCAATTTTTAATCTACCTCCTTTTGTCAGTAAGTTTTACTTGTTAAGTTGAAGTTATGGCATTTTCACCTTTAACCAAAGCAAATGTATAATAGAGTTCTAAACTTTTATTGTCTGTAAAGCAAATGGGTTTATAAACCATTTTATTTGTAGCCAGTCTCTTGTCCCTCATCAGCTATACCTTTGTGAGGCATACGATAGCTCTTTTCTCTGCCCAAAATTTGGTCATGCTTTATATCTTCTAGGAATTCTCGAAAATTTATAAGACAAATTTCAAGTTAGCATTGAATGTAAGAAATCTTTCATTGTCAGACAGACTGCTATTTTTGCATCGTATTATGAAAGCAGAAATACCCAAGGTGGGATATCAAATGGTCACAAAATTAAGTGTAAGAGCAAAAATAGATGAAACCAATATGTAGAGGGAGAGAGCAAGGAAAATTACATGTCTCCATCTTATTACAGGTAGTGGGAGGAAAAAAGTGCATCTCCTCCAAGAATTTGAACCACAGCCAGAGTTGTGTTCTGAATTCACACCATCAGCAAGGTCCAAATACTCATGAAGAAGTTTTAATTTAAATTGATCTTAGTTTATCCAACAACAGTGGAAGGACACTGCAGATTAAGTAGTGCAAATTGATTTAACAAATGTTAAAATGTTTTAAAAATATACCTTATATTCAATAAAATATGATCCAAGTTTTACTGCATACAACTGCATTTATTGTCCCCGATATTGAGTTATTAAAGACTTTCTTTTTAGATCAGGAAGTCAAGATCATGTAGTAGTTTCATTCACAAACTCCTTTCATCAAGACATGCTTAAAATAAGCCACAATATTTTGAAATTAAAGCTCAAACCTAAAGGTCCTCTATGAAATAGTTACTTTTCTGCAGTGCATACCTGTTCCTTTGTCTTAAAAGGATTATATGCTGAATTGGTTACTTTTCTCTTGGGCCTGCTTCAGGTTCTAGGTGTCCTCAAAGTTAACAAGTATTTCTTAATTTTTTTTTTTTTTTGGTCACAATCCACTTAGTGCCCCTTAAGTGTTCAGTACAGAATACTCAGTGAACACACAACATATTAAAATAAATTATATCTGTGCTTTGCAATGTTTTGGTTTATAGTACACCTCTCAAAAAAAAACATTATTAGAGTAACTTGATAAAAACTCAAATTCAAAGTTTTTTGTCTAGGGGAACTTTTGAGTTTGTAAAGTTTAGTATATACTTCTTTTACTTCCTGGGAACAAATCCTCACATGGCAAATAGTCAAATAGCATTACATTAGTTTTACTGAAACAAACTGTGATGAAGTCACTATTATTCTGAAACGTATGCTTTTGTTTTTCTCTTCAAGATAATATCTTTTCTATCAGGGCCTAATTGTAGCAGATGCATTCCTTTGGAACAATTTCAATACATCTAAAGAACTCTTTACATCAAGAGCGAATCACATAAAAATTACCTTTCTCTAGAGAATCTCTTGGGACTGAAGCAGTTTTTTTATGTTGCACAGAATCTTAATATTCAAAGTAATTATATAACTTCATATACTTTGGAACCTTATATGAGTTAACTCAGTATTTCGAAATTATAAAAGCCTAAATTTACAGTCAAAGAGGTGCATCCAATGTAGAGACTGTGTTTATATAAAATTTTAAAAAGTGGTTCTTAACTTATTTTTTCAGTAAAATTCAAAATTGCATGCACAATTAAGCTAATAAGAATCTTGAGACAGTTTTTATTTTTAACATTTGGCTAAAAGACTTTCAATTTTCTTTCAACTCACATACTGGTTATCTAACTTAAATAGCTAAACTAGTTATCTAATTTAAACAGGGCATCTCTTAAATGTTCTTTTGCACTTATGAGTACAGGACAAAGGCAAATGTTAGTTGCTTTTCTTTGTTTGCCTTTGGTTTCAACTGAGTCATTCTTTTTAAATTCACTGTTTCTTTTTCTGGTTTTCCTACAGTGAACTGTACTTTTCCTTGTCATGATGGAATTCTCAATTGTTCCACTTTTAATTTGTCACAGCAAGGAGCATTGATCATTCAACATGGCTGCCCTTGGCCTCTTCTGTAAAAGACTTCTTTCCTTTAGTTAAAGGACTTAGTTTTTCTGATATTTAAATTCATGACTTCACCTTCCTTTTGATTGTCACTTCATTGACATTTGTGAAATACTTTTCCCTTTATATGCAGAAAAGGAGAGACCAGGATACATGTACAATTTTGGCTACACAGTTTAAGAGCTTTGGGATATTTGGAAAGGATTCAGAGAAGGCACATAAATTTGATTAAAAGTAATAAAATAAAATCTTTGGCAAATGATTAAAAGGCAATGCTGATGGCTTTTTTTTTTTTTTTAAAGGGTAGTCAACAAAGTTTAATGTGCATTGGGATGACATCCTACTTGGGATTCATTCTTATCTCATTCAAAGGTACCAAATGGAAAAGTTTAGTCAAAAAATGTAAGTGTGAGCATTTCTCTATTGATTTCCTTCTCTCACAATAACCCTTCTGTCTTAGACTCATTCAGTCAACAAATTGGTTTGAAAACATGATGTGAATGAATTTGTGTGAACCCATTCTAATCAGAATCAACTACAGTAAAAAACAAACACTGCCTTATCACATAACTCTGCTTTAGACTGGGACACTTTCCAATTCCTAAGTCTTGTGTTTGCAGTTCTTTGCACTAATTTATCTTACTTTTACCTCCACTTTCAATGGAAGTTAGTCCTTAAAAATAAAGTCTTTTCTTTGGACCTTAGGAACACACTAATTTGGCTTCTAGTGAAAACTGCTGCCGGTATGGTAAATTCGTCCATGAAAGTGAGCAAGTGGCTCATGGCTTGACTTTACTCTTCCCTAAAGTCTTCAACCCTTTAAAGTCCTTTCCTGTGTAATCAGTTATCTTGGATTATCTTTCTTCCCTGTCTCTCTTTACCTCTCTGCTGTTTTTTAGTACACTGTATTTTATTTTCCATAAATCTGCTTCATACCTAGGACTTATCCACAATATTTTCCTACAACATTCCTTACAGTCCAAAAATATAACTTACTCTCTTTGCTGTGGAAAAATCTTGTAACTTCATGCTATACAAATTAAAGACACTTGAATCTCGTTGGTGGTGTTAATATAAAAAATGGACTACAAAATAGAAAATAATTTATAAATAGTTGAAGTGAAAGTCCCTCAGTCATGTCAAACTCTTTGCAACCCCATGGACTGTAGACGGCCAGGCTCCTCTGTCCATGGGGATTCTCCAGGCAAGAATACTAGAGTGGGTTGCCATGCCCTCCTCCAGGGGATCTTCCTGACCCAGGGATTGAAACCAGGTCTCCCACATTGCAGGCAGATTCTTTACCCTCTGAGCCACCAGGGAATCCCTATAAATAGGTAAATACAGTGTAAGTAGTAGTGAATATAGATAATATAACATGGATTAGTAACTAAAAAGAATGAACACTATGTGCCTATCCTAAATCTGAAGTGTTTCTGCTAAGTGCTACTGATGAGACCATGTGGAAAAGCAAAACTGAAGATTATTGAGTACTAATCTTCCTGAGAGAAATAGAATGTTTGTCTTCTCTCCTCCAACCAGAAAAGAAGACAAATGCTCCAAGAGAATCCCACAGAAGACCCTTTTGTCAGAGAGGTAAAAACTGTGTTTTCCCAAGATACAGAAGCCCACAGCGAATTGAGGGGCTATTGAAGGATTTGCATTTCACTACCTAAAATTTCTGTGGACAAAAACATCGGGTCAGGTGCATTGAGACAGAACTTCAAAAACAAAACAAAAAAACAGGCATAGTCATAGAGCTTCCTCTAATGGTTCTTTCTATATCTAGGCAGAGAGATGACTCATGATTATAGCTCTGCCAATGAAGACAGATTCATTTTCCTTTCCTCTGTTTCAAATTAGTAAGGATTGGGTCCTGTCAAACTCCCCCACTCCCCCATAAATTCATCTGGTGTTTTCTTTAGGAAATATTTGGATTTTGAAGTAAGACTCATCTTGGTGGTAAGTAATTCAGTTCATGCCAGCTTATACTACAAACTTGGAGAAGCATGGCGGCTTCTTAGAGAAGAATGAAGAAACAAAGAAAAATGAGTGAGTGTGTAAATATCTTTTATATCAGTAGAAGGGTTTTTGTTTTTCCTGGAGATTCAAGAGTTTCTGAATATATACTCTAAGTAATAGTCACAAACTATTTTAACTCTATTTTCAAATTCAATACAAAATTAAATGTTGTAGAGGGTGTGGAGAAAGGGGAATCTTCCTACACTACTGGTGGGAATGCAAATTGGTACAATGATTATGGAGAACAGTATGAAGGTGTCTTAAAAAACTGAAAAAAAAAAAAAAGACAAACAAAACTACCATATGACTCAACAATCCCGCTGCTGGGCATACACCCAGAGAAAACCGTAAATCAAAAGACACACACACCCCAGTGTTCATTGCTGCACTATTTACAATAGTGAAGACATGGAGACAACCTAAGTGTCCATCAGCAGAGGTATGGATAAAGAAGATGTGGTACATATACAATGGAATATTATTTAGCTGTAAAAAAGAATGAAACAATGCCTTTTGCAGCAACATGGATAGACTTAGTGAGACACACCAAGTAAAGTAAGTCGCACAGAAAAAGATAAACACCATGTATTACTAACATGTGGAATCTCAAAAAATGGTACAAATGAACTTATTTACAAAACAGAAAGAGCCACAGATATAGAAAACAAACCTATGGCTACCAGGGGGTAAGGAGGGAGGGATAAACTGGAAGATTGGGATTGACATGTACACACTAGTATATACAAAATAGATAACTAGTAAGGACCTACTATATAGCATGGTGAACTCTACTCAATACTCTGCAATGACATATGGGAAAACAATTTTTTAAAAGTGGATATATATACACACATGTATAACGATTAACTTTGCCATACACCTGGAACAAACACAATACTGTAAATCAACTATATTCCAATAAAAAAGAATAAAAAATTACTTTCCATGAAAGTCTTACATGCAAAAGGAATAATCTGAGTTGAGTAAAGAATTCAGAGAGATGAAAAACCCAGGTGCTGAATAAAAAATGATGAATAGATTTGACCCAGAAGAAAAGTAACTGGTGAAAGGTTAAAAACAAGCCACACAATTCTCCCAGAATACAGAGGGGGAAAAATGAGTCTTAAGGCTAGAAGATAATAATAAAACAGGTTTTGACCCTGTAGATTATAAGCTTCCTAAGAGATAATTATACAATTGGAATCACAAAGGTATGATTCATGAAAAACTGAAAAGCTGGAATTCATTAGAATCAAAATTTTCTGCTCTGTGAAAGAATCTATCAAAAGAATGAGAAGATAATCTCCAGACTGGGAGAAAATATTTGCAAAAGACACATGTGATAAAGGACTGTTCTCCAAAATATAAAAAGAACTCTTAAAACTCAAGAGTAAGAAAATGAGCAACCTGATTCAAAACTGGACAAAAGACCTGAACAGACATCTTGTCAAAGAAGATATGCAGATGGAAGATAAGTTTATGGAAAGATGTTCAGCATCATATGTCACAAAAAAAGAAATAAAGTGAAGTTGCTCAGTTGTGTCTGACTCTTTGTGACCCCATGGGCTGTAACCTGCCAATCTCCTCCATCCATGGGATTTTCCAGGCAAGAATACTGGAGTGGGTTGCCATTTCCTCCTTCAGGGATCTTCCTGACCTGGGGATCAAATCCAGGTCTCCCGCATTGCAGGCAGACTCTTTACCATCTGAGCCAGCACGGAAGCAGATGAGGGAGTTGCAGGTTTAAACAACAGTAAGATACCACTACACATCTATTGAAATGGCCAACATAAAAAACTCTGTCCACTTCAAATGCTGGAGAAAATGTGGCACAATAAGATTCATTGTTGGTGGGAATACAAATCAGTATAGCCTCTTTGGAAGGCTGTTTCTTACAAAACTAAACATATTCTTACCATATGATTGCTTTTTGGTATTTATCCAAATGACTTGAAAATTTATGCCCATATGAAAAGGATATTTGCCCATGTGCAAGGATATTTATAGTCGCTTTATTCATAATTGTCAAAACTTGGAAGCAATCAAGATGTCCTTCAGTAAGTGGATGGATAAATAGATGGTGGCATATTCAGACAACGGAATATTAGTCAGTACTGAGTAACCAAGTCAGGAAAAGACAAAGAGGAACCTTGAATTCATATTACTAAGTGAAAAAGACCCAGCCTGAAAAGGTTACATACTGCATGATTCTGATCATATGACATCCTGGAAAATGCAACGTAGAGACAGAAAAAGAGATCAGCAGTTTTCGGGGTTAGGGAGGAGGGAGGAATGAATAGGCAGAAAGTGAAGAATTTTTAGGGCAGGGGAGCCATTCTGTAGGATCCTATAGTGGTGGAATGTGTCACTATACATTTTGTCCAAACTCAGCATGTACAACACCAAGAGTGAACCCTGCTGTTATCCATGGGCTTTGGGTGATCATGACATGTCAGTGTAGGTTCACCCACTGTAATAAATGTTGATGCGGGGGAGGTTGTGTTTGTGATGGGACAGGGGTATGAGCGAATTCTCTGTTCTTTCTGCTCTATTTTGCTATGAGTCTAAAACTGCTCCAAAGTCTATTAATTTAAAAATAGAGAAGAAACCAGTCCTAAGCTAAAAGTTCCAGTGGAATTTACTGCGACGATAAGAATGGCAGTTGTGTAAGTAGACTAGCTGTATTCATCACTACTCTGTCAATATCGGGGTTTTCCTTAGTGGCTCGGATGGTAAAGAATCTGCCTACAATGTAGGAGACCCGGGCTTGATCCCTAGGTCAGGAAGATCCCCTGGGGAAGGGAATGGTAACCAACTCCAGCATTGCTGCCTCTAGAATTCCATGGACAGAGGAGCCTGGCTACAGTCCATGGGGTTGCAAAGAGTCAGACATGACTAACTGACAATATCAGCAGCAAACTCCTAAAGAACAACCAAAAAATAGCCTAGTTTTCTCAATCTGAGTGCATGATCAGCAGAACTGACCACCTAGATGAGGTACATCCTTGAGAGAGGTAGGGGTATCAGCGGGGGACAATGACGGTGATTTCTGGATGGCTGGAATGGTAAGAGAGGGCCATTTAATTTGAATATTTAAATGAATATATTTGTATATCTTAACTGTGATCTTGATGCAGGACAATCAATGGTGGTGGGAGGGCATTGGTGATTAGGCACCCTGGAATCATCTCCTTGCTTTTACAGATACAGTTAACTAGTGCAGAATTTTCTAGCCACATGAACAAGGCAATGAGAGATTTGTCTGAATCAAGGGTTGAGAATAATACAGTCTTTGACTGTGGTCCACAGGGCCCTCAGCATGCAGTCTCTTGAACTTCAAGCACTGATGACTCAGACTCAGCATCACTTTGAACTTATACACAAACATCTGTTCCCCAAGGTTCCCCTGTAGTCCCTGAAGGATGAGTTTTCTGGGCAATATGTATACTCTACTTGAAAACCAACTCTCTTTGCCTTTTGCCCGCCAAATAAAGAAATCTCCCCTTTTCTCAATTCAGAAGTCTTCCCTTAATTTTTATCATGGGATTGTGGCACTTCTTTTGGGAGGAAATTTCACCTGGCTGCATAGCCACCTGTCTTTACCCATCAGAGACTGCTCCAGCATTTGTAAGAAAAAACAGAATCACATAACTATGAAGGTGGGTATCATAACAAATTTCTAGTTTCCAAACACAATCAGGCCCTGAATATGGCTTAGTAGTATTTTCATCAGTTTCCTTCTGACATTCCTTATTGCAGGCCCAAAACTTCATCAATCCATTTAATTCCCATCCCCTGCCAATGCCACAGGAAACATGGGTTTGGTTCTTGGGTTGGGAAGACTCCCTGGAGAAAAAAACAGCAACCCACTCCAATATTCTTGCCTGGGAAATCTCATGGACAGAGGGTTACAGTCCATGGGGTTGCAAAAGAAGTGGACACAACTTAGTGACTAAACAATTCCTCTGCCTACTTTGGCAAAGCTTACTTACTCCTAGAAAGCTCTCTGCTTTATCTCTTTTTTCAAGCAAACTTTTTGACCTCTACAAGTGGAATTGAGCACTTCTAGCCCTAAGGACTGGAGAAGGCAATGGCACCCCACTCCAGTACTCTTGCCTGGAAAATCCCATGGATGGAGGAGCCTGGTAGGCTGTGACGAGTCAGACACGACTGAGCGACTTCACTTTCACTTTTCACTTTTATGCATTGGAGAAGGACATGGCAACCCACTCCAGTGTTCTTGCCTGGAGAATCCCAGGGATGGGGTCGCACAGAGTCGGACAGGACTGAAGTGACTTAGCAGCAGCAGCAGCAGCCCTAAGGACATAGCATGTTTTTAATACCTTTGCTATAGCATCATCACTGATATAATTGTTTTCCACACGCCTACTCACTCCCTAAAGCTAGTAATAGAGAGGGGCACTGACTAGTTTTTATTCAGCTTTGCATCCCTAAGGGTAATCACTATAGTGCTGGGCACATGACGAGCTGGAATGGGCAGATGGCACTTCTGTTTGCCCAGAAAATTTTATTTGGGAAGTCGCATTTGTTCCATTTCCTATTGTTTCTCTGGGTTATTATTAGAGAACTGTAGTTTCTCCTTCTCTCCCTTTAGACATAGTCCAGATTTGGTTAGTCATGTCCTATGTTGAGATTGATAAACAATTACTGGGAGAGGGGAGAAATCTTCCCGTTTGCTGGAGTTGCTAAGTTGGGAGGGTGTCATTCTGGAACTGCCAGGGACCGTCTTCTCTGACTGTGTCAAGTATGACTACTGAAAGAGAAAAATGAAGATATTCCCAGAAACACCTGGGGTTAACAAGAAGCTCCGAACACCCTCCCCCGCTCCCAAACAGGGATCAAAACTGACCTTAGAAATGGGTATTTCTAGTCATTTCCCTATTATGAGGGCTCACAAGGGCAGGAACGGCCATGGAGCTCGGAAAAATACTCCTGTATCTCATGCATACTTCATAAAGGAGAGGGTAAAGGTGAACTTCAGACTGTCCTTTCACTAGGAGTGGGTCTACCTTCTCCCCTAGGAGGGTCTAGAGTGGATCCTTGGAAGGACTTGCACTCCAATTGATGGTCAGCAGCTACTCCAGACCTCTTCTCCTGCTGGGGACAACTAGAAAATCAACTAAAATTTCACAAACACTGGAATCAAAAAAAGGAACTGAAAAATTATTGGGCCAAGATTCAAACGAAGATGGATACTGAAAGAAGAAAATTTAGAATTTAAAGATAATGACTAATGATTACTTGTGGCATTATAAGAAAAAATTAAATCCCACTACTTACAACTAAATTGGAATTTTGGGGATGATATAACTCTGGACACGTGTGTTACCCTATCACAATGCCATATATGCCCATATTTCAGGGCCTCAGATGATGTACAGACCTCATTCTCTTTCTCTTTCAGCTCTGTTTAGTGAATCAGTATCTATAGAGTTCAGTACCCACTATGTTCTTTGTTCATCACCTCATGAGTGTGCAAAATTGACAAAAATCCCCTTCTGTATGGAGCTTTCATTCCAGTTGGGAAATTGAGACAGTAACAAATAAATATAATAAGTAAGTTAAATTTTATAGCTTATGAGATGGCAGGAAGTGGTACCAAAAGATAGAACAGGGCAAGGGGACTGTGAGTACATGTTGTCCTTTTAGACAGGATGGTAGAGGATACTTCTTTGAGCAGGTGACATCTGAGCAAAGACCTGAAGAAGGTGAAGGAATTGGCGGTCAGGATAGCTAAAAAGGTCATTTCAGAGAACAGCCAGCATAATGGCTCTAACACAGTGGGTGCCTCATGTCTTCTTTGTAGAATAGACAGTAGTAGAAATTCAATTAGAAGGTAATAGAGATTCAGATGTCCTTGTAGGTCCTTGTTGGCCATTGTTAGGACCTTGGATTTTCCTTTCAATGAGTAGGTTACAAGATATAACCTTTGCCTTAAAAGGATCATCTTGGTTGCTGTTGAGAACAGGTTGTAGAGAAGTCAGAGCTGGAAGCAGCAAGACCATTTTAAAGATTATTGGGGAGAAATGAAGCTAAATGATGATGGTGTTTCTGGCCATGAATGAAGTTGATGACAAGAGATACTTATTCCACATAGGGTTTGAACCTCATCAGGATTTTATGAATGATTGGATAGTATATGAAGAATCAAGGATGACCCTAAGAATTTTAGCTTGAGTAACTGGAAAGAGAGAGTTTCTATCAAGTAAGATAGGGAAGATTATAAATGAAATACTTTGGGAAAGGGAGCCACAACTAGTAGTTCTGTTTTGGACATCTTAATTTGGATATGGTTATACCATATCCTAGCAGATGCTGAGTAGGCAGTTGGATATACAAATCTACAATACAGGACTGAAAACTTGGCAGGAGATTAGAAAAAATTAGATTCATTATCATATAAAGGGGATGAAATCAAAGAGACTAGATGAAGCCACCAAGAGATCGCATATTGTTAAAGAAGAACAAAAGATAAAAGACTGAGCCCCAGGCCACTCCAAAGTTAGGATGCTAGGGAGATGAGTAAGCGTCCTTGGAAGAGACTGAGGACTAATGACCTGTAAGGTCAGATGAAGGAGTGGGTGTAAGGCTGAGGGAAGAAAGTGTATCAGTGAAGAGGGTGTGGGCACCATTGTTAAAATCTGCTCATAGTTGAGGTCATTGGTCGCCTTGACTGAGACACTGTTTGGAAGCGGGGGAAGAGAAACCTGACTGGGCACTGCTGGGAGAGAGAATGGGAAGAAATCAAGTAAAGAGCTAAGTTAGAATCCTTAAAGGGCTTTTGTAGGGAAGAGGAGCTGACAAATGGAGTGGTAACTGGTGGGGAAAACGAGGTCAGAGGAGGTTGTGTTTGACACAGAAACATATTCCACATGACTTTTACTTAACATGACCTTTATAAAAGCCAAAGATTTATCACTAAAATATAACTTTTCAAAGGTGAATTTCCAAAGGTCAGTGCAAAATTCCATTGAGCGTGTGTTAGCTTGGTTAAAATGTTTTCTTTTGCCACATTACATTAAAAAAATACAACTAATACATTGATTACAAGACACCTGTTGCTATATTTTGTTTTTTGATAATAAAAAAAAGAGAATACTCAAAATGCATGTTTTTCATGAGTTCGTTGCAATATACTGATCTTTACCTGGTGATTTTAATTGAATATGTGGAACAATTTGAGTGATTCAAGAATATGGATTTATAAAAGAATCCATATATATATATAAAACCCCAAACATGGATTTATTACATTTTGCTCTGCAAAAATGTAAATTTTATCAATGTATTTACAATGCATTGTACTAAATGATCTTTTTCTTCATTGTACTTTCCACAAAATTGAATATATATATGATATTAAACACATATGCTTATTTTATATATGTGATGCTTAGTACATACAAAAGGCAAGTTGTAGAAGATACTACAGTCTTCTAATACTTCAAGTTAAATTCTAACTCTTAGGGATGAACTTCTTTGGTATTTATGTTTATATTGTTGTTCTTGTTCAGTATCTCAGTCGTGTCTGACTCGTTGCAACCCCATGGACCACAGCACGCCAGGCTTCCCTGTCTATCACCAACTCCAGAAGCTTGCTCAAACTCATGTCCATTAAGTCGGTGATGCCATCCAACCATCTCATCTGTCTTCCCTTCTCCTCCTGCCTTCAGTCTTTCCCAGCATCAGGGTCTTTTCCAAAGAGTCAGTTCTTCACATCAGGTGGCCAAAGTATTGGAGTTTCAGCTTCAGCATCAGTCCTTCCAATGAATATTCAGGACTGATTTCCTTTAGGATTGACTGGTTTGATATCCTTGCAGTCAACAGGACTCTCAGGAGTCTTCTCCAACACCACAGTTCAAAAGCATCAACTCATATTAATTCTTTGCATTCATTGCTTTGCATTTTTTCATGCATATATTTTCCTAGACTAGAAACTTTTTGAGAGGAGGAACTTTTGTACTGCTATTTCTTTTTCATATTTGCATCACATCAAATTTTGTACCATATGTATTCAACACATATTTGTAAAATTTTGGAATAAACATTCTAAAATATTATGACTGCTATCTCTTAAAGCAAAGAATAAAAATCAGAGGAAAACTGACTTTAGTTTTAAAATATACAAAATCCAAACTGTCTTTCTTGATATTTAGTGTATCAAACATTACAGAACAGCTAAGATAATGCAACAGCTCAATCTTTATCAGTTGCATTTCTCTCTCTTATAATTAAATCATTGCAATGCCTGACAATTTTTCAAAGTATTTTTAATCTTTTTTGCCATATCTTTTATCATGAGACAGAAAGCACTTTATCCCTTCTCACAGTTACCTTCAGAGTCTTTGTTCATTGAGATAAGACAGAAGGACATCTTTACACAGGGAAGTCAAAGGAAATATTTGGAAAAAGGGAAATGTATAACCATTCCATGTTAGGATGCCCAGATGAAATTTCACTGTAATGTACTTTTAATGTTTATTTTTAATTTTAATGCTTTAGTATTAGCCCCAAACCGGCATTGAACTCTTAAATTTACTGAGTTTACTCTCATTATAGCTATTCCTTTCCCACTATTTCTCATTCCTTCTCATTGCCTTTTGGTGCCAAATTTTTAAAGTTTTGTTTTCTGACATCAGATCTTCTGATTCCTAAGTGTTCCCCTCCCCTATGTATTAATAGAGTCCTTTGACAGTCCTATGCTGTTGATGACAGCTTTGTGAATAAACAATTCACATATATCTGTAGTTGGAGCAATAACACCTGAAGTAAATTACTTGTAAAGACCTAGAACTTTTAGGACTCTGGCAGATTAAGATGGTTTTGTTTGGAAAACAGTATAATCTGAATTGGAAAGAGTCTATCAAAAAGTACCTTTTGTTGACATTTTTGTGTTTCCCAATCTCTCAGTGGGTAAAGAATTGCCGTGCCTCCAATGCAGGAGATACAGGAGATGTGGGTTTGATCCCTGGGTTGGGAAGATCCCCTGGAGGAGGAAATGACAACCCACTCCAGTATTCTTGCCTGGGAAATGCCCCAGCGGGCTGCAGCCCATGGGGTTGCAGAGTCAGACATGGTTGAGCCGCTGATCACAGCATAGCACAGCTCAACAGCCTATCCAGATAAGAAGACCACTTCTCCTTACAACAGGGAATACAAGCCATGTGTGTATTTCTAACAGGTAACCAAGGGAGCTGACAGCGAACCACTGGACCCCAAGTGTGTTCAGTGATGGATTTTATAGTAGGCACTCAGGGAATCCTGTTGCCTAGCTGACTCATTGTGCTTCTTTGTAACTGATTCTGTTTCTTTTTCTTCATCATGCTTTCTCTTTTGTTCACTGAGTCTGAAAATCTCATAACTGTTTATCTAATGGAATGGATACCTGAAGAGACTTTGTTTTCAAGTGTTATAAAATGTCACAGTTTTCCAGGCATACAGAGGTTTAATAATTGGCTGTGTAATGTTGCTGAGAGCTTTCTCCTGTTTCACTAACATCGGCAGGTTTTCACACCTTCCCTTCCTTCTTCACCTGAATTAAGATAGTTTCATTCTGAGAATGGAAGAGAAACACCACAGTCTTATTTGACAGTACAATTTAGCCATAAGCTAACACTCACCAGGAGCATCCACTGAAAATACCACAGCTGCCCTCCCCTGCCCACCCCACCCCTGACTCCCACTGCTGGTATCTGAAATAAAGCAATCTTTCCCTTCCACCAATCTGGCCTCTTCATTGGCTTTTGTGTGGCACGCAGCTGGACTCCACATCTTTTGGTAACAGTTATTTGCCTGTTCCTCCACTCGAGTCAAAATTAGAGCTTATACATTGCTTGTCCAGCCTCAAGCACCACACCTGGATATCATGAAGTCTCTTCAATGTTTAATGAATAGATGGTTCTTGTCAGTATTTCTGCTTTAGTGTTATTTCATAAAATACTACTCCCTTTGATCTGTATAGCATATAATTCAGAACTCCTTTTTTGTCTTAAGAACTTGAAGTGAACAATGAATGCAGAATTATTAAAAAAGAAAAGGTGATGAATGATAATTGGACAATTCCATGACTGTGGATTATACTGTACATCCTATATAGAAGAGTGTGCTCCTCACAAGTCACATAAGGGGCATCGGTTCTTCCTAGTGTTTAGAAACCTTGAAAGTCCCACAAGTCTTCTTATAGGCCAGATGAAATCTTCTTAATGAAGTTTAATTCTGTTTCTTGGTTCATTCCTCAAGGGTAATTGATAGTAGCTTAGTCTCATCAATCAATTAACAAATCAGCAAGTACTGTTTATTGAGTTCTAACTACACAGTCACCACTATAATTACAAAGTTGGGAAACCTAAGATGTATAAGACATCATGATTTTCCCTTTGCAGTTTCAATTATCTTATGAGATGCTCCCTGGAAAAACCATTCATTCATTAATCCAAAATATTTATTGAGAATCTGATTTATTTCAGGGACTGGCATAAAAGGACTAGAGTTACAGGAAGAAGACCTGATCTCTGCAAGAAATGCAGAAATAGAGTCTATTCTCCCCACCAAATGTACTTTTCCTATTATGAATACTTGAGCCAAAATGTCATAAGTTTTGTTTGAATCATGAATGTTGCCCATATTCTGTAGCTATAGTAGAGGTTGTGGGCATTAGGGTAGCATCGATTGTTGCGGGTATCAGTTATGTGTTGCCGTGATAATGTTATATAACAAACTCAGACAATAAAGAATCTGGCTGCAATGCTGGACACTTGAGTTCAATCCCTGGGTCAGGAAGATCACCTGGAGAAGGAAATGGCAAGCCACTCTAGTATTCCTGCCTGGAGAATCCCATGAACAGAGAAGCCTGGTGGGCTACAGTCACAAAGAGTCAGACTACGGCTGAGTGACTGAGCACACACCCCAAACTTGGTAGATTAAGGCAACAGTGATTTCTTATTACTCTCAAACTCATAAGGCAGTTGATTCTGCTGAGTGAGGTGCAATGAGGCTTATCTATGTATCTTTGGTTAACTGGAGGTTGGCTAGGTGACTTTACTATATTGCCTGGGCTCTCTTACTTGTCTAGGGTCTCACCTGAGCCAAACGACTAAGCTTTGCTTAATGTGTCTCATCCTCCGGCCATCAGGCCTGGGCATGTTGCCATGTTATCAGGGCAAAGGTAGAAGAGCCAGATAAAGACAGAGAGGGCAGAGACGTACAAGAAATTTTTCAAAACTTAATTGGAATCACATTTGTTCCCTTGGCCAATGCAAGTGACTTGGCCAAGTTCAGCATCAGACTATCAGTTCAGTTCAGTTCAGTTCAGTCCCTCAGTCATGTCTGACTCTTTGTAGCCCCATGGACTTTAGCACTCCAGGCTTCCCTGTCCATCACCAACTCCCAGAGTTTGCTCAGACTTACATCCATCGAGTTGGTGATGCCATCCAACCATCTCATCCTGTGTCGTCCCCTTCTCCTTCTGCCTTCAATCTTTCCCAGCATCAGGGTCTTTTCTGATATCTATCTATCTATCTAAGACTACATATATTTATATGGGCATAGACACAGAAAGACACGAAAAGTTTGGCCACTAACGTAATTAACCTACCACAATAGAGCACCTAAGTCTTGAAAGGTGGGTTCCAAGTCAAAGTGACCAGAATGCTTATGTTAAATATTTTTCAATCCTTTGCTGTAGGAATATGAAGAACCCACCTGTATCACAGATCTGTTTTGAAGGTTCATGTCTATAGTTTAGCAATAAAAACATTTCTCTGCTCCAGCGACTGCCTTTCTATGGTTCTTTTTGAAAGAGCAATTTTCCATTATCACACTTAGTTGAGGGGCCATCATGCCTAAAAGACCTGAGTTATTGGCATTTTTTGAGTTACATACTGTTGAATTATGCCCTCCAAAACGATATATATTTCAGAATGCTCTCTTATTGGAAATAGTGTCAATGTAGATGCGATTACTTAAGATGAGATTATGCCAGAGTAGGTATGGTAGACCCTTATTTCAGTATAACTAAGGTACTTATATGAAGAGGAGAGAGAAAGACAGAGAGAGAACGCCCTGTAAAGGCAGAGAGAAACACAGAGAGACGATGACCACGAGATGACAGAGGCAGAGACTGGAGTCAAGGAAGGCCAAGCATTGCTAATAACAGCCCAAAGCCAGGAGAAGGGGTGGAAGAGATTCTCCCTCTGGGTTCTCAGGAGGAACCAATCCTGCGGACACTTTGATTTCAGACATCTAGCCTCTAGAACTGTGAGGGAATACATCTCTGTCGTTTTAAGCCATCTGGTTTGTGGAAGAGACTTTGGAATGGGGTCATGGGTAGGATTAGCCCCAGGAGAGCTGTCCTGGGCAAGTTACCAGTGCCAAAAGCTCTCCCGAACTAGAAATCCCACTTGAGACCAACTCTCTAGGGTTTTCCAGATGACTCGGTAAAGAGCCTGCCTGCAATGCGGGAGACCCAGCTTCGATCCCTGAGTCAGGAAGATCCCCTGGAGATAGAAATGGCAACCCACTCCAGTATTCTTGCCTGGAGAATCCCACAGACAAGGGAGCCTGACAGGTTACAGTCCATGGGGTCACAAAGAGTCAGACATGAATGAGCAACTGAACAACAACTCTAGGCTTGGCATAGCTTTTAAAAAAAATTCTCAAAACTCACACCTTATTTAGACCATTTTCCCAGGATTATTGGAGTCAATGGCTGTGCACCAAGAGAGTGCCAAGCCCAGCGATTCCCGTGTCATTGGCTCATCCTAATTTGATTGTGATACTATTCTGGCTTAGAAAATTTAACCTCTGAGTACCCTTGTATGGCTGCTTGCTAACTCCCCATCTAAATAATTTTACCTCTCGAAGCTTCAAGCAAGTCCCATGTCCTCCAGCACCCCCTCAAGCAGCGCAGGTGCCATCGGACACTTGCGCTCTCTAACTCCTTCAGCCTTTGCTACAAGGACTCCAGGAAAACCTGCTGGTCCACCTCTTCTCCGGTTGTCATCTGGGATTAGGATTCATGTTTTACAACTGCTGGAAGTGGTCACTTCTTTTTATATCCCCCCGGTGCCTAGCACATGGGAAGGAGCATCCTGGTGCTTTTCACCTGCTGATTAACTGATTCTTGACCTTTTCATCAGGAAAGCAGTTGTCATAAATCCATGGAGAAAATTCTCTGGAGCTTTCTTGCTGGTGGTGGTGGTGGTGATGAGGGGTAGTTGCGGCTTCCTTAGTGGCGCAGCGGTAAAGAATCTGCAATGCAGGAGACTCAGGTTTGATTCCTGGGTCAGGAAGTTCCCCTGGAGAAGGGCCTGGCAACCCACTCCAGTATTCTTGCCTGGAGAATCCCATGGACAGAGGAGCCTGGCGGGCTACAGTCCACGGGGTCGCAAAGATACAGTCGGTCATGACTGAAATGACTGAGCATGCACCAGGGTGGGCGGGGGAGGTGTGAATTAAAGGGGGGGAACCATCACACAGAGCTGGCGAAGCAGCCATCTTTACACTCCCAGTAGGATCTGTCCCAGCCGTTGACTGAAGGGTCCTGGAACGAAGTCCGTTAGAGTCACTTCTCAGCGACCGTTTGAGAGATAACTGGATTCTAACTGGTAAGTGGGAGATGGAATATATTGGGGAACTGGCCCAGAAGGCACGTTACATAATATAAGTACTAACTCCTTGTTACCCTTGGAAAGCTCAGAGCCAGAAGGGATTGGGAGTGAAGAAGGGAGGTTTCAGGTTGGGGGAGATAGACGTCTAGAAAAAACAATCTCCCTTTGTTCCAGGAGGAGTTTCTGAATGACCGGGAGCAGTAGAGGGGCCCCTAGGAGGGAGGGAGGTCAACCAGCAGGAAGATATCAAAAGGTAAAGTCAGATGTGGGAAAACCAACTTTGGCAGTTTCTTAAGGCTGATCTCTGGTGGGAGAATTGGGTTGTTTCTTTCTCCATTTTCATCTGACAAGGGGGTGTGTTCATCTGGATTTCTGCTTCATTTGTGAAAGCTTTTACATTATAGAAAATATATTACAAATACTTAAAAGAAATTGTTTTTAGAAGAGCCCAGGGAGCTTTTCACAGAATGATTAAAAACATCTCCAGCTTTGATCCACTCTTTTGCGGTGTTTTGGTTTTAAATCAGACACTTGAGTCCTCTATAAAAATAGCCAGCAAATTTAACAACCACAGATATATATTTTAAAGTGTAAGTGTTCTTAAATTATATGTAGGATAAATCAAGATTAGCTTCTTCATTTTTAAGAAAAAAACTCTTATAAATTATGAATATATTTTGATTTGGAATAATTAAATTATTTTAAGCAAATCAAAGTATTTTTATGCCAACACAAAACTTTACTATAAAAAGTACTTGTTAGTGCCAATGTTTTCCTTCATGTTTAAATATGAAGGAACATCACATCTTTGAAACAGCAGGTAACCCTTGAAGCACTGACACTTCTTGACAAGGAACACATCCAGTCATTTCAGGTTTGGAAATAATCTCACCAGGTTAAGGACTCTGGAATTGAAGGTCTCTGATTTAAAGGGGGATTTAGTATTTGCCTGTGTCTCTGTTTTAAACAGAAACTGTGTCTTGAAACAAAATTACTGAAGCAAGATAGAGAATCTGCCACTTGTAAGATAAGAGGCTCTAAATCCTTAGAAGAGCTATGGTAACAGGCTCTTTGACATTCCGTTGATGTCCTGTTACCTGGTAACCACCTGTTGATTTAAAAAGTATTCACAACTTAAATGTTGAGATTTGTATTTTATTCAGTGGGAGGTTTAGGACTTCAGGACAGGAGACAGCATTTCAAGTCACCCAGGGAGAACTGCTCTAAGGAGGCAAGGGGAGGAGCCAGGTTACATAGACGTTTTACAACAAAGGGCAGGTAGTCTGAACATCAATTGTTGTTAATTGAAGAAAACCAGATATCCCAAGTTAAGGAAGTCAGCACTTTCCTCTGTGTGGGAAGCAGCAAGAGTCTGGGCTCACTGAGATCATTCCTTTCATGTGCATCTCAGCAATCCTGGACCAGTATCCTGTTTTCTCACATCTTCAGCTCCCTTGGGGCTCATGGTAGGGAGTGGCTGGTCTAATAGCTGTTAGGTGGTAGGTATTCATCTCCTTTCCAAGTGCCCTTAGGGCTCACCAGCTCACACTGGAGGGCTGGAATTGCTGATGACTGTGACATCCTTGTTTATTGATATGGCAGGAAATGCTCCATTTCTCACACCTTAACTATTTCCCCAGATGTTCCAAGAAATTAGAAAATAACACTGAACATTTCTTCTATGGCAATACTGAACCATCAGCGAAGAGATTGAAGAAATCTTATTTGAAGACCTACCCCTAAAAGACCTCTTTAGTGGTCCAAGCCTAAAAATACCATGTAGGAGGTCACCAAGAAAATATACGTGCCTTGCTTTAGAAATTATAAAAGAGGATGCAAATGTTTACTAGACGGAGAGAGCCAAGAGATAGATTTTTTTCAGCAACTTTAGCCCCTTTGCTAATATTAAACTGCACATGCTAAATGAACAGTCTATTTCATTCTGAAGGAAGGTGGCCCACCAGAAAAATCCCTCCTGGCTATTTTGTACGCCTAATACAATGTTCTCTGTTTTCTTGACACTTGCTTTTGACACCTCAACCAGTTTCTTGTCTTGTTTAGGATCCCCGTGGAGTCAGTCTGAAGGAGAGGAAGGACGCATCCAGTGGTTAGGTGGTGGCCAATAAGGATGACCTACATTCATTCCTGCTCCCGATGGTTGGGCTTATCAACCTGGAGCGAGTCTGCATAGGTCATTGCAAAGAGTGTAAGACACAGGACTTGTCTACAAGCAAAGAATTTTCAAGAGGCTTTGGGAATAGTTTCTCTTACTGAAACGAAGGAGCTCTCTCTGAAGGAAAGAAAAGAGAAAGCTTTAGAAATAAAGCCTAAAACTCCCTCCTGTGTGTTTAGATTCTTAAGTCTGCAGGTAAACAAGCCAGTGGGGAGTGTCTACACATGAGGTGAGGAGGGAGGCGAGCGGGGGAAGATTACCACTCACTACGCCACTTGACATTAATTAAAGATCTTTTTAAATAAAGAAGGTGTCAGATTACTTTTCCACTGAAGCAATATTTACATTAATTATGCCAAATGCCGAAACTGTTTGCTATATCCAAATCATCCACACTGGTAATCAATTCATATTTTTTGGAGACCAACAGGCTAGGTGAGCCGAGGATGCTAGCCTGCATTACTCTGCGCTTGTGAAATCCAAAAGCCCTGCTTGAGAGAGCCAGTCTTTCGTTTCCACATCTGCTAGGGCTCCTGTTTCTTTCTCCCCTGTGGAATCGTTAGTGAGCACAATTCCACTAGAGCACAATGGGGTGAGGATTCAGGTCTTCTATACTCTCAGCTTGTGGCCTGGAATGTTATTTCCCGGGGCCGAGATTCTGACCAAGGGCTGATGGTTTACATAAATTGCAGGTGACTCTGGCAGTTTCTTTCCTTTTTTTTTTTTTTTTTTTTTTCCCATTGGTCTCCTGTATCTATGGATTTGCAATGCTTGTAATTTTGCACCCGGGGAGATGGCAGTGGATATCGTTCCCTAGAACCCATCCTTCCCCACCCCCTCCTCTGTCCAGACACACAGACCTCCTTCCAGGCACCTTATTCTTCCTCCTTGCAGATCTTTGCACATGCCACTTGCGAGACTGGAAAGCTGTTCCTTCCTCACTGTGCCGTTTCCTCTGCCATGCCTTATAAAGGACACAGCACAATGACGACTACACATTTGCGGTGTGATTATTTGACAGACTCCATTTCTCCTATTGAGGTATGAGCCTCCTTGGTACTGCTGAAACTATTTGCAGGGCAGGTACAGAGAACGGACTGGTGGACATGGGGGCAGGGGAGGGAGAGGGTGGGCTGGATTGAGAGAGAGGCACTGACGTGTATACATGACCGTGTGTAAAATAGATAGCTGGTGGGAAGCTGCTGAAGCGCACAAGGCCCTCAGCTCGGTGCTCTGTGATGACCTAGAGGGGTGGGGTGGAGCGGGTAGGAGGGAGGCTCGAGAGGGGAGGGGATGTATGTATCTATATAGCTGATCCACTTTGTTATACAGAAACTAGCACAACATTGTAAAGCAATTATACTCCAGTTAAAACAAACAAACACGAGCCTCTCAGGGACAGGCGTGTGTCTGTTCTGCTCAGGGTCTCCCATTGATCTCAGAGGGCCTGGCATAGAGAAGGCACGTGAAAAATAGGTGTGTAATAAATGAATAGATGAATGGAGTGGATGAATTAATGAAAATAAAACCCACAAATACGACATCTATCCAAATTGTCCTTCTGCATATAATGTCCTCTGGGTTTTGGTATTTTGGTTACCTTTTTCCCATCATCTTGAGAGGGTTCAAATCCCAGCTCCTGCATGAAATGATTTTTCTTTTTTTAAGGATGTTGGAGAAGAGAGGAGAGTAGTTTTATTTGTTTTTATTTTATTTTGGTTGCACCACATGGCATGCAGGATCTTAGTTCCCCCACCAGGGATTGAACCCAGGCCCCCTGCAGTGGGGGAATGAAGTCTTACTCACTGGACTACCAAGGAAATGCCATGAAATGATGTTTAACTATTCAATCCTCACCTAATTCCTTTTTTCTTCAAATTTCATGTATCATGGTTACACACGCCTTGCATTTATGGTAGATTTTCTCCCACGTCTGTGAGATTTGTCTTCCCTAAAAGACTGTAGGTTCATGATGACACAGAAATACTTCCTACCATGCTAAGCACAGCATCTGACACATAGAAGATGCACAGATAAATCTGATCTAGCTGGAATCATTGAGATTCTGTCTCAAACTATATGAAGCCATCTATTTATGGCTACAAGGATAACTATTCCACTCTTTTTAAAAAATGGATTGGGTTGGGTTAGGGAAGAAGGATGGGGATATAGCATGGTGAGAAAGAGCTTATCTGTCTAATTCCAGTCAGGAAAACATAAAGCACACCTGCTATTTTAACAAATAACTGAATACAGGGACTTGGTTAAAAAAGTACAAAAAATTGAAAAGGGGGACCCTGAGAAAGCACATGTGCAAGCTCAATCATGTCCGCTCTTTGTGACACCATGGACCTCACCCATCAGGTTCCTCTGCCCGTGGAATTTTCCAGACAAGAATACTGGAGGGGGTGCCTTTTCCTACTCCAGGGGATCTTTCCAATCCATGGATCAAACTCCTGTCTCCTGCATCTCTTGCATTGGCAGGTGGGTTCTTTACCACTGAACCACCTGGGAAGCCCAAGAGAAAGCATAGAGATAGCAAAGATAGGCAACAGTCACCATCTTCAGGGTTGGAAACAAAGGGAGAAGGTGAGACCATTAGGATTTAGAAGCTTGGAGAGGGTACTCTGTGAGGCGGGGATTCAGAGTATGCAGCTCAGCTGGTGCTGATTCCCCAGACAGGTCACAAGGAGGCTGGTTCTGGGTGTGAGAAAAAGATTGGAAACTGGAACCAACTGCTCTGGGCACAGCCAGCTGCTGCTGAGGCAACAGTGATAAGAACAGACAGCATCCACCAGGTTTCCTCTCCTTCAGCCTGCCTTCCAGCCTCATCCCAATGCCAGAACTTAACAGGTGAAAAAGGGAATGTGAACCTGTGTCCCAGCTCCAATATCACAGAACAGAGTATAGATGGGGAGGCTTAGAGCTGGAAGACAAGAGCTTCAAAACTGACCTAGGAGGTGAGAGGAAGAACAACAAGTCCTGTTACAGTGAACTGCCAAGAATGCAAATATTTGGCAAGATATACGTAACAAAGTAATTTTTATTTAAGTGATAATTCAGGATTTTAAAAAATGACCTTTTTATAGATCACTCTGGCATGGGGACAACCTAAGTATCCATTGATAGTAATAGCTGAATAGATAAAGAAGATGTGATACATAGCATATGTACAATGGAACACTATTCAGCCATAAAAAGTGAAATTCTGCAGTTGCTGACAACATGGATTGATCTTGAGGGTATTATGCTAAGTGAAACAGTCACATGGAGAAAGATAAATACCATGCGATTTTATGCAAAAGTGGCATTAAAAAAAAAAACCAATATGAACAAAACAAAACAAAAACAAAACTCATAGATACAGAGAAAAATTAGTGGCTACCAAAGGGGAAGGAGGTTGGGGTGGGCAAAATGGCAAGGGGTCAATTTTATAGTGATGGATGGAAACGAGATTTGTGGTGGCGAACCACTCTGTAATGCATGTTAGAACTTGGACTATAATGCTGTGCACCTAGAACTTACATAGTAAACAAGTGTTAATGAATTGATCCCTTCACATAATTACTGTTTTGGGACTAGTTTATCACCTTTCCCACAGAATCATAATTAGTAAATTTTCTCCCCTTGAAGTATCTGGGGAAGAGAAGTTTTCCCTTTCTAGCCCTTCTAATCCTTCCTGGCTATTCTCTGTTCCTGATGCCTTTCTACCCTTCATCCCTCACTATAACTCACTCCCAAATCCGATCTCCACCTTTCCTGCTCAGCCTGTGTCCTAGAAGGTTGACAGCTAGGGACTTCCTTGCCACCTGGATTCTGGTTGGATTGGCCGGTGGTAAACATTGGCCGGTGGTAAACATAGGCCGGTCAGAGGAGAGGATGCGAGAGATGTTGGGATACATTTTCCTGGTCATGATTTCATCTGGTTGTATTTCTGGCAGTGGCCATCACCTCTTCTTTTTTGGTGATACCTGTTGTGTGGTCCCTTTCTAGGGCTTCCGTACTCACTGGATTTCAATCATTTGTTTCTTCTCTTTAACTGTTTCCTCCTGAAGGTAGCAGTGGCTTTCTCCTCTTGGTCTCTGAGCACCACAGGTTCTGTTCAACCCTTAGTATTGTCCTTGCCTCTGTAAGTATTTCTTAAAAAAAAAAATCTTTTGGATCATTGGAATTCTATCCTGCTTACTGGCAAAACTGACTGATTCACAAGTGCACTGAAGCATCATGTAGATGCCAATGGCAACATCAGAAAGAATATACAGGTTTCATATGTTTCTTTGTGTGACTTTTTAAATAAATGTTTATTCTGATTATTGGAGCATAAGCCACATGAGGGCAGGGATGACAATCACACCATTCATCACACTCTCAGCAAACAACACTGCACCATACAGAAAATAGATGATAAATATTAATGAGTTATTTCATCCATTCAATAAATATTTATTGTATTTAGTATATATCATGTATAATAATTGACACTCGCAGTACTATAGTGGGTAGGCAACAGGCTGTGTGGAAGAGGCCTCATGACCAAGGAATCAAGAGTTATGGTGAATCAGCTGGCTGTGTTTGGAGTTACTTTGGGTGGGTTGTCAGGGAGTGTATCTTTGTGAAAGGTGAGATTTTGAACTGACATTTTCCCAGGGAAGACGGACGAATGGCCAACAGGCACATGGGAAGATATTCAGCATCACTAACTGTCAGGGAAATGCAAATCAAAACCACGAGATATCACCTCACACTTGTGAGAATGGCTGTCACCGAAAAGACAAAATATAACAAATGTTGTTGAGGATGTGGAAAAAAGGGAAACTTTGTAAACTGTTGATGGGTATATAAATAGCTACATTCACTATGAAAAATAATAAGGAGTGGCTAAGATGGTAGATCTTAAATGTTATCACCAGACACCAAAAAATGGTAATTATGTGAGGTGACAGAGGTTTTGACCGACTGTATTGTGGTAAATGTCTCACAACATATTTGTGTATCAAACCATCACATTATACACCTTAAATTTACATATATGTCAAGTATTTCACAATTAAGCTGGAGAGATATAAATTTAAAGCAAATGATTATCCATTTATTTTACAGAAACTAATAGATTGGATGGTTCCTGACGGGAGTAAGAGAAAGCAATTGACAACATTAAGAACCTTAAAAAGAAAAAGAAAGCTAGCAACCAACCAAACAAAATCTGAGATAGGCAAGATACCATGCTAAGCACTGATATTAAAAAAGTGTAAGAAACACATGGCTACTAACATGAGCAACAACTAGTATAAAAATGGCAAAGGTTATTACTAAATACTCCATAAGTGACATGGGCTTCCCTGTAGCTCAGACAGTACAGAATCTGCCTGCAGTGCAGGAGACCTAGGTTCAATCCCTGGGGTGGGAAGATCCCCTGGAAAAGAGAATGGCAACCCACTCTGGTATTCTTGCCTGAAGAATTCCATGGACAGAGGAGGCTGGAGGGCTACAGTCCATGGTGTCTCATGAAGTCAGATGTGACTGAGTGACTAACACTACCTCTACTATAAGTGACACAGGTGATGCATGCTTAAAGAGTCTGAAGGAGGCAAGAATGCTGGAGAAATATTTGAGACAGAGGTAAAACTCAAGCTTGGCATTGGATTTAGATATACATACAGAAGAAGGACATCATCATTCATCATGAAAATAACAGCTCCAGGAGAGACCTCGAAGCTTAGATGCTGGTTTAGTTGTACAGACAGAGTGAAAAAAAAAACAAACAAACAGAAGGGCAGGTAGACAGAGACAGGAAAGTCACATGCCCTCAACTTAACTATGTATCATCATTCTTGAAGCAGAATGTGGAGGAATTACTTTGTGGTAGGATTGACAACTGTGCCTCAATTCTTGTTTTTTCCTGTCTTAATCCTAGTCATATTATTCTAGCTCCTCCTTAGGCAAGTGTATCTTGTAATCTAGAATAGCAAAGAGAAGGAAGAACCAGAGGATGGAACCTGACTGGTGTCCAAGAAAGTGTGTAAGATCAAAACAAGGAAACCAAGCTGAAGGGTCAGGCTTGAATACTGAACATAAAGACAAGAAGGTCCAGAGTTAGGCTGCAGAGGATGCTGGCATGCTTTCCAGATCCTTAACCTTTTGCTTCTAAAAGTAGCAGCGCCTTTTTCATTTTACATATGTGCATACATGCTCAGTCGATCAGTCACGTCTGATTCCTTGCAACCCCATGACTGTAGCTCATTTATTTTACAGAAACTAATAGATTGGATGGTTCCTGACAGGAGTAAGAGAAAGCAATTGACAACATTAAGAACCTTAAAAAGAAAAAGAAAGCTAGCAACCAACCAAACAAAATCTGCGATAGGCAAGATACCATGCTAAGCACTGATACTAAAAAAGTATAAGAAACACATGGCTAGTAACATGAGCAACAACTAGTACAAAAATGGCAAAGGAACCAAATGGTTCCATTCCATTCTGTCCATGGAATTTTCTAGGCAAGGACACTGGAGTGGGTTGCTACTTCCTACTCCAGGGGATCTTCCAGACCCAGAGATCGAACTTTTGTCTCCTGAGTCTCTTGCATAGGCAGGTGGATTCTTTACCACTAGCACCACCAGGAAAGCATATGCATAGTCATGAGTCCCTTGAATGGGGTCTTATTTGAAACATGATTCTGGTTCTCTTCAGAGAAAGGATACTCTATAAATCCTAATTACCACTTCAGCATGGTTTTTGAGTTTGCCAAGACTTGTGGGTTTCCGTATCTTCTGAGGGATCCTGAACTTGAGGTAACATACTCCCTAAACTAGTCTAAAGCAACCCAACCAGCCCAGGGCCTTCCAAGGTTGGAGGTAAAATTTAAACCAGTGTCAGAGTCAGAATAAAAGCCTGAATAAGCTGAGCATCATGAATTCTCCAATCCACAATATTGTTTCAGGCTCTGCAAAATGGTATCTAATTTCATTGTATGTCTTACCCCAGTGACAGTGATACAAGGCCCTACACACCGGAATGAAAGGTTGACTGGATTTTAGAACTAGATAGAGAAAAAGCTTCATTGTATTTAGGGCATATATCACAAGCGTGGTCTAAGTATTGATAATGCATCAGTTTATTTTATAATAAATAAAAATGCTTAGAGGTGATGGAGTGCTTTTCATCTGGAGAGCATTTTATGAACATTGACTAATTTATCATTATTTACAAGCCAATTAATTTTCACTACCCTGAGGTAGAAATTGTAATTACGCCAGAGTAGCAGAGGGGGAAAAAGAAATTGGGGAGAGAATAAGAAAGAAGCATGAGTTTGACAGTCCTGAAATACATGGATATTTACTGTTCAATTTAAATATAAGAAAATTTATAGTGGATATTTTGATAAGATACTATTTCAGAGACAGATCACTCACACACTCTCATCTTCCCTTCCTCCTTCACTTATTCATGAATTTGCTCAATTCATCCCTTTGACAAATGTTTATTTAGCACTGTGGTAGGTCTATGGGTTCGCACAGAGTCGGACACGACTAAAGCAACTTAGCAGCAGCAGCAGGTACTAAAAATAAAAACTTAGCTAAGATATATTAGTAGTTCTTAAGAAGCCCACGGTCTTCTAAACAATTGTGTAAGTAAATAGTGGCCAAGTGATGATATAGGGCCTGGAGGAAGGCACGGCAACTCACTGAAATATTCTTGCCTGGAGAATCCCTTGGACAGAGGAGCCTGGAGGTCTGCCGTCCATGGGGTCACAAAGAGTTGGACACAACTGAAGCGACAGCATGCACACACAGTGTTATAGGGACCATCAGATAAGTAAGAAATGAGTTACCAGATCGAACTAGCAGGTTGAGGACAGTAAGAGCTTCCCAGGTAAAGGCAGTGTGTCTACTGAGTTTTGAGAGATGGCATATTTATTATACAGATATGGTGGCAAGGTAACCAGGACAGAAGAAATATTATGCTTAAAAAAAAAAAGAAAGAAATATTATGCTTGAAAATTCAAATGTAGGAAAGAGTACAAATTTTAAAGGGACCCAAATGATTCTTAAGGGCTATAATACAAGTATAGGTTGAAGGTGCAGGAGGATATAAAATTAGAAAGTAGACAGCAACAAGATCATTATAGCATATGAGTTAACACATTAACCTAAAGGCCAGTATTATCATTTCAGAGTCTTTCAGGAATTCTGGTACAGTAGTCTGAAGCAGGATCTGGGAATCTATGTTTTAAACAAAACCTCCTGATTCTTCAGAGGCAGGTGATCTTTGGTTATGTTTTGAGAAGTTGATTAGGTGATGGTGAGTTATTGAAGGAAATTCTATAAGAAAACCCAACTAAATTATATTTTAGAATGATAATTCTGATAGCAATTTGGAAGGTGGATTAGGAGAGGCTGGAAATGAGGCAATAGTTTGGAGGGAGATTGAAATAGACTCCAGCTGTTCAAGAACAAGAGAGGGAAGTTTGACCTCTCTAGTGGAGAGGGTTTAGCAAGGACAGCTTAATTCGAGGGGTATTTAGGAAGAGGACTGAGAATTGATATAAGGGGAAGGGATGGAGAGAGAAGAGTTTGAGATTACTCCTAAGATTTTAAAATAAGGTGATACAATGATTCTGGAAGGACAGAATATTTCCACTTCCACTTATTCTCTTTTATATCAAGCACAACAAATTTGTGCTTAAAACTTAAATGTGATTTTGGTTTGAAAGGTACATGCACCCCAATGTTCATTGCAACACTACTTACAATAGCCAAGACATGGAAGCATTCTAAATGTCCATCAACAGAGGAATGGACAGATATACAACGGGATGGTACATATATTCAACGACGTGGTGCATATATACAATGGAATATTACTCAGCCATTAAAAAGAATGAACCATGCCATTTACAGCAACATGGATGGCCTAGAGGTTGTCATACTGAGTGAAGTAACTCAGAGAAAAAGAAATACCACATGACATTCCTTATATGTTGGATCTAAAAAGAAATGGTACAAATTAACATGTCTACAAAACAGAAAACAGACTCACAGGTTTAGAAAATAAATGGTTGCTGTGGGGAAAGGATGGGAGGAAGGAATAGTTAGGGAGTTGGGGATGGACATGTCCACACTGGTATATTTAAATGGACCAACAAGGTCCTACTGCAGAGCGCAGGGAACTCTGCTCAGTAGGATGTGCAGCCTGGATGGGAGGGGTGTTTGAGGGACAATGGATACATGGGTATGTATGGCCGAGTCCCTTTTCTGTCCACCTGAAACTATCACAACAGTGTTAATCGGCTACACTCCAATATAAAATAAAAAGTTTCACACACACACGCACAAAACGGACGAGTTCATGATCTGTGTGGGGCAAAATCAGTGGCTGCAATGGGCCACCATTTGAATAAGAAAGATGAAGTCATTTTATTTGTTAGATTGTAAAAGGAAGACACCATAGTCTGGGAGACTAGTTCGTTGGCTGTTAGGATTATCAGTGAGGTTATGACTATCACTGCCATAATAAACAATGTAAGAGGGGTCAGCATACTTCAAAAGAAAAACCAACAGGATTTTATGACTAATGATGTTTGGTGAGGGAGATAAAAGAGACAATTAATATTTCAAACCAAGAATTGGAAAGACGTTGAAGTTGATGATGAACTTCATTGACAAATGAAGAGTAACTGACAAATAGGAGGATGGGATAAAGGGTGGACGAGTATCTGGGTTTAATTTTGGGTTTAAATAATGACATTGAGCTCATAGTGGGATATTCAAGGGAATGAAGACCCAAGGGGAATTTGAAGCTACTGAACTAGATCTCACGCTGGCCTCAGCCCCTAACCATGGCACTGCTTCAGGATGGGGAGCTAGAATTACCCCCACTGACTGTACAGTGGCCAGCTAGTCCGTGGCTTTGTCAGAGGACACAGCTATTTACAGCACTGGAAAATTCAATTGCTGAAATAAGAATAATGCAGAATATTAATCAAGGATCTGCGTGTAATATTTTTGGAGGTGAATCATTTCTTGTTTTCATATAGAAAGTGTGCAACTCAGAGTTCTTTCTTTTGTATTCTATCAGCAGCAGTAACTGAATAACTGTCTTCAAAAAGATCCTGTGAGTTCAGATGAGTTCTTCAAGGCGAAAGTTATCCTCAAACCTACAGGGATAAACCTCAAATGATTTCCTGTTTCAAATAAAAGAAAGGCTTATCTAAGTACAGGTCTCTTAGAGTGGACTTATGTAAGAATATAAATATAGTTTTAACCACTTCTATTATCATTTTTTTTTTTGCTTCAAAATTCATATTCATCCTAATGCTAAGTTAACTCATCTGTCCTATATAGATTGAAAATGATAAAGAAAGCTGCCAGAATCAAATTACCGACTAGGGGACTTACGACAAGCAGTTATAGGAAAGGCTATTTCATAGTCACTTTATGTATCTTTTTTCCAGAAGGAAACTGGCTCCATTCTCCACCAGGTGAAATATTTACAGTGCAAATGCATTGGTACTGTGGGTTTGCTAGTGATCAACTCTTCTCTAGTGAATTCCAATTATTCTTTTCCAGGCTATTTTGAAAGACATGTAAATCTGTTTCATGGTCTCCATGTTTTAAAAGTGGTTTCCACCAATTTATTTCAATCCAAATCAGGACTTTTTGACCTGAATGTGCTAGGTGCTATAACTTGAGCTGTTGCAAAAGTCAAGGGGCATAATTGTGAAGACTTCGATTAGTCAATGAAAACAAATTACTGTGGATTTTAAAAATCAGTAGTTTTCTGTCTAAAAAATTTCTATGAATAAGCCAGGAAAGGAATTTCTAAAAACATGTACTGGCTGAGCTTGCTCTCTGATGCTTGCTCTCTGATGACACCTTTACCCCTAAACTGCAACGGAAAAGCAATTTACTAGTTACAGTCTATGATCACAATCTTGAAACCAGAGCACACTCCTTTATGTGTATTAATTTTGTTGAATGAATGAACGGATGAATGAATGAAACTCCCCCATTTCTTAAAGAATTTACTTAAACTCTTTTGAACTTTATTTTGCTACTTATACATTTCCCCTAAATTAGTGAGAAAGCAATGATGATAAGAATCCTTATTTTATATTTCATATCCATACATGATCTCATTTGTACAATAACTAGGTTTGAGATACTCAATGGTACAAATACCACTCCAGTGAATTTGGGTTTCAGATATTTTCCATATGCCTCACAGCAATCTTAATTCAGACTGATTACAAAGGTGCACTCCAGCATTAATCATTAGGCCATTAATCTTAATAACTTTGATGTGTTGTTACTGCATGTCAAGTAGATAACAAATGGTGAAGATCACTTAATACAGAATAGCATGCTGCTCATTGCGTCTTGTGGGTTCTGTCTCACTTCATCTTACGGTCATGAATTCATGCTGAAGGTTCTCATCATTTGAAAGAGAAAGAAATGATGGGTTACCACTATTTGTCTACTTGTAACCATATGAGCAATGACAAATTTTAATAGGATCATACTTGGTAGACTAGCTAAATAAAGGGAATAAAACTGATTGGAAACTACCTGTCGATAACTCTTGATTAGATTCAAAAGCTGTCGCAGTTGAGAATGTTTGCAATATTCCTGGACACAGACAACTACAAAGCAATTTGCTAAGCATGACAAGAAATATAAACTACAGCAAACTCCTTGATATTCTTGAGGTATTTATTTTGTTTCTGTATAAACTTTAATTTTGGTGATGGCTGGTTTTCTTAACTCGGGTCCATGGGTGATCCTCAGGGATCTGTAAAATCTTGAACTTGTGTGCAAAATTTTGTTTACATATAAAAATGTGTTTCCTAGATGAGGACAAAGGGTTCTTAATTTGCCAAACTTTTCTTAATTTGCTAAAGTTTTTTAATTTCAAAGGGGTTGAGAACTACTGAATTAGATATATCATTTCCTTCATAAAACACAGGAAATGATTCTTTCATACTGAATATATAAATATGAATCTAAACTAATTAAAATAACAAGTGCAAGAATTTTCTGTTGAATAACACATCTGTCAGGGTTTCCTAGGTGGCTCAGTGGTAAAGAACTCTCTTGCAATGCAGGAGACACGGGTTCAACCCCTGAGTCAGACGATCCCCTGGAGAAGGAAATGGCAACCCACATCAGTATTCTTGCCTGACAAATCACATGGACAGAGGAACCTGGTGGGCTACAGTCCATGGGGTTGCACATGACTTAATGGCTGAGAACTCAAAGCAACACTTCTGTCAAAGTAATAAGAACATTCACAACCTCAATTTTCTTTCCAGTTATATCTATCAGTTGTTATGTGCTTATTGTTCTGGTTGGAGCAATCACTGTACCAGTTTCAAAAATCTCTTACTTATTTCCATACAGAGTTTACCGTACCCTAACCACATCATCGATTTGATTTACTATCCAGTTGAAACATTTCATTTTTTAGCTCAAAGATCTCAATTCTAGTTAAACTGGCACAAAGAATTTGCTTTATTTTCAAAATAATTAAAAAAAATTACTTCACACCTGTTTATATATATAAAGTGATGGGTGGAGAACACAAAAACCTGTATTGAGATATGGATGCTGGACAGTTATGTAAGTTTGCTCATTAGCTAAGTAATATGCTTCTGCATAGTCCTCTTACTTTAGAGAAACTGCATCTCATCTCAACAGCTAAAATGATAAAGTTGAATTCAGGAAGACAATGGTCTACTGTAGTCCTAAAGTAATCAGATGACTAGAAACATGGTACTGATTAACCTATCTGCAGGGTAGGAATAGAATTGCAGATGTAGAGAATGCACTTGTGGACACAGTGGATGAAGGAGAGGGTGGGATGAATTGAGAGAGTGGCGTTGAAATATATACAGTACCATGTGCAAAATAGACAACTAGGGGGAAGTTATTGTACTGCACATGGAACCCAGCTCAGCGCTCTGCGACCTAGAGGGGTGGGATGGGGGGTGAGGGGGGCGCTCAGGAGGGAAGGGATATATGTATATTTAGAGCTAATTCACGTTATTGTACAGCAGAAAATAACACAACATTGTAAAGCAATTATACTATAATTAAAATTTTTTAAAAAGTAGATTTTAAAAAAGAAAGAACAACCAAAAGACAATTGGCATTAAAAAAAAAAAAAAAAAACTTCCTTTGGTTTTAAAATTAGCTCTGTTGGCAATTCCAAAGTAGAATTCTTAAAAACATTTTTAAATGGTAACTACATTATAATAAATATGTAGATACTCCCTAGGTTTTACTTTTAAAGTATTTATTGCATATGCAAATACAATGTTTTGTTTAAAGGGAAATTGTCTTAAAAAGGTTATGAAAGAGTGCCATAGCATTGCAAATGTTTGGGGATGACTTCCTCTGGTTAAATAATGATGGTAAATATAAAGATTTACAATTAGATCAGAGCTTGGAAATTACTAGGCTAGGGAGAGCGGAGAAGAGAATACAGAATAAATAAGTACCAGCCGAGAGGAAGGAAAATGCCAGGCACCTCAAAATGATAATATGTTTCCTTTGAGATGTTTGTGTAGAAAAGTAAGAAACAATAATTTTGGAAATTAGGTTGAGATCAGGTTGTAAAGTCTAATTCCAAATCTTCTGGGCATTTTGTACCTGCCGAGGTTAAGACGGTTTTTTTTTTTTTTTTTTTTTTGACCCCTATTAACACTTTGTATCTATATTATTCATAAACATCTATTATTTATAGCTTTCACCATCAGCTATCTTTTCATATCTATTTGTTATTTCTCCAACTGGATTGTAAGTTTTTTTTTTTTAAGGAAGAGCCCCTTTTATCTTTGTTTGTAAGCCGTGGGGCACCCTGAGTTTTGGGCACATTATAGTTAACCAAACAAATATATGTGAATAGAAAACTGCCTTGTACTTCTGAAAAGTTATTCCTGTTGTGGAATCAATCTATATAGCATAATCTCTGTCTTACCCTCTTCAAATCATATGCAGAACAAGCAAGGTATTACATGGCATAGGAGAGAGATTACTGGCTTAGATTTATACTCAGGGTTCTAATTCCCATTATATTACTGGCTTTCTTTGGGACCTAGGCTTCCTGGATTCCTGCTGCCTCATTTTTAAAGTTGGGTTATTACTACCTGTCTTTTTTTTCAAACGAATTTTCTCACAGTGAGGGTTGACCAATAATGAAGAAGGTAGAGTACTTTAGATACGAGATGGATGATCATGTGCCTGACAGGGTATAGAAAGGACTGCCCTGCTCAAGAGAGCCTCTGCAAGTCCCAGGGAACTTTAGGATTTAAAAATTTCATTATTTCAAGTGAGAAACAGCAAAAGCTCAACAAAAAATGACTACAGCTGCAAGTCAAGGCTGATCTTTAATCCAGCACTGTGAAGAGGAACATTTGAGCCCACTTTGTCTGCTAAGCTATGTTGGCATAAAGACAACAGTCATAAAGATCCAGGGCAAGGAAATGTAACCATTAACTTCTCTGGATGGCAATTTCTTCCCCTGTAAAGTAAGAAAGGTGGTGTGGCGACCCTCACAGACCATTCTAGTTTTAAGTTTGCTTAAAATTCTTCGGCTCCTAAGTCATTTCTGTCGGAAAATGGAGGAAAGTCTAATTTTGCCCTCCTCGGAGGAAGGGCAGATTGGCTTGTGCAGCCTGGCCAGAGATTACCAGGAATTTGGCAAGTCGGTTGATACCACTCTGGTAGCTGGAGATTAGCCAGGTTACACCACAGAAATCAACAACTCTGCAAATCAGGACCCCTCCTCAAGAGTGGGCTGTTAAACTTCTACTAGCTCATCATCAGTCTTACTTGATCACGCTGTCCTAAGAGTGGGAATTAGACAGTTGTGGACAGCAAAATGGATAGAAAAGACTGGAATGGTACTTGGAAATATCTTAGCACTGGAGAACACCCAACAGGATCAAGGCACCGTAGTCAGAAAACAGAAGGTATTTAGGTAGTGGGAAAATGGATTCCCTTCTTGAACGACTACAAAATAGCAGTTCTGATATCACAACACAAATGTGCAGTGGACATGTGACTCCACTTTACGAGCTTAATTAACAAGACATGCAATTGTTTACATTCAAAGTATAGATTCTATTGTTATTCATCTGAGTATGGGTTTGACAGTTTCATCAACATATTTTAATAATTAATTAGTCTGGTTAGCATATTTTTTTCCTACTGAAGTATAATTGACTTACAATGTCATGTTAGTTTCAGGCATACGCACAATGATTCATATATAAATATGCATGTGTGTATATATATATATATGTATATACTCTTTTCAGATTTTTTTCTTATAGGTTATTACAAAATATTGAGTATAGTTCCCTGGGCTATACAGTGGGTCCTTGTTGGTTATCTGTTTTACATATAAGAGTGTGTATATCTAATCCCAAATTCCTAATTTATCCCTGCCACTCCTTTCTCCTTCAATAACCATAAATGAAAATCTATTTGGGATGAGAGACCATCTGCTTGCTTTTGGTTAATTTGTTGGTGAGCCTGGTAACATTTCTTCCTCTATGGCTCAATATATGTGTTAGTCAGTCACCAGTTGTTACAAAATTGAAAGTCATGTAAACATAAAAATGTTTTAAGCTGAACCAAAAATGTGACATAGCCCATTCATAATTAGAATGACAAATTATGTATGTTTTTAGGCTAAAAGTTCTAGATCTTCAATTCACGCTCACATACTGCTGCTGCTGCTGCTAAAGTCGCTTCAGTCGTATCCGACTCTGTGCGACCCCATAGACGGCAGCCCACCAGGCTCCCCCGTCCCTGGGATTCTCCAGGCAAGAACACTGGGGTGGGGTGCCATTGCCTTCTCCGGCTCACATACTAGTTACCTCTTAGTATTGAGTCTACTTTAACTTTCTTTTAATACTTAAAAAAAAATTCCTCTTCATTAGCAACTATTTATACTTTGTCCCTTCAGGTGATACTGAAGCCATGTTTAACTCTCAGAGAGTAATTCCAGTACCCACTTTGTGATTCTCATTTATGGTAAACTGAACATATTTTCTTCTTTGATGTAGTCATTGACTATAATAGGAGCCTGATAACAAAGAATCCAGCCCAATATGAGCATGCAATTTTAAGGATTATGCAAAAGAAAAAAACCTGTGTGTATAAATTATACTTTCAATTGATTTAGGAACTGCACATTTTACAAATTGCTTTTAAGAAGATGCTGCAGTTAAAATATAGATGATTTTCAGCATGAGTTCATGATCGCCACATTTGGTAATCTTATGACTTTTTTTTCCCTCAAAATCTATTTCCTTATGGTCAAAATTACATCATTTATCATATTTTTCCCCTCAGTTTGCTATCTTATTTACAAGAACACTTGAGTTTCATTTGAAAATCTTAAACCATTACATTTTTCAAACGAAAATAGTCTGGGCCAAGAGAAAAAAAATAAACAACTAAATTTTAATATGTTCTTGCTAGATCCTAGACCTTGTGTTGGATTTTGTATAAATGTTGTTTAATACATATGGCAATCCAATGAAATAGGTGCTTGTTTTGTGCTGAATTGTGTGCATCTCCAAATCATATGTTGATATCCAAGCCCACATCAGGATGTGACTGTATTTTGGGATAGACTTTCAGAGGTAATTAGGCTAAAATGGAGTCACTTGTTACAGTTGTTGTTGGCATTGTTGTTCAGTCATTAAGGCATGTCCAACTCTTTGCAAACCCATGGATAGCAGCACAACAGGCTTCCCTGGCCTTAAATGTCTCCTGGAGTTTGCTCAAATTGAGTCCATTGAGTCGGTGATGCCATCCAACCATCTCATCCTCTGTTGTCCCCTTCTTCTCCTGCCTTCAATCTTTCCCAGCATCAGCGTCTTTTCCAATGAGCCAGTTATTCATGTCAGGTGACCAAAGTACTGGAGCTTCAGCATCAGTCTGTCCAAAGAATATTCAGGACTGATTTCCTACTGGAAAAACCATAGCTTTGAATACACAGACCTTTGTCGACAAAGTAATGTCTCTGCTTTTTAATATGCTGTCTAGGTTGGTCATAGCTTTTCTTCCAAGGAGCAAGCACCTTCTGATTTCATGGCGGCAGTCACTGTCTGCAGTAATTTTGGAGCCCAAGAAAATAAAGTCTGTCACTGTTTCCACTTTTTCCCTTTCTGTTTGCCATTAAGGGATGGAACCTGATGCCATGATCTTAGTTTTTTGAATGTTGAGTTTTAAGCCAGTTTTTTCACTCTCCTCTTTCACTTTCATCAAGAGGCTCTTTAGTTCCTCTTCACTTTCTGCCATTAGAGTGGGGTAATCTGCATGTCTGAGCTTGTTTATATTTCTTCCAGCAGTCTTCATTCTAGCCTGTGAGTCACCCAGCCCGACATTTCAGAAGGTGTGCTCTGCCTAGAAGTTAAACAAACAGGTTGACAATGTACAGCTTTGTCTTACTCCTTTCCCAATTTTGAACCAGTCAGTTGTTCCATGTAAGGTTCTAACTGTCGCTTCTTGACCTGCATAAAAGTTTCTCAGGAGGCAGGTAATTCAGTCAATTCAGTCACTCAGTCATGTCTGACTCTTTGCAACCCCATGGACTGCAACACGCCAGACTTCCCTGTCCATCACCAACTACTGGAGCTTGCTCAAACTCATGTACATCGAGTCAGTGATGCCATCCAACCATCTCATCTTCTGTCATCCCCTTCACCTCCCACCTTCAATCTTTCCCATCATCAGGGTCTTTTTCAATGAGTCAGTTCTTCACACCAGGTGGCCAAAGTATTGGAGTTTCAGCTTCAACATCAGTCCTTCCAATGAATATTCAGGACTGATTTCCTTTAGGATGGACTGGTTGGATCTCCTTCCTGTCCAAGGACTCTCAAGAGTCTTTTCCAACACCACAGTTCAAAAGCATCAATTCTTCAGTGCTCAGCTTTCTTTATAGTCCAGCTCTCACATCCATACATGACTACTGGAAAAATCATAGCTTTGACTAGACAGACCTTTGTCAGCAAAGTAATGTCTCTGCTATTTAATATGCTGCCTAGGTTGGTCATAGCTTTTCTTCCAAGGAGCAAGCATCTTTTAATTTCATGGCTGCAGTCACTATCTGCAGGGATTTTGGAGCTCAAGAAAATAAAGTTTCTCACTGTTTCCATTGTTTCCCTATCTATTTGCCATGAAGTGATGGGACTGGATACCATGATCTTAGTTTTTTGAATGTTGAGTTTTAAGCCAATTTTTGCTGTCTCCTCTTTCACTTTCATCACAGACTCTTTAGTTCTTCCTCACTTTCTGCCCTAAGGGTGGTGTCATCTGCCTATCTGAGGTTATTGATATTTCTCCCAGCAATCTTGATTCCAGCTTGTGCTTCATCCAGCCTGGCATTTCACATGATATACTTTGCATAAAAAATTAAATAAGCAGGGTGACAATATATAGCCTTGACATACTCCTTTCCTGATTTGGAACCAATCTGCTATTCCATGTCCAGTTCTAACTGTTGCTTATTGACATGCATACAGATTTCTTAGGAGGCAGGTCAGGTGGTCTGGTATTCCCAAATCTGTAAGAATTTTCCACAGTTTGTTATGATGCACAAAGACTTTGGCATAGTCAATAAAACAGAAGTAGATGTTTTTCTGGAACTCTCTTGATGATCTTTTTTGATGATCCAGCAGATGTTGGCAATTTGATCTCTGGTTCCTCAGCCTTTTCTAAATACAGCTTGAACATCTGGAAGTTCATGGTTCACATACTGTTGAAGCCTGGCTAGGAGAATTTTGAGCATTACCTTACTAGCATGTGGGAGTACAATTGTGTGGTATTTTGAACATTCTTAGGCATTGCCTCTCTTCGGGATTGGGATGAAAATTGACGTTTTCCAGTCCTGTGGCCACTGCTGAGTTTTCCAAATTTGCTGGCATATTGAGTGCAGCACTTTCACAGCATCATGTTTTAGGATCTGAAATAGCTCATCTGGAATTCCATCACCTCCACTAGCTTTGTTCATAGTGATGCTTCCTAAGGCCCACTTGACTTTGCACTCCAGGTTGTCTGGCTCTAGGTGAGTGAGTAGTACACCATCATGATTATCTGGTTCATGAAGATCTTTTTTGCATAGTACTTCTGTGTATTCTTGCCACCTCTTCTTAATATCTTTTGCTTCTGTTTGGTCCATATAATTTCTTGCTTTTATTGTGCCCATTATTGCATGAAATGTTCCCTTGGTATTTCTAATTTTCTTGAAGAGATCTCTAGTCTTTCCCATTCTATTGCTTTCCTCTATTTCTTTACATTGATCATGAGGAAGGCTTTCTTATCTCTCCTGCTATTCTTTGGAACTCTGCATTCAAATGGGAATATCTCTCCTTTTCTCCTTTGCCTTTCACTTCTCTTCTATTCACAGCTATTTGTAAGGCCTCCTCAGACAACCATTTTGCCTTTTTGCATTTCTTTTCCTTGGAGATGGTCTTGATCACTGCCTTCTGTACAATGTCACAAACCTCCATCCACAGTTCTTCAGGAACTCTATCAGATCTAATCCCTTCAATCCCTTGAATCACTTCCACTGTATAATTGTAAGGGATTTGATTTAGGTCATACCTGAAGAGTCTAGTGGTTTTCCCCATTTTCTTCAATTTAAGTCTGAATTTGGCAATAAGGAGTTCATGATCTGAGCCACAGTCAGCTCCCAGTCTTGTTTTGCTGACTGTATAGAACTTCATTTTTGGCTGCAAAGAATATAATCAGTCTGATTTCGGTGTTGACCATCTGGTGATGTCCATGTGTAGAGTCTTTTCTTGTGTTGTTTGCTATTGCTATGACCTGTGTGTTCTCTTGGCAAAACTCTGTTAGCCTTTGCCCTGCTTCATTCTGTACTCCAAGGCAAAATTTCTCTGTTACTCCAGGTATCTCTCGATTCCCTACTTTTGCATTCCAGTCCCCTATAATGAAAAGGACGTCTTTTTTGGGTATTAGTTCTAGAAGGTCTTGTAGGTCTTCATAAAACTATTCAACTTCAGCTTCTTCAGCATTCCTGGTTGGGGCATAGACTTGGATTACTGCGATATTGAATGGCTTGCCTTGGAAATGAACAGAGTTTCTGTTGTTTTTGAGGTTGCACCCAAGAATTGCATTTCAAACTCTTTTGTTGGCTATGAGGACTACTCCATTTCTTCTAAGGAATTCTTGCTCTCAGTAGTAGATATAATGATCATCCGAGTTAAATTCGTGCATTCCAGTCTGTTTTAGTTCACTGATTCCTAAAATGTTGATGTTCACTCTTGCCATCTCCTGTTTGACCACTCCCAATTTGCCTTGATGCATGAACTTAATATTACAGGTTCCTATGCAATATTGTTCTTTACAGCATCTGATATTTCCATTTCTTTAAGAATTTTCCACAGTTTGCTGTGATCCACACAGTCAAAGGCTTTAGCATAGTCAATGAAGCAGAAGTGGATGTTTTTCTGGAATTCCCTTGCTATGTCTATGATCCAACGAATGCTGGCAATTTGACCTCTGGTTTCTCTGCCCTTTCTGACTCCAGCTTGTACGTCTGGAAGTTCTTGGTTCTTGTACTGCTGAAGCCTAGCTGGAAGGATTTTGAGTATAATCTTACTAACATGTGAAATAAGAACAATTGTATGGTAGTCAACATTCTTTGCATTGCCTTTCTTTGGGATTGGAATGAAAACTGACCTTTTCCAGTCCTGTGGCCACTGCTGAGTTTTCCAAATTTGCTGATGTAATGAGTGGAGGGCATTTTAACAGCATAGATTTTTAGGATTTGAAATAGCTCAGCTGAAGTTCCATCACCTCTACTAGCTTTGCTCACAGTAGTGCTTCCTAAGACCCACTTGATTCACACTCCAGGATGTCTGACTCTGAGTGTGTCCACACCATCATGGTTATCTGGGTCATTAAGACCTTTCTTGTATAGTTCTTCTGTATATTCTTGCCACTCTTCTTAATCTCTTCTGCCTCTATTATGTCCTTACCATTTCTCTCCTTTATGAAATGTTCCCTTGATACTGCCAATTTTCTTGAAGAGATGTCTAGTCTTTCCCATTCTACTGGCTTCCTCTACTTCTTCATGTTGTTCATTTAAGAAGGCCTTCTTATTGCTCTTTGTTATTCCTTGGAACCCTGCATTTGGCTGAATCTATCTTCCCCTTTCTCCCTTGCTTTTTGCTTCTCTTCTTTCTTCAGTTACTTATAAATCCTCCTCAGATAACCATTTGGTCTTCTTGCATTTCTTTTTTGGGGGGATGGTTTTGGTCACTGCCTCTTGTACAATGTTATGAACCTTTGTTCATAGTTCTTCTCTAAGTAAGTTAAGGGTAATTTTCTAAGCTATCACATGTTAGGAATAGCTAGGCAAATGACTTGAAAACCCAGAGAAATGGTGGCTTGGTAAATTTTTAGAATCTGGAAATATCACATGATATTTGTTTCCCTGCCTGCCTGTACTTTCAAAACAACTTCATCTGTCAGGCAGACTTAACCCATGTTCTTTCAGAGGTTGGTGGGTCCAGACTCTACTTCACTTATATCATACTTAAGAAAATTCAGAAATTTAAAAGAAGAAGTTCACTCATTCATTTCATAAACACACTGAAACACCGAAAACTCAAAAAAATAATTTTAGAGAGAAATCAATTGTAACTTTTCCTTATATATCATTTCAAATGTAGTTTGATCTACATACAACTTTCTGAGAAATTATTTGTCACTTAGAGTAAGTACATCATCATCATATCAGGTTTTTTCCCTGTAATTATTTTGCATATATTCAATTATAATTTATATTTAGCCTTTAGGACATAGAAACTTACTTAGACTATTTTAAAGTTATAATTATTTTGTGTCATAGATAGAATTTTAATTAATGGGATAACCTCATAAATACAGTCTAAATTATGATCTCTGCTGTATTGTAATGGTTATATATCTGAGGGAAGAACTAAAAGTATTTAAAAATAAATGCCTTGACTAATTAGAAATAAAATATTTACATATATAGAAGTAAGTTAATGCCTTCTAAGGCAATGGTGTTTTTGTAGATCAGAGAAGGCTAATGTGATACTAATTGTAGACAATTCTGCTATACATATTAATAATCCCTACTAAGAAAATAGATTATATGCTATTTTAATAAATTATGACAGTATTCCTTACATTGTGTGCTCAGTCACTTTAGTCTTTTCTGACTCTTCGTGATCCTCATGGACTGTAGCCTGCCAGGCTCCTCTGTCCATGGGATTTTCCCGGCAAGAATACTGGGGTATGTTGCCCAGCCCTACTCCAGGGGATCCTCCCAACCCAGGGATTGAACCACTGTTTCCTGCAGGTGGATTCTTTATCACTAAGCCATCAAGGAAGCTCATTCTTTATGTTACATCACAGTAAAATACAGAGAATAATTATTTTAAAAATATTTAAAATTCAGATACACTTCCTTAAAGTAAGTTTAGGTATAATTACTCCCTTTGAGCTTTCTAAAATTTAATTTCATTTATTAACATGATTACCTAAATTTCACCTACTTACATGCAGGCAAAGACACATATATAAATGAAAAACATCTTTAGAGTATATAGAACTTGATACAAAGCCAAGCCTTGTATAATCTAACTACATTTTATAATAATAAAATTTTAATAAAAATTTTAAGATATTTTATTAGAGTAATTTTGGAGTTTTGCTAAGGAAAAAAGCTATATCTTCTGCTTACTATATTTCAATGCTTAACTTTTTTTCCCGAAATTGAAAAAGAATACTATTTAAAATATTGCTTATATTTGATTTGAGAACTTCTAGAAGTATTTCTGATTGGGCTTGTCATTAATTTGAAAATGGAATTACTCAAATAAGAAAAGATTTTCTTTGTTTCTTTCTTTTTTTTTTAATGTTAGATTTTCCAGGGGCTGAATTTCATGTTAAAGAAAATAACAAGGAAATAAAATGTTTCTTAGGTCTTCTTTAGTTCTAGAGTAGATAAACATTTGTCTATCCAGCATTCCATCTCAGGGAAATCATGTCTTCTTCTTCCTAGAGGTAGCATCCCACATCACGTGATCCTAATGTATTTACACTGTGCCTCCCCCGAGGATTTTAGAGAGGGGCCTGTAACCCAGGTTAGCCCTAACAGATTAGCAGTGTGATGGGCTCATTCATTGATCCATACAGTGTTCCCTCAACCCCAGGACTCTGAGGTGAGGTTTTGATGTCTGGGATCCAAAGATCATGTAAACCTTAGGCTGCCATGGCCACTGCTCCACCGAGGGAGAGATCTCCCTGAACAATGCAGCAAAAAAGGGAGAAGAGTAGGGTTATGAGATAAAGATTGAACCGGGTTGGCCTCTTTGAGGACCTGGATTCAGCTGAGACTGAAACTAGAGCAAATCCTAGACCGTTTTCCTACATGAACCAAAGCAAACCAAATAAACCCAAACAAAGTAAATTAAAACAAAACAGCAGAACAAATGAATAAACCTCTGTTATTTAAGAGGGTTGGAATTATAGGCTCTGGGACTTCAAATTGAGTCCTACCTGATAGAAACACATTATGTTATCTGAACACCAAGGCTTGGGAAATTGAAAGTAAATTCAACATGTTTAACAAATATTTTTAAATTGAGTTTCGAATATGTTCCAGGCTCTATTCCAGGTACATAGGATTAAAAACAAAAACTGTGTCCTTTTTAAATTTACATATTAGTTGGGGGAGATAGTCAATACAACATAATCACAAAAAATTTGCCTCACTGAGGGGACGATTAAACAGAGACTTGAAATAGGTGAGGGTTAGGCAGCAAGATACCTGGAGGAAGAGAATTCTAGACAAAGCAAAAAGCCAAAGTCATTATAGAATTGTTTCTCCTACAGACATAGAACAGTAGGTTTCTATATAAAGAGGTAGAAGGATGGGCTTAGTAGCTCTGAGCAGAGTGGGATGAAGAAAAGACTGCCGGAAATTAACAGGGTTAGAAGGAAATACTGACAATACAGAAGAAAAAGGACAGAGTTGCTTCCTGGGAAGGGAGTGCATCCGGTCTAGTTAATGGGAGAAAAGACCAGTGTTGGACAGAAGATGAAATAGTTAGGAATGCAGAGTGGATAGGTGCAGAGATGTGGAAGGGGGAGGATGAGTGCTGAACAATTGATGCTTTTGAACTGTGGTGTTGGAGAAGATTCTTGAAGAGTCACTTGGACTGCAAGGAGACCCAACCAGTCAATCTTAAAGGAAATCAACCCTGAATATTCATTGGAAGGACTGATGCTGAAGCTGAAGCTCCAATGCTTTGGCCACCTGATGTGAAGAGCTGACTCACTGGAAAAGACCCTGATGCTGGGAAAGATTGAAAGCAGGAGGGAAGGGGGCAACAGAGGATGAGATGGTTAGACGGTTAGCATCACCAACTCAATGGATATGAGTTTTAGCAAACTCTGGGAGATAGTGAATGGCAGGGAAGCCTGGAGTGCTGCAGCCCACGGGGTCGCAAAGAGTCGGACACGACTTAGTTACTGAACTACAACAACAGATGTCATCAGGTGAGAGAGACGACGGAGGAGGAAGTATTGGGGGTTTGAAGATGCAGGAGAAGGTATATGTTAGGTCTAGGAGATGTAGAGAATAACTGGGCTAGGGAACTACAGTATAACTGCTGGGACCTGCTTACAGTTTGTTACTGAGAATATTTGATGCAGTTGTTTTTCTCCAACAATATTCAGCCGTATGGGTGCAGGCATCCAAAAAGCAGAAAGTTGAACTTAACCAGGGTTTTGATTTTGTTAAGGGCGCATGACAAATTGACAGAGAGGTGTATGCAAAGGATGTATACAATGTTTGACAGCAAAGTTCAAGCTCATTAAGCGGGCTGCTGTGAAATTCAGGGTAACTGGTAAGATTAGAGAGCCAGAAATGCTGGTGAAGTATTAAAAGAAGTACATGGAAGAGTCTGGCAATGGAAGCCAGTGAGTGGGAGGCAATGGAGGTTACAGGTTGGTTACAGGTGTCTGTAGAGACCAGATCTTGAATATGAGCATCAGAATGAGAGTGGATGTCAGAATGGGAGAAGAATGAGAGATGTGATCACCAAAAGAAAATTCAAGAAAGTGAGAGGCATAGATTGGTCTTGTCCCTGTTCTGGCTGGAATGAGAACATAGTATTGGGTCAGAAACATCCATCTTTGTTGGACCTCTCCATGACCTTGATGATGTCATCCATGTAGAGCAAAGCAACCCAACAGAAGAAGCTAAAGCCCCTGAAAACTCTAAGGGGCAGAACTTGTTGACCTGCTGATCTAGATTGCTTACCTCTGCACACTCGCTTCAGCTCCTGCTTGTGGATTCCCATTACTCACAAAGGAGACTGACTTTTCTGCAAGCCTATGGTTCTCACTCACAGGTTTCCTCCCTCACCTGAATTTACCCCTTAATTTGTTTAAATGCTAGAGTTAGGTTTTATAAAATTCTCTTTTATCCTTTGAGACCTAGAACGAGAGCCAAACACTCCATCAAGCATTACTTGGCTCCCTTGGGCAGAAGGAAACTTTTCTTTCACTTGTTTGTGTGTCTCTAAATTCTGAATATTAAACTTGAAGTTCTGAATTCATTGTATGTGAAGCAGAGTCTTGTGTAATCTTAGAGCAAATTTCAGTGTGGTGTTTAGCTGATAGTAAGCTCTCAAATACTAGTTGGACGAATCGCTGCTTTGACACCAGTCAGGCAGAATAAGCTCACCAGAGACCTTTGATATAATAAAGGGCAGCTCAGAGAAAATCTCGCTCTCGCCAGTGTTAGCAGATCAAAAAGGAAATGGACTCTGACTTCACACATGTGTATCAGAGAGATCTCCAGGAGTGGTCTGCTTCAAAAGGACGAAGCACATCACTGAGCCTTGCTTCAGAAGTGTGACAACTCCAGTCTATTCCAGAAAAAAATAAAATAAAATAAAGGAAAAGAAGATGAAGAAGAAGCAAAAAATCCAGCTATGATGAAATGCCAATGTAGAACTTGACCATGGACAGTTCTGAACTTGCAACTATTTCTTAGCAGGGTGGTGAGGATAATGGCAACAGGAGCATAGAACTCTTCCTGGCTTTTATGAAAAGCCAGCTGTGAAGGGGTATGTGAGAGAAAGAGGGTTCTAAGACTTGGCAGAGCAGCCAGTGTAGGCAGCCCTTCTGCTGAGAACACTTGACTTAAAAAGACACACAGAGAAAGCAATGTTACAACAGGAGATGCGCCTTAAATCAGAATTTATACATTTCTCCAGAACGCTATTTAAATGCTATTTTAACTTATCATACTCCTAGTAAATGTCTCTAGTTTTTGGTGTGGTTTATTCCAGGTATAACCACCACTGGCAGATGCAATGAAAAAGTGCATCCTGAGTTATCATCGGGCTGGCTTGCTCCAGGAAATGCTCAGTGAGATGCCTGTGGCATGATCTACTTGTTCTCCATAAGCACTGCTTGATTTCTGTTTGAATCCGCAGAACTTTTTCTAATCTGAGTAGTCAATCCTCTTCCTATCTCCTGTCAGCTATGATCTGATAGTTCACTTTTCATTCTAGCTTGGATTTTTTGATCTTCAAAGAGGAGGTTTTATTTAGCTCCTTTTAAATAAGAAGGTCACTTTTTCCTTGGGGTTCAAGCCCAAAACAACCTCCACCCCTCTTGGTTCATGCTGTGACACTGCTCATGAATCAAGTTTAATCATATTCCTCACCCAACCAATGATGATAGTTATAATTTAGCACTTCACACCAGCAGGAATACAGGAATGAACAAATTTCCATCAGGATACAAAAAGAAAACCATCAATCCTTGTGTAAATTTTCATAATTTTAAGCTTTTGTATGTGCACTAGAATTAAGAGGACATTTCCTTACCTCAGTTTAGGTAATTAAAGCTCTAAGACTCTACTTTTCCTAGAAAACCTGACTTTCCATCACCTGCTGCTCCCTGCCACACCTTATCAAGTTATTTCAAAATTGCTTAATTTTCTCAGTTCACTTTATCTATATTCATAAGACTTGTCTCAGTAACTGAAACTCAGTTTTAAAACACTTGCATCATATTAATTCTTCTAATATTTATTGAGTGCCTTCAGGGTGCACAGAATTATATTATGCATAAGCTGGTGGGGAAAGTGACTTGAGGTTGGGAGAAGACAATTCTTACCTCTGCCCGGAGCCCTGGACTCATCACAAATACACTGATATAGAAGAAGAGACAGGGAAAATTACTAAGGAGACACACAGCTTTGATTGTAGAAGTTCAGAAATAGTGCTGACAAGGGAGAGGTTAAATTTGATAGCATGATGCAGTCTGACAGAACTTGATGTGGCGCTTCTGAGTAACTAAGAAATCATCAATGCACATTTGCTATGATATAGATTCAGCTTTCATTGTATTTGAACAAACCTTTATTTTTCTTGCACCTCATCCTTTGACTTTCCAGAAGCCATTCAGTTGCCAAGAAATAGGCCAACAAATCACTAGCAAGCACGTTTTACAAGACGATCATATAACCTCATGACCGATGGCAGTTTTGTAATGTTCCTAAGTTTTTAAAGGATTTCCTTTATAGTAAACTGTAAAAAAATTAAAAATAAAATTAATTCCAACCCCAAAGAGAGGCAATCCCAAAGAATGCTTAAACTACCGCACAATTGCACTCATCTCTCACGCTAGTAAAGTAATGCTCAAAATTCTCCAAGCCAGGCTTCAACAACACGTGAACTGTGAACTTCCAGATGTTCAAGCTGGTTTTAGAAAAGGCAGAGGAACCAGAGATCAAATTGCCAACATCTGCTGGATCATCAAAAAAGCAAGAGAGTTCTAGAAAAACATCTATTTCTGCTTTATTGACTATGTCAAAGCCTTTGACTGTGTGGATCACAATAAACTGTGGAAAATTCTGAAAGAGATGGGAATACCAGACCACCTGACCTGCCTATTGAGAAACCTGTATGCAGGTCAGGAAGTAACAGTTAGAACTGGACATGGACCAACAGACTGGTTCCAAATAGGAAAAGGAGTAAAGAAAGCTGAGCACCAAAGAATTGATGCTTTTGAACTGTGGTGTTGGAGAAGACTCTTGAGAGTCCCTTGGGCTGCAAAGAAATCCAACCAGTCCATCCTAAAGGATCAGTCCTGGGTGTTCATTGGAAGGACTGATGTTGAAGCTGAAACTCCAATAGCTTGGCCACCTCATGCGAAGAGTTGACTCATTGGAAAAGACCCTGATGCTGGGAGGGATTGGGGGCAGGAGGAGAAGGGGATGACAGAGGATGAGATGGCTGGATGGCATCACTGACTCAATGGACATGAGTTTGAGTAAGTTCTGGGAGTTGGTGATGGACAGGGAGGCCTGGCGTGCTGCAGTCCATGGGGTCGCAAAGAGTCGGACACAACTGAACAACTGAACTGAACTGAATAAAATTAACATTAGTTATTCTCAGTTAATATACAAAATATGTAAATCATGAAAATGGATACTGATCATAGCAGTATTTTTCCAGAGATACAGTGGAAATGAAATAACCAAGCAGCATCTCACACACACACACACACACACACACACACACACAGTTTGCATCACCTGTGTAACAGAAGGCCACAGATTGTGCTGAAATTAGAATCTCTCTAGTTGTATTAGTAGAGCCGCCATCATGAAATACCACGATGTTTAAACAATAGAAATGTATTTTCTCACAGTTCTAAGGGCTTGAAGCACAAGACCAAAGTGTTGGCAGGTTTGGGTTTTCTCTATGTCCTCACATGAGCTGTCTCCTGAGTGGGCAAATTCTTGGTGTTTCTTCTGCTTCTTGTAAGAACCCGAGTCACATCAGATTAGAGCTCAATCCTTGTGACTCATTTAACCCGTGTCACCTCTTTAAGTCTCATCGCTAACTCAGTCACATTCTGGGGTAACAGGGGTCAGGGCTTGAACATATGAACTGGGGGGAGGGGGGCACAATTCATTGTGTAATTGTGGCAGTTGTTTCAATTGACCAGTAAATCAATGAATACTTCCAGGCACTTGGAAACATCATGCTATAACATTACATTGGGGTGTGTTACTAAAGGCATGCTGAAGGGCAAAGGCAAATAAACGAACCCCTTGAAATGCAGACTCTCTTGCTCTGTGCGCATGCGTGCTAAGTTGCTTCAGTAGTGTCTGACTCTGCACAACTCTATGGACTGTAGCCCACCAGGCTCCTCTGTCCATGGGATTCTCCAGGCAAGAATACTGGACAGGGTTGCCATGCCCTCCTCCAGAGGACCTTCCCAGCCTCGGGATCTATCACGAGGTTCTTTACCACTGGTGCCGCCCTCTTTCTCTAGCAGCCTGTGAAAATTTTTACATAAAAGGAAATTGGGTTCTTCATTTCTAAGAGAAAAGTTCATTGTGCCTGATTGCTGGAGGGCTTACCTATACAACATCCATCCTAACTTTTTTTTTTAACTAGCTGTTTCTAGCATGTACCTAGGTTCTAACGGGAGGAGAGAGAAAGATAGAAAGAGGCACTTGACTGAGCAATAGAACTTGGGGAATTTAGAGCTCTCTAAAACCACTGGGTAAGAAGTGATTGCAGTTTCAGTGTGTTGGGATACACAATGACAGGGTAGAGATGGAATGAGGCGGAGAGGGAGGGGAGAACTGCAGGCAGACTTGAACCTGAGCCTTAAAGCTTCCTGGTTGCATGGCCTTGATTAAACTTGTTTCAGCCTTCGCTGCATAACACTAATATGAGATGTGGTAAGTTTCTAGAAAGGTAAGAGTAGTATATACTCCAAAGTATGCTCTTTACTTTGCCAAGTCCTATCTACTGCCATTTTGTATTTACTTTTTGAAGTATTTTGCAATCTCCCTTCATTAACTGTGAATTACAAGCATTTTATTAAGTGCCAACTATTTACCAGCACTAAGAGACTGTTGGATATACAAAACGATTGAAGGCGTATTTTTTGTTCTTAATAAGCTTGTCTATTCTACTGATGGAAAGGGCATATAAATAGTTTTCTACATATTGCTTGCATTGAACATTTACATATAGTACCTAAATTAAATTCAAATAACTATTAAAACTTGAGTGTCTACTCTCTGATAGGCACTATGTTAGGAGCCAGGGTGACAAAGATGATGGTGCTTGGAGAAGAATTTATTGAATTTGCTCTTATTCAAAGCACTAACAGTAGAAATTAAAAATTCTAAACTCATTTATGTCATATATATCATATGTGTCAGTTTATTCTCTGTTTATATTCTCTATACTAGTGTCAAAATTACAAACTTATAAGTGAGTCATTAATAATGTTCTGAGTGTGTCTAAAGGTCTTTCGGCATGGGTATAATTCAAACTGACACTTCAATTAATCACATAATGTAATGTACTTGCAACATTTTTATCTCATGAAAATCTTTTAGTCATTTCAAAGTGTTTCATAGTGTTTAGATATTTAAAAAGTTCCATTAAATTTCTGGTAATATCCATTTTATATGGATTTGCTCCAAAATTAGTCTGTAGAGCATGATAGTAGAAATCAAGAGAGTTTTCAATTAGGTAATGCATTCTGTTCAAATTGCACTTTATAGAAATCACTTTGTGCTATAGGATATATGTCAACAAGTCACTCCTTGGATATAGGGGCTGCCAGAATTGATGCTTTTGAACTGTGGTGTTGGAGAAGACTCTTGAGAGTAGTCCCTTGGACTGCAAGGAGATCCGACTAGTCCATCCTAAAGGAGATCAGTCCTGAGTGTTCACTGTAAGGACTGATGCTGAAGCTGAAACTCCAATATTTGGCCACCTGATGCGAATAACTGACTCATTGGAAAAGACCCTGATGCTGGGAAAGATTGAAGGCAGGAGGAGAGGGGGATGACAGAAGATGAGATGGTTGGATGGCATCACCGACTTGATGGACATGAGTTTGAGTAAGCTCCAGGAGTTAGTGATGGACAGGGAAGCCTGGTGTGCTGCAGTCCATGGGGTCACAAATAGTCAGACACGACTGAGCGACTGAACTTCAATCATTCAACAGACTTTACTGGAAACCATACTAGCCGTCCTCTTCTGGTGACAAAATAGGCACAGTAGGGCAAGGCATCTGCCTTCATGGAAAGTACAATGGTCTTTTTTATTTTTAAATAAGCAGTGAATACAATTATTTTAAAATAGAATGTAATAATATAACACAAAGTATTCAATTATGGAATTAATTTAATACATTTGGTATTTTCAAATAAATTTAATCCTTGCAGATTTCTTTTTTTGCCTTCAAGCCACACTAAACTGTACACAACTGCAGTGCCCAATATTCCCAGCAGATGGCGATATATGGTGAATGACAATTCTACCTGAGTCAAGCTTTCCATTTCTCAGCCTTCATTTCTACTTGGCAGCTTTCTCACAAGACTATAAAATTATCTCAGAAACTGACTGAATGCTTGGAGTATATTGAACTCATCTGATAGGGTTCATAAAACTCTGTTTACATCTGTAAGATATATGCATTTGAAGATACTAATATGAAGAAGGGGAATTAAAGAAATAGATTACCACTCTTTCATTTCCCAGACTTTCTTACAAAAATAATCAAAGTGTATTTAGGGAAGGTTAAAATTAAAGCTTTCTGTATAATTCATTTTAAATATAAATTGTTTTGGCTTTTGTTCTAACAATACAAATCCATAGGAGAAATGAAAAATATTATAGTAGTTAACATCAAAGTCATGTAATTTTGTTTGGGAAAGACAGAATGACGTTAATGAAAGAGCTATAAAATAAATATTATAAGAGTACAGAGTAGCTATTTGATTAGAAATTGATCTTAGAAGGTTTGACCTACTTTTCTCTGAATTAAATGCAACCCCCTGAAGGTATTCTGAACACATGTAGCACTTTTGTAGCACTTTTACAAATACAGTTAGTATCTTTTTTCTTTAAAATCTTTAATGTCATTTTCTTAAAATGCTATATGTTGAATTTTGTGCTCTGAAAAAAAAGAAGTCTGTCACAGACAATAGTGTATAATTCAGACAGGTAAAAGAGAATGAGTAAATTATGGAAAGTAGAAATCTCTTGAAAGACTATTATTAAAATCCTTATAAGTAAAAAAAAAAAAAAAAAAAAAATCCTTATAAGTAAGAAACATTAATAAACTTCTGGCAGGATTTCTGTCGAATTGTCTCATTCAATTTTCCCACAGTTAGGAGCACAGGCGTTAGATAGTGTACAACTTCAAGTGGACTCTTGATTGATCATGTTCACAGTCGAAGAAGAGCAATATATGCCTGTCTGTGGAAGGCTTGCATGCCAGGAGGACTCATGAATCGGAATTTATTACCTGGTTTTATCAACATACCAAAAAAGATCCATCTCTCTTAGGTGGACTCATTAAGCAAACCCCTGGGACAGATGTATGGAAACCTACCGCTAATTTATTTTTTTCGCAATGAGAAGTTCAATTGTCACTGAAACTGGGATACTGGTAATGGATCATGTAATTTTCTCTCAATAGGCAGAATTACTTGAGAGGCCACATTATAATCAGAAGGTTTCCTGGTGATTATGTGTTTTAAGACACTCTTTAAACCAGAGGTAGTCCTTCTTCTAAAATAGCAATAAACTTGAAGTTTCATGATAACAAGAAATCTGAAGATCAGTCAAAACGTAATCATGCTGCTTCAAACTCGCTATTCAAAACAATATTACCTAATATCAATCAACAGTAAAATGGGTACATCAGTTATTGCACATTCATATCACAAATTATGCATGAAAATGGATAAATCAAAACTACATATAACACATGATAAATCTCAAAGACACTGGTACATGTATTATGACTCCTTTCCTCATAAAAGTAAAATAAGAACTACTGTCTATCTATGGAATGAATACTTAGATATCAAAGCTTACATTACACATAGGGTAGAAAAAGAATCATTTTAAATATCAGGAAAGAAGTTGCCTCTAGGGAGAGCAAGTTCAAGATGGGGCTGTGTGTTGTCAATGCTCTTTTTTTCTTTTTTAACTGAGTATGGGTTACATGGATATTTGTTAAACTGTACATTTTTGTTTTATACTCCTTTCTGTATCTAATAGATTGAGCTATGTAAAACTGATCATTTGATATACAAAATAGCAATTTTGTATTGACTGGTCTAATAATTTATATTTATCAGTTAAAAATCTATGATACTTAGTATACTATCTGCATCTCTACAGATGGTTAGGTAAAAGAAACATTAATAGAAATGTATATGTTCATTGGAAGGACTGATGCTAAAGCTGAAACTCCAATACTTTGGCTACTTCATGTGAAGAATTGACTCATTGGAAAAGACCCTGATGCCGGGAGGGATTGGGGGCAGGAGGAGAAGGGGATGACAGAGGATGAGATGACTGGATGGCATCACCGACTCAATGGACATGGGTTTGAGTAAACTCCAGGAGTTGGTGATGGACAGGGAGGCCTGGCGTGCTGCGATTCATGGGGTCGCAAAGAGTCGGACACGACTGAGCGACTGAACTGAACTGAACTGATATGACTTTATTGTATACACACATATTTCCTTGTTCTGTCAATTGAGAGGACTAGAAGCAATGACTGCCAATCCTAAAGAAATCAACCCTGAATATTCATTGGAAGGACTGATGCTGAAGCTGAAGCTCCAATACTTTGGCCACTTCATGTGAAGAGTTGACTCATTGGAAACGACCCTTATGATGGGAAAGATTCAGGGCAAGATGAAAAGGGGGCAACAGAGGATGAGATGGTTGGATGGCATCATTGACTCAATGGATAGCAATTTGAGAAGACTCTGGGAGATAGTGGAGGACAGAGGAGCCTGGCGTGCTGCAGTCTGTGGGGTTGCAAAGAGTCAGACAAAACATGGCAACTGAACAACAAGAAGCAATGACACCTCTGTAGCAGTAAGCACACTTACACCGTAATCAAGGTCCTTAATGCCATTTTCCAATAAAAGGAACCAGGGGTCCCTGCAGAAATGGATGATTATAGGACCAAAGTAGGAAATATGTAAGATGAGCCTAGAGTATCCTGTAGAGTCACAACATAAGGAAATTCTCTCTCTCTCTCTCTCACACACACACACAATGATGGGGGTAAGTCAAAAGGATATAAGAACCAACTGAAATAGCTCCCAATGGCCAAACTAAAACAACTTGAGCAACAGAATAAAGCCATATTGAACTATAACCCTGATTATAAAATACATATCTGTGATCCGTGCTCATATAAGTGAATGATTACATAAATAAATGAGTGAGAAAGGACAAATAACCCCTTTAAAAGAATTTCAAATAATTTATGCAGATACTCCACCCTCCAGGGGGTAAGCATAACTTCCCATTCCTTAGGTGCTGTGCACAAATGTTTTAAAATATTGTTTAAATCAGAGGTAGTTCTAATTTTCGTTCTTTTACTATAACAAGGAACTTGATCCCTCAGCCTGGTGATCAAGGTCAACATCAATAGTAATAAGTCATGTGGATAGCATGTACCCCTGATAGGATGTGATGAGAATGGCACTTTATCTGTATATTCTTCCTACCACAAACTCATAATTCCAGTCTAATTATGAAAAATCAGATAAATCCTAATTAAAGGGTATTCTATAAGTTATCTTATCAACACTATTCTTATCAATATGACCTGTCAAGGTCAAAAAAACATGAAAGGTCTGAGAAACTGCCACAACCAGCATTAGGCTAAGAAGAGATGATGCCTAAATGGAATGTGATCTCCTAAATGAGATCCTGGAACAGAGACAGGGCATTAGGGAAAAACTAATGACATCTGAATAAAGTATGGGCTTTAATTAATAATAATGTATTAATACTGGTTTATCGAGTATGACAGATGCACCATACTAATGTGGGTATTTTAATGGGAGAATCTGGATGTGGAGCTTATGTGAACATTCTGTATTTGGAATATTTCTGTAAACCTAAAACTGTTCAAAAATAAGAGTGAAAACTAATAAATTGCCATGTGCTCCTTTTTTCCCCCTGAATATCTGAACAAATGAGTACTTCTTCCTTTGGAGGGGGCGGTTTACTCTACAGAAAGCATTGACCATAACTGGACATATTTTCCAAAACAAGGAGTTGTTCTGACATTATTTGTAATTTATTTGATTGGCTGTGGTGAAGTCCAATTGAAACTTCATTATAATGCAATGGACAGAACACTCACTGGTTCTTGTCAGCAAAATTAAACAATTCTTTCATTCAAGGCATGGTCAAAATGCACTCCTTTTGAGAGGGGGATTATTTCACCTAGAGTGCTTCTGTGATACCCGGGTTGGGAGAAATAGGGTCAGTTTAGTGTCTCTTCATTGACTCAGCAATATTGGTTGGAAGTAAATATTTCAATGGGCTCCAGACCCTCTGAATAAAAACATTCAGCCCGTGGGACCAATGCCACAAAGAGATGGAGGTTTTTGTTTTGTTTTGTTTTGTATCTAGGTGGGGATATTGAAGTATGTTGCCAGTTCTCAAATTCAACTGATATTCCCTCTCCTCAAACTACTGCAAGGAGTTTGGGAGGAAATGGTCAAGCCAGGTGGCTAGCTTGTCATTATTAGTTTTCACTGTAGGGACTGAAATATCCCTAGAAAAATGAATATCTGTGTAGGACATACAGTGAGATTGAGGATGCTTCTATGGAGGAAGTGGAAATGTCAGAGGGAAAATACACAAATAGATGGTGAGTCTCATGAGAAGATGATCAAAGTGGTACAGAATTCTTTAGATACAAGCAGAGTCTTTCTTCATTTTGTCAGTCAGAATATAGCTGTGCTTGCGTCAAGGCAACACTGTTTAAAAAGGTCACAGACACACTGATCTGTATTAAATGAAAGAAAATGGAGAGATGAGAGGACTAGGAACCACAATATTGTAGGAGGAAATGTGAGATATCTTAGTTTGCAGGAAAAGGTGTGGTTTCTGTTCTCAAGATATTTAGAGTTATTACCATATACAACTCTATTCCAACTCCTGGGTCTACTGTGTGGATCACAACAAACTGTGGAAAATTCCTAAAGATACAGGAATACCAGACCACCTGACCTGCCTCCTGAGAAATCTGTATGCAGATCAAGAAGCAACAGTTAGAACCTGACATGGGGCAATGGACTGGTTTCAAATTAAGAAAGGAGTATGTCAAGGCTGTATAGGGCTTCCCTCACAGCTCAGTCAGTAAAGAATCAGCCTACAATGCAGGAGACCCGGGTTTGATTCCTGCATTGGGAAGATCCCCTGGAGAAGGAAATGGCATCTCACTCCAGTATTCTTGCCTGGAAAATCCCATGGACAGAGGAGCCTGTTGTGCTTCAGTCCCCGGGGTCACAAAGGGTCAGACATGACTGACTGACTGAACTGAACTGAACTGATGATATACAAGGATTAGACTTATGTTGCCCTAGATAGATCCAAGTAGTAATAGGTCCAAATTATAAGAAAACAGATTTTGGAATCCTCTAAGGAACCAATTTCTAATAGAGCTTATGGGAGATAGGTTAGGCTATCTTACAAGGCAGTGAGATGCTTGTTTCTGAAACTTTCTAGGCAGAAGCTAAACAATTTCTTGAGAATGTGGAAAAGGCAGTCACTCAGGGTGTAGCCAGGTGTGGGCATGAAGAAGGACAAGAGGTATGTGAAGTGAGGGGCAGGGGTCTAAGCGACATGCCTCTGTGTCTGGAGGTCATTGTGAACGGGCAATTCAGGAGCTGTGATTCATGAGGGCAAGGCAACAAAAGATACTGTGTTAGCCAGGGTTCCCCAGAGAATAAGCCCTAAGATCTGCCAACAGCAAGCCAGAGGCCCAGGGCAGCCAGTGATGTGGTTCAATCTGAAGACCAGAAGGGAAAGCTGATGTTTCAGCCTTCAACTGATCAGATGAGGTCCACCCACATTAAGGAGAGCAATCTGTTTTATTCAGCATATCAGTTTACATGTTAAACTCATCTACAAACACCCTCATAGGTGGGATGGAGGGATTGGGAGGGAGGCTCAGGAGGAAAGGGATAATATGTATACTTATAGCTGATTCACATTATTGTGTAGCAGAAATACAACACTGTAAAGCAATTATTCTCCATTTATGTGTGTATATATATATATATATATATATAATGTTTGAGTTTTTTAAAAAACACTTCCAGAGAAACACTTAGAATAATGTTTGATCCAGTATCTAGGCACCCGATGGCCCACTCAAGTTGACACATAAAACTAACCACCACAGATAGAAGCCATCAGGAGATGAAGGTCTCCATCAATTCAGTAGACAAGTGCTAGACCAGCTCAACTAGCCTAGAGTTAGGGAAGCATAGAGGGAACACTGGAGGAGGGAAGAGATTAATACCAGTTATGGCTTTGAAACCGGCTAGCCAAGAGAGCCGTCATTAATAACCTCACCTCCTTACGGGGATTGTAGCTGGCCACCACCAAAGGCTTGGGTTTAACAGAGGGAACCAGTAGATCTGAGGAGTGAAAGCTGTGCATTCTTGCATGTACCTACCAAGCCCGCTTAGCTTTTCTCTTACATCTGCCATTGTTTTGGGGACCAGTACTACAGAGCTTCATGAAGCTACAACATGATACCTCCTTGTGGCTTCTTTGATCCCACAGCTTAGATGCTTAGACTGTAACCTACCCAGCACTCCGACACACACAAACAAGAAAAGCAAGACAGTCAGTGCCCCAAGGCCACTCTCGACCAGTGGGGTGTGGACACAGGGATAAATGCTTTTCCCTTTCATTTTTCCCTATGAGATGCATTTATAAGACACCTCAGAAGAATTTTCAGGACTGAGGGTGAGCCCCCAAAGTAGTGGCCAACTTGCAGGCACATTCTTCCCTGTTTTGCTCACTTTGACCTCTACTATTGCTCTCTGAAGGACTTCCCTGCTAGCTCAGTTGGTAAAGAATCTGCCTGCAATGCAGGAGACCCCAGTTCGATCCCTGGGTTGGGAAGAAGGGATAGGCTACCCACTCCAGTATTCTTGGGCTTCCCTTGTGGCTCAGCTGGTAAAGAATCTGCCTGCAAAGCAGGAGACCTGGGTTTGATCCCTGGGTTGAAAAGATCCCCTGGAGAAAGGAAGGCTATCCATTCCAGTTTTCTGGCCTGGAGAGTTCCATGGACTGTATAATCCATGGGGTCGCAAAGAGTTGGACATGACTTTCACTTCCACTTTGATTGCTCTCTGAAATCACTCTCCAAGCAGCTCCTGAGGGAAGCCTTTGCTCAAGTTCTGCTTTTCTAGGAAAGCCAGGCCAAGACACCACCTTTATTCTTACAAGTCCCCAAAGAACCAAACTGACTTTCTTATTGTTTTCTGAATATATTTGTCCTGCATTTCCTTCAGCATTTGCACACTCCTGTAGTTTTCTAAAGATAAGTAGTGCTCATGTCAAAGTGAAAATGGTCTGAAGAGCGTAACTGAAACAAGAGTCATTTATCTTATCCAGTCTCTTTTCCTCTGAACTTTCTTCCAGCTTGGAATCATTTGCAGTGGGCGTTTCATAAATACTATACTCTGCCTTCTCTGGAGAGGCTAGAGTTTCTAAGTCTCTGATATCTTTTTAACATTCTTGACCTAATAGCGTTTGGTGCAGTTTATTTGCCATTTCTGTCATGCCAGCATGCCTTGCATTATTCCTGAACTCCAGAAACAAGAAATACAGGTTCTATCCTGAAAGTTTGGTAGTATTCTCTTTCCATGTATTTTGGTTCACATTTTAGGGCAGGAATGACAGTTCAAGCTGCAGAACGTGTACAATTAATGTCTTTGTGAAAGTGTTCAAGAGTACAGTTTAGAAGGAAAAGGAAAATTTTCTGCAGGTATCTTGGTACTCAGTAAAAATACTGTCTATATTCACAGATTTCTTGCTAAAATGGTTGACATTCTCAAGACAAGGATTAGCATCAATGCTAATAGCAAATAGTCAAAAATAGAATCGGTTATGTAACTACATAATATGGAAATTTGAAGTGAAGATGGCATACATTTCAAATTTGAGAGATATTGAAGTGTAAATGCCTCTTATTTATGCTATATGAAAATACCCTTTCAAGGGGAATTCTTTGCAACCGGACTGATCAGCAGTGTATGCATTTAAAACTGATGCACTTATAATTATTATAAGTGTTTCATATACAAAATCAATGTCTTTGATTATGGTATCAAATTCTTAATGATTTCAAATCTGCTTTCTCATCTTGTTCAGTATACTTCTAAAGATTTGTTTGCTTGAAACTTGGAAAAGGAAGGCAGAAACTGTTTTACTTACTAGGTTGTACTGACTAGAAATGCTGAGTCAGTGAAAACACCCCTTAGATATCATGACCAGTTCATTGTTCAGTGAGCTTCATGACAGCACAGTTTGGGGACTATCAGGGTAAGAAAAGTTCATACAAATAAAATTAAAAATATATTGCTATGTTTTAATATTTTGGAAAACAATGCTAGTTTTCTGCCAAAAGTTATGTCTAGCAGTGTCTAAATATTCTAGGTGATAAGTTGAATATTTTTGCGTGTCTCATTAGACTAATTCTGGTTACACTTTCCTCAACTTAAACACTAGATTTTAAAATATTAATAAAAGCTATTTAAATGAAACTCATAATGGAACATTTGAAACTCAAGTTTTAATTAAATATTAAATTCTAACTTAAGGGGAAAGAGCTGGTGAAGCTGGACCATTACTGTGATCTATGAATGAAAATTTAGCAGTATTAATTTTTCTCTTTTCTTCCCTTCCTCCCTCCCATACTCTCTTCTTCCTACACTTTGTCCTGCGGGGTAGGTGATGGTTTGATCCCTAGGTCAGGAAGATCCCCTGGAGTAGGAAATGGTAACCCATTCCAGTATTCTTGCCTGGAGAATCCCATGGACAGAGGAACCCAGTGGGCTACATACAGTCCCTAGAGTCGCAAAGAGTCGGGCACAACTGAGCGACTGAGCACACACACAGACACACACAGACACACACAGACACACACATAGCATCAACAGCAGAGATTTATTTTCTCACTGTTCTGGAGGCTGAGATTCCAAGATCATGGCGTTGCCATGACTGACTCCTGAGACCTCTCTGCTTGGCCTGCGAATGGCAGCCTTCTTGCTGAGTCCTCACGTGGCCTTTTCTCTGTGTCCATGCATCCATGGTGTCTCTTCCTCTTTCTCAAAGGACATCAGTCCTATTGGATTCGGGCCCTATCCTATGCCTTCATTCAACCTTAATTAGCTCTTTAAAGGCCAGTTCTCCACATTTGGTCACATTGGGGGTTAAAGCTTCAGTGTATGAATTTGGGTAGGGGGACATAATTCAGCCCATAACAACAAGAGTTCATCAATAAGTTTTCTATCCCTTTATGACTCCATAATTTTCTTTAGCAAATTATAAAACTAAAGAAGTAAATGTAACAGAATTTTTACTGAAGGAAAAAAAAGCTAATGTCCTAGATTATGTAATTTCTATGTTTACAAGGCTCCAGCTTGACTGATCTGTGACTCAGGTAAAGTTTATTTCTAATGTTCTTCTTCTCTTCTTGCACCTTCTTTTAACATTGGTGTCTCTTCTGCCAGTGTCTTATTGTGGCTTATCTATCTTGGCTTTCCAAGTGAGGACCTATTAATAACTTGTCCCCAGCTTCTACAATCAGGGTCTACCAATTTTTTTTTTTAATCCAGTTGAAACAAGTAAGTTTCTGTTTTATTTAGCTACTTAGAATTATTTGCTAATTTTTACATTTCTCTCTTCAGTTACCCACTCATTCATATTTCTTTTTGCTCCCCAGTCACATTCTTTGCCTCCTTCCTCTCTTCCTACATCCAATCTACTGTGTTTCATCGATCCCACAATGTACATTTTCCCTCACATCTTACATCTCTGAAATTGTGTTTCTTACAATCAATGGTGCATCATATTTTATTAACTGGCAGGTTTTTCCTTCCTAGTGCTATATAAAATGATATACTTTAAATCAATGGAGTTGTAGATTCCATGAAATACAATATTGTCCCATCTAGTAGATCGAACAACCTCATATCTTTGAAATATGCCTACTTTTATCCATTTCCTCTGCCACTTCTCAAGGTCACACTACTATCATTTCTTCTGAGGATTATTGCAAGAGTCTCATCACTTCTGGTATTGCTCACTAGTCACCAGGGTCACCCTTCACCTCCATGGTCTACTTTGAAACTAAAATAATCTTTTCAAGTAAAATTTTAATTTTGTCTTCCCCTTCATTTTAATGACTTCCTGATGCTCACAGAGTAAAAATCAGACTCCTTACTATGACTTACAAGCTGCTACATTAATCTAACCTATGCGTAACTTTTAATAGTTTATTTCATTTTGTGATCTACCGACCCACTGAATTTGTTTCACTGTTTCAAATATGCCTTTTTGCTTTGCTCAGAAACTACACACACTAGTTTCCCACCCCACTCCCCTTTCCCTAGCCATCTCTTTTTCACCTCTCAGGTTTCACCTAGAACATTAGTTCATCCATGAAATTTCCCTGACCTCCCCAAGTCCGGATTAAAGACACCTCTTCAATAACATTTGATAATTCTGCCACAAGCATTTACTTCTATATGAATTGCCTATCTGTCTCTGGAATAGGATAAATTGTATATTTATGACTATGATTTGTATTTCCTTTGCTTCATTTTCCTTCTCCCAGTAAGAAGTCAGACGCTTTGCATATTTTTTTGCCTGGGGCATTTTTCAGGGCTGAAAAAGCTTATCTTCTGTAAAACCTAAACTCACTGAAGAGATTAAGATAGAAATGACTTTAGGATAGGCTTGGAAAGGAAGATCTCCCTCTGTGTGTGCTCCAAGATGTGAGAACTTGTTCCTTATTCTCTGAATGCATCCAAGGAAAGTGCCAATTTCAGAGGCTTGCACTGCGACACCTAGGAAAACTGCTTCCTATACAGAGAGACTCCAAGCCTCATCTGAAATTCTAGGACAAAAGGATGAGTGATACAGACACATTAAAGTGGAGGACAGGAGGTGGGGGACCACATGGAATGAGCCAATGCGACCTGGTGCACGTGGCCAGACATGGACAAGAGGGTTATCTCGGAGATGGGGTGGAGAGCTGAATGAGAATGGTGACTGACTGTATAGTCTGTGTTCATGAGACATGTTTTATGCAGTTCTTCCCTTATACTGCCTTTGTTTTGTTTTGGCATTAGGCTAATGCTAGCCTTATAGAATGAAGTAGGATGTATTCTCCGTTTCTATGCTCTGAAAGAGATTGTAGAGGACTGGTATAATTTCTCCTCTAACTGCTAGACAGAATTCATCAGTGAACCCAGGAGGGCCTGGCGCTTTCTGTTTTGGAAGATTATTAAGTATTAATTTAATCTCGTTAATAAAAATAAGCTTATTCAGATCATCTATTTCTTCTGAGTTTTGGAAGATTGTGTCTTTCAAGAAGTTAAATTTGAAATTCATATATCAAATTTGTGGACAGAGAGTAAGACAAGTTGGTTTATAATGTTGGTCTTCAGCTCACTAAAGCTCTGTTTATATTTTTTTCAGTCTTTCAGTTTTCCCATCTATATTTCACTTTGGATAGTTTGCATTGCTATGGCTTTCAGTGTCATAACTATTCTGTAATTTCTAATCTACTGTCAATCTCATCAAGTGCATTTTAAAGCTGAGTTTTAGAGCAGGTTTATTTTCATAGCAAAGCTGGGCCGAAAGCCCAGAGTTCTACTCTCCTCTTCCCTCTCTTAGAGCCCACCTCCCATCAGCATCTCTCTCCAGTGAGGTGTGTTTGTTACAATTAATGAACCATCATTGATACATCACTATCAACAAGTCTTAGTTTATATTATGGTCCATCATTTGTGATGTACCTTCTGTGGTTTCTGACAGATGTATAATGACATGTATCCACCCTTATTGGATCATACGTAATAGTTTCACTTCCCTAAAAGTCCCCTGTCCTCCAACTATTCTTCTGGTTTATTCTCTCCTGTCCCCTAACCCCAGGTCCTTGGCAAGCACTGATTCTTTTTTTCTTTTCTGAGATATAATAGACATATAACATTGTATTAGTTTTAGGTGTACCACATAATGATTTGATATAGGTATATATTGCAAAACAATGATCACAATAATATCTCTAACCACACAGTTACAAAATTTTATTTTCTTATGTCAAGAACTTGTAAGATCTACTTTTTAGCAACTTTCAAATATACAAAACGATATTGTTAACAACAGTCACAGTGCTATACAGCCCCAGAACATCTCCAGAACTAATTTATTTTATAACTGGAAGTTTGTACCTTTTAACCACTTTCATCCATTTTATTCATTCCCCACCCCTTGCCTCTGGCAACCACCGAATTGTTCTATGAGTTTAATTTTTTTTTTTTTTTGATTCCACATCCAAGTGAGATCATACAATATTTGTCTTTCTCTGACTTATTTCGTTTAGCATCTGCTTCTCTATCTTGAGAGCCTCTCTTGCCCTCTTTGCCTGTCTCCCTTCCTCCCTTTCATCTACCTCACAGAACCTTATAATTCTTAATTTCTGAGTTTAGAAGTATTTTAAAAGATTACAGAGATATCCTAGTGAGTCCCCTGGTTGCAGACATATTTCTCACCCACTGGATTGTATCTTGGAACAGAAAAAGGACGAGAGTGTCTTAGTTGGTGAAATTTGAACAGACGAGAGTGTCTTAGTTGGTGAAATTTGAACAAGCTCTGTCGTTTAGTTACTAGTATAACACCAATGTCACTTTCCCGGTTTTGATCATTGTACTAAAGTTATATAAGTTGTTAACATTAGAGGAAACTGAATGAAGACTATATATAAACTTCTGTACCATTTAAAAATTTTTTCTTTGATAGAAATAAGGCTTAGGTGTTTTTCTATTAGATTTTGTATTTTTAAAATTTTTTATGAGTATAGTTGTTCTACAATGTTCTCTTAGCTTCTGCTGTACAGAAAAATAAGTCGATTATACATATACATACACCCCCCCTCTTTTTTGGATTTCCTTTCCTTTTTAGGTCACAATGGATCACTGAACAGAGTTCCCTGTGCTAAAATGGGACTGGCAAATGTGTCCACTACTATGTATAAAATAGATAACTAATGAGACTCTACGAGTTTTTATTTTTTTTAAGTAATAGCTTTTTGAGATGTATTTCATATACCATAAAATTCACCCTCTGAAAATGTATAATTTCAGAATTGTGTCTGATTCACTATTTACTTTACTCTGATTTTAGAAATTTCTCCCAAGATATCTCCCAAGAAGGGAGATATCCAATACTCATTAGCACTCATTCCTTATCTCCTCACCCCCCCAACCCACACCCCATCTTCTGTCATGAATTTACTTTCTGTCTCTATGGATTTGCCTGTTGTTAACTTTCATATACTATGTGTCTTTCTATGACTGGTTTCTTTCACTTGGTGTAATGCTTATAAGACTCTTGAAACCTGTCTGAATATTTCATTTCTTTTTACAGCTGAACAACACTCCACAGTGTGGATATACTATGTTTGTTCATCCATTCATCAGTTGATGGACATCGGGCGGTTTCCTCTCATTTAGCTAGGATGAATAATCCTGCTATGAGCATTCATGTGAATGTTTTTGTGTGGATAGGTTTTTTGTTCTCTTAATGTATTAATATATACCTAGAAGTAAAACAGTAGGTCATGTGGTAACTCTATGTTTAATGCTTTGAAGAACTTTCAAACAGTTCCAGAATGGCTTCAGCATTGTTATATTTCCATCAGCAGTATGGCAGCTCCAATTTCTACATACCCTCCCATGCATTTGTTATTTTCTCTTTTTAATTTTGACCATCCTAGTGGGTATGAAGTGGTATCTCATTGTTGGTTTGACTTGCATTTCCCTAGTGATTAATGATGTTGACGATTTTTTCATGTACTTCTTGGCCATCTACATATCTTTTTAGGAGTAATGGCTATTCAAATCATTTGCCTATTTTAAAACTGGATTACTGGGGACTTCCCTGTTGGTCCAGTAGTTGGGAATTAGCTTTCCAATGCAGGAAACATGGGTTTGATCCCCGGTTGGAGAACTAAGGTTTCACATGCCATGAGGCAAGTAAGCCCCTAAGCCACAACCAGAAAGATGGCCCTGTGCACTGCAGTGAAGACCCAGCGCAGCCAAAAGAGAGAGAGAAAAAAAGCTGGATTACTTATATTTCTGTTTTTGAGTTGTAAGGATTCTTCATATATTCAAAGCAAAAGTTCTTTATCTGATATATGACTTGCAAATATTTTCTCTCCTGCGAATTTCTAAAATTGTCTTAAAGATGCCCTTTGAAGCACACAAGTTTGTAATTTTGATGTTAATTTATCTTCTCTTTTTTTCACTTGAATTTTGGTGTTGTATTAAAAAATTTGCTTAATCCAAGGTCATGCAGATTTACTTTCATGTTTTCTCCTAAATGTTTTATAGTTTTAGCTATTATATTTAGATCAGTAATTCGAGTTAATTCTTATATATTGTGTGAAAGAAGGGTTCAATTTAATTCTTTTGTATGTGGATATCCAATTGTTCCAATGCGATTTGTGGAAAAGATTTCCCTTTGGTATTTTCAATTTTTCTGTAAGTACAAAATTATTTATAAATTAAAAGATAAGCAAATAAATTTTGACTTTAAGGACTCGGAATGATCTCCACATTCCAAGGACTGATCTCCCGAATGATTCTAGGGAGTCGCAGTGTCATGCCCATATATCCTATTGGAATCTCAAAGATACTGGTGTCCACTTGACCAGTACAATCTTTTCCTTTGCCCAACCAAAGAGCCACCCCACGAAACATAAGAGAAGGAAGGACTCCATCACTTTTATATAATAAATCCATCCTCACAACCCCACCACTCTAAGACTTTTGACTTGGTTCTTAGTGCTCTGCGAAGCACTTCTCTAACTTCCATCTCATTTACTACAGCCCATTGTCATGTCCAAGCTCAAAAAGCCACACCAGCAGTGAACTAGGCTATGTTGCAAGCATTCTTGCTGTAAGGTTGAACACTGAATTATTTCAGCAAATTCTCCCTAACCATCCTAAATTCTACACCTTCCGAGTTCAAAGCCATCTCACATACATTTCCAAGCATCCTGCTGGTATATATTAGGCAGATCCTATATTTCTTTCAGGCTTCCCTGGTGGCTCAGTGGTTAAGAATCTGCCTGCAATGCAGCAGATGCAGATTCAACCCCTGAGTCGAGAAGATTCCCCTGGAGAAGGAAATGGCAACTCACTCTAATATTCTTCCCTGGAGAATCCCATGGATAGAGGAGCCTGGTGGGCTACAGTCCATGGGGTTGTAAGAGTCAGACACGACTTAGCAGTTAAACCACCACTACCACGTTTCTTTCATTTTATAAACGTTTCTTCCTCTACTATAAATCGTTTTCCTGCTCAGGCTATGCTGAGCCCTGACCTTGGTTACTTTCCTGGAGGCAGTGAGGCATGCTGGGAGCAGATGCTGAGGAGGATAAGCATTATGCTTGAGATATTTGCTATATGTTGAGATTTCCAGGTAAGGGGAGGCTATTCTTTATCAGGGACTGAAAGAAAAAGTGAAAGTTAGTCACTTAGTTGTGTCTGACTCTTTGTGACCCCATGGACTGTAGCCCACCAGGCTCGTCCATAGAATTCTCCAGGCAAGAATACTGGAGTGGGTTGCCATTTCCTTCTCCAGGGGATCTTCCTGATCCAGGGATTGAGCCCAGAAGCAGCTATTCAAAGTTAACTCTGGGAGTGTGCTAGATTTCAAGTGTCTCTTTCCTTTCTCATCATAGACCTAGAATTATTCTCAAATAGTGAAGGAAAAGAGGTGAGAAGAGGAAAAAACCCTGTATTAGAGAACCAAACAGAAACTTTAAAAAGAAGATATTTAATGCTGTCCTTACTTTTCCCCAGGAACCTAAGGAAAGCGATAATGTAAAAGGGGCCAGTATTCTTGACTTATTTTTGACCCATGGGAATAATTTTCTTTTAGTATAGGACACGTATGCATTTTTTTTCCTGTGCCTCTAAATTGAAAAATTAATCATAACCTAAGCAATAAACACTTTCTCTTTTGAGCCATGGGGTGCATTTGTGGCTGTCCTTCAGAGAATTCAGAAGACTTCACTTTTCTGTTTTTGCTTTTGGAGTTCTCTTGATCGCCCTGGCTCACACTGAAGTTGTCACTTCCACCAGCTTTTGAAAGTGTCATAGATGGAAGGGCAGCAATGTTTACACAAGCTTACAAGGGACATAAATGTGAATGGCACCTCTTGCTTCATAAGAAATACTCTAATTGGAAATTTTTGTCTTCTCTCCCTGCAGCCCTGTACTCTTCTGGGGTCTCTGACTTTATTGCCTAGAAAGGAACACTGTCATCATGCTATACAACAACAGTCCAGGGAATTGGATGCTTACCACCCCCAAGTCTTTTATGACTCCCTCATGTACAAAATGAACAAAGAACAAAGAGTATAATTCTGACTAGCAGAAAGAAGTAGGTTTGATTCTATATAATGGGAAATGAAAGACATCTGTCTAGTTGCAGTGCATCCTCTGGGTCACTTTCTAATTTTGCAGGGAATGAAAATTAGAACAATCACAAGCAAGCCAATTTGCCCCAAATTCACATTTTTTAGAAATAACAATTTGCGTTACTCTGTGAAACAACACTGACTGGAAGAGATGACGGCAATTGAAGACAACTGGAATATATAGAACAGAAAGTGGAGGATAAAAGTACTAATAATTATGAATGCTAATAACTAACATGTGTAATTATTCCAGACAATATAATCAGTGGCATACCTAGGATTTTGAAACCCAGAGCAGATAACTTGCCGGCATTTATCATATAGTAGGCAGCCTATAAGATAGCATCCAATAATCACTGCCTCCTGCTGTTCACACACTGTGTAATCTCTATATTGTACCAGGGATGGTACGTGTGACCAGTAGAACATGATAGAAGTGATGCTATGTACTGCTAAGATTGTATCTGTTGTTCAGTCGCTAAAGTCATGTCTGACTATCCCATGGACCGCAGCACACCAGGCTTCCCTGTCCTTCACTATCTCACTCATGTCCATTGAGTCGGTGATGCCATCCAACCATCTCATCCACTGTCATCCCCTTCTCTTCCTGCCCTCAGTCTTTCCCAACATCAGGGTCTTTTTCAATGAGTCAGGTCTTCGCATCAAGTGGCCAAGTATTGGAGGTTCAGCTTCAGCATCAGTCCTTCCAATGACTAGTCAGGATTGATTTCTTTCAGGGCTGACTGCTTTGATCTCCTTGCTGTCCAAGGGACTCTCAAGAGTCTTCTCCAGCACTACAATTAAAAAGCATTAATTCTTTGACACTCAGCCTTCTTTATGGTCCAACTCTCTCATCCATTTATGACTACTGGGAAAATCATAGCTTTGACTCTGTGGACCTTTGTTGGCAAAGGGCTGTCTCTGCTTTTTAACATGATGTCTAGGTTGGTCATAGCTTTTCTTCCAAGGAGCAAGTCTCTCAATTTTGTGGCTGCAGTCACTATTCGAGATCAGTTTATTGAAAAAATAAAAGTCTTCTGTCTTGGACATTCTCTTTGTTGTGGAGCACTTGCTCTGGGAAAGGGCATGCCGTGAGCATCCTAAGAAGTGGTCCACCTGTGAAGAAACTGGAGCCTCCTGCCAAGCGCCCTGTAAGTGAGATTGGAATGGGATTCTCCAGAGCCAATCTAATTATCAGCAGCTTCACGGCCATCTTGTGAGAGACCATGAACTAGAACCACCCAACAAAGCAGGGCCTGGATTTCTGACTCTGAAACTTTGTGAGATGATAAATTCTTAATGTTTTTAAGCTTCTAAACTCCAGGAGCCTTTGTTATGCAGCAATAAATAAACTGTATATACCCGTCTTATACTCGACAAATTATTTTTAGCAATAGTAGTGAAATAAAAGAATAATAATGGCTGGAAACAAATATAAACAATGAAAACTTTTCCATTTTGAACCTGACTGTGCCAGTTTCCAAAAAAAATTGAAAAATAAAATGAATATTTTCATACAAAAAAAGGAGTGAAGTGATGATAAGTATCTTTAATTGCATTAAAATAGTCTTTTTTCTACAAAGGGAATAATTTATACCTATGTTTGGCCACTTGAAAGTGAAAAGAAAGTGAAGTTGCTCAGTCGTGTCTGACTCTTTGTGACCCCATGGACTGTAGACTGGGATCAAACCTGGGACTCTTGCATTGCAGGCAGATGCTTTACCCTCTGAGCCACCAGGGAAAGTAATGAATAAATTGCAAATCCTCCTTGGAGGATTTCTGCGAATATATCGATGATTTAGTGAAAAGTTATCTTCTTGGCATTTTTATCCTCAGTATACAGAGAAAAAGACCATTATTACTCACAACAAGAATAGCAGCAGAGCAACAGCTTGCATCAAATTACCATGTTCTAATACCCATCAGGGTAATATGATATGCCAGGCTTAGGTGAGAAGGCTTAAAATTGGCAGACCCTAATTTTTTATGGGGCTGCTAGAGGAAGGTATTAATCAATATCTTGGACTGTAAGAAAATATGCTCTAAGGGAATGGGGGCAGAAGCATGTCTAGATTTACTACCCTAGAATACAAAGAAGTGTCTCTGGGGAGAGAAAGAAGGCTTGTTCCCAGCTCATCATCTTAACAGGAATCCTGTTGAATGTTGTAAAACTTGTTTCTATCTTAAGAAAAAATTGAGTAAATAATTTTTGTTGTTGTTGCTATTTAGTCGCTCAGTCATGTCTGACCCTTTGTGACCCCATGGACAGTAACCCACCAGACTCCTCTGTCCATGGGATTTCCCAGGCAAGAATACTGGAATGGGTTGTCATTTCCTTCTCCAGGGGATCTTCCTGACTGAGCAATCCAGCCCCCGTCTCTTGCATCTTCTGCATTGGCAGGCAGATCCCTGACTTCTGAGCCACCGAGGAAACCCAAACCATTTTCAAAAAATTCTCTATTTTTTTCTGATTGCATTTCTGTTTCCATTTTCTTTTAAAAACAGACTCATGATTGGTTTGCAGTGAGACAAGGTCATGCAAATTAGATTAAATTCAATAGTTACTGGTTATTTAACTACAACTAAGTAATACAGGCTCTAAACTTTTAACTATTTATAGTATGTTCCTTGCAAGCTTGTAAGCCAAAATAGAAGGATAAAAAATATGTAATTTTATAAAATTTGGAAACACCTTTTCAAAAAAATAACACTAAAGAGCAAACTTAAGAATATGGAAACATTGGATCTTAAGTAAAGAAAGACAAAATTTAGACTAGTAATAAATAGAAATTTTATAAGTACTTATTTCCAAAGTGTGAGATTTAACCTTTGATTTATTTAAAAATACTGTACGTTCATTACACAATAATAAATTCACAATAGGCATATTCAAAAGAAAGTTTATATATATACTACAAGAGGTTGTTATCATAGGAGATTATAACCATACTATCAACATGTAATGATTTTGAATACAATCATTTGAGATGCCAGTAATGCATAATCTGAGAAGAAATTGCAACTTATAAATGTTCATATTTCTTTTGTAGGGACAATTTAGAGATGTTATTGCTGTACTGTAATGCTAATATAATGTTCTCATTTTAAGAGTTTCTTGCAAAGCTCTCAATAATCCTGCTATTTTATTTAAGATGCATTTGCACTTTAAGTTGTATGTTTAAAAATTATTTTTCTATAAAGTTACAATAGCTTCAGAACAAAGCTGTATAAAATTCTATGAACTAATTGGCAATTAAATCCTAACATATTTACCATGGTAGTAACAAAGTGCAGAGATATAACAAAAAGGCATTATACTTGGGATTACACATTTGGGAATTCTTGTGTAGGCTCCTTGGAAAGTAATTTGGCTCAATTCCTTCTTCTCTCACTAGCAGAGGCCTACAATTTTAGCATTTAATAAGAGTGCTCAACAAGTTCCTTTTTTACACAATACAATTTAAATGATAACAATGACTATATGTATTAACTCATTAATGAGATATTTTCAGTAAATTCAATAACTTTAGTGGAGTATATCAGTGGTGCTGTGGTAAAAGAATCCACCTGCCAATGCAGGAGACAAAGTTTGATCCTGGCTTGGGAAGATCCTCTGGAGGAGGAAATGGCAACCCACTCCAGTATTCTTGCCTGGAAAATCTCATGAACAGAGGAGTCTGGTGGGCTACTGTCCATGGGGTCACAAAGAGTTGGACATGTCTAAGCATGCAAATCCCATGAAGAGAGGAGTCTGGTGGGCTACTGTCCATGGGGTCACAACGAGTTGGACATGTCTGAGCATGCACACACTCATTTGCATCTAACTAAGTCTCCCTGTACCTCACTTTCCTTACTTAGTAAGACAGAGACAGAAAGGAAACTCTTATAAACGTCCAGAAAGACATCCTCAATGTTTATTTTTATATTTTTGAAGAAAGATGAAGCAAAGGGAAACTATTTTATCTGTGCTTAGTATATCCCAGGATACCACTGAGGGATTTGCATATGAAATATTGTTTAATCCTTTGATGTGTCTACAATATTATCTAATCTTACAGACCGGGAAATTGAGGGTCCTAGAGGCTAATGAATACAGCCAATCTAGATAATGGAAGTCATCCTAGATTCTTCCTTCTATTTTCCTCCACCTACACACAATTAGGTTGTATCTATTTTCATCTCCTCAGCAAGTTGTTAACCCCCATTCTCCTATTCTGCTAGTTAGATTTTATCTTATTTCATCTTGTGTAATGCAATAGCTTCCTATCTGTTCTCTCTAAATCCAGTCTTCATCTGCAAACCACTAAAAATATTGATAGAGTTGTTTTTGTTCGGTCGCTAAGTCACGTCTGACTCTTTGTGATGCCCTGAACTGTAGCCCGCCAGGCTCCTCTGTCCATGGGATCTCCCGGGCAAGAATACTGGAGTGGGTTGCTGTTTCCTCTTGCAAGGGATCTTCCTGACCCAGAGAAGGAATCCACTTCTCCAGCACTACAGGCAGATTCTTTACCGCTGAGCCACTATTTAAAATACTAATCATAAAAATGTCATTTCCTTTCCTACATCTCTGTAATATCAAGCTCAGTCTTCTACACATGGCATACAAACACTTCCACACACGGATTCCAAAAAGCTCCTTACAACTACTCTCTCATATTGCACACTTCAATAAAATAGAAATGTCAGTAGTTCTTGTTCAATACTACTTTAAAATTCTTGCCCTGGTGTTCGCTATCTGCAACAACCTTTCTACTAACTCTGTACTTAGATAACTCTTACTCTTCCTTTTAGAAATCATCCTCTCTGGGAAGACACTGATCTTTTTAGACTAGTGTTCCTGTATATTTTCATAGCTCTACAATCATATTTATTGGTTGTACCAAATTATTCTTCAGAAAAACTCTTTCTATATAATTGAAAATCCATGTTATTGAGAAATGTGCAGTTAGGGATGTAAAATTATTATTCAGTGTGATTATACTTTCATAAATCTATCATGATTTTTATTAGAAGTCTCTCTGGGTTCAATAAATTGAGGACTCTGACTACCTTCTGACCACCTGAATAAAAATGTCAGTAACTCATATAATCAATAAGTCATTGGCTCCCTTACATAAATAAAGGCCCAAGTTATTTTAATTTTTATAATTATGGAAGCATTGCATGAATTAAAAAATATTGAAATGTCTTTGATTCTTCATTTTTTCAAAGTTATATTTAAGGTAAAACTGAATATCTAAATTGGAATGAAAAAGTTTGCTTCTTTAACTGAATCTAAGATTGGGAATCAACAGGTCTGTTTGTCTCCTAGGGTCATTCATAGAGAATTTTCAGGAAAACCTAGGATTCCGCAGCATGCTGCTTGAGAATCATTGATATATTGAAACCTTATCACTTTCTGTTTTAATTATAATGCATTTAAAAATAATTTTGTCTTATTTTCTAAACATTTCCCTTTATTTTATAAGTTTTACACATGGTTCATGTAAACTCAGCCTTATCTACTTAAAAAAAAAACACAAAAAACTGTATGGTGAAGTAGGAGGCTCCAGGCCATTGTTCCCACATGAAGATGCTAAATGAACAATAATAAATGGACTAAAACACCTTTATGAGGGCTCTAGATACCAGTTAAAAAGCTGCAGCTTTTTTTATTCCCAAGAGAATATGCATAGTAGCTGAAAACCACAAGAAAAAAATATACATACATATATTTATTTATCATAAGTGGTAACTTAACATGTAAGTGGATTTAAGTTCCCAGTCAGAAGCTAAACATTGAGTAAATGAATTACAAAAACAGAATCTAACTAAATGCTTTCTATAGGGAGTCACCTGACACCTAAGGATACATATAGGTTGAAAGTGAAAGGACAGAATATGATATTTCATGCAAACATTAACCAAAAGAGAGCAGGGGTGGCTATACAAATATCAGACAAAATGGACTTATGGTCAAAAACTGTTACAATAGACAGGACATGATATAATGAAAAGGGGGAAATTGACCAAGAAGATATAACAATTATAACTCCATATGTACCAAACATTAGAGTTCCTAAATATATGAGGCAAACATTGAGATAATTGAAGGGAGAAATAGACAACACAATAATAGTAAGAGAATTTAATACTACACTTTCAAAATAGATAGAATAATCAGACAGAAGATTGATAAGGAAATAGATTTGACAAACTTAGACTCAACAGACATATACAGAACACTTCACAAAACATCAGAATACAGTCTTCTCAGGTGCACATGAAATATTCTTCAAGATAGACTCTATGTCAAAGCTGTTAAATAAGTCTTAATTAATTTAAAAACACTAAAACGTGTAAACTTTCCTTCCTGACCACAATACATTGAAACTAGAAATCAATGGGAGAAATAAAACTGAAAAATCTATGAATATGTGGAAATTATACAATACACTCTCAAACAATAACTAGGTTAAAGGAGAAATCACAAAGGAAACTAGAAAATATCTTGAGACAAATTATATGAAACATCAAAACTTATAAAATGCAATGACTGCAGTGCCAAGAGGGAAATTTATAACTGCAAATGATTACATTAATAATTTAAAAAGATCTCAAATCAACAACTTAGCTTTACATCTTAAGAAACTAGTTGAGAACAAAAAACTAATCCTAAAGCTATTAGAGGAAAGACATAATAAATAATAGAGCTAAGGTAAACAAAATAGAAAAAATACGAACAACAGCGAAAAAATTAACAAAAACAAGAAATTAGTTTTTGAAAATATCAACAAATATTTAACTACATTAACTAAGTAAAAAAGCAAAGACTAAAATAAATCAGAAATTAAAGATAGTGCCTTTACAGTTGATTTTTAGATAAATGTAAAACATCATAAGGAAATACTATGAAATAACATACGCCAAATTAAATAACCTAGATGAAGTTTATAAATAAGATTTACTACTAATCCTCCTCAAACTCTCCCAATAAATCGAAGTGGAGAATATTTACAATCACATTCTAGGAAGCTAGAGTTAACCTCATACTAAAGCCAGAAAGGGCTTCCTAGGTGGCTCAGTGGTAAAGAATCCGCCTGCAAATGCAGGAGATGAAAGAGCATAGGTTCCATCCCTCTGTTGAGAAGATCCCCTGCAGTAGGAAATAGAACCCAGTCTAGTATTCTTGCCTGGAAAATTGCATGGACAGAGGAGCCTGCATGGCAGGCTATATAGCCCTTGGGATTGCAAAGAGTTGGACACTACTGAGTGACTGAGCACAAAGTCAGAAAAGAGTCTACAACAAAACTAGACACCAAAATCCCCATGAACAAATGGTGCAAAAATCCTCAGCAAAAATACTAGCAAACTGAATTCAGTAACCTATTAACAGGATTATCCACCATGATGAGTGGGATTTATTGACAGAATGCCAGATAGGTCAACATACAAAAATAATCAATGTAATTACCACATTAAGAGAATAATAAAAAAAAAATCACCCCAATTGATGTAAATAAAGCATTTGACAAAATTCAACAGTATTCCATGATAAAAGTGCTCAACAAACTAGTAATGGAAGGAAACTACTTCAACAGAGTAAAGGCCATATATGAAAAGTCCACCACTAACATCATACTCAATGGTGAAAGACTGAAAGCCTTCAGGAAGAATACACAGATCTTTGCTTTTGCCACTTATTCAACATAATATTTGGAGGTCCTAACCAGAACAATTAGAGAAGATAAAAATGTATTCTAAATTTGAAAAGCATTAAAATTATTTCACTTCATAGATAACATTGTCTTATACATAGAAAACCGAAAACTACACACACACAAACTTAGAACTAATAAATAAATTCAACAAAGTAGCAGAGTTCAAAGTTAACACACTAGAATTCCCTATATTTTTGTACACTAACAATGAGCAATCTTAAAAGGAAATTAAGAGAAGTCATCCATTTATAATATCAAAAATAATGAATTAGTTAAGAATAAGCTTGAGCAAAGAAGAAGACTTGTACACTGAACACTGCAAACTTTGCTGAAAGACATCACAAATGGAAAGACATCATATATCCACGGATTAGGAAGCTTAATACTGTCAACTTGTTGATGCTTTCAAAAGTAACCCACAGATTTAATGCAATCCATATTAAAATGCCAATGGCCTTTTTTATAGACATGAAAAAAATCTATTCTAAATTTCATATGCCATCCAAAGAAACCCTGAGTAGCCAAAACAATCTAGAAAAAGATGTATAAAGTTGAGAGTTTCACATTTCCTGAACCCAAAATTTATTACAGATCTACAGTAATCAAAAAAGTGTGGAACTAGCATAAAGATAGACATACAGAACAACAGAATTAAGAGCTTAGATAAAGCCTCACATACGTGGTCAAAAGCTTTTTTGGCAAGGGTGCAAAAATCATTCAGCAGGAAAGGGCAGTCTTTTCAACAAGTAGTTCTAGGAAAATGAGATATAAATGTGGGGAAAAAATTCATCTCTTATCTTATTTAAAAATTAACCAAAAATGAATCAAAGACCCACATGTAAAATCTAAAACTATAAAACTCTTAGGAAAAAAAATAGGAGAAAGCTTCATGACATTGGATTTTTAATGGTTTCTTGGATATGACAAAAAAGCACATGGAACAAATATGAAAATAGATAAATTGGACTACATCAAAACAAAACAAAAAATCTGTGAATCAAAGATCCATCAACAGATTGGAAAGGAAATCTATAGAATGGGAGACAGATTTACAAATCCTATACCTGACAAGGAGTTAATATCCTGAATATATATAGAACCTCTATAACTCAACAACAACAAAAGCAAATATCACCTTTAAAAAATTATCAACAGATTTTTTTTCTCTGAAGACATACAAATGGTCAACAAGTATACGAAAAGATGCTCAATGTTACTAATCATTATGGAAATACAAATCAAAATCACACAATAACTATTACTTCACTTCCATTTGCATAACTGCTATTTAAAAAAAACAGAAAATAACAAATGCTGACAAAGATGTGGGAAAATTGAACTTTTGTGTACTGCTGGAAATGTAAAATTGTGCTGCTGCTACTGAAAACAGTTATGGCAGTTCTTCAAAAAATTAAAAATAGAGTTATTGTATGACCTAGCAATTCCATTTCTGGATTGTATTGAAAGGAACTGAATTTTGAGTCTGAAAGAGATATTTGCAAAACTATCTTCACAGAAGCATTATATACAATATCCAAAAGGAAAGAGCTACTCAAGTTTCCACTGATGGACAAAATGTGGTATATACACATAAAGACTATTAGTCATCCTTAAAAAGGAAAGGGATTCTGACGTGTGGTACAATATGGACGAAACTTGAGGACATTAAACTAAGCTAAAAAAGCCAGTCACACAGAAATATTGTATGATTTCACTTATATGAATTATCTAGTATAGTCAAATTCTCAGAAACAAAAAGCAAAATGGGGGTTTCCTGAGGTTGGACAAGGGGAAAATGAAGAGTTGTTTTACACAGGTATAGGATTTTCCAGATGAAAAGATTCTGCAAATCTGTTGTAACAATGTGAATATACTTAACACTATTGAACTACACACTTAAAAACGATCAAGATGGTAAATTTAAGATGTATATCTTATCACAATAAAATTAAGATGTATAAATCCACAGCCTATATTAAACAATATGTCAGAAATAACTATTTATATATCTTGCAAATAATTTACTATAATTTATAAAATTCTTTAACAATATCTAACAGTCACTGCGATTTCATAGAGGTTTGGAGGAATACAATATATCTTTGTTTTCAAATTTCTGAATCTCAATTTCAACACGGAAATCTGTGTAATTGTTTTTCAGACACTGGGGGCTTCTTTATGGCCATTTGAATTTGGCATTTTTCTTAACCACTTCTGCTATTGTTCAGTCACTCACTCGTGCCCAACTCTTTGCGACCCCATGGATGGCAGCATGCCAGACTTCCCTGTCCTTTACCATCACCTGGAGCTTGCTCAAACTCATGTCTATTGAGTCAGTGATGGTATCCAACCATCTCATCCTCTGTCATCCCCTTCTCCTCCTGCCTTCAATCTTTCCCAGCATCAGGGTCTTTTCCAGTAAGACGGCTCTTTGCATAAGGTGGCCAAAGTATTGGGGTTTCAGCTTCATCATCAGTCCTTCCAATGAATATTTAGGATTCATTTCCTTTAGGATGGACTGGTTTGGATCTCCTTGCAGTCCAAGGGACTCTCAAGAGTCTTCCCCAACATCACAGTTCAAAAGCATCAGTTCTTCAGCGCTCAGCCTTCTTTACCACATTCTACATTCTAGTTATTTTTCTGATTTCATTATTTGTACTTATTCAAACTGACATACTGTTTTGAATGACTATCCTAGCTTTCTCACCTTAAAAAACCATTTTTTTTTTGGCTTGTCTATACTCACTTGTTACTTCAAAATATTTGATTTTGAACTTACTAGAAAATTTTCCTCTGCATGTGACTAACTATAACCAATGTGTTTGTCCTTAGGTTCTTTATAGTTTTATTTAGAACATCTTCACTTTCCCATTTAGATGAAAATATTCTGATTCCTCATCACACATATGGTCTGAAACCTAGCACTTTTTTTCGCCCCAAACTCTTAGGAATCTCATTGGCAGTACATTTTTCCTAGTCCCATTTTATTCTGGTATCCTATTCATGCTGAATTCTCTGGCTGTTAAGTATTTCACCTGGTGTTATGCTTTCACTCTGCTAAGTGGAGGCAGATGAGCAAGGATGTATTTCTTTGATTTTCACAAAATCACAGTCTCAAAGTGGTTTCATAAAGCAGATTTTAGAGCTAACTTATAGGTAAGTCATGCCCAACCAATTTAAAGTGAAGATTCATTATTGCTCCTCTTAAAACTCCTTTGAGTGTTTCTGTTAAATGGAATTTACTTTTAGATAAATTTTCTTACATCCTTTCTGGTCTTTCCACCTTCTCATTTGTCAAGTCCCCATACCTTCAGGGAGAAGGAAATGGCAACCCACTCCAGTATTCTTGCCTGGAAAATCCCATGGACAGAGACCATGGGGTTGCAGAGCTGGGCATGACTGAGCGACTAACACACATACCTTCAGGCTGAATCCTACAATCACTTCCTCTAATTTAAAAATTTTTTTGCAATGTCTAATTTTAGTCATAACTTAAAAAATACTGAAGTACTATATAATATATAGAAAAGAGCATAGTTCTTTAAAGTATAGCTCAATAGGTTGTCACAAAAGGAACACATCTGTGTGACCACCACTTAAGGGAAAAAGCAAAATTTAATCAATCCCTGAAAGCCCTCATTATATTCAGATTCTCCACCCTTCCTCCTCCCCTGTGGAAGATTTATCTGTTTATTTATCCTTGTTACTTTGTCATACTGAAGTCACCACTTTGTATTCTGTTGTGTCTGGATTGATTTGATCAATACTTTTGGTGAGATAATTCCATGCTTTTTTTACAAAGCTATAGTTCTTTCATTTTCTTTGTTGACCATAATTTATTTAGCCATTATACAGTTGATAGATATTTGGGTAGCTGCCACTTTGGAACTTTTATGAACACAGACACGTGGACATTCATTTTTTAAAATTAATTAATTAATTAATTTTTTTGGGGGGTTTTGTCATACATTGATATGAATCAGCCATAGATTTACACGTATTCCCCATCCCGATCCCCCCTCCCACCTCCCTCTCCACCCATCTTTTGGTGCACGTGAGTGAAGTGAAAGTTGCTCAGTTGTGTCCAGCTCTTTGCAACCCTATGGACTACACAGTCCATGGAATTCTCCAGGCCAGAACACTGGAGTGGGTAATCTTTCCCTTCTCTAAGGGATCTTCCCAACCCAGGGATCAAACCCAGGTCTCCCACATTGTAGGCGGATTCTTTACCAGCTGAGTAATAATGGTAGCCCAAGAATACTGGAGTGGGTAGCCTATTCTTTCTCCAGCAGATCTTCCCAACCCAGGAATTGAACTGGAGTCTCCTGCATTGCAGGTGGATTCTTTACTAACTGAGCTATCAGGGAAGCCCTTTTTGTGCACATATGCATGCAATTCAGTTAAGTTTGTGTTCAGAAATGGAATTCCTGGACCATTTGGTATGTATGGAGAAGGAGAAAAAGACATGAGATGGCTGGATGGCATCACCAATGCAATGGACATGAACTTGGGCAAACTGGGAGATGGTGAGGGACAGGGAAGCCTGGCAGGCAGGTCCATGGGGTTGCAAAGAGGAGAACATGATTGGGCGACTGAACAACAACAGTGACAACATGGTATGTATAGGTTCATATGTTTTAGTTAATGCTAAACAGTTCCCAAAGTCATTGTACAAGTTTACTCCTGTCAATAATGGATGAGATTTCCAGTTGCTCTGCATTTTTCCAAACATTTGGTATTTTTCATCTTTATCTATTCGGGGGGACGGGGCATATGATAATATCTCCTTTTGGTTTTAATTTGTATATTCCTGAAGATGAATGAGGCTGAGTATCTTTTCATGTATTTATTGCCCACTTGGAGTACCTGTTCCTGTCTCTTGTCCATGCCTCTATCAGCATGTCTGTTTTTTTCTTATTGATTTGTAGAAGATCTTCCTGACCCAGGGTTCAAACTCACATCTCCTTTGTCTCCTGCATTGGCAGGTGGATTCTTTATCACTGTTCCATCTAGGAAGCCCCATATGGATCAGGACAGGTCCTAAATCTAAAGGGAATGTCCTTATAATAGAAAAGGATATACAGAGACAGAAAGGTCATGTGAAAACAGATATAGAGATTGTAATGATGAAGCTATGAGCCAAGGAACGTCAAGAATTTCTGGGAGACATTAGAAGCTAAGAAATGGTGAGGGAGATTCTTCTAGAGAGTCTTCAGATGGAGCATAGCCCTGCTGACACCTTGACTTCACACTGCTGGGCTCTGTAACTGAGATGATAAATTTATGTTGGCAGAAGGCACTGTTTGTGGTAATTTTTAAATGACAGTTCTAGGAAAATAATTCAGTTTCTAAGAATGTGTTTGTATTTGTTTACATGTTGTGTTTTCTAGTTGGGATGTGAAGTTACCTCCTGAAACTATAGTTTAATGATTTGTCAAATTTAATACATTCTAAGCCATTCTCTTCAAATATTTCTGACCTTTTACCTTTTTCCTCAATCTGGGACTCCAACTGCACATTGGTAAAACATTTTCACCATATCCACAGATGACTCATATCACAGATGACTTCCTATCTTTTCCAACATTTCTGTTCTGTGTTTCACTCTATATGTTTATCTTATAAATCTTCCAGCTAACTAATTTCTCTTCAATTGTCTAACCTTCTACTAAACCTATCCATGAGCTTTTAACTTCAGATTTTACATTTTTCAGTTTTGAGCTTACACTTGATTTGTTCTTATTGTTTTGTAGCTTTCAGTGCTCTGTCAAAATTCTTAATCACACATTTTAATCCCTTGGTTAAATTAAGCAAAATTGTCCCCAAATCTGCATCTGCATGTAGATGCAATTATATGTCATGTTTTTTCCTTTGGTTTTCACTAACATGATCTCATCATCTTATATGCCTAGTATTTTTAGTTGAGTGCTGAATATGGTACAGGAAAAAAAAATTGAAATAATTTGAGGCTCTCGATGATGTAATCTTTCTCCAGAGAGGAACAGAGTTTGCTTCTGGTTGACTGTTACTTGAGGGACAGTTGCAGCATAATCTTAATCCAATTAATACTTGAAGTGATTCAAAACTAGCTTTAAATTTCTGCTTATTGAATTTCCAGATCAGTTTTTCTTAAACACCTGCCTTGTTGGGTTTACCAAAAATCTTTTGGGGGACTCTAAAATTTACTTTTTCTTCTTGTAGTTCCATGGGTCTTCTGAAACCTAAGGTCAGCGTATAGTCTCTTGGTATCTGTTTCAGATTCAATTGAAGTATCTGGAAGAAAAGCAGCTCCAAATGCTGGGTTAACTGCTCTGGGTTATCTATTCTAACACCTGATTTATTCAAAATATATTGTCTGTACTAGTTACAACAGGAAGGTTAACCTGAACCATTTCATCTGCACTGCTTGAGATCTTAGAAAATCCTGCCTTTTCATCTTCATAATAAATAATTTTTGCCTCTGTCACTTACTTGGTTAAGAGTTTCATATCACACAGACAAAAAATAACTAATGTGCTTTACTTTAAAAAAGAAAAAAAATGTCGGTTGTTTCAAACTTTACTCTTTAGCAGTAAGACTTTGATATTTCAGGTTTCTCTTTAATCACATCTATGTCCATCAAAGTGGAAGGAAGACATACAGGGCTTTATATATTCCACTGATATGAATTATGCTATCTGGCAGGAAGCAGAAAGAACCGCAGTTTGCTGGTTTTGCTGCTAATAGAGAAACCATTTCTGCATACTCCCACCCCCATATATCAATGGTAAATTTATCAAGGGCAAGGGTTGTTTCTTACTGCTTCTTTTTATATGTTAACCACCCGATAAGTAGCTGTTGAATAAATAAACAAATGAAATGAAAACTGAGGCAATGCTACATGCCAAGAGCACCACTGATATAGTATTTTTAGATTCCCAGAGCACAAGGAGTTGGAGATTATTTGATTGTTTTTGAAATGCCGCCCATGAAAAGCAACCATTTCCTTCTTTTAGGAAATAAAAGAAAAATCAGGAAAATACTCAATAATCTGATAATTAGATAGTTTGATATTTGTTATGTGCCTAGTCATATCATTTGAGTGATATAACCAGCAAAGAATTTTTCTCTTCTTCGGCTCAGTGACAATTATATATAATTTCACGTTACGTTAGGTATTTGTTTATTTCCACATCAAGGGTTTCATAAGGCATATAGTTATAGAAGGGAAAAGAATTTTTTTAAAGTTTTGGGTAGGTTAATACGTAACTTTATGTATATAGAGTTATGCAAACTTGGTTAAATACAATCTTGCTGTGTGTACTTCAGGAATAAGTAGGAATACCTAACATCTTCTAAAGTGAGGCAAATAATATATGTGAAAGTACACAAAAAGAATAAATCTCAGACATTAGCCTGAGCAGAATTTACTCTGCTAATGTCGTACACATAGGTTGCTAAGGCATGCTCTAATGCAATCAAATAAAAACACTATTTGAAACCTACTCACAATTCAATTCATTTGTTATTTGAAAGTCTTCAAATCAGAATTTGGATGCGTTGACAGGCTTGGGGATAAAATTATGGTGTTCTATCATTTCTCGGAGAACAGAAAAAATTTTAGAACATGACAGCATTTAGTTAAATGACATAGTACCTCACTTAAGCTTAGGCTTGGATATTTTAAGTATGTAATTAAAGCTTGATTTATAATAAGTATGCCTCCCCACATACCCAAATTATCTTATGGTGTTTTTCAACTTTCTTTCTACTGTGATATGGAAGTTGAAGTTTATTAAGTGACAAGAGAAATACAAGGAGAGAAAAACAGCATATATAGTATCATGATGTGATGAAAAGATGACCTGAGATCTTCTCTTGGATTATTTCTAACTTAAATATGGTCATTGAAGTAAAGGACAAGTCTTTGGGTGTTAGGACCCCAAACTAAAGAAAAACCAGATGATAATATTCTTTCCACTTTTGCTTTTCTAATATCCAAATGTATTATCCACAATAAAATCCCTTCCCTAAGTATAAATGTCATTACTCAAAATTTCAAAAATTTTCTTTATCTGTAAGCTCCAATGATGCATATTCTACAAAAATTTTATTTAAAAAACACTTCACTTGATCTTATTTTGATTATTTTTATTTTTAAGAGTAACAAACACAAATGAGAATCTGTCTCTAAAACTTCTTGTCTATATTTATTTAACCTTGGTTAAATGAATTTAACCAATAGTCCACATTCATTTAACCTGGGTTATTAATAAAAATGTCAAATCTGTCAAGAAACATGCCCTCATTTCTTTCCATAAAAATAATATTTGAGGTAATTATAATTATCTCTTCAGTGTTTCCAAATGAGGAATAGAACAGTAGCAGACTTTACACAAAGTAGGAACTTATTCAAGCAATTATCTATTTGATTTTAAAATGCAATAAACCATTATTTATTTTTTAGCCAATTTCTCCTATTTATGGACCATGCCCATTTTCACAGATTAATTTTTTATATACCCACCAAATGAAAAAAGATAAAAATATTCTGGAAGCATATAAGCTGCCAAATAAAGCTGGTTTAGAAAATTTCTTAATTTCATAGGAAGTTATTTTATACTGTGGTATTAAAAGTAAGTCTTCTAGATAGTAACATTTGCTGAAAAATTTATCTGAAGAACTGTTGAAGACCTTTTAAGACAAAAGGAACTTTTGAACTTTTGTATCTATATCTGTAAAGATGGCCACAAATGCTTTTAAGATTGAGGGAGGAATCTTTTAGTTCTTTCTTTTGTGACTAAACTTCTGCTGTTCCATTTCTGAGCGGCTGTAAATATTGGCTATATTCCTTGTATTGTATAATCCATCCTCGGAGCCTACCTCGTACTCCCCTGCGCCTATGTTGCCCCTCCAACCCCTCTCCCCATGGCAACCACTGGTTTGTTCTCAAGATATGTGAGAGTCTGCTGCTTTTTTTTTATTACATTCACTAGTTTCTTGTATTTTGTAGATCCCACATATAAGTGATATCACCGTATTCGTCTTTCTCTGTCAGACTTACTTCACTTAGCACAATGCCCTCCAAGTCCATCCACATTGCTGCAGGTGGCAAGGTTTTGCTCTTTTTTATGGCTGAGAAGCATTCCATTGTATGTATAGGATTGGTTGGTTCCTTATTTTGGCAACAGTAAATAATGCTGCTCTGAACACAGAGGTGCACATACATCTTTTCAAATTAGTGAAGTTTTTAAAAAGATACATATCCAGGAGTGAAAGAAGAAACACCTCTTTTTAATATTGACTTCTGCCCTGCTTCAAATTTCTAATTCCACAACTATTGAACACAGTAGTAATAATAATTTGTAAATTATTTTTTACTCTTTGCTTGTTTATACCTTTCTGTAAACTTCCACTCTCAAAGTACTTATGGGGTGATTAAGTACATGTAATATGTATTTATAAAAATTCTTTTTTTCTGGGATAATTACCTAGCAAATGGCTCTGTTAAGGTACAATATTAAAAGGTGGTGCTTCATTGGAACATTTATTAAAAAAAAAAACAAACAAACTTTGTCCTCAAAACTGTGCTCTACCATAAAGCTCTCATAGCTCATTTGGACAGCCTCTACCTTGCTTAGTTTGCAAGATTTGTTCTTACACACTAAAACATTAATAACACATAGTAAATTTCCACTCATTTGCAAGCCTTTCTCGTAGGTAATAATGTTTTTGCTCTATGATTTTAATTGCAAATTGTGTCCTTAGAACCTCTCCGTAAATATTTTCTTAGTGAAGAGAATATGCAAAAGAATATGCATCTATCTTACCAGTCAGTATAACATTTGCATTTAAATAATATTATATGTGATAGAAGCAAGCAAATTTGTGTACTGAAATTTTTTTGTTTTCACTATTTTTTCCAGGAAGACCAGTCATACGAGGAGTCTTGATAATTTAATTCAAAGAGAAACTGCTCTTCCAAGGAAAAAGACCTGTGCCAGATGTGATACATGACCATGTAACTAGACATTTAAGTTTGCCCAGGACAGTTGTGGTTGTTGCCAGATGTCTTGGCATAAAAATTAATAGCCCTCTCTTTCATTCATGAAGTATCTAGAGCTTGCACAGTAACTTATAAAATCATCCTATACACAACTACAGTATTTGAACAAGATTAATGACAAATCATATATGAAGGTCTATACTTTCAAATAGATCTCAGGCTTAAATCATAATAAATTTATCTAGAGTTAAGCGTTTCTTGGACAAAAATATTTGGAAACCATATATCTGACAAAGGGGTTAAAATCCAAAACATATAAAGAAATAGTAAAACATCCAACCAAAAAATAAAAATAGGCAAAGGAGATGAATAGGCTTTTTTTTTTTTCCAAAAAAGACATACAAATAGCCAAAAAGATGTAAAAAGATGTTCAACATCACAAATCATCAGGGAAATGCAAATCAAAATCACAATAAGATATTACTTCCTCCTGTTAAGATAGTTATTATCAAAAATCAAAAGCAAAATGTTGGTAAGTATGTGGAGTAAAGGGAACATTTGTGCACTGTTGGAGGAAGTGTAATCTGGTATAGCCATTATGGAAAATAGTATGGAATTTCCTCCAAAAATTAAAAGTAGAATTACTATATGATCCAACAATCATACCAAAAGAAAATAAAATTTGTATATCAAAAGTAAAAGTGAAGTTGCTCAGTTGTATCCGACTCTCTGCGACCCCATGGACTGTAGCCCACTAGGCTCCTCCATCCATGGGATTCTCCAGGCAAGAATACTGGAGTGGGTTGCCATTTCCTCCTCCATTGTATATCAAAGAGATATCTATATTCTCATGTTCACTGCAAAATTATTCATAGTCGTCAGACAATCTAAAGGATCTGTCAACAAATGAATGGATGAAAAAAATGTGATCTATATACACAACACATAAATTGCATATATATGCATATATACATGGGCTTCCCCTGTGGCTCAGTGGATAAAGAACTCACTTTCAATGCATCATATGCAGGAGACACGAGTTCCATTCCTGGGTTGGGGAGAGCCCCTGGAGGAGGGCATGGCAACCCACTCCAGTATTCTTGCCTGGAGAAGCCTGAGGGGCTATAGGCCATGGGGTTGCAAAAAGTTAGACACAACTCAAGTGACTGAGCACACACGCATGCATATATACATATACTATATACAACTGAATATATATGTGATGAAATATATATATATACACACATATATGTATAGGTATATAGATATGGCTTCCTTGATAGCTCAGTTGGTAAAGAATCCACCTACAATGCAGGAAAGGAGACCCTGGTTTGATTCCTGGGTCAGGAAGATCAGATGGAGAAGGGATAGGCTACCCACTCCAGTATTCTTGGGCTTCCCTTGAAGCTCAGCTGGTAAAGAATCTGTCTGCAATGCAGGAGACCTGGGTTTGATCGCTGGGTTGGGAAGATCCCCTGGAGAAGGAAAAGGATACCCACTCCAGTATTCTGGCCTGGAGAATTCCATGTACTGTATAGTCCATGGGGTCACAAAGAGTTGGACATGACTGAATGACTTTCACTTGCAGCTTTAATAATTTATGTATATATATACATATATATATATAAAATATTATTCAGCCTTAAAAAAAGATATCAGTTTGTTGAAAATATTAACCTTTCCCCATTGAATGGCCTTTATATCCTAGTTGAAAATCAACTGGCCTTAAATATGAGGTTTATTTTTGGGCCTCTGTTTTATTCTATTGATGTATTTGTTTGTCCTTATGCCATATACTGTTTTTGTTTATTACTTTTGTAACCTTTTATAGCTTTGTAGTAAGCTTTGAAGTCAGGACATGTGAGTTTTCTGATTTGGTTCTTTTTCAAGATTGTTTGACTATTTGGAGTCCTTTGAGATGCCACATGAAAATTAGGATAGGTTTTTCTTTTTTTTTAATTAATTTATTTAATTGGAGGCTAATTACTTTACAATGTTATAGTGGTTTTTGCCATACAGTGACATGAATCGGCCATGGGTGTACATGTGTTCCCCATCCTGAATCCCCCTCCCACCTCCCTCCCCATCCCATCCCTCTGGGTCATCCCAGTGCACCAGCCCTGAGCACCCTGTCTCATGCATCGAACCTGGACTGGCGATCTATTTCAAATATGATAATATACATGTTACAGTGCTATTCTCTCAAGTTATCCCACCCTCGCCTCTCCCACAGAGTCCAAAAGTCTGTTATTTACATCTGTGTCTCTTTTGTTGACTCGCATATAGGGTCATCATTACCATCTTTCTAAATTCCATATATATGCATTAATGTATTGGTGTTTTTCTTTCTGAGTTACTTCACTCTGTATAATAGGCTTCAGTTTCATCCACCTCATTAGAACTGATTCAAATGCATTCTTTTTAATAGCTGAGGAATATTCCATTGTGTATCACAGCTTTCTGATCCATTCATCTGCCAATGGACATCTAGGTTGCTTCCACGTCCTGGCTGTTGTAAACAGTGCTGCGCTGTGATGAACATTGGGGTACATGTGTCTCTTTCAATTCTGGTTTAGGATAAGTTTTTCTATTTCTGCAAAAAAAGTGCCACTAGCAGTGTGGATGGGAGGGGAGTTTGGGGGTTCAATGGACACATGTATAGGTATAGCTGAGTCCCTTTGCTGTTCACTTGAAATTATCACAGCATTGTTAATCTGCTACACGCAAATACAAAATAAAAAGTTTATAAAATAAATAGATGCCATTTGGATTTTGACAGGAATTTCATGGAATCTGTAGATTGATTTGGGTAATATTGTCATCTTAATAATATTAGGTCTTCCCTTACATACACACAGGATGTCCTTCCACTTCTTTATGTTTCCTTTATTTCAGCAATGTTTTGTATTTTTCAGTGCAACAAGTTTTTGCCTCCTGGTTAAATTTATTCTTCTGGATACTATTGTATGGGGAGTTGTTATCTTAATTTTTTAGGGGCTTGGCCATCTTACTGCACACCCTGAGTAGTTTGTCAAACAGTGAACAATTGAGAAAATATTTTCTCTGTGTCATTGGACTGTCATAAAACAAAAATCCCAGATGGTCATCATTTGAAATAATGGATGAAGTCAACCACAGTTCTTTTGATTTTTAAAAAAAATAAGCTATTTTTGCCAAAGTAAGAAAACACTAAAGAGACCAGGCATTTTATGCATGATTTTACCTTCAACAGATAAATGCATCTTTGAAGGAACAATTCTTGTTGTATAACCACCAAATTAAAGGAACTATTTTTTATATGACTCCAGTTAATTTTTTTCCAGCTTCATGCATGCAATGACAAGACTGAAGAACTAAATACACTTTATGAATTAAATAAAAATAATTTCAAGCCAAAAAAATCTATGTTTAAATGTTCGAAAGTTGAAGAAGCAATTTATCATTGTGTGGAAGGTTAAACCAGATGACCTCTTTAAATCATTCCAATTCTAAATTCTGCAATTTGAGAAATTGCCATTGTGTTTAACTGTTTGGGAGGATCCAATTATCCATCCTGTCAGGACCTCTGTGAACCCAACAAAAATTATGCAAACTTGTAATGAGCATTAATAAGGAGTTGGGTAACCTCTTTATCGGGCATGAGGAAATTCATTTTAATAACACTAGGGTGATGCAGTTGCCTTAATTGCCTGAGCAATGTCATTTAAAGTTAACCAAGTACGTATGAACATATAAGACACTGCACAGAAAATAAAGATAAACGAACTACATCCTACACTTACATTATTCACAGCAGGCTAAATATAGACCACCAGTTTCATGAATTTACTGCTTAGTTTTCAGTACAACTAAGTGTCAGAAACAAAATGAAAATAATTACACCTTTAGTCAAATATGATTCTAGGATGTCTATTTTATACAATCCATGCAGTTTTCTTGACACAATTATGTTCATGTTTGCATATAAAGCAATTGGTTACAGTAGCTTTTTAATTAACTTTATGTACACAAATATAGTTCTGTTTATATAACCCATAGGCATAAATTAGTCATCTGTCTCTAAAATCTGATTATTGCATGAGTTATATTAGAATAACCATGTCAGGTTTGGTATAATGAAATAATACTTTGTCAAAAATGATAACCCATTAAGAATAAACATAAAATGAAGTCTGTCTCATGTAAAAGCTCAAGTATCCTTTGAAGTCAAAACTGAGTAGGTGGTGGTGATGGTTTAGTTACTAAGTTGTGTCGGACTCTTGGGACCCCACGGACCGTAACCCACCAAGTTCCTCTGTCCATAGGTAAGAATACTGGAGTGGATTGCCATTCCCTTCTCCAATACCGAGTAGAGAAAGATGGAAAAAAACCCAGCAACTTGTGTTGCTATTCTTACAAATTAGAAAATTCTAATTTTAATGAAGGCCAATTTTTAAATTCTTTCTTTCATGGATTATGTCTTTGGTGTTTTATCCATAAAGGCCCAAGGTAATATAGGTTTTCACTTATGTTATCGTCCAAGAAGTCTTAGTTCTGTGTTTGACATTTAGGTATAAGATACACATTGAGTTGCTTTCTGTGAAGAATGTAAAGTCTAAATTCATTTTTTGCCTGGGGATGACCTGTTGTCACAGAGCTGTTTGTTGAAGACACTTTGCTCCATTGTGTTTTCTTGGCTCCTTTGTCAAAGATCAGCTGACTATATTTATGGGCTTCTGGGTTCTTTATTATTTTCTATTTAATTCTGATCAACTATTACCTGATGTAAACCTGAATTTTTTTCTTTTTTTATACATTGTGTCTCTTTAGGGCCACAGTGTTCTTATGGACTTAACTATGATATATGATTGGAATTTGCATTTCTTTCATGGTTATAACTTTAAAATTTTCTTTAAATTATCAAAGTATGCCAACATATCTACAGGAGACTTGGAAAATACAGAACAAGGTTACAAATAGTTCCACTATATATTACATTTTTTTAAAGTAGTTAAATTAAGTTTCAATATCAAACTCTCAAAAATTAATTGAATATGCAGATAAGTAGAAGGATATAGTGGGCTTTCCCAGGTAGCGTTAGTGGTAAAGAACCTGCCTGCCAATGCAGGAGACACAAGAGATGTAGGTTCAGTCTCTGTCTTGGGAAGATCCCCTGGAGGAGGGAACAGCAACCCACTCCAGTACTCTTGTCTGGAGAATCCCATGGACAGAGGAGTCTGGCTGGCTACAGTCCATGGGGTCACAAAAGAGTCAGATATGACTGAAACAACTTAGAATGCGTGCACATACAGAAGGATATAGTATATATTTAAAGATGTAAAATATTTAGAATAAGAGCGGCAGTCTTGGTCAATTGTGTGCTGATCAGCAAGACTTGCCAAATTTAGGCTTATAGAAAAGGTCTTTCAGAAAGTTGAGAAAGCTTTTAATTATAGAAAGCATTCTAAAGAAACTACAGTGCAAAAGAGGAGATTTAAAGCCAAAATGGGAGCTGTCTTCAAATAAGAGAAGAGCTATTCTCTGGGAAAACAGAAGAGACTTTATCTACAATGCCTCAAGGGCAGAACTCGAGCCCCTGTGTGAAGCCACCAGTGTGGCTGATGGATTGTTTCAACAAGAGGAAGAGTCAAAATATCTGAAAATAGAATAGGCTGCTTTGCAAGATAGTGAATTGAAGGGATTTAAGAAGCAGACAGGAAATAGGATTAGATCGACTCTAACATTTATTCAAACTCAGAGAATCTGTGCTTCTGTGAAGTTTAAGACCTGTACATTATCTGGTACATATTGTATTAATGAAACAGAGTATTGAGACCAGCAGCTGGCAGTATTTTCTTTATCCACATCCACAGGAATAAGTTAATAAGGTTATCACAGTGTAGTTATATTACTGCAATTTATTATGACTTTCTATATTGATGATTTGGGGGAAAAAGTTAAGTCCTAAGTCACAGATGGAGAGGGGAATGAGGACGGTCATGCATACATTGTTTGGAGAGATGACACTGTCAGAAAGGGCAGCTATAATTAGGTCATTTTACAAAGAATGCAAATCCCCATTAATCTCATCCTCCCTTTTCCTTTATTATCATAACCCATTACCATTTCCTACTTTCCTAGTTCCAACAACACAGCAGAATGGAAGGAATGTTTTGCTTTTCTCTTGTTATCTGCCCTTTCCTATTAAGCATAATAACATTTGATGTTTCAATCAAGCTTTGTTTTATTCAACACATATTTCTTGAGCACATACTATGGGTCCAGAACTCTACTAGGAATTTAGGGTACAGCAGTGAATGAAATAGGCAAACACTTGGCAGTGCTTATATTTAGGGGATGAGAGAGGGATAATATACACTGAGTAAACAGAATAAATAGGTAACTGGTTTTATATACGAGAAGGTGGTTAAGTGTTTTAGCTGTAAGACAAAGTTAATCAGGGCTAAGGCAGTCGGGAGGACAAGTCCATTCTTGTGGGCGGTTTGCTGGGCAAAGTAGTGAGTAGTGAGCGGGGGTGGGTGTCACAGCAGGCCTTCTCCCACTGAAAAGATGAGATTTGAACAAAGACTTAAGGAGAAGGATCTAACCAAGCAGACATCTAAGGGAAGAATATCCTGGGTGGAAGACACAGTGGGGTCAAATGTTGTTTAAAATAGCCATTTTTGAAACCATAAATTTAATGTCCATTAAATTTATCATGAAATCTATAATGAAATAAGGCAAATCTCTGCAATGAGAGTAGGAAGGGATCTCTGACTTTGCAGCAATTTGACAACCAAGAAGTTGTTCTTAAACTGATTCCCAATATTCCCAGCTCTTACTGTATTTGGTTGGGTTCTTTGTTCAGACTTGGTCTGAGAGATGGCTTTTCCCTCTGATTCATTGGCCTACATGGTTAATGTTGATCATTTTTGTAAAGATAAATGAATTGACAGATAATTAAATTATAGACATGGAAAAAATAAGCCCATACAAACATAGTTAAAGGCATGATTGCGTGCATGAATGCCAAGTCGCTTCAGTCGTGTCTGATTCTGTGACCCTGTGGACTGTAGCCTGCTAGTCTTCTCTGTCCTTAATTAATCATTGTGAACACATCAAGTGGTCAAATGGGAAATTTAAATAAATTTAGAGCTAAAAATTTAGGAGGGAAAATATACTAATGACTAGTGTTATTCACTAAGTCATGTCCAATTGTTTGGGACCCCATGGACTACAGCCCGCCAGGCTGCTCTGTCATGAAGTACTTCAGGCAAGCATACTGGAATGGGTTGCCATTTCCTTCTCCAGGGGATCTTTCTGAGCGAGGGATCAAACCCACGTCCCCTGCATTGCAGGCAGACGCTTTATCTTCTGAGCCACAAGGTAAGCCCCCAAAAGACACTATGCTGTGCTGTGCTTAGTCACTCAGTCATGTCCGACTCTGTGACCCCAAGGATTGCAGTCCACCAGGCCCCTCTGTCCATGGGGATTCTCCAGGCAAGATTACTGGAGTGGGTTGCCATGCCCTCCCCCAGGGGATCTCCCCAACTGAGGGATCGAACCCAGGTCTCCCGCATTGCAGGCAGATTCTTCACTATCTGAGTCACCAAGGAAGTCCAAGAATACTGGAGTGAGTAGCCTATCCCTTCTCTAGGGGATCTTCCTGACCCAGGAATCGAACCAGGGTCTCCTGCATTGCAGGTGGATTCTTTACAGCCGAGCTACCAGGGAAGCCCACAATTCTGGGAACATGTGACAATGCACAGATATAACATAAGAACCTAGCGGTTATAAAATGAAGAACATAAAACTACAGTGAATAACTCACAGTTAAGAAAACTAGCAAGAGAACTGAGTATGGGAAAACTGTAATATTGAATTTAAATATATTGTGGTGACCTTTCTTATTGTGTATTGGATTTTACAATGAATAAGAACCATGAAATGCTTGCTATGGCTTGGATTTCATCCATATACAGTTTGGAGTAACTTCTTATCTTTCCACTCTAATTTTCTCAGAGGCTATATATTATAGCTTTGCAGTTGAGTGCCAAAAAGGTGATTAAAATTCAACTAATAATAGAAGAAAGAAATTTGGATAATTTGGCCTGAAGAAAGAAGGCTGGGGAATGATTTGATTGCTCTTTATCAGATAATAGTAACTAGATTATTTCTATTTCCTCGTACTATAGAGTAAGTGGAAGTCTATATATTTTTTCTGTAATATTTTAAAGAAATACATACCTAATGTATTTTCAGATGTAGGCTGAAAGTGATAGTTGCTCAGTCATGTCCCACTCTTTGCTACCCCACAGACTATATAGTCCATGGAATTCTTTAGGCCAAAATACTTGAGTGGGTAGCCTTTCCCTTCTCCAGGGGATCTTCCCAACCCAGGAAATGAACCAGCGTTTCCTGCATTGCAGGCAGATTCTTTACCAACTGAGCTATCAGGGAAGCCTGATATAGGCTGGGTTGGAGTTTATTAAAAGTTGGGTGGAGTGGAATTTATTAAATGGTCTCTCAATATGCCAACCATTCTTGTGACAGAGAGCTACTTTTTCTTAAATCTCTTAAAATATATTGAGTCTTTCAGTTTTTCAAGATACATTCTTTCTGGTGAAGTTAGTTTTTTGCTCATGTTTCTTTAAAATTAAGTTTACCAATATTGAGGTCAAAGTCTCTGACTTAATACTAATACATCAATTTTCAGGTTCCAGCATTATTCCTTTCATGAAATCTTATGACAATAGAAGTTTGTCCCAAGTTACACAAAATCAATAGTTTCAGAGGACAAGTCTTAACTTTTCAAGTTAATTATCATAAAATCGTTATTTTTAATAATACAGATTGGCTCTTCTAACCCAGGTGTGTGCACGTGTGTGTGTACTCAGTCACGTCTGGCTTTTTGTGACCCCCATGGACTATAGCCTGCCAGGTTCCTCTGCCCATGGAGTTTTCCAGACAAGAATACTGGAGAGGGTTGCCATTTTCTTCTCTAGGGCATAGACATCTGGCAAGCCCTCTAATCTGGTTACCAATGACTTAAGGAAAAATATCCTGCATAAGAAAATAGCTGTCTATATCTATACTTGTATCTATATTTATATAGTCATACACACATTTTACTTGTATGTATATATATTTATATATGTGTGTCACTGCGAACATATACATATACTTAAAGGTAGAAAGAAATGGGGTAATATAAAATGTATCTTTCCAATCAATAGCTTAAGAAAAAATGTATTTTCAAATCCATTCATAGTCTTTTAAAGTCAAATACCAAAAGCATGGAGATACATAGAGTTCACAATAGTAAAAATCTACTTCTGAGTAATAAACATACAAAAGCTGAATATTGTCCACTGGATTAATGACATAAAAGTTAAAGGAAGAGGAGAGATATTTGGAAACACTCCATTTTAAAAATAATTGCTTGTTTTCTTCTTATTCCAAGGGAAATAGAGATCTGTATGTTTAAAAGAAGATGATAGCATTCAGATAATATGAATTGTAATCCTAATGGGATTCTGGAATGGTGTATAAATATATCAGTAGTGAAGACCTTATTATTTAGGCTTAAGCTTGAATGGAAAAGAACTGACAGGGTAAAAGCTATTCCTAGAAGACTGTAGTCAAGGAAATAATTTTGTGTAGGTCAGTCTCTTATGCTGATAAATAACTTGATCTAAAGAAGGGGGAAAAAATGTACAGTACTAACTACAAGTTGAATATAAACTATGATAGTTAATTTTTATTAAGTTTATGACTATCCAATATTATAATTAAAATAATGGAAAGCAATCTTTTGAGAAAATTCACTTAAAAGAGTTTTATAAGAAAGAACATTGGCAAGGCTCAATTTTTAAGACTTGTTAACTTAATCTGTGAAGCCCATAATTAAAAAACATTCAAAGACTAGGTATTTGCTTTTATTTTCTTACTATGAGCAAGAAGTCAAATATTTTAAAAAGTGAACAATAATGCTAAAAGTAGGTAATCTGAAGAGAGTAAAATCATATGTGAATAGACAATATTCTTATTTTTTTTTTTTTTTTTATGGTTTTCCTTTTTATTTAATCAAAGACTGGAGGATAAACATAAATACAGCACAATTACTTCAGATCATTCTTCATATTGTATACACACAGACCGATGAACATCATCTGAAAGAAACCTGCAGTCAGCAATGAAATGCGTACAGCTTTTCCTTCCCTCGCTCAAAAAAACTTAAAAACACACAAACTTAGAATCTCATCAGCACACACTCTCCTGTGACAAATGATTCAGACATAAATAGTGGGTGCAAAGAAACTATATGCTAACATATGTATAACCTTTGTTAAGGAAAAACAGAAGCAGCCATAATGATTAAGATACATTCAGTTACTGGTAACTAGCTGTGCCCTAAAGGACATTATCAAAACAGAAATCGTGCTGCAGAGAAAAGCTATATATACATACACAATGAGAAAATAAACTGCAAGATTAAAGCATGCATGTTTAATACTGGGAAAAATCACAGCCCTCCAAAATTTCTCCACATTTGTTATAAAAGCCCTCTGCACTCAACTAAAATTAAAATGATCTTAAAAGGATAATACTCGTAAAGTTTACTTTTTTCAGCCACAGAAACTGCAATGGAAATAAATGTTCAGAGTCATTTTCAAAACAAAAACAAAAATCTATTCTTCTGATGACATGTATGATTAAAGGTCTATGCAAGATACATTGCTCTACATTCCCAATGACTAGGAAAAAAAACCTCAAGTCAGTTTTTAGTTTGCAGATGGTCAAAGGATTTTGTATTCCATCAGGAGTTCAAATCTTCTGGATCTTTTCACCAACAACTACTGGATTTTCTTTTCTGATTTTCTCAGCAGCATCAGCTTTGTAATTGTAAGAGCAATTGTGTACATCTGAGTAACGGTGTACACCACAGTAAACATTTCCACACCGGCATTCAAACCCAGTAAGTCCCACTTTCTTTCTGCACATGAAACAGCGATTCTTTTTCTGTTTTGGTTTTTCAAGAGACTTGCTTTGCTCTTCAGATGCCTGCTGTGCCGTTTCTGATACGGAAGCTTGCAGGTCTTCTGTTTCAGGTATTGCTTTGTCCACAGATGTACTGTCCACTTGGGAAGACGCTACAGATTCTGATAAAAGTGACTGATTTGACACAGGGCTTGGCTGCATAGATGAAGCTGTTGAGTCTAGCGCTGACTGAGCCTCTGGGACACTACCGTCTGTGCACTGGACTGGTAAGGACTCAGACAGACTTGTGACAGAAGGCGCAGGTGGACTTATTCTACCATTACTACTATTCTGTCTTTGAAGATGTTCTTTATAGCACACTGAACACATGCCATTCGTACGAGGGTTTCCATAAAATCCGCAGCCAGTGGAACAAAGCATAGGCACTTGGCTGTGATTAGTTTCTTGAGCCATGTTCCTCTGTTGCACACCTGGCGGCGGCTCCCTCCGCCTGACGCGCTGCCTGCCGCCGCCGGTCGCCGCCGGTGAATGGGGACAGGTGAGGCCGCCAAACCCCTGATCGCTCCGGCCCCGCCGCCGCCGGCCCCTCCGTCCGCTGTTTATTAAACTTTTCTGTTTGGTTGTTCGGCCTGTGACGCGACTACGGGGCAGAGCTCCGCGATTCTATTCTTATTTTTTTAAGTAAGTTAATTATTCATATACAAGTGAGCTTCTAACTAAATTATCCAGATTTATAATACTTATTTATTATCAGGTGACATTTTTTCCTCTTTTCTTCCTTCTCTCCTTCCTTCTATAATTTATAATATGCAATGGGTTGATGGTGTTCCTCCAAAATTCATATATTAAAATCCTAATCTTTAATGTGATAATATTTGGGAGTGTAGACTTTTGGAGGTTATTAGATTATGCGGGTGGAACTTTCATGAATGTGATTAGTACCCTCATCAAAGGGACATCAGAGAGCTAGCTCGCTTTCTTCCTGCCATGTGAAAATACAACACAAAGTCCACAGCCTGCAACAGGAAGAAGATTTGTCAGACCTGACCATGCTGGCACCCTGATCAGACTTCCAGTCTCCAGAACTTTGAGGAATAAATTTCCATTGTTTATAAACCATCCAATTTATGGCATTTGGTTGTGGCAGCCTGAACTGAGTAAGATGTATTCATATTGAATGATTCCACTTACTAAAGATTGAAAACAAACATAGTCAGTCTATGGTGTTAGAACTCAAGATAGTGGTTATCTTTGCAGGTCATGGGGGTTATGACTGAGAAGCCATGAGTAGACCTTGGATGTTGATATATTCCTGTTCAATTGAACTTTTAATACAATTCTTGACATAGGCAGAGGTTACAATAATGGATTAATTTCATATGATTACTTCAGCTATATAACTTTGACTCAACACTTTTCTTTTTCTTGAGAATCTACTATGTACCTTATATTGAACCAGAATTTGGATTTAGGACATCACAGGTGACAGACACTGTCCCTATCATCAGGGATGGTACACTCTAGTAGTGAGAATGGCAACTAAACAGGTCACTATAAGACAGCAGGATCTGTGTACATGGGAAGCTGTAGGAATGGTCCCAGATTTGAATATTGTATGGAGTTTAGCAAAAACTTTATGTTAAAACTTGAAGTATTCATAAGATTTTTCCTTGAAAAGCAGATTGTAACCATGTTCCAATAACAGGAAATAACATGTACCCAGGCCTAGAAATGGAGACTGTGTTGGTCTTCTAGCTAAATGAAATTTGTACAGACTTGCTTAAGACAAGTGCTCAAGATATAGAAATACTCTTTTTATTTGCAAGTACATTTGCAATTTCTTCTTAATGTATTTTATACATTGGAAATGTATAAACCTTTTCTGTTCAACTGTTCTATTGATTAAATTGCAGGCTAAGCTAGTATAACAAAAAGACCCCAAAATACAATGGCCTAAAGAGATAAAAATGTGTTTATCTCATATTTATTAGTCTGGAATTTGGTGGTATTTTAGAGCAAGGAGCAGCTCTTTTTCTTGGCTGTGCCTCATGGCTTGCAGGGGATTCCATGGTGGGTCAGCAGTAAAGAATCTCTCTGCTAATGCAGAAGACATGGGTTTCATTCCTGAGTCAGGAAGATGCTCTGGAGAAGGAAATGGCAACCTACTGCAGTATTCTTGCCTGGAGAATCTCAACAGAGAAGCCTAGTGAGCTACAGTCCATGGGGTCAGAAAAGAGTGGGACACAACTTGGCGCCTAAACAACAGTAACAACATGGCTTGTGGGATCTCAGTTTCCAGACCAGGGATTGAACCTGTGTCCCCTGCAGTGGAATCGCAGAGTCTTAACCACTGGATCTCCAGGGAAGTCCAGGAAAGTAGCTCTGATTATAGAAGATTTTCAGTGATCTAGTTTCTTCTACCTTATCATCTCCAGAATCCTGTCTTTATCTGCCTGTTTACTGCTGATTCAGCTCCTTCTAATTCACAGGAAGAAAGAGAGATAAAGATTGTGGAAAATGATTTTCTTTGGAGGAAATGATGCAGAGGTTTTACACACCACTTTCCATTAGTAATCTCATGGTCAGATGGCTGCACTTAGCTGCAAGGGAGGCTGGAATGTGTTGCCTCTCTGAGGATGGCTCTGTGCTCAGCTAAAACGCTGAGAATAGAAGAATAGAATAACAGAAGAAGGGCAGAGGGACTGGGGATTAACTAGCAGCCTATCACAACTATTCATTTTAAAGCCCCTTCGTGACCGTGAGACAATATCATGAATCAAACGTGGGTCAATAGGTGGGAGATCCCGAGAGAACTTTTATATAAAGATCAAATGTTTCTATTTTTTTAAAGATTGTTTGGAGCCATTTATGGCTTGTGAAGGTGTGTACATTTTCATTTTAGAAAAGTATGCTATGGATGCAGGTTAGGGAAATCACCAGAGGAAAGGAGACCAATTTTGAACACTGGCAGAAATCTAGTTGTTATATTATGGTGATCTGAGCTAAAGAAATTAGTAGTGAATACAGGGGGTCAAATGGAGGAGAAATATCCAGGGTGAAATGAGTAAACACATGCTCATCAATAAGATTCGAAGGTAGAAAGTTTAGGGATAAAAAATAATGACAAGTCTATCTAGGCTGGAAGAGTTGTGACACACAAAGAGAGTGAAAAAGATGAGTTTAACGTTGAGCATGGAGCACTGTGCTAATTAAACAAAACTGTGGAAATGGATTTAGCCCAAAGGCATCTGCTCAGGACCTTGTTCTAGAGTGAAGAAGGGAACCTAGAATGTGATCCCGAGGCAAGTCATTACGTAAGGGTAGACAGAGAAAGCGGAAGCTGTGTTCGCTGACAACTATTTGCCAATAATTGATCAAATTCACCTAGACCCATTTACTAAATATCACTTCACAGAATAGTAAGTCATTGACTCTATACACACAATTCTCTATTTGCCAATTTGTCAAACTGAGTTTGCTAAAGATGTTGTCTTTGATGTACCCACATTTCATAACTGTTTCATTCTGTTGAAGACGTCCAGGAAATCAGACTTTAATTGATAAAAAAGGATATTGCTACTATGCGGTTTGAAATTAGGTAAATTAGCAGGGAAGAAAACTAGGAGTGTCCTGCCATGTATTTAAATGGAGAGAGTGTTTCATGGGGAAGTCAACGCTCAATGTTCACAATGACCTTGCATGATGATGTATCATGGAGAATAAGAATTACTTAATTCCTATCTACATTTTGGTATAGTTTCTGAGGCTACAATGAGATTTCCCCAAAAGCAACTTAGGTTAAGGACAAATGATGGATCTGGTTGTAGGAGCTCATAACCCTTTAATCTTTTGCCAACTACCTTGATCCACTACCACTCTCTCTGATCTGGAGAGAAATGGAATTCTGGGGAAGCAGTCTTTTTATCCACCTACATTAGGTGGTATTTGCAGCACTATATGATTCTATGGGCTTCTATCTTATAGAAATTTGTCAATTTTCAAATAAAACTCTTCCCACTTTTCACTGTTTTCACATTAAAAAACATTCTTCCATCATTTCCATGGGATTGTATTTCCAGCATGCCTCATTCTTTTTTCTAAATCTATTTTCCTCTCTGATATCAGTTTAGTTATGCCTGAAGGACTTCCTTAAACAATTCTTACAGTGTAGTCTGATGATGGCGCATCCTTGCAGGAAGCTTTTAAATGTCTGAAAATATCTTATTATGGTTTTATTATAGAAATATACTTTCACTGAGTTTAAAATTCTAGGTTAAAAACTTTTTCTTTCAGTTCTTTAAAGATGTTTTCTATTCTTTTAGGCACCTTTTTTTCCCAAAAAGAAATCTATGCTGTCATTGTATTTGTTTTTCCCTACATAATATGTCTTTTTCTTTTATATGCTTTAGAGATTTCTTGGTTTTGAGCAGTTTGAAGTTGATTCATCTTGGTGTCTTAATCTTCATATTTCTTTCACTAAAGGACTGAGCTTCTTAGATCTATCTGTACAGGTTAATTTTTACTTTGCATAACAAGACGGTGAGGAAGTCCTTATCTGATGGTTGTCTCTTCTTTTGTGAAATAAGAGGTTGTTCATCTACTGTGAATGAGCTATAGTCATGTGTCAGAAGTTTGAAGAGATGAAAAATACTCACTGTGAAAAATGTGAGGGTCTTGTGGATATTATTAACAACTGCTAATGTGTAGTTTTCATTAGTCCCAAGCTTTTGTTATGTTCACAAGCAGTTTTCCCCTTTTTTGATGGGCATCAAGGAGACAGTTGAAAAAAATGAAGATACAAAATTTTCCAGTTGAATGATGTTCTATTCAACTTATCTTATGTAGGGAAGAAGGTGAACAGAAAAGGCAGGTGGATAATGAGGAGAAATTTAAGGAGGTTAAAAATGATAGATTCAGAGGTGATGAAGGAATAAGTATAGATGCACAATTTAGAGACCTGAAAGGTTAAGAATCTAGGGAAGAAAACGTGGAATTTAGCACTTCACAGTTGCCAGTGTTCTGTGAGATGGCGTGATCCAGAATGTAGCCATGAGTGAGCATGCTAAAGGTGAGTGGAGATGGGCTGTATCCAAGGAGGTAAAAGGCAGAGAATAGAAGAGATGACCCACATGAGGGGTGAAAGCACCCCGTGTATTAACTGGTGCTTTGGGGTGAACAGAAAACCAGAGAACTGAGGTGCTGCGTGGTCATAAATGAGGTGGAGTTCTCGGAGTTTAGTAGTTGGTCATCAAGGAAGAGAAGTAGACTGCGGTAGGGAGAGATGGAGAGGCCTTGGAAGGCAGACTGGCTTTTCAGGATGGTGGGGAAGTAACAGGCAGAGAAATGGGAAGATGAGAGCACTCACTCTCAACATCTAAAGCAAGGGATGTGGGGGGGACAAGGTTGAATGAGTAGACTCGCTGGAGGGCAGATATCACCCAAACTGATAGAAAATTAAGCCAAAAGAATCAGCATTGTTTATTGGTTAAAATACATTCTGGGTGGATCAAGTCATAGCACAAATGAATGAAAAAAAAAAAAAGAATGAAGAGGAAAAGAAATCATATGGAGAAAAGTACTACTGAACATGGAAGAACTTATTAAGAGGATGGCTTAGTAGTTAAGAGGATGGCTATAATTTGGAAAATAATCGAGGTACTATTCTATGAGAAAACATGAAGAAAGCATTTGATGTTTTAAAGTGTGATAAGACATGGCTTCTATTAGGTAGCAAAGGAAACATTTCAAGGATGCCCCATCCAAATATGAAAACAATTGAAACCCACATTGGAATCAGTAAATTGAATGTGTATAAAAAATGGAACAGAGCAAAGAGAAAAAATGGTAATAAATGTAAAAGAATACTAATTTCTTTAATAAGGTTGAAAGGGGTCCCTCTGCTCTAGAAAAAAAAAAAAGTGTACCAGTAAAAACATCTTTAAAAAGTCTTGAATTACAAGGATGTAAGCACCAACGTGAACTTCCCTTGAAGCTTAGTCGATAAACAACACTGCCTGCAATGCAGGAGACCAGGGTTTGATCCCTGGGTCAGGAAGATTCCCTGGAGAAGGAAATGTCAACCCACTCCAGTATTCTTGCCTGGGGAATTGCATAGACAGCGGCGTCTGGCAGGCTACAGTCCATGAGGCCGCAACAGTCAGACATGACTTAGGACTAAACCACCACCACCAAGCACCTAAGCAGAGAATCTGGTCACCCAGATTCTGCATGTATTCCCAATATATGCAGGTTTGGCATTTTGGATGATTTTTTTTTATGGATGCATTTTTGTATTTTAAAAATCCTGGTTAAAAAACAAATATTTAGTTTATAATTGAAAAACTCATTATTTAAAAAATGAGTTAAACATGTCAAAATTTTAAGTAGGTTTCTATATACATACTGAAAAAAAAATTCTAGAAAATCGCATGTTTATCATAGGTTTTCTTGAGTGAAGAAAACAAAAAATGTCTTCTAAACAGTTCAGAGTTGTTGGGTAGCTGTTGAAAGTTCCCTTTTTGAAATAAAAAAGAACGAACACAGCACAAGTTATTAAGTGATGAAGTGGATATCATCGAATAGTCTGTGAAAAGACCTCTTAGTATTATGGGAAAGTACCTAATAGAAATGTTAGCACTTCCTGGGCTCATTTATTGTTTGCGAGTGCACCAAAGTTTACTTCATTCCTATCAGATATCAAGGTCAACACTATTATTTTCAGTTAAATCCTACGGAGTTCTCATTGAACATTAAGTAAAAGTCACCTTGTTTCACTGTAGCTACCGTGGTGATACTAAGGTGGAAAAGTCTAAATCTGAAATCTTTAAAAAGGTTTGTTTATTTTACTGCATCTGACACAGAATAGCATTGACTTCCAAACTGAGGCTTAGGGTGGTCTGAACACTGGGAATCCAACTCATATGTAAATAAACACTCTTCTGTAAATATCAGAATGGTGCCCTCCTCAGAAAGAAGCTCTTCAGAAAAAGCATTGAAAGCATTAGATAAGGGAAAATGTTTTGTATTCTTTAAGACAGAGTAGAAAAATATGCTGGAGGACAGGAGTCTACTGGATCAGTTGGAAAATATTCATCCCTAAAAAAATTCAGGTATTTTGGGAAAAGAACCTGAGAATAGAATATAATTGCATCAGACTTGCATGCTGTTATTGGATAAACTAGATGACCTAAAACACTTTTCACATCAGTTGGCATTTCTGGTAAGATTCTTTTGTTTACAAAAATGACAAGAGCACAGAGTCTCCTGTCATTGTTTTCAATGATTTTGTTCTATGAGTGAGAAATAACTATCCAAAAATTTTTGTAGGAGGAATTTAGAAGGGCTTCTAAGCACCCCTCCCCGGATATACAATCCTTCTTTTTCAGTCAAGAATGTGGCAAAATACTATGTCAGAAGGGTCTGGAGTTTCTTACCTACCATTTGCTGGAATGTCAGGCTTAATGTGGTCTGGCTGTCTTTTTCCTGAGATGTTCAACTCTCCTTTTTTTAAAAACAGTTATACAATCTCATTAATTTTCCCCAAATCCCTGTGAGCTATGATATTGATATTATTCTCTTAAAAGTGAGAGAATTTGAGGCAGAGCTACAGAATGACCGATGATGAAGTGGGAAAGAAAAAAAAATGCTTATACAACCTCAGACAATTGGTGTGGACACTCAATTAAGGAAACTCAACTTGCTCTTCTTTTTGAATGAGTCCCCTGGTGCTATTGCTGGTCTGTTTTAAAGGTCTCTGGGAATCCAGAGAAGCAAGCAATAACTGGAGATGTAGGTCAGCTCAGGAAAGAAAATGTTATTTACATGATTTCCTTTCTCCATATTTCTGTGAAGCTCCTTCTTCTTTCTAATTTTTAGCATGCTAGAATTTATAGAGAAGAGGTAAAGACCAAATGTGAATTTTTAGATAGGCAGTACAGATAGGCAACTGGAAAGTTACCTATTTTCAGAAAAATTGGTTTTTAGTCTTGTTTTAGAGATAAAACAATTGAAGCTCAAAAGGAGATGCCTTTCTTTCTTGGATCCCTAGTTTTGTTGGATAGCATTTCATATGGATGGAAGGCATATGGGCTGAAGACTAGATTAGTGAAAACAGGAAAAATAAAAAAAAGAGGAAAGGAGTGTATGATTCAAAATTGAGTGACTGAGGTTCTATTTAGAAACTTTTTCCTATTTTTACTGAAATTCATTTTAACAAATGATAGCTACTACTATTCATTAAACATTATGTCACAGGCACTAATCTGCCTAAATTCCAGAAGGTAGCCACTGTAGTTTCCCCCACTTTACAGATGAGACAACTGAGAGAAATGAAATTATACATCTTCTCTGAGGCTGAGTGTGGAGCTACTTAGGCAACCTGGCTCCAGGATTGCACTCTTAATGGCTATGACATCTCTTTAACGCTAAAAGATTTATTTCTCTATATTGCAATTAATATTGCTTCTAGTTCTGTGGAAGATGCACCAAAGAACACTGTGATGCTTTCTGTGACAGCTCATGGGTTAAAGTATAGCTCGGCAGAAATCAAAGTCATTCTTCGGGTGGTATCACCGATGTGGTTAGACTCGACTACTCCACATGAACCACGGAGAAGAGGATCCAAAAGCATCTGGCCCGTGGCAAATCAGCAGCTGTAATAATTTAACGTGGAAAGATTTTATCAACTTTTTGGACTTCTGGGGCATAATGTGAGGTGGATATAAATCGATGGATAGACAGATAAGTGAAAAATAGATAGATAGGTAAATAGATTTTGTCCACCAAATTTACTTGGCAGGCATTCACATGAAAGCTCAAATCTTTCTATGCTGAGTCAAAATGCTTTTCTAAGCCAACTGTCCTTAGTCCAGATGAAACAGTATTTGAACAAAACAATAGGGTACCGCTTGCTCCTGGAGCCCCACAGACGTGCGGGGGCCACTTCTACTGGGAAAGGGAGTCAGAGGGCTGAAGTGTCCACCCACTTGGCCGCTCCTGCTGAGGGACTGAAAGGCATCCTTGTATACTGTCTGTATCCAAGTATACTTTGTATACTGATCCCCCACTGTCTTAGGGTTCATGGTTCCCGGGGGTCTCGTGGAGTTGCTTCTACTTTTGTGGGCTCTACTTTCTGGATTCTTCTTACAGGCGTCTTACTGTTTTCCTCTTCATAACTCTCTGCTCTTAGTATTGTGTGTAGTTCATGCACTTTCTGGTCCCCAGAAATGTAACTATCGTAGCTATTTTTTTAAACTATCTTTCAATTATTTCCAGGATTTTGTGCTGAGGGAAGAGAACTCAGTATGCACTTGTTTCTCATAGCAAAAGTATAAACTGGTATCTTCACTACTGAAAAATATTTTTGAAAAATACGGCTTTGACACTGTACTCAGACCCTGAAACATTGCCCTTGGAATTTGTGTATGTTAGTCATTCAGCCGTGTCCCACTCTTTGTGAACCCATGGACTGTAGCCCTCAAGGCTCCTTTGCTCACGGAATTCCCCAAGCAAGATTACTGGAGTGGGTTGCCATTCCCTTCTCTAGGGAGTCTTCTCAACCCAGGGATCCAACTTGGGTCTCCTGCATCACAGGCAGGTTATTTACCAACTGAGTCACCAGGGAAGCCCTTGGAATCTATCAGGGTACTTTCTTTTTTCACCCTTTGAATTGGTCACAAGAAACTTGAAGTCAATCTTGCGTACAATACATGACTAAATGGAATAAAAACATTTTGGGCAAAATACAAAGTTAATGAGTGGCATGGCTTGTATAGTCACGAAACTAATATTGTTTTTGAAGGCAGAGTTAATGCCCAGCATATCAGAATTCTCTCTTATTTATCTGCTCATTTATTTTATTTGTCTAATAAGTATTTTATTATGTGCCAACTATTTGCATGCATTCTTTAAGCATGCATGTTCAGCTCCCTGATCGTTTTGGAAAAACATTGCAATTGAATGTACATTCCCAAACAGAGAGTCTTTATGTGTTCAAAATGTTTACAGATTAGTTCTATCTGCCAGAAGCATCTGCATTCAAGGACAGTTTTTAGTTGTAATATTATCTCCAGACAAAATGCAGTCAGACATTTGTATCAACCTATTATTAACAAACTTACTTTCACAAAGCTATAACAAAATAATATTCTCTGTAATTCAGAGACATTTTTCTTAATGCTACCAAAATCTTCAACCACATCTAGGTTACAAGAATTATATAAATTTTGCTTCTTTGAAGTTGTCTCAGCTAAACATTAAACTGTTAAATTACTTATCCATGATGTTCAGTTGTTATGTTGTGACTGTATAGCTTCTTCTTTTATCTCTCACAGAATCTTTACTGGTGGGTTTGACAAATGCAGAGCTAAGACCTCAAGAGTTTCTATTCCATTTTTCTCAAGTGCTAAAATGGCATTTGCAGCCCGAATAGCCTCAAAATTCTGATAGCTGAGTTTTCTGCTTTTTCTACAGGAAAAAAATTATTCTGCTAAAAATGTTCCCTATCTCACATGCTAAATATGGAATCCAGATATACAGTGCATACAATAAATAACTGTAGTGTCTTAATAAGTTGATATTTAAGGAAATTATTTATAAAGATACTGTCTTCTAAGAAAGTTTTATAAAGAATATTCTCACTCATATTTCAAGTGATTTGCTAACAGAATTATGCACATATATATATGAATATGTTATGTGTGTATATAGAGTTTATATAAACTGTGATTAATTAGGTCTGTACTAGAGTTTAATATGTATATATTTTACTCCTATTTTCACTATGGTTTGCTATAGAAAGTTGTTTAAAATATACATTAATTGGTTTTCTGTGATAATTTTGTACAAGTTTTCTTTTACACTCTTAACAAAACAGCTTACTCTTGATAAATGACTTACTCTTTATTTGATAAAGGATAACCTAAAAGTAATAATGTACAATTTTAACCACCTACCCATGGCAAAAAATTAAAAGGAAAGAAATTCAATCTTAATTGTCGATATGATAAGTAGAGTTAAACAAAGAAGAAATCAAACAAATTATTTAGAAAACTCATGTCTTATATGTATTTTCATAGTAAAACCAGAACAAAAACATTTAGCAGCAAACCTGGACAACCACAGTAATTCCCTACTTTGCTAGGTCAGGTTTAAGATTCAGCAATCTCTAACTTGCAAACAATTCTTAAATGTTGTACTTTGAAATTTCCAAGGACACTTCCAAGAATACTTTTACATTCAACCACTCAAATTCATGGTTTCAATGTAAATTTTAAGTTACTAATCTATTTCATAATATTTGTAACAATTTGAAGATCAATTTTTATCTTGTTCTTGGCTTGCATTATTTTTAATTTGCCTATGATATTAAACATTTATTAATAGTATTGCTAGCCAAAGGCCAATAGTGTAAATGGGTTATTTCTCTTATTTCAGTGCAGCTATTAAACTATGGCCAACTTTAGTGACCATTTCCAAGGAACTGTATGTAATGGAAAGTATGACTTGGATTCTTTGTTTTCCCTAGTGTTAGTGGACAGTATCAAGATGTACAGGGGTTTTGAGAATCAGTTACTAGATTTTCTTGATTTGCATAGAAAGAGCCCTCTTTTCTCAGTACAAGACCTCCATTCCCCATGGGGGCTGAGATAGACTCTTCTGGAATAACGGAATGGCAACTTTTACCGTTTAGAGTCAGAGCGAAGGACACAGAGCGAGGAGCGAGGGCGGTGCTCGCCGGGACAGCCTGTCTCCTTGCCTTCCCTCCTGGTGGTGGCGCGGGTAGGGGTCGGGGTCCGGGGGGCGCAGGGCCAGGGATGATGAGAGGATGAGAGATGTAATCACCTGGCTTTCTTCCCTCAAGTTAAGGGACTGAGGCATCAAAGAATCATTCTTAAAGAGCTATGTTGTCATTCCTGCTGGGAAGCTGCTCAGCCCCAAGGCTGCTGGCTTGCCCCTGCTGGAGGAGGGGCAGATGCAGACAGCTGGCACAATGGGATGCCAAGTCAGAGCGGAAAGCAAGGACTACCCCTTGGGTTCTCAGGCTCTGAGGCAGGCGGAAGAGGACTCCTGCTTGTGACACAGGCCCCAACATGCTGAAACTGGAGGCTGGAATCCTGCATGGGAACACTATAGGAAGGCAATACTATTTGCATGGGAACACTATAAGCCCACCCAGGACTTCCCAGGTGGCGCTAGTGATAAAGAATCCCGCCTGCCAAGGCAGGAGAGGCAAGATATGCAGGTTCAGTCCCTCGCTTGGGCGGGAAGATCCCCTGGAGCAGGAAGTGGCAACTACTCCAGTATTCTTGCCTGGAAAATTCCTTGGGCAGAGGAGCCTGGTGGGCAACAGTCCATGGGGCCACAAAGAGCCGGACATGACTGAGCGACTAAGCGCTGTAGGATGACAAAGGCACCGCCCCCTCAAAAGAATGGGCCACCTAAAGAGGATCAGCCTGAGACCTCCTGGGCACCCTCAGGATCTGGGGATGCTGATTAAGACTGAGTCCCTGGCTGGACAACAGGGCCTCTTGAGACCTCTGCTCTTCCTCAATGGACATGAATTAATCAAAGAGACAGCGATGTAACCATGGACACTCTTCCAAGGAGAAATCGCTCTGCTCCAGTGCCACATAGATGAGTGCAGGGAAGAATGTGTGTGTGAGTGATGGGGATGAAGGCGGAAGAGCAGACCAAAAACAGAACTTTGCTTTCAATCTCACAGAAACATTTAAGAAGTGAATTGATTTGTCTTTAAGGAAGTTCAATACAAAGGGAAAGAGAGAATAAAACCAAAGTGGTAACGATTGTTTAAAAAAAGAAAAAAAAAAAACTACTCCAAATCATGTAGGTTTTTTCAAGTGTAGACCGCTAAAGCTGAGAGAATTTTAGAGACAACACCCTTCTCCTCTTTGAATGACTGAGCCATAGTATCTACTCAATAGATATTGCTGAACACACGAATCCTCCTAATTTACCAACAAATTAAGTATTTTCTCTAAATTCAGTTAGTAGGACGTGTCAGAATAAACACTGGTGCCATAATACTTGATTCTCAATCCAGTACTTTTTTTGCTTACAATTAAGCTGTATCAAAATTTGGATATAAACACTGTTTAACTTACTTTTTAGATCTGAATGAAAATTCTACTTTAAAGACTAAAACTGTGACATTTTTTTAAATGACAGGGTCTTCTGGATTTCGTTTTTCAATCGTTGTTAACTTGCATGGTTTAGTTAGAAAAACCCGGGGACCACGTTGTATACTTCTGAAGAAAATCCTGTGTGTTGTTCAAGGCTTCTCTGACCCTGGCTTGTGTATGAGCAATGTCTTATTAAGAAATAGCATCAGTTAACATGACAATGTGAAGATGTAGACATTTTTGGATGGTTCATGTTTAGACATGTCAGCATTAAGAGTTCCTAAATGTCCATCACAGAACCTCGATCAAATTCAAAGCTTATGGAGTACAAAATAACTTTTCATCATATGGGGGGAATAGTTTTGCAGTTTCTTGTTATGTTTTTGAAGAAAGGTAAGTAAACATATTAAGTAAATGGGACTTAAGTATCATCCTGTTGGTGAAGAGAACAAGTTAGGAAGACAATATAAATGAACAGTCCTTGATGATATTAGCAAAAATATTTGGCAAGCCAAACTTGCAGGGCCCTAGAGATACTGATGATGAATGATTAATTGACACGTCAAAATATTGCCTTCTGCACTTCCATTTTTTGCAGGAAACCACATCAATGGACACTACAAACCCCTTATATGGATACTGACAAACCCCTTATATGTATCCAGCAAAATAAATGGCGTGATATGTCTGTCATGATTGTGGCTACTACCCCCTTTCTTAGTCCTAGGAGCTCATGATTTTGCAAATTTGAAATGATGGCATATTGTGTGATCTCCTTAGCATGCCATCTGCTGACAGCAACCTGTGCAGATGTCTATGTGCTGTTCTCCTTGCAACGGTGAGTTGATTGCAGTTGTAGCAAAGGTTATACCATGGATAGCTAACAATACAAATGATGCATACACTTGTGAATTTTATAGATTAAATTCTACCTTTTAGGAAGCATACAAATAAAATTAAAGTGATAATGAATTTCAGTAATAGATGATTTTGACAATTTTAACCAATTTGCTAGAATGATTTAATTGCAAATGTCCCCAAGGCCATTCTCAAAGCTATATTATGTAAGAGGATGGAGGAAATTTTTCCAATATAAAAAATATATTTTCTTGTAAATGGAAACCCTCAGAAGGAAGAGTCAATTTAAAAAATAAATTTCTAGAACACATAATGGAGAAGGCAATGGCACCACACTCCAGTACTCTTGCCTGGAGAATACCATGGACGGAAGAGCCTGGTAGGCTGCAGTCCATGGGGTCGCTACAAGTCAGAGACGACTGAGCGACTTCACTTCCACTTTTCACTTTCATGCATTGGAGAAGGAAATGGCAACCCACTCCAGTGTTCTTGCCTGGAGAATCCCAGGGACGGGGGAGCCTGGTGGGCTGCCGTCTATGGGGTCGCACAGAGTCAGACACTACTGAAGCGACTTAGCAGCAGCAGCAGCAGCAGCAGAACATATAATACAAAATCAAATTTCATGCAATTTGTTCTCATGACTGATTTAAATACTTAGAGTTCCAATCCAGCCACTTTATTTATGAGCCTTCTGCTCTATGGAAACCCCAGGAGATAGCAGATGTTATTTGGGAAAAAGGCAAAATAAGCCAGTGTAGAGAGAGAAAGCTTTCTCCAACCATATGAAATTCCTTCAAATAAAATTTTGGTCTAGTTCTCTCATTCCTATTTCTTCCAACTTTAAATGTATAGTGTCAGGAATGGCAACACTGCTAGTTGTGTGTGTGACATGAGTATTTGAGGACCTTTCTCCTGGAGAAGAGGTTTAAAGCATTTATTGAAAAGTAGAGAGTGAATAATAAAATGTTAGCATTTACTCTGTACCATATATTTTATTGCTTGTGGTGCCTTACCTTTCAGGAAGCAGTAGAGAAGTCAGAGGTAAGTTGGTGACAAATACATATGACTATTCATTATGAAAGCATCACTGTTGGGATGGTTATCAAGTACTTTCCAGGTGCAGAACCGTGTGCTAAAGAGCAAACATCGTTCCATTGCTACAAGAAGTTGTATCATCCAAAAAGCAATATAAGTAAGTTAAGGGTTAAGTGTCAGTCACTCATTCAGGTCTAAGTGTTTGTGACCCCATGGACTGTAGCCCACCAGGCTTCTCTGTTCATGGAATTCTCCAGGTGAGAATGCTGGAGTGGGTTGCCGTTTTCTTCTTGAGGGGCTCTTCCCAGCCCAGGGATTGAACCCTGGTCTCCTGCATTGCCAGCAAATTCTTTACTGTCTGAGCCACTAGGGAAGCCCCAATATAAGTAAATGGATCAGAAAATTAGTAACAGGTGATTGAGGGACTTTTTTGGTGGTCCAATGGTTAAGACTCAGTGCTTCCACTGCAGGGGGCATGGGTTCCTTCCCTGGGTGGAGAACTAAGTTCCCACATGCCACAAGGGATGGCCAGATAATAATAATAATAATAAAAAAAAACCTCTTTCAAAAAAATAAAATAACAGATATTGAAGTTTAAGTCTTATGAACAGACTGCACTGTTAGCTGAATCTAACAAGCAAGCATGTCCTCCCTTCCTACCACAGTTGAGGGACAATCCAGGACTGGTCTGAATAAGATACAGTTGCAATGATCTTTTGTTGCTATGTACTGAATGAAGATAACATATAATGACAAATTCAACTTTAACGGTTTTAATCATTTGATTATATAGTTGAAAAATTGGTATTGAGTACATTTTACATATCCAGCACTATGTTAGGTGCTAAGGATAGAATAATAAGGTTGACAAAGCTTAAAACCTAGTGTGTGAGATAGAAAAATAAGTAAATAAATAAACAGTAAAATGTCAGGTACTAAGAAGGGCTCTGCAGAGAAGTAACAGAAAGTAATGAAGTAAACAATGACCAGGAGGCAGCTTTAAGACTGAGTCTTAATGATCCTGAAACATGCTTGACACCTGAACAGTAAAGAGGAATAGCGGTGAATGGGACTTCCTGGAGGAATGGATGGTGTAAAGACTGTAAGGTGTGAAGATCCTAGAAAGTGAAAGTAAAGTCGTTCAGTTGTGTCTGACTCTTTGCGACCCTGTGGACTGTAGCCTATGAGACTCCTCAGTCCATGGAATTTTCCAGACAAGACTACTGGAGGGGGTTGCCATTTCCTTCTCCAGGGGCATCTTCCTGACCCAGGGATCAAACCCAGGTCTCCCGCATTGCAGGCAGACGTTTACCATCAGAGCCATCAGGGAAGCCCAAAATTTAAAAAAGGAGAGCTGATAATTGATATTTGGACATTTTGATCTGTGTCAAACTCAGAGGTAGTTATTACTAACACCAGTGCATAATACTTACATAATTCTAAGTTATTTGGTTTGTTTTGAGTAAGCAGGACTGTAGACTATTCTGTAAAGAAACAACAATTATTATATGGTATGTTCCCTGAGCAAGGTTATTTGTCCTGGGTATGTTTATGTAATAGTGATAATATTCTTATATAAAAAGTAAACCCCAACTTTTCATCAAATTTGGGTTTAGTATATGCTTAGTTCAGTCTGGTGAGATGCTGAAAAATGATTTTAAATTGCACCCACAAGGTCCACAGTTATAAAATGTTTCTTTTTTTAAATTGTGATCTCGGCTCTGAACTTTTTATATGTAAACAGGGAATGTCCAATTCTCAAGTCCATAATTTCCTATTTCTAATAAGGTCAAGGAACTTTGGTTTGAATTTTCAAAGTGACTTGTTACATTTTGCATTTTTACTGTTAGCCTGCTTATTATACCTGCTAAAAATTAAGCAATGCCACTTTGATTTGTCTACATAATTTAAATGAGCTTACATTCCTCACATAAGGCAAGGGAGTACTTCTCTATGGCTATTTATCACATTCAATATCATCAAAGGTAAGCTTTGCATCACAACATACTGAGATTTCAGTACATCCCATGGAGACTCTCACAAACACTGTCAACTCAAGCTGAGTTGGGAAGGGCTGGTAGCCCAGCCCCAGGCTCACTTACTCTCCTTCTGCATGGCTTGCTTGTTGAAGTGGGGGCAAAACCATACAACAAACCCCCTAGAAACACCTAGTATGAGGAAGATGGGCGTGTGTGAGTTGTAAGAAATGGACGAGGGGTAAATGGTCATCAGTGAGGCTGGGTGTGTTGTCAAGGGAACCATCCCCGAGGATTATTCAGGATATGGTGAGGAGTTTGGATTTTATTATCAATTCAAAGGGATTCACTGCAGAGCTTTCATCCAAAGAGAAACAAGTTTTGATTTAGGCTTTAAAAAGATTGTTTTGGCCTCTTTGTGAAGAAAAATTTGTTGGGGGGTAAGAGTGCAAACAGAACCAGAATCAGGACGCTATTATCATAGTCGAGTTGAAACATGAGGGTGGAAGTGGAGATGTCGTTTCCAGCTGCAGAATAGTTGCTAAGTGGGATCTGTGGATCAATTAGATGTGGGTGATACAGGGAGAAGAGGGAAGAGGTATTGAGGACGGTTCCTAGACTCTTGGCTTGAGCAGCTTGGGATGGCTGTGCAGTTGAGTATAACAGAGAATTCAGGGAAGGAACATGATCAAAGGGTGGGTTTTGAAATGGAGATGACAGATACACAGTTGAACATGTAAATAATAAAATGAAGAGGTGATGAAAGAGCTGGAGAAATAATTTTGAGAGTCACGTCCAAATAGATGATATGCAAAGTCTTAGCATTGGATATTATTTAAAGGGAAAGTAATACAGGGAAGAAAAAGTGGCATAGGACCATGACTTGGGTCACTTCAACATTTAGTAATTAAGTAGATGTGGATGCAGCCAGCAAAGGAGTTGAGTAGAATCACCCATTCTCACGTCACTTTTCCCCAATTGCATTGTGATATCATTTTGGGTCTTGGCCCAGGAATGGGAAGACCCTACTTCTAATTGCAACTTATCAAGGTTCAAGCTCACTCACAAGATCATCTATCATGAATTTTCCACCATTTTTGTAGTGTTTTAGCTCTTGGTTTCTCTCCTTTACTAATGCTTTTCATGCTATCTTCTAGTTTGTCTCCCCTCCTACTCTGGTCATGATCATAACTATACCTTTATCAGAAATGAGACTTCCTGACTCCTGAATTACTCTTGTGCAGCCGCAGAGTCCTCAGCTCTGGATGAGTTTTATCACATGATTTCACTGTTCCTAAACTCATGAGCATTCCTGCAGTAATTCATAAAAGCATCTTGGGGCAACCATACCAATGCATGGTACCTGAACATAACTGATGAACTTGAGGTGTGAGCTCCGTCCATTTCTAGGCAGTTTTCTATTTCCCTCTTATCAGTTGTCAATGCTACCAATCAATGTCATTTTCCAAAGATACGTCCCACTGTTTTTTAGCTCCATCTCAATTACCTGTTCTATCACTCTCAGAAGAAGATATTGCTTCTGTTTTAATCTGATCATGACAACATTTCTTCTGACTCTTTTAACTTTATGTGTCTTCCATTCAAATCCTTCCATTCTTTTCGTATTCTTTCTTTTTGACCAGTTTCAACCCATTTACTTATATTTCCAATCTTTTATTTTTTCTTAGTAATGTGCTTTGTGAATGAGATCTTGCAGATCTCATTTCTAGTATATATATATATATATGTATGTATTTTTTGTATGAGTATTGCCACCCTCTGCCTGCAAACACAAGTAGTCCTCTCTCTTGAAATAATCTCTCCTTCAAGGTACCCTTCTTCATCTCTTGTCTTCCTTGCCACACATCTTGAAAAAGTAGTTTACATTTGCTGTCTGCACTTCATTGCCACCTTTCCACCTCCTGTCACTTCAATGTCTCCCTCATCTCCCTGAATCTACCCTAGTTTTCCATGTTTTCCTCCTCCTTCCTTTGAGTGTCTGGTGACCACCTTCACCTTCCTTCTTAAGTTTCCCTTGTTTCCAAAACAGTCACCTATATTTTCCACTTTTTCTTTCTTGTGCTTGATCTTACTTTTTCTACATTCTATTATGTTTTGCTTAAGTTAAATTTTAACTGTGACTGTTGCCGTCGCCATCATCATCATCACCTCTTTTCTCTGTTCACGATCTGTTCACCCTCAAGGTCTTCTCTTCTCAGACTTCTTCTCTGCGGAGTGCTTATCTTGCATTTCCAGCTGTCAGATCTATTTCTATATTCTGCTGGATTTTTTTTTTCTAGCACATTAAACTGAACAGATATAAAAGTGAACTCATTCTATTTTCCCCAAACTAATTCTTCCTCTTGACTTTGAAATTTTGATTTATGACAGCATCATTCTTTCAGTGATTGGGGCCAGAAACGGTCGGAGACACAGTTGTGTTTTTTGCTGTTGCTCACCCTTCCCTGTCATTTCACCAACAAGTGGCCACTTTTTAAGATTCACAATCCTTTCATCTTTATCTCTGGATGTTGTCTTGCCTGTCTATTATCTTTGCCAATTGCTAGTCCCTCTAGTTTGAATGTGTGCACTGCTTCCTGGGTTATATTTGATATTACCATTGCTTCATGATATAATTTTTATATCCATTCCAATTTTTTGCACATAACATAATTCTCCAAATCAAAATGGTTTTCTATTTCCTAATAAATTAAATTAAATACATCCAATCCAAATTATGATTTCAATTGTCCTTTCCAAGCTTACGTCCCATTACTTCTTTTGTGTGTGTGTGTATTTTCCATTCACATTACAATGCGCCTCAAACTCTAAATACTCCTTTCATTTTTTGAAACATACTCATTTGTTAATTTCTTATACAATTTCTTCTGTCTGGTACATTTTGTTTTTTGTCTCTATTTACTGAAACTTCAAAAATGCCCTTCTGTGTGGAGCCCTCCCTGATTTCTCCTGACTTCTGAAACTATAAGTGTTTGCCTCTTTTGAAAAAGCCACTTTCTAATGAAAAGTGAGGCAGAAACTAGAGATATGCTAGCAGGTAAACTGGGTGATCATCTGATCTGGAAGGATAAATGGTAAAACCAAGGTAAATTACTGATCTCGCAAACATAACGTGAGTGAGTGAAAGTCACTCTGTTGTGTCCGACTCTTTGTGACCCCATGGACTATACAGTCCATGGAATTCTCCAGGCCAGAATACTGGAGTGGGTAGCTATTCCCTTCTCCAGGGGATCTTCCCAACCCAGGGATTGAACTCAAGTCTCCTGCATTGCAGGTGGATTCTTTACCAGCTGAGCCATGGGGGAAGCCCAAACATAAGAAACTAAATACTAAATGGGGGCAGTTACTTCTATTGTATTGGGAATAAATATGAGAGAGCAGTAAACTAAATAATGCAGCAGAGATGATGTTGACGTCTTATCTTGAATCCTGGTTAACTGTGTCATCCTTGTTTTCATCCCCTCCTCCCATTTTTACAATAATAAAGTAAAAAATTCTGATATCTTTATCTACCATCAGTGACCCATCATGGCAGGGATTCTCACTGGTTAAGACAGGAATGGGTCAGTAGCATCTACACAACACGGAACATTCAAATCTTAGTGAAGGTGTCATGGTCATAGATTAAAAGTGTGCAATCCCCTCTCCCTACACACACTCAATTCTCCCCCCACCCCTCAAAAGTCAAAATACTCACTAGTGCACATTATCTTTTACACAAAATGAAAACCTTTGTTTGTTTTGGCAGGGCCACAAGGCATATGGGATCTTGGTTTCCCAGCCAGGTATGAAACCTGAGTCCCCTTTTAACCACTCACCCTCCAGGGAAGTCCTTGATGAACGTTTTGAAGGCAGGTATTATTCATTATTGCCTCTCCCTGATCACATCATACAGCATACAGTACATGTGCGTGCTCAGCTGCTCAGTCGTGTCTAACTCTTTGTGACCCTGTGGGCTGTAGCCCTCCAGGTTCCTCTGTTCACGAATTTTCCACTCAAGAATACTAGAGCGGGTTTCATTTCCCACTTCAAGGTATCTTCCTGATCCAGGGATCAAACCAGCATCTCCTGTGTTTCTTGCATTGGCAGCATTCTTTACCACGGTGCCACCTGGGAAGCCCATATGGTACATAGTTGAGACTAAAGAAATTTCTGTTATGATTGAATGAATAGGCAATTTGGATAAAAAAATAAAGTTCCACATAGTTTCCTTAATTACAGAATTAGGATAATTTTTCCTACTTGAACATAAAGTTAGATCCTCTTCATTTATAGGGCTTGGGGGCAGATACCATGATTTCATACTTCATTCTGAGAATTATTTAACAAAATATCTTATCCTTCTCTCTTACTTATTAGAGTATTGAAGCCTGGAAAATCATAATTTTAATCATTGACAATGGAGCATAGTTTTATTCCAGACACTAGAGTGTTCTAACTTTTAAATTACTTTTCTCTGGTGAATATAATGAGATCTTAAGGAGAGAAATGAAGAAAATATGAGTAAGTATAGCTGGTTGCTTAAAATTCTTATTAAAGGAAAATTTATGCCTTATAAGGGTTGTTTTGTTAACAGACAAAATGATATATTTGACAAAATACCTCAGCCAATATTTCATTTTCTTTTAAAAAAAAAATTGATATCCATCAAAAAGCAAGTCTAGGAAAAAATATGAAAGAGACTTATTTTAAGTGACATGTTATTAAGGAAATATTAATAAAAAGTATCTATGAACTTGTTTCAAGCCCCAAGATTTAATAAAAATATCCCTCTTGACAAGCAAAATTTTATATTATTTCTAATCTCAGTTTAGACACATGCTAAAAAGTAATACTTCCTTGGTAGCTCAGTGGTAAAAAAAAAAATCCACCTGCCAACAGAGAAGACACAAGAGACTCAGGTTTAATCCCTGGGTTGGGAAGATCTCCTGGAGAAGGAAATGGCTACTCATTTCAGTATTGCTGCCTGAAGAATCCCATAGACAGAAGAGCCTGGTAGGTTACAGTCCACAGGGTCGCAAAAGGGTTGGACACTACTTAGCGACTGAGCAACAACAAAATATGGGTTGGACATGACTTAGCAACTGAACAAGAACAAAACAACAAAGAGTAATCCTAAAATAATATTAAATATTTGAGGTTCTACTCTGTATCAGGCAAACTTTTCTTAATATTTTATATTGCATACCTTATATTAATGGGTTATAAATGCTACCAAATGCTTTACTTATCGCTAATATCTCAACTTTCCAATGAAAATACTGTTATCTTCATTAGACATAATAAGACTCTCAAACTCATACAAATTACTGCCAGATTAGATATGAATATCAGGGTGCCTAAACTCTAAAGATTTTTATGTCATCACACAGAGAGTATTTTCCAATCATACTGCAAGATGTGGTAAAGAATGTTGTCATAAGTCTTAAGTATTTTATTTCCTCTTTTGTTTTTCTCTATGTTTTGGTATAAGCCAAGTAAAAGTAGGGTTAATAAGAGATGACTTAGAGCCCACCAATAAAGAAGCTTTCCTGTATAAACAATTATCCTGCTATTCACTTGAATCTGAATACTTTTTAAAAAAATGCTTCATACTCTCTCACACATACCATGCACAAGTGCACATGCAAATTGTGTTTTGCATAGTTATAATTCCATAAACAGGGACAAGAAAACTGGACATTGGAATTTCTTAAAGAGATAGGAATACAAAATTTTAAATCTCCAGCATAATACAAAAGTAGAATTTTAACTATTCAGTGCTCTAAAATAAGAACATCCAAGAAGCTACCAAGTTTTACAAAACCACTTGAAGAAAACACTTGCTATGTGCTATCGCCTTATACACTGCATCTGAGTGAATCCATCTGTTATTAACAGATGTTTAGTTGCCAAAGAGAGGGATTATGGCTCATGATTTATGGTGAAATGATATTACATAAAGCCATACTTTATGTCATCATTCCTGAACTGATAATTATAACCATAAATTGGCCCAACTCAAACAGTGACTCTTCTGGAGAGGTCAATAAAGGAATCAATGCAGCAGATGTTTTCAGGGTTTGTCAAAAGAAGGCAAGGGATATTTTATGTGTCTTGGTCAACAGAAGTCATTCAGTAATTCATGTTGTTTATTTAAATGATGTCTGCTCATCTTTCTTTGTATGTGTTACATCATAAAGTGGAACAAACTATTGGGGTCTATTGATAGGCCCCTCTGTATTGTAGAGACCTAAAATTAGAGAATCTACTGTTTACACACATGTAAGACTGCCCTGGGTGGATCCATTTACACGTACAGATCTTATGGTCTTGCTTTTCTTCATTAGGTTTTAGCACTAAATCCGTCACTATAACCCTAACTTAGTCCATTTGGGATGCTGAAACAAAAACAATATAAACTGGGAGGCTTACAAGTAACAAACTTATTTCTCACAGTTCTGAAGGATAGGAAATCCAAGATCAAGCCACTAGCAGACCTGGTATCAGTGATGACCATCTTCTTACTATCATGTCCCATGATAGGAGTGAGGGATCTGTTTCAAGGGAATACATGCCTTCATGAGGGATTCACCTTCATGACCAGATCACCTCCCAATTCCTAGTATCATTATATTGGGATTAAGATTTCAACATATTAATTTTGGGAGGACACAAACACTCAGACCATAGTAGTCTCTATATAAATAAGATTCATATAACATGATTAAATGAGTCAGGTGGAGGTTGTGCATTAAATCTGTAGAAGTAACATAGAGAGATAAATAATTAATGATTCTACATCCATTTTGTTTTTAGAAAATGAGGATAATAATAAGTGGCTCATAGATAAATGACATGCACTGTTGGGATGCTTAAATACAGCCTCTATCTGAAGGCATTACTTTGCTAAACATAGAAAGAACAGAATATGTGGATAATGTCACATGATCTCTATGTATTTATTTTCCCAGCCATTAAGTAAAAGACAACTACTGATAGTATATGGATTTAGAAAAAGTATTAGTTTTATTTCAGAACAGTGGATTTGAAAATGTATTCTTGAGGAATAATGATTCTGTAAGTTGTTATTCTAGTAAACAGTAGGTGAGAACTGGATTCTGAGGATAAATATGTTTGAGAAAACATGGGTTAAAAAAGTGAAAGTGGTCTCTTGCAGGACTTAGAACTTTTAAAATGCTAATAAGCGGTGTGCTGGTTCTGGATGTGAATGTGAGCGCTCCCATTCTGTCTCTCTTTGCTGAATGTAGCTTCAACAATAGGGCAGAATGCATGGAGCAGCTATTGGAGATTTCTTGAAAGTAAATAGTACCAGATGGATTGGGGAAGAAGCCCAGACTCAAAGTGCCACTGAACTAGCTGGGAGTTTACCATTTTCATCCCTTCTGTGACTACTGGCCTGAACAAGGCACAAGGACTCCTTAAGGGGATTTCTGTGTGGTCTAAAGGAGTTCTAAGTGAAGTCCTCTAGTTTACATTTGAGGAGCAGGAAAGGGGTCCTCTGGCCATGACAATGGGGCAGTAGAACAGCAGTCATCTACGATTTTGAAGGAAAGGAAGCAGCCACTCCATTCAGAGAAGCTGTGGTCCAAGATGACAGGAATGAGATCAGTGTTTTTCCTCTGTCCTGCTCCTTGGCTTCAGACATGAGTACATTTAAGCTAAGTACGTAGCAGAGCAAGGTAAATCAAGTCCCAGCTTTTGGACCAAAGGCCCAAAAGGGGAAGCCCTAAGGGAAACAAAAGTACCAGGGTGATGACAGAACTCAGAGAAGTGACCCAATAAAGTGGTTAATGAACTTTTGTGCTCAGTCAGAGCTATACATGCATGGATCTAATTGCACACAATCTACCAAAGCCTTTGAGAACTGTAATAAGCAATAGACTCACACTCAAGCCTCAGAATGGCCACAGGTGGCACACACATGGGACAGATTGTAAAACAGTTCACAGACATCCAAAATAGAAATGACATGGAAACAATAATCCACAGAAAGGACTGATTTGAATCTGTGGCTGGAACCAAACTGTGTTTACGGTTGACTTAAACAAAAACATCAACATTCTCTAGAGGATTAAAACAAGTCTCAAAACATAATGTTTAGAATGTCCAGGATACAGTCCAAACTTACTTGGCATACAATACCTACAAACCTTTTGGTATGAATAGGGGAGGTTTTGGGGTTGGTAAAAAGAGTAGGTGGACTTTTTTGCATTCTTGTAAAGGCTCAATTTGTAAGTCAAGTTGTACTAATTCTCCTCAATTTGTAGGACAGCTGTTTTCAAATCCCCAAAGAATTGGGTTGTAGCCAGAATAATATTAAGGCACTGACCCATCCATCCAACTACATTATCTTCAATTTGCTTTTTTATATCAAGAGAGTTCTTCAACTAAGACTGAAATCAAGATTGCTACGTTCTAGAATTAGAGCTGTTAGTAAACATTTTCTTTTTCTCTGTGTACACGACTTCATTTAGCTTGGGGTGAAGGCCCATAGACACGTTCCTATCAGGTTCTGAATATCACCTTTCAAAATGGCCAACTTCTGACCATAGAGCTGCTTTTAAAAAATCCTTTTAAGTATCTTGTCAGGTTTTAGCCAGTACAAATAGTAGATATTCATGGAAGCACTGAATGAGCTTATGGGCTAAAGAGGCATTCTCAAAAGAATTCAAAAGACACTCCTCTCCTAAGATCCAGAGCCATCTCCCCCAAACAGGGAAAAGAAAGACTTAGATGATTTCCTTGAGAGCTGGCAGGACCCTAACCACAAATGGAGTAGAACCCACACTTCTATCCAACCAAATTTTTGGACCCCCAACAAAACAGGTGAGCTACCTGTATACATAAAGACACGACATGCATGACAACTTGGCAGAAAGCCAAGCCAAGCTCTCAGGACACAAAAGAAGCTAAACAAAAAGGCAACAGCTGTCCCTAGGAGAGAAAGGATTGGCAACCTTCTCAAAGGATTGGGTAGCCCAAAACCAAATGTACAGGAGCCTGGATTGAGAAAGGAGGAAACAATGTGAAATTTTACCTTCCTGTCTTAATGGGACACCACAGATATCTGGGAGAGCTGACTTTGGTAAGAATTCTCACCCTTTGCCAGCTTCTGCCAGTTTTCCCAGGATCCCAAGTGGGCTCTGGAGAGAGTGGGGTTTAAAGTGGAGAGTGTAACTCTGATACCTTCCAGAATATGATTTTCCTTTAATATTAATCTTAGTTTCCCTTTGACCATTTAACCAGTTGCCAGGGGATCCCATAGAGTTTCATCAACCCTGGGAGGAGCTCACGTAGGGGCATTCAAGCTGGGGTGGAAGAAGTTGACAAAACCTTCGAGGACAATCTTTTTTCCTGTGTCCTGGTCAGTTGAAGCTGAAAGGCCAATTTCTGGTCCAGTGTTTTGATGATGGAGTCATGAAAGAGTGAACAGTGGTGGCAAGGGTTCTAGGTTTCTAGCCTTGGAGCTGTTGCGGTTGTTCAGGCCACTAAACGGGGGACTCTTGTTTCAATCTTATGGTCTGGTCAAAGTGGGAAGGCAATTCAGATAGAGGACCAGTAGAAGGAACATCAAGTAAAGGAGGAGAGGAGGACTAGGAGTCAGGTTGCTCTAAGAGTCTTTTGTTTTAGGTCCCTCTTTCATCTTTTTCATTAGTCTTTGTAATAAAACTTTCGATGAAATTATTTTGGAATCTTGAAGCCTACTGGATGCTTCTGCATGCCAAGTAAATTATTCTCTTTGTTTCATTTGGGCAAACTCAGTTTCAACTGCACTTTTTAAATGAATAATCTTATCTAATTGGGATGGTTCCCATAATGGTTGTTGTAATTCTGGACTGTCTTAGTAAAATTTTGCCAGTTTAGTTGTTGATATTATCTATAGCTTCCTGGACCACAGTTCTTTGACATAAAATGAGCAGGTGTGTGAGAAGGTGGCACAGTCACCTCTTTGAAACCCGAGAATCCTATTTCTTTGGCTAAGTGTTGGGTCTTGGAGCCAAATTAATACTTGAAAGGGATGTACCACTGGGTTGGGGATTTCTGTGGGGCTTTACAGTATATGTCTTTGCATGAAATTTCCTTAAGGTTGGAGGGTGACCAACCCGTTGACCTAACCCGTACTGTGGCCAACTTAATTGAGTGTGAGAGCCTTGGATTCAGCTGCTGAGCCCTCCAACAGCTTTAAGTGCTCAATCTGTGTTCACCAACTTTACAGCTTTAGTTTTCAAGATTCCCATTAGCAGGACATCTAATATTTCTTTCAGGGGATTTCTTTATGATGGTGGATGCCCTGATGGCTTTTATAGACTGACTTGTATGTACTTAGGATCTGATTGTCAAAACAGTCTGAATTTCTTTTCTTAATGTATTTTTCCAATTCCCCAGCTAAAATGTTATGGACCTAACTCTGAGGCTTTGTGAGTCCCCTGAGGACTGACACTCACTGTGAACTCCCCATACCATTCTCCCAGAACTTCACTGGAAATTTTAACAAACCCTAGGATCTTTCCAAAGCCCCAGAAACTTCCCAAGAAATAAGTAGATAAATACATTTTTTTTAAATAAAGGTTTTTGGATAAGAGAACTTCATGCAAAGAAGCAGAGCTCAAAGCTGAGTGACTTACCCCAGCCCTCCAAAATGACGAGAGGAACTGTGAACTCAAAGAGATCTTGCCCAGGTGTCATAGGCTGCTAACAGTCAGATTTGAATGCCATTCTTCAAAACATTCGCCAACAACTGTTTAAAAAAATGGAAACAATTTAGGTGATACAAACAAACATTAACACTTCATGAAGTGGACAGTCTCTTATGGAAAGCTGAAAAATGGAGTGGAAGGCAGGATACTATTATAGGGTAAAGAATCAAGGAAAAGAAAGAGACAAATAGTAAATGTCCAATGGGCTGGGATCACAGAGTCAACCTTGTTTTGGGTGAGACGGCCCAGAATTGGTCTGGCATTGGGGAGTTAGCTAACTGAATATGTTGTGTTTCCAATCAAGGGGAGCATTTACAGGGACACAAAAGTTTTTCAAGTTCTGGTTTGCTGACCTGCCACCCCAAGCAGGAGCAGCTTTATCTTGGACTCAGAAAGTTATTTCAACACAGGTGAGTTGTCATAATCTCATTTGAAATGTGTGCTAAAGCTGTCAGGTAACTCGATCATCTGCTTTTCTAGGTGAATAAGGGTTTAAGTGGAATTCAACATTTGTCCAGGCATTAGTTTTACGGTCCATAAATAATGGAAAGACAACTGAGAAAAGGCAGGCCATGAGTGAGCCATAAATCTCCTGTTGGCTTTATGCCCAGGACTAATGAAGGAAAAAGAAGGTGGGCCAAAATGAACAATAATTCAAAAGGGGCAACTGCATGTCCTTTAATTGATGTTATTCATAGTGTTCATAACCCTGAGATATCAGAACTTGAGACCGAAATTGGGGTGGGTCAAGTCCAAAGCAGAGGTGTCACCTTGGGCATTATCCACATCAGCAACTTAGATAAAAAATAAATTACACACACACACAGACACACACACACACAGACACACACACACACACACACACACACACAGTAATTTCTTGATAGTGACATTGGCCTAACCTAGCTGCAGCCAACTTCCTGTCTCTTGCTAGCCCAAGAGTTACAGTCCAAGATTGATTGCACTTTCCTTTTTATGAGTCATGATAGGAAAAAAGACATTTGAAAAACTACTCAATTTTTCTTGACACTCTGAAATAATTAGTTACTTCTCTACCAAAAAAAAAATTAAATCAAGAACAGGCAACTAATTGTGTTTATTAACTAACTTACTTAGCTTTTAATCTAAAAATGTATATTATTCCTTCTTCATAAACTCTGATAATCTCGTAATACTTGCATATGTTAGGGAAATGAAAAAAAAAAAAAAAAAAACCCAAGAGATATGTTTTTAAGAGCAGGTTTTCAGTTAGGGGCCATAACAGTAATTCTGTAAAGGACCTTTTAAGCATATGTTTACTAGAAGAGAAAATGGAATGCATAACATTGTTTTTAACTCTTTATTTCCTCTAGTTTACAAAAGGTTTATAAATATTTTGCTTTATTTGTCATATACAGCATTTTGTGCTTTCTCCCTCTGTAGGTCTCCACAGATTCTTCCTTCTGTTTAGACAACACTGTGTAAAAGCAGATTTCAGGGCAGTCTGGCTTGGCAGTCGTACTTCATTCCTTCCTAATTTTAGTTCCCTTGTCTGTAAGGGTATATACATTTATATTTGCTGTTATTCAGTTGCTCAGTAGTGTCCAACTCTTTGCAACCCTATGGACTGCAGCATGCCAGGCTTCCCTGTCCCTCACTATCTCCTGGAGTCTGCTCAAACTCATGTGCATTGAGTCAGTGATGCCAGCCAACCATCTCATCCTCTGTCATCCCCTTCTCCTCCTGTCCTCAATCTTACCCAGAATCAGGGTCTTTTCCAATGAGTTGACTCTTTGCATCAAATGGCCAAAGTATTGCAGCTCTAGATTCAGCATCAGTCCTCTAATGAATATTTAGGGTTGATTTCCCATAGGATTGACTGGTTGGATCTCTTTGCAGTCCAAGGGACTCTCAAGAGTCTTCTCCAGCACCACTGTTCGAAAGTATCAATTCTTTGGTACTCAGCCTTCTTTATGGCCCAACTCTCACATTGGAACATGACTACTGGAAAAAGCTTTAACTATACTGACATAGAGAGTATATGTGTGTGTGTATGTATACACATAGCAGCCCATGGGGTCTCAAAGAATTGGACTCAACTTGGCTACTGAACAACAACAATGCAAGGGAACATATATGTGCTACACATATACAGCGCAATATTACTCAGCCAAAAAAAGAACAAAAACACATTTGTATAGATGTGGACAGACCTAGAGAGTAGCACACAGAGTGAAGTAAGTCAAAAAGAGAAAAACAGATATCATATATTAATGCATATATACGAAATCTAGAAAAATTGTGTAGATGATCTTATTTGCAAAGCAAAAATAGGCCACAGACATAGAGAACAAATGTATGGATAGGAAGGGATAAGGGGAGAAAGTGGGAGGAATTGGGAGATTGGGATTGTCACATATATACAACTGATACTATGAATAAAATAGATAACTAGTGAGAACCTAATGCATGGCACAGGGAACTCTACTCAATGCTCTGTGGTGATGTGAATGGGAAGGAACTCCAAAAAGGATGGGATGTACGTACATGTATGGTTGATTCACTTTGCTGTACAATAGAAACTATCATGACGTTGTAAAGAAACTATACTCCAGTAAAAATTAATTTTAAAATAAGGTAGAAATAATCCCTGTGCTGCCTGACTACATCACTGAGTTATTGTGAGGATCCGATGAAATTATTGCACTTTGTAAATTAAGATACTATGAAAATGTGGCTTCATGGTGTCATTATGGTTTTACAACTCTTTCATATTCTCGACCATTCCATGCCTATCCAAATACCACTTTAATTAAAACTTCTTTGTCACAGTTTATTTTTGTGTAAACTTTACATTTATGCATTGTCCCTTTAATCTTGGTGTCTGGATGATTTCTTTAAGGGTTCACACTTGATAGAATAAGGTGTGCAAATGAACATATATCAAAGCATATATTACAGTTTTGTACACTACCTGTTCAATAAATGTTCATTACAGGAATCTGTAACCCCAGGGCAAGAGTGGATATTCTATTCCCTGGTCCAAGCCTTCACTGGTTGTTTGATGCCCAGTCTAGAGTTCAGAGACAAGACCCTCGAGCAAGACCACCTGGGTCACCTCCCAACTTGCATAGTTCTCAGTTGTGTAATCTTGGACAAATGACTAAAGTTCTTTGCACTCTATTCACCCTTTTAAAATAAGGATGGATGTGCAGTAAGTGCTTAAAAAGCATTGTTGTTAAGTGGACACGGTGAAAATCTATGCAAGATTTTGCATGATTTGGCTACTACTTAACTCATCCTGATTTTTCTGTAACCCCTACTCCTCTAGATTCTTTACACACACACACAATTTTTAGCCCAGCCATAGTTGCTTTCATTAAATTCTTGGATCATGGAACTTGGACTACTTTACCCTGTCTTAAGGCATTCACATTTGCCTTGTCATCTACTTGGACTGGTCTTTCCACTTCCTACTTCCTACTTGTCTTTCAGAGTTCCTATAAAACACTTCCCTGGGGATGTCCTCTTTAATTTACAAGATTGGGTCAAGTCTTCCTGTTAGTTGTTAACTCAACTCCTTTTTCAGAGAACTTATCATAATTATCATGAAATAATTAATTTTGCAATTCACTATCATCTGTCCTACTAAAATTCTGTCTTATTTACTTCTGTATTCCTAGAACTTAGCACAGTGTCCAATAAATATTTGTGGAAGATATGAGTAGAAGACTAAGTAATCAAACCACTGGACAATCTCAAAGGCTCAACTTTCATTAAAAAAGGCACATTTGAAAATGTCAAAGAAACATGGTTTAAAGTATTTAAATTGTAAATACCAACTGAGATAATACATGAAAAAGTACCTTGTATCTAGTTAATACTATGCAAATTTAAAGGATTATTGTGATTACTATTATCCAGTATTCGATTTCCTTCAGACCAAAAAAAAAGTTTGTGACCTATAAAATTTCCTATATAATCCACTCTCCCCAGAAATGATGGAGTCTGGGGAAAGGCTAGTCTAAAGATGACAACATACAAGTATAGTCTTAGAAAATGATATTACTGTTCAGAATATTACTATAGCACACTTTGGAGGGAGCTGATTGGATAATTATTAAATAATGTAACTCTAGGCTAAATTAGACTTGAATAAACTGATCAACCTCCCTTTCAAGGCAGAGATTTGAACAAGTTTTCATTAACATCTGCTATTTCCCAATTCACTTTTCTCATTATTAAAGCCAATAAATGGCTCAAGTTGAGATTATTCTCAAAGGGTCTTTAGACAGGAACGGACCAGATCTGTTTATTACTTGACTTTCCAAATGTCGCTGAAAATATCCTTTGGTAATCAATGCATGACTAGCATTCTAGAACCTATTAAGAACAAGGAATTTGGAATCTGCTCTGCTCTAGGCTTCATTCCTAGTGGAAACTCTGTTAATTAATTTGCTAAGAAACCTTTTATATAAGGGACCTATTTAAAATATTTATTCCTCCTTGAAATTCAGCTCAAGTAAGAAGTTAGCCCTTCTAGATAAACAAAATTTCTCTGATTAGGCATGAGTTCTGTACAATTCAACACCCTTCCACTAGTTCTTTTTCTTGTGATACAATCTTGACTGATTATATCCACTAACTTATACAAATTCTCCATGAATATCTGTATAATTACCACTTGCTAAAATGTTTGCTCTATGCCCAGTATAATTTCCCTGTGTCATGAACTGTCAAACCTTATATGGGGCCTCAAAATCAAGCAGACATATGTCTATTCTAGTTGATAAACAAGGAAACAGAGAAACTGACATAAACTCTGTACAATGCGTTTTGTACATAAGTGGTAGGTCCAAGCTACAGGCACCTGCCAAGTTTGCTTGAGGTTTAACAAAGCTTTAAGGAAACATAGTAGTTACTTTTTCTGACATGTAATAACCATTATATAAAGTTGTGATTTTTTTTCTGAAGCATCAGGAAAGGGACATCATGGTGGTTTACTAGCTCTTAACTCCGGCAAGATTCTTCCCTTGGCCTCTTTTACATTGACTTGTTCTCAAAGATATGCCTCATTTCCAGGACGTGTGGTATGCAACCAGCCAACCACGTGGTAACTGACACTGCAGAGCCAAGCAGACGCTGTCTGGAGGCAGAGCACTGAACTTTCCCCTTTCCCTTGCTTACAAATTAAAGAAAAATGGCAGACAATCCTGGCAGAACAGAAAGACAAGGTGATTTGGGGTCAGTTGGTGGTAGGTTTGGATCCTAATTGCTCTATTCATAATGTGCCCAGTCTCCCAGTTGTATCTGACTCTTTGCGACGGTATGGACTGTAGCTTGCCAGGCTCCTCTGTTCATGGAATTTTCCAGGCAAGAATACTGTAGTGGGTTGCCATTTCCTACTCCAGGGGATCTTCCTTATGCCCTAGGGATCGAACCTACATCTCTAGCATCTCCTACATCGGTAGGTAGCTGCTTCTTTACCTGATGCCATCTGGGAAGCCACAATTACTCCACTAACTACCATGAAATTACTTCTCTGTGCCTCAGAATCTTCTCATGTGAAATCCTGGTCATGCTGCTTTGGGCATTACATGGAATCATGTCTGTGAATAGACAGCCAGAGAGTAGGTGATTTCGAGGACTAGTTATAGGTGTTGGTGCTGTTGCGAAGCGTGCTGGTGACCTCTGATATCCTCTTTACTCTCTTAGTGAGGTGAAGGGAGTATGTAGGGGATTTCGTGACTCCAACATGGAATGAGCTGAAATAAAATCCTAATTCAAAACAAACCAATAAGCCAATCAGTAAGAACCCTAGTATCTTTTCAGCTATATGCCTTAAACTGGAGACTTAAAAATGATCATAAGCCTAGACAGAGTATTAAAAAGCAGAGACATCACTTTGCTGACAAAGGGCCATATAGTCAAAACTATGGTTTCTCTAGTAGTCATGTATGGATGTGAGAGTTGGACCATAGAGAAGGCTGAGTGCCAAACAATCAATGCTTTCATATTGTGGTGTTGGAGAAGACTCTTGAGAGTCCCTTGGACAGCAAGAAAATCAAACCAGTCACTCCTAAAGAAAATCAACCCTGAATATTCACTGAAAGAATTGATGCTGAAGCTGAAGCTCCAATACTTTGGCCACCTGATGTGAAGCACAGACTCATTGGAAAAGACCCCGATGCTGGGAAAGACTGAAGGGAAAAGGAGAAGAGGGCAATGGAGGATGAGATGTTTAGATATCGTCATTGATTTAGTGGAAATAAGTCTAAGCAAACCCCGGGAGATAGTGAAAGACGAGGAAGCCCGGCATGCTGCAGCCCATGGGGTCACAAAGAGTCGGAAACAACTTGGCAACTGAACAACAACAATACCGTTAAGTCCCTCTCTGCCTCCTGCCGTGACCTGAGAGGACGGCTAAAATACCTGCCTCAGAAATGGAGGCACAAACATAGAAAACAGACTTGTGGACCTAGTGGGAGAAGCAGGGGTGGGAAGGATTGAGAGAGTGGTGTTGATGTGTACACACTTGCTGTAGTTTATTTCTTCAGTTGTGTCTGATAGTTTTGTAACCCCATGGACTGTAGTCTGCCAGGCGTCTCTGTCCATGGGATTTCCCAAGCAAGAATACGGGAGTGGGTTGCCATTTCCTTCTCCAGAGGATCTTCCTGACCCATGGATTGAACCCGTGTCTCCTACACTGGAAGGCAGATTCTTTATCGCTGAGTCACCTGGGAAGCCCATATATACTACCACGTGTAAAACAGACAGCTGGTGGGAAGCTGCTATTTATTTATCACAGGGAGCTGAGCTTGATGCTCTGTGACCCCCTCGAGGGGTGGGGTGGCACGGGGGATTGAGAGGGAGGCTCAGAAGGGAGGGAATTTATGTATGGCTGCTTCATGTTGTTGCACAGCAGAAATGGCAACATTGTAAAGCAATTATATTTCAATAAAAGAGAGATGTTAGATTTTTAAAAAGAGTCAGACAGAATGTCTAGTACATGTAGATACTCAGAACCTGTTACTTTCTTTTCACTCTCTCACATTTAAAATCATTTAGACAGAAAACATTTAGTGCTTAGTGGTATCTATCTGCATTGTTTACCAGTTTCTACTACTAAGTATTACTGCTAACACTGTTCATGTTGTAATCGCTTAATGTTATTGTTAATAAAATCTGATTTTATTAGTATCAGGGAGAGAAAAGTAAGCATAAAAGCTATAAGATGCATAAATACCATAATAAAAGATACATTCTTTTTTTCCCCCAACCAAATGGCATCTTAAGAAAATCACCACTGGTCTCAGATAAAATTCTAGAGTAATTTATACATTTTTTTCCTGGAAATGGAGTTTTAATCATATAGACATGTATTAGTAAATATAGAGGACATTCTAAAAATAATTATAGAATATCACTTGGTCTGTTAATTCTATAGAAAGAAATATGATCCTAGGTTATCTAAATTAGATTGACTTTCTTACTTAACAAAAGTAAAGGTTATTAATTTTTCAATGTGTTCAATAAGAAAATGTTAGGAACTTTTTTAGTGACTCATTTTCCACAGGTTGAGGGGAAAAAAAACTTAGAAATGGAGTAGATTTTAAACATGAACAGAAAATTATCTGTCAAAACAAATACTTTCACATGACTTAGAAGGGACCTATTAAGACGAATCATAAAGATTTCTGTCTAAAAGATTTTAATCTTAAACATACAGTACTAACACGTTTCACACCTTTTAATTCCATTATTACAAGCACCTTAGAGGTAAAATAAGATTACGCCTAAGTAATTTGTTTTCATCTTTGCTGCCACAGAATTCATATGGGGATTTTTGACGGGCAAATTAGTCAAATACGGAAAAATGAGTAAAAAGGAAATTAAGGGCTAGTGCAATAAAGCGATGGAGAAGGAAATGGCAACGCACTCCAGTGTTCTTGCCTGGAGAATCCCAGGGATGGGGGAGCCTGATGGGCTGCCATCTATGGGGTCACACAGAATCGGACACTACTGAAGCGACTTAGCAGCAGCAGCAGCAATAAAGTGAAGTTGTAAAATGACTAAAGCTTTTACAAAATAAAATAGTGCATCCTTATCATTTAAAAACAAAACAGTACGGAAACATAGAAAGGGAAAAATCTTCCATAGTTCCACTTCCCAATGCACTGCTTTGGGGGGGACAGTCATTATTAAGAGCATATTTATAATGCTTCAAAACATTTGATATGCAAGCAAGTATACAAAATATCTTTTACACAAATGGGTGTACATAATATTCCTTACCTTTTTTAACTTTTCAATATGTTTTGGAAAATGTTTCTATCAGACACAGACCCTAGCTTCTATTAATAATGCCTAGTTTTCATTTGTCATAATTTGTTTAGCTAATCTCCAATTACAGTGAGTGTTTAATTGTGTCTATTATTGACTGCAATGCAGGAGACCTGGGTTCGATCCCTGGATCAGGAAGATCCCCAGGCGAAGGAAATGGCAACCCCCTCCATTATTCTTGCCAGGAGACTCCCATTGACTGAGGAGCCTGGTGGGCTGCAGTCCATGGGGTCACAAGAGTTGGACACAACTTAGCAACTAACACCTTATTGACTCCACAAACAATGCTGTTCTGCAATTATATTTGCAAGTCTTACCATGTTGTCTGTTGGTTGCTTTTGGTCCTAACATCTGCCCAGCTGTATGCAGAACTTGGCAGTGCAGTCTACACAAGTGGCCGGAACACCCCTCCATGAAAACAGCTGCAACTGAGTGGGTCAGACAGTAAAATGTGGGAGAGGAATGGGATGCTGGCTTTGCCATACCCTCCATGCTACTTACGAAATTCTATAAAGCTGTTACGCTTGGAGTACTTTTACCCTTTGCATACTTTTTCACTTGCAAGTCCACTGACATGCTTTGGAAGTAATTTTGCACCATTCGAACACTGAAGAAAAATCATAAACTATAGGACATTGGATAAACACATTTAAAGTGTTTCTACCCTTTTCCTCTGAGACACACACACCCCACAATCATCAAAACCTCCACTGCCATCACCCATCACTTGGCATACCTCAGTGTACCACGGTGCGTGCTAAGTCGCTTCATACCTCAGAGGCTAGTCTATCATGGTATCAACTTTCTGTGGAAGTGTCTGCTACAGACTTTTCAGTACCTCGTTTTTGTGACACCATCCCCACCCCCACATCTTTTAGTCCCGCTTCTCAAGATGACAGCTATCTAACTTGCTCCATTCAATGATGAATTGTCTTAGTGGGTATTAGAATGACATGCCTCCTGAGCAGTGTCTATCTTGTGCATACAATTCAACAACTATAAATTATGCAGCAACTGTATAGGAAACAAATGAGTAAGATAGATATATCCCACCTTGATATACTAGAAAAGCTTACAGTATAAAGATAAGGTGGGTGTAAAAGGAGATGAGATAAAACAAGTTCAGAATTCACTAAAATCAAGAAAAGGGAAGGGGAAAGCTGCTTAACAAATTGCCAGAAAAATTTGGTAGGGATACACAGGAGACAGTGATGCTTCTCATTGCTGGGATTAGAAACAATTGATGAAGAATCTAGCATTTTATCTAGGTCTTGAAGACTACTTAAATACATATTTTTAGGAAACATATTAGAGGGAGCTCATTCTAAATTGAGGAATACTGTGAGTCAAAGGTGGGTGTCAGGAAAAGTGCAGAGCAATGAGCCCTCCAGTTCTGTGGGAGCGTAGGATGCCAAAGAGTGGTGGGAGACTGGATGGTAAGCAATTTGGACCCCAGAGAGAAGTGTGGTCTTTGTCATGCTCCTGGAGGTAATCTCTAACCCTTGAATAGGAGTGCCTTTATTATTCATGGTGGGTCCCACAGATCATTTTTGATAGTTTATGCTAACAGTTAACTTATAGTAGGTCCCTGGATAGTTTATGCTCAGAAAATGACTTAGGATGGGGCTTGCCACACCAGAAAAACAAACAATGAGATTAGAGGGTTGAGACCTGGTCGTTGTTGTTGTTCAGTTGCTAAGTTGTGTCTGACCCTTGCAACTCCATGGACTGTAGCCGGCCAGGCTCCTCTGTCCATGGGAGTTTCCAGGCAAGAATACTGGAGTGGGCTGTCATTTCTTTCTCCAGGGGATCTTCTCTACGTGGGGGCACATGTTATTGGCCTGACCTCCAGAGACAGAAAGGGGGTTAGAGATTGAGTTCAACGACATGGGCAATGATTCAGTCAATTGTGCCTGCATTATGAGGCCTCAATAAAAACTCTGGACACTAAAGTTCCTGGGAGCTCTCTGGTTTCCTAGTCCTCTGAGTGTATCCTCACACCTCAGTGCCAGAAGATAACTCACCCTGAGGCTGACTGGGGCTTTGCACGTGGTGCCCTCCTAGATTCGGCTCTATATGTCTCTTCCTTTAGCTGGTTCTAATGTATATTCTTGGCAGAGAGAAATGTAAAAAGGAGAGTTTTTGTCATTTCATTGATGGCTTTAATTGAGGCTGAGGAATAATAAATATGATAAGCAATACAAATATTTAAAGTTTTAAGCAGAATAGCAGTATGTTATGATGTTCTCTGTGTGTGTGTGTTTAATCTTGAACTGGTGGAGAAAATTGACTTAAAGGCAGAAGAGCATGAAGATAAGAAAAGTTGGGAGATTTAGCTTAATTTTGCTGCTGTAACAAATACAGCAAATGTATTTATCAGCCTAAAACAACATTTATCTGTTATCCCACAATTCTGTAGATCAGAAATTCCACCGATCAAAATCAAGGTGTCATCAAGGCTTCATTCTTTCCACAGGCTCCAGTGAAAAGTCTGCTTCTGGGCTTATTCAGGTTGTTGGCAAGAATTGCAGTTCTTGGGGTTATAAGACTGAGGTCCCTGTTTCCTTGCTGGCTGCTGCTCAGGCAGTCATTCTCATCTTCTAGAACCCAACTTCATTTCCTGACTTAATCTTCAAAGATAGTAATAGTGGATCAAGTTTTTTTCATGGTTTGAATCCCTCCTGCTTCTTATCTGTGACATCGCTTTGATTGACCCTTCTGCTTTTTCCTCCTACTTTTAAGTGCCCACGTGATTATGTTGGGTCCATTCAAATAATCAAGGCCATTTCTTTATTTTAAGGATGGTACATTAACCACCTTAATTCCATCTGCAAAGTCTATTTTGTCACAAAATATAAATAGTGCAACACCACGGGATGAAGATTATTGAGCTAAAAACCTTGCCTACAGCAGAGATGAAATGAGAATTTAAATAAGTGATGGCCATGGAAATATGAAGGAATAGATAGCAAAAGAGATATTGTAGAATTATACAGCAAGAGCTTGTTATCTGATTGGATGTGAAGAACAAATGCGGGGAAGCTCAGACTGATGCTCAGGGTTCAACACTGGGTGATTGAAAGACTCATGACTAATATTGATTAGTTACAGTGAAGTTGGATCAGTTGTGCTTTCGAGTTTGAGATGCTCATATGTTATCTAGTTGAAAACGTCCAATAGGAAATTGATAATAAAGGATTATGTCTTGGGAAAGGATAAGGTTATGAATAAACATTTAGAACTCATCCATCTAAAGCTGTTTAATGTAAATTGTGGAAAGGGAAAATGAAAAGAGAAAAATACAGCTTAGGATAGAACCTTGGTAGAATGTATACAACTGTGGACTAAAAGAGAAATTCTTATTATCACTCTATTTTCTCTAGATTATTGAACAACTCCCTAAATGTTTGTCTTGCCTACATTCTTATTTCATGCTACAAACATCAACACAAATTATTATAAAAAATCTACAAACATTTAGCGTTTTTATCTCCTTCCTAAACACAACAAAGTTTTTAGGAGGCTTTAACTCCCTGTTTAAAATCCTTTTATATATACAGTACATATATATATATACACACACACACATACACACACACACACACTGTTTCCTAGAGATTTACTTGTATCAAAAAAATTATTAGTTTTAGTATCAACTATTAATTAAAATTTCTAACATAATTTTATCAGTGTCTTCATTTACTGATGTTGTATAAGTCTCTATTATCCCTCTGGGCTTACATCATTAGAAAATTATTTGAATGAGGATCTGTGAGCTGTAAACTCTTACTTATCTTCATGTATTTGAAATGCCTTTATTTTGCCTTTTGCTCTAAAATGACTATTTAGATGAGTTTAACACTGTGTTCTTTCTCTTAGTACTTTGAAAATATTGTTCTATTATTTTTTTTAGCTTTTATTACTACTGTTAAGAAGTCAGCTTCAGGCTAATTTGCAATCCTTTGTAGGTAATCTTTTTCCCTCTGGTAAATTTTAAGAATTTTTTAATGAAAATCTTTGATGATTTGAAGTTTTACAAGGTTGTGCCTAAGTCTGAATTTACGTTTCTATGCCATTCAGTTGCTGTAGCAAACGTTTGATCTGAGATGTTATGTTTTTTAAAAATTCTGAAAATTCTCAATTCTGCTCTTGACAGGCACAGTTTCTCTGCCATTCTCTTTTTTCCTTCTGAAGCTGGTTGAACATACTTTGCAGTCTTTCAGTCTTGTAACCTATATATCCTAACTGCACCTTTCATATTTATTACCTATTTATCTGTGAATCGACTTGGGAGTACATATATTATTACTGTTTTTCTTCTCTCTTCAATCAGGTCTAGTTTAGAGATTTTTTTCTTACATAGTTATTTAATTCAAAGATTGTTATTCATATTTAAGACTTCTAAATTTTTATACCTATTTTTGTTTCTTCATTAAAGCTGATTTTTTAAAGGATTTGGGCTTAATTTTATCTTGTTGAGCTTTAGGTACATATTTAAAATTTTTTTAATTAATTAATTTTTTTTAGTTGGAGGATAATGCTTTACATAATGGTGTTGGTTTCTGCCAAACGTCAACATGAATCAGCCAAGGTACACATATGTCCCCTCCCCTGAGCTTCCGTCCCCACCCCCTCCCCACCCCACCCCTCTAGGTTGTTACAGAGCCCTGGTTTGAGTCTCCTGAGTCATGCAGCACATTCTCACTGGCTATCTATTTTATATATGGTCATGTACATCTCCATTTCAGTTGAGCGGAATTCATGATCTGGTTTTAAAATTCTGTTACCTATCTTTATCAGGTTTTGATTGTATAAACCTTTGAAGTTTTCACTTGTGGAGTCATTTTGAGTGCATTTTCTTCTCTCCTGTCTTCTTAGCTATCTAGCTGTTTTTTTAGTTTTATATGTGCTTCCCTTCCTCCCTTTCCCCTCTGACCCTCAAGCCAGAGTCACATCTTATAAATGCTGTTTTCTGGCTCTGGGTATATCACAGATAGAGTCACCAAACTCTCAGCTGCCCTGGCTAGGTTTCTGGTCAATAGGCTATGTCTTTGTCTCCCAACTTTTGTAGGTTTAGCTTTCTATAATCATTAGTTCAGTTCAGTCACTCATTTGTGTCCGACTCTTTCTGACCTCATGGACTGCAGCACGCCAGGCTTCTCTGTCCTTCACCAACTTCCGTAGCTTGCTGAAACTCATGTCTATGAGTCGATGATGCCATCCAACTATCTCATCTTCTGTTGTCCCCTTCTCCTCCTGCCTTTAATCTTTCCTAGCATCTTTTCCCAGGATCTTTTCCACTGAGTCAGTCCTTTGCATCAGGCCGTCAAAATATTGGAGCTTCAGCTTCAGCATCTGTCCTTTCAGTGAATATTCAGGACTGATTTCCTTTAGGATTGGCTGGTTTGATATCCTTGCAGTCCAAGGGACTCTGAAGAGTCTTCTCCAACACCACATTTCAAATGCATCAATTCTTTGGTGCTCAGGTTTCTTTACAGTCTAACTCTTAGATCCGTACACGACTACTGGGAAAACCATAGCTTTGACTATATGGACCTTTGTCAGCAAGTAATGTCTCTGCTTTTTAATACACTGTCTAGGTTTGTCATAGCTTTCCTTTGAGGAGAGAGTGTCTTTTAATTTCATGGCTGCAGCCACCATCCGCAACTGATATTGGAGCCCAACAAAATACAATGTGCCATTGTTTCCACTTTTTCCCCTTCTATTTGTCATGAAGTAATCAGACCAGATGCCATGAACTTAGTTTTCTGAATGTTGAGTTTTAAGCCCACTTTTTCACTCTCCTCTTTCACCTTCATTAGGAGGCTTAGTTCCTCTTCGATTTCTGCCATCAGAGTGGTATCATCTGCATATCTGAGGTTGTTGATATTTCTCCTGGCAATCTTGATCCCAGCTTGTTCTTCATCCAGCGTGGCATTTCACATGATGTACTCTCATATAAGTTAAATAAACAGGGTGACAATAATACAGCCTTGATGTACTCCTTTCCAAATTTTGAACCAGTCTGTTGTTCCATGTCCTGTTGCTTCTTGATCTGCACACATATTTATCAGGAGGCAGATCAGGTGGTCTGGTATTCCCATCTCTTGAAGAATTTTTCACAGTTTGTTGTGATCCATGCAGTCAAAGGCTTTGGTGTAGTCAATAAAGCAGAAGTAGATGTTTTTCTTGGAGAAGGCAATGGCACCCCCACTCCAGTACTCTTGCCTGGAAAATCCCATGGACGGAGGACCCTGGTGGGCTGTGGTCCATGGGGTTGCTAAGAGTCGGACATGACTGAGTGACTTCACTTTCACTTTTCATTTTCATGCATTGGAGAAGGAAATGGCAACCCACTCCAGTGTTCTTGCCTGGAGAATCCCAGGGACGGGGGAACCTAGTGGGCTGCCGTCTATGGGGTCAGACAGAGTGGGACACGGCTAAAGTGACTTAGCAGCAGCAGATGTTTTTCTGGAATTCTCTTGCTTTTTCACTGACCCAACGGTTGTTGGCAATTTGATTTCTAGTTCCTCTGCCTTTTGAAATCCAGCTTGAACATCTGGAAGTTCACAGTTCATGTACTGTTGAAGCCTGTCTTGGAAAATTTTGAGCACTACTTTGCTAGTGTGTGAGATAAGTATAATCGTGCAGTATTTTGAACATTCTCTGGCATTGCCTTTCTTTGGGAGTGGAATGAAAATTGACCCTTGCCAATCCTGTGGCCAATGCTGAGTTTTCCAAATTTGCTGGCATATTATCATCTTTAAGGATTTGAAACAGCTCAACTAGAATTCCATCACCTCCACTAGCTTTGTTCGTTTGTTCTAATATCACAGCATATTTGTTTACTAGGGCTGCCTTAGAAAAGTGCTATAGATTAGGTAAAGTAAACAGAGGTTTATTGTCTCACAGTTCTGGGTTCTAGAAGTCTGAGACCAAAGTGTTGACAGTGATGATTCTTTATAAAGGTTCTAAGGAAGAATCTGTTTGATGCCTCTTTCCTAGCTTCTTGTGGTTTCCTGGAAATCTTTGGCATTTCTTGAACTTTACAAGCATCAGATCATCACTGCTTCCATCTGCACATGGTGCTCTCCCCATGTGCATGTGTCTCCAAAATCTCCCCCTTTTTAATGGGGACATCAGTCAGGTTAGGGCCACCCCACCTTGACCTCATTTTAACTTGATTGCTTCTTTAAAGGTCACAGGGCTTAACACCTCAATGCATGCATTTTGTGGGAGGGGACACAGCTCAATCCACAGCACCTACCCACAGAAAATTCCCTGGAAGACATCCTCCTTTTATCTTTTTAAACTTCCCTATTTTAACTTCAAACTACAAACCTAACTTCAGACCCTCATTTCAAATGGAACATTTTGGTTACCTTCAACTCATAAGAGCTGACCCTGGGTCCAAAGTGGAGCAAATTGTTAGCTTCAACTATTTATTTCTTAATGTATTTTCAGTTGTCTTTCCACTTTTGTCCCCCAGTAGTGTAAAGAAGACACATTGAAATATGAACACCAAGTTTATGCATATTCCTAGTTCAATTGCACTAAGAATATTAAATGAATTACACTTTTGAAACTAAAGTTCACATACAACATGTATAATCAAAGTAACTTAGAAAAAATAAAAACAACAGGAGACTGGAACTAACGTGAATAGCTAGATATTAAAATGTATTTCAAAATCTAGTTATTATAATAATGTAGTACTGACAAAAAGACAAATTAGTAGGACAAACTGCAAAACTCAGACATAGACTCATGTCCATGGAAATATTTTGGAAATATTCTTGGGTTGCAGTTACCATTAGCAGAGCAAATACGGGTTACTCATAAGTGAATATATTTGGTTAACTATTTGAAAAGATGAAGTTAGAACTCTGCTTCATGCCTCTCAACACAATGATAATTCAACATTAAAAATGAATAGAATTACTTGAAAATATAGCTGAATATTCCACCCCAGTATTCTTGCCTAGAGAATCCCATGGACAGAGGAGCCTGGTAGGCTGCTGTCTATAGCGTCGCACAAACTCAGACATGACTGAAGCGATTTAGTCTACATGCATGCTTTGGAGAAGGAATGGCAACTCACTCCAGTGTTCTTGCCTGGAGAATCCCAGGGACGGGGGAGCCTGGTGGGCTGTTGTTTATGGGGTCGCACAGTGTCGGACACAACTGAGGTGACTTAGCAGCAGCAGCAGCACAGCTGACTATTAACTAGAACATGGGCTGAAAGGAATAGAAAAGAGAGAGGAACTACAAACAGGGAAAAACATTAAAATGATTAATAACAGAAAAAGTAAACTATAAATTAGGAAATTAAATACATCGTGAACATTTACAAAATCCTAAGAATGGGATCAGAGCAACTATTGGAAAAATGAGTGGTCAGTTTACTAAAGAGAGTTAAAGCAACTACTAAAATAATACAGAGCGAACCAAAGATTAAAGAAATACAAGCCAAAGTAGACCAAGAATATTCCTAAATTTGCTGTTAGGAGTTAAACTGAAATAATCATTCTAAAGGTTAACTTTATAGAATGAAACAAAATATGTATACCCATCAAATCTGCATATTCTGTGAATTTACACCAAGGAAAAAGTTGAAATGTGTGCACAAGCATTTTATTGTATGAGGTTATTCATCATGGTATTAAATATTAGCAAAACAATATATAGTGGAAATGTGAGAGATGTGACATGATATTATTTATGGCACATCTATGAAATATAATGATGAAACAAAAACATCACATTGGGGACTTCCCTGGTGGTCCAGTGGTTAAGGCTCTGAGGTCCTAAGGCAGGAGGACTGGCTTTGACTCCTGGTCAGGGAACTAGATGCTACATGACCCAACTAAAAGATCCCAGGGGCAGCAACTAAGACCAGGCACAGCCAAAGACATTTTTTAAAAACAAGAAACTAAAAAAAAAAAAAATCATGTTGTAAAAGCATATTTGGACTTCCTTGGTGACTCAATGGTAAAGGATCCACCTGCTAATGCAGGAAATGAAGGTTCGATCCCTAGGTGGGGACCATCTTGTGGAGAAATGAATGGCAACCAGTATTCTTGCCTGGAGAATCTCACGGACAGAGGAGCCTGGCGGGCTACAGTCTATGGGGTCACAAAGAGTCAGACATGAAGCAGTGACTGAGCACACATCCATGCAGATTTGAAGATACTTCCCAGGAAAAAATCACAACCAAACTATCATGAATGTGTGTATACATAGGTATATATCTGAAAAAATATACACCAATGTTTCATCTTATCAGGGTTAAAGTGAAGTGAAAGTCGCTCAGCGACTCTTTGCGACCCCATGGATTCCCAGTCCATGGAATTCTCCAGGCCAGAACACTGGAGTGGGTAGCCGTTCCCTTCTCCAGGGTCTTTTCTGAACCCAGGGATCGAATCCAGGTCTCCCACATTGCAAGTGAATTCTTTACCAGCTGAGCCACAAGGGAAGGGTTATCTTCAGGTAAGAAGATTACATGTGAGTTTTATTCCTTGATTTTATTTTTCCACTTTAAAAACCTTTCTGCATAGACTATATATATCTTTTTTGATGAGAAGAAAATAATAACAGCTTCACAAAAACACTGTCAAGAAATTTTTTCTATATTTTTAAACCAAACCCCTCATATTACTGTCAAGATTTTTTTTTTTCCTTTTTCTATCCACAGTGGAGATAAAGAACAGCTAATGACTATTTCTGTGCAGAATATCACCTATACATTACAACCTCAGGTATTTCAGGACTGTTCTAAAATTGCCTTCAACATTCTCATCTTTTGAGTAAATTGATCAATTCTTCTAGAATTTTATCTATTATTTTCAAGTCTTTCCATTACTATGGATTCCCTGAACTTTCTGAACTCTTAGATGACCAAAAGTCTTTATTACAGAATCAGATAAAATATAACACATGAAAAACTGTCAATATGGCAAATTGAACATTTGCTCCAGAAAAATACCACAATGGAAAGTTGGTGGTTAATGGTGAGAATCAGTGTATCCCCTAGCACTTTTTGTATCCAAGTCATCCTGTATGGATGTCCACAGGTGACAAATGGTACTCCTGAGTGCAGAAAGAGTTAATGTAGCTTCCCAATGCATTTAATTTATTTCCAGAGACTGTTATAGTCACTTAGAGCATTTGGCTCATCATAACACAGGTCCCTTTGCTAATAGCATTAAAAATGGGGGAAAAAACACCTATTTTCCTTGTTTTATAGTTTACTTACATAATTGTTTTTCTACTACACACAAATTCAGTTTGATTAGTGCACAAATTCTCATGTTGCGAGATTTTGAGGATTGTCAGCTTGGGTGTGTCATAAACTGTTCTGTGAACACAGCCTGGTTAAACTAACACTCCTGCAGCCCTGAAATCTGAGTGATGTTATACAGAAAATCAGGTTGGCTTGTTTCAAAAAATATACTGACCTTGACATACACTTCTGGTAACTTTGTAAGGTCAGAACCAATCTATCATTGGATTATGGGACTATAGTTAGATTAGGAAAATAAATTTATATATTATATTAATCTCTAATATATTTTTAAGAAACAGAATGGATTTGGAATTCATCCAGTTTTCATTTAATGCCTTGTTTCATTTTATGCCATATTGCAATCATATGAAGGATTTCTAGATTTTATTTATTTAAGGACATCATAACACATATTTAGTAAATATCTATTATCAGTTAGGTTTCAAGTTCTCCAGCTAGTTAGCAGTTCACACAGAAATATCTCAATTAACCTTATCTCTCATGCCAATCTGTGATACTTTACATTTATGAAACAGATTCTTCAAACCAAAAAATAATCCCTGATTATAAATTAAGCCCCTTTCAAAGCAGCATGTAATTTTTGAGACCAGGTATTTCTATTAAGAAACAGAAATAGCAGTTTGGATCCTGTGACTAAGAATGTAACCCTCATTTTCATGAAACAGATACAATGTTTACCTGTGTACTCTAAGTACCTTGCCTATTGATTCTTAAAATATTTTTTCTGCAATTAAAAGTTTCAATGCATAGACACGGATCCACAGTGAAACGTTTGGTGCTGGAAAGGTGGACAAAGAATTATTTTATACCTTCAGCACTTTAGCTGCTGGATGCTGTGCTTCTATGTATCCACTGTTCTGTAACTTTAAGTCATTATGCTGGATAAAGGCAATTTAAGGGCAGTCTTTCTTTAAGAAGAAACAGTTTCTTTCTTTCTTTCTTTCTTCATGTTTTATGAAATCTGGAGCATGGATGCTGAGTATTCTTTTAAGAAATGGGGCCAGGGCTCTACAATTGCCAGAGGTGTTGGAGGAGGTCATTAAGAGGGCAGCACGTGACTACCCGTCGACCCCTGAGCTAACCCCCCAGCCCCACTCGTGTCCTTGGAAAGCAGGCTCCACCCATCTTTGCCACACCTGGAGCTGTTTTCCAGGATGCAGGCTAGGGAGAGTAGTGTGATATTGAGACCACCTGCGCAGTCTACCGACTGAACACCGAAAAGGCCGCCCTAGAAACTTTGAGGATTTTGGCGGCTGGTTCTGAGACCTAAAAGACTTCTGGCGCCAGGACGAGCCTCTTGTAAGTTTCCTCTTTGATTAAACCGGGCATCCGCCAGCCTGGCGCGGTTTGTGTCTCTCTTTGGTCCCTTCCTTGCCCTCCTGGAGCGGGGCGGGGGCATTTTCAGATTTTACCTGACAAGCTTGTGAGTTTTGGAACCAAAAGGCAGTATATACATTTGAAATGTTCTCTATGTCTTTAAGCTTTGCGGTTTCTTGCTGCCAGGAACTTTGGAGTATAACCCTTCATGTCTGAAAAATGTCTTAAAGACTGCTGTTGCTGCTAAGTCGCTTCAGTCGTGTCCGACTCTGTGCGACCCCATAGACGGCAGCCCACCAGGCTCCCCCGTCCCTGGGATTCTCAAGGCGAGAACACTGGAGTGGGTTGCCATTTCCTTCTCCAATGCATGAAAGTGAAAAGTGAAAGGGAAGTCGCTCAGTCACGTCCGACTCTTCGTGACCCCATGGACTGCAGCCTACCAGGCTCCTCCGTCCATGGGATTTTCCAGGCAAGAGTACTGGAGTGGGGTGCCATTGCCTCCTCCGTTAAATAGAAGCTACTCACACTGAAACTCAAAAGAATATAAAAGATGATAAAGCCTGCAGTCCATGGGGTCACAAAGAGTTGGATATGACTTAGCAACTGAACAACGAAGCCAAAACAGAATATCCAACAAATGTGAGACAATATCACAAAATGAAAAGACTTGGATGCTGGGAAAGATTGAAGGCAGGAGGAGAAGGGGACGACAGAGGATGAGATGGCTGGATGGCATCACCAACTCGATGGACATGAGTTTGAGTGAACTCCGGGAGTTGGTGATGGACAGGGAGGCCTGGCGTGCTGCGATTCATGGGGTCGCAAAGAGTCGGACATGACTGAGGGACTGAACTGAACTGAACTGTGGTCCTACAGCTCATGAGTAGCAATGCAGGGGGTGGAGGGTGCATGCTGTTCTTGTGGTGGTTTCAGCAGAGGAGCTCAGAGCACTCCCTGCTTTTGGAAGTTTAGTGCTAAACGTGGCTCTCCAACCTTCTCGACTAATTTTTGGCCACTAAACTCCTTTTTCTTGCTTCCTTCCTTCTTTTCTTCCTTTCTCTTCTTCTTTCCTTCTTCTCTTCCTCTCTCTCTCAACTGAGAGTCCTGTTGAAGTATAGATCATTTTTTTAAAGATGATAGCTTCTTTTATTTTTTATTTTTTGAAGGATAGTTGCTTTACAGAATTTCGTTGTTTTCTGTCAAACCTCAACATGAATCAGCCATAGGTATCCATACATCCCCTCCCTCTTGAACCTCGCTCCCATATCCCCCCCACCCCTTCCCACTCCTCTAGGTTGATACAGAGCCCCTGTTTGAGTTCCCTGAGACATACAGCAAATTCCTGTTGGCTATCAATTTTACATATGGTAATGTAAGTTTCCATGTTACTCTTTCCATACATCTCACCCTCTCCTCTCCTCTCCCCGTGTCCATAAGTCTATTCTTTATGTCTGTTTCTCCATTGCTGTCCTATAAATAATTCTTTAGAACCATTTTTCTAGATTCTGTATATATGCATTAGAATATGATATTTATCTTTCTCACTCCACTTTGTGTAATAGGAGTGGAGTGAGGTGGATCCACCTCATCAGAATTGACTCAAATGCATTCTTTTTTATGGCTGAGTAATATTCCATTTTGTATATGTACCACAACTTCTTTATCCATTCATCTGTTGATGGACATCTAGTTGCTTCCATGTTCTAGCTATTGTAAATAGTGCTGCAATGAATAATGGGATACATGTCTCTTTTTCAACCCTGGTTTCCTCAGGGTATATGCCTAGCAGTGGGATTGCTGGGTCATATGGTGGTTTTATTCCAAGTTTTTTAAGGAATCTCCATACCATCTTCCATAGTGGCTGTATCAATTTACATTCCCACCAACAGTGCAAGAGGGTTCTCTTTTCTCCACACCCTCTCCAGCATTTATTGTTTGTAGACTTTTTGATGATGGCTATTCTGACTGGTGTGAGGTGGTATCTCATTGTGGTTTTGATTTGCATTTATCTAGTAATGAGTGATGTTGAGCATCTTTTCATGTGTTTATTAGCCATCTGTATGTCTTCTTTGGAGAAATGTCTGTTTAGGTCTTTTTCCCACTGTTTGATTGGGTTGTTTTCCTGGTAGTGAGTTGTATGAGATGCTCATATATTTTGGATATTAATCCTTTGTCATGTTTAATTTGCTATTATTTCCTCCCATTCCAAGGACTGTCTTTTCACCTTGCTTATAGTTTCCTTTGCTATGCAAAAGCTTTTAATTTTAATCAGGTCCCATTTGTTTACTTTTGTTTTTATTTCCATTACTCTAGGAGGTGGGTCATAGAGAATCTTGCTTTGATTTATGTCACTGACTGTTCTGCCTACGATTTCCTCTAAGAGTTTTATAGCTTCTGGTTTTACATTTAGGTCTTTAATCCATTTTGAGTTTATCTTTGTGTATGGTGTTAGGAAGTGTTCTAATTTCATTCTTTTACATGTAGCTGTCCAGTTTTCCCAGTACTGTTTATTGAAGAGGCTGTCTTTGCCCCGTTGTATATTCTTGTCTCCTTTGTCACAAATAAGGTACCCATAGGTGCACGGGTTTATTTCTGGGCTTTCTATCTTGTTCCATTGGTCTATATTTCTGTTTTTGTGTCAGTACCATACTGTCTTGATAACTGTAGCTTTGTCATATAATCTGAACCCAGTCCAGTGTTCTTGCCTGGAGAATCCCAGGGACGGTGGAGCCTGGTGGGCTGCCATCTATGGGGTCGCGCAGAGTTGGACACGACTGAAGTGACTTAGCAGCCTCAGCAGCAGCAGTATAATCTGAAGTCAGGAAGATTGATCCCTTCATTCTTCTTTCTCAGGACTGCTTTGGCTATTCAGGGTCTTTTGTGTTTCCATATGAATTGTGAATTTTTTTGTTCTAATTCTGTGAAAAATTCCATTGGTAATTTGATAGGGATTGCAGTGAATCTGTAGATTGCATTTGGTAGTATAGTCATTTTCACAATATTGACTTTTCCTACCCAGGAATATCTCTCTATCTGTTTATGTCATCTTTGATTTCTTCATCAGTGTCTTATAATTTTCTGTGTATAGTTCTTTTGTCTCCTTAGGTAAGTTTACTCCTAGATATTTAATTCTTTTTGTTGCAATGGTGAATGGGATTTATTCCTTAATTGCTCTTTCTTATTTTTCATTGTTAGTATATAGAAATGCAAGTGATTTCTGTGTATCGATTTTGTATCCTACAACTTTGCTACATTCACAGATCAGCTCTAGTAATTTTCTAATACTGTCTTTAGAATTTTCTATATACAGTGTCATGTCATCTGCAAACACTGAGAGCTTTACTTCTTTTCTGATCTGGATTCCTTTTGTTTCTTTTCTTCTCTGATTAGTCCTAGCTGTAGCTAGGACTTCCAGGGCTATGTTGAATAATAGTGGTGAAAAGTGGACACCTTTGTCTTATTCCTGGTCTTAGAGGGAATGCTTTCAGTTTTTCACCATTGAGAATAATGTTTGCTGTAGGCTTATCATATATGGCCTTTACTATGTTGAGGTACGTTCCTTCTCTGACCATTGTTTGAAGATTTTTAATCATAAATGGATGCTGAATTTTGTCAAAGACTTTTTCTGCATCTATTGAGATTATCATGTGGTTTGTATATTTCAATTTGTTAATATGGTGTATCACATTGATTGATTTGCATATATTGAAGAATCCTTGCCTTTCTGGAATAAACCCAACTTGATCATGGTGTATGAGCTTTTTGATGTGTTGCTGAGTTCTGTTTGCTAAAATTTTGTTGAGGATTTTTGCATATATGTTCATCAGAGATATTGGCCCATTGTTTTCTTTTTTGTGTTGTCTTTGTCTGGTTTTGGTATCAGGGTGATGGTGGCCTCATACAATGAGTTTGGAAGTGTTCCTTCCTTGGCAGTTTTTTGAGTTTTAGAAAGATAGGTATTAGCTTTTCTCTAAATGTTTGATAGAATTCTCCTGTGAGGCTGTATGGTCCTGGGCTTTTGTTTTTTGGGAGATTTTTTTATCACAGCTTCAATTTCAGTGCTTGTAATTGGGTTGTTCATAATTTTTATTTCTTCCTGGTTCAGTCCTGGAAGATTGAACGTTTCTAAAAATCTGTCTGTTTCTTCCAGGTAATCCATTTTATTGCCATATAGTTGTTCATAATAGTCTCTTATAATCCTTTGTATTTCTCATTGTCTGTTGTTGCCTCTCCTTTTTCACTTCTAATTTTGTTGATTTGATTCTTCTCTCTTTTTTTCTCAATGAGTCTGGCTAAAGGTTTGTCAATTTTGTTTATCTTCTCAAAGAACCAGCTTTTAGTTTTATTAATCTTTACTATTGATTCTTTCATTTCTTTTTCAATTATTTCTGCTCAGATCTTTATGATTTTTTTCCTTCTACTCATTTTTTTTTTTTTTACTCTTCTTTTTCCAGTTGTTTTAGGTGTAAAGTTAGGCTGTCTATTTGATGTTTTTTCTGGTTTCTTGAGATAGGATTGTATTGCTATAAACTTCCCTCTTAGGACTGCTTTTGCTGCATGCCATAGGTTTTGAGTTGTCATGTTTTCATTGTCATTTGTTTCCAGAAATTTTTTGATTTCCCTTTTTTGATTTCTTCAGTAACCTGTTTATTATTTAGAAATGTGTTCTTTAGTCTCCATGTGTTTGTGTTTCTTACAGTTTTTTATTTGTAGTTGATATCTAGTCTCATACCATTGTGGTCAGAGAAGATGCTTGATACAATTTCAATTTTCTTAAATTACCGAGGTTTGATTTGTGACCCAAGATGTGGTCTATGTGCAACTAAGAAGAAGGTGTATTCTGCATTTGGATGGAATGTCCTGAAGATATCAATGAGATCCATCTCATCCAATTATCATTTAATACTTGTGTTTCCTTATTAATTTTCTGTTTTGATGATCTGTCCATCGGTGTGAGTGGGGTGCTAAAGTCTCCTACTATTATTGTGTTACTGTCAATTTCTCCTTTTATGTCTGTTAGTCTTTATCTTATGTATTGAGGTGCTCCTATTTTGGGTGCACATATATTTACAATTGCTATATCTTTTTTTTTTTTTTTCAATTGTTATATCTTCCTCTTGGATTGATCCCTTGATCATTATGTAGTGTTCTTCCTTATCTCTTGTAATCTTCTTTATTTTAAGGTGTATTTTGTCTGATATGAGGATTGCTACTCCAGTTTTTTTGCTTGCCATTTGCATGGAATATATTTTTCCATCCTCTCACTTTCAGTCTATTTGTGTCTTGAGGTCTAAAGTGGGTTTCTTGTAGACAGCATATATATGGATTGTGTTTTTGTATCCATTCATCCTGTCTCTGTCTTTTGGTTAGAGCATTTAATCCATTTACACTTAAAGTCATTATTGATACATATGTTCCTATTGCCATTTTCTTAATTGTTCGGGGTTGCTTTTGTAGATCTTTTTTCTTCTCTTGTATTTCTTGACTATATAAGTCTGTTTAACATTTGTTATAAAGCTGGTTTGATGGTGCTGAATTCTCTTAACTTTTGCTTTTCTGAAAAGCTTTCGATTTCTCCATCAATTTTGAATGAGATCCTTCCTGGGTATAGTAATCTTGGTTGTAGATTTTTCCCCTTTAGTACTTTAAATATATCCTGCCATTCCCTTCTGGCCTGCAGAGTTTCTGCTGAAAGATCAGCTCTTAAGCCTATGGTGTTTCCCTTGTATGTTACTCGTTGCTTCTCCCTTGCTACTTTTAAGATTCTTTCTTTGTGTTTAGTCTTTGTTAGCTTGATTAGTATGGGTCTTGGCATGTTTCTTCTTGGGTTTATCCTGTATGGGACTCTTTGTGCTTCTTGGACTTGATTGGCTATTTCCTTTTCCATGTTGGGAAAATTTTCAACTATAATCTGTTCAAAAATTTTCTCATACCCTCCCCTTTTCTCTTCTTCTTCTGAACCCCTATTATTTGAATGTTGGTGTGTTTGATATTGTCCCAGAGGTCTCTGAGACTATCCTCAGTTCTTTTCATTCCTTTTACTTTATTCTGTTCTTCAGAAGTTATTTCCACCATTTTATCTTCCAGCTCACTGATTCGTTCTTCTGCTTCAGATATTCTGCTATTGATTCCTTCTAGAGTATTTTTAATTTCAGTAATTGTGTTGTTTTTCTCTGCATGTTTATTCTTTAATTCTTCTAGGTCTTTGTTAAGTGATTCTTGCATTTTCTCCATTTGCTTTTGATGTTTTTGATCATCTTTACTATCATTGTTCTGAATTCTTTTTCAGGTAGTTTGCCTATTTCCTCTTCATTTATTTGAACTTCTGTGTTTCTAATATGTCTCTTCATTTGTGTAGTATTTATCTGTCTTTTCATTGTTTTTTTTTTTTTTTAACTTACTCTGTTTGAAGTCTCCTTTTCCCAGGCTTCAAGGTGGAATTCTTTCTTCCTTTTGGTTTCTGCCCTCTAAGGTTGGTCCAGTGGCCTGTGTAAGCTTCTTATGGGGTGAGATTTGTGCTGAGTTTGTGTCTGTCTGTTTTATTCTGCTGGGCAAGGCTGAGTGAGGGGGTGATCCTGTCTGCTGATGATGGGGTTTGTATTTTTGTTTTGTTTGTTGTTTAGAGGAGGGTGCTATTGGTGCTTGGGTGACGCCAGGTCTTGTATTACAATGGTTTCCTTTGTGTGAGTTCTCACTATTTGATACTCCTAGGGATAGTTCTCTGGTCGTCTAGGGTTTTGGAGTTAGTGTTCCCACTCCAAAAGCTCAGGGCTTGATCTCTTTTGTCACACAACTGCAAGTTCACTGCTTTATGCTCTTTGATTCTGAAGCTGGGCCCCTGCAAACCACATGATCAGGCACGAGAGTAGGCTGACTTCCTGTTAGCTGCTGCTCTGGCCAGTTATGGTGGCTGTTCTAATTCATTCTGATTCTTTGCAGCTACCAAGCTGCATATGTCCACCCTCCTCATAGCTGATGGGGAACTTTGTGGTGGGGTCTGTGCCAAATTGGGTGAGCAGAGGTGATGTGACTTCCTCAGAGGCTTGTCTTGGGCCTCAAGAGACAAGTAAATCTCCACACATGCCAGCCCTGATCTCCAAAGTTTGTAAAGAGGCCATCATGGGGTTCAGTCACATATGACCATCTAGAAGGTGCCAACTGCTGTTTCTGATACATAGATCATTTTTAATTGCTTTCTAATTTTGAAAAACATTTCTTTATGCCTAGATAACTGACTTTGTCTCCTCTCTTAGCATACCAACTTACACTTTTGAAACTTTTTAAAAAAATTTTCCCTTACACGTTTTTATCCATTCCAAGTCCATCCTCAACTATTATAAAACACTCCTGCTTCATGAGTAAAGTGAGGGAACTTTATATTTGAGTGCAGGTGCTTTATATGTGAGTTTCCCTAGTATTTCCTTTCAGTGTCTCATAATATTTCTGCCATGTATGCACTTATATACTGTAATCACACAAAAATGCACTATTGCTGTTACTACTTTAAATAGTTATCTTTTAGCTCAATTAAGAAAGATAAATGATATATTTTAATTTACCTTAATTTATTACTTTTCCATAATGCTTCCTTTCTTTGTAAAGATCTGAGTTTCTGAGCTGTGTTTTTTTTCTTTCTTTCTGCTGGAAGAACTTCTAAAGCTCTTGCAGGAAGTTCTAGTAGCAACTTTAACAACAGTTCGAGTAGCAATGAATTCCCTCTCTTTTTTTTTTTTTTAATTTGTTTGCCAGAGATGTCTTTATTTCTCTCTTACATTTGAGGAGAATTTTACTATACTCAGCAAAATTCTACAATTCTGTTTTTTTTTTTTCCTCTTTCAACACTTTAAATATTTCACTCCACTCTTCATTTGAGTCCTTAGCATGTTGATCATAATTGTTTTAAATCCTCTGTTTTAGAATTCCAATCTCTTTGTCATATTTCAGTCTTAGTCTGATGATTTCCTTGTCCCTTTAGAATTTATTTTTTTATTTCTAATTTTATTTTTTGCTATTTTGGTATACATTGTAATTCTTGTTAGTAGCTGGATATGTTTCATGGAGTAATGGGAACTAAGGTAAATAGGTCTTTATTGTGAGGATTTTTGTTAATCTGGTTAGGAGTTGAGCTGTGTAGAATGTTTGCTAAAGGTATAGGAGAAAGAGGCTTAAAGTCCCTCTAGGGTACTTATTTCTGTTTCCCCTCTTGACTTTGAGATTCCCTAAGAAATCCCTTCTAGAGTCTGAGTCTTGTACTCTCTCAGCCGTAATCCCCTCTTACTCTGTGGGAGCCCTGTGTGCAGTGGGGAGGTGGGGGCAATGGAAGCACCATATAGTCTTGTGATTAAATATCCATCTTTTCATGGGGCCTGTTTCCCACTGACCCAAGCTGTTCCTCTAACACTATAGCTTCTCCCCCGTGAGCTGAGATGCATGTGCCTGCTCAGTCATAACTGATTCTTTGCGACCCCTGGACTGTAGCCCACCAGGCTCCTCTGTCCATGGAATTCTCCAGGCAAGAATACTGGAGTGGGTTGCCATGCCCTCCTCCAGGGGATCTTCCCAACCCAGGGACTGAACCCACATCTCCTGAGCCTCCTGCTTTGGCAGGTAGGTTCTTTACTGCTGCACCAGCACCTGGGAAACCCCTGAGTTGAGACAGGAAGGATAAAGAGGGCTGGACTGGGCAAAATGCCCTTCCCATTCCTTGGGTAGAACTTGGCTCTGGCAAAGTCTTCTCCCTGGAGAGTAAGCTTTTGTTATGGAGAACACCCTGGCTTTATTTCCTAATGATTCCTCTTTTCCTCCCCACTGCCAGATCCTTTTTCACCTAAGATCAGATGGGTTTCCTCCCCACTGCCAGATCCTTTTTCACCTAAGATCAGATGGGTTTCCCAGAGGTAAAAGTCACAAGAATGTGAGGCCCCCTTTAAACCTCAAGTCCCTGGAGTTTTTCGCTGAAATGAGAGTTTACACTCAGCCTTCAGCCATTTGTTACAATTATCATTTCAGTGGCTTCTGCTGTGGCTTCTGCTCCAGGTAAGCAGCTATTCCAGTGAATCTCCAGGTTCAACTTTCTCTCCACATCTAGAAGTGACTAATTGTCCTGCAACAGCAGTTTTCTGATGACTCCAAGGAAAGCCATGATTTGTAGTTTGTCAGACAGTTTTCTTATGTTAAGCCTGGGAGTGACAGCTTCCAAACTCTTGCTGTGTTGTAGGTGAAACCATAGATCTCTGGATTTGCTTTCTATACATGTCGAGGATGATGTGTTTAAAAGACGTATTGAAGATCATATATTTGATCTCAAGTGGCCTTGGCCTGCAGCGGCTTGAAATGGAGCTTGGGTTCCCAGCCAGAGATTGAAGTCAGGTCCAGGTGTTGAGAGAAACCATCTGCGGCTACTACACCCAGGTGGCGCTAGTGGTAAAAAACCTGCCTACCAATGCAGGAGACACAGGAGACTGGAGTTCAATCCCTGGGTCAGGAAGATCCCCTGGAGGAGGGCATGGCAACCCACTCCAGTATTCTTGCCTGGAGAATCCCATGGACAGAGGGAGCCTGGTGGGCTGCAGTCCATGGGGTCACAAAGAGTCGGACACAACTGAAGCGATTTAGCATGGATGCACACCAGTGGTCAGAGACAGGGCCCTGACTTCGGCTTTGCAGAAAAATCCCCACAAAGACTGAAAGCAGTGATACAAGTAAAATGTTTATTAGAAGGAGAAAGAATACAGTGCAAGTGAATAGACACAAAGATGGGCTCAGAGAGAGAGCCCTACCTGTGTGGTAGTTTGAATCACTTTTATGGAGCATTTCTTCTGGGTTTCCTCTGGCCTTGCTTTGCCTGATTCTGAGTCTGTTTGGTTTATCTCAGGGTCCTCCATGCATGTCTGCACATCTCTCAGCCAAGATGGATTCCAGTGAAGAGGCCTATGGGTAGTTGCCATCACTTCCTATGCGGTGATGCTCCTTCGCTTTTTGACCTCCAAGGAGCCTTTCTATGGGTGTGTAGTCAGGGAGGTCTCCTTACCTTCGAGGATGAGGAAAATGTAATCTCTTTTCTCATATCTGTTCAGGACCCAGCCTCCTCCGTCATCCGGCTTTTGTGGAGTTTCTGCTGTTATGGAGTTTCAGTCCACGGGGGAGAAACTGTTAAGCCTGGGGCCCAGCTGTCTCCTGACTCATATTTAGCAAATGTGTTTAGCTGCAGAAAAAATATTATCTAGAGATACATTGGGAGAGATCAGATGCAATTTTAGGTTAGATGTATAATGGAAAGCACACTTGTGCAGTTGGCTTTCTCAGTCAGTGGGAAAATTTTTCTTTTCTGCCACCACCTTTCTGGATGCCCACCTGAGGCAGGGAGGACTTCCCCGGTGGCTCCGATGGTGAAGAATCTGCCCGCAGTGCGGGAGCCGCAGGGACACCGGTTCGATCCCTGGGTCAGGAAGACCCTTGGAGGAGGAAATGGCAACCCACTCCAGTATTCTTGCCTGGGGAATCCCCATGGACAGAGGAGCCTGGCGGGCTACCGTCCACGGGGTTGCAAAGAGCTGGACATGATGTAGAGACTGAGCAGGCAGGAGGCAGAGAAGGTCACTGAGGTGTTGCAAGGGGTCTGCTGAAAGCACTGCCCCCAGATAAGGTGTTTTCCCAATGCAATAGGTCACTGCTAGGATTGTGAAGAGTTTACAACTCCCTCTGCATTCAAAATTGAAGCTTTTCATCAATATCATAGTTCTTGAAGTCAAGGAAGTAAAACTAGAGCATTTGGGACCCCTTAGGAAAATCAACCTCCCAGGGTAGTTTCAAATAATGTGTCACGTCTTACTAAATTATGGATGGTTATTTCATTTTCAAGAATCTACCTTCTAATCACTCACTCTTGATTTACAGAAGCAGTTTTAAAACTCTGTGTTCTGCTAGAATTAGTGCTTCTTGTAGCAGTTAACCGGTGTTGGGTGCCACTTTTTTTTTTTAAGACCATTAAGAACATTTTCAAAACCCCTGAGGCTCAAGGCAGATTGAACAACAGTTCTCCACATGCTGTGGTGACATGAACTTACCCATCATCAGCTTTTAAATGAGTGCTGTCAGAAAGATTGTTGATTTTATGTGCCCCATCCAAATTTACAACACATACTAACGGAATCCCACATGATGTGTCTTAATATTTTAAAATGAGTGTATTTTATTGGATACCCTGAGTTAATGGACAGTTTGTGAAGCTACCCTTAACCTTCTCTCTCTTGTTTCAGTGAATTCTTTTAGTTTTGCAATCCCATCTCTTTCATAAGGAGCTTTTCCCCTCCATTTATTTATTTTTTTCAGTTAAACATAAGGAGCTTTATTTTTGTTGTATTTTTAAAAATATAATTTATTTATTTATTTGGCTGTTCTGGGTCTTAGTTGCGGCATGAGGGATCAAGTTCCCTGACCAGGGATTGAATGTGGGCCCGCTGCATGGGGACTGCAAAGTCTCAGCCACTGGGCTACTAGGAAAATCCCATCAGAAACTTTGTTGTTTTTTTATTCAACACTATTACACAGAGTAAAAGCCTAAGACTGAACAACAGCCCCAAGTGCCTGTCAGTTCTCCGATCTCAACTCCTTGTTTCTCTTTCCATCATATCTTCTTCCGTCTGTGGCTTTCTTAATGCTTCTTGAACATACTATGTGTGTTCTCATCTTAGGACTTTCATATGGGCTGTTCCTTCTTCATGAACTTTTTTTTTATTTCTAATAAATGTTTAATCATTGTCACCTCCTTCAGGTTTTTAGTAAGATGTCATCTAATCAGACCTATCTTGATCACCTTATTTAATTGCCAGTTTGTCTTTCCCTGGCTTTTCTCATCCCTGTTAATCTAATCTTCCATTTTTTTAATTTCTGAGTTGCTTTCTATGCTAGCATGCCAATAATTTACTTCTTTTTTTTTAAAAAATTATTGTCTATTGTCTCCTGCTAGAATGTAAACTTCAGGAAGGTGATATCTTTCCAAATTTTTCCCATGATATAATCAAATATAATATTTGGAGAAATATTCATAGGAAGAACTCAAGGAGCTTTGGCAATTGACTGGATGGTAGAGCATGAAGGAGAAACATGTGAAAATAATTCCAGTTCTAAATTGTCAGTAGCTAAACACACTTAGGAAGCGACTATATAGAATTATCTCTATATACCTTAAATCTAAGATACTGATGGTATGTTCAGGGTTGATGTTAAATATGATATAAGTTGAGAGCATGAGAGAAACATCTGAGCCGCAGATGTAAATCTGAGGGTCATTACTATTTAGGTGATCATTGAAGTTATGCTTTGGGTGATATTTTCAGAGCGGGATAAAGTGAAGAGGATCTAGTTGAGCAGAGAGGTCATCGAGAACAGCAATTTGAAAGGAGAAGACAGACCTGCCAAGGAGGGAAGGACAAGACGAGTCTGGAAAGGTAAGAGTAAATCGACAAAGAAAAGTCCAGGAAAGGACCAGGCAATAGTGACAGAGTTTGCAGCGACATGGATACACCATGGAGAGATGAAATGAGAAAGTACATTATCTAAAATATAACAACTTAGAGCTTACATATCCCAGCTTAAAAATAGATGTGTTTGAAAGACATATGTGCCTGTGATCTTGGAAGCAAAGAGTGTTAGTAACATATAATTGATTGCAGTTCAGAAAGTTCAGTCATAAAAGTTCCATGTGCTCTTTGCAATACTGCAATATCATTTAGTACTTATTATTTAATTAGGGAAGATTCTGGAAAGAATATGTTTTCATGAGCTGTTAGTTGATGAACTTATAGTGTGAAGAGTACATATTTCTATTTGATTGAAAACATATGTTAATATTTATATTTGCATAGGTTTTTAATATGTATATATAGAGAAATGACATTGAAGGTGATTCAGTTATTGTGTTTAATAAAATGTAATACTAGTTTCCAGAATGAATTTGGAGGCTTTAATAATAAAGCATATTGCTCTGAATATTTAGTAGGAACGTGAAACATTGATTATCTTTATTTCCTTGAACATTTCAAAGTTTTTCATGAAGAAAGGTAGTATTCCTTTACTTAAAATGATAATGTATGTCTTTATGAGCATCGGTGTGTATACGTTAGACTTCACTATGTGGAGGCTACGTAAAAATGCTTTATGCTTCTGGCATCTGGATTTTCACTTACTTGTAGATGTTTTCTCCATATATGTTACTGATTGAGATGAAAATAACAGGAAGAACATGTAAATTTCACATCTTTTGGCTTTGTGAGTATCTGAGTAAAATGCATTTTACTTTTCTACATTGTCACCATGGGACTTAATTTAAAAATGTGTGTTTCTAGACCTTTTGGAACATGTTAGAGGCAAGTGTGTGATGAGAACCTGGAGAAGCAGGAAGGAGAGGAGAAGTTATGTTGTGGATGACAGCTCTGTGGGTAGTATTAGAGGTGGGTCACAATGGGAAACCATCAGAACGTTTTAACGGAATGGTATATAAAGTTTGATGTAATAACATTTAAAATGGTCTTTTGCTGTGGCCACGGGTGATGTTAAAGTTGGAACATGTGGTCATCTTCATTGCATCCGTGGAGCCCAGCATATCTTTATATATATTGTAGTGTGTTAGTTGCTCAGTTGTGTCTGACTCTGAGATCCAGTGAACTGTAGCTGGCCAGGCTCCTCTGTCCATGGAATTCTCCAGGTAAGAATACTGGAGTGGGTTTCCATTCCCTTCTCCACACATATATTGTAGGTGCTTAATAAATACTTGAGGACTGAAAGCAAATGTTCTAGGCTTGTCTCTAGAGTATATCAGGCAAAGGAAACAGGTGCACAAGCTCTGAGGCTTGAAGAGTTCTGGCACATTTGGGAAACTGTGTGGTTCAGAGAGAGAATGGGATTGATTGTACAAAGTAGACCATTAGGCTAAAAATTGGAGCCTTGTAGGAAATGGGAATCCACTTCCAGATTTTAAAAAAAAGAATTGCACTAGATTTGCACTTAAGAGAGAAGGTTCTGGCAGTGACTAGATGAATTGACATTTGAGGGAAGGGACCTACAAAGGTGATCCTGGCCGAGAGGGCAAATGACATTATGGCAGCCAACACAAGAGACAGATTCAATTAAAAGGTACAGAAACATCTAGTAGAAATGAAAAAGTAGTCACTGGATTTAGAATCATTTCAAGAGTATAGTCTTTGCATTCGCTGTGGAGAGCTGAGATTAGATGATCAGAGGTTGAAGAGTGAACGTGAAATGAGGAAATAAAAGGGCAAGTTTTCAAAATTATTTCTAAGATCTTGGCTGGGGGAAAGTTGGACACAGAAAAATTGTAGGATTTTAAATGTTTTCTATATCTTTGGAACCAAGAATGATGCCTCTACATAACCAATAGGAAAGGAGGGTCAGCAAATTCTGTTTGAGTATAGAAAAGAAACCAGAACACAGGTGGAGAGATTAATTAACCATTGATCACAGGAGGGACACCTAACTCTCTACCATGGGAGGAGAGGCAGTAATAATGGTTGTAGAGGTAAATGAATTTGTAGATAGAATTAAGAAGTAGACTACTGAAAGAGAAGTGTTGTTGTTGGCCAAAAATGCAGAAATGCATTAGGAAATCTCATTAAGCAATTTTCAATTAATGGAGCAGTGCTAAAGAGCTTACTGTTTAAAACTGAACTAAAAAATACCACTGAGGCCCATAACATGAGTTGGACTAAAAGCAGACTTATAAGCCAGTGATGCTACTCTGTTTGACTGTTGACTCTTATTTGCATTTTACTTATTAAAATAATACCTGCTGGGCAAGAAAATCTTTTGAAGATGAAAAATTTAGAAATGCATATTTGTATTTATTTTTTTCATAATTCCAGCCTCCTCAAAACTTCTCCTGATCTGAATATTATTATTCCTGAAACGGCTGTCATTTGCAATGTCTTTACAGTAATGCATGCCTATGCTGTCACTCCCTTTCAGAAAGGAGAGAATTGTCATATTTTATGCATCTTTAAAACCATCTAATGTATCATCTTGTAGTCACCACTCTATAAGTAATCATGAAGTCAAAAAAACATCTAGCATGATGTCCTAAAAATAAAAGTCTAAGAAAACGTCTCGCATAGGAGTCACTCCATAAATGTTTGGAGAATCCAAATGTTTGCTGGAAGCCAGGCCAAATTAAGACCCAGTTCTCTGGCACAGCCGTGTTCCTCTGTGACTTTGGACTGCGTCCTTGATGCCTCAGCAGTCTCGACAGAGGGTATTGCAGCCTCGGCGCAGACATTAGTAGGTGTTGGCAGAAGCAGCCTTGACATTGGCAGGGATTGTGAACAGTGGAGGCACCTTGGGGAGGCTCAGCGGTGATCCTGTTAGAGGGCATTGGAGGCCAGGCTCCGGATGCTGGCATAACAGCCCCCCGGGGGTGCTCCAGAGAGCTAACTGGCAGATATGACACTATTATCTGGGAACTCATCTGTGGAGACCAGTGAGACACCTCTGGCAAACCTAGAGGCATCAGGGAGAGACCGGGTGAAAGATTGAGGGTATTCAAAGAGCCGAGGCAGAGAAATACTGGGCCAGAGCTGATATAAACATACTGAATTTAGTCCCCAGGTGGGACTAAATAGGAAACAAGGGTTTCATATTTATAGGCCTTAGGTCTGCCCCCTACCTTTTTTTTTTCTCTTGAGATCTTACCACCTTTCGATACTATTATTACTGCTGCTATTAGTCCTGTTACTGCTACCACTACCGGTACCAGCCCTAAAGTGACAGCAGCATTTTATAGCATACAGTATTTTACGGCATGCTCACCTATGATTCCATTCTGTTGTTGTTGTTAAGTTGCTAAGTTATGTCTGACTCTTTTGCAACCCCAAATGGATTGTAGCCTGCCAGGCTCCACTGTCCATGGAATACCACCAGGCAAGAATACTGGAGTGGGTTGACATTTCCTTCTACGAGGCATCTTCTTGACCCAGGGATCGAACCTGCATCTCCTGAATTGCAGGTGGATTCTTTACTGCTGAACCACCAGGCAAGCCCATGATTCCTTACTAGGACTTCGTTAGCAGTTTTACCTGAATCAGCTCATTTGATTCTCAAAAATGGAGATCCATAAGATAGGTGATATCCTTATTTTGTAGGTTGAGGATGTTGTAAAACTGAAACGTAAGGAGATGGAGAGCAACAGCTACATTCACACACCTGGTTCATGGATCCAGGGCTCCTGTTAGCTCTGCTTTTCACGCTAACATGCCTTTCATCCTTTACTTCAAAACCAGCTGAAGGACCCCTGTGGGCAAATATTCTGACAGAGAAGCTTTCCATTTTTAGTTTTGTCTCTGAGTAGACAACTTTGGGTAGCTTGTTTAAATAGGAACCCATTATAAGTTGATAATCAAATGTGGAGTTTTAAAAATTCATCTGTTTACAGCAGAAATTACAGTTTTATTGCCATAGGATATTGGATGTTTGGTTATTTTGACTTGAACATATCATTACATTTCAGTTATCTATTCCTTTTACATTGTTAAATGTCTTGATGAATAAAATAATAATCCCAACTCTTATATTCATATTTTTGGTTTTATTCATAATATGATAATGATATGCTCAAATTAAATACGTTGAAGAAGGTATACTGTTTTCTTAATATACTTCATGTACTTATTTTTCAGTTAAGATGATAAAATTTTAACTTTGAATAACTTTGTAGAACTTTGCCATATAACAAATTCTTCTTGTGGTTTAGGTCATTTCTTATTAGCACAAAGAGACAAGGCCGATTAACTTATGCAAGAGTAAGGGAGAGTAAAGTAGTTAATGAAAGAAATCAGTCAAGTCTTGATTTCACTTTAAAAATTATCCTACTGAGATACTACCAGTAGTCTGACATTCCTGGAACAACTTCCCTCATTCCCTCTTCTTGGCTTAGAGGGGAGCATGTGAAACTAGCAAATTTTGCAGTCACTCTGCCCTTCCTATGCCATACTGCTAAGATGCAGTATGATTGGACCAAGCTGTGAGAATGTTTACTTTTAAATTATTATGTATAGTTTGTGTGAGCCCCCCAGTATATGGCAGTAAGTGGTAGTAAATGTTTCGAATAACATAATAAAGATCTGGGCTTCCTCATGTTTGTCACCAAAAGATAAGTCTGACTACATGTACGTTCTCAAAGCTAAATGTAGGAAAATTAACCTTAAGAACCCAGAATCAATAATCAGCCATTGAACAGTATAGTACTTGTTATTGTTATCATCTATGTGTGCATGTATGTATGTGTGTGTCTGTGTGTGTGTGTGTGTGAGAGAGAGAGAGATTATATATGAATACAGATTCACTTATTTCATAAATAGTTTTGGGACTTTTACTCTCTGCAAGACACAATGCTAGACAAATGGGGGCCTCTTGAAAAGTTTAAAAGCTTGGCAGAGAGACACAAAAAAGTGCTGCTGAAGGAGCTTAGAAGAGGGACATGGGAATTGCAGTATGGCTGAAAAGGGTATGCATTGTCTTAGAATAGTATTTATTCCATAAATAGAAGAAAATGTTGCTAGTACTTCCTTTAAAAGTGGTATGGAAAATCTGTCAATGATGAGTAACTAGCAATACTGAATTTGAATAATATCCAAATTAGAGTTGGAGCAAGAAAATGATGTAAATTAGAAGTAAATAAGGAATATTCTTAACAAAACTGAAGATCCAAACACTAGAGGGGGAAAGAAAAATATGAAAAGAATGTTGATTTATTTATAGTCAATATATTTCCTGTGTGTGGAAAATCACTATGGATAATTATACAAAATAATCATATTTAGTAACCTATCATTAACATTATAATTTCTTTTTCTTATTTCATCAAATACTTTGGTATCTTCCAAGGTAGCTCCCCATTTTAATATTTCTGTCCACGGAGAGAGTCTAATCCTAGTTTTGGCACTTTCTGCTTTCAATAATTCTATTTATGCATGAGTCTTTTTTTCCCTATAAAGTGAAGATTTGCCAACATTGTCTTTATGGGTTTCTCGGTCCAGTTTTCCTAAAATTTTATGCTTACACGAGATGGTATGCAGAAAAGTCAAAGCCATAACTATTCTTTTTCTGCTCTGTTCATAACAGTCCTCCGATAATTTGCAGGAACACACGGTGTCTGGAAATGACTGTTGGGAACAGTTTGTTTTGCTTGTCTTGACCATTCCATTTCTGACCTAATGGGTTGTTTAACTATTAGAAGATGTTCCCATTATAGGCTTTTACTTTGGCAAAGGGCTGGCTTTTGTTAACAGTGGTGGGGCTGTTCTTAGTTTTTTGTTTTTTTTTTTAACTGGATCTGAGACAACAAAGAGCTCGGGGCTTGAGAGGTGGATGGTTTTCAGTGAGTGTCTGTGAAGGAAAACACCCAGGGGTAGGTGAACCGACGGGGTATGATGAGCACAGTGGTGAATAAATGTGCTGACCACATCAATCTCCCAAACCTATTCATTTCTTTATAGCTTTACAAAATACATTTATATAATTAAATAGTGTTAAACATATTAATATTTTATTCAGTTTTACATTTTTGCACTTTAGTCTATGGAACTAGACTATGGATGCATGTATATATATTCATTTTAGTGTTAATGTAATTTTGTGTTGTTCTGTTTTTTTTTGTGTGTGTGTGTGATTGTTGTTTACAACCAACAAATGTGTAAAAAATTCCCTGGAGAATGCCAGTGCTCACACAACTCCTTCCCAGCCACACAACAATACTGCATTTCCCAGGCTCCCCCAGAAGGGGGGACAAACTTCTGGTCAATGCAGTGTGTATAGAAGTGGTGTACACCATTTCCTGGCTTATTCCCAGAAAACTCCCCAGTGTCCATTCCTTTTCCTTAGCTCCTAGCCAGAAACACCTAAAATGTGGTATTGACTTCTCAATCACCCATGACAAGGGATCAGATAATAATAGACCCTGGAAGGCTGGAGAACCCTGTTATAGCAGGTAAAAATCTGGTAAGACTGTTGCCAATGATAACTTGGAAGGCAGATCATTTATCCACTAAGCTTTCAGCTCAAGAGGGAAAAGTTGGAAAAGTACTTGTAGTGTGCATTCACTAAAATTAGCTGCCTTTGGCAAAGTATTGCAAGAAAAAGATGTTACAGGAATAGAGACAGTCCAGAAACTTGAGGCACCACTAGGCTTAGCTACATCAACTGCTTTTAGACCCCACAAAGTAAGAGAGAAAAAATTTTAAGAGGCTTTGTTGCCAAAGGGTCAGCAACATTTATCAGTTTAATAAAGTCCTGAGACTTCCCTGGTGGTCCAGTGGTTCAGATATAGAACTTCCAATGCAGGGGGCTTGAGTTTGATCCCTGGTGTGGGAACTAGGATCCCACATGCTATGCGGCATGACCAAAATAAAATAAAATAAAGTCCAGTAGGCATGTGGCAAACTTCAGATTAAGGGTGGTCTTCCACCCGAGTCAGCTGTCCCTGTCATCTCATAAGTCACCCATTGGTTTAACAAAGGAACACTGAGAAAGAGGCAAAGATTCCGTGCATTTCTGAGAGTTTTATCTTGGAAAGAAATTTGGAAGTGGTCATTTCACTGGAAGTGAAATGAAATGGAAGGAAATAGATCGTAAGCCTACTGATAATTTGAGGGAATTTCACTGCCAAAGAAACGGCCTTTGACATTGGATGTTCCAACTACCAAGCAACTTTGAGCTTTTGTTGTGCAGTGAATCATGTCCCCTCCATGTTGAAACTCTAGCCCCACGACTTCAGGATGTGATTGTACTTGGAGACGGAGCTTTTAAAAAGTTGATTAACCAGAGATCCTAACCCAATCTGACCAGAGATCTTATCATGGTAAGAAATTGGGATACACAGAGAGACACAGTGAGAAGGTTGCCCGTTGTAGGTCAGGGAGAGATGTATGGGCAGATTCTCCTCTCATGTCGCTCAGAAGAAACCAAACATGCTGACACCTTAGCTCAGACATCTTGCCTCCAGAACTGTGAGAAAATACATTTATTTAACTACCAATGGGTATTTTGTTGGGCTTCCCTGGTGGCTCAGCTGGTAAATAATCTGCCTGCAGTGATAGCTCTAGAAAATGGATTCTTGTTGTTGTTCAGTCACTAAGTCATGTCTGATTCTTTGTGACCCATGGACTGCAGCATGCCAGACTTCCCTGTCCTTCACTATTTCACAGAGTTTGCTCAAACTTCTATGCATTGTGTCAATAATGCCATCCAACCATCTCATGCTGTGTTGCCCCCTTCTCCGCCTGCCCTCAATCTTTCCTAGCATCAGGGTCTTTTCTGGTGAGTCGGCTCTTTGCATCAGGTGGCCAAAGTACTGGAGCTTAAGCATCAGTCCTTCCAATTAATATTCAGTTGATTTCCTTCGAGATTGATTGGTTTGATCTCCTTGCTGAAAATGAATACAGCTCCCAAATTATCTCCAGCAAGAAGTGACTTGCAAAAGTGTTCCAGGCCCTAAGAAGAGCCTATTCCCTAACCTTCTTATAAGATGTGGACGACAAGGATAATACAATGCAGAATAAACTTCTGAGGTGTGCAGGCAAGGCAACTCATGAAATATATTTAGAAAATGTATTTTTGTGAAATCAGTTTTTAGTGAAATATAGGAAATTTATATTTTGCTTCCAGATTAGAAAATCAGGTAGAAAAACAGGTTTATAACATTGTCATATGATTAGGAATAATACAGTAAGAAAGAATTATGAAGGTGGTTTTACAACATGAACTACAACCCATAGTAGACTAAGACAGCTTCTAAAATGGATTACTGAAAGAAAAATCTGTAACGGTGTTTCATTCTTTCATGTTCAGACTTCTGATAAACCTGAATTTTATCCATATATGTTTTATAAATCAAAACAAAAATACTTAATCATAGATAAAAATTCTTTATTCTCTAGATCAAAGAAATTCACATGCCCAATTGTATTTTTAGGAAATTTCACCCTTTCAAACATAGATTTTCAAATGCATCAACTTTGAAAAATTAAAAGATGTTTGCAGTCTTTATTTGAATATATTCTGAGGAGCACCAGGAAAACAAGCCAAATCTTGAAATATTCACTGATGAAGGTGACTGCATGCAGAGCAGAAAGTTTAATAATGAAAAAGCAAACGCTAGGACCCCACATGTGGGAAGGAACACCTTCTTGTATGAAAGTTGCTGCCAAACATATGAAATTTTATTTGCAATTAGGACAAAGATAGATATTACTGGGCTCTTTAGAAAATCTCTTGTCATGATGACGTATGGTATTAGTCAGGCTGACGCTTATGGAGAATGTACTCTTGGTTCAATATCAAGAATATATCAGTTTATGTAACAAAGCTGTCATGCATAATTAAGCTTTTAAAAACCAAATATGTGCTCCCTAACTGGGTCCTTTCAACAGTCCTAAATGGGGAGACTGAAAAAGACCCAGGCGGTAATCATGCCGCGTGGGCTTCCATGTTCCTATGGCTGATTAAGCAGGTTGTGACAATGAGGTGTAAATATATACTTTTCATCCAATATGGATGATTCCAACTAACTCACAGCCCCCCATAAGCCCCCACTTTGCCTTCCTATTTTATTTTTTTACTTTAAGCAAGTCAATGACAATTTTAAACACTACAGGATTGTAGGTTTTTTTTTTTTTTTTTAATGTTTTCATTTTGTGTTCTTGGTGAACTTTTAAGTATTTTGTATTCAATAAGAATGTTAGCAATGACCAAAAGACCAAAGTTCTCTTCTTGGAGAAAACTGTCAAAGCTTTAAAGATCCAGGACAACACTACATATTGATGGTAATAAGAAATTGATTGCTGAAAGATACTAGTAAAATTTAACTTTGGGAAAAAAAAAATTTAACTTTGGAAAGTCTTTGGACGCTACCACATCCCACAAAAGAAGAAAGAACTAAAAGAAAAAAAAAAAAACAAAAACACCTCAATCAAAATTTGATTATTTAGGAATACCATATTCTTTAGAAATCAACTTCATAGCTAGATAATTCTTTAAGGTACATATCATAAGACTACCTTATCAAATGGAATTTCATTCATTTAATCTTTATTTTACTTTATTTAGGGCAGGCATGGGAATTAAGAGAAGAAATTTCACATTAACTAATTACCTGAAAATAAGTTTCAAAGAACAATTGTATGCCAACAGAACAAAACAAACAAACAAAATAATGTGCTATTTTATGGTATTATTCTTTGTTATTCTCAGAATAGGAAAAATTTCAAACTAGAAGTTAATTGAAAGTAAGGGATGTGTTTTAGTGTTTAATCACCCTAAGTATTTTCTTGCAGATTCCTTGGTATTTTTTTCCCTGCTACCAAAATACTCCATCCAAGGAAAATACTACTTTCATTCCTCCTGGCTATTCAGACATTTTGTTTTTAGAGTTAAATACTGTTTTACTCAATCTCTCACCATGTCCATGGCTTTGTCCTCATGTGCATTTCTTGTTACAGTGATGTTAGCAGAGCACATTGAAAGACTGACAGTTCATAAAGGTTTTATTGTAGGCATCATATTGGTTTTTCACTCTGTGTGTGTAGGGGGATGGCATAACAGTCTTGGGTTCTTCTACTGGAATAAAAAAAAATATTTTCAGCAAAGTCACTTTCTTTCGTTTAGACTATTTGATGTTAAGCCTATTTATAGAGATTAACTTTGCTAAAAAATTGAGCTGTTGAAATCAAAGAACCAATTTATACAGTCATCATGAATAATGAAGCCAGAGACTCCTTTTTTTCCTAATAGTAAAAGATTGTTGGTCTGAGGGTGAAGGTTGTGATTTAACAAATTCTTCAGTTTCATTTTGTTTGGTGTGTGGTTATATTTTAGAGTTCACTGTCTCTGATCTTTTAAAGCTTCTAGGTAAATTGATAATCATTTCAGTTAGGAAAGTCCATTGAGGACCAACAGTGCCTTTATGTTGAAGAATTTGACATCATTTCTTTCCCATCTATTTGCACTTATGTATAGTAATTGCAATGTGATATTCTTTGGTGTTGGCATGCTTCTCTTTTAATTATTACTATTATAATGTTAACTGGTAGTCATTTGTTGTTACCTTTAATTCACATTTGATCAGGCTTTTTTTTTTTTGGTAGATTTGTTATGTTTCTATTTCTTATATACCACATGAAGTTTAGCATTTTGATGTGGGTTGTTTTTAAAACTTCCAACTATAATTACCAATATTCATGACTCTGAGCTACAATACATAATGGTTTGGGGGATGCTTTTAAAACTGTTAATATTTATCACAAATCTCTAAATTCTGTGAAGAAGATTCTCCATTATCTTTCATAATCTGTGCTATACAAAGCATATGATCTCATAACAGGTACTTTAAAAACCATATGTAGCTAATAATTATAATTTTAATTGAAAATATGCAGCTGCTAGTAGTTTTCTCCATTAAATCTAAAAGGAATAGATTTCTCCATTAAATCTAAAAGGAACATAAGTATGTTCCCTGTGTCAATATTTTAGTAGCTTTAATTCTACATTCTGACTTCTTTTTGGACATAAAAGGCATGTCTGTGTCCTTTTATTCTTTTTATCCTTTGCTTTCTCATGTTGCCTGAGCTAATCCTATTTTTCTTTTCCTTTTTTTTCCTTTCTTGAAGAAAATTTGGAGTAGGAGCATGAACTAAGTTGAAGTTGAGGAGAAATTATTGTAACATAATTTCAACATTGATTTTTTTAAATAAAAATATACATCTATGTTATAATAGAGGTAATCCTTTTGGGGAAGAGCCAAAGGATATTCTTTCCACTGCAAAATAATATTAAATGCTAATAGCTCATTGAATTTATTATTCCTCATCTAATTATATATAAGCAGTTTCTTATCTCTATAAACATAAAAACAAGCAAATATTTTATGTTTTCAGAATATTTTTATAATATACATATTTCCTAAGACATGGAATGAAGAATAACATTTTCTGAGGAATATTTTCTGTGGCAAGTGTCTAGATCACATGAATACAAATGGTAATCACTAGAAACTAACTGGGGGCAACTGTGTAAATAAGTATTTACTCTATTTGAATGAATGAAAACACATTGTTGTTGTTTAGTTAGTCATGTCCAACTCTTTGTGACCCCATGAATTGAAGCCCATCAGGGTCCTCTGTCCATGGGATTTCCCAGACAACAGTACTGGAGTGAGTTGCCATTTTCTTCTCCAGGGGATCTTCCCTACCCAGGGATTGAACCTGCATCTCTTGTGTCTCTTGCATTGGCAGGCAGATTCTTTACCTCTGAGCCACCAGGGAAGCCTTCATAACATATTATTTAACCCTTTAATAATTACAAAAAACTGAAATAAAATGTGATCTTACTATGTAGTACACTAAGAAAATCAAAATATAAAGCATAACATTTTAAAATTTGACTTGAGAGTTGGGAGAGGGGAATATAAAGGCCTACAAAATTGAAAATTGTAAAAGGGTTTTGAAGCCATGTATGATGAATAAAAATTAACTGTCTATTGGAAAAAAATAATATGTTTCCCTCTTCTGTAAATTAGTTAAAATAAAGACGCTCCTAATGGTATGTGTAATTTCCTTTGATACCTTAAGGTAGAAGGTGACATTGATGAATGTGTTTATGGACGAGTGATCCTGAAATGTAACATTTCATGACCTGCAGGTGTTTCTACACCGCCTTCCCCCTGCTCGGGGGTTGTAATTGCTATTTGCAGTTCGCATATGGATTATACATCTCTGCTAAAATTGATTTTTGCTTCTTCCACACACCCTGCCATATCCCAGCATGATCTCTTGGAGCAGCTATGGGTAGCTGTTCTTCATCTTGATATTATGGTTTCAGGACATCTAGATAATACTCTTCTCCTTGGTTTGCTTTTCCATCTTTACATTGCCTTATTTCAAATTTATTTAAAGTTATTTCATTTTCTCACATTGTCTGCCTTAGTTACACGCCAGTTGAAGCGGAATTGAGTCCTGACTGCCTTGAAAAGTTACATAAATATGTTTTAGAAATCCTATTTTATGATAAGAATTTCATTTTTTTTTATTCTAAGACTATTTAGCTTAATAAATCTGCATGGGAATTCATGAAATAGTAAAAGACTTGGAAGTCTCTTGCTTTGTAGACATTTAATTAGGCTCAAATTTGGAACTGATTTGGAAATCACTTATATTTTCTGTGGCTCATATAATGTCAGCCTGGACAACATCAAATGTTGGATATCTTTTTATGTTACTAAAGATGTATTAAGGTATATATATGACTATATACAACTTTAAAAATATGATCATGCTTATCTGTTATTATTTAGTACAACATCACTTCTTCCAGCTATAATTTTAGGCCTTACTAAGAAAATTTCTGAAGTCTCCCCTTTCTGAATAGTGTTTAAACATTAATGCTAATTTTGCAGATATCTGTGTTTAGCTCTTTTCTCAATTGCATAATTTAAAGTTATCTCAGAGATATTATCACTTTGTTAGTATGCTCAAAATAAATTTGCCGATTATATTCAATTTTTAAAAATTAGGCAATAATAAGCTGATAGGGAATGTAAAATGACTTTATATGGAAAAACCTGACTTTTAAGAAACATATGTAATGATGTTTATTCATGTTGCATTAGCGATAATTACTAGAAAAGGTCTCTTTTTTAGAGTTATACATTTTACATAAGTTCATTTACTCTCCACCTGGAGCCTTATTCTATTTCATCATGTATTATGTAAAATAATTCTGTAAGTGAACATTTAAAATTTATTTTGAGAACCTGCAGTTCAGCTCCACTAATTGTGGACTATTAGCTAGTTGATGTTAGCCCTTAAAAGCTATAGTCACAAGTCAAAGTTTGAAGGAAAGCTAGCTTTGATAAGTTTAAGCAATAGGATAGGTGAAAACAAAAGAATTCTGCATGCTTGATTACAAATCTGAGCTACAGACTTGGAGAGGAAGAACTGCTCTTTGTGTATTGAGGAGTGAGGAAGTCATGGAGGTTTTTACACAGTAATGAAGCAATTGTAAAAGATTCTTCCCACGCACATTTATCTGTTCCAGGCATATTTGTGGGTTTATCATGTGCTGGCTTCTTGGGATATATTGGCGAAGAACAAGGTATAGAACTTGCCCTCCAGAACTTAGAGTCTGTCTCCTGGAGGAGACAGATAGCAAATGAACACATAGAATACTGGAAAAGCAAATAACTGCCGCAAAGAGATGAGAGAGGAGGGGGATGTCTGAGGGACTCACCTGAGGAGAACCCTCTTTGAAGAGATGGCATTGGTTTCTTGAAGCGAAGAGCAGAGGGAGAGAGAGCTGGGGTGCTGACTGAGGGACGGGAGCTGGTGTTAAAAGAGCTGGAGGCAGAAGGAATGGCAGGGGAACTGGACAGACCGCGGGGCTGGAGCAGAGCAAGGGAGGAGGACAAAGATGAAGTGAGGGAGGGCGGCCGGAGACAGAAGACTGGCCACGTTTAGTATGCATCATCGAAATCTTACACACACACACACACACACACACACACACACACACACACACACACACAGAGGTAATTATTCAGTTATTTTCTGAGTCCGAAAACATTTTTGCTTCACCAGTTTATGTGCCATCATAAAGGGGAGATTGTTTAAATCCCTCTTAAAGTCAAGCTTTCATAAGTGAAATAAGTCAGATAGAGAAAGACAAATACTGTATGCTATCACTTATATGTGGAATCTAAAAAGAACAACAAGCTAGTGAATATAACGTGGAAGAAACAGATTTGGGACTTCCTGGTGGTCCAGTGGTGAAGGCTCCACGTTCCCAATGCAGGGGGCCTGGGTTTGATCCCTGGTCAGGGAATGAGATCTTACATGTAGCAACTAAGATCCAGTGCAGCCAAGTAAATAAATGTTTAACAATAATGAAGAAACCAATAGAGCGTGCTCAGTTGCTCAGTTGTGTCTGATTCTTTGCGACCCCATGGACCATAGCCTGCCAGGCTCCTCTGTTCATGGAATTTTCCAGGCAAGAATACTAAAGTGGGTTGCGATGTCCTCCTCCAGGGGATCTTCTTGACTCAGGGATCAAACCTGTACCTCCTCCATCTCCTGCATCGGCAGGCGGATTCTTTACTACTGAGCCGTCTGGGAAGCACCACGGATATAGAGAACACACATTAATTTGTTCCAGTGGTTTCCAGTGGAGAAAAGGAAGGGGGGAGGGACAATATGGGGGCAGGGTGCTAAGAGGTACAAAATATTATGTATAAGCTACAGGGATATATTGTACAACACAGGGAATATAGTCAACATTTAAAAATAACTATAAGTGAAATATAACCTTTAAAAATTACGAATCACTATATTGTATACCTTTAACTTATGTAACATTGTACATCAACTGTACTTCAATAAAGAATATTTTTAGATAGCCAAACTTTTACACGAAGACGTTCAAATGTAGAAAACGAGACTTTTCCCCGTTTCAACAGCCTACAAGCTAAGCGTACTCACCCATCAGGGTCTATTTAAAAAATGCTTTTTTCCTACAAAAAAAATGTACTTCTTTCTAAGCATCAGTGCAGGAGATTTCCTCTAACATTTCTATTTGTCACTTTCTCTAAAAGTCTTAAGTGGAAAAAAAAGAAAAATCCCTGACACTGAAAGCAGCAGTGATGTAAAGTGAAGACATGTGTATGAAGCACTCACGCATGTTTCTCCCAGATCTATGGGAACAAGACGACGCAACACGCGAGAGGAATTCAGATGCTTGTCACCTCGTGGATTTCAGGCAGAGAGGGCAGTCTTTAAGACCCAGTAGCTCAGTACTTGTCTGGAGAGGAAATGTTGCTTTTTGACAGATGAGAGAAATCCCCTTAGCGCTGGCTGTGGAAAGAGAGAAGTGAAGTCAGTCACCTGGTGGTGAAGGCCAGTAAAACAGCAAAGCAAGAGGAAAATTTTTTCTCTCCCTCTCAGTCTCTCCCCGCAACCCCGCTCTCCCTCTCTCTCTCTTTTCTCTCCTCTCTCGAGGCCACCTCCTATTCCTCTCAACTATTTTAGCATAACCTTCAAAGGAGAACGTTCCCTTCAGACTTTCTTATGTCCCCCCCCACCCCTCCACTGAGAGGATACCTCAGAGCTGCAAGACATTTTTAAGTCTAGGCAGGACTTGGGGGATTTGGTTATCTTGCCACGGAAGCTGATCACTGCTGAAGCTTGGGACTCCGTGTGCTAAATGAGCTACCAGAGTAAGGCTGGCGGAGGAAGGCTTTTATCATATACTCTTCTCTTCAGTTTGAACACATTTGCTTGAGATTTGCCGCATGATGCTGTCCAGGGAAGCAGCTTTTTTTCTTGGGATGCAGCAATTCGCTGGTTTCTAAGCTTATTGCAGAAGAAGAAATAATCTTAAATAGAGTGGATTTTTTTCCCCCCATCCCCTGCTTGATTCGACTGAGCTGTGTTGCACCGCGGTTAAAGATCACCTGGCACAAAATCTTGGAGGAAGTCAAAGAAAGTGAATTACAATTATTATTTATTTATTTATATTATTTTTAACCGGTGGAGGCGGCGCGATCACGGAGAATGAGACTGAGAAATGCTGCCAGGGTTTGGAGGAGGATAAAGCTGAGTTTAGGCTGGAAACTAAGAGACTAGATTGTGTTTCGGTCCCACTTGCCCGGTTCCTCTTCACTTCCTTTAGTTTCGCTCCATGGACAGATCAACAAACCTGGACATTGAGGAGCTCAAGGTACGTGATGCTCGGAGCGGGCGCCGTCCCTTCCTTGGCTGGCGCTCGCCTGCTCTCCTGTCTCTTTTCCCGCTGCCTCTTCCTCGCGCTGCTAGAATAGTTGGTGGCCCCGTGGGACGGCGAGTGGGCATTTTGGGGTGAAGTGTACCCGGGCGCGGGCTCCCCTTCTAAGGCCGAGGACGAGGATGGAGGGCGGCTTTCTGGGGCTCGGCGTGCACTCTCGGGCCGGGTCCCCTCCCTGCCTGCTCCTCCCGGCCACGGCCATCCTGTCCTCCCCTCGTCAGTTTCAGCATCACTTTGGGTACCAGACCCGGGGCGCGTGTCCGTTCACCGCGCCCGGGCAGCGGCGGCGGCGGCGGCGCGGTCTCTGCCCCTTGCCACCCGGTTACCCAGCAAAGTTGCCCGAGCTGCGCGGCCACTTTGCCTCCTCTTCCCGCTCCCAGCCGCCCGGCCCCTCCGACCCGACGCGGGGACCGCCTATTTCCGCTCAGAGATTCTCGGTACTGTCTGCCTGCCGCTAAGGCTGGTTTTCATCCCGGCTCTTCCCGCGACCCCTTTTCTCCCACGACCGCTGACATGGTCTCAGCCACAGCGGCACTGCCCTGGGCGCGAACTCGTGTGCGGTGCGGGGACCCGGCGCAATGGAAGGGACCAGAGGGGTTCCCCCGCTGGCCCGGCGACACCGGCGCAGAGAACGTGCCTGCCGGGAGCATCCACAGCCCGCCAGCCGGTCTGGGGAAGTGAGGAGGGGGCGGGGAGGCGGGGGCCGGTCTGGGCTGCACCGGGGCGGGGGCGGGAAGCCCGGGGAGGTTCTCTGCCCTCTTCCCACCTTCCGAACAGGGGCTCTCCTGACCCACGTGGAACCCCCTCTGCCCCCCGCCGCTCCGCGGGGTCCCCTCGCCGCACCCTCTCTCCACCGAGAAGGGTTTGGCTGGCAAGAGCGTTCAGGCTGACAGTTTGCCCCTCTGTCTGTGGACACAGCTTTTAAAAGAGCACCGCTGCAGTGCCTATTAAAACCAAAAGAGAAACAACTTAAAAAAAAAAAAAATCCACAAAATCATTTAAATGTCCCGCTCACCGTAAATGAAACAGCAGGAAAGGGGGCAATGCTTGGGAGCATCCTTTCTTTTTATTCTTCACGCTTCTTTAACTCCCAGGCGTTTTCTCTTGCTTCAGAGAGTTGTCTCTCATACTAGAGATTCAGTTCAGATGGACTAAAGAGTCCATCTGTTCAGGTGTGGACTTTCAGAGGTACCCCCACCAGCTGGGAGAACTTCACTAGTAGGGTTTCCCCAGAAATATCAGGGAAACGGATTTTGCCCAGGAGGAGGAAAGGATGGGAGAAATCCCCTGTAGAGGGCAAAAGTTTCTGTCTGCAGCCTGCTCTCTCTGCCCTGAGCCCAGAGCTCCAGCATGCCCACCCAGGAGCCCAGTTCTCCTGGGAGATGCACCCCGATCCCTATGCCAAACGCATAGGAGAGCAAGAAGGCAGAGAGAGGGGACTGGCCCTGCCTCTCACTGTAGATGAAGGGCTGGTGGGGGGGAGGGGGGATGATCACAGGAACTAAGACATCATTTCGTTTAAGACATGGAGTTTGTTGGGGAAAAGTTAAATAGGGAGGAGACAGATTTGCTGCTCTAGTTAAAGTTGGAAAACAATAACTTTGTGTTATGGCCAAGGTCACCATCCGTAGACCATGGCCTGGAAAAGAGGTCTCCTATAATCTCTATGTTAACCTAAGGTAGGACTCAATGCCTTTGTGATGGAAAGATCTTGTTGCCATTTCCGAAGCATCCCAGCCTCTTGGGAGAAGGGTAGGTTTTATATGAGATGCAAAAGAGGCCACATGAACAAGCTTATTCTTGTGGGAAATGTAAGGGGAAAATCATTTGGGGGGGATCACTTTCCCTGATATTCTATTAGTTTCCTGCTAGTTTATCTCCTTCTGAATCCTGGCATCACTGATTTTTTTTTAAATCAGCGAAAGAGCAAATCCACAGTGAAAACTTCTGTTTAGTTCAGTAGAAGATCCCACCTTAACCTCGAAACTACTACACACTTATTCAGGGCTTCTCACAGCCAGAATGTGCTAGACTGGGTGGATAAGCCACAAAAGGTGAGGGAATGTTTTGGCAATGACCCACTAAGAAGAGATGAAGGGATGTTAGAGGCAAAGATCTGTGGAGGGTGCTGAAAAATTATGAGGGCCAAGCTGCTGTGGGAAGTCAAAACTGGCAAGAGAGGAAAGGTAGTCAAGCCTTATAGAAAACGTTGAGATCCTCCTGTTTGGGAAATAAAATTTGTGTTGTCATGTTTGGCTTCACTTCTGGAACAAGGGGACTTTAACACACACTCTGGAATATATACTTTGTACAGATGGGTGAACTACATGTGCAAACACTTGTCTGGATTACCTCTTATCAGAGGAAATCATTGGCTTGGAATTTCCAGACCATTGCAGTTGAAGTTATTTTCTGGTGGCTTCCTGCTGAAGGGCCCCTCATGTAGTAACTGGAGAGAGGGGAGAAAAAAAAAGCTGCGGATACTTATTTTTTGACATCATTTGCTTCTTGACTATGATCCAAAGATGCTTACTTTAAGACAGATCCATGTAAGTGCTTTGGTTTCTGGGATGCTTTAAATACATGAGATGAAAAACAACATTCACTGGGATTTGATGGATAAACAAATGTACATAATACTGCAAGAATTCCATTTAGCTTAGTTTTAGATCATTAGTGTCATTATTAGTTGAACCTGCTCACCCCAGGTTTTAGAGAAGGAAGATTCTGCTAATTCTTCATCTTTGTGCCAAACTATTTTCTCTTTTTGAGGTTAAAAAAACAAACACACATTTTTTGCTCTGTTGGATGTGTGGATACTGATATTTAAAGTACTGTTTAGTAAATAGTGTTGTCCTATGCAAGTTTCTAAACTAAAGGTAAGCTTCAGTAATTAGGTGCTAAGCCACTACTGTCATTATTATAAAACTAAATGTAATCTGCATATTAAAAGATTTACAGGTGGAAAACTAACATGTTGTGTGTATAAAACTTGCTTGTTAATGAAGACAAGCATGTTTCATCTTCTCTTCTGCACCCAAGTGTCTGATGAAATAGATCCGTGTTGAAAGGAGAGCGTCATTCTAACTCAAAGTATTCTGGTCTTGCTTTTCCTTTTGATCTCTACCTGTTTCTTTCTCCAATAAATTTATAACTTTACGCTGGATTTTGCCCTGGTGTTTGTTTTTCAAGAAGAAACAGCATCAAACAACCCAGCATATGGGTGACTGCTTTGCAAATGTGGGTGTTAATGAATATTGATATTAGAGACAGCACCCTCTACCCTGGAATATCTGAGTTACAGAGTACTTTTAGTAGCTGATAATTGACAGAATAGCTGTAGCTTTTATTTTAGCTCTGGGGTTGCCCTGTTTTAAGCTACGTATCTTATGCACTGCAACAGAGAATGCCGCTAATTTACAGAGCTGGCACTTACACATTTGCTTTTTGCAGTGTTTGTTTGTGAGATATCAGGTTGAATAAATAGTATGTTTAAGTAACCCATATGTCTTTGGCAATTCTTTTACTTAGCTTTTGAAATATGAGCTTTAATTCATTTCTGTTAATTTAGCAATCAAGAAATTAGGCTTTCAGATGCTAAGCATATATTTCTGAATAACTGTAATTTGCTTTGAGATCAAAAACATAAAACATATCAGGAGGACATTACAACTTTAGCAGTAGTTTTGATACCACTTTTATTTGTCAGAATTGTTCCTTTAACAGGATGATTAACTAGAAGTTAAAATCGATTTTTTCCATTACTTGCAGAACTTAAACAATATGCTTCTGGAATATTTTCCTAATTATCATTTAATATACAAAAGTTATAAACTGTATAGTTAATCCTAAGGTGCATAAGACAATTTTTCAATAAATATAATTGTACTTGTTTGAGTTAATTAAATGTAGTCCAGTCACTGTTGCTTAATTTTATCTCTTCAATTTAAATAAAATTCCATCTACCAAGAGCTTGAAACTTGCCCTAGATAGGCAAGGTACAAGCTTCCCTGAATAATACAATTAGGTCATTAAGAAAGTACAGTGCTTGGGTGAGATAATCTAGACAAAAAACAACTAAGTGTTTAAACAAGTAGTTGATCAAACACTGAAGAGATCTTAAACCAAGTCTCATAGTACATTATTCTATAATTTCAATCAAAAAGAGAGTTGACACTTAGAAGAATCCTAAAAATGTTTTTTTGTTTGTTTGTTTGTTTCATCAACAAGACACTCAGCCCAGGAAAGTCGTCTTGCTGCCGTGTTAGGAGGCTTTGTGATAAGTGTAAGTAGGTGGTATTTTTTTGTTAGTCATTCCATAGTGAAAAATAGTACTGTCCAACCAATGTCATATTTTTAGCAACCTGCCTTATATATTCATGTCTTGGCTTAAAATAAGGAAACATGATTGTGACTACTGAATTATTTGACCTCTTTCACATGTAAGTGAATTATAAATTCTGACCATCCAGGTCAAGTTCCAGTTCTCTTTTGATGACAGGGATCAGTCACCAAGATTGAGAAATAGTTAAAGTTGATTTCTTTGTATTCAGAATACAGACTTGTTTCATTGACGTTGAAGTAAACTTCAAGGAGCAATAGGGAAACAGTTGCTTTTTATATAGCTTAGGAGGTGTGAGGGGCTTCCCTGGTGGCCCAGATGGTAACCAGTCAGCCTGCAATGCACAGACGGGAGCTCGATCCCTCAGTTGGGGAGATCTCCTGGAGAAGGAGATGGCTATCCACTCGAGTATTCTTGCCTAGAGAATCCCATGGACAGAGGAGCCTGGTGGGTTACAGTCCATGGAGTCATGGAGTCAGACAAAACTGAGCAAATGAGCACACACTTACACAAGTGGGACGCGGGAACATTTTTGATATAAATGGTAAGAGAATTAAGAAAAATACATTTGAGGGAAGTTGTGCAAATGACAATTTTAGAAACCTTCAGTAGCCCCTGTCATCACTAAGGGTATACTCTAGTCTCTGTACTGGCTATTATAGCTTTGCTGATCCCCAGACTTTAGCAAATGAAAATACATCAAATTTTGAAGGTCCAGTGAAAAAGAATATTTTAAGATTTATGGACTCAAAATCATAGCTCTACAAGATGCCTTAATGCTGTAAGACAATAAATCAACATGTCTTTTGGGGCTTTCCTTTTATGTAATATTTAGTGAGGTGTTTCTCATACTTGTATTGGAATTTCGGCTAAAATATGATGTGGCAGAACTTACAACTTTAAGTTCCTAAGGAAAATGACCGTGTACTTTTATTCAAATCTCTGTGACGTTTTTGTGTATATACATTTAAATAGGTAAGTACATAAATGAATAAACATTTTGTGTCAAAATATGTTTATAACTTTAATTGTTTAGAATTGTGCTTGAGAAACAGTTAACCTTGATTCCTTTGCATCCAGAAAATAGATTTGTGATAAAATTCTTAGTTTCTAAATCTATGTGACGGAGTAAACTGCTTCATTTTATACAAGTACAGATTTTAACATACTAACATATAAGTTTTTATTTTACTCTAATGCTCTTCTTTCTCTTGGCAAATGTTTAGAAGCCTGAGGTAATCTTATATCCTAAATGAAACTTACCAGACACTTCTAGGCCAACCACAGAATGAACAAACTTAAGGATTACCATGCCTCCAAGAGAATTACAGAGATTTCCATCCTAAAAATTAAAAATTGCATCAAGTATCTTGAGAGTTTCCTTGATGTTCCTAAATGGTATTTTTAGAGATTGACTCTAAAAGATATTGTAAGCCCTGATCTGGTTTTAGCACATTTATACTGCTTTGTTGGAATTAAATAGGTTGTCTAGAGTCTTCTATGCCAAGTTGAGATCAGAAACCTTTAAAAAATGTTTTTTCATTATCCAGCCAGAAAAGCTTTAATTGCCATGGCAATGCCCATCAGTGGAATAGGAGCTGAAGTTTCAGCCTTAGTTATTAGTTGAAACCATCACCCCACACTAAAGGTGAAGTTCAGTGGCATTTGGTAGTCAGAGGCACCCCAGTGTACTAAATCTCTCACTCCAAAATCTAACAGCTTGTAACCTTTAAGGAGCTTGATTTGTGTGGTGAGAGGGGCACAGGTCTGGTTGAAGGAGTGCTTAGAAGACCTTGTTTAAAGCCTGGCTTTGCCATCACCCGTTGGTGGCTCCTTGGGTGTATTATAACCATTCTCTGCCTCCGGTTTCTCAGGTGATTGTGGCATTGCAGGGTGGAAATTGGATTTGATTTCTAGGTCTTGTTGTAATCACTTTTAGCCACATCTAAGGAACTTGTTCGAACAGTGTCTTCTAAACAATTACAATACCTAATACTGATAAAAGGGGAACAGTTCTAGTTGGGGCAAGAGAGGTTGAGGGCTCTATCAGGCCACTTCTCCTTTGCCCCTGCACTTGACCCCAGGACATTTCCTAGAACTGCAAGACTGAAGAACACAAAGTCAAAACCTCAAGACCAGCTGATCTCTATCTTCCAAGTCTCAGAGTCTAGGGCTCTGAGAACGTTTTTTGAGAATGACATTTTTGTGCCCCCCCCCCCAGAAAAAAATCATTTCAAAATCAATAAATAAAAGTAATATAGCTCTTTTTATTCCCCCAATATAGCCTCGTTTGAACAGCATAATAAGTTTTTTGAATATTGTATTCTCATTTAAGGGTACTAGAATGGGGACTCAGAAAAATCTAGTGAAAATGCCTAAGATCACAGGGTGAATAAATAAAGGAATCAGAACTCAAAGATGTGCTTTTTATGTCCAAATACTATGTTCTTATTTATGGGAAAAAATTCCAGGATACTTGCAAAACTTCTGATAGTAGAGGTTTCTTACTGAATTTCTCTAACATTCTTGTTTCTAAGAAAACTGAAATATTTGAGCTATAGTCATAGTATTTACACTTTCTACATAATGATTATTCACAGTTTTAATTTCTTACTGATATGCTCATTCATAATCAGTTACTTTGGGCCAAATTATTAGTGGTTGATGTTTGTGAATAAAATGTTAGAGGAAGTGATAATTATATCATGAATTTAGGTCACTGAATAAGTTTTATAACCTTGTACCAATCTTTTAAAATAAACTCTACATATTTTATCTAGTTCTATGAATCACTTGAGTGATTGAATCACTATGAATTCAATTACTCTTGAATCACTGCAAATAATTTTGGTTTTGTTAGGGCCATAAATTGGATTTAACCTCCAATCTGGCTTTGGCATTCCACCTTGTTGTATATTTAGAATCATTCTTGAAATTGAAAAAAATAGATCTGAATGATTGTACTTACACTAAAATTATTACGTTCTTAGCTTTCATGATAGGCCAAAAACCTGGAAATAAATACCAGATAATTGAATCCGTAATCAAACTAAAATCCTCAATGGCAATCTTTGAGACTTAACATATCAACAACTACAAATGAAGATATACAGATAACTGAACGTTATTTTGCAAGGACATTTCTTTTATATTCATAAGGGGGTCATTATTGAATAACACCTCTTCTTGAGAAATATTTTTCAAAGCCTTTGCAAGCCTCAACATTTAAGTGTCTAACTAGAAGGTATGATTATATGATAACATATTTTCTGCCTAAGAACCATCATTTTCTCAAAACTCTTACCTTCAGATCTAGATTTGGGTATCTTCAGAACTAGATTTGGGTATTCTTCTAGAGAATACAGCTTCTATTATTTACCAGAGTGACTGGTTAAATGACATGATGAAGAGAATACAACCAAGTTGATTTGAGGTTTGGCTTCTGGGGGAGTGAGGATCAGGTTGGCCTAAACTCTTAGTGCCTTGCACAGCACACTTTGTCATTTCTCAGCTGAATTGTTAATGACTATAAATCAGGGACATTCTGGGTTACTTCTAAATAATTAGAAATGCAACCTTAAATCTGAGAGAGGTAAAAGCCTACCATATTCTTCTTTGCTGGAGACGTGTAATACTTCAATTACTAACCCACATGTTATCATTATCTAACTTCTTTTCACGCTGGTTTTTAAACTTTCATCTTTGTTTAGAATGGCTAGAAACATACACATTATCTACCTGAGATAAAAGAGCCTTTAATTCTTTCTTGGGTAGAAATAACCAATTCAGCTACCACAAGGAAGAACATTTTTGTGAAACATGATATAATAAATCAATGTCACAAATGGGAAAATACTGTTATCATTGCAGTTCCACAAGCCTATATCTACTCAGAGTAGTCGAGGGTTTTTAAAATTTAAATCAGAAGAAGAAATTAACTACTCCAAGTAAGAAATTGCTTACCTAAGACTTATTGAATTATATTCTGGGTTTCTACCTCCTTCTCAACATGAGACTCATGAAAGGGAAATACTATCTAGCCTGAGTACCAGAATTAGTTATGCTTCTGAGAAACCAGTTGGTATTCACTCTTAGCAATGTTTTTCATCATAAAACTGATTGTGTTTTCTTCTTTGCCTTAGTTGCTAAAATGCTCAGAGGCAAATTTGTGGCCTATCTGTAACACGGATACCTGTGTCTTTACCTAATTCCTGGCCTCATAATACTTTTTTGTTTTCTTCACTGTGCTTAAATACTTTCATAAAGAGTTAGTGACTATAATTTTGTATAAATACTCAGAGATTATTAAGACCTTTTGCAGAGACTCAGTTATTTTCATAAGATTTCGGTGGACATGCCTTAATATTTCTCATCTCTTCTGGACAGCTTATCTCTCTGTAGGCACTTTCTTCCATTTGTCAGAGGCTACAAATTTTAAAAGGTTTGAATTATCATGCTGTGTGTATCCAGTTATGTTGTGTGCATGATTTCCATTGCACATAATAGCTGTATCACTTGTGGACCTACTTACCACAAAATGAAACCCATGCGCATCCAAAGTAAAAGACTGCTATTTAGCACTTACATTATCAAGACTTCTATTTGTTCCAAGGCATTCTGTCTTAAGTCATTATTGTTATTTGTTGTTCCAAATTTGGCCTTTGTGGAGAATGATTGTCTGCATTTCTAAATCTCTACATTTTTAATGCTTATTACTTGTGTCTGGTATGGAGACGTTAATAAAAGTGGAAGTAAATGAGCTCATCTGAATCAGCATTTTATTTATTTATTTATTTCAGATTCACTTTGCAAAAATCAATGGTTTGATCAGTTGAGTTGCTCTAGACAGCAGAGGCAATTGGACTTCTAGATATTTTATCTCATGAAGTTTCTTAAAGTTCATGCTTTAGTTGTGATTCAAAGATAAGCAGTTCCAGGCAGAGTGTTGTGTCTTAATAATAAAGGTCCTCATTGTTTAAGCATTCTTGGGAGAAATTTTAAGCATTTAATAATTATGGATGTGATATATAAAGCTGGATTAATTAAATACATTTTGGCATGTGACAAGTACAAGTGAAGATCTTTCATTTGTGTCTGTGTCCATTTACTATACAAGCCTTCTTTCCTTTTAGAAATACTGATATGTTTTTATGTGTGTATTTATTTCACTTATTTCCTAAAACAAGAAGAGCTCTTTGCATGTAATAAATAAAAACACAACTGACTTTAGAGTGTTTAACATTGACAACTAGTAATTTTTTTCAAAACCTGTTTCATACTTATACACACCTGAAGTGAATTTCAGAAACTTTTGAAAAATATGATTCAAGCATGCCAAAAACATAACATTATCCATGATAGTATTCTATCTCAAATGATTAGTTAATTCTATACTTCAGCTTGATTTAACAGACTTACATAATTGTAAAAATATCTGCACACATGCTCAGAGTATAATTTTTGTTTTCTCTGACTCCTTTTGTGATGTTTAGTGAGATGCACTACCCATCTTATCTTAAACTCTGTGCTCATTCAAAACTGTAGACTGTATGCTAAGTGTATTCCAGCCAATACAATGCAATCAAAATCCTAAAGATTGAAATCTTGTTTTTTGCACTTCTTGTTTTACCATGAATAGTATTGGAGTACAAATGAATAAAGATCACAAGAAGAAACATCAACTAAAACTTGGGAAAGTTATCAGCAGTTTAAAGCTTAATTGAAAAAGAAAGAATGACTCTAAGTAAACAAAATAAACATGATATTCCTACCCCAAGCAAACATTTGACTTAATTGGTAATTCTTGTCTCTCTTTGATTTAAATGTTCCAATGTCTAAATTAATACATTACAAAACTTGTGATTCACTGTGGTATTAGTAGATACAAGTCTTAAAGCTCTTTGATAGATTGCATTATCAAATTCTTGGCAAGAATGTGTCTTTTTTTATATTTTCAATGGAAATGCAGTATATGAACTCTTACCAGTTTTATCTTTCACTCTCATTTTCTCACTTTTCATTTTCAGCTGCAGATTTCCTGTTGCCTGAGACTTTGTTCATGATATTTTTTTATTCCTTCTTTTTACATACTTTCTAGTTAGTCTTATCTACTCATCAGTTCAGTTCAGTTGAGTTCAGTCGCTCAGTTGTGTCTGACTCTTTGCGACACCATGGACTGCAGCAGGCCAGGCCTCCCTGTCCATCACCAACTCCCGGAGCTTACTCAAACTCATTATCTACTCCTAGCGTCTGTTTTTACTTACAAGGAGGTGATGCACTGTAATGCACACCCATCTTACACCTTTAACTTGAGGAAACTGCATTTGTTCCTCTCTGTCAACAATCTATTCTAGAAATCTTTACCTGGATGTTTCACACCCACCTCAGCCTAACAAAGCTTTTTTTGTTGATTTACTGTGTAACTGTACACTTAGGCACTCCTGCTGGTGCTCTGGGATCCTCTTCTTTGGATTACATTGACCTGTCTCACTCATCTAATTGGACAGCAGGTCCATCAAACCGCCTTGTCAGCGTTTTCCCTTTCTTTACTTTCTGTTAAAACCCTAGATCAAATTCTCATCTTCTCTCTTCTGAACTTTTGTTGAATATTCTCTTATTCTTGCAGTGATGCTGATCACATTGCAGTGAATTCTTATGTGATGCTGCAGTTGTGACCTGAGGGTTAGGGGTTTAGTTGGAATCACCGTTAAGGAATTTGTACTTTCCTTTTCTAATTCTTAGTAAGTCATCTCATAATAAGTTGTGAAATATTGGAAACTGGGGCACATTCCTGAAGCTGAATGGAGAGGGACTCAGAAGCTCCTAGAAATGCATAAAAGTGATCTCAAAATGAAGACAAGATGGTTTCTGAATGCTAGACTTGACCATAGCTACTGATTAATTATTATTCATTATGATTAAAATGTTTGAGTTGGAAAAAAGGGAGCTACAGATTATTGGTAGATAATAGTGACTCACTTTATAGTCTTTTTTTGTGTGTATCTTGATGAAATCACATTACACTATTCCGGAACCATGAATTACATTTGACAGTTTCCTTAGTGGATTTTCTGTATTTTTGACAGTATGATCAGATAACTTATAGTCAGTAATGTTTCTATGTCTCTGGGAATTTGGCAGTTCTATCTCTGAGAGGTGGCCCAAAGCCTGAATGCTAATAGAGGAAACCGCTTAACTAGGCAGAGAGGCATAGAAAAATTATGAAGAAATCTCAGTAGATATAGACTAAGGTGTTTGTATTCTGAAATGCACATCACATCTAATGAACATGGTTGGTTATTGATCTGTAAATCTCAGCTGTTGCTTAGATGGCTTTGCAGATATTTTATTCTTTATATCCTTAGTCTTTCAGTAAAAGCTGTGTAGTCTTCATAGCTAAGTCTTAAGAAGTTCTATGAGACTTATAGTATGGGCTAATAAGAGTAAGGTAACATAAATATGCATATTTCAAAGTGGGACTGAGGAACCTGGATCTAACTGAAGATGGCAGGTGATAACAATGGCTAGTGAGGGATTGCCTAAAAAAATGTAACTTGTATGAATGAAAGAGTCCAGGAAACAAGATCTATTCATGGTTCTTCAAAGGGAGATTATTCCTTATTAAGGAACCAGCCAGGTTCTTGACTCTTTATAACTGATCTGCTTTGCTTAGCCTATTCGACAAGCAATCTTCATTCCACAATTCCAGCTTCCCTTTTAGAATAAGATAATAATTTCTAGAGCCAGACATCCTGGAATGTGAAGTCAAGTGGGCCTTAGAAAACATCACTACGAACAAAACTAGTGGATGTGATGGAATTCCAGTTGATCTATTTCAAATCCTGAAAGATGATGCTGTGAAAGTGCTACACTCAATATGCCAGCAAATTTGGAAAACTCAGCAGTGGCCACAACACTGGAAAAGGTCAGTTTTCATTCCAATCCCTAAGAAAGGCAATCCCAAAGAATGCTCAAACTACTGCACAATTGCACTCATCTCACACGCTAGTAAAGTAATGCTCAAAATGCTCCAAGCCAGGCTTCAGCAATATGTGAACTGTGAACTTCCAGATGTTCAAGCTGGTTTTAGAAAAGGCAGAGGAACCAGAGATCAAATTGCCAATATCTGCTGGATCATCGAAAAAGCAAGAGAGTTCCAGAAAAACATCTATTCCTGCTTTATTGACTACGCCAAAGCCTTCGACTGTGTGGATCACAGTAAACTGTGGAAAATTCTGGAAGAGATGGGAATACCAGACCACCTGACCTGCCTCTTGAGAAACCTGTATGCAGGTCGGGAAGCAACAGTTAGAACTGGACGTGGACCAACAGACTGGTTCCAAATAGGAAAAGGAGTATGTCAAGGCTGTATATTGTCACCCTGCTTATTTAACTTATATGCAGAGTACATCATGAGAAACACTGGCCTGAAAGAAGCACAAGCTGGAATCAAGACTGCCGGGAGAAATATCAATAACCTCAGATATGCAGATGACACCACCCTTATGGCAGAAAGTGAAGAGGAACTAAAATGCCTCCTGATGAAAGTGAAAGAGGAGAGTGAAAAAGTTGGCTTAAAGCTCAACATTCAGAAAACTAAGATCATGGCATCTGGTACCATCACTTCATGGCAAATAAATGGGGAAAAAGTGTCAGACTTTATTTTTTTGGACTGCAAAATCACTGGAGATGGTGACTGCAGCCATGAAATTAAAAGATGCTTACTCCTTGGAAGGAAAGTTATGACCAACCTAGACAGCATATTAAAAAGCAGAGACATTAGTTTGCCAACAAAGGTCCATCTGGTCAAGGCTATGGTTTTTCCAGTGGTCATGTATGGATGTGAGAGTTGGACTGTGAAGAAAGCTGAGCACCGAAGAATTGATGCTTTTGAACTGTGGTGTTGGAGAAGACTCTTGAGAGTCCCTTGGACTGCAAGGAGATCCAACCAGTCCATCCTAAAGGAGATCAGTCCTGGGTGTTCATTGGAAGGACTGATGCTGAGGCTGAAACTCCAGTACTTTGGCCACCTCATGTGAAGAGTTGACTCATTGGAAAAGACCCTGATGCTGGGAGGGATTGGGGGCAGGAGGAGAAGGGGATGACAGAGGATGAGATGGCTGGATGGCATCACCAACTTGATGGACATGAGTTTGAGTAAACTCCGGGAGTTGGTGATGGACAGGGAGGCCTGGCGTGCTGCGATTCATGGGATCGCAAAGAGTTGGACACGACTGAGGGACTGAACTGAACTGAACTGAATAGTTTTGGCTCCTCACCTGCTTAAGAGCCTTTGTTCATTCCCTGTTGTTTATTTTATAATCCATTTTCTTCAGCATGATACAACATGATAGAGGTTGCTCTATGACCACTTTCTTACCTGCCTTCCAATACACACACACACACACACACGCACACACACACACTCACACACACGCATGGCCTGTGGCGTCTTAGTTCCTTGACCAGGGATCAATCCTGCACCCCCTGCATTGGAAGTGTGGAGTCTTAACCACTGTACCATCAGGGAAGTCCCCAAAGTAAGCTTTAAAATATACTTTTGTTTTTTTTTTTCTCACTGTAAAGTGTAAGTTCCTTGAAGGTCTTGTTCCTTGAAGGTAAGTTCCTTGAAGATCTTGTTTGATCACTCTGTTCCCAGAGCAGGCTTCCCTGGTGGCTCAACAGGAAAGAATCTGCCTGCAAATGCAGGAGACCCAGAGTCTAAATGGATGCCTATCATATAGTAAAGATTTAGAAGTTGTATTAAATGAATGAAAGAATGAATAATTGAATGAATGAGCAAGTTTGCGTAGGGCAATCTGGTGTGAGGTCCTGCATTATCAGAGAACAGAATTAAAAACTCATAACTGTAACGTAGAGGAAGGCATGGGAAAGGAGTAGTTGAGTTCTGTAGGTGGGTAAAAGTTAGTTGGGGAAATTGACCTAATTTATGAATTCATTTATGATTATTCCTATGCTAGATTTGTAGCAGTATAGGGCAAATCTAGAATAGTCTGTCTTCCTGTGTCACTGGTTTGGCCTGCTCTGCCATTAGGGATGGACTTCCGGCAACCTTCTTCCAATTTCTTGAGTCCGACTACTGTACTATGACTAATAGGGCCATGGTGAGACATCTGACCTCAGTGGGACCAATTAAATCCTTTCTCCACTGTATGTGGATGAAATAACTGGACTTCAACCCTATTGGATCCAATATTCACTTTTAATAGCAAATAATTTTTATAAATCCTGCTTTAAAATTATCTCATAAAATACTTTGATAATACAATATAACTTACTTGCAAATAATTTTTACAAAGCCCCCTCTAGAATTCTCTTACAAATGCTTTGATAGTATAACCTTCTTGCACATAATTTTGAAAATATCATGCCCTAATTGCAATATAAAGGAGAAATAAAAGGGAATGAGAGAGGAAAGCATGATCCAATGAAGTTCCATTATTTCAGAATATAAATGCTAGGATAGAGTGAGTGCAAAAGCTATGATTTCAAATGGACAAGATGTGTATTCCACTCAAATTCCATGAGTGGTTTTTCCTCATGATATATATATTTTTGAAGTTGTAAGCATCTCTCAGTAAATTCTGAACAAAGTAAAATACAGCACTCTTACCATGTACATAGATGTTGTATTCCTGGACAGCTCATTAGTTGTGTAAGAATTTATTAACTTTCATTTTAAAATGTGTAAAAATGTGTAAAATGGACTGGGATTCAAGGCCCAGTGGCACTCAACTGTTCCACTCATTGCCAGGATTTAGCCTTGCACTCCCCCCCAACCCCCACCCCCATGGCCAAATCACTGTGAAAGCCAAAAATGTCAATACATTTCAAGTTTTTGTTCTAGGGGGAAGTATTGCCCCTGGTGGAATTTATTGGTTTAGCTGTTGATAAAGTAGACTTTAAAAAAAAAAAAAAAAAGTAGACTTTTTTTTGTTTGTTTTTTAGCGTTGCTAGAATTTTAAATGGCTGGAAAGTAAGCTTCTGGTTGACTAAGTGCAGGGCACAGCGGTGGACTCTGCTGCTGAAAAGAATGAAAACCAATAGAGAGGAGAGAAAGAGTGCCACTCCTTATGGAGTCCTCTGATATTGCACTGAAAACAAATTTTGCTTTTTACTCCTCTTCCATCTCATACATACATTAGGTTATTTTGATTTCTCTCCTTTTCAATTCAAACAACCTGTTTTAATATATCCCTTTATTCTTAAATCCAGAGGAAGTTTGGGACTTCTACTTCTTGAAGCAAATAAGATTATTTCAATGTATGACAGTTTATGCAATTTTCTGAAAGCATACATCCTAGTTGAGTCTTAATGGTCCAGAAACTGGAAGTTTAGGACCTGACTTGTCTCTGATTGAAATCAGAATTGCCCAGACTATTAGAGGTGAAGGTGAGGCAGGACTCATTGGCCAACATACCACGCCTTTGATGTCTTCATACCCTTTCTTTTTAGTTCTCCTTCATCACTACTGTGGATAGCTGTTATTGAGACAACATATTTGCTGCTTTATCTATGGTTCTCACACTTTATGGAATAGGACCATATAACAAGAAGTTTGGAATAAGACTTTATGTTTGTAAACATTGGCTTATTTAAAGAGAGCTATAAAAATGACTTATGAAATCCCAGTTCCACATCCATTAACTCAAAAACTTCTGGTTTTAGTATATAGCTTAGACTATTTGAGAATAGTGATTTTCTCCTTTTATTTCAACTGCTAAAAATGTTTGTAGGCATGGATGTTTTCTATTTGTTCTTGAAATTATTTTTAGATTCATATTTGTCAATTATAAGTTTATATTACACTTATGTATATTTCAAAGGCATTGTTAAAGCCATATATAGGTTATGTACTCATAAAAGTTATATTGAACAGGCTGCTTCTTTTCATCCTAATGGATAAGGTAAGGGAGCAGGTCCTGGAATGGGCCTCTCCTTTTAAAGACGACCTTGTTCCCAGCCCTGGAGAGCAGGATGGGCACGCTGCCTTGTCCCACCGGCTGTTTCTGTTTGTTTGATGCAAAGAGAACAATTTAGAAGACGTTTTTTAAAAAAAAAAAAAAAAGTTATATTGAACAAAATGAATACATTTTATATTTTACATCTCTTTACAACTGCTGTCAAATTATCTTTACATTAAATTTTGTTTTATCTCAAAGATTTAGAAAAGGGCATTACACATAGTAGGTGCTTAATAAATATTTGTCAAATTAATTAACTTTAAATGAAGGTTGTTTTCTAGTGTTAATCTTACTGCTTTTCCTCCAAATTCATTATGAGACACAAGTAAGTATGTGATTAGAAATGATCTTTGTGCTCAGGACAGATTTCTCCTTAGTTGAAGCACCTGTTTCACTCAGTATTCATCTAGATGAGGTGGATAATAGTCAGTGGTGGTAAATATGTCATCCACTCAGGCTCCCAAGACACTTGCATTTCGGTGTCATACAACTATTGGGATAAACGCGTCATACTTCATCCTGGAGTAATGTTCCCATCACCATCTGACAGTCATAGAAAGAAAAACCACAACTTTCCCAAAGGACCATTCTGTTGAACTTGGCAGTCAATCTTGATCCATGAGCAATAGGAAATAAATGATAGTATATAGAAAGAGAACCTGCAGTAGAAGCTTTGCATCAGATGCATCAGAGTCGATAGATTATATTGACTCGGTAATGTATTTTAACAGACAAATCAAGATTTTTAGTTTGCATTTTGCCCAAATTACACACTTCCTTGTTTATGTGAAATATATAAAAACAAAACTGTTTTGGAGAAATAAAAGAGAAAGTCAAGGAGAATAGTATCATGATAGTCACCCACGCATACCATCTCTGATAGAGTTCAGTCCGGGGAATGTTAAACTCTGAAAAGAAATGAATTTAAATAATGACAAATAAATATATTATGAAGACAGCCACCCACTTAGCCAAGTATCTTGTACAGAAAGTACTTAATACATAATTATTGAACAGAGCTTGATCTGAGCACAGAAGATCTTTGTTTTCCTAATCATAGAAAATTCCTAATCATGGAAATGAGTTGCAGGCTTCTTATCGAAGAAGAAAACTAATACAACCTAACAGCTTTTGAGAAGCCAATATTAACTTATTTTTTCAACTTTTTATTTTGTATAGAAGTATAGCTGATTAGCAGTATTATGATAGTTTCAGATGAATAGCGAAGGGATCGGTCATACATATACACATATCTATTCTTCCCTCAGACACCTGTCCCATCCAGGCTGCCACAGAACATTGAGCAGAGTTCCCTGTGCTATCCAGTAGGTCCTTGTTGATTATCTATTTTAAATACATGTGTGTACATTTCCGTCTCAAACTCCCTATCCCTACCTCCTACTTCTCCCCTTGTTAACCTTAAGTTTGTTCTTTAGGTCTGTGAGTCTGTTTCTATTTTATAAATGACTTCATCTGTATCATTTCTTTTTAGATTCTGCCTATAAGGGATATCATATGATGTTTCTCTCTCTCTGTCTGACTTACTTCACTCAGTAAGACTATCTCTAGGTCCATCCATGTTGATGCAAATGGCATGATATATTCTTTTTAATGGATGAGTAATAGTCCATTGTATTTATGTACCATATCCTCCTTGTCTGTTCCTCTGTCAATGGATGTTTAGATTGAGAAGCCAGTTTTAGCACTCTCTCTTTGCTCCACTTTGGAGCCTGTAGACACAGATTCATTCCCAGCTCCACTTGTGAGCTGTATGAACCTGGCAATGTTAGTTTCTTAAAAACTTCATTAAATGCGATGCCCACAAATAGCAAAACTGGATTCATAATTGTACCTACCCTGTATAGGTTGTAAGACTATAATGAGATAGTTATGTGGGTAGAGTAATCAATGCTTGGCATTGAGCTATCTATCTATATCTCAATTATTATTTCATTACTATTTACATGACATTCATGAGAGTGGGCAAGCACAAGGGAAACATTATTGAGATGTAAAAAAAAAATGAGTGTATTCACCTGTGAAGGATGGTGGTTTCACCCTGGATAGAAGCTGATGAGCAGGCTGCAGGGGACAATATTGCCAGCTGGCCATGTAAAATCTAGCGTCGGATGAGACTTAAGTGTTGGTCTTTTCATGGCTGTATGGTAGAACTAAATGCAAGTGCTTGAGTTTAATAATATCAAAAGCTCTCCAAAGGTTCTTAACTGCCTAAAGGCAGCTTTTAATTTTAAACTCTGAGAAAAGTCAATCAGCCTACACCTAAAAATATGCATTGGAATGTGTTTTGCATGCATTAAAACCTAATTTCACATCTCACCAGTTTAACTACTTTTTTGCTCAACTAGTCTCAGATACTGGCTATTTTATTTATTTATAATAGAGCACATAGCTTGTTTAAACGTACACAGGCCTGCATTAAATGGCTATTCTGCCTATTTGTATGCATGCTTCCAGCAACGATATTTCCTTGAGATATTTTAAAATATAAAGGCTTTCCTCAGAAACTTAAGAAAAATTATATACCATAAATAAGTTCTCTCTCAACCCATTGGGGAAAAAAAAATCTAATAGAATAGAAAAACAAAATTTTATTAAAATACATTTATATTGCATAAAAATGGTCTATATTTTACATAGAATTTATTGCATGTATATTTACCAAAGTAAAATTAAAATGACACTTTTATTTGTTCTGGTATGCAGAGCACTTCAATATGCAGAGCCTTTGTTTTGTAAGCCTTATCGCTATCGCCTTGCTCTGCTTGAAGACTTTATAGAGGAGAATTTCAATTTCTAATTTGTATAAGTAGGCAAGCTAGTCTATTTGTGTATGCTGATATTTCAAAACTGCTAAGCGGAAAAATAAATCCCTGCACACTTGGGGGAAAAAAGAGAGAAAGCATTGTTGGTGATACTTCCTTCATGTTTTTCAGTGTGGAGGTTGGGGCAAGATAGAACAAGGAGCTTGTTTATAGACCTGCCTAGGTTGGTGTATGGAGGAGACAATGGCACCCCACTCCAGTTCTCTTGTCTGGAAAATCCCATGGATGGAGGAGCCTGGTAGGCTGCAGTCCGTGGGGTCGCTAAGAGTCGGACACGGCTAAGTGACTTCACTTTCACTTTTCACTTTCATGCATTGGAGAAGGAAATGTCCACCCACTCCAGTGTTCTTTCCTGGAGAATTCCAGGGACGGCGGAGCCTGGTGGGCTGCCGACTATGGTGTCGCACAGATTTGGACACGACTGAAATAACTTAGTAGCAGCAACAGCAGCAGGTTCGCGTAATTTGTCATGACTCAGAGTCCAGTCTTCTGGTTCAAGCTGACACTAACACTGAAATTTCCAAGAAGTTAGTTCAGTTAGAAGTTAGTTCCTACTTTGTGCGGTTAATATGAGCTGTTATGATGGTCACTTTTTTGATCCTATCAATTTTGTAACATAAGCTTATAAGCAGGACATGACAGCCAAAAGGTAAAAAGAGATTCTATCAGTCTTCCCAAAAGATTGTCTTCAGTGTGATGGTAGAATTCTTTGCCCTTTGATCTTCCCTCCTGGCCAAATATCTTCCAACAACGTTCTTATAGCCTTGTATAAAAGGAAATAGTTCAAGAAAAGATAAATTCTGTTCTCTCCCAGTTCTAACATTCTGTTGGTAACTCTATTTCTACTACAGCTGCAATTGTTACAAGCATATTTTATCTTTTACCTCTTTAAAATACTTGACATTTAGAAGATACAATTCCAGGAATCTAAAGTAACAAGATATTGTCAATATTTTCTTAAACAGTGAGTTGATCGCAGTAGTGATATCCATGCAGTCTTTTTGACAGTGTTCTGGGAATTCTATATAGTGATACAGAACTTGTACATGGTCTTTGATATGGTCAACTTCCTTTAGAACAATTCTGGAATAAAATAGTACATGAGAACTTCCTTTTTCTTGAAACTGGATATGTCTTTTTCTTCAATCTTATCCCTAGGGAATGAATTACTGGCTCTGGGAGGATGTTACTAGTAATGGATATCAGAGGAGATGTTCTGGGCACTCCTGGGCAGCCTCAGCTCCATATTTTTCCTGAAGTGCAAGGGTACATTTAAAATGCACTACTGAGGAAGGAAGGCTGAGACCAGAGGCAAGTGTGTGCTTTCAGTATTCAAACATAAGGAATGGAAAAGGGCATTCTTGAGAACACAAATGGATTAAGGTTTTCCTGCCTTCAATTCAGTTCAGTCACTCAGTCGTGTCCAACTCTTTGCGACCCCATGGACTGCAGCATGCCAGGCTTCCCTGTCCATCACCAACTCCCGGAATTTGCTCAAACTCATGTCCATTGAGTCAGCGATGCCATCCAACCATCTTATCCTCTGTCATCCCCGTCTCCTTCTGCCTTCCATCTTTCCCAGCATCAGGGTCTTTTCCAATGAGTCAGTTCTTTGCATCAGGTGGCCAGAGTATTGGAGTTTCAGCTTCAGTATCAGTCCTTCCAATGAACATTCATTTCCTGCTTTATCATCATCTTACTTTGTGTATAGACCTGCAACATATTCATTTACTTATTTGGAAAAATGTGTTTAATCAGTTTCCCATCTATAAAAGTACATACAGTCCTTTTATGGGTGACTGTTTATTTCTATTCCAGAGCTCAAAACAGGACTGATCAGTTTGGAGGAATTGAACTGCTTTAACGAATGGTTTGGTTCAGCTTGTCTTGGTGATGAAGCTTTGTAATTTGGACCAAGAAAGATTACATTTACTCCTGTTTTGAAAAAGACTGGTGGCAGCTTTCATGATAGTCTCACATCCAGTTGACTTTATTCATCCTGAATAACCATTAAGTGGCTAAATACAACCATAAACATGTATAGACATCACTAGATAGATAGATGTGGTATTTAGCCACAAATCTGACTAAACTTTCCCTGAAGCAAGTAAAACAGTCCTTGTAAAAGTAACAAGTTCAGCAAAATTTCAATTGTTTGTGTTATATTCAGATAATGGATTTTTACTGAAACCTTAAATAAGTTTCTTCTTGTGGGTACCAAATGAGATGACTTTCAGGAAAATAATTGTATATGCAGTCTACTTAGAACTACTTTTATAAAGTAGAAAGCTTTACACAAATGCAAAATACCCACCTATTAATCTCTTGAAGAGCAGGGATTATCTTAATTATAATTCTGATGTGTCTAGTTTAATGCCACAGGATGCTCCAGTCTACTTCAGTCAATTAGAGACTTATAAACTAATTTCTTACAGTGTTTTACATATTCAGTAATCTACATTGTCATTATTTAAAGATGAAAAGAGGGAGTTGTTTCAAGATTAAATGTTAAAAGATGCAAACTAACATGCTCATTTAATTAAGGAAGCATGCAGATGAGTGTGTGGGAAGAATATCAACCTTACCATTGTGTTTTACGGATTGTATCCACCACGAGTTTTCATCATAGTCTCATTATCTGAAACTTCTCGTTTCTTTCTAATTGAAAGAACACCTGCTCTTCATTTCTATTGAGTTTGCTGTTTTCATTTGCTCTTAGGAACATCTCTAAAGACCAGTTGCCAAATTATATCCTTAAACTTGCTTCTTCAGCAGTTTGATGGGCAATTACCTTGGAAAGGAGACTTTAAGTCAAAGTGATCAAAATCTATGTCTGAGGTTTCTTATATATAACCTCTATAAAATCTATGCTTCTTTTTGGAAGATAAATTATAATACATGCTCCTCCACAATTCAGGAAACTGGCCTGAGATTACATAGGAAGGCATACACTTCTAGCATGGCAAAATTATCTGACAAGACCCAAGAAACAATTAGAAACTGTACTGAAGTTTTAGATTTCAAGTCTAATTTTGATTATCCAGTATACTGGATATTATATAAGTGATTATACTCACAGGCACATCAAAGTTGGACAAATCAAAATTACAACAATCAAATGAACTTCAATGAGTGTTAATTTTTAAAGCATTAAATAACAGAAGCAGTCTTGAGATTTTAGATTTTCCTACAAAGTAAGACAGATGCTTTAAATAGTAAATATCTTTGCTAAAATGTGTGCTTTTAGACTATTATTTTGTGTATTCCTTGATACAAACAAAAATATATAAAATTTTCTTTGATATATTTTTCTTTGATAATATTTTATAGTTCCAAAAAAGCAAATAATTTTACATTATGGATCATTCATGTTATAATGGCTGCTTTTCAGTGTCACTTTTGGTGTGCCTGACTTTTTTTTTTTTTTGGCCTAGCTTTTTTCATATATAAAAACAACCTTTATTTTAGATGGTTGTGTTGCAGGAAGGGGGACCCCTTACAGGGCCCGAAACTGGGCTCTTGTCTAACACTCAGAAATGAATTGTCTGAGGAGACACATGCTGACAAAGCAAGAGATTTTATTGGGAAAGGGCACCCGGGTGGAGAGCAGTAGGTAAGGGAACCCAGGAGAACTGCTCTGCGCGTGGCTCGCAGTCTTGGGTTTTATGGTGATGGGATTAGTTTCCGGGTGGTCTTTGGCCAATCATTCTAATTCAGAGTCTTTCCTGGTGGCGCACGCATCGCTCAGCCAAGATGGATGCTAGCAAGAGGGATTCTGGGAAGTGGACGGACAGGCAGTGTCTCCTCTCGACCTTTCCCGAACTCTTCCGGCTGGTGGTGGCTTATTAGTTCCGTATTCCTTATCAGGATCTCCTGCCATAAAACAGCTCATGCAAACGGTTACTATGGTGCCTGGCCAGGGTGGGCGGTTTCAATCAGTGTGCTTCCCCTAACAGTTGAACATCAGTTAACAATTTCTATATTAGAATAAAAATTATGGAAGGCTAAAGATTATAAAAAAACTTCTATTACTCAATTAAATTCAACAGGGGCACATTTTAAAACAAAATAGTAGTAACTTAAGCCAATTAAACCCTGTATTCTTAAAGGTTGCAGAGTATAGCTGAATAACAACAAAAATATATAATCTCATGATGTTAATAACCCTTCATAGCCACAGTGCTTAAAATCGCTCATTTTCTTTTTTCTTTTCCAGAGCAATTTTGTTGGGAAGGGCAGAAAACATTCTCCTTTTTTTTTTTTTTGAAGAATATTTGAGTAATCACAAATTTTGAATTAACTGCTTTTTCAAGACATAAAGCATCTTGTAGAGCAAGTCCATGGGTTTCATGTCAAGCATCATCTTGTTCTTTTGCTACAGGAATCCTCTGAAAATTATCTATCAAATGTACAGAGAGTTTTGTATATCAGTGAAATTTATGAATCTATATAGGCAAAGCACATTTAGGATTTGGAACTTGTTTCATGTATAGACTGATACTACTTAGTAAATGGAAAGATACTGGAGAGAATTTTAACTAATATTTTGCATGATTATTATTAATGCTAATAAGTCTGTGTTAGAACTTTTTTCATGAATATAATGCGTTTTTCTTTGGCTCTTCTAATGTAGTAACATTGACTTTTTTCTGCAGTAAATGTATGTATGTTTTTATGATTTCCCAAAAGAAAAAAAAATGTGTATTTTACTTAGTGTATATTTTACTTCTGTATGCTGTAACATTTAAAAAAAATAAACCCCCTAGAAGACATTTCAATGTATTTAGGGGTAGAGTCATTCTCCTTGTAATTATGTGGTTAAGATTTTATTTCCCTTAAACTAATTTCCTTTAAACTTTATTTGGGCTTATCTTCAATTAAAGGGAATTATTTTAAAATGCATTTAGTATAAATTATGCTTATTTGATTGAAAATATTTTCAAACTTCTTTCTTTATGTGACTCCTCAGTACTGGATAGAAAGACACTAAATTCTTTTGTGCATTTCAGTTGTTAATCTTACTAAATTCAGTTTACTAGAGTTCTTATTTTTATTATGTTGAGCACAAACATGTAGAAGCAAACTTCTAATCTAGGATTCTATGTTTTTTCACTTCAATACTCTGTGGTCAGCTATAATCTGTTGCTCCAAGGAGAGAAGCTATATTTTATATAATGGTGTTAAAGTTATTTTAGCAAATTATAGTATTTCCCCCATTCCAATCATAGCAAATCCTTAGTCCCTTGGGGAAATCTAAAGTCACTTTTAACATATTAGTAGATTTACCATCTGAGAATGGTAAATTTCTCTTTACCTCTAAGAAATTTATAACTGTATTGTCTAAGATAGACAGTTTTGTTCTCTTCTCTGTGGGTCCTTGGATTCTTAGGAAAATCTGTGTATTTAAATGCATTAAAAAATGATGTATTTTTTGAGCTTCAGTCAAGGCTCTCAATTAACCCACACGATGTAATGAAATGGTAAGAAGCTACCATTTAAGAAGAGACCATCAGTGAAATTTCTCCCTAAATTGAAAAAAAAAAACAACAAAGAAACTGAATGATGCTAAATTATTCTGTAAAGACTCTCTGAAAGAGATAGGATAAGAATTCTGAGCTTAATTACTAGAATTTTTTTTATACTGGCTTAATTACAAAATAATGATGATTAGATAGAGTTAATCCATTAAGATGTAGCTTCAAAAGAGTTTTCCTTAGGTATAGTTTTGTCTAACATACTTCTCTTTTTGAAATAAGCTAGCTACTGTTGATGTCAGGATAGAGAAGCTTAATCATTATAAGAACAACTCCAATTAAGAGCAGTGGATCTTAAGAGACTTAAGCAGCCCCTTGAGAACAGGAAACTTAGAACCAATCTTGAATATATTATTGTCTGTGTGTGTGCTATTGCATCCAGCTCTTTGCCACCCCATGGACTATAGCTCACCAGGCTCCTCTGTCTATGGAATTTTCCAGGCAAGAATACTGGAGTGGGTTGCCATTTCCTTCTCCATGGGATCTTTCCAACCCTGGGATCACACCCGTGTTTTCTGCATTGGCGGGAAGATTCTTTACCACTGAATCACCTGGGAAGCCCATATTATTATTTTGCTGCCTGTAAAGTCATTTTTTTTAATGACTTTATGACATCTTAATGACCCAGATAACCACCATGGGGTGATGACTCACCTACAGCCAGACATCCTGGTGTGCAAAATTAAGTGGGCCTTGGGAAGCATCACAACGAACAAAACTAGTGGAGGTGATGGAATTCCAGCTGAGCTATTTCAAATCCTAAAAGATGATGCTGTGAAAGTGCTGCACTCAGTATGCCAGCAAATCTCGAAAACTCAGCAGTGGCCACAGGACTGGAAAAGGTCAGTTTTCATTCTGATCCCAAAGAAAGTCAATGCCAAAGAATGTTCAAACTACCACATAATTGCACTCACATGCTACCAAAGTAAGGCTCAAAATTCTCCAAGCTAGGCTTCAACAGTACATGAACTGAGAATTTCCAGATGTTCAAGCTGGATTTAGAAAAGGCAGAGGAACCAGAGATCAAATTACTAACATCCATTGGATCATCAAAAAAGCAAGAGAGTTCCAGAAAAATGTCTACTTCTTTATTGACTACACCAAAGTCTTTGACTATGTGGATCACAACAAACTGGAACATTTTTCAAGAGATGGGAATACCAGACTACTGTACCTATCTCCTGAGAAATCTGTATGCAGGTCAAAAAGCAAGGGTTAGAACCAGAAATGGAACAACAGACTGGTTCCAAATTGGGAAAGAAGTAGATCAGGCTGTATATCGTCACCCTGCTTATATAACTTATACGCAGACTACATCATTCGAAATGCTGGGCTGGATTAAGCACATGCTGGAATCATTGCCAGGAGAAATATCAATAACCTCAGATATACAGATGACCCCACCCTTATGGCAGAAAGTGAAGAACTAAAGAGCCTCTTGATGAAAGTGAAAGAGGAGAGTGAAAAAGTGGACTTAAAACTCAACATTCCAAAAACTAAGATCATGGCATCTGGTCCCATCACTTCATGGCAAATAGATGAGGAGACAATGAAAACAGTGAGAAACTTTATTTTCTTGGGCTCCAAAATAACCGCAGATGGTGACTGCAGCCATGACATTAAAAGACACTAGTTCCTTGGAAGAAAAGTTATGACCAACCTAGACAGCATATCAAAAAGTGGAGACATTACTTTGCCGACAAAGGTCCATCTAGTCAAAGCTATGGTTTTCCAGTAGTCATGTATGTGAGATGAGTCATGGATGTGAGAGTTGGACCATAAAGAAAGCTGAGCACTGAAGAATTGATGCTTTTGAACTGTGGTGTTGGAGAAGACTCTTGAGAGTCCCTTGGACTGCAAGGAGATCCAACCAGTCAATTCTAAATGAAATCAGCCCTGAATATTCAATGGAAGGACTGATGATGAAGCTGAAGCTCCAATATTTTGGCCACCTGATGTGAAGAACTGACTCATTGGAAAAGACCCTGATGCTGAGAAAGATTGAAGACAGGAGGAAAAGGGGATGACAGAGTATGAGATGGTTGGATGGCATCACCTACTTGATGGACATGAGCTTGAGCAGACTCCAGGAATTGGTGACAGACAGGGAAGCCTGTTGTGCTGAAGTCCATGGGGTCGCAAAGAGGTGGAAATGACTGAATGAATGAACTGAAAATCATTTCTTAGGATGCAATAAAACCCTAAGAGAAAAATTTTAGACCTCTTTTGAATCTCTACTATGCATGGAAGTATGGCCATTTTGAGCAACCTGACCAATATGCACACTCAAAACCCTTTGATAACATTTCCATTTGGTTGTTTTCCTAATCACTCTGCCTCATTCCCAGGATTCAGGTTAAAGCTTGAATACTCACATCACTAGAAACCTGCTCCCTGAAGCAGAATCTAATCAAAGATAGTTCTATTAAAAGGCAACAGTACTAGTTATGTATAGAAATGTAATCTGATGCTTAAATATTCCATTATCCTAAATAATCATTCTGTTTATAATTGCTTGTTTTAGTGTTAGAGCAGTGGTAGCAGTTTAAAGACTAGATTGGGAGTTTGGAGTTAACATGTACACATTGCTATATTTAAAATAGATGACCAACAAGAACCAATTATAAATAAATAAAACTATGGAAGAAAACAAATTCAAAGTCCCCAGTGGCTGATGTGTCCCTAGCATGCTTTAATACATGTGTTTCAATTACTAAAAAAATTAGGTGGAATGTGTTATGATAGAGAAGAAATGCAAATATTTAGGTTTTCTAAGTTTTAAAATATAATCCATTAAATACTAACATTATTATTATTATTATTATGTTTCCAAGATAGCCAGTCTTGAGGAAATACCACTACCTAAGTAGGCTTATATACATGGTGAGTAGCTAGAGAGACACGTGAAATTGAGGGTTGGTTTATTTAGTTTGTGGGGGCTTCCCAGGTGGTGCTAGTGGTAAAGATCCTGCCTGCCAATGTAGGAGATGTAAGAGATGCAGGTTTGATCCCTGGGTCAGGAAGATCCCTTAGAGAAGGGCATGGCAACCCACCCCAGTATTCTTGCCTGGAAAATCACATGGACCAAGGAAGCTGTCAGGATACAGTCTATGGAGTCACAATGAGTCAGACAAGACTGGAGTGACTTAGCAGGCACACACATTAGTTTTTAAATAATACAAGCTTAATGGTTTAAATCACTGTAAATGTACTCTCTTACATTTCTGAAGCCAAAGGTCTTACAAGATTATGATGAAGTTGTCGCCTGGGCTGGATTCTTCCAGAGGCTGTAGGAGAAAGTCTATTTCCTTGCCTTTTCCAGTTTAGGGAAGCCACCTACGTTTTTTGGCTTGTGACTTTCTCCTCATAGCCAATCACATTTTCTCCCCCTGCTTCTGTTCTTACACTGCCTTCTTCCTCTTCTGCCATCAAATCTCTTTCCTCTTTTGATTAGGTTTAGGTCCATCCAGACAGCAGTTATTTCCCCACGTCAAGATTCTTTATAGTCATGTGTGCAAAATCCCTTTTGTCATATAAAGTAACATTCAGAGGGTCCATGGACTTAGCCCAGGTTAGCTTTGGAGGTCATTATTCAGTCTACCACAGATGGTTTCACTTTCTACCTTTTTGGAAGAGAGAATTTGAACATGTGTTTTGTGCTGATGAAAAGGAACCAGTAGAGGAACAAGGCTGAATATCTGAGAAAAATTAGGAAGTTGTCACTAGATCTGGTTGTCCCTTCAGTAGGCAGAAGAGGAGGAGACTGGGGGAACAAGTAGAGAGGGGCTAGGGCACTGTTTTCCAGGGAGGGAGAAAAGATAGGTAGATGTACAGGTCAATGTGTAATAGGTGTGGGTGATGGCAGGAAATAGAGGGAATTCCTACCTGAGAGCTGCTTTTTTTGCTGTTATATTGGTGGTGAAACTGTAACTCAGATTGGGACTTGAGCCCATAGTCTTTTACTGAGAGCACCCCTGGCTTTAGGGCTTAATGAAACTCAGGTTTTTAAATTTTTTTAAATATAATTTTATTTATTTATTTATGTCCGTGCTGGATCTTCGTCACTGCAGAGGCTTTTTCTGTAGTTATGGAGAGTGGAGGCTGTTCTCTAGTTGTGGTGCCTGGGCTTCTCCTTGCCATGGCTTCTCTTGTGGAGCATGGACTCTAGGCGCACAGGCTTCATTAGTTGTGGCTCCTGGGCTCTGGAGTTCAAGTGCAGACTGGACTTGAGTAGTTTCCCCAGGGCATGTGGGATCTTCCTGGACCAGGGGTCAAACCTGTGTCTGCTGCACTGGCAGGCAGATTCTTTACCACTGAGCCACTAGGTTCTTGATGTCTCTACACAGGGAGAATTCAGTGAGAGACAGAATGACAGATACAAAGTGGGTTTATTTACAGAGAAACACACTCCACAGATAGATCATGGGCCATCTCAGAAGGCAAGAACTGTCCCAGGGTACGGGGTTGTCAGTTTTTGTAGGGGTGGGTAATTTTGGATGAGAGGAGTATTCCAGCTTTTGGGGGGAAGAAGTGGGGATTTCCAGAAACTGGGCCACTTTCTACTGTTTGACCTTTAAGGTCAACGTTGGAAGTGTCATGGCCCCTGTCATGGCGTGTGTCATTTAGCTTGCTGGTGTATTAACAGGGAGCATATGCTCAGACTCAAGGTCTAGTGGAAGTCCACTCATCTGCCATCTTGGATCTATTTGATGCCAATTAGTTTATGTTGTGTCCGCAGGCTATGTCTTTATTTTAAAGGTTGTGCCTTTTCCCTTTTCCCCCTGTTTCACTGTTAGGTATTTTTCTGGAGATGGAGGGCTGGGTGTGAGATCAGGAGTTTGATGGAGGATACAGAGGATGAGAACTAACTGTAAGGATAATGGAAAAAAGAATAAACTTAGGAAACACAGAGGCATATTGTTTAGGAGAGAAGGACTGATTTCTACTGAAGATTGTGAATTATTGCTAAATTGCTTCAGTTGTGTCTAACTCTTTGCAACCCTATGGATCATGGCCCATCAGGCTCCTCTGTCCTTGAGATTCTCCAGGCAAAATACTGGAATGGGTTACCATGCCCTCCACCAGGGGATCTTCCCTACCCAGGGATCAAACCTGCGTTTCTTACATCTCCTGCATTGGCAGGCAGGTTCTTTGCCGCTTGTGCCACCTGGAAAGGCCATGGGTTCTGCAGTTTTTTATAAAAAGAGAAACTATGATATTGTAGAAGACTTGGACATTTAGATTGATCAGTTAGATGGACAGATTTCTAGGCAGAGACAGTGGAAGGGAGGGAATAAGGGAGTTGAGAGTTCCTTGGACTGCAAGGAGATCAAACCAGTCAGTACTAAAGGAAATCAATCCTGAATATTCATTGGGAGGATTGATGCTAAGCTAAAACTGCAATACTTTGGCCACCTGATGTGAAGAGCTGACTCATTGGAAAAACCCTGATGCTGGGAAAGATTGAAGGCAGGAGGAGAAGGGGACGACAGAGGATGAGATGGTTGGATGGCATCACAAATTTGATGGACATGAGTTGAGCAAGATTTGGGAGTTGGTGATGGACAGAGAAGCTTGGCATGCTGCAGTCCATGGGGTTGCAAAGAGTCCGATACAACTGAGCGACTGAACTGAACTGAAGGAAGTTGAAGCTTTTGAAATGATAGTAGATTCTATACTGGTTGGGGAAAAATTAAAGAAAAGGTTAGTGGGAGTAAATGGAGATAGAAGAATGGGAGATTGTTGGCAGAGAGTCGGAGGCTTAAGTTTAGATTCTAAGAGCTAGAGAAATTCCAGCTGAGTATGGGTATGGGAGTGCATGTCTAGAGGGCATTGGTGATAAATATTCTAGAAATGAGGGGTACAAGGAGAGGGAGAGTACTGGATTGTTCATTCTTTGCATAGGTATTTGCAACAGAGCACTTTTTAAAGCCAAAATTCTATGATTCTGTGATCAATTTGTGTTGCATTATTTTATATACTTAGCTGGATGAACAAGGAAAATTAAACCCTTGTCCTTGGGGTCACAAAGAGTCAGAGGCAACTGGGCGACTGAACAACAACAAAAGCCACTAAAGTTCTTTGACTTCCATACATAATGTAGTTAAATGAGAATTCTCTTCTAAGTGATTTCCGGGACAATTTGAAAGGAGTATAAAAAAATTAAGACCTCTGGAATTGGAGAGACCCGTATTCAAATCTTCACTTTTTATTTTCACAATCTTGTCTTTCATTTGATTTTATAGTGCAGATGCAGGGACAAAATAATTAAAAGTCAGCACAAAAGTTAAAGAAACTTGGTGATTTTAGCTTGTGTTAAAACCCCTATTTCAAGCATCAAAAATTAAAAAATAGAAAAGAGGAACAGCAGCTGGTTGATGCCCAGTACTTTTTGTTCTAGGGCTAGGCATATTGTCAGAGAAGGCAATGGCACCCCACTCCAGTGCTCTTGCCTGGAAAATCCCATGGACGGAGGAGCCTGGTAGTCTGCAGTCCATGGGGTCACAAAGACTCGGACACGACTGAGCAACTTCACTTTCACTTTTCACTTGCATGCATTGGAGAAGGAAATGGCAACCCACTCCAGTGTTCTTGCCTGGAGAATCCCAGGGACGGGGGAGCCTGGTGGGCTGCTGTCTATGGGGTCGCACAGAGTCGGACACGACTGAAGCGACTTAGCAGCAGCAGCAGGAGGCATGTTGTGTAACTTAAATCCTAGTTCTACAGGTGAGGAGACTTGAAATCTCTCAAGGCCACATGTGTGTGTGCATGCTAAGTCTCTTCTGTCATGTCTGACTCTTTGCGACCCCATGGACTGTAGCCTGCCAGGCTCCTTTGTGGATTTTCCAAACAAGAATACTGGAGTGGGTTTCCATTTCCTTCTCCAGGGGATCTTCCCAATCTAGGGATTGAACCCATGTCACCTGCATTGCAGGCAGACTCTTTACCACTGAGCCACCAAAGAAGCCTATACTACATATATGTATGTGTGTGGAAGTATTATATGTTATATAGATTTGCAATGAGTCAGTTGCAGCATTAGAGAGAAAGTAACTTGCTCAAGGCCTCCCATGATAGTTTATGTTGCTCTTTAATCCTTCAATTGACCCATTGCAAATGTAAGATATTAATAATTCCTACCTTACAGAATTCCTGAGAGCTTTCAGTGAGGTAACTGTCACTAACAATGCTTCTTCTTACTGATACACAATGGAATAAGTTAACTTTTCTAGGCAACTGTGTCCACAGAATCACTGTATTCTGTATTATATTTTGGGAAAAACAATCTATGAAAAATACAGTCTGAATTTCTGACAACTGATTTATAAACTCATTTCTGGAAAATGCTATCTATGAGATGGGAATTGTTAGTAATTAAATATAAAACAAACTTCAGAATAGATTACAAGCAAATTATTTGGATGGGTTAGTTAGAAATTGTGTCTTAAATTACACCTGTCACTGGTAATAATTGATTCTTTGCTATAATGTGCCATGCCTTATGCTGGAGATAATCAGTGGCATCACTGGCCTGGCTTTGGTGAGTCCCTCTCCATCTCTTTTCCTGCATGAGTATTACTTTCTTTGTCATTCTTACACATTCTTCCAGGGAAATCATTTTGGCCTTGAAAGGAATTATTTTTCATTATACCCCTCTTTCAATGTTGCTTTACTGTTTTATGACTTATCTTTAAATAACAGAGATAAACAATATCTTATAGACATAAGAACCTATTGAATAAAGATTAAGAAATTTAAAATTTCCTAAGAATTTGGAGAAATCTGAAAGCTCTTTGGGAAACCAAAAGAAGTGCAGGGCTTGCATCAAGCCTTATTTCTAAAAAGTGTAGAGTTTGGAGAAACTTACATTACAATTGTCAATACTAAATATAAGCTTTCTCTTAGAACAAGTGTGTTTCCTATGTCAAACTCCCTTTTAAATCTGTCCGTTTTTGTTTTTGTTTGTTTTAGGATCTCCTTCACCTTCTACCTTCCCTCTTTGTATAAAGATGCTGTGTGATTTCTATTTTATGCCTCTCCTATAAACCTTAGTGTTCTTTCCAGCTAACTTTTCTTCTTTTCACTTCCAGACTTTCTGGTCAGATGGAGAAAGCCCTTCTTTCTCAAACTCTTATGATTGCTACTGTCACCTGTTTTCTCAGGCTTCCTAACGTCCTGATGTTAAGTACAATGACTTTTTCTTGGCCTAAATCTCCTTGTCCTGTAGGTACTGCTGAGCTCTCTGCTCCCTGGACCCCTCTGCCCTCTTTCATCCCTGATTTCTACCATCAAGCTCTCCTCTTTTGCTGTCTCAGGTCATTCTGCTTCTTTCCTCTCCACGCTCATGTCTCTTAAACATGGGTACTTAGCTCAAAGTCTAACCTAATTTTTCTTGGTACACTCTTCTTAGCTTACTCACTTTGTTCTCAGGGCTTTATCCCAGAAAATGATTTCAACTAAAATGTCTAGTCTTCTCTCAAAGGTCCTCTTTTCCAATCGCTGGCCTAGCATTTCCGCTTGATTAGCCTGCCATCAGCTCAAACGCAGTGTGTCTGGAGTGAAACAGCTTTCCTCTTTATAAAACTCCTTAGCCTCTTGACTTCCCCTTATCTTTCAGTGACTCCAGAATCTCACTTTACAAAGGTTTGAAACCTAATAGCCTTCCTTTCACTCTCTCTGCCTTCTTAAGCTCTATATCCCTTCAGTCTTAGGGTTTCTGTAAATTATTTCTTGACTGTATCGCTTGTATTTAATCTGTCTTTTCACTGCAAACTTTTCTACTCTGAATCTTTATTGGGTAATATTTGTCTTAACTGCAGCAACCTCGCAGTTCATATCCTCCCATCTCATCTTTCACTCCAGTCCTTATCCTTTCTGCACTCTAACGGCAAATTTGTCTCTCTTTAATACCACTTTGATTATGCCATTTTAAACAAAATCTTACATGACTCCTCTATTGGAAGAAAAATCTCTTTAGTCACTCGTTAAAGACTCTTCCCAATGTAAAAGCAGTTTATCTTCCTGTTCTGATCTTTCTTCACAAAAGGACCCTTTGCTCGAGCTAATTGGATCAGTCACCACATTCACGAAATGCTGATGCTCTTAGTGGCGTGTTTCCCAGAAGGCCCTTTGTACGCTTACAACCTACTCGGCCTGTAATGTGGAGTTAGCACTCACCTTTCTGCAGAGCCTTCCTGGATCTCCCGACACAACGCCATGTTTATGCATCCATAAATTTTGGTTCAGTTCAATTCAGTTCAGTTGCTCAGCCATGTCCGACTCTTTGCGACCCCGTGAACTGCAGCACGCCAGGCCTCCCTGTCCATCACCGACTCCTGGAGTTCACCCAAACCCATGTCCATAGAATTGGTGATGCCATCCAACTATCTCATCCTCTGTCGTCCCCTTCTCCTCCTGCCCTCAATCTTTCCCAGCATCAGGGTCTTTTCTAATGAGTCAGCTCTTCACAGCAGGTGGCCAAAGTATTGGATTTTGGTAGCATGTGTTAAATAATCATTCATTTTACAGAGAGTTGTGTGCTGGCATGACAATCTATTCTACTGTTATCTTGAACTACTTTTAGAAATGTATTTTCAAGAGCTAAATCTATTTTAAATTTTACTGTAGATGTGTTTATTTCTCTTCGCTAAAATAGAATAGAATAAAAGAACAAAAGACCGTAATGACAAGGGCCATGTTCATTCATTTAGATTTTTCTATTTTCTGTGAAAGTTTTGAGTGATGTGGAGCTGAATCAAACATGATCCTGCCTGTGAACAGTGCCAGTTTGGGGGAACAGACTGGTAGATAAATGGGTAATTGCTGAAGGTTGTTTTAAATGTTATACTAGAAGTTATGTGTGGGATATAGTTTGGAGGAAAAGGAGAGATAACCATCATGTGGAGTGTTTAGAAAAGGTCACCCTAATAGAGGAGTCTGAAGACTTTCTTGAGGGTAGTCATCAAAATAGGTTCCCCTTTTATATCATGTTTTATTCTTATAAAGTGCTTTGAGCATCTCAAGAGAAAGGGAGACCTCAGTTGGGTGAGGAAATTTATCACAGGAAAGCTAACTCTTGAGATATAGATTTTCTAATAAAATAGAATATGTAAAAATTCAAGTCATTTTTAAGAATAAAGCAAGCTGTCCAGTTTGACTGAAGCATAGTGTTTTATTGGTGGTGATAAAAATTAAAATAAATAATATAATTATGTATCATATGGGTGTATTTTTTCCAGTTCCTATTAAAAGTGCCTTTTATTCATGCATTTCCTTCTATAAACAAGCGTTAAGATAAAATCCTTATGTATATTATTTGCATTTTATGTTGGAGAAACCATTATTTGACGTTAGCTTTCTAGAATTTATACATTGCAAACTCTACACCTGGTGGCTTCAACTTCATGTAATTTTTGTGAAACAATATCAAGGTGGCCATTTTTCTCTTTAGGTATAGAAAGGTATCTTTAGGTATAGAAAGTTTTCTTCAACAGTACTTGATATTTGAGAAACAGTAGAGATGTAGGAAAATATGAAGCAGTACTTTTTAAAGGTGGAATTAAATAGCTACTGTAATTGGTCATGGTTTGGAAAACTAATAATTCTGGCCACATAAATTTTTATTTTCTCATATGTGATAAATGTAAATATAAAGCAACAAGAAAATGAGAAGTATTTTTTATTGTGAGTAACCTAAATATAGTCCAAAGAGAATTTTATTAAATAAGAAAAACTAGTTTTGTAGCAAAAACTGTATGACCCACAATTAGGGCAAGTGAATCGATTTGAATTCTGTTTGTATAGTATGTAAATGAGATACAAAATTAGCTATTCTACTTCTTTTAAAATTATTGTCTTTTTTTTTTAATAAGAAACAAAAAGGAAATTATTAGTCCTTAGATGGAAAAGGAAATGATCGATACTGAAGCACTGGCTTTATTATATCTGATATTTTAGATAAACCACATGTATGCTTGTTTTAATCAAAGCATAGTTGAGACACAACATTATATTAGTTTCAGGTTTATAGCAAAAATTTTGGCTATATGCCCCATGCTGTACATTATATCCTTGTATCTTCTTTATTTTATACCTAATAGTTTGTACCTCTTGATTTTCTTCCCGTATCTTATTTACACCTCTCTGTCTCTCTCACTACTAGTAACCACTAGTTCTCTGTATCTGTGAGTCTTTTTTTGTTTTGTTAAATTTATTGATTAATTTTTTAGATTTCACATACAAGTGAAACACACACAGGATTTGTCTTTCTCTGTCTGACTTAACTTACCAAGCATAATACCCTCCAGGTCCATTCATGGTGTTGCAAATGGAAAACTTTAATTTTATTTTATGGCTGAGTTCTTGCCTGGAGAATCCCAGGGACAGAGGAGCCTGGTGGGCTGCTGTCTATGGGGTCGCACAGAGTCAGACACTACTGAAGTGACTTAGCAGCAGCAGCAGTATTCCATTATATATATATATACCACATCTTTCTTTTCTTTTTTTTCTTTTCTATTTATCTGCTGATGGACTTTTAGGTTGCTTCTATAATTTGGTTATTATAAACAATGCTGCTATGATTGCTTGCGTGTGTTTATCTTTTTCAAATTAGTGTTTTAATTTTCTTTGAACATGTACCTAGGAGTGAAATTCCTGGATCATATGGTAGTTCTATTTTTTATTTTTTGAGGAATCTCTGTACTGTTTTCTGTAGTAGTTGTACCTGTTTACATTCCCACCAATGTGTTATGTTTTAAATTAATATCCTGATCATAGGCCTTACAAGGTCTTAGCAATTTATTTATTATCCATTTTATTTGCATTTTTTAAATCACTGGCTCACATATCATATATAACTATATGATACATATGACTTTCATATTTCTCTATTTTAAAAAAGTAAAAATCAAAATAAATTCAGGTTTTAAGTAGCCTGTGGTATTTGCATGAAGAATCAATATGCTTCTTGCTGTGTAGCTAAATCCACAAAATGAAGATCATGTTTTACATAAAGTCTGTGTATTCCATTTGAGCTGAATCTGATAAAAATGCACATAAGAAACTGCAGTTCTGTCATGGGATTTAAACACTCAAGCTTGACATTGGTCTAATTGAGAAGCCAAATACCAGTTCCATCCCCATAGATTTTTTTTATCCCTAGTGTCAGTAGAGATAAAAGATAAGTTTAGGAACCTTCAGAATATGCATTTATATTCAAAGTTGATTTAAATATTTATAATAAGCAAACTTCTCCCCTGCTCCCCAAGAGTGGAATGGAAGGGGCATCTAGGGGGAGTGTCACAGAAGCAGTGGGCCTTTGGGGTCAAACCAGATAAGTTTGTGCCTAAGTCTAGCTTTTTACTAGCTCTCTGGCCCTGCCCATACTGCTTGCAATTTTTCTCACTTCTAAGTGATGTTGGAACTTCCCTTGTGGACCAGTGGTTGAGACTTCACCTTCCAATGCAGGGAGTGAAGGTTCGATCCCTGGTTGAGGCGCCAAGATCTCATGTGCTTTGTGGCCAAAAGACCAAAGCAAAAAACAGAAGCAATGTTGTAACAAATTTAATAAACACTTTAAAAACGGTCCACGTTAAAAAAAAAACAATCTTAAAAAATTGATGTTGATTGTTTCTACAATTTAGGAATAGACACAAAATATCTGTCTATAGAAAATAAAAAATATTCCTGTCAGAGATGCTATTACTTAGGCAAATATTACCAGTGGCAACATATTACCATTGGAACCCTCTTTTGCTTTGAGATTTTGATCCAGGATCTTGGGCTGTGAAATTGTTATCCAGTTATAAGACATTCTAACATGAGAATGTTGTTTTTCTGACCCTTAAATGGATCCATTAGCAATGATTGGTTTTGCCTGTGGAACAAGAGGCCGTGTCTCTAATTATTTTAATCATACATAAAGAATGAAAACAAAAGTGCATTAGTGGGTGAGCTCTTTAGAAGGACAAGTGAATATGGTGAGTGTATTTACTTTTTGGGTAAATAGAGGAATGGTTCTGGTGTGAAAAACCTGTCTGTATTCCAATTTTTCAAAAATGTCACCAAAAAGGGAAGAATCCCAAATTTTGTAGATTGCTTTGTATATTTCTTTTCAGTTGTGTAATCCCAGAGGTTGTGCATAATTTTGGCTCTGAACTGAGGGCAGCAGAAGTTTCACAAACCCTTGGACAGTCCCCATCAGAAGGCCTAGATACAGACCATTAACTCAGGAGCATCGTGTAGTTCCAACGATGACAAGCGTTCAGGCTTGGCCTTGAACTAACATTCATGAATCGTGTGTCCTTTGGCAAGTTACACTTCTCCAAGATCGTCTCCAATTGTGGTCGTAAAGAAGACTCTTGAGAGTCCTGTGACTGCAGCAAGATTATTAAACCTGTTATTCTTAAAGGAATCAGCCCTGAATAGTCATTGGAGGGACTGATGCTAAAGCTGAAGCTCCAATACTTTGGCCACCTGATGCAGAGAGCTGACTCACTGGAAAAGACCCTGATGCTGGGAAAGATTGAAGGCAGGAGGAGAAGGGAGTGACAAAGGATAGGATGGTTCAATAGCATCACCAACTCAATGGACAGAAATTTGAGCAAACTCCAGGAGATAGTGGAGGACAGAGGAGCCTGGCAAAGTGGGGTTGCAAATATTTGGATATGAGTTAGCAACTGAATAAAAACAACAACAAAGGTCATCTCTTCACCTGTGAAGTGAAGGGATGATAACATCTTCTCTCCCTTGCTGGATTGTTGTGATTAAACATGACTAGATAATTAAATACAGAGGATACTCAAGAGTCATTGGTAAGTGTCTGGTTCTCTTCTTTTCTGGCCTTTTTATACAGATCTGATTTTGGGGGTGGGAGTGGGCAAATTGATGGGGAAACAATGGAAACAGTGAGAGACTTTATTTTCTTGGGCTCCAAAATCACTGCAGATGGTGATTGCAGCCATGAGTTAAAATATGCTGGCTCCTTGGAAGAAAAGCTATGACCGACCTAGACAGCATATTAAAAAGCATAGACATTACTTTGCCAGCAAAGGGCTATTTAGTCAAAGCTATGGTTTTTCCAGTAGTCATGTATGGATGTGAGAGTTGGACTATAAAGAAAGCTGAGCACTGAAGAATTGATGCTTTTGAACTGTAGTGTTGGAGAAGACTCTTGAGAGTTCTTTGTACCGCAAGGAGATCCAACCAGTCAATCCTAAAGGAACTCAGTCCTGAATGTTCATTGGAAGGACTGATGCTGAAGCTGAAGCTCCAATACTTTGGCCACCTTCTATGAAGAACTGACTCATTTGAAAAAACCCTGATGCTGGGAAAGATGAAGGCAGGAGGAGAAGGGGATGACAGGGGATGAGAAGGTTGGATGACGGGTCACTGACTCGATGGACATGAGTTTGAGTAAGCTCCAGGAGTTGGTGATGGACAGGGAAGCCAGGCATGCTGCAGTCCATGGGGTCTCAAAGAGTCAGACACGACTGAGCAACCAAACTGAACTGTGGGCAGAGAGTTTGCTACCCCTAGTGACAGTGGAGACAGAAGAGGAAAAAAATATTTAGGAACTTTGCAGATGTTCATTTACATTTGAACTTTGATTACAACTTTTATAACAAGCAAATATCATTTCTGAGGATTAAGTGGAGTATGTCATTCGAGAAGGGGGGCTGAGGTGGAGTGTGACAGAGACAGAAGGGCCTTTGGGATCAGACAGACGTGCGTTTGTGTCTCAGCCTAGCTTTTTCCTATTTCCATGACATTGCCTGCATTTTTTTAATTTCTCTCATCTCTTATGACCTTGATAGTTCCTGTAACTCGAGAATATTGTTGAGCGAACTTCCATTTGTGAGTTTCTCCGTTTTATTCTCTAACCACCTTGCCTTATTCCTGCCCGCGTGACAGCAAGGACCCAAGGTGATGTGAGGACATCCAACAGTAATGAGTGAACAGACAATCATGGAAGCCAAGAGTTGCATTGATTGTTACTGCTCACACGTCACACCGTGGGGCCACCCCGGTGCTCCGACCCGTCTCCAGGTAGTGCTGGATCCTGCTTGTAGAATCCGTGGGACTCAGCTTGTGTCTGTCTCATCGTATTCCCAGCAGAGCAGCCAGATAATGTTCTGATACCTTGTAGGCGGTACAGCGATTGCCCGGAGCAATGAGGGAAACCCGGGGGCTCTAGTCCTGGTGGAATACTGGTGAGGCTCTTACTGAATTTTTCACATTTTTAGATCCGGTAGCAAGAGATAATTTATTTAAATTGTAGGGACTTAAACCGATCTGAAGCCACAGCTATAAAAGAGCACACATATGCCTTCAGAACTTACTTTAAGTTGGAAGATTGGGTGCAGGCGTTTGTGAAGACCCACCAAGCCACACCCAGAAAGCTCATCCTGGATAAAAAACAACTGTTTCTTTTGGTTACAAAGTTTTCACAACTGAAAATTGGAAACTTGACTTAGGTCATTTAAAATCAAGAAAAATGAATGTATGGACCACAGCAAATACGCCACATCATCTGAAGGCTTTGCTCCTCTTCTTTACAAATCCTCCTATTTATTTTTGTAATTGGTACTTAGAGTTGTATCATGTTGTCACTGGTTGGGGAGAGAAAAAGAAAGTAATGCACTGAAAAATTCTTGCCCTATTCCACCTGACTAAAAATAGGAAAAATATTTCATCTCCTCTTACAGGAGTGATTCTTTAAATATTTCTTAAGTATCATTTGTTTCTTAATTGAGGGTTATTTTTTTCTGAAGTTAGTAAAGTGTATCCTTTGATTTCCTAGGAGATAGATTAAATGGTAATTTTTAATACTGATTTCTGCTTTAATATTATTGGCAGGTATTAGCAAACTGTGGATTTATATCTTCCTGCCTGTAGAGGAGTGTCAACTGCTTTATCTCTCATTTATAAAGATGATCTATTGATTTACTTCTAATCCTGAAAGGAAGCCACAATCTCCTTCATACTTTCCCTACTGGATGAAAAATCATAATTACTTCTGACTCTAGAGTTCTATGGGATGACGGTGATTTTGAGGACACATGGATCTTTCTAATCTCATAAATAATGATGCTGCTCACGTTTATTACACAAATTTAAAAGATTAAAAATTAAACATTAGAAAGAAAGAAATTCTGTGTTTAATGGGGATTAAATTGCTGCAGTGGTTGAGAGAATTGCATCCCTGATCTACAATGAAAGTTAGCTTCAGATTTTTGCAGTTTCTGCTATCACTGTCATAACACACATTATTTATTTATTTATTTAAAATTTTTATTGGAGTATAGTTGATTTACAATGTTGTGTTAGTGTCAAGCATACTTCAAGCTGAGTAAGCTATGTATAATGAACATTTTTAAAAAAGGACTAACATTGTGATTATACTTGGCAATCATTCAGGAAGCATTTGTCAAAGAAAGAAATGAGTGAATGAATGAATGAATAAATGAATTGGAAATGCCATCCCAAATTCTGTGAAAAATCCAAAATCCTGGATATCACTGCTGTCCAAAAATGAATGTTTCTAAAATTTACCAAGCGTTGGTAGCTAGTGTAGGCTGAAGAAGGTCAGGAAGATCTTTTAAACAAATGGTTGCCTTATGAGAGAAGATTTAAGTTACTTTGTATGCTAAAAATTATATTAAATGTGAATTGCACATCATGTAGATGTTCCATTAGCCTGCTAACCTGTGCTTTTCCCTGATACTCAAATCCAACTCTAGATTGATTTCCAAGACAAAAAAAACACAGTGGAGGGTGAAGAACATAAGCCACAGGGTCACACTGAGTCTGAGACAGCAATCACACTGCACAACATTCAGCTGGAAGCTTCTCTCATGCTCCATGCTGTGTGTTAGGTTGTGCCTACTTGGCAAGGAGATGGAGAGGTACGTTTGGTGGCCTCACAGTTAACAGCAGCCTCGTTATGGTGATTGTTGGTTTTTGTTTCTATTATACTAAGGGGTGCATGTATGTGAACTAGGTCGCTTCAGTAGTGTCTGACTCTTTGCAGCCCTATAAACTGTAACTCACCAGGCTTCTTTGTCCATGAGATTCTCCAGGCAAGAATACTGGAGGGAGTTACCTTGCCCTCCTGCAGGGGATCTTCCCGACCCAGGGATCAAACCTACATCTCTTTTGTCTTCTGCGTTGGCCGGCAGGTTCTTTGTGCTGTGGTCAGCAGCTCAGTCATGTCCGACTCTTTTTTTTTTTTTTAATTTATTTACATGTCCGACTCTTTGCAACCCCACGGACTGTAGCCTTCCGGGCTCCTCTGTCAAAGGGATTCTCTAGGCAAGATTACTGGAGTGAGTTGCCATTCCCTCTTCCAAGGGATCTTCCTGACCCAGGGATCGAACCCCAGGTTTCCCTCATTACAGGTGGATTCTTTATCTGCGCCACCAGGGACCACTAGCATATTATAATAATTCCTTTTGGAGCATACCGTTAACAGCATCTAAGGAGAGGCTGTGGCCATATGCTATTGTTACCATTAATTTGAATTCTTTTTACTCCAAAGTATAATTATTCTTTTCATAAAAATTTTACATGTATGAACTACCCTAGATTAATGTCATACTTTTAAAGGCTTTCATTTTCTTTTCTTTTTTTTTTTTTAATTAGTTGGAAGCTAATTACTTCAGGCTTTCATTTTCTAACTTAAATTTTTAATACTTTCTCATCAGGGTGAGTAGAATATGATGACTAGAGTAAGAATACCTGGAGGGGCCTGCCAGGTTTAATATGTGTATTTATTATATAGAAGAATTATGAAAAACTCTGAATTTGAAGTTTTTCTTTTTTTTGTTGAGATATGAAATGTGAGTTCAATGAAAAATGCATAACCACTTCCAGCATTGTTATGGACTGAATGTGTGTCCCTTCCCCAAATTCATCTGTTGAAACCCTAACCTCTAAAGTGATGGTATTTGGAGGTGGGGCCTCTGAGGTAACTAGATTGAAATGAGGTCATGAGGGTGGAGCCCCCAGGGCACAATTATTGAACTTATAAGAAATATAATATTAGTTCTGAAATAATAGGGTTAGCACTTCACAGTGTATATGTAAACTAAACCACATTGTATATTTTAAGTATCACATTGCACTATATATATAATAATATATATACAATAATAATATATAATACACACAATTTTTATTTGTCAATATTACCTCAAAAAAGCTGGAAAAGATATAAAAGAACACAATCAATAAATTTCTTCCAATTATTGCTCATTAGCAAGATAATAACATCTCATGTAATCTAGACTATATACATGTGCGTGTGTGAATGCTCAATCATGTCTGACTCTTTGTGACTCCATGGAGTATAGCCAGCCAGGCTCCTCTGCCCATGGGATTTTCCAGGCAAGAACACTGGAGTGGGTTTTCATATCCTCCTCCAGGGAATCTTCCTAACCCAGGGATCTAACTTGAGTCTCCTGCATTACAGGTGGATTCTTTACCACTGTGCCACCTGGGAAGCTTTATACTGTGATTCCTAAACTTACTGAATTTGGATTCCTGTACATTTTCACAGCGCTATTTTAATACATGTCTGTTGTCATTACACACTCTCTCTTAACAGTAGTATATGATATACATTTGTATCCTAAACATTTAGAATGATTAGTATTAAATAATAGTATTAAATAGTATTAAATTAGTATTAAATAATACCTTAATGTTTAAAATAATTTATAATTATTTTTCTTTAAAACTTTGTGAATGCTACTTGACCTAATGGAATTTATGAGATATTTTTGAGCCCAGTTTAGACACTAAACAAATTTGGCATTAAGAAAATAACTTGACTATACTTTTGAACAAATATACATAAATAAATATGACAGTTGGGAAAGAATCCCTTAAAAAAGAAAACTAAGTTTAAGACAATTTAAATGCATAAGACCCATTGTTAAGAATAGCTGTTAGTTTGTGTTGTCTTATTTACTATAAAAATACAGTTTAAATTATTTTTTATACATTCACACTGAAAAGTGGGGGTAAAATTTTTGAGTTGAAAAACGGTTTGCAGCCATAGGGTTACACTGTTGTCCTTTGGCATGCCAAGCAGTGATATTTGAGGGGTGATTTTGCAGTGAGATATTTAGTTGCCTTACAGCAGTATTTCACTGGGTTGGTTCATGAGTGGAATTTGATCACCAATCAGACGTGGACTCATATCACCAAAGGGATAAAAATATAACCTTTCTTATCATTTTAGCATTGCCAGACACAAGGCTGATGACAGCAAGAAACTGAGATGCAAGTGACCAAGAGATGCTCAGGTTAGAGAGAACCAAGGGCTGGGCATGAGACACGCGTGCCCAGGGCTGAGATCATAAACAAAACTCAGCCTTGTGATAACATACGGAGCCAGCAGCAGGCAACTTGGGCTGAGAAGGTGAGCCTTCAGAGAAATCAAGTGTCAGGCATTTTAAATAAGTGAGCACGTACTGTGTGCATAATCTTCAAAGGTTATTAAGGGCTCTGGCAAGAGGACGCAGCACTCCTAGCACCGGATCCCCTGGGCAAGAAAACTTTCAGTTCAGTTCAGTCACCCAGTCGTGTCCGACTCTTTGCGACCCCATGGACTGCAGCATGCCAGGCTTCCCTGTCCATCAACAACTCCCGGAGTTTACTCAAACTCATGTCTATTGAGTTGGTGATGCCATCCAACCATCTCATCCTCTGTTGTCCCCTTCTCCTCCTGCCCTCAATCTTTCTCAGCATCAGGGTCTTTTCAAATGAGTCAGTTCTTCACATCAGGTGGCCAAAGTATTGCAGTTTCAGCTTCAGCATCAGTCCTTCTAATGAATATTCAGAACTGATTTCCTTTAGGATGGACTGGTTGGATCTCCTTGCAGTCGGAGAAAACTTTAGGGTCTAGAAAATGATTAGTAGGACAACAGGAGAAGAATCCTGATCTGACTTTATAGACTGTATCATATTTTTCTTTTTTTTTTAATATTTGGTATTTTTTATTTATTTTTAAATTTTATTTATTTATTTTTTTTGTTATTAGTTGGAGGCTAATTACTTCACAACATTTCAGTGGGTTTTGTCATACATTGACATGAATCAGCCATAGATTTACACGTATTCCCCATCCCGATCCCCCCTCCCACCTCCCTCTCCACCCGATTCCTCTGGGTCTTCCCAGTGCACCATACCCGAGCACTTGTCTCATGCATCCCACCTGGGCTGGTGATCTGTTTCACCATAGATAGTATACATGCTGTTCTTTTGAAACATCCCACCCTCACCTTCTCCCACAGAGTTCAAAAGTCTGTTCTGTATTTCTGTGTCTCTTTTTCTGTTTTGCATATAGGGTTATCATTACCATCTTTCTAAATTCCATATATATGTGTCAGTATGCTGTAATGTTCTTTATCTTTCTGGTTTACTTCACTCTGTATAAGGGGCTCCAGTTTCATCCATCTCATTAGGACTGATTCAAATGAATTCTTTTTAACGGCTAAGTAATATTCCATGGTGTATATGTACCACAGCTTCCTTATCCATTCATCTGCTGATGGGCATCTAGGTTGCTTCCATGTCCTGGCTATTATAAACAGTGCTGCGATGAACATTGGGGTGCACGTGTCTCTTTCAGATCTGGTTTCCTCAGTGTGTATGCCCAGAAGTGGGATTGCTGGGTCATATGGCAGTTCTATTTCCAGTTTTTTAAGAAATCTCCACACTGTTTTCCATAGCGGCTGTACTAGTTTGCATTCCCACCAACAGTGTAAGAGGGTTCCCTTTTCTCCACACCCTCTCCAGCATTTATAGCTTGTCGACTTTTGGATAGCAGCCATCCTGACTGGTGTGTAATGGTACCTCATTGTGGTTTTGATTTGCATTTCTCTAACAATGAGTGATGTTGAGCATCTTTTCATGTGTTTGTTAGCCATCTGTATGTCTTCTTTGGAGAAATGTCTGTTTAGTTCTTTGGCCCATTTTTTGATTGGGTCATTTATTTTTCTGGAATTGAGCTGCAGGAGTTGCTTGTATATTTTTGGGATTAATCCTTTGTCTGTTTCTTCATTTGCTATTATTTTCTCCCAGTCTGAGGGCTGTCTTTTCACCTTACTTATAGTTTCCTTTGTAGTGCAAAAGCTTTTAAGTTTCATTAGGTCCCATTTGTTTAGTTTTGCTTTTATTTCCAATATTCTGGGAGGTGGGTCATAGAGGATCTTGCTGTGATTTATGTCGGAGATTTTTCATAGTGTAGCATTCTTATTAGTTCCTTCATCAGGGAAAGCTGAATGTTGATCTGTGGACCTCATTAAATTTGGACAGAGAAGCCTGGCAGGCTATAGTCCATGGGGTTGCAGAGTCTGACCCAACTGGGCAGTGACTAACACTTACTGGATAGTATTTACAGTTAATTGGGTGGATACAGATGCTTAAGATAAAAAGATGAGAATTTTATTTTATTAGAAACAGACTTTTCATAATGCCTTTTGCATTATTTTAAATACCTCATTAAAGGTTATAGATACATTCCAAGAGTATTAGTTTCTTACTGACACTGTAACAAATTATCACATATTTACTGCTTAAAATAACTCAAATTTATTTTCTCAAAGTCTGGGAGGTCAGAAGTCCAAAATGGGTTTCACTTGGCTAAAATCAAGTTGTCAGTAGGACTTTATGTCAGTGAGGCTCTAGAGAAGAATCTATCTTCTTGCCTTTTCCAGCTTCTAAAATCTACCTGTGTTCCTTGGCCAACAACCCCTTCTATCTCGAAAGTCAGAAACGTAGCATTTTTAATCCTACCCCCTCCTTTTTCCATCCTTACATCTTCTCCTCCTGATTCTGACCTTCCTGTATCCTTCTTACAAGGATGCTTATGATTATATTATACTCTGATATCTAGGATAATCTCCCCATTCTAATATTATTAACTTAATGACATCTGCAAACTCCCTTCTGCCAAGTAAACTGACATCTTTACAGGTTCATGAGACTAGGATGTGGACATCTTTTGGGGTGAATTATTGTGTCTACCACACTAAGTTGCATACTGATATCTGTTTGAAGGCAGACCCTCTCTGGCCTTACGATTGGGCTCTGATGCCCATGATGAATGAACTTAGAGGCACCCCATCTTAGAGGATCCTTATTGATGAGACTGACTTCATTTTGGGTGAGTTATACCCAAAGGAGGGCAGTGTGTGTGTGTGTTTCAGGGTGGAGCATATAGAATAACTCCAGTCAAAACCTTGTTGAATAAAAAGTACTGAAACTACACAGAAACTCTATTTAAGCAAAGAAAAAAAATAAAATTTTGACCTAAAAGTCAATTAGAAAACAGTAAATGTTAACAGGCTTGATTTTATTTTAAGCAAAGTGAAATTCATCAAGTCTATAAGTAGGAGAATATATATTCTAACAAATTATATTCCTTAATTTGAGGGAGGAAGAGAGAGAGAGAAGAGAGAATTTTGGTTCACTTTTTTTAGCTACTAGAATAGTGTTGAGCATGTTTGAGAAGTAGCACTTAAAAGGTAACTGCTTATATTTTATCTTAAAATGAGATCCATGGTTTTCCACAGAAAAGCGAACTCAGTTTTCTTTTTTCTTCTCTGCTTTAAATTGTTCATTATATGTGGCCATGTGGTGCCACCATCAGAAAATTATATTTTGTATAGATATTGTATTCTACTATAGATTTGCCACAATACTTACCAGCTACAAATATTTCAGCCAGAAATTGGATAATGGAGAATGCTATAAAATAGCAGTTATAAAAAAATAATGCTTGAGAATAAGGGCACCATAATGTAGAAGACGTGAGTTCAAATTCTTCATTGTCTCTTGGTTATGGGTGTTTGGCAAGTTATTGACTATTCTGTGCATCAGTTTTTATTTTTTCAAAGTACACTTTGATAGCACCTACTATATAGAATTGTTACAAGGACTAAATGAGTTAATACATGGAAAGTGCTTAAAGCAACGCTTAATACATAGAAAATACTCAATAAATATTAATAAAAGTAGTTTGTGTTTGTGTTAGTTGCTCAGTTCTGTCCGAATCTTTATGACACCATGGACTGTAGCCTACCAGGCTCCTCTGTTCATGGAATTCTCCAGGCAAAGGCTGGTTGGAGTGGGTTGCCACTTCCTTCTCCACAGGATCTTCCCAACCCAGGGATCGAACCTGGGTCTCCTGCATTGCAGGCAGATTCTTTACTATCTGAGCCACCAAGGAGGCCCAATATAAATAGTAAGTCAGTCCAAATTTGTCAAAAATCCCATGTGTGGCAGTTATAAAGGTATCATCACAAGGGTTTTGGACCTAAATGCTTCTGCATGCTTGGCTAAGTATAAAATTATATTCAACAATATATTCAAATAATCTCCCGTATTTTGAGACTTACCCTTTTACTGAATGTCTTCCCTAATGCTATTATGATTTCTATTCTTAGTCATACTGGAAGCTTGAGAGAAAAAAATACATATAGGACTTGGGAGACTAACCTGAAGGATGTTAGCCTTTTCAGTTAGATGCATCTACTGTTTACCGGTATGCATTAGGTTCTAGATAGCCATATCCCCATTTCTACCTCCTCTCCCAGTATTTACCACTTTAAGTGGCAAGGCTTTCTTGACAGGCATGGAATAATTTCCACTAAATGAGCAAAGTGTGCCAGTTGTATTGCCTCTTTAAAACATTTTTTTTTTTTTTTTGGCTATGAATCTATTTCTTCATCTGGGAATTCTTATTTCAATACATTTTTTTAAAAGTTATCTTTCCTCTATAGATACAGCTTAAAATAAACCAGTTCAGGCTGTTTTTGCTTTTTTTGGAATGAGAAGCTACAAGGACACAGAAGCCAGAAGGATTTCCTAAAGCAGCTCGAAATTCTCTCTGAAGTTAACTGTGAGGGAACAGAAGACTTGAATGAAAATGATAATTTTAGGAGCTGTGAACTCCAGAGTAAGAAAACATCATCAAACTTCATGGTTGTGACATTGGTCTGTTTTCCTCACAGTGTGTGAGACCTCTTGATGTGTTTGCCATTGGTGGTAGTCAACCATTAAGTATCAATCCTGAGATTTTGGATTAGACATTAGCAGCTGTCTCTCCCCAAAATGAAGATTTGGAAATACAAATTTCCGAGTTGTAAAAGAGATAAAGAAGGAATGTTTTCAATTGTTGCTTAGTCACAACTAGAAGATGTTTAAGTGGAGTGATATGATTTTCTAGCATCCTTGATTTATTATAAATTAAACTGTTAGGTTTTAGCCTTTTTCAGGAAGATCTTCAAATTCACATGTACTTTAAGAGATAATAGTATTCATTCTTCCATTTTTTTCTCATATATTACTCATTAAACAATGTTATGAAGAAGTTAAAGCTATGTTAACATGATCTCCAGGGATTTTGGCCATTGGAAAGAATAAAGGGATGCCACCAGGGCAATTATCTATTCAGGCAAGAGGATTTAGGAAATCCTAAAAATTCTACGCTGATGAAGAAATAGTACAAAAACGAATACCATTTTAGAGTAGGAACATTGCTCTTATTGGGAGAAGGGGTTATCATGGCAGAATTATAAGCCCTGGACTATAATAAAAACTCTGATTATGGAACTTCTATAATGTATAAAGTTCCAAGTAATTTATACATATTAACTTATTCTTCATAATCCTTTGATACAGGCTTTGATACATTGCTTTTATGCCATTTTTCAGATAAGAAAACAGAGAAACCATTTTTGCTCAGAGTTGTTTAACTAGAGTTGAATTTCAAAGCTAACAATCTGGTCCCTTCAAGATCAATGTGTATTTTAAGAGACAGTAGATTCAAGATCCTACCATTAAAAAAAGAAAACAAAAGACCCTACCATAAAGTGTGTGGAGATGGAAGTGTGATATATTTCTCCCTGGTTATTTTACCTTTAATATTTTAGAATAATTTTGTATAAGTAGTACTGCTGAAAACTTTAAACAGAGACTTTACTCCTCTCCTGAAATATAATGTTTTTGAACTGTTTAAAGTTTTCTATTATTTGTAATATGCCTTATTACTACAGTTGAAGTTCATGTGAGGCATATACTAAATATCCATTATGTGTATATCCTTGCTGCTTTTCCTAAATCGAACATTTCCTACCTTCATTTATAGTAAGAATTCAGTAAATATCTTTGGAAGCAATTTGAATAAATAGAGACATGTTGTCTAGGAGAACTTTAGGTCTTATCTAGTTTAAAATCTATCTAGTTTAAAAATACTAAGGAATTAAAAAAACAAAAAACAAACTTAAACCCTTACCTCAAGTTGTTCTCAAGGTTAAATGTGATTCCTATTCTCAAATTTATAGTTTAGTTTAAATCCCTTAAGCAGTGACATTCAACTTGGTCAGACATTTTCCACATCATTTGTTATGATAAGTTTACCTGCCTGGCTAGGTATATTTGCAAATATAAAGTGAATATGAATTATTTTCTTTTGGAGACTGAGTCAACTGAATACTAATTAAATCGGAAGAAAACTTGGAATTTTTCAATCTTGAACGCTGTATATATTTCAGTTTAGATCCCTTTTAGTTCATCAGATGAATTATGTACCAATAGTGATCCTGGAAAAATAAACACAAATACTTTTAGTTACATTGTTTACATATGTTGCATAATTATTAAGCTTTTACAATTGATTTTAATTCGAATTATCATTGTAATTAAAGTGTATTTTGGAGTTTTAATTTTTAGAACACTGTATCTGTAATACTTAGAATAGAAAATTATAAAAGAGTAAAAAGATAGGGCCAGATTAGGTCATTGGCTACCGCTGGAAACTTGAAATAAATAATTGTAGACCTTGTCCAAATGTAATTGAATTAAAAGAAATAGTCATTTAGCTGCTACTAACCTATTTTAGATGGGGTCGCAAAGAGTCAGACACGACTGAGCAACTTCACTTTCTCTTCAACCTATTTTAGAAGCATTATTTCTCATACTGTTACTAATGAAGATGACTTTTTACTAAATTTCTAATCCTTATAGATTAGTTTTGATTGCTAACCAACACACACACACAGTGTATTTTTAAGTTTTTATTTTTGATATGGACCATTTTTTAAAGTCTTTATTGAATTTGCTACAGCACTGCTTCTGTCTTATGTTTTGGGTTTTTGGCCCTGAGGCAGTTAGGATCTGATTTCCCCAAACAGGGATGGAATCTGTACTCCCTGCGTTGGAAGGTGAAGTTGTAACTGCTGGACCACCAGTTTTAAATAGGAGGTTAGGCAAGCACTTTGCCTGACTTTATTTCAAAGTCAGATTATTTTAGATTATTTCAATCTAAAAAATATCTGAATAGTATCAACCTGTATGTTTGTATCATGCTTCAGGCCTGGAGGAGACACGCTGATTCTAGAGAGCCTTTCAAGAGGTCTTCTTGTAACCCGGAAGTGCCTGGTTTGTAATTATTTGTTTCTCTAATAAGACTGTCAATTCGAAGCAGCACTACATCTTGTTTCCTGCAGTATTTTCTGAGCCTGGTGATGCCTTGGTGCGTGATAGGTACTTATGAATGAATCAGTTAGTAGTCCCTTTATCTCTCCACTCCTGATTTGCCCACATATAACATACACAGACTTCTCTATGAAGATGAAGACACTGGTAACAGGGTTGCATACAGTCTGAACAAGCTATAGCATAATGAGTTCAAAAATACTGGAGCCCTGGTGTTGCGACCAGGGGGATCAGGGACTGAGTGGAGAGAGGAGGAGCAGGCATCCAGTCAGAGATCTGTGAAAGGGCCTGGGATGAGAAAGTCAGGTGGGCCGTATCACAGGCAGTTTTGTGGAAAATGGCAGGAGATGGCTGTACTGGGTTGTTAATGGGCTTGGGATGCGACAGCAAAGGTTTTGGCTTGTAGGATACAAGAAGTCAGTGGAGACCCAAGGAGGAGATGAAATAAAGAGCATCTCGAACATGGCAGGAGGTTTAACTTGTGAAAATGCATCAGTGTCTTCATCAGGTGTTTTGAAATGATACTTTCATCCAAAGAGTCCTTTAACAGGAAATGGGTGCCAAGTCTACTGGTTTAGCTGTCATGACTTAGGTGCCAGGTAAATTTTTGGATGGAAATCTTCCCTTACAAAAACCTAGAATGGCCATTTAAAGCAGGCATTTCAAGGAAACATTCCCTCAGGGCATCATGAATCGACTGGCGAAAAGTGTTTGCTTTTGTATAGTGAGTGTGTTATTACAATGAACAAATACAAAACATTATGGGATGTGCTTCCCAGATGGCTCAGCTGATAAAGAATCCACCTGCAGTGAAGGAGACACAGGAGATGCATGTTCAATCCGTGGGCTGGGAAGATCCCCTGGAGAGGAAATGGCATCCCACTGCAGGATTCTTGCCTGGAAAATCGCATGGACAGAGGAGTCTGGTGGGCTGCAGCCTGTGGGGTCACAAAGACTCAGGCGTGACTTAGCGACTAAGCAGAGCATATGGAGACCTAGATCAAACACTTGGCTCCTAATTTTCTTTACTCCTTTGCAAAATTGACCTTACAAATTTATTTTCTTTTAAAATGAAACCAAGTACATTTTTCTTACAGAAATCTTACTTCTATACTGTAAGAAATGCACATTGATCTAGATTAAAGTAAATATAAAATATGTTTCAGTAAAAGTATGGCCAACTTCCTGAACTACTTTCAATTAACAAATTGAAATTCGCCTACTATGTGCTGCCCTCTTTTTTTTTCTTTTCTTTATTTTAATTGGAGGATGATTACCTTACAATATTATGATTTTTTTTAACCATATATCAACATGAATCAGTCATAGACTTTTCTAGTTTCTTTGATTTCTAATAGCATATCTGTGCTATTTTCTGGATATTCAATGAACAATAGTGAAAGTGGGACAACTGCGAAAGACAAGGGAAGATATTACCATATTGTCTTCAGGCTTCTTTCTCTTTTCATCCTCAGACCTCTCTGCCCCTCTCCCTTCCTCTCCTTCCTCTTTCTTCCCTTTTCAAATTGACACCTTCTGATACAATATGACAAAGAAGTCTTAAAGGAAACAAATATTAGTGACAATGAAATTGCAGAACATATATTTATTATTCCTCAAGTGAAGTGGCAGGCTGAAAACTTTTAGCATATTAATTGTTTATATGCAAATATATTCTGCTAAGTACAAATGATCCTTATCTGTTTATTAAAAAAAGCAGAACAGGACTTTTACTTGGAAAATGTTTTATTGTGTTTAGAGCTGTTCTTTGTAGGAAATGCTAAATGAGTCATGCCAATGAGCGAAAACAAAACAAAATAGTCCCAATACATTTCATGACTACCAAGTAGAAAGACAAAGATAAAAATTTTTCCCAGTAAGTTGATTTCTTACACTAGTGTATATGAATTCTATGTTTACATTTTTAGCTAATTTAGATCTATAGATACACTAAGAAGGACATTTTAAAATAGACTATAGAATAGGTTTGTACAGAACAATTCCTCTAGTGACAGATGTTCTATGAGCTAATCCAATTTAAAAACTCATAGGAATGGAAAATGGGACATGTAATTATCACACCAATTTTGGGACCATCCATTCTTCTTAATTTTATTCAACTTGTATAATTCCCATTTCATTTAATACTCTAATGTTATGATGTTTGGGGAAGTATACTTCTATTAAATTCTCTAAAGAATATTTGAATCTTTGGAGAATAGAAATTATTGTTTTGTTGATGTGGTTAAAATTTGTATGCATCCATTCACAGGTATATTCATAAGTACAAAAATTATACAATTTTAAATAACTTATAATTATCATAAGTTTGGTGAATTAAATTACATTAATAAATAAATTAATTAATTCACATAGTTTTCTTGGAGTTAAGATTCTACATTTGTAGATATCATTTGAATTTTAAAAAATATCTTTTCCCCCTCTAATAAAATGCCATGATTGTTTAACTGATAGCTTCTACATATATTTTTTAAAACTCTAGCCATAGTTATCCTGGTGTTTATAAGTAGAAACAATACACTGGTTTTGAAGTCAATAAAATATTGCTTCTTAACTTGGGGGATCTAGGGAGGAGAAGGAATGTGCCTAAAAATTACTAAGATATGAAATTTTCTTAGGTGAGTTTGATTTTATTTCTTTGGTAAATTTGAATATACATATTCAAATTTCTGGGAATTAGTTGAAAAAATACCAGTTTTTAAAGAAAATTCATGAGTGTCCATGTTTGGATAATATAATGGTTTTATATTAGAAGCACTACCTTAAACATGAATATGGAGCTGATTTGGAATACAAAGTTGAAATGAAAGAAAAGGGCTAAAAGAAGATAATTGTACAGTGAACATAAGTGGCTTCAAGGAATAATAAGGAAAATTGGACTTAATTCAAGACTCATCTAGTATTGCATATTTTTGTTTTTTGTTTTTGCAAAAACTTAAAGCTTCTTATTGACTAATGTATACCTCTTACTGGAAATCATTCTTCATGGTGTTTATATCAGTTAGGATAATTTTAGTTTTAAGTAATAGAAACATCTCCACTTAGACATTAGACCATTAAAAAAGTAGTTATCTCATTTGAAAAGTAATACAGATGTAAACTTGTCCTAAGATTTGTTATTTCAGTGGTTCAACAATGGGATCAAGGTCTCAGATGTGCAGTTTTCCTGTTATTCTCTCTCATTCCTCTCATGGCTGCAAAAATGCTGCAGTTACTCTCTCCAGGCTGGATGTACCCATTGGATGGATAGAGAACACAGTCTTTCTTTCTTCTGTCTTTTTTTGAGAGTGAGGAAATTTTACCCATAAGCCATTCCTGCCCCAGCCCTTCCTTCAAACCTTATTAAAGATTTAGGTCACACATACCTCTCTTGATTTATCAGAGTATATCAGAATGTGCTTCTAATCATGTAGAAACTTGAATAACATTGGAATTCTACCATCCTGGAAAAAGAAATGGAAATAGCTGTTGGGTTGGCCATGAGCATCTACTACATGCATCTTAAAAATAGAGAGAAAAAGAAATAATAAACATTTTTAAATGGTAGAATGGCAAATATTTAACTTTACATTTATTTGCTGATTCAAGAAATTTAGAATGTCAATAAAATTGAATACCATGAGGCTTCAACAAATGCTTGTTGAATAGTACTTGTGCACTGACATTTGCCCAGAATAGGAACTGAGACTACTTTAGATAAAAAAACAAAACAAAACCAAAAAGAGACTGATTTACTAAATAATTACTATAATCGTCCCATGGATAGAACACACACTATAATCATATAATTAATAATTATATACCAACTGACTATATACCTGTTATTAAATAATAACATTAAAGAAGAGATCATAAATGCAAAAATACATGAATTTTTGGTCAAAGGAAAGTTTGCTTTATTTCTGAGGCTGGCCACTGTGGGAGAGGTTGGGCTCATGTTCAAAGGCCAACTCCCCACTTTCCCCTCTAAATATCAGTGAGCAAGAGCCTTTAATGGGTAGTTTCAGGCAGAGGAAGGGGGTTACATACAGAAACCGCATAGTCAGGTTTGACAGTCATCTTGAAATTGGTTACATAGTAGTCTTATCGTGTCCTCTTGATTGTTTTCAGTATGGTTTATCTTCAGATCCAGGGTCTGTTCCCTTTATTTATTTATTTATTTATTTATTTTGACACCAGTTCTCAGGGTCGTGGCAGCTTACGTCATGGCTACAGTCTGGTCATCCTGTAGTTAATTTCTTCCATCTGCTGGGGGTCTCAATATCCACAAACAGCACAAAGGACATGGCTCAGGGTATTATCTGTGGCCCCTGAGGAGGGTCTAAAGGTCCTTGACTTTGCTTAATGTCCAAACTATTATTAAAAATAAACATATTTTAAGTGATTTTTATTTAGTTCTTTCGTATTTAATCATAGGATTTTTTTTTTAACTTAAAAAGAGAACCTTTTATTTCCAATATTCTGGGAGGTGGGTCATAGAGGATCTTGCTGTGATTTATGTCGGAGAGTGTTTTGCCTATGTTCTCCTCTAGGAGTTTTATAGTTTCTGGTCTTACATTTAGATCTTTAATCCATTTTGAGTTTATTTTTGTGTATGGTGTTAGAAAGTGTTCTAGTTTTATTCTTTTACAAGTGGTTGACCAGTTTTCCCAGCACCACTTGTTAAAGAGGTTGTCTCTTTCCCATTGTATATCCTTGCCTCCTTTGTCAAAGATAAGGTGTCCATAGGTTCGTGGATTTATCTCTGGGCTTTCTATTCTGTTCCATTGATCTATAATTCTGTCTTTGTGCCAGTACCATACTGTCTTGATGACTGTGGCTTTGTAGTAGAGTCTGAAGTCAGGCAGGTTGATGCCTCCAGCTCCATTCTTCTTTCTCAAGATTACTTTGGCTATTCGAGGTTTTTTGTATTTCCATACAAATTGTGAAATTCTTTGGTCTAGTTCTGTGAAAAATACCGTTGGTAGCTTGATAGGGATTGCATTGAATCTATAGATTGCTTCGGGTAGAATAGCCATTTTGACAATATTGATTCTTCCAATCCATGAACACGGTATGTTTCTCCATCTGTTTGTGTCCTCTTTGATTTCTTTCATCAGTGTTTTATAGTTTTCTATGTATAGGTCTTTTGTTTCTTTAGGTAGATAAAGCTTTTGCACTACAAAGGAAACTATAAGTAAGGTGAAAAGACAGCCCTCAGATTGGGAGAAAATAATAGCAAATGAAGAAACAGACAAAGGATTAATCTCAAAAATATACAAGCAACTCCTGCAGCTCAATTCCAGAAAAATAAATGACCCAATCAAAAAATGGGCCAAAGAACTAAACAGACATTTCTCCAAAGAAGACATACAGATGGCTAACAAACACATGAAAAGATGCTCAACATCACTCATTATTAGAGAAATGCAAATCAAAACCACAATGAGGTACCATTACACACCAGTCAGGATGGCTGCTATCCAAAAGTCGACAAGCAATAAATGCTGGAGAGGGTGTGGAGAAAAGGGAACCCTCTTACACTGTTGGTGGGAATGCAAACTAGTACAGCCGCTATGGAAAACAGTGTGGAGATTTCTTAAAAAACTGGAAATAGAACTGCCATATGACCCAGCAATCCCACTTCTGGGCATACACACTGAGGAAACCAGATCTGAAAGAGACACGTGCACCCCAATGTTCATCGCAGCACTGTTTATAATAGCCAGGACATGGAAGCAACCTAGATGCCCATCAGCAGATGAATGGATAAGGAAGCTGTGGTACATATACACCATGGAATATTACTTAGCCGTTAAAAAGAATTCATTTGAATCAGTCCTAATGAGATGGATGAAGCTGGAGCCCCTTATACAGAGTGAAGTAAGCCAGAAAGATAAGGAACATTACAGCATACTGACACATATATATGGAGTTTAGAGGGATGGTAATGATAACCCTATAGGCAAAACAGAAAAAGAGACACAGAAGTACAGAACAGACTTTTGAACTCTGTGGGAGAAGGTGAGGGTGGGATGTTTCAAAAGAACAGCATGTATACTATCTATGGTGAAACAGATCACCAGCCCAGGTGGGATGCATGAGACAAGTGCTCGGGCCTGGTGCACTGGGAAGACCCAGAGGAATCGGGTCGAGAGGGAGGTGGGAGGGGGGATCGGGATGGTGAATACGTGTAAATCTATGGCTGATTCATGTCAATGTATGACAAAACCCACTGAAATGTTGTGAAGTAATTAGCCTCCAACTAATAAAAAAAATAAATAAAGAAAGAAAGAAAAAAAAGAACCTAAGGCATCACATCTCATTGACCTTTCGTAGTTATAGTTCTTAAAATGAAATGGGCCCCATTCTTCAATCATTGTAGTGGAAATGTGATCATAGCTTCCCTCAAAGTGTCTCCAAAATTTCCACAATATGCAATCTATCTGTTTAAATTTGAAGTCACAGACAGTTGAATTACTAGGCAACAGAGCCATTGAGATCTGCTTAAATGCTTAAAAACCCCAGTTGCTTAAAAACAAATTTCCAAGGTTAGTATTTTTGACAAAATCAATGTTGTAGACTTTTTTGTGTCATTAACTATAGATGAAAGTTTGATTGAAATCAGACAGTATTCAAATTAAGTGAATACCTTTCATTCACTCAATAAATACTGATTGATTGCCTAATGTGCAGTTTTATGAAATACAACTTGCTTATACTTGGAATGAAATTTTACTGCCTTTCTTTTGAAGATAAATTATAAAATATGAGGTGAATTAGGAATTGATACTATTTCAAAACTCCAGGAATAAGGCTGTATAGATAATGATGATTTATAATTAGAAAGGGGTGTGTTCATCAGATAAAATCTACCCTTCTTTTATTTTGGAAAGAAAAAGAATAGTGAATAAAGTTTTTACCTCCAATAGTAAGAAGAATCTTGGTGCTGTTAACCAGGGTAGGGAGCCTAACATTTGTAATTAGCAGTACTTTGGTTACTCTTCAATAGTAACTTGAATGTTTTACTTTAACTGCTTAACTTTATCCTATTCTCCTCAATCTTATTGCTGTGCTACTTGCAAGAAAATAACATTGAAAAGTATAAAGATTCTAAGTGAAATGTAGATGTCCTAAATGTACTTTTTGACAGCTTGGTCAGAAATGCTATGAACTTACCCAGGACCCTGTATATAAATGAAAGCCAAAGGATACATGAAGAGTTCTTACTTCCTGAACATGTTTTTAGCACAAGCTATTAACTGAGAATGTTTCCGGAATAAGGAAATGAATAAATGAATCATCAAGCTCCATACCTGAAACTCGAAAGGAAAGGAATTCTTTAGTGCCATGTGTATCTCTCAGTATGCAAATTATCTCCCTTTACTAGTAATTTAAGGCACATGATAAAATAATATTTTCACTGTGAGATATTTGATGTCATTAGAGAACAGATATTTGATACTTAGAACATGGAGAAGAAAAAGAGAAAGACTGTGGACAACCTAATAATTCATTAGAAAGCAGAAAAATGTATTAGAGGCTTAAAGAAGTACATTTTAACATTACATTGTATTTCTATCCAATTATTGAATAGATAACTGTACTTTTTTACATTTCCCAACCCAAACCAAGTATCAAGTATCTATCAATATACTGTTTTCTAAGCAGACATTTTAACTGTCAAGTAAATAAAATCATCACTTCCCTACAAATCCTTGACAAATCCTTACTTTCTATAGATGATTAGACCAATGACCCCACTCTTTAGACTTTTGTAAATATCAGTGGCAACTATTTTAGAGGCTGTATACTTAGAAAAGCATGTTAAGTTGCTGATTTAGTGATATTTTTTACTTAATTCTTTCTTGAAAACATGATAAACTGGTCAATCAGTTGTTTCAAATGACTTCTCTTACTGTGATATTTGTTTAAGAAGCACTCTAAAGTTTGGGAGTCAATTAGCAACACATGCAGAAGAAATGTCTACCAATTTAAAGGAGACTATTAGAGTTCTTTTAATTTCTGTATGTGTAGTGAAAACTCAGCATGTGGTCAATGGTCTCATAATTTCTCTAACAGAAGGGAGGGGACAGTAATTAGTGGAAAGGAAAATTTGAGTGGAAAATGCATCAGTGTGGACAGAGCAATGAGGCAACCCTTCTAGTCTCTCCCCAGTATTCCTTTTCTGATCTCAGAAGAGAAGTGTTAGTTGGATTTGTAACCAGCAACTAATAACTAGTGAATGAATTCCTCAGTCTTTCTGGGGCACGGATTTGGTTCTGAACAACAGAATATAGCTGAAATGATAGACGTGGCTGTCTAGAGTGTGTGCGCCCTGTCTCCTTCTCCTCCTTCTTTTTGCTGGAGCAGCAGCCAGGATTGTGAGTAAGATGTCACTCATGATCATATGTAGATTACGAGTAGGAGCCTGATTTGAGGATGGAAAATGTTGAACCTTTCACTGAAGTCAGCATATCAGCCCTCAGAGACTATTTCTATTTAGACTATTTTGTATGTATTTAATTTACTGCTTAAGTAAATTTCATTTTGACCTTTGTTTTATTTTAGACAAAAGAAAAGCTAAAAAAAAATGCTTTTTATTTATAAAGGATACATATTTACATATGAAGTTTCTGTAGTGAAAAACTATCGTTAACCAAGTTGCAGATCTTAAGGATTTAGTTGATTTCATTTTGTATAAATATCATAAGTATCCATAATATATATGGACATGCAGTTCTGGTTTATATGAGATGTTCACTCATTGGAAATCTCAATTAATACAATCCAAGAGAATTTGCTGTGATGATCTAAAGGACTGTATTGTGTGGTGTCCAATAGGCTAGCTATGAACCCTTGAAATGGGATAACTGGGACTGAAGAACTGAATTTTAAATTTTATTTAACTTAAATTAGTTTGTGTTCTAGTGGGTACATATGGGTAGTGGCTACCGTAAGAACAGCACAGGAAGAGACAAGGAAATCTTTACACGGTAGGGAAGGTGTCTTGAGAATAACTGTTAGCAACATAAGCAGCTTAGTTCCTGCCCCTTCTCTGCCTTCCTCTCTACAGCTTGCCTTCTCTTGTCATTGTCTCGTTCTTTCTCATCTTCTTCTTTTCAAGAAGTGGTAGATGAGTAGGTGGATAACTAGAGCTGTAGATAGTAGAGAGAATGTCCCTGTATTTCAAGTCAATAAATACACAAAAGGTTGCCCAGTCGTGTTCAACTCTTTCAACTCCATGGACTGTAGCCCACCAGGCTGCTCTATCCTTGGAATTTTCCAGGCAAGAGTATGGAGTGGGTCGCCATGCCCTCGTCCAGGGGATCTTCCTGACCCAGGGACTGAACCTGTGTCTTTTATGTCTCCTGAATGGGCAGGCAGGTTCTTTACTACTAGCACGGCCTGGGATTCCCTGGTTGCTCAGACAGTAAAGAATATGCCAGCAGTGGAGGAGACCTGAGTTCGATCCCTGCCTGGGTTGGGAAGATCCCTTGGAGAAAGGAATGGCTACCCACTGCAGTATTCTTGCCCGGAGAATTCCATGAACAGAGGAGCCTGGTGGGCTACAGTCCATGGAGTTACAAAGAGTCAGACATGACTGAGCAACTTTCAGTTTCAAAGCAAAATAAAGATGCCAAATTTTATAAGAGAAAATAATACAATTCCCAAAAGTGTAACACATATACCTTTTTATGCACAAACTTGTTAATTATAATTCAGATATAGAGATCTATGGATTATCTCACAAATTGAGTTATGCGTATTCTTGTTTGCCCCTCTTTTATCTACAGTAACTCTGAGTTGATTACTTACACTCTTTTCCTTAAAAAAATTTACTCAAAATACCTTCTTTAATGTGTTTAAATGTTGAATTAATTTCCTGCTGTAGCTTCAATAGAGACTATTTAAAAATTCTTTTTAAAAAAACCAAAACTTTGTTTTAGAGAGTGCATTGTGATGTTTATCTAATCCCTAATTAAAATTCCCATTCTGTTTGTGTGTGTGCTCAGTCGCTCAGTCGTGTCCAACCCTTTTGCAACTCCATGGGCTGCAGCCTACCAGGCTCCTCTGTCTGTGGGATTTTCCAGGCAGGCATACTGGAGTGGGTTGCCATTTCCTTCTCCAAGGGATCTTCCCAACCCTGGGATCAAACCCACGTCTCCTGCATTGGCAGGCAGATTCTTAAGTACTGAGTTATCTGGGAAGTCCCCTCCCGGCTCCCCTTCCCCCATTTTGTTTATATTGTTTCTAAACTGAGTTCAGATTTCTACTTTATATGAAGCAGGATGATATTTGCCCTGCACCTAAAAGACCCTGGGAGATAAAAGGGACCTTCCAGATTCAATGTCGTTTTTAGACCTACCTGCCCTTAGATTCTCCAGTTGTTTGCCTTATTAATTAGCACCAGGCAGGAAAGAGAGGAAATGCTTATCTGGACTTTAGTAAATGAGAATTTAATAAAGCGACCGTTTAAAGGGAGCCAGTGAGAGATGTTGAGGCTGGTAGGGATTAGCAAGAGTGAGAAGCCGTCGCAGACCAGGGTTGAGAGGGAGAGTCAATATGACTAAAGCCAGGGGAAGACGGGACCTACGGCTGCCACTTCGGGAGCAGCAAAGCAGGAAGGGAGTGGGTGATGAAGCTGCCCATCTTGTTTCTTCTCTCTTCCCCAATCTACGGTGTCTCCCTCTGCCTAGTGAAGGCAGAGTGCAGAAGAGCCAAGGAGATGCAATCCTAGGGCAGGAAGCAGCTCCACAGCAGCAAAAAGGCAGAAAATGGATGGAAGGGACAGGCATAAAACAACCAGCAACTGAGTTCCTAGCACAACTCTCTAACTTTCATCTTGCCCCGAACAATCTAAGAGTTCTTTTTAAATGAGATGATCTTTCCTGTTTTGAGAAGATGTAGATGCATCTGTTTTAACTTTTAAAATTAGCTTGATTCTCTGGTTCTTACATATCTGCGGTCTAACTACAAATGACACATTTTGGTTTTCTGAGTTTTAGTTTTAAACATGATTGGAATTTTTTTAAAGTGTTGGGTAATCTCTATCATGAAATGGGCTTTGATTCTCTCCCCAAAGTCTTCCAGATGAAAGGCACATGAATCAGTTTAGTGTTATCATTTTACTTGAAATGATAAAGAACTTATTATCATTATAATTTTCTATTATGAGCAAGCATGCTAAGGAAAATTAAGCATTTTGAGCATAATCATCTTTCAGAAAATATAGAAAATGTGTAATTCGAATGTATTGTTGAGACGGAGGATGCAAACAAATAAAATACGTATTTTTTTAGCTCTGTAAAAGTAGCTAGCTGCACATTCACTTCCCCTTTAAGCATGCAAGTAGATTTTGCTCATCGTTCTCTCTTATAACAATTCTTTTTTTCTCTTTGTTTTACATCAGCCTTTGTTCCTCTGTGCACTATATGGTAATTATGCTTAATCACAGAAAATATTCTTTGAGTCATGAATGCTCACTAGTAAGGTTAATTTCTGTAAAATGGGAGTAGATTTTGAGAGAAGAGACTATCATTATAATATCTATGAAAGAAAGCACTCCTTTATTTTGAATTAAGATCACTAGTAAAAATAAATAATTGAAGAAACTATCTTGGTGTATTTTATACATATTTTCACAAAAACAATGACAATAAACAAGTACATACTTGTGATTTTTCTTCTCCAGATGTAACTGCAATAATGTGTCATGGGATCATTTTGGATTAAACCCAATCCCCTAAAACTTTCACACATGAGTAGAGCCCAACAATCACTAATACATAAAATGACCCATAGACTATACAAACTCAGGTGACATCTCTGAGTTTTCAAAGTTATGTTGTAGTATATTTAGTATAATAGTCATTTCGATTATAGCATATTCATTTATAGTTTGAAGATGTAGGTTTGGCGTAATAGTCAGTAATCTAAAAGTTAAATAAAGGATACTACACATATAGATAAACATTTCTGAAACATCAAATACACATATCTAGTTTTGTTTGATGTTGAAACACTGTCATTTTGTAGACAGAGGGTAGACCTTCGAGATTTTTGCTGTTTCATCATTTTACAATGAATAAAGTGATTTCCTCATTATTTCTTTAAGGACTGTAATCAGAAGCATGCTGTAGTTTATCTACTATCCTGAGAAACCATTTTGCCCCTGCATGGCATGTATCAGAAGTTCAAAAATTGAAAATTAAAAAATTGGAGACTTTAGAAGTTATCAGGAGAGTGAAGAAACAAAATTTAACTCTCCAAGTAACCGTGTTTTATTTTTTCTTCTAGATCCAAGTGTAACTTTTCATCTTCCGGATTTCTGTCCATCCTTTCCTTTCCTTAATGCAGTTATGAATTATACACACAGTCACATACACACGCCTCTATAGATAATTGCCTCATATGAAACTGTTTGGTTAATGGCATTTTGTACTAACAGTTCTTGAAAAGTTATCTTCTTTTTGGATGACATTTTGTCTTCAGTATATAAAGACCTTCACTGAAGTGTACATTAAGTGTATTTTAACAAGTTATATTTAAACATTATGGTTGTGGGTGAAAACATACTCATCAGCTTTACTTAACACTACAGTTTCTTATCAGAAAATGTCACATGGAACAAATTTTAATTTTGTGTTGTGTTTGTATAAACCAAATCTTCTTGTTTTGCCAAGAGTATATTGAGAAAACTCAGTCTGATCGGCGCACACAGTTTTGGAGGAAGGGTTGCTGCCTAAGCTTTCTCCTGTTTAGTCTTTATTTTGGCATCTAGGTGTTTCTGTGTGTGTGTGTGTGTTTTATTCCTAGATATAGTTTGAATACAAGATAAACTCTTAGAGGATTGATAATTGGTGAATTAAAATGTGTGGTAAATATAATAAATACAATAAACTTTCATTCTATTTCACACAGAAACTATTTTCAAATTGTTTTCATGAATTGATGGACATATTTTTTCCTCAGTGAAAGTTCTTTGGGTACTTTGAATTGAAATGAAACATGTCATAATTTTTCCCCATTGAAATGAACGAAAGTATATTTTTTCATTTAATTACCTTTTATTGAAGTGGCTTGGTTTTCAAGGATAAATTACTATTGCTAGTTGATAGATAGGGGTTTGTATGTGTGTGCATGTGCACACATGCAAATGTGTCTTCACTGAGACTGTGCTGTGTGCTAAGTCTCTCAGTTGTGTCCAACTCTTTGCGATTCTATGGACTGTAGCCTGCCAGGGTCCTCTGTCTGTGGGATTCTCCAGGCAAGAATACTGAAGTGGGTTGCCATGCGCTTCTCTAGGGGATCTTCCTGACCCAGGGATTGAACCCACATCTCTTATGTGCCCTGCATTCGCAAGTGGCTTCTTAACCACTAGCGCCACCAGATGCATACGCTGATTCTTTTATTGTTTTAGTTTACTATGAACCATATGGGTTCGTCTGCTGACATTCTGTTTTCTGCTTTTCTTTGTCAATTTGTCTTTTGCATCTATGCTAAATTTGTGACTGCTCTTATGCCTAGATCACGGTGAGTATTGCTTTTGATCAAAGATGACGTTTCATAAATCACAGCAAAATAAAAGCAGATTTTTGGTACCTTTTGGACTATCTTAGTTTATAGATTGTGTATTGTTTTCCATTGGTATCCCTCTATATTTTTCTTCCCTGCATTTCATACCCTAGGCCAGGCTTTGTAATCATTGCCTCAGGGCTTTGGGGTGGGTAGAATGCAGGGACATCTGAAGTCAATGGGTTTCCCAGTCTTCAGTTAAAGCTCCAACACTCGCTAGCCTGGAGTAGGTGTCCTGTAGACGTGGGAGAGAAAGAGAGTACTTTAGAGAAGTTCCTTGGCAGAAAGAGGAGATCCCCAGAGGCAAGAGAAGGAATGTCCTAGGGAAAAATCAGGGAATGAGAAGGGGAACAGTTGTATGGAGCTCCTATCAAGGCAGGTCCTGAGCTCAGAGCTCAGGGCAGAAGTCCAAGGATGCAGTATTTCCTGTAGGGCAGTGGCTGTGTGGGTCATATGCAGAGACTGGACCTTAGCGGAGAGAGAGGTTCTCTGCTTCCACAAGTGTGTGGAATGGAAGCCCAGGAGCCTGCCCCCTTGAAGGGTTCACATAGACTGGTGCTACGTGTCTCAGGAGGTTTTCAGTTTGGACTGATGCCACATAAGTGGCAAGCCCTCATCTCTTTGTTTCTAGCTCATAGAACAATTTTCCTTCATTGTTCTTGTACCTTGCACATGTTAGATCTTAATCTTTGAATATTTGCCTTTACTCTTTCATCAGTTTCTTAATTAATCAATTTATGATTCTATCAGAATTTTGTAAATTTCTTTTATCCTTTTCTCAGTGTAAGATTAAGTGTCTCTAGTTTTCCTTATCAAGTAGTTGATGCAGTCAAGTTTTATGGATAAGACAAAACAAGACCTCGTAATCCAAGATGTCCTGGTCCCGGAAAATTGCTGGATTTCTTGTCGATTGTTCTTGGTCCTATCAGATGAGGTTAAGCCTCAGTTCCTCTTTCTAGAACATGTTACAGCCCACTTGCTGCACTGGCTCCTCTTCCTTATGAGCTTCTGTGGGAAAGACATCCCCTTACCCGCCCCCTCATGGCATAACTTTTACCATCAGGGCACAATGCCATGCCCTTTATGTGCCATGTTGGGTTACTTTTATTCTAGAGGTATTTCATGATTCTGTATTGCTATTTGACTTCAACTATGGTTAATATTTGATTCAATTAAGTTTTTCAAGAACTTCACATGTTGCTATCCTTGGAAGGGAAAATAATTACCTCTAAGTTAGTCCTTAAAGTAAGTCTGACAGATTTTTAAAGAGCTTGGAACATATAGTTTCTTTTGATAAGTTTTTTTTTTTTAACCCGAGAAAACTATTTACTCCCTTGTGAAGAGAAGGTTGTTTACATTTATTTTTCAAATCATATGCTTTATTTTGTTCACTGATAGTTTAATTAGATCACATAATTCTTCCATGAAACGTTACTTTGGAATATTTGTGGTATTTTTAGTGTAAAGCTAATATGTTTAAAATTTATTCTTTGAATATTTGTTATGTTCATACAGTATGTTTTTTAAACACAGATGGTTTTTGAGAATTTTCAATTGTACTGTCACCAAATGCTAAATATTTATAGGTGTGAAATATTTGAGAAAAGAAAATCAATGTCTTTAAAATTGAGACTATGGTGTCGTGAAAAGAATTTACAGACATGGGACAGAATGAGAGGGAAATAAAGTTTCTTAGAGTGGGAGACGCTGTTAGAACAGCGTGCCAGCTCAAGGGAGAACCAACATTGAACAGGGGTCCTTAGTCCACTTTTATACCCAGGATACAAGGAGTGGGATAGGGGTCTTGCGGGTCATTTGCTGCTTGGATGAGGCACATATACTTGGTGGGGGTGGGGAGAGTAAGGCAAATATCGTCTCCTTATGTGGTAGGAGGGGAGACAGGTTATACTGCTCAGAAGGACCTGAAATCCTTTAATAGTTACAACATGGGGGAGGGAAAGACCATAAGGGTCTCGTTTTTCAGTCCTGCATTCCAAGACCCTCCTTGGTTTTATCTGCTCTTTCATCCTTGGGTCACCGCATATAGGGCATTATGTGTGAAATAAAAATAAAAAGATAATAAAACTCTATGTCAAAGGAAGAGAGAACTCCTAGCTGTGACTTCCATTAACATATCACTAGAGAGTAACTTACATGTTACAATGTGGAAGGTGGGCCAGCAGAAAGCCTCTGTTTTAGATTACCAGACTTCTTATTTTAAGCTTTCAGTTTGATGTGTAAGAATCAATTTAATGTGTGTAATCCACATTCATTATAATGTCGATATTAAGAACATGTTTAATTTATGATTATAGAATTCCTTTTTGTTGTTCATTTAAAATAATTTTCAGAGTTCGCAGGGACAGGGCCTTTTAGAAGGTTTAGCCCCTTCATCTTGCGAATCAGTGCAGCCCACAAATAAGCTTCAAATTATCTTCCTCTTCTTACCTTCAACCCATCTTCCTGCAGACATCACTACTTGCTCTTCCTAGTGTGGCTCTTCTCTTTTTTAACTTCATTCCTTGATTTTGCAGTCTTCCTCACCTAGAAGTCCTTGTATTTCTCCATTTCTCTATTATAAATTTTGCCTGTGTTTCATCCTTATTTAATAGGCTTCTACATCTTGAAGCCCCATCTAGGTATAATGTGAATTGACTTTGTATTCTCCTGCCAAACCTGCTCTACTGGGCCTGGCATTTCAGCTATTCATGAGCTGTATTAACCCCTCTACTAGAGACTCCAGGATGAGGACAGCTCACAAAGTGTTTTGCACGTTTATGCACTGAATTCGATCTGTTTCTAGAATATGCAGCAGCATGATTAATGATAGACCATAATTGAAGTCCAAACAAAAAAGAATATTTAAATAAAATATCTATTTATGAAGAAGTTGAGTCTGAGAAAAAATACAAATGACACTTAATAATTGTCTAGTCACCATTCTAAAGTTATATGATGAGAATATTAAGGAGTGCTCTGTGCAATGCCAAGGATTATTTTCAAATGTATCTCCAAGAATGCCATGAAAAATGAGCTCTTTAAAAAAAAAATGTGTATCTTAGAATTTTGTTGTCTTACAGCTCTATTGAGGTATGATTGACAAAAATTGATATATTTAAGGTATATAATATGATGTTTTGATATACATGTATATTGTGAAATGGTCACTACAATCAGGTTACTTATATCCATCACCTCACATAGTTATCATTGAGTGTATATTTAGAATACCTGAGACCTACTCTCAGCAAATTTCAAGTATGTGGTGCATTATTATTAACTATAGTTACCATCCTGTAACCAGAACTTATTCATCTTATAAGTGAAAATTTACATCCTTGTACCAGTATCTTCCTTTTTCCTTTACCCCCTAACCTCTGGTAACCCCCATTCTACTCTCTTATTATAAATTTGATTCTTTTAGATTCTTTTTATTGTTGTTTAGCCACTGAATTGTGTCTGACTCTTTTGCAACACCATGGTCTGTTAGCCTGCCAGGCTTCTCTGTCCTTGGGATTTCCCAGGGAAGAATACTGGAGTGGGTTGCCATTTCCTCCTCCAAGGGATCTTCCAAATCCAGGGATCAAACCCTCATCTCCTGCATTGTAGGTAGATTCTTTACCACTGAGCCATCTTTAGATTTCTGTGCCTGATTTATTTTACATAGAATAGTGTTCTCCATGTTCATACAAGTTATTGCAAATGGCAGAATTTCTTTTTCTTTAAAGGCTGAATGATATTCTTTCTATAGATAGAATTCTTTCTATAGATAGCTACCTACCTCGCTAGCTTTTTTCTTTAATCCCCTCATCTGTTGATGAACTTTCATATTGTTTCCATATCTTGGCTACTGTGTATAATATTGCCATGACTATGGAAGACAGATATCCCTGAGTTTATTTCCTTTAAGAAAACCCAGAAGTGGATTGTTGGATTATATGGTAGCTCTCTTTTTAATTTTTGAAAGAACCTCCATACTGTTTTCCATAGTAACTCCAGTTACCCTTCTATTGCATTTTAATACTTTTGATTTTCACACCACACTGTGGAGACATACTGCATATTATAATACATAAGACACTTCTCTATCATACAATGAAAGACATTCATGAAATAATTTGTCAGAGCTAGTGGATCGTATGTATGTTCCAGGTACTGTGTTATGTACTTGATAGAAATCATCTCATTTAGTCAACTCAGTAATATTAAATGATACTGTATCCTCTGTTTCATAGATAATAAAGCTCTGGTTCATAGGCTGAAAAATTTGCTCAGTGCCATGCCAGTAGTAAGTCAGGTAAGTCAGGTTTATGGCAGTAAGTCTGGGCTTTTAAGTTCTAGATTTACTGTCTTCTTCTTGAGGTTGCAGCAATCTTTTAGACTCCAATGAGAAAAAATTCATTGACCGTTTCTGTTTTTGAATGTTGTAATGAATAGATCATTGCAATATTTTTATCTCCTCCAAAATGAGAATAAAATAGGCTTAAAATAATGATTTATTTGATTTTAATGACTAATAAACCACTTTTAGTAGTAAGTAATTCCTTTACATATTTTATTTGGTATGTGACTTAGCAATAAAGCTATCCCTCTATTTATTGATGTGAGGAATTCAGGTAAAATCTGTGTCTGTGTTATTGGATGATTTAGTATGTATACACCATTGCCAGATGTTCTGTAGAGATAAATCGCACACTGAAAATGCTTCAACACATTTCAGTAAAGGTAAAATTGTATTCTAGGACTTTTTTAAAAAATAGAATCTAAGATTGAGTGTATTTATCAGAGATGGTTACTCCTTTTGAGACTTGGTAAAGAGTTCTTTGATGTTTCATTAGCCACAGATACAAATGGGTTGTGAATATAGATTGGAGGAAGTCTTTAGATTTACAAAATATTTTATTCTTCAATATCCTGAGATTTAGAGTGGTTATTAAATGATTTGCTTTATCTCCTGGCTCCTAATCCAGTATATCTTCCACTCATCATATCTGTAAAATATTTGGTTTATATTTTATTAAAAAATAAAAATAAGGACTTGCAGTTCAGTGGTTAAGAATGTGCCTTGCAATGAAGGGGACACAGATTCCATCCCTGGTCAGGGAACTAGGATCCCGTATGCTGTGGAGCAACTAAGCCCATGCTCAGGAAGTGCTGAGCCCTTGTGCTCCGGAGTCTACCCACCGCAACTAGAGAGCCCACGTGCTGCAACTGAGATCTGATGCGGCTGAATAAATAAATAGTCAAAGCAAGTAAAATAAAAATAAGAAGAATATTAATTTTAATTAATATTAAATTTAAGTATAAATTTAATATATAAATATAAATTTAATATAAATTTAAATATAAAATCAATATTTACATGAGGCAGAATATAATGTTGAATAATTCTGTTTTTGTTAACTGTTTTTTGCAATTTGTTTTGCACACAAGCTAGCTTTTCTAACATAGAAACCTCCATTTTTAAGACATTAGTTCTCTTTGCTTGCATAAGAAATCAAAATTTGTTTTCTCTTTTCAGTGGCGTGAAGAAACACACTGTTCAATTGATTTGACTCTTCTCTTGGCCTGTGTTCAAGGATGACCTCTTTGAATATAGAGTAGAAGCCATTAGATGTAGAAAATTAGGTGGGAAATGAACATACAATTACTCACAACTTTAGGTGAAGTTGAATAAAGGCTTTACTACAAGTCCATGTAGTCCAGACCAAGATACAGTATTTGACACATATCCCAAACCTCAGATTGCAATAAACCATCTGTAACAGACTTGATACTTGCCTTAGTCATAAAGGAAGACCCTCAGGGGCTCACATACTAACAAGATTAAAAGAAAAATGATTCAAACTGAAATCAGCACTTCTAAGGGGTAGAAATAAAGTTTATTTCCACAGAAAAAATTTGGACTTAATAGAACTTTTTTGTGATACCCAGTTGGATCTCCAGCTAAAAAGAGAAATAGCTTTCCGAGGATGAATGATGATCAGAGCACAGAGGCCCTGCAGGGCTGGTGGCCTTTCAGTCGTTGCTTCTTCCATTGTAAGGAGAACAATCTATTATCTCATGTGTCTGATAAAATTAAATAAAATGCAAGAACACATTTTAAATAGAAAGGGTACTTGTGTTTCTGGATTTGTTTTCAGCTACTCAAGCTTGATGTACTTTTTCCTGAGGCTGAGCCACTGTGCTGGGAATCAGTGCTGGGTCTTACCCTGCAATAATTCTTTTTTATTTTAAGCATTTAAAATATACTTCTTTGATTATTGTAATGCAGGAAAACTAATTACCTCAAAGACTACTTTATCTTTTTTCAATTAAAAGAGTAGGTAGCAGATAATATCTGTATCCAGAGAGTTACTCCAACAAGAAAGTATTTAGAAGTCATTTTCCTTATCTTTCTTCTATGTAAATTGGTTTTTTTTGTTGTTGTTGTTGTTTTAAACTATTGCTCTTGCTTTTCTACATATTTCAGAGAACTTTGTAATATTTTTGTTAGTCTGAATATCAGGTATAACAATTCAACATGTAGAATACAGACTGCCTCCAAATAATCTAAATTTTGTCATTTTCTTTTCTCTAATGCATTTCATAGGATTACATAATAGTACATCTGTCTTTGCTGGATGAAGTGATTCATAGATGTTTTGCAATTTCTTACCCTTTTCCTTATTTTTAAAGTCCATATCAAAGCTCTGGTTAATTTCTTTTCATTCTGATGAAGAACTTAGAAATTTTATATGACACCCTGGAAGCCTTCTATACTGAGATAGTTAAAGGCTATGTAGTTCAAATTAAAGGACTATCAAATATCTCTTCCATATAAAGCACTTTTGTAGTGGCTTTTGGAAGAGAGTGGATAGAATGATTAAAAACATAGGATGCTGGATTCCAGGGACACATGATCTGTTGGGCTCTTTAGTTTAAAATGGATTGTCAAATTCCCTAGTCTGTTTAATAATAATAATAATAAAAGAAATAGTTCAGCAGCTGGAGCACAAAGAATGAATTTGAGCTATAGTAGTAGAATGGTTCAGAGGTGACTTGACTAAGCAGGTGTGGATAATTGTCCATTTATTAAGTCATTTTCCTTTTTAGACGTGACTTCCTCAAAGCTAGGAAATTCTAATTTCCCTTTTATCTTGGGGAGGAGAAGGAGCTCAGTCATTGTTTGCTGTGTGATTGACTGAATGAAGAAATTGAAACTCGAGAGCAAATGTGTCATTGAGAAAGGGTGGGCCATTAACAGTTTTATTATTTCCATATTTGCTTTGGAAGTCTCTACACCAGCAAACTTCGATATTGCACCAGCAAAGTCTCTCCCAGCAAACTGTGCGAGGCATAGACAAGATGGGTCAGAGAACAGATATATATATGACCCATGGCAGAATAGCTTTAGTTTACATGCAGACAGATGTAATTACTGATCCGCAATTACTTATACTGACAGAAAGTTGCCGTCTAAAACTTATTTTGAATGATTAACCTCTCGGTTAGCCATCAGAACTGTATCATTTAGCTGTTTCCTCTGACCACAATGGTTTAAATAGTTGATGCAGTATTTTTATTGGAAACTGTTATCTCTGTTGGATTAAATAGCTTATTCTTTACTAAGGCAATGTCCAATAAAGTATTTCAATCAAAGAAATGGTGAACCATATATAGGAAATTAAATGCTTCCCTGGATAATAAGGCTTAGTTTATTCCCTAAACCTCTACTTGTTATATTTTGCTCATGTTTGACTTATTAAAAGGCAAATTGTCCTCAGTATTAGAGAGGTTTTTAAGGGTGAAAGATCAACATACCAAAAGTAGGCAACTAATGGTAACTCTAAGCAAATAAATCAGCATTAAATTCAATGATACTTTAGAATCTCTAGTTAGACAATAGGTGGTAGACCTTTTACTTTAAAAAATAAGTAAAATAATTAAATATATTTATAACAGCTTCAAGAGTGAGTGAAGGAAAAATAAACCATGAAGTCCAGGAAAATAGAGTAAAAGGAACTTACTTAAGAAGTGTGTGCTAAGTTGCTTTAGTTGTGTCTGTCTCTCTGTGACCCCATGGACTGTAGCCTGCCAGGCTCTTCTGTCCAGGGGATTCTCCAGGCAAAAATACTGGAGTGGGTTGCCATGCCCCTCTCAAAGCGATCTTCCTGACCCAGGGATCAAACCCGTGTATCTTACGTCTCCTGCATTGGCAGGTGGGTTCTTTACCACTAGCACCACCTGGGAAGCCCCTACTTAAAAAGGGTCTAGTATTAATATCTTCTAGCCTAAGAGCAGATGCACACGCAGTTTGTTGTAATGGACAACAGCACGGCTTCTGCACGGCTTCTGATGGAGACACCCTTGAGTGCAGACTTGATCTGCCATTTATTAGCTGTGCCTGAGTTTCCTCAGCTCTGAAGTGAAGCTGATAATAGTACCTTATAGGATATTGGGAGAATTAAATATGTCCATGTTTATAAAGTGCTTAGAACAGTGGCTAACACATGGTACATGTTTTGTAAGTGTAGGCCAATACTATACAAACAATATAGCTATAGATCTTCACAGATGATTCTGAGTAGCTTTAGTTTATATGTGGACAGATGTAATTCCTGTCTTAAATATGGAAGGCTATGGGCTTCCCAGGTGGCCCAGTGGTAAAGAATCTGCCTGCCAATGCAGGAGACGCGGGTTTAATCCCTGAGTTGTGAAGGTACCCAGGAGTAGAAAATGGCAACCCACTCCAGTATTCTTGCCTGGAAAATTTCATGGACAGAGGAGCCTGGCAGGGCTACAGTCCATGGGGTTGCAAAGAGTTGGACGTGGCTGAGCACATGCACACACACACACACACACACACACACACACACACACAAACTGCAATGTATGTAACAAAAGGTATATGATCAGTTCCTCAGTCATCTTTCTGTAGTCCCAGTCACAGCATGCCTGGGAGATACACATAAACACAAAAACATTTTAGAATAGTGCTTGAAGGCAGTCAGATTTATTTTCTAAATGTACAACTGTCTACTGTCACCATTATTCTTTCTTTTCTCTTTTCATCTTCATTTTCCTCATCTCAGCATCTAAGGCTTTCTGTGGTTTCACTTTTGCTTTACTAGTGTAGCATAATGCTTAGGAAATGTTTATAAGGTTTTACTGCTAAAAACTCTCCACATGGGATTTGAACTCTTTAGAGGTAAAATGCTATAAAAACCTAATAAATAATTAAAATAATGAAGAGACATAAGAGGAGAAATTCATGGAAGTGATGTATTTAGAGGGTGACAATAAGAAGCCCTGGAGATCATCAATTTCAGGAAGACAGGGTTTTCCTAACTCTCATAAAAAATGCAACACAATTCTAGACTGAGTGTGATTTCAAAGTCTGATGCTTTTAGGGTATGGCTCATGAAGCATTGGAGAGGAGAAGCTCTCCGCTTGTGTTAATGTTCTCTGAGTATCAAACCACTTTGGAAATGCAGAACTGAGCCATAAATAAATATCTGTCCACTGTCTTGAAGCTGGAGGATGTATGGCTAGTTCTAGAAGTCATTTGCTTGTAGCTTGTGATAAAGAAACAAATCAACTGGGTAAAACTAGAATGCTTTCTAGTGACCCCATTTAAATTGTATTTTTTGGTGAGGACTTGGACAGGTGCTGGACAGAAGATTTTTTACTATACTGGAAGCTTCTTGATAATTTCTTCTTCTATCTTTAGCTTGACTAATGGAAAACTATGAGCATCTCTTGAGTTATTTGTCCATCACCTTACTGGGGTCTAAGAAAACTTTTATGAGTTGGTAAAATTAGACACTGAAAATGTCATAGGTGTCTTCATTCTAGACAAATTTTGTTCAGAGTGTAAGATTACAATAACTTTAAGATAAACTGATTTTTTTTTACAGTGAAGTAAAAGCTGGTTGCCTCCTTTCTTTTTCACAATTTCTTAATTGCCAACTATTTTGAATGCTGTATTTATGTTTTGTCAACTAAATAAAAGGCAAAAATCTTGGTGGGACCAATGGAGAAAGTATCATATATATATCTATATATATAGATATAGAATATCTTTCCTTGTGTAAAATAGATAGCTGGTGATAAGTTGCTGTATTACATAGGGAGCCCAGCCTGTGCTCTGTGATGACCTAGAGGGGTGCAGTGGGGAGTGGAGGGAGGCTCAGGAGGGAGGCTCAGGAGGGAGGTGAAATGTGTGTGATCATGACTGAATTACATTGTATGGCGGAAACCAACACAACATTGTAAAGCAATTTTCCTCCAAAGAATGAAAATTATCTTAGCTGACACTCGTTTCCACTTTTCATAACATTTCTGTTTATAGTTCTCCTTTCCTAAAATTTTACACTTTGCTTTCATTCATTCATTCTTACCTATTTAATTAATTCAACAAAAACCTGTTAAGCACTCACTCACTGCCAGGCACTGCTCCTGCTAAGAGTACATTAATAGGCAAAGTGAATAAAATCCTGACCCTCATGAAGCATACGTTCTGATGGTAAAGGGTAGACACTGTCTAAGAAAAGTAAGTAAAATGCACAGTATATTGACAGGCGATAATTAAGACAGGGAAGGAGGATAGGGAGTGTTTCAGGAAGTGAGAAAATTTGCCATTTTAAATACGGTTTCTTAGAAAAGACCTAACAGGAAAGATGACATTAAGGGACGTGAGAAAGGGAGCCAAAGATGTCCTGGAGGGAGAGCATTTAAGGTGAATCCTGTAAGGGTGGGGAAGACAGCAGACAGGGCATTGTGTCTGGGGCTATATGAGGAGACTGGGGAGCAGTGAGGGGTCAGTTCAGAGAGAAGACAGAAAACCACATCCTGTTAGGATGGAGAAACCATTGCAAGGTCTCTGGATCTTCCACAGAAAGGGAAGCTGATGCCGAAGGGGCATCATGATTCTATGCAAGGCTTAACAGGTCCCTTTACCAGCCCTGCTGAGAATAGAGAGAATAGGAGTGAGATCAGTGACAGATGTTGGGAGGCCACTGCAATAATCCAAGTAAAAGATGAAGGTGACCTGGACTAGAGGTGGTGGAAATGGCTGGGATCAGGTTATAATTTGAAGGTGCAGTATACAGGATTTGCCACCAAAAATAAAGAGAGGAGTAAAGGGTGGCCTTATGCCTTTTGGCCTGAGCAAATGATGCCGTTGCCCCTTTTTGATAAGAGAAGAGCACTAATGGGGGCTCGGTTTGAAGGGAAGATCAGGAGACTAGTTTTTATTTTAATTACAGATGCCTATTAGAAATTTAAGTGTAAATATTTGCTCTACTATATAGTTTTCATGTGAAAATATGTTTTATACAAAGCTTAGATAAGTTTGGTGATGGTTGGATGTTCAGTTCAGTGGCTCAGTCATGTCTGACTCTTTGCAACCTCATAGACTACAGCATGCCAGGCTTCCCTGTCCATCACTAACTCCCAGAGCTTGCTCAAACTCATGTCCATCGAGTCGGTGATGCCATCCAACCATCTTCCTCTGCTGTCCCCTTCTCCTCCTGCCTTCAGTCTTTCCCAGCATCAGGGTCTTTTCCAATGAGTCAGTTCTACTCATCAGGTAGCCAAAGGATTGGAGTTTCAGCTTCAGCATCAGTACTTCCAATGAATATTTAGGACTAATTTCCTTGAGAATTGACTGGTTTGATCTTCTTGCAGTCTGAGTGACTCTCAAGAGTCTTCTCTAACACCACAGTTCAAAAGCAAGAATTCTTCGGTGTTCACCATTCTTTATAGTCTAACTCTTACATCCATACATGACTACTGGAAAAACCATAGCCTTGACCATAGCCTTGACTAGACAGACCTTTGTTGGCAAAGTAATGTCTCTGCTTTTTAATATGTTGTCTAGGTTGGTCATAGCTTTTCTTCCAAGGAGCAAGTGACTTTTAATTTCATGGCTACAGTCACCATCTGCAGTGATTTTGGAGCCCAAGAAGATAAAGTCTGTCACTGTTTGCATTGTTTCTCCATCTATTTGCCATGAAGTGATGGGTCCTGATGCCATGATCTTCATTATTTGAATGTTGAGTTTTAAGCCAGCTTTTCACTCTCCTCATTCATCTTCATCAAGAGGCTCTATAGTTCCTTTTCGCTTTCTGCTGTAAGTGTGGTGTCATCTGCATATCTGAGTTTATTGATATTTCTCCTGGCAATCTTGATTCCAGCTTGTGCTTCATCCAGCTTGGCATTTCACATGATGTACTCTGCATATAAGTTACATAAGCAGGGTGACAATATATAGCCTTGACGTACTCCTTTGCCAATTTGGAACCAATTCGTTGTTCCATGTCTGGTTCCAACTGTTGCTTCTTGACCTGCATATGGATTTCTCATGAAGTTGGATGTAGTAGAAAAAAAAATTAGCATGCATAACTCACATGTCTGTTTTTTCTTCTTTCACAGTTGACTGTCTTGGAAAATAGTGTTATCAGTCTGTGCTAATAGATCAATTCCCATTTAAAAGGCTCACTTCACACCCAAGTGCACAGAAGCATTATTCACAATAGCCAAAAGGTGGGATCAACCCAAGTGTCCATCAACAGATGAATGGCTAAACAAAATATGATATGTGCAGGATGAGGAATGTTATTCAGCCTTAACAAGAAAGGAGACTCTAAATCATTCTATGGACCTTGAGGACATTATGCTAAGTGAAATAGACCAATCATAAAAAAAGCACATACTACTTGAGTCCACTTATGTAAGGTACCTAGGGTAGTCATCATACATACAAGATGTTTAATAGGGATAGAGTTTCATTTTGGCAAGATAGAGTTTTGAGATGTGAATGCACATAATACTAGTAAACTATAAACTTAAAATTGTTAAGATGGTAAATTTTATATTTTATCATAATTAAAAATGTAAATAGCACCTCATATCTTGATGCTGCTGTTCTTTCTTACTAGACCATGCTAAACACCTTCTCGGTTTCTTCATTCTACTAAGCTCCCACGGGCATAAGCCTTCATAGCTGCCTTGTAGGCAGCAAGACTAGTGGGTAGAGAAAGCCAGGAATTAAAAGGTCGGAGAGAATCTCAAACTCACTGTGGTACATACATACAATAGAATATTACACAGGCCTGAAAACAAATGGTATTGGGTCATTTTTAGACACGTGGATGGACCAAGAAGCTGTCATACAGAGTGAAGTTAGAAAGAGAAAAATAAATATCATATATTAACAGATATGTGTGGAATCTAGAAAAATGGTTCAGATGAACCTATTTGCAAGGTAAGATTAGAGACACAGATGCAGATTATGAGCAAGTTGACAGGGGGTGGGGGCAGGATAAACTGGGAGATTGGAATTGGCGTATGCACACTGCCGTGTGTAAAACAGAGAGCTATTGGGAAGCTGCTACATAGCATAGGGAGCTCAGCTCTGCTCTGTAGTGACCGAGATGGGTGGGATTGAGGGGGTGGAAGGGAGGTCCAAACGGGAGGGGACGTATGTATACGTATGGCTGATTCTCTGTTGTATAGCAGAAAATGACACAACATTGCAAAGCAACTGTCCCCAATTAAAATAAAAAACAGAACTCAAGTGTCAACATCAGTGGTCCCAGAAAAGTATCTGTCATTACCTGATGCAGACTGATGGTAGATCTCCTTGGGCTCAGACTCCACATCATACTTCTGGGGTCTTTCTTTCTCCTGAAATCTTTGATCATCGCCATTGGTCTCCCCTTCCTTAGAATGCCCAGCTTCCATCTGCACAGCCAACCTGTCCTTGGGAAATTCTAAACTCCTCCAACTCTGTTTTGTAGACCATGCCCTGAAGCCCTTGCCATTTATATTCAAAGAGCCTCTCAAGGTATTTTCCACATGAATTATGAATTCCAAATGAATTAGAAGTTCCAAATGAATTTTTAAATGAGAAGAATGATTACCCTTCCTTAGTATTCTGAATATGCTTCAGTAGGCTTTAGCATAAAATAGTAATATTTTTTCTTCATACCACTAATGGAAAATATTAAATCACCCTATGCACCTTGTAGATTAAATATTGAGGAAGTCTTTTTAACCCAAGTATATATCAAATGCTACAGCTAAAATTTGATATTTATTGCCTACATGTATATAAAAAATGCATGAATATATCTGCTGTGCAGAGAATAACATTCTGGGGACTTCAGATTCTACCAGCAACACAAAGGGAAAGAGTTCTGGTGGAGATTTTGGTCTGAGGGACCTGCTAGAAAGGATGACAGGTGATGAGCAGGTGAAGAAACCTGGCGTGTGGTGACGTAGGGAGGAAAGTGATGCCCCAGTGAAGGAGGACCTGTTTTTTTGCAGAAAAGTAGGAGATATAAAAAAGGAAGAAGAGAAGAAATGAGAGTCATCAGTAAAAGAGGGGAAAGAGTGGCAGTCATGAGAGATGACATTTGTGTAGGGGTTGGTGAGCAGTAGGCATGCAGAGAAAGAAAAAAAGACCAACGGCAGGAAGACAAAAGAGGCAGTTATGAATTCTGGGTAGGAGTGGGCTGGGTGGAGGTGGGGTGTGAGGCGGCCTTGAGAAGGAGAAAGGATGAGGTTATATGGTCTCAGTGTTCCCTCTGTAAGGCAAGGAGTTATCTTGTTTCCTTGGTGCATCTGTTTATAGAAAGAGGCCTGGATGGAATGGCACATTCCAGATGGAGAGTCTTCTTCGGCACTGCTCTCTCAATGTAGCGCTTCCAGTAAAGTGTTAGAACCACAGTGATCTAGCACTTTAAATATTCATTCGGAGTGTGTGTGTATGTATGTGTGTGTTTGTGTGTTGTTTAGCAGGTGAGGACAAGAAATTGTTATGTGCTCCAGAATTATACACCCAGGAGTAAAAGAGGATCCAGGATTCCCAGGTGGCGCAGTGGTAAAGAATCCCCCAGCCAATGCAGGAGATTCAAGAGATGCAGGTTCAATCCATGGGTCTCGAAGATCCCCTAAAGAAGAAAATACACTCCAGTATTTTTGTCTGGAGAATCCCATGGACAGAGGAGGCTGGTGGGCTACAGTCCATGGGGTTGCAAAATAATTGAATGCAACTGAGTGAGTGCACGCGTGCACACATGCATGTGCACACATGCATGTGAACACACACACACACAGGAGGACCCAGGATATGGGTCTGAGGGTGCAGCCTCTTGGGCCTGCATAGAGTAAGCCATGAAAATGTGATGCATGAATCTCACAAATATAGAATCCATACGTTTGCATCAAGCCCAAAGGTCTTTTTTGTTTTTACAATAATTTTCTTTTCTTTGTGAAACCAAAGGAATAAAAGTACTCTGCTCCTCTTATAAGACAAAAAAATCACATTGTAAGCAAAAGAAATGTTCATGAATAAGTATAAAATAAAATCATCTTCCTATATGACATGAAGTCTTTGTTGGCAGAACTGTTTAATTCTTCCTCTACTTCCATATTACCTCAAGGCATAAATCAACAGAAGGTGTGTATGTTCACCTAAAGTTTTGGCCTTCTGCTCATATTCTTAATTAATGATTCTCAGAGAAAAGGAAATGTTTGAGTTAGTCTCTTTAAATTAGTACTTTCTCAAAGAGTTTTGAGAAACTGCTCTGGATGGGCATATCAACTGGTTATGGATGGGCATTTAAAAAATATGGTTTTATCATTTCAAACTGGGGAGGTAATAGAAAATTAGTGAGAAATAACAAACCATGAGGACCAAAACTTGTGTAGTTTTTAGGTATCTCGTTCTGAGTACATTCTAGCTCATGAATGATTTCACTGTGCAGACACAAGGAGTCTATTCCTTGCCATGCCTGCCAAATTGTCTATGGTTGTCACTGTAGCAGGCAGTTCAGTCCCCCTCACTTTTACATCTGTTGAACTTTCTATTTTTATGAATGTGCCATCATTTTTCAAACCAACTTTATGGAAAAATTATGACATTGTTTCCAGTTGGTGGAATTTAGATACATTGCCGTGCTGGACATCCATGTGAATGTATCTTTTGTTCTACTTTCAGTTCAGTTCAGTTCAGTTCTACTTTGAGAATGGCTAATTAGAGGAAATCTCCCAAATTGGAATTTCTGGGTCAAGATAAGGATATTTTCATGATTTTTGACAGATTTTACCACATTTTCCTTTAAAGAGGTACTTACACAAATGCCATGAGGTTGTAAACCATTGGGCACCAGTCTTGACTGAAGGTCTCAGTTGAATGACAAAATATTCCCAGTTTTTGTTTGTAATTGGTTGATGTTCAACTTTAAATGCAAATCCTTGTTGAGTAATTTCTGGAGGCTGTTTGTTTTCTCCAATTTTCAATACAAATTGTTGACCATCTTTTATTCGTTACCCAGGCAGGCACAGTGCTACAGTATTCTGTTCCTTCTAACTCTGTACTAGTTTGTATTATTTGCTCAAAATGTTTTCTGCCCTCGGAACTGGGGCCTGTTCCTTCATGTCCCCTCCCCGATGGCCCTCTCTATGGCGTATATCATCCCCACCCCTTCGTGTGTGCCTTATGCATGTGACCCTCTGGCCAATGCACACCGAGACTGAATAAAAGTTATTTAATCCCAGTTTTGCTTCTTCTCTCTAGAGAATGGCCTGTTCCAGATGCGGGTCTCCCTGTTTAGCATGGTCCTCCCAGTGAAGGAACACATGGGACCAAGAATGAGCCCTCAGGTGCTCTGAATGAGAAATACACATTTGCTGTTTTGAGCCACTGGGGCCTTATTAGCAAGACTAGGGAAAGTTGACTAATATAATCTGTAGGCTGTATCTGAATCTGGCAAGATGCTTTGGAATTCTCCCATTACTGAGGTGATGGAGTTGGTTTCATAATGCTCTGGTTGCAAGCGTCACTTTGACTGCAAACGGTTTTCAGTATATTTCTTGTGAATGTTATATATGAGGTTTATTTTGGTTGCGGTAGCTCAAAATTTTAATGTTGATTTTCAATCCAATCACGCAATTGGGTTTTCATGAGAATTAGCCCCTGGCGGCCTGAGCCATTCACTGTATGTGAAGGGTTCACTTATCTCCTCTCATTTAGAATGGTACTAGTTATATGCAGTCCTGGTATTATTGATAAAATAGTCCTTCAGATAATTTTCTGTGTTCTTTAGTTCAAATGGAAAACCTTGGATGAGTTATTGGAGGTCATGAACAAAATCTCTGTTCTACTCTACACTTTCATATATTCATTTATCTGAGGCTGAGCAAGTACAAGGAAGGACTTCAAACACACACAGTGCCTTTCCTCTGCCAGGTAGAGGGGCAGTAGTGAGGCTGACAACATCTGCCATGCCTGCCTTTGCTGGGAATCACTATATCAGTGGGCAGACTGGTCAGATATACCTGGGTTCATGTGCTTCAGCTCTGGGCTTCCCAGGTGGTGCTAGTGGTAAAGAACCCACCTGCCAACGCAGGAGATGGAGGAAATGCAGGTTCAATCCCTGGGTCAGGAAGATCCCCTAGAGGAGGGCATGGCAACCCACTCCAGTATTCTTGCCTGGAGAATCCCATGGACAAGAGGACCTTGGTGGGCTACAGTCCATGAGGTCACAGAGAGTCACAGATGACTGTGACTTAGCATGCATGCACTTTTGCTCCAGAGAATACAATAATGTTTTTTTAAATTGGAGTATAGTTGCCTTACAGTATTATGTTAGCTTCTGCTGTACAATGAAGTGAATCAGCCTTAAGTATACATATATCCCCTCCTTTGTGGACCTCCCTCCCACCGCCCACCCCCATCCCTCTCCTCTCGGTTATCGCAGAGCCCTGCGCGGAGCTGCCTGTGCTATGAAGCGGCTTCCCACTAGTTATCTATGTTACATAAAATAGTGTATATATGTCAATCCCAATCTTAATTGAGACACTAAACAAAATCTTCTTTTGCAAATAAATATGTATACTCTGGCACACTGCCATAAAGTTTTTGAACTTGTGAATTAAACAAAAACAAAGTTATCTCAAATGAATGTGATTTGTGTCCTCTCCATTCTCCTCAATGCTGTCTCATTTTCTCAAGTTGAGGATAACTGTTTTCCTTGCCCTCTGTCATGTTTCGTATCTGTCGCCATTATCTCTTTGGACATCGGTGGCTTGGAACTGGCTGAGATCTGCTTTTGCTGTGTCCAGATAGTCTGCCACGAGGCGATGGGCTGCTCTAGCTGGCTCTCCTGGTCAGCGGTTGATGTCTTGATTGCTCTGCATGTCCTATGCTTCAGTATCACTGCTGCTCTTCTTCTGGAGTCTGAATTTTTCATTTGCTCTTTGCTTACATGTCTGTTCTGACACATAGCTCGCCATTCTTTAAGTGTTCTTGCTTTACTTTATTTATTAATTCATTTTTTTCAGTCTTACTAAAGCAGCCTGTTTCTGTGATTCTCTAGTTCTGAGCTGCTTTGCTAACAACTTGACTCCCTTCACTGCTGGAAGTTGGGTTCCTTTCAAGCTACTTCAGGACACCTTACTTCTTTTTTACACTTTACATGTTTTTTTAACAGAAAACAAATAAGCAACACAGAAAGGTGATTTTATCAAGAAGAAATACAAATTACAGAAAAAACAATGTTTTGCCTTTATGATATTTTCTTGTTCTTATTTGAAAGCTTTCTTCACCCGTGATTCCAAAGGCTGTTGAGACCAGCTTAATGTCACTTTAGGGTTTTTGACTTTTTAAATCTTGTCCCCTTGGTATAAGTGATTTATACATAAATTAGCAGGTTCTATCACAGAATATTGTTTCACAACCAAGAGTTCTCTGAGGATAATAAAACTTTAAAAAGTATATTGAAGGGTAGTTATACAGCTGAAAAAAAAAAGTGTTGTTGGATATTTTGTTCGTTTACTGATTTATCCACTCAATATTTATTCATTGGATGATCTCATTAATACTGTTTATAGATCTATGTTGTTTCTTAATCTGAAATATTTTTCTAAAAAGTAATTCCATGATATTTGTGATATTTTATATTGACTTCTTATGTGTATATAATGGCTTCCAGGTGATCCAGTGGTAGAGTTTGCCTGCCAGTGCAGGAGATGCAAGGCATATGGGTCTGATCCCTGAGTCAGGAAGATCCACTGGAGAGGAAATGGCAGCCCACTCCTGTATTCTTGCCTGGAAAATTCCATGGACAGAAGAGCCTGGTGGGCTGCAGTCCATGGGGTTGCAAAAAGTCGGACATGACTATTCCACTGAGCACACACACTAATAGGTATTTTATATCCAGAGAGTTAAGAATTAGAAAATTCCTGTTTATCCATGAAATGTTTAGTGTCCATAATTTTCAGTATGTCCAGATTTTTAACTGACATTATTTTACCTTATCCTTTTATCTCACAGCAGAACATAGGCTTATTTCAATGGCTTGTATGTTGTTTATTGCTTAGTCATTAAATCTTGTCCAACTTTTTCCGACCCTATGAACTGTAGTCCACCAGGCTCCTCTGTCCATGGGATTTCCCAGGCCAGAATACTGGAGTGGGTAGCCGTTTCCTTCTCCAGGGGACCTTCCCAACCCAGGGATCAAACCCATGATTCTTGCATTGGCAGGTGGATTCTTTACCACTGAACGACCAGGGAACCCCTCAAATAAATTTAGCTTAAGCCAAAAATTAAGTTTAAGGTATCTTCCAGAAACAAATTAGTCAGTTTCTGTCTTTCTGTGTATATAGATTTTCCTTATCTTGGTGAAGATCATCTCTAGGTGAAGCTCATCTTCCAAAATTCCAATATATTTTTTCACTCAAGCACCAGAAGGGACCAACTTCAGTTGCTTTGTTCTGATACAAATCCCTTTTAAAGGCATTTCATTAGCCCACTTGGCTCTTTTTCCAATCAGTTGTGTGTGTGAGTGGGTGAAGGGCCTGGGGGTTGGGTGTGAAAGTGTGTAACGGATGTGAATGAGGTCACATGACTTTGTGGAGTTATGGACAGGAGTTATGGACAGTAACATTTGAGAAGGTACTTTCTCAAGAGGGAAATACAGGTCAATTAATTCACTATTAAAATAATTGGCTGACAAGTCCAATGCAGGTAGAGACTTTAAATTGTATGTGTTTGGCAAAGATAATGATTTTATTGTTTCTCAATTATAATGACTGAAAAAATCATCAACTTTTTTCATAAATTCATTTCCTGATTCTAATAAGTTTTACAAAGTAACAGATGAAATGCAAATAAAATTATTATACCAATACTGCTGTTCAGATAGATCATGTGCTTTAAAACAGAGCTCTTGTATGTCAGTGGATTTTCAAAATATGTGCTTGACAGATGATGTATCATTCTTTTGGTATCAGATTGTGTGTGAAAGCTGTTTGGGGTGTGTCCATGTCCAACAAAGGATAGTGCAGATTAGCTTTATATGAAATGTGACTATTGTACTATAAGCATAAATATGACAATGGAATAATAATATAACATAAAATTATATTCAATAATAAAAAAATATGTTTTCTTTATAAAGATATGCAGAGAATACATACTCTTGTAAAGAAAGAAGTGAAGATCACTTATAAATCCATGAGCCTGGACAACCACCACATCCATTTTGATGTGGAATCTTTCAGACTTTTTCTCAATGAATATTTTCCACAGGCAGCTCCTTTGTAAATTGCTTTTTACACTTGCCAAGCATTGCAGATTTTTCCTATGTAACTAAATATAGACGTATACAATTAATTTTAATGAATACACTGTATTCCTTTGTATGGTGTCCCATAGCATTTCCAGATTCCTATTGATGTACTTTTTTTTTTTTTTGGTTTCTAATTATTCTCTATTATCAATAGAATATCCTTGTACTATATATTTGAACACTCATCTGATTATCAGTGTGTATTTTTAGAAGTAGAATTGCTGGGTCAGTGAACATGCATTTGAATTTTATAGCTGATTGCCAAATTACCCTTCAGGAAGATTATTTTTTTTTTTAAGTTGATGTTTCCACCGGCAGTCTTTGAGGATTCCTATTTCCTTCAGCCTCCGTAAGCTGTCTATTATCAATGCTTTTAATCTCAGCAATGTTTTAAGTGAAAAGTGGTATTTCACTGTTGTTCTAGTCTGTGTTTAAAATCTTACCCTTAAAACAGAAGGGCTTGGCCAGAGCTTATTAATAAGGCCAGAGCTTATTAAGGGGCTTGGGAAAGTGTGAAAAGCTGGGATATAGGAGAATTTTTTGTGCCTTTTGTCCAGCTAATTTGCAGCCATTACAGTGATATTAGGTGCTCAAAATCGTTTGATTATCCTGGTGGGTGGGCACATAGATGAGAAGTCAAGGTGGTCTGTCTGTCTTGTTGGGCGTCTTTTATGTCAGAAGCTGTGCTTTCTCCTAAGGTGTGCTAAGTTGGTGCCTGGTTACTGGTAAATTTGGGTTTTGGTCTCCAGGATCCTTTTCCTTCCAGATTTTATCTCTTACAGGAGCAGGTACTATCCTTCAAACATTGTCACAATTACTGAATTGTTTGTTGTTGTTATTCAGTCGTGTCCAACTCTTTGCGACCCCATGGACTGCAGCACGCCAGGCTTCTCTGTCCTTCACCATCTCCCACAGTTTGCTCGAACTCAGGTCCACTGAATCAGTGATGCCAACCAACCATCTCAAAATAATTGCTCCTTCCACTTCCAGTCTGGCCTCCAGAGCCTCTGACCTGCAGGTCAGAGAGGGGCCCGCATCACTAGCACTGGCTTCTTCAAAACAGAAACCAGAGACTTCTAGAATCTTCTCTGATTGCTTTCTGCTGCTTTGTGCCAGATTTCTCAGGAACGTGAATTCTGGCCAGGGTCTTGTGATTTTCTTTGCTTTGGTTCACCCAGTGGTGGCTCTGTGAGCTTTGGTTGGTCATCCTCTCAGTTTCAATGCCAGTGCAATTTTCTCCTTGGTTTTTGCTCCTCTTTGTCCTTTCTGGTCAGTTTTTTGATGGCTGTGACAGCGCGGGGAACAAGTGGTAATATGATTCTTTCACCATCCTCTTTCCTGGAAGTTAACGTGTTGGAATTTAATTTTGTTATGGCATCCAACTTCCAATTTTTGTCCTAGCTTGTGTCTGAGATTCAGTTATAAGTCAAGAATCCAGAGAACAGTATCAGTATCACCTGACAAACTCCTGTAATGGGGAAGCATTTTCTATCTTCACACCTATTAACCATAGTATATATAAGTGAGACTGAAGAATATAGTAAATTCAGGAGTCGTATTACTCGAGCAAAAATAATTGATGGTTTCGAGACAGAGGACAGTGAGAACGACAGGGAGCATGTCTGCTTGCAATTCCTATCACTCTGGAGAAAATGTCTTTAACCTTTGATTTGCTAATTAATTATGGAGAGATGCAGTCATGCTATAACACCCAGGAGGTCACACAGCTGCCCACCTAACTCACTTTTATGTGAAGGAAGCAAATGAGCAAAAATCAAGCTGACATCAAGGCATTTTTTTTTCCCCAAAATGAAGCTCATTAACTATCAATGAGTTATTCAGCCTGTGTCCTTTATCAGTGCTCAAATCCTCAGTGTATCTCAACAATTGTCCTAGTTATTGACTCAAGTCATCAAGAACAGGGTGAATTGTTTTGTTCAATTTATCAAAAAGGCATCACTGTGAGTATTTTATTTTAGAAAAGTTCTTACTGTAAAGAAATCCATTAAGTAGGACATACGTATATATATATCTATATTTTTTTTCATGTAGTCTTTTATGAGTGGGCTTCATAGATGGCACTAGTGGTTGAGAACCCACCTGTGACTGTAGGAGATGTAAGAGATGCTGGTTCAGTCCCTGGATTGGGAAGAGCCCCTGGAGAAGGGAATGGCAACCCATGCCAATATTCTTGCCTGGAAAATCCCATGGACAGAGCAGCCTGGAAGGCTATAGTCCACAGGTCACAAAGAGTCTGACATGACTGAGAATGCACACACGTGTGCATCTTTGTGGGCTGCCTCATCTCTGCCCTAGCAGAAGCCTGTGGAGTAGATGACTTTGTCATTTATTGACCAATTCAGGACCTTTCTGAGAATGAAAGGCAGCCATACCTTACTGAGTCCAGGGCAGCAGGTATTCATTCAGACTGCTGAGCCGCAGTAGAAGTTCTGGTTTTCCTCCTTAGGGGTCTAAACTAAAAGCTCTGCCACAACCTCAGAAAGTCAAGTTCAGCTCCACCATGTAAAAATGAGTAAAGAATGTCTTATAAAGGTTGTCCAAAGGGTTCAGAGGCAGGTGTTTATACTTCATGTTTTAGAGGGAATTTATTAAACACCAATCTTCAGCATCTCTGCCTCCCACACTAAAGGGCCATCCTAGGAACATGAACTCTGTTGCTTTAAACAGCTTTCCTTATACCTTGGATTGAGTTGTGTTCTGGTCCCAGTCCCTGCCCTCCCTGGGCTTTCCTCTGGACCCAGTCGGGTCAGGGAGGAACCAGCCTCCCATGGCAGCTTCACCTCAAGCTTTCTGAGGGATTCTCCCACCCCGTCTCAAGTTGTTGTCCTTGTTCAGTCACTCAGTCATGTCCGACTCTTTGTGCCCTCATAGACTGCACGCCAGGCCTCCCTGTCCTCCACCACCTCCCGAATCTTGCTCAAACTCATGTCTATTGAGTCGGTGATGCCATCCAACCATGTCATCCTCTGTTGGCCCCATCTCCTCCTGCCTTCAATCTTTCCCAGCATCAGGGTCTTTTCCAATGAGTCAGTTCTTCTCATCAGGTGGCCAAAGTACTGGAGCTTCAGCTTCAGCATCAGTCCTTCTAGTGAATATTCAGGATTGATTTCCTTTAGGATTAACTGGTTTGCAGTCCAAGGGACTCTCAAGAGTCTTCCCCAATACCACAGTTCAAAGACATCAATTCTTCAGCATTCAGCTTTCATTATGGTTCAACTCTCACATCCATAAATAACTACTGGAAAAACCATAGCTTTGACTAGGCGGACCTTTGTCAGCAAAGTCTCTGCTTTTTAATATGCTGTCCAGGTTGGTCATAGCTTTTCTACCAAGGAGCAAGTGTCTTTTTTTTTTTCTTTTTGCAAGTGTCTTTTAATTTCATGGCTGCAGTCACCATCTGCAGTGATTTGGGAGCCCAAGAAAATAGTCTTTCACTGTTTCCATTGTTTCCCCATCTATTTGCTATGAAGTGATGGGACCTGATGCCATGATCTTTGTTTTTTGGATGTTGAGTTTTAAGCCAGTCTTTTCACTGTCTTTTTTCACCTTCATCAAGAGACTCTTTCTGGTATCATCTGCATATCTGAGGCTACTGATATTCTTCCTGGCAGTCTTGATTCAGACTTGTGGTTGATCCAGGCTGTCATTTCACATGATGTACTCTGCACGTAAGTTAAATAAGCAGAGTGACAATATACAGCCTTATCATACTTCCTTCCCAATTTTGAACCAGTCTGTTTTTCCATGTCTGGTACTAACTGCTGCTTTTTGTCCTGTATACAAGTTTCTCAGGAGGCAGGTAAGGTGGTCTGTTATTCCCATCTCTTTAAGAATTTTCCACAGTTTGTTGTGATCCACACAGTCAGAGGCTTTAGAGTAGTCAGTGAAGCAGAAGTAGAAAAAACTTTCTGGAGCAGTCTCAAGTAGAATATTACTAATTAACCCGATAAAATATATGTATTTTTTATCAAAGGTAAGGATAGGTTGAGATCCTTTACTGTCGTCTTATTCAGGTTTTTGGGAGGCAGAGGAGATAAAAACGTGCTTAAACACCCATGATTAACAGTCATTTCTATGCTGTGTTAATTCTTTACCGAGTCTTCATGCCAGTCAAAAGGTTAGTGTAACTGTAACTCTTCTATATGCAAGAAGATGGAAATTCAGAAACAGTAAGAGGCTTGATTGTTTTAATTTGTTCCCATCATAGATCTGGGATTTCAGTAGCCTCCACAGCCCATGCCTTCCTCACACCTCCATCACAGCACATCTCTTTAATATGAGGATGCTGACAATCCTTAAGCTCCATGAAAAGCTTCCTATCAAAATAATATTAATTTTTGAGGTATTTTAGATTAGATTCAATGCTGGACCAGGTAATTTGATAGTGGATCAAGCATAAGCAGAAAAGAGAATATCTAATGAGCATGTCTGAATTTTAGAATATTAAAGAATCAGTTAAAGCCTTCCCGGAGAAGCGAGAAAAACTGAGGAGATGTGGCAGTCCTTGGCGAATAGTGTGGTCTGATCAAAGGATGCCTGGTGACCCTGTGCAGTCATTCGAAAATAAAAGGAAAACAAAATCTGCATGTGTTTGGAGGATAACAGTTTATTGGGCACAGTCATAGGAGTTTATTATGCCAGACAATCTTGATTTCTAGTGTTTTGTAAAATGGCATAGTGGATGAATAAAATGTAAGCAGCAGATGGAGTGTATCAGGGCTTTCACATGACACACTGCTATGGCAGAAAATGTTCAGTAAATAATTAATTAAAATTAGTATCTGTCTAAGCACTGTTGCTTTCACTGAAAATTAACTGAAGTTAAACATACCTTTTACAAGATGAATGTCAGACTGCTGAGATGAAGAGCATTTCCAAAAACAAAGGGTAGAACCGCTTTTAAACATGCTGTGTAGAATATCTTCATTACGCTAGTGACCACGGGTATGGGAACAATTACAGTGACTAGGTTATAAACAAACCCTACCTTTCTTTCAGTTCAGTCAGTTCAGTCAGTTCAGTTCAGTCGCTCAGTCGTGTCCGACTCTTTGCGACCCCATGAATCGCAGCACACCAGGCCTCCCTGTCCATCACCAACTCCCGGAGTTTACTCAAACTCATGTCCATCGAGTCGGTGATGCCATCCAGCCATCTCATCCTCTGTCGTCCCCTTCTCCTCCTGCCCCCAATCCCTCCCAGCATCAGGGTCTTTTTCCAATGAGTCAACTCTTCTCATCAGGTGGCAAAGTATTGGAGTTTCAGCTTCAGCGTCAGTCCTTCCAATGAACACCCAGGACTGATCTCCTTCAGGATGGACTGGTTGGATCTCCTTGCAGTCCAAGGGACTCTCAAGAGTCTTCTCCAACACCATAGTTCAAAAGCTTCAATTCTTTGGTGCTCAGCTTTCTTTATAGTCCAACTCTCATATCCATACATGACCACTGGAAAAACCATAGCCTTGACTGGATGGACCTTTGTTGGCAAAGCAATGTCTCTGCTTTTTAATATGCTATCTAGGTTAGTCATAACTTTTCTTCCAAGGAGTAAGCGTCATTTAATTTCATGGCTGCAATCCCCATCTGCAGTGATTTTGGAGCCCAAAAAAATAAAGTCTGACACTGTTTCCACTGTCTCCTCATCAAAAATGAGCCCAAGGATATGGCTTAATTCTTTTAGTCTCAAATATAGTAAGTTATTAAACAGTGTGTGCTTAGTCACTTAGTCTTGTCCAACTCTTTGTGACCCCGTGGACTGTAAGCTGCCAGGCTCCTCTGTCCATGGGATTCTCCAGGCAAGAATACTGGAGTGGGTAGCTATTCCCTTCTCCAGGGGATCTTCCCAACCCAGGGATCGAACCCAGGTTTCCAGCATTGTAGGCAGATTCTTTAGCATCTGAGCCACCAGGGTAAATCTGTATTTTTTTCCTGTGTACTCTTCTTTTAAAAAGATGTAGTTTTCAGAATGGAATAATTTACCCCAAGCAAATTTAAAATGCCACTGCTAATTAATTTCCAAAGATTTCGCTATTATCAGTACCTTTGAAAAATGAGAATATTATAAATGCAAAGTGTCCCTTTATAATTCTCTTAAAGCATTCCGTTTCTTCTCCCTGGAGAATCACCTGGCTTGAGCCTTACAGAAATTATTCTACTTTTGAGTACTAGTGAGAAGAAACATCTTTATTCTTTCAATAGACATTTTTGTAGGCCTTCTATGTGCTAGTGTTGTGCCAAGCTGGGGATAGAAGGATAAACTAACGTATCAGGCCCCTCTGATGATGGAGTGTACATTTCAGTGGAAAACTGGACTTATATTATGGTTGTAGCAGGGAATCTAATTAAAACATATTCCTTATTTCTAATGTCCAAGTTTCATGGTTTTAACAGCAGCTATCACATAATTATTCTGACATTCTACACATATGGTATTACTAGATAGCCATGGCTGTGAAATGTGGTTCCTTAGCAACTGCTAATATATCTTGGAAAGGCAAAGAAATTGTCATGAGATGCTCTAGGACAACAAGTCCTTATCGAAAACTGTTGGTTAACCCACAGTATAATATTTTTTTTTAGTGTGTGCTGAAAAATATTTCAAGTAGAAAGCATAATTAAAATAGAATTTTCTGGTGATTTCTTAATGTTGGAAGTCACATTGATGCCTAAAGACAGGATGGTTTAATCTGCAACTTCTTGCCCAGGGTTTGTGGTGTATAAGCAGTGCAGGGCTGTGTATATGTGCTCAGTCACTGCAGTCATGTCTGACTCTGTGTGACCCCATAGGCTGTAGCCCTCCAGGCTCCTCTGTCCACAGGATTCTCCAGGCAAGAATATTGGAGTGGGTTGCCATGCCCTCCTTCAGAGGATCTTCCCAACTCAGGGATTGAACCTGCATCTCCTGTGCTGCAGGCAGATTCTTTACTGCTGAGTCAATGGGGGACCCACTGCAGGGCTAGGCTTCCACATTCACTCTCTGCTTCTCTAGCATCACATCACTTTGAATTAAAATGATTTGATGGGGAAGTTCTTTAAGCTTTAGGTGCTCCCAATTTTACAGGTTCCACACCATAAGATAACAGATACATAAAATTGTACCACATCCCATATTAAACATGCCATTTCTCAAACATCATCTTCAGAAAGCAGAACTTCTCAGGATGCAGTCAGAAGCAACTTCCCTCTGTCCCACTGTCTGTCGAAACCCACTCTGGGGTAAATTCTTTTCCTCAATCAGTCAGTTCAGTCGCTCAGTCGAGTCTGACTCTTTGCGACCCCATGGACTGCAGCATGCCAGGCCTCCCTGTCCATCACCAACTCCCAGAGCTTGCTAAAACTCATGTCCTTTGAGTCAGTAATGCCATCCAACCATCTCATCCTCTGTCATTCCCTTCTCCTCCTGTCTTCAATCTTTCCCAGAATCAGGGTCTTTTCAAATGAGTCAGCTCTTCGCATCAGGTGGCCAAAGTATTGGAGTTTCAGCTTCAGCATCAGTCCTTTCAATGAACACTCAGGACTGATTTTCTTTAGGACTGACTGGTTTGATGCCCTTGCTGTCCAAGGGACTCTCAAGAGTCTTCCCCAACACCACAGTTGAAAAGCATCAGTTCTTTAGTGCTCAGCTTTGTTTATAGTCCAACTCTCACATTTATACATGACTACTGGATAAACCATAGCTTTAACTAGATGGACCTTTGTTGACAAAGTAATATCTCTGCTTTTTAATATGCTGTCTAGGTTGGTCATAGCTTTCTTCCAAGGAACAAATGTGTTTTTAGTTTCATGGCTGCAGTCACCATTTGCAGTGATTTTGGAGCCCAAGAAAATGAAGTCTATCACTGTTTCCATTGTTTCCCCATCTATTTGCCATGAAGTGATAGGATTGGATGCCATGATCTTTGTTTTTTGAATGTTGAGTTTTAAGCCAGCCTTTTCATGTTCTTCTTTCACCTTCAGCAAGAGGCTCTTTAGTTCCTCTTCACTTTCTGCCATAAGGAGTGTGTCATCTGCATATCTGAGGTTGTTGACATTTCTCCCAGCAATCTTGAGTCCAGCTTGTGCTTCATCCAGCCCAGCATTTCACATGATGTACCCTGCATAGAAGTTACATAAGCAGGGTGACGATATACAGCCTTGACATGCTCCTTTCCCAATTTGGAACCAGTCTGTTGTTCCATGTCTGGTTCTAACTGTTGCTTCTTTACCCTGCATACAGGTTTCTCAGGAGGCAGGTAAGGACTCCTGGATAAAACCTTAGACCCCAGAATCCATCTGCTCCCTCATAAATGGTTAAATCTCCTCTAGTCATTTTGCCAAAAGAATTATCTCACATAATTGTAATAAATGTTTTTCTTTTTTTCCCACAGTGATGCTTAACCCAGCCTTCAGAGTTAGAGAGTTTCTCTTCCTCCAGATTTAGTTGAGATCCACAATTGACTCCTGCTTTTTTAGGAGCATCTCTGAGCCCTTGAGAGACCCTCTCTGTTGACAGGCCCATCTACCTGAGTTATTTTGGTACAGTCAGTGCCTACAGCTGTCCAAAGCTCTGCATTCCACATCTCTTTGCACTGATCTTCTCACTTTGCCCAAAGCTTTCTTACACAGGACCTTATACAGGGCAGAGTAAGTACCCTCATGACACACAGTACTCTGTCATCATTGAGAGTACAGTTACTTCCTAAAAGTTGTCCCTATTCTGCAACTACTAGAAACTTCAGCTAATCACTGATGTGTAGAGATCTTGTTCAGGTGTGAATCATCTACAAGTACCATAAATTCCAGGTTCACAATTGTAATGTAGCCCAAATCCTAAGAATTTATATCCAAGTCAACATGACTCATTCTATACAAAGTTAGGATAGAAGCAACAGACCCTGTGGCCAAGCAGGACCTGAACTGTGAAATCAGACTGAACTGGGGTCAAATCCACAACCTCCAGCTCTAGTCTCTGGCATTGTGGTTGTGATGTGGAAAAGACAAGTTGCTCAAGTGCTTTGAGTTCCAAATCAGCTAAGAGGTAATTAATTTCTTAAGATTGGCTAGAACATATGTATTAATATAAGTGAATAGTTTTGAATGTAAAATTATACAAGGTAAGAGTTAAATAAATCAAGAAATAAGGGCAAAAGGGAAATGTGAACACAAATTTAAGATACAGCCAGAATTAATTTTAGTGTACAAAGTGTGTGGGACCACAATTCCCTGGTTGCTTAAGTAGAGCTATGAGTCGCTGACATACAATAGTTCCTCATTAATTCTCTGGTGGGCATCATTGTTGCAGGTATGTGCAACTTGTCACTGCAAAGACTGCAAAGATGTATTTGTTTTCACTTTACACTCGGTTTTCAATTCTTCTGAGGTTATCATGAGAGGATAGAAATGAATGGATTCTGAAATAAGGATGGATTGGGCAGAATGAGTGAGCTGTCTTGATGGATAGTAGATAAAGCGCAGACTTAACTAGAAAGACTCTTGTGGAATATAGAGGCAAACAGTATAGGTAGAGAAATAAATAATGCAATTACTTATAAAAAAAATGTAAAAATCCATGAAATCTTTATGGAAGAGGAAGGAAGCCTTAAGGGTAAACAATTTGGATGTTGCTGTTTTGTTGGTATTACTATAATTATTTTCAATTAGTTTTTGTTGAATTGTAAATATGAATTCAACTTTTTAAAAAAATTTTTAATTAGAGGCTAATTACATAATGATACTATGATGGTTTTTGCCATATGTCAACATGAATGGGCCATAGGTCTACTTACGGCCCCTTCCTCTTGAACCCTCCTCCTGAGCTCAGCGCTCACTGTGGGTTCACACTCAGTTCTCAAAGGTGAAAACATTTTTTATCTTCCAATGGACTGATGAAGGTATTGAGGTTCAACATGCCCATGATAACATAGGATTCAAGCCCTGAGTGATTTTAAAGCACCTCTTAACCATTACATGACTGACATTATTTATAAGCCATAAATAAGCTCAGCAGCCAGTGTCTACACACCCAAGTCTAAGGCACACAGTAGAGGTACAAACACTATCAGCTAACCTGCTCTAGCATAGAGTTGGCATGTAGTAATGATTTTGACAGTGTCAAAGATGTGACATCATATGGGGGAATTTCAGTGACCATAATCATCATTTTTAGGCCACCTCTAATAATAAAAAAGCAGTAGTCATCACAGTAATAATGTTGCTTTGATATGGACAATTGACCTTATACAAAATAAAAATATCTTTAGGAAATTTTACTACATTTGTTGACCCCTCATATATACTCTGAAAAAAAAAGTGTGCTTAATGTGTAAACATTCCTTCAAAAAAAGTCTCCAAGACATACCCCTACCTGTTCCACAATTGATAAATATTGTTATCCATTGACCTTTCTTTAGGGAATTTTGGATGCATTAAGGGTATGAATTATGTTCAAGAAATTTTATTACTGAAATTACTAGAGGAATTTAGTTTTGATGCTTATTATCTGATAATATTTAGCAGCAGGAACTGGAGAGTTGCCAAGTCTGGGTGTGCTTATTTTGATGTTAATTTACCTTGTTTGTCAGGGAGGAAAAGAAAATTTAGAAAAATACATATAAAGAGCAAAATGCTTAACCCAGGTCACACTTAAATTCAGCATTAACTGTCATTCTTTTTAAAAATAGATGAAACCATGGAGCTGATACAAAACTGTTTGATTCCTCTAATGCCATTTTCTTGTTACATGATTTAGAATTTCCTTTTCTATCTTGAACTCCTCTGTAGACTTTCAGTTAAGCAAGACTTCATTATGTTTCTTCCTTCTAAGACACGCAGTATAAATTATTTCTTATCTGGGCATTCTTCTCTAGTCCACACTCAATCCTACCCCATATCACAAATAAGTCATCTGTGTACCATTACAAGATGGTACTTGTAACTGGGCTTCCCTGATGTCTCAAATGGTAAAGAAACTGCCTGCCAATGCAGAAGACACAAGAGATGTAGAGTTCAGTCTTGGGGAAGATCCCCAAGAAGGAAATGGCAACCCACTCCAGTATTCTTGCCTGGAAAATTTCATGGACAGAGAAGCCAGGTGGGCTACAGCCCATGGGGATCACAGAGTTGGATACAACAGAGACACCTGATATTCAAAGGGCACGCGGAGCCCTCTCCCCAGTCACTGTGATACTCTCTCAAATGGCTTGAAGAATGTGGGTTGAAGCAGTGGTCCCCAACCTTTTTGACACCAAGGACCAGTTTCATGGAAGACAATTTTTCCACGGACCAGGGGTTGGGGGGGGGGGGGGAGGGAATTGATTTAGGGATGATTCAGGCCTACTACATTTATTGTGCACTTTATCTCTATTATTATTTTATCAGCTCCACCTCAGATCATCAGGCATTAGATCCCAGAGGTTGGGGACCCCTGGACTTAAAGGATTGAACCACACAATCAACTCATTGTTCGTTAGAAGCAATCTATTGAGACAAAGAATGTTTAACCATGGGCTATGTATATAGGGCCCTGAGCAGGACAGTATACACAGTCTAAACATTATTTGATATGGAGTCTCGGTTTGGAAGAGCCACTAGAATCTGTAGAACAGATATACTTTAAAGGCCAACAAAGAGTGTTTCTTGACCCAAAGTTAGCTTCATCATCTACAGTTTGTAAACATTCAGAAAACAGCACATACAGGTTTCTACACATTCTAATAAGATACTGAATCTTGTTGACAAGGTGACTTTGTTTCCTTCTTATGCTGGGAAAATGTGAATGGAAGAATTACAGAATGTCATTTTTTTAAGCATCATTCTATAGCTTTTTTCTTTTTTCAAGTGAAAAGCTAGATTAAAATACAAAATCAGTTAAAATGATCCAATTTAAGCAACTCTGTTTTTCCTGACTTGCTTATTTATCTGAATGTGTTCAGCAATATTTTAGATGGAAAATATCATCAGAAATAGAAAGCTGCCTTTAGGGAAATACATTGATCTACTTAGCACAAAAAATAAATGGTAAATTGAATGCTCAGAACCATAATTTATCTACAGTTTGCAAAGGATCAAAAATCAAGACTTGAAGTTGCACATAATTTGTTCTCAACTTGCTGGCTGTGGAGAACTGGATGAGGGACAGCATCTTGGGTATTGGCGGTGGTGGTGTTTAGTCAAGCAGTGTCCAACTCTCTTGAGACCCCATGGACTGTAAACCTCCAGCCTCCTCTGTCCATGGGATTTCCCAGGCAAGAATACTGGAGTAGGTTGCCATTTCCTTCTTGGGGATCTTCCCAACCCAGGGATCGAACTTGTGTCTCCTGTGTTGGCAGGCAGATTCTTTATGCTGAGCCACCAGGGGAGCATCTTGGATATTAAGATGCCTCAGTGGACCAAAGTCACTCTAAAAATTTAGCTATTTAAGGGCAAAAATGCAAGCCAACCAGTAACAAACTCTCATAAAAACTCTTGTCTTTCAACAACAAAGAAGATGTTCAGGACAAACAGTTTCAAATCTGTTCTGGAAACACTGAATGCTATATTCCTTTTTTAGAGATTCAGAAAGTATACTCACTGATTAAAAGCTATAATTTATCTGTTTTTATTTCTCTGTGGGACAGTTTTCCAGATTTGCTCATTATATCCTTTTTGGAATATCATCTATAATTTTGTCAAACATGAATGTTTCAAAAGAACTTGGAAACTCTGCATTGGACTTTTTGGTGACTTTACATGCATTATGTAGAACCAGCTATATGTGCTTAAATCACACACATTTATACAAAGAATACCTGCTACATTGGAAATTCTCCAAAGCTTGGTTTCAGCTGTTTTTTTAAGTCATATCCTAAAATTGAAAGGATTTATTCATACAAAAGGAAAACACCCTACTTTTCAATACAGTTACTGAGACCTCCTTACTGCTTAGTTAGGGAAGAGCTTCTGCTTGGGTTTGTGATTATTTGTGAACGTGCCTTAGGGTATATTGCTTAAATTAGATTTTCTGGTGGTTTCTTGACCATGTAATTTAGTTTGTGTTTGAAGACTTAAAATCAACAAATGATTGGAAGTTAAAAAAATAGACCTCAATATTCATACTGCACAGCTATCTTAAATACAATGGGCATGTTTATGAGTTGATATTACCCATGGAAGTGAGGCTTCTCCAAGTGATACCTGAAAGCTGTTTTTTTATTTTCCTATTGTAAAGCGAAAGGCAGTGTAAATACAGATAATAAAGCCTGATTAAAAAAGGATGCTTAAATATGTATGGAATAGTCTCGCAAAAACAAAATATATCAATTGGTCTCAGGCATATACCTTAATCAAGGATATTATAGATATTAATAAGCATGCATTTAAAAAAATAATGCTGACAAATCTGGTATTGTTAATATTAATTTTGTAGAATGCTTTAATTTTCATTGATAATGCTAAATAACAGAAAATTGGAACAGATGCCTCATTGTATTCTTACTGGGAGAAAAATCAACTTTCCTGGAGAATTAGAGAAGGAGAATTATTAAGTGTTTTCTACACTATGAGATTTCATGAATCTGGTTAAGAATCTAGTAAGTTCTTTTCCTGCCCAGAGCAAATGTATACTTCAACCACTAATCTCTTTGGATATGGTCTGATTTTATCTTTGCTGTTAAGGCTGGTGTGTTTTGCTGTGGCTGTTGTTAAACTGAATGGACATTTACTCATAATTAAAGACAAAAGAGTGAAAAACCATTCTGCCGTGATTATGCTGCAGATTTTTTTTACCGTCTACAAGTGAGACTCTGCAAATGGTTCTGATTGCAGCATTTGGGAAAGGACTGCACTGGAATTGGTCCAGAAAAGAGTGCCTAAAAAGAGCTGATGGGAAGAGCAGCAATATAAGGAGAGTCTAAAATAAATAGGCTTTTTCAGTCTGAAATAAACAAAGCTGAGAAGGGATTTCATTGATGGCTATAAAATCAGGAAGCGTATAGATTAGAGAGGACATGGCTTTTGACCAAATTCACTGACGTTTTAAAAGAATCATTTTTTGACTTATGAAAAGACGTACTTATTTATGAAATGGCTAATATTCATATTACATTAATAATTCCAGGAAGTTGACTTGGTAGAAACATGTATACAAAAAGAATTTTGGAAAGAATATGTGAATGGCACTTTGTGAGCTCATTATTAGGAATTTGGAATATTGTGAATTCTCTCTCTCTCTCTCTCTTTTTTTTTGGTCAGAGGTTTAGGAAGGACTTTGCAATAGAAACAGGTTCAATCCCTGGATTGGGAAGATCCCCTAGAGAAGAGAACAGCTACCCATAGGTAATTTAGCAAACAATCTCAAAAAAAAAAAAAGAAAGAAAGAAAGAAATCCGTGATTTTTACCTTTTGCTGATTTCCATGGTGTAAACACTTACCATGATTGATTTCAAGCTACCAAGAATTTAACAACTAGTGTCCCAGATTTGTGAATATTTAACAGTTGACTCCCACAGACCATCAAATATACCACTCACATCATATTTACAATCTATAAACAAAGTTACTCTCAGACAGAGGACTATTATGTTTAGACTGTTAGCCTGAGAGACCAATGGGGAAGAAACCTACAATACTCCCATAAATTAATGTAACTGGATTAAATTGATCATTTAAAAATATAATTTCACATGTCTTCTCTCCAATTTATATGAATTCTTCCTTTGGTTTTCATGTATTCATTCATACATTCACTCAGTCTCTATTTCTTTACTACCTGTCATGTGATGTGAGTTCTAAGAAAAGGAAAACTTGGCCAGAGAGGAGATTGGGGTGCAGGCCTCCATAGTCTGATGATACATGTCTACTTGGGTAATACAGAGCGGTGTGCTGGGTAGATAGATGTTAAATACACAGCATGTCCAGGCAAGTGAAAGAGGATGGCTCTGTGGGTACGAGGACTCTGGTGTGTCCTTTCCCAAATATGATTGCTCTTGAGTCACTTTCTTTCTTTAACTGCACCCAAGTGTTCATCGTTCTTCCTAAATAAATGGCTGTGTTGAAAGAAACTGTATGAAAAAAAAATAATACCAAGACAATGACTTGTAATTAACTGAGTTAACAGCTTCACGTAAGCAAAATGAACAATTTCCAGGGGCTTTTATGTACTTCCCCCAATGTGCTAAAAGAATTACGATTATACATTCATTCCAGAAAGTGGCTGGAAGGTGTTAAAATCCTTTAGCTCTGTTATTAATAAAAAGACTCGCTTAGTAATTAACATCAAGGCATTCATTTCACCAAAGGGTATTAATGTCTTGTCAAAAAAACAGGAAAGATTAAAAATCGAAAAGATTAAATCCTAGCAGCTCTTTCAGGCTGAGATATGTTTTTTCCTACACCAAAACTATATTTATTCTTTTCAAGATGTTTTTAGCCACTCATTATGCCAATTTCAGGACTTCTTCCCAGGTGGCTCAGGAGTAAAGAATCACCTGCCAATGTATGGGATGCAGGAGGCGTGGGTTCGATCCCTGGGTCAGGAAGATCCCCTAAAGGAAGAAATGGCAACCCTCTCCAGTATTCTTGCCTGGGAAATCCTATGGGCAGAGGAGCCTGACGGGATACAGTCCACGGGGCCACGGACTGTGAGAGTCAGACATGTCTGAGCGGCTGAGCAGGCATGTACGCATGCGCCTTTCATGGTTAGGTTTGTGGGATAAGTAAGAATTTGACCTTTGGTGATGTATATGACGAACAGAGCTAGTTCAAATTGGAAGCCTTAGTAACTCCTTTAACTAGGAAGAAACTGTTCATTGATTAAAAAAAAATTTTTTTTTTTTGCATTCAGTTAAATAAGGCATTTGTTCAGCTAGTCTATATAAATTAAAAGAGTATGCAATACTCAAATAAGTACAGTCCCACAGAAATCAGGATTTCCTTTGGTTAAAATGTATAAAAGACCTAGAAGATTTCTGATTTCTCTTTATCTCAACATATGAAAATGTTATCTGGATGCACACATAAGATATATTTGGAACTTCCAGAGGCAACATTATTTATTCTACATCATTAAGTAATAACCGAATCCATCACTGTTATTTATTATCAACAAATTTTCAAATATTTGGATGTAAATCCTGAAACATCTGAAGCTGGCTTACTGATCATATCTTGAGAAAGAATTGGTGGCTTCGTGGTGAGACTGCAAAGTTTCTGGGTTCATCCATCTCCATAAACCCCATTTCTAGCACAACACTTGGCACTCAGTGAGTGTTCCATGAATGATTGTAAAATAGAATGTGTTCAGAAATATTAAATAATAACATAGTGTCTTCCAGTTTATGGATTTAGTAATAATTTTGTCATATGGATCTCTTCTATAGACCCAGATGATGAATATTCAGAAAACATAAATGTAATCTCAGGCAGTATGCATAATTTTGAAATATAATCACCGCTTATAGTGCTTACAATTCCGTACAGTATTTCATAGCAGTGGAAAATATTTATTTTCATCAGAGCTGTCATCACTCCATTATATCATTTATTCTGAAAGTCGCAGACATTGATAGGGACTGAAGTAACTTAATCAGTAATGTAATTAAATGGAAGGTAAATATTACTTTTCAAAGGTGAATGTCAGCCAGCTGAGATGAGGATACATTTTTAAAAGCTGTTTAGTTTACTAGAGTTTAGCTTATTGTTGTCTTTATTTCCTGTTGATTCAGAATGTTTCCTTTTTGTAGTTGCTACAAAATTATAACACTCTTAGTAATTGTGTTTATTAATTTTCCCCATTTGTGGGTTTTTTTTTGTTTGTTTTTTTCCTTAGTGCATGAGTGTCCGGACCTTAGTGTGAGTTTGTGGAGCTTTGTCCCAGGTTCTGAGGCTATAGATTTGTATCCCCAGGGGTCCTTCCAGCCAAGCGGCTTCCTCTGCATTGTAGGCCTCGTGGGTGATGAACCACCGTGGGCCCACTGGCCCCCACGCCAGAGCCAAGCTGCGCGGGCTACCTGCCCCGGCTCTATACAGGCCTTTAAAGCAAAGAACAGAGCATTGAGGCAGACCCAGTACATTCCTGTGGGAATTGTCACAGCCTCCTGGTAAAGAAAAGCCCCAAATACTGGTTCAGATCACACCCAAATTGTCCAAAACATGATGTCTCTTAATGATCAGGAAAGAACAACTCATGCTTTTGAAGCTCCTTAGTCATACCGGATGCATTTCTAGAGTCATTTTAAAAATACCGAGATTGCTAAATATATGTGCATGTATATGTATATATGCATATGTGGGAGTGTGTTTGTGTGACTTTATAAAACACGCCCCCGTGTGGCTGTCTGTGGACACCGAGGATCACAGTACAGGGGTACTCACTACCCCTCTTCCCCTGTTCTTTTTCACGCCACCTGAACAAGCATAGCAGATTTTTTGCAAAGGGAGTGAAGCTTAATCAAGGTGTTTTTATAAGGAGATTGAAGGAAGAACTGTGATTTTTGAAAAACACATCTCTGAATTTACCTAAATTGAATATTGTGACCTTAACTAGCTTTTACAGCTTCACATTAAATGGGTATGGTCCATGGGTTCACAAAGAGTTGGACACGAATGAATGAGCATGCACACACACACATACACATATTAAGTAATACTGTCTACACATGGCTTGTAATCAAACACCTTTCTCAAGTAACAATAAACCCTTTAAAAATTATTACTGTTTCTTCTCTTGTGAGTTTCTGAAAAATTCAGTAAAATATTTTAAGATTTCCATTCTGGACATGAAAGGTGAGAACATTTAGTAGCAATGAATTTGGGGTGTTTCAGAAGAATAGAAGGTAAAAAAAAATTGGAGGTTGCCTTTAAAGTTTTGACTACTAAAAGGCGTTATGAACTGAATGAATTTTAAAATAAGAACACCAGTATAATGCCTTGAGGTGCAAAGATTCTGTGACTTTTGAGAAAAATTGGAAGGGTCTAGGGAGTCATGTTTGGGTATGGTTGTGAGAGTTACTGAGAGATAAAGAGAGAGAAAAGTTAACCCAGGAAAGATGAAGAAATCCAGTCAATTGAGTTACACAGGCAGAAACTTTACTGTCTCATGTTGAGTAAAAACAGAGTTAACTAAGGAGATTTTAATCTAAAGGACTATTGCCAGAAAGAGGAATGGAACCACAGCTTTTGGAAGATTTTCTCCAACCATAGATCCATCAGGGGTTCCCTTTTATAAGGAGTAATAAGAAAAGCTCATGGTGGCTTCCTTCCAGCCACTTCCCTGGTAGCTCAGTGGTAAAGAATATAACAGCTATACAGGAGATGTGAGTTCGATCCCTGGGTTGGGAAGATCCCTTGGAGAAGGAAATGGCAACCGTCTCCTGTATTCTTGCCTGGGAAATACTGTGGACAGAGGAGTCTGGTGGGCTATGGTCCACGGGATCACAACAAAAGAGTTCAACACGACTTAGTGACTGAACAACAACAAGAAAAGCTCAAAAGAACAAGGTTTGGGGAAGTGAGTGAGGGACACTGGCGGGTGATGGGGTGGTAGATCAGAGAATGGTTTCTTATGAGGTCAGTCGGCTTTTGAAGGAAGAATGTTGTATCCTGGCTCAGACTGAGGGTGGCCCAAGGTTTAGAGGTTTAGGGGAAGGAGAGATTCCCAGTGAAAATGTGGTCAGTAAGTTTTGTTCTGATTGATCTGTTCATGAGCAAAGAGAGGACGTTTGAAGGAAGTCTCTGCCCATGTCACAGGTAAATAAGGGAACCCACAAGTCTTATCTGACTTCTGTGGGGAAGGGTGTTATTTTGCAAAGGGCTGTTTTTGGAACACAAAGGGTGGGAGAATTTTGTAACCTTTATTTTTCCCTAGGATCACATGGGCTCAGGTAAAATCCAGTATTTTCACCAGCCATGAGAGGGAGTGTAGAAGATCAGCTGGGTCAGTGCTCCAAGGACCAAGAAGAACGTCTGGAGAGATGGTCAGAGTGTAGTGATGGGGAGGAGACGGAGGCTGGGATGCAGGCGGTAAGAAAGCAATAAGTATCTTAGCAACCGGGTCTCGGGCACAGGACTGCAGCTCAGAAGCAAAATTTCATCCATCAGTGCCTGGATGTTGAGAGTAAGAGGGGGTCCCAGGTCTCGAAGTGTATAAAGTGGGCCCTGGCTTCTGGAAGAGGGAAGCATCTGTTTAGAGTAACCAAGCCTTCAGGAGCACTGAACTAAATCAGAGGTAGGTTGGAGTTTATTGAAAATAACGCTTGCCCCCTCAGTGAGGGAAGCTGATTCCAAACTCTGAAACTTAGCTTAGTCCTTCTGGGATGGGTGGGAAAGAGAGTAGGCAGAACCTGGCTCATAATATCTTTAAAGAGGAATTTGTTTTCCAAGAAAACCAATTTATTTTCAGCCTGAATAATGATCCACTGCATCACGTACCTCTATCATTTCCACACTATATATACTTAGGAATTTCTTTTTGTTTTATAGGTCAGCATCCTGAACCTCATGGGGGCAAAGCATAGTTAAATTTAGGAAGGAAATAGAATATAAATAGCTATATTAAAGGATTGTAAGGCTTGAAAAATTACATGTCAAAATTGAAAACGTAAAAGTTAGGTTTTTGGGTTTCTCTATTTTTAAATTTCTATTTCTTGTCTGTTGATAATATTCATGTTGAATTGTTGAATTATTTTTATTCCAAGTGTCAAGTATAGTTTCTACATGCTATATGTGAGACTTTTATAAATGTATTGCATGTGGTTTACCATTTGCTTTCCTTAGGTTATCTTAAATTTATTTAAATATCCAAGAAGGGCTCATAATACATAAATATGAAGGTATGATAGAAAAGTCTATTTTATTTTATTAATTCATAAGAATATTTGTGAAAGTTTTAAGTATGGAGAGAAAACGTAACATTTTCCTGACCTGGTATGTAACACAATTCCCAAGGATGAATTCAAATATAGCAATTGCCTCAGAACTGCTCTTTCTATATCTGGTCTAGTTAAGGCCTGGGTTATTTATTCAAATTCCAAATGTTTATTCAGGCTACAGAGTGGTACTTAACAAGATTTCTCTGCTGAATGCATGTAGTTGTAACTTTGCTGGAACACCTATCCTGATATGACTTATATTTTGGTTATATAAAAAATTTAAAACTTCTTATGCCTTACACTGATGTGGAAATACATATGTATATCTCCCTTCCACATCATTGTAAGGTGTAAGGTGTATCAGAGGATGGTTGATGTACTCTGTACATCGTTGATAATGCTACCGTTCTCAAATGGAGTCTCATTCACGATCAGCATGCATTATATGTGGCGATTTAAATAAAAAAGTAAATCTTAAAATTGAGTGTCATCCTCTTATGTGATGCATTCCTATCAATCGTTAAAACAACATAGAATTGTGAATTATGCATAGAATTGGAATATGTCTAGAGATGTGTGCGTGCAGTGCGTGCGTGTTCAGTCGTGTCCAACTCTTTCTGACCACCAGGCTCCCCTGTCCATGGCATTATCCCAGCAAGAATCCAGGAGTGGGTTGCCATTTCCTGCTCCTGGGCATCTTCCTGACCCAGGGATCGAGCTTGTGTCTCCTGCATCTGGATTCTTTACCGCTGCACCACCTGGAAGCCCCTAGAGATGTGTAGGAGATGTTGAAGTCAAGCTGAAGGGCTCTGTCCCTTAGTTCCTGATTGCAGCCCACCCTTTGATCTTTGCTCCATGTCTTGGTCCCTACTTCCTCCCCACAAGTGCACAGAGCTCTTCTAGAAGTGGAGGCCTTTAAAATCTGACCTCTGTCTGCTTCCCTAATATAATTCCCTGATTTCCTCCCACCTGTGCCCAAGCTTCAATCATGAACCCTGGTTTTCAAGTCTCCCTGCCTCTGTCCACACTGTTCCATTTTCCTGGTGAACTTCTACACAGGCCTTTTCTCTGACTTCCCAGGTGGAGTTTGCTGTTGTCATCTGGAATCCTCACTACATTGGTTGGCCTTACCTCCATGTTAGCACCAACTCCTCCTTATGCATTTATCTGTTCTTCTTCCTGTATAACCCACTTCACCAAGAGCTCTTTGTAGACAGGGGTCCAGTTTTATTCTCTGCATTCCAGTGCTTTGCCTTGCACAGTGCCCTGCTGAAAGATTACTATTACATTAATTAATTGAATGTTTGTTTTTCACTATTTTTTTCTTCTGTATAACGGGTAGATTTTAGTGAATCAATACCCTTGGAAATTTTTTTCTGAATATTATCAGACTTATGCATATAAAAAACCCTAAACATTTGGTACTTTTAGCTATTAAGTATAGTACTATGTTAATTCATTGACTTTAATCAGTCATCATGCATTTAAAAATTTTGTTTATAAATTTGGCTGCACTAAGTCTAAGTTGCAGCATGCTTTTAGTTGCAGCATAGTTCCCTGATGAAGGATTGAACCCTGGCCCCCTGAATTGGGAGTGAAGTGTCTTAGCCACTGAACAACCAGGGAAGTCATCATGCATATTTTTGAAAGTAAGATATTATAGCACAAGAACTCTGGGCATGGCACATCATGAAAATGGATAAGTATCTATTATGAATTAAATATGGTGTTCCCCAGGTGGCTTACTGGTAAAAATTCCCCCTGCCAATGCAGGAGACACAGGAGGCGCGGGTTTGATCCCTGGATCAGTAAGATCCCCTAGAGTAGGAAATGGCAACCCACTCTAGTATTCCTACCTGGAAAATCCTATGGACAGAGGCGCCTGGCAGGCCTCTGTCCACAGGTTTGCAAAGAGTCAGACCTGGCTGAGTGACTAACTACACACATACACATGCATGAATTAAATACGAATATATGTATGTGTATACATATCAATATTATTTATATATGTATATCTCTATTTTCTATCTATTTATCATCTATTTCATTGAGATCCTATAAGAATGTATCAGAGAATATGAAAAAATAGCAAAGTGACAGTGGCATTTTGCATTTTTCTGTTTTGAATTTCTATTTTGCATTTTCTATTTTGAAACTTATAAGTCAAGAGCTTAGTAGGAAAGTTGATGAAAGCCTAAAGAAAAGAATAGTTAATTTTTCTTGCAAAGTTAAGGGAAGTTTGCCCAAAGGAGGTGATTTTTTAATTTAGATCTTTGATTATTACTTAGACATTTCCAGATGAACGGCACCCTTCTACCCAGCAAAATAGCAACATGAGCAACAGAAAAGTGGCCTGAACATGTTCCCTGTGTTTGGAACCCAAGAGCTCAGGTCAGAGGGGTCGTGATCCCATGTAGATAAGAAAAGATAATGCTAAAGGACAAAGAGGAACCAGCTGTTTGAGAATCTTAGAATCAAAGGGGGAAAAAAAGGTAGCAATTATATGAAGATATCCTTTCTTATTTAGTCTAAAGAGTAAAGGGTCAACATCCACAGAAAGAATATACAACTGAGCCAATTCTGGTTAGTTTAACATTGTAAACATTTTTCATAATTTACATAAAATACCAAGTTTGAATGTGCTTTCTTAAAACAACTATTGCTCTGTATATTATTTCAATCCATCCTCTTATTTTTAGACCTAATTTTCAGCATTCATTGCTGTAATATAGGGTAGCATGAAATAAAATTTTATATTAGTTTCTATTTGAAGGAAAATTCATGAATTTCTTCATGTAAACCATGTCCTTTTTTAAAAAAAAATACTGTAATTTCATCCTCTTGCCTAGGTAATGGATGCATCTTAGCTAAAATATAATCACATTGCTTGATCTTATTTTTCCCTTTTGGCATTCCCAGTGCTTAGACCTCATAGTAGTTTAAAAAAATGAAGTTGGCAGAGGAGCAACTGAACAACCACAAAACTAGTTGGAATTGGCAGAGCAGTCAAGAGCTTGGCTGATATTTTGGCACTTGCTTTTGTAATTGAAGAGGAACTCTTCAAGTAAATAGCCTATTCCAGTATTTGGGACTTTGAGAATGCTTATTTTAAAATCCTTTTCTATTTTGAATTAAGTCACATCTATCCATGGTTAGACAAGCTGCAGTGGCATTGAGGACGCCATCTACATAGTAATGGACAAATGTCTTTAGAACTCAAGGAGTTCTGCCCCATCACTGGGTTGCAATTAACTAGTTGAATAATTAAGGTTCATAATCTTACTTCCCATTATATGAAATTCTTCCTTGCCAAAGTTTATTTGCTTCTCAAAGATAACCACATTCTCTTTTTTTTATCATCCTGGTAATATAGATACAACATCAAAAGCCTACTTTCAAAATATTAGAGCAGAATATAAAGCAGAATTCACTCCTTTTCTAATTGTGATAAAGGCTGTCATGGTCACATGGATTATTACAATGGTCTTCTAACTGGTTTTCTGGTCTTTTAACTCAGCCCCCTGCGCCCCATTCATTCCCATTCTAAAAGACTAATTTGATGGAGTCTCCTTCCTGCTTTAAATCTAGTAATAGATTCAAAATAGAAATTATAAACTTACTGGTGAGGCCATTCATAGTTCACCTTCACCTACCTGTCAAGTCTCTTTCTTCCCTGCTCCCAGTTTGCAGATTGCCTTCTGTACCCCAGCCTTCATTTTGTGAACTCCTTTTTCTCCTCTCACATGATATACATTTTACTCCAGAAAGCCTCATTTGACCTATGAGCCTAGGATAAGTGTTGCTCCAGTGTGCTTGTGATAATGCTATACTCATCACTTACATTTACTACGTATTCTCTGTTTCTACACACGAAGCAGAAACTATAAGGTTGGGTGCTTTGTTCATCATTTTTCCTCACATCATTCTTATTTGGAATGTACTTCATAAATATTTATTAAAAGGATAAAATAGGAAATTTGAAAAGCATAAAATAGGTAAGTCACCAAAGTTCTTGTCATCAACTAGCTGGCAAGTCTTGATCTAATTGTTGTAACTTCTCTGAGCCTATCCCCATTTTATCAGCTATAAAATGAGGGTGTCTGGACTACATAAATTCCCTATCCCCTCTGGTCTAAAATTCCATCATCCTGTTTTACCATTAAGCCAAAAATGACTGAGTATGATGTTTTCCCAGCAAAATGTTAGACATAAAATCCAATGCAAAAGATTTGAAAAAAAAGAAACTAATAATCTTGTTGGAGAAAGAAGACCTGTATATGATAAACAGGAATGAAAGACATGAATCTTTATAAAATGCATAGGTCTTTATATATTTGCCAGGGAAAGAGAGCTAAACAGTGTTAGAATTAGATGGTTTTATTTTGAGAAATGTTCTTGGAAAAAAACTTAGGATGCTACATAAAGTTAGAACATACCTTGAAGTGAAAAGGTGGTGTGAAAAATGACAGCAATGTCATGGCTGTGAGCCCTTTCTATCAGCAGAAGAGCATGAAAGCTTCACAAAGTGGGATTTTCTATTTACAGAGCAGTATTGGAGTGCTGTTGGGTGACGAATTTCCGCAAGTCGGTTCTTTGGGAAATGTTTTTGGGTCAGTTTACTTACAATGTAGTTAGAGATATTGACTCAATACTACTGGCATCGAAAGCTCCAAGTTTCCAAAAAATAATAAGAACCCTTTTGTTAACCTGAAACAAATAGACTGTCAAGTTATTTCTCCAGTAAAAATGGTCTTATTTGGGATCAGCGAGGAATTGCAATTCAGAGTCTGCAACCCTGAGAGCTACTGCGCGTGGCCCACAGAACAAGGAGAGGAGCACTTTCGTACAGATGGGAAAAGGAAGTTTGGGAGGGCTATAGGAAATGAAGAGTCACCTGGAGGAATTAGAAGTTCATTGAATAGTGGCTTTTCATTGGCTGAGTCATGACAGTCTCTTCCTTGGTTAAGCTTTTGCCAGGCAAGAAGAGGAAGTCTTTGTTCTTCCTCTAGGACTTTGCTATTGTTGTAGGGTGTAAGAACTTCCCCCTATGGTCTTCTGACTCTTTTTTAATTGAGGTCTATTCATTTTTATGCTTTGCATGGAATAAGTTTATGAACAGAATGTCACATCTGTGCATTTGTCCTGGACAAACTTGGTTTTTCCAGACAGTTTGAGTCCTGTGAAACCTTTACAGGTAAATTTTAACAAACAAGAACTGTTACTGACTGATATTTATAACTAAGCTTATTTGTAGGAATTTGATTTTTAGTGGTGTAAGGAGCCAAGGCAGGAAATCTGGAAAACATTTTACAGTCAGCCTTGACTGTTAAATGAAATAATATAAATGAAGCACCTAAGACAGAGACAGAAATATGTTAGACGCTTAGTTAATGTTACTCCCATTATTTCTTTTTTTTTTCATTTATTTTTATTAGTTGGAGGCTAATTACTTTACAGTATTGTAGTGATTTTTGCCATACATTGACATGAATCAGCCATGGATTTATGCTTTCTACCTTCTTGGTCAAAACAATGAGACATCAAGATACATGTATCTTCAATTCTTAATTGCTTGTGCTTATCATTTTGTATTCATGACTTTCCTATCCAGAAAGATATCCTATCCTAAAGATAGCCTACAAAAAGCAAAATATTTCAGCTCCCAGGAAATAAGGTATTTGAATCCATTTTCTAATATGTATGACTGGAAGATGATTTTCTAGAATGGAGGGAAATTGAAAAACCAGCTTATCAAAGTTTCTAAGTCTTGAATGTTGCTATTTTCCATTTCACTTTAAATTTCTCTGACACTGTAAGATTCTATTCATTGTGCCAAAATTCTTATTAAGCCTTTCCCATGTTCTTCACTTGGAAGGCATGACATTTTTTCATACCCATTGCAGATTATCTCTCTATATTGCAGAAGTTTTAAGTTGAATATGCCCATAAAATGTTACAGCTGGGAGGGAATTTGGAGTTATTTTATTCAAACTCCAAATTAAAAAAAAAAAAAAAAGAACAGTGCCAGATCGGTTAGTAAATTAGTCACTATTTTTATATAAAAGTTTTCAGCTTTTTGTGTTAAATTTATATGATATGCCTGCACATCAATCTCTCTGCCACTTTCTACAACTCTAACTGGTTCAGCAGGTTCTGTAAAATTCTTACATATCCAATTGACCTTTATTTTCTACAGCTGTTGGAAAGAAAGCCTCTCTTCAGGTCAGGAGTTTTTGTTTTTATTTCTCTAGGAAATATTTTCTTCTTCCCACACATTAGTGTCATAATTTTTTTATTAATTTTTATTGCAGTATAGTTGCTTTACAATATTCTGTTAGCTTCTGTGCTGTGCTTAGCTGCTTAGTTGTGTCCGACTCTTTGTGACCCCGTGGACTGTAGCCCATCAGGCTCCTTCGTCCATGGAGATTCTCCAGGCAAGAATACTGGAGTGGGCTGCCATGCCCTCCTCCAGGGTAAGATATAATAGATATGGAGTATACTTTGCGATTTATTTTGGTTTACTAAAATATAGGTAAAACGCAGGGATTGAACCCAGGTCTCCTGCGTTGCAGATGGATTCTTTACCGTCTCAGCCACCACGGAAGCCCAAGAATACTAATGTGAATAGCCTATCCCTTCTCCAGGGGATCTTCCTGACCCCGGAATCGAACTGGGGTCTCCTGCATTGAAGGAGGATTCTTTGCCAAAGGAGGTACCAGGGGAGCCCTGTGTTAGCTTCCACTGCATAGCAAAATGAATCAGCCATACATATACATTCCCTTTGGGGTTTCCCTCCCATTTAAGACACCACAGTAGCTTATTGGATTTTGTTTTCTTGCTTGAAGTGATTACCATTCATTAATCCTGCCAACCTAGCTATTATTTAGGGCCCAAAGCCCTACTTCAGGTTAGAGTGAAATTTTCTAAATTACTCCAGCATGATGTGTTTGTTAAAGCTCTATGTGTTTATTTCCCGTATCATTCATTCCCGCATTATTATAACATGTATAGATTCATTCATTGGTTGGTTCAGGGACTTGTGTTGTACTCTGACACCTAAATTAATATGATTATCTTAGGGGTGGAGCTTTTTGCCCAGAGCTGTTGCCTTGTGTGTGGTTAATGACTACTCAGAGCATCTTCTTGGTACCAGGGAGAATAATTTATTTGCCACGTTTTGTAACCTTTGAGGTTCAAATGAGAAGTTTTCTGGAATATGTTAAAGGTTCTGTCCCTAGAGCCAATGCAACATCTGTGTCTAAAAGAAATGTCATTTGTCGTAGCTTATTAGAAGAAACTGAAAAGATCTGAGAGGGAGAGCGAGTGGTTTTAGTAAGTGTGATTGGGGTGAATGGAGATCTTTTTTTGAACAACACTGGTTTGTAAAGCTATGAAATATAACTTCAAACAGTGCTTTGGGAAGATGGCTCACAGTAACCGAATAAGGTAAAATGAAATTCCATCATGCCTTCAGCATAAAAACTTACTAACCAGTTTATAGTCTCATTACAAAGTCACTGTGGCCACCCAGTGAAAAATCGGAGAAACTGGTTATTAGAAACCACTTATCCACTGGCTCACTTATCCAGTATGTTCAGATAAATGAAATCTGACAGGATTCCCAGCAGGGCTCTGTCATGGCATTGATGCTTTTGATTAGATACCAAAGAAGGCCATCTTCAGGGGCTGTTATTTGGATTAATTCCCAGGGCTGATTGCTACCCCAGTATCTTTAAAAAGAAATACTGTTATAAGGTATTCATATGCAAATAGGACAGTGATTTAATATTGCAAAGTTTGAGAGAATTGGGAAAATCAACAAAACCCTTCTTTGGACATTTTGTTGCTATCTAGTTGAAATGAAAGAGATAACAGTTTTGTGAGGTAGACCAAAAGCATGGGTGATGAGCCTAGCATGTCAATTTACTTTCTCAGGAGGTATAATGGGGTCTTTATAGAAGTCCCTATCTATTACATCACAAGAGGAGATTTCTAAACCTTAATACCAGATTGCTGACATTATCACTGTAGTGACTGTAACATCTGGTAAATTGAAAAGGAAAGATAAGCTTTCTTTTCTGTATTTAATCTGAAAGTTAGTACCACTTTAAAAGAAAAGTCCTTGGGAAATGTAACTATTAACCAGTTAAACTAATCAACAGATCTAGTTGGAATACTGGGGAAAATACAGCCTTGAACTGAGATATACTTGATAGTGTTGGGGTTAAAAATTATACATATAAGGTTTTTTTTTTAACCATGTGGAATCTTAGTTTCCTGACCAGAGATCAAACCTATGCCCCCTACATTGGGAGCATGGACTCTTAACCACTGGACCACAAGTAAAGTGCTCCAATACATATAATAGAAAATATCTAAAGAGTCTCATGAAAGAAAGCACAATTATATTGCAATTACATCTGATTTTCTCACAATTTTTTTTTATCTACAATTTTTTTTCAGATGTGATCTCCTAGAACAAACCATAGTAATTTTTAAATCCACAAGATCTCATTTTATATTTATTTCATAACTCTTTGTTAGCATCAGTGGAGCATTGTTGGAAAATATAAAAGCAGAATTGAGAGGTGTTAAGGCCAGAATTCGGCTTCCCGGGTTACACAGTGGTAAAGAATCTGCCTGCTAGTGCAGGAGACACAAGAGATGTGGGTTCAATCCCTGGGTTAGGAAGACCCCCTGGAGGAGGAAATGGCAACCCACTCCACTATTCTTGCCTGGAGAATTCCATGGACAGAGGAGCCTGGCGTCCATGGGGTTGCAAAGAGTTGGACAAGGCTAAGCACATAGCCAGGGCCAGAATAGTAAAGCATGACATTGATAGGTTAGTGAAGAAACTAAAATGAAGGGTAAGAAAAGAAGAAATGTCTGTGCAGGATAAAATGCACCTGACAAAAATGCAGAAGGAGCCATGTCACTAAAAACAGAGCAAGTTGGGAGGGGAATTGAGCTGTCGTCTAACCTAAAAATACCCTGACCCAATTTTATCATGCGTGGACATTTTATCATAGAAAAAATAAGATTTTTTATAGGAATTATTTGCTATTTTAAGCTGTTTGCTACCATATAAATATTTGCATAGTTCATTGCTCTTTCTATCAGCCGTGCTCTATTTTGAGTGTTAACAAATGTTTCATTACATCCTTAAAAGAGGGGAAGGACTAGTGCATAAATAAGAAGATGTAGTTCTGAAAATCAAATCATAATTCATTGCCTAGTATAATTTTCCAACAGAGTGCTATTACTCAAATAGTGGTGAACTGGGAGAAAATGTCCACTTTGTAATTTAGAAAACCCACATTAAGAGTAAAATCTCAGAGATTTTTCTCTGTATAATGTACAGGATTTCACCTGGAACATAGCTATACCCCTTTAATACGCCAGTATCATAGCTTCAGATCCTTATTACTTAAAGGCACGTATTTCTAACTATTTGGAGATGATCTGCGGGGCTGTCACACGGGGATAATAACCTGTCATCACATGGGAAGCTTGGTTTCCTAGGGTGCCTTTAAAAATTTTTTTCTAATATATCACAGATTGGACAGAATAGAGATTTTTTTATTTCCATTAGAGTGATTCTCAAACCTTACTTTTGATCGACCTATTAACTACATTATGGGGAAAAGAGACTCCTTAAATCTCCCACTCAAATGGCTTGTGTTTGATTTCTCTGTATCTTTCACACACAGGAGCAGGCAGAGAGGTTTACCTAAACTGGCTCCCTAGAGAGATGGGGAAAAGAAACGACTGGACAGGGGTGTGCTTCCTCTCAGCAGTGGCCAGGAGGGTAGTACTGGGATTCTAGTTTGTCTGGTACCCCTTTATCTGGCCTTTTTCCTTTGCTTTCTAAAAGCACATGCAGAGAACTCAGAGAATCCAACTAAAACCGAGGATAGGCTTAAAGCCCCACAAGTTCTTGTATATAAAAACATAAAAATATTCTCCTGGAGACTTTTCACCACTTTCTTTGCCCTCTTCAGAAATATGGGAAATCATTAGAAAAGATCTACTATTTTGATCGAATATCAAACCTTAAGCGCCTTTGGTATTTAGGTGTTGAGTTCTGTAAATAAAGACTTGGTTTGTGATTTATAAAACCTATAGTACAATGAGACTTGAAGATTTTTTTTTTCTGCCCTGAATATCAAACTGCTCCATGAAAATCTGACAAACCATAAGGAAATTCTTATCTTTCATGATAATTTGATATAGATGTAATGATTCCAGTTAGCTATATGCATATTAGTATAAACAAATATTGCTCCAAGGATAAAATTCACATTTATTATGTTGATTACTACCTAAGGTATACTTAGGTAATAATTGAGTTTTGTATTTGTCCTAATATACAGAATATATATTGCATTGGCCAAAAAGTTCATTCAGATTTATCTATATGGTGTAACCAAAAAACATGAACCAACTTTTTGGCCAACCCAATATTTGTTCTGACATGTGGAGATCTTGGCCTTCAAGCACAGCAGACTGCTTACGTGCTATTGCTTATGAATGTGATAAGGCAGTAGTTTATTTACTGAGTAGTTAATTTGGTAAGTGGTTTTTCTTGTCCAAAAGGAATATTAGTAAACTGATAACAATAATTCATATTTGTTATGAATAATTCATAATTTTGTAGTACATAAGATCACTTGTTTACAAGTATATATCTTATAAAATCCTTACAAAGTAATGAAAAGTAGGTTGAGCACATGTCCCTTCCTCTATTTTACAGATGATAAGACAGAAACCAGAGAAGATATAACCTGATTAACATCACACAGCTAATAAATATCAGACCCAAGGCTTAAAGTCTCATCTCCTGACTCTGTCTTCTGGGCTTTCCATTGAGCTATGATTGATTTATAAATTAACGAGATTAGAATGAGGATGAGAATATTTGCTTTATAAAGTAATCAGTGCCCAGAATCTTTGGAACAAATAATACACTTACTTTTATAAGTGAAATAGTTTCAGTGAATTGTTGGAGTTGTAATTTGAAGGAATATAGTTTTAGAAGTGATATAACTGTTATTGTACTAGATAAATTGAGTGATGACATGAAAGTTCATGAGCATGGCTATCTTAGCACTATCAATCTGGACGAAAACTCATACAATGTACACCCCTAAAATTATATTCAATACTTGTATAGAGAACATATATCTGGGATTGCAGTTGTATTTCTAGAACAGTGGGTAATAACATTATTTGATGACAGCATTTATATATTACTAAGTTACTTGAAGTTTTTAAATTACTATGTACAATTTTCTGACACTTTAGGAATGATAAAAATGATAAAGCACCAAGCAAAAATGTTTTGAGGGGTGGTAAGCAAGCTGTTTCCACTGATATTTGTGTAAAGTTGAATGCATTCCCCTTATTCTTCACTTTTCATGAGTACTTTATTATGTATTATTTTATTTCTTGTGATGTACCTTTTTTCTTATCATCAGCCTTCTCATATACCTGTTTTATTGAGAAGCAATAGTTGAAGGAGGTTTAATAAAATAGGACTTGTCACTCAGCCAAAACACCCTTGAGAAAATCTATTTTACATTTTTAAGCTGATTAAAAGCCATTTTTATTCAATATACTAAAAATTTACCCATTTCTTGTTAGAGCATGTTGTGCATGAAGGAAATCTATGTTTGAATTTAAAGTAATAATTTAAAGTTTTTCTGTTACCCAAAGTTATCATTAGACTACTTTACACAACACAAATCGGAACAAAAAGTACATACAAATGCATTTGATCTCAATTCATTTTGAAATTTAGGATGGGCAGATATTGCAGATAACAACAAATGTGTGTTTTCTGCTTCTTATTGATTTAATTTCCTATTTTTTTGCCTAGAGCAAAATTTTAAAATGATTAGAAGCAGAATATCTAGCATCATTTCAGGATTGTGGTTCAGGGCTTAGCAAACTATTGCCTGCAAATCCAATCTGGCTGTACCATTTTTTGTTAATAATGTTTTATTAGAACATAGCCACTCTTATTTACTTATGCATTATTTAGGGTTGTTTTCATGCTATAAGATCCAGATTAAGTAAATACAACAAAGATCATATGCTCTATGTAGCTTAATACATTTACTGTATTATTGCAGACAAACTTTGCTGACCCCTGTTTGTGGACTGACTGGCATTGTTTTCTACACTGATTTTTTAAATTATCTTTAGTATATTCCACCTTTGGAAATATGACTACATACAGAAAAACATGTTTTCATCTGCTAATGAATCTTCTTACACTTTTTTAATATGTGGGAAATCTCTATGTTTTTAAATTTCTTTAAAAAAAATCATTCAATGACAATGACCTAGAAGACAGTTGAGCAATAGAACATCTAATCCAGAGCAATTAAGATGGAGTTTATATGTGCAAATTTAATATTTCTTAGATATCTAGCAATAAGCCCTGAAAATAATTCTTTCTGTGAACCTTGATAACATAGTGTAAGTTTTGAGTAGAAAACCTCTGGCATTTTTTAAATTAAATCTGTAGCTAATGTGTAACCTGAAACATAGTTAATAATTTATATAGAGATTGTATGTGGATGTGTTTGTCCTAAAACCCTGGACTTCCTTCAGGGTAAATTGTCTTACCATTTCCAGTCCAGATCTTTAGTGCTTGCCTATATCCAGTTTCATATTAGGCATGATCTCAGAGGAAGGTTCCACTTCTGAGACCCTTTGAAGTTAGGTGGCTCTGTAATTAGTTCTAGCCAATGACATGTACTGGAAATCACGTGTTTGTCACTTGCGGCCCCTGCATTTAAAAGGCAGTATTTTGCCTCCTCCATGCTCAGATTTCCCTGCCTGTGATACCTCATAAGCCTTGAGTAGAGATAACAACACCACACAATGGGGGATGCCTGGGTCCCTAAATCACTAGATGCAGGCAAGACCCTGCTAACCGCCCACAACCATTTCTGTGTGTGACCAGAAATAAAACTTCTCTTTTCCTTTTTCAAGCTTGTCAGACACTTAGATTTTGGAATGTATTGATTATTTACCATGGAAAATTTATCACAACTAATGCAGCATAGTATTACAGACTTGCTTGCAATAATTTATTTATGCCTACTTATTGTCTCTATTGATGGTTTTGAAATAGAATTTTTTTTTTTCCTTTTTAATTGCTGAACTCAGAGGAAAAATTCAATGGACTTAGAATCAAATGTTCAGCATTTAAGTTCACTCTCTGATGGTTTTGACTATGTAGGTCTCTTTACTATTTGTACACAGGTGATTTGAGATAGTTAAGAAACAGAACAAATAAAAATCCATATTCTAGGATTGAGAATCAGGGAGGTGACACCGCATGTAAATGCGTGGCTCAGATCTGAATGTCTGTGTGGTTTTAGCGGCTCTTCTTACTTCACGTGTCAGGTCAAGATTATTTCATTTTTTCCCACAATAGGCAGGTAGTGGTGGTCGTTGTGGCTTAGTCACTAAGTCGTGTCCTACTCTGCCAACCCCATAAACTGTAGCCTGCTAGACTCCTCTGCCCATAGGATTTCTCAGGCAAGAATATTGGAGTGGGTTGCCATTTCCTCCTCCAGGGAATCTTCCCAACCCAGGGATAGAGCTCGAGTTTCCTGCATCGCAGGTGAATATTTTACCGCAGAGCCACCAGGGAAGCTAAGTAATAGGCAGAGCTCTCTATAGATAGGTTTTTGAAAAATGATCACATTTTTGTTGTTGTTATTCAAATAGTGATTTAAATATATTGGGAAGATTTGCAAGTAAAGGAAATTCTTTCTGAATCATCTTATAAATCAGAATACATTTCTAAAGAGAGAATGCTATCTAATTTTTTATTTGAAAATTAGTTTGAATTTTTATATTACTGATCTCAGACTGTGAAAAAAAAGTCTGAAGACATCTAATACAACAATAAGATTTTAGAGTGAAGCAAACTAAAGATCATGGAAGAAAATTAATTTGAGGTCATATAACTGGTGTTCATTGGAAGGACTGATGCTGAAGCTGAAACTCCAATACTTTGGCCACCTCATGTGAAGAGTTGACTCATTTGAAAAGACCCTGATGCTGGGAGGGATTGGGGGCAGGAGAAGAAGGGGACGACAGAGAATGAGATGACTGGATGGCATCACCAACTCGATGGACATGAGTTTGTGTAAACTCCGGGAGTTGGTGATGGACAGGGAGGTCTGGCGTGTTGTGATTCATGGGGTCACAGAGACTCGGACAGGACTCAGCGACTGAACTGAACTGACTGAACTGAACCGAACCAGTGAGAGAGAAAACAATAATAATAAGAAGTCAAAAGACTGGCTATCCAGGCCAGGATTGTATCTACTTTAAACCGCAAAAATGATATAAGCCAGTGACATGCATTTTAATCAGAAACTTGATTACCCAAGATAGAAATAATATATTAGGATATATATGTATATATTTATATATCATATGTGTATAACATTATAATCTTTTAGATGAAGTTTACAACAAAATAAGTAAATTAAATGTAAAATTTATCAGGAAACACAATTTATTTTTCTAATTTGAGGGGCAAAAGGAGGAAAAGAGAAATCCTCATTTAAAATTAGAAAGATCTTGTGTCCAGGTAAAGAATGATTGTAGGGTCTTCCCTAGTGGTTTGGTAGTTAAGACTTCGCCTTCCAGTGCAGGAGGTGCCAGTTTGATCCCTGGTCAAGGATCTAAGGTCCCGCATGCCTCACAGCCCAAAACACAGAACATAAACAACTGAAGCAATATTGTAACAAATTCAATAAAGAGTCTAAAAATGGTCCACATTAAAAAAAAAATGTCTTAAAGAATGCAGAGGCAAAAATCTGGAGAAGGATGAAAAAGAGGGCTGATTGACAGACAGATATCAGGAGCAGTGTAAACTCTGTGATGGAGCAAGATGATGGACATTTGGGGGAAAGTATACAAGAGCAGGGTGAAATATGGTGGGAAAATGGATTAGAGGTGGATTATGGAAGATCAGATTAACAGGTTTAGACTTGAAGAGCTCATGGGAATCTTTGTATAATTTTCAGCAGTGCTTTTGAAGGTGACTGTTAAGTAGGCTAAGTGAGGAATTTTAAAGGGACACAGGAATTCAACTGATAACACTTATATCTCACACTGCTAGTTCAAGTGCAGGGCATATGACTTGGGTGATTAAAATAGTTATGAGAAGGAAGACACTGAAGTCAGAAATATTTTCAGGAGAAGGGTGTTGTATTTGGTTATGGACTAGCCACTGGGCAGGAGTGAAAGGGAGAAAATAAGTGAAGTTTAGAGCAAGGTACAAAGGCAGACCAGTTGTTATCATTAGCTGAATTAAGGATTTGGGAGAGAAAACCTGGTATGTTTGGGAGAAGATGCAGTGGAATATACAGATGAATAGGAACACTTGGTAAGATTTTTGAGATGGAGTTAAATTAAAGCTTTCACATGTAAGAACTCATTTCATTTTTGTTTTGCGGTTTAACAAATGACCCCCAAACTTATGGCATCAAAGGAGAGCAATGATTTATTTTGCTTATGAATCACAAGTAAGGCAGAACTTGTCGGGGACAGCTCATTGCTGCTCCACACAGCATCCGTTGGGGCAGCTCATCTATAAGCTGAGGATCCACCAGGAGGTGAGTCCCTTACATAGTTTACATGGTAAGCAGGTGCTACTGTCATCCGAGAGCTCCTTTGAGACTATGGGCTGAGAGCCTTACTTCCTCCCCAAGGGGCTGCTTGGACTTCCTCATGTCATGATGGCTGGTTTTCAAGAGCAAGCGGCACAAGAAAAAAGAAGTAAAACTCCCTGTTTATTTTGGTCTGTGCTCGTGAACTACCGGAATAGATTTTCCACTGATTCTAATTGTCAAGGACTCACAGAGCTGAAGCCTCTTAAAAAGCAGAGACATCACTTTGCCGCCAAAGATCTGTCTAGTCAAAGCTATGGTTTTTCCAGTAGTCATGTATGGATGTGAGACTTGGACCATAAAGAAGGCTGAGTGCTGAAGGATTGATGCTTTCAGACTGTGATGCTGGAGATGACTCTTAAGAGTCCCTTGGACAGCAAGGAGATTCAACCAGTCAATATTCAGGAAAGCAAGCCTGAATATTCATTGGAAGGACCAATGCTGAAGCTGAAGCTTGGAAAAACTGAAGGTAAAAGGAGAAGGCAGGAGAGGATGAGATGGTTAGATAGCATCACCAACTCAATGGACATGAATCTGAGCAAACTCCAGGAGGCAGTGAAGGACAGAGAAGCTTGGTATACTGCAGTCCATGGGGCCACAAAGAGTCGGGCACAACTTAACTACTGAACAACAATCACACAGAGCTGAGAGTCAAAGTGAAGGAATATGTAATCTGTCTCAATTGAGAGAATGTGAAATAACTTTAAGGTCATGTTTATAAGCCAGCAAAACTGAAGATCACCTATAAAATCTAATGTTACTTAGGGGCTTCCCAGGTGGCGCTAGTAGTAAAGAACCTGTCTGCCAATGCAGGAGACATAAGACACAGGTTCAGTCCCTGGGTTGGGAAGATCCCCTGGAGGAGGGCTTGGCAACCCACTCCAGTATTGTTGCCTGGAGAATCCCAAGGACAGAGGAGCCTGGCAGGCTGCAGTCCATGGGGTCGCAAAGGGTCAGAAACAACTGAGTGACTAACACATAATCTTACTTAACATAGGGAGACAGAGATCGTGGGACTGGCTGATTTAGTACCTATAGCAAAGCTTTCTCACCTAGGTGATGGCTTACGACACGTCACCTTGCTCACTGTGTCCTAGGGACAAAACAGGTAGCAGATTCCTGTGGCATGGGATCCACACACCTGTTTTGGTTTGATTTCACTTTGGGGAAACCTACTGCCTACACTGTGTGGATCAGAAGACCATAATTCTGTGATGAACAGTAACTGAAGGCTCTCTGGCTATCTTTCTAGGAAAACCATGTGCATATTTTTATTTATTTCTTTTAAAGATTTTTTTTTGATGTAGTCCATTTTTAAAGTCTTTATTGAAGTTGTTACAACTTTGCTTCTGTGTTATGTTTTGGTTTTTTGGCCCTGATGCCTGTGGAATCTTAGCTCTCTCACCAGGGGTTGAACTTCCACCGCATGCATTGGAAGGCAAAGTCCTAACCATCAGAGCACCAGGGAAGTCCTATAAATGTATTTTAATTACTGACTTTCATGCAGTGTTCACCTGAGTCAGCCCTGTCCATAGATCTCATAGGAACTACCCCATGATCATCTTGAACACAATTTTTGTCAGCCTACATTGTTTTTCACTAAAATCTCTAGTGCTTAGTGTATCTCCTTAATACTTTTCAGATAATACTAGCACTGTAGTAGTCTTTTTGAAGCAACTCTGGAGACCTGCGGTAATTCGGAGATCATGTAATTGGTCTGCCTTTTCTCTTCCTCCCACAGCCAAAATAACAGATTACATTCTTGCATGTCAAAGTAGTAATTTAACTCCATCCAGTAGTCTCTCTAATGTTCCATTTATTTTATAAATCCCCTCTAGATTTCTCAGCTCATGCTAGACTTTTTTAAAGTCATAAAATGACTCTAAATTATTAACTCATGAAAATGTCTCTGTGTCCTCAAGAGAGATGGAGAGATGGAAGGAAACAGTGTTCACAAGACACTGATGTTATTTGTAAAATTCCCTATGGAAAATTATAATGTCTCTTTTTAAGATTATTTCATTTTGTAACATATTTGCAATTTTTTAAACTATATTTTGAATGTGTATTGATAGAGAATATACATATATGTTTCTATTATCCTGGTTACATTTTTAATAGAAATTTATCCATAAGAAGATTTCTTTGTTGCTTTTATGGGCTATATAAATTATAGTGCTATTGTAAGAATAATCACAACTATTCCCAAAATGTCACTTAAAATTTTAAGATCAACAACTATAATAATAATGGTTAACATGATCCCACCACTTACTATGTGCCCCAAGTGTTCCACATGTAATTCATCTAATCTACCCAACAACTCTCGAGTACTTAGATGATATGTGATAAATAGTGGGAGTTTTGCCCACATTTTACTACATCTTTTTTTTTTTTAATGTATTTATTTGGTTGTGCATGTGGGATTCAGTTCCCTCACCAGGGATCAAACCTGGGCCCCTTGACTTGCGAACGGGGAGTTTTAGCCACTGGGCCACCAGTGGAGTCCTACTGCATCATTCTAATCAATGTATACCTGCTCCCAATTTTCTTATTTAACACATCATGAAATTGCTTTCAAGATATAGACATTTTGCAATGTTACTCCAGTTTGCAGTTATATCTCCTGTACCTCATTTCCAAATAGACATACTCAGCAGTCTTAGTCCATGATCATTTCTAGTATGAAGATTTTTCTTTCATTCTCATCTACACTTAAAATAAGTACCTTTTCCCTATCTGGTAGATCTTCCTTCTCAAGTTGTAAAACCCATCCCCAGGGTCATACTCAAAACAAAGATTTCACTTGATTTCTAAGCTGATTGTGAATTGCACCTCATGACTCAGCAGCAGAGAATGAAAAGCAATTGCACACGTGATGGGTTCACATGTCTGCAAGCTCTGGAAGGTAGGAGACATCATCCTCTCTGCTGTGCTTTCTGGGTGACCATCCTATCCACATCAAGAAAAATCTTCAAGGTTTTACCAGCTAGGTGTGTAAGGCCTCTATTATCTCTGTGGAGTTTTTTATTTGACTTTTTTATCCTTTCCAATGTGAGTAATTTTAGCCGGGTTTTGTCAATTTTCTTGTTAAAAATTTTTACAGGACTATCAGATCTCCAAATGGAGAATATTGAAGCCCAATTCTCCTCTTTCATTGCAATAGTTTTCTCAATGTAATAACTTAGGATTCTTTCATTCACTGAGGACAATCTATATCTATGACTATATAACAACAATAGTCAGCTGGTTTATTTTTTGTTCCATCAAGATAGGAAATGTATACCATTATTTATTTATTGGGCATGCACAAGAGACCATAGAAATGTACATACTATTATTAGAGGCCCTTTCAATGCAAGTTAATAGTGATAATTTGAATTCATCATTTTAATGTTCAAATATTATATTTATTTTGTCATCTCCATTAGTGAAGATTAAAAAGAAACCGAGGCATAGACATGGGTTACACAAACAGTATGTGTAGTTCTGGGACTAGCAGCTAAGCCACTTGAAAATCCTAAATTGGTGAGCACATACTCTTGTTATTTTAAATATTAATGAGAAACCTTTTCTCATCTGTTTTGTATTCTGAGCTCCTAGTGCACTTACTCATTGGTTGTTTACTGAGTATATGGATGCATGTAAGATCCATTTGGTTTTATTAATAGGTTTCCCAACTGGTGTGGAGCAAATGGATATTAGGTATGCTTTAGATTTTCTTTTCATCCCCAGACCTTGGCAGGATGTTGAATAGTGAAGAGCCTGGAGTGTATTATATGACTTATAAGAATATTATAATTTTTCTGATTATGCCATACCATGAAAAAATTTAGAACCACATATTTAACACATATGTTAATATGTGTTAATATATTACACACATTAAGAAAGAATTGAATGGAGTTGATTACAACTCCAATTAAGATATTGAAAGAGCAATCAGTTGAACCCACAGAAAACAAAAGGAATAAATCAATGAAAACAAAAGGAAAAAATCAGTGAATTATCAAATAGAAAGTAGTAGGACTGATAAATAAATCAAAAGCTCTTTTGTGGAGTGGGAAGAAAAGAAAAACTACTAGTAAATCTAATAAAAACAGACTGTGTAAATTAAAAGTGAGGATGGCAAAATCATTACAGCTATAGAGCAAATTCAAAGGCTTATAAAAATATAACTTGCCTGAGTCTATTAAAATGAACATGAGAACTGAATAAAATAACATCTAAGAAAATATAAATCTCAAAAGCTGATCTCAGAAGATACCTATGATCATGAAAGAAGTAGGAAGTGTTTTCAGTGAGTAAGCCTCAAAGAAGTGCTAGGCCAATAGTTTCAGAAACAAATTCTCTAAAATCTTTGGGGCGTTGTTGCTGTTCAGCCGCTAAGTTGTATCCAACTCTTTGCAACCCCTTGGACTGCCTGCCAGGGTCCTCTGTCCTCCACTATCTCCTGAGTTTGGACAAGAGAACTTCAGCTCTATTCAAATTGTTCCAGGCCTGATAAAACATTAAAGTGTTAGAATCTCTTTGTAAATTAGCATAACATGATGACAAAACTCTAGACTGCACATAAAATTAAGTAAACTAATCTTACTTGTATCTATTAAAACCGTAAACATATGATTCAGAATTAGTAGTACATTAACAAATATTATATCGTGATCATGTGATAAAGGGTATTCATGTTAGAAATGCAAGTGTAGATTTGTATTGGGCAATATTTCAATGCAATCTGCCATATTGTTAGGTAAAAGGAGAAACGTTGCATTTTAAGTACATGCAAAAATTAATCTGGCAATATTCAACACCAAATCCTGAATTAATAAGAAATATGAATATAGTAGAAATTGAGAACAGTTTCTTTCCTCTGATATGGAGCTCAAAACAATCTCATAATTAACTGTGAAGCAGAAGATTTCTCAATAAAGTCAGTAACAAGAATGATGACTACTATCACCATCACTATTGAAAATTGCTATGAAAAAAATTACTATGAATTTTAGCATCATAGTTAGAGGAGAAAAATGTTAGAAACTAGGGGCTGAGTTAAACTATTAGAATAATTTGCATATGATATGCCATATACAGAAAGATCAAGAAATATAACTGCAAATGGAAATAGCAAGAGAATTGAATAAAGTGGTATGTTTTAAAGATGAAAACCTAAAAATTAGTATGGGTGATAAAATATAGTGGATGGAAAGGTTTATTTACAATAGCAAATATATTTAGACTATCTAGGCTTAAACTTTTAGTCTATGTGGACATAAATGTGGAAGAAGGCTTATAAGAGAGAAGTTAAAAGTTAAAGTATATAAATGAGATTTGACACAATGGGAAGACATCTTAATCATATGAATTAACAGAAATACTCAGTAGTGTTAATATGTCAGTTCTCCCTAAATCAACTTATAAATACATACGATATATTTGAAAATATCAAGAATTCTCGTAAAATTGACAAGTGCTACCAATGTTTATGTGGGAAAATAAGTGTGTGAGATTTGCCAAGTAACATCTAAAGAAGAAGAGTAATGAAGGGGATAACCACACTGTTGTTAAAACATATGACAATATCACAATAATATAAATAGTTTGAGGTTGGTATAAGCAGATTAGTTGAACCAGAACTATTCAAGTTAGTTGAGAAATCACCTCAAATAAATACCAAATTTCACAGGGCAAGTCTATGGAGAACAAGATGAGCTATTCAACAATTGTTAGAGAAGAACTGACTAGGTCTCTTGGCAAAAAGTTAAGCTGGAATTCTACTGTCCCATTGTAAAGGTAAATTAAGGATTTTTACAAGATGATACAACTGAATTAGAGAAAATAACTTTGGTGAAATTCGGTATATGGGTGAGTGCTGTATGCTTTCTCATGAATCATCATAAGCTCAGAAGCTATGGTTAAAGATTGATAAATTTGACCATAATCGGAAACTTCTTCAATGGGGAAAAATTATAGGCAGAACCAAAACTGCAAAAATTAAACTGGGAATATACTTGATTTTCTTAATATACATGGAACATAGCAAATAGTTAAAAGTAACAAAAAAAATGGGCAAGGTCACATGATAGACTGTGTAATATAAAAGGAATTTAGTGGTCAATAACTTTAAAAATGCTTTCTTTTCACAGCCAAAGTGGCAATTAAAAAGTCTTTCAGGTTATAAAAGATTGTTTCAAATGACAAGAATCACTTAGCAATGGTTTAGTGAAATAGACTTTCACATACCATTAGGGTATAGAGAGAATACACACTAGACGACAATTTGGTAGCATTTTAACAACAGGAATAACAACAAAAATTGCTCGTATCTATGATCTAAAATTCTCCAAGCCAGGCTTCAGCAATACGTGAACCGTGAACTTCCAGATGTTCAAGCTGGTTTTAGAAAAGGCAGAGGAACCAGAGATCAAATTGCCAACATCCGCTGGATCATCGAAAAAGTAAGAGAGTTCTAGAAAAACATCGATTTCTGCTTTATTGACTACACCAAAGCCTTCGACTGTGTGGATCACAATAAACTGTGGAAAATTTTCTGAAAGAGATGGGAATACTAGACCACCTGACCTGCCTCTTGAGAAACCTGTATGCAGGTCAGGAAGCAACAGTTAGAACTGGACGTGGAACAACAGACTGGTTCCAAATAGGAAAAGGAGTACGTCAAGGCTGTATATTGTCACCCTGCTTATTTAACTTATATGCAGAGTACATTATGAGAAACGCTTGGCTGGAAGAAGCGCAAGCTGGAATCAAGATTGCCAGGAGAAATATCAATAACCTCAAATATGCAAATGACAACACCCGTATGACAGAAAGTGAAGAGGAACTAAAAAGCCTCTTGATGAAAGTGAAAGAGGAGAGTGAAAAAGTTGGCTTAAAACTTAACATTCAGAAAACTAAGATCATGGCATCTGGTCCCATCACTTCATGGGAAATAGATGGGGAGACAGTGGAAACAGCGTCAGACTTTATTTTTGGGGGCTCCAAAATCACTGCAGATGGTGACTGCAGCCATGAAGTTAAAAGACGCTTACTCCTTGGAAGGAAAGTTATGACCAACCTAGATAGCATACTAAAAAGCAGAGACATTACTTTGCCAACAAAGGTCCGTCTGGTCAAGGCTATGGTTTTTCCAGTGGTCATGTATGGATGTGAGAGTTGGACTGTGAAGAAAGCCTGAGCGTCGAAAAATTGATGCTTTTGAACTGTGGTGTTGGAGAAGACTCTTGAGAGTCCCTTGGACTGCAAGGAGATCCAACCAGTCCATCCTGAAGGAGATTAGTCCTGGGTGTTCATTGGAAGGACTGATGCTGAAGCTGAAACTCCAGTACTTTGGCCGCAATGATGCGAAGAGCTGACTCATTGGAAAAGACCCTGATGCTGGGAGGGATTGGGGGCAGGAGGAGAAGGGGACGACAGAGGATGAGATGGCTGGATGGCATCACCGACTGGATGGACATGAGTTTGAGTAAACTCCAGGAGTTGGTGATGGACAGGGAGGCCTGGCGTGCTGTGGTTCATGGGGTCGCAAAGTCGGACATGACTGAGCCACTGAACTGAACTGAACTGATGATTTAGAAAAGTTCATTTCCTTTTATCACTGAACAGTACTCGGTAGTATGGTTGTACCACAGTTTGTTTATTCGTTCCTACTGAAGGACATCTTAGTTGCTTCCGAGTTTTGGAAATTATGCATAAAGCTGCTATAAACATCCTTGAGTGAGTTTTTGTAAGAACAGAAGTTTTCAGCTCATTTTAGCCACTTCCTAACAGCGTGGTTTCTGGATTCCTTGGTAAATCTATGTTTAAGTTTGTATAAAATTGTCAAACAGTTTTCCAAAATGGCTATACCAGTTTTCATATTCACTAGCAGTGGATCAAAGTGTACATCCTTTTATATTCACACTGTCATTTTGCTGTCAGTATTTTGGATTTTAGCTATTTGAAGAGATGTTTAGTGGTATCTCACTTTTGTTTTAATTTTCAGTTTCCTAATGATATGATATAGAGCCTTATTTTCATATGCTTCTTTGCTATCTGTGTATCTTCTTTGGTGATGTCTTTTCAGATCTTCTGCCCATTTTTGAATTGAGTTGTTTTCTTATTTTTAAGTTTTGACAGTTTAAGTTGAGTTGTATATATTAGAATCTTTATCACATACGCAATTTAAGATGTTTTCCCCCAGTCTTTCATAGAGCAGAAGTTTTAAATTTTAATTAAAATAAATTTTTATTGGATTATGCTTCTGGTGTTGTATCTACAAAGTCATTACCAAAATCACAGAAATATATATTTTTCTCTTGTGTTATGTTTTGTAGTCTTGAATTTTAGATCTGTAAGCCATTTGAAATTAATAATTATGAAATGTGTAAGTTCTGAATGGTTCACATGTGGATGTCTCATTATTTGGGCTTTCCCGGGGGCTCAGTGGTAAAGAATCTGTCTGCCAATGCAGAAGACATGGGTGTGATCCCTGGGTGGGGAAGATCCCCTGGAGAAGGAAATGGCAGCCCACTTCAGTATACTTGCCTGGGAAATCCCATGGACAGAGGTGCCTGGAGGGCTGCAATTTATGGGGTCACAAAGAGTCAGACAGGACTTAGCAACTAAACAGTACCATTATTTAAGCACCATTTGTTAAAAGGACTTCTTTCTCCACTGAATTGCCTTTCAGTTCAGTTCAGTTCAGTCGCTCAGTCATGTCCGACTCTTTGGGACGCCGTGAATCACAGCACGCCAGGCCTTCCTGTCCATCACAAACTCCCAGAGTTTACTCAAACTCATGCCCATTGAGTCGGTGATGCCATCCAGCCATCTCATCCTCTGTCGTCCCCTTCTCCTCCTGCCCCCAATCCCTCCCAGCATCAGGGTCTTTTCCAATGAGTCAACTCTTCGCATGAGGTGACCAAAGTATTGGAGTTTCAGCTTCAGCATCAGTCCTTCCAATGAACACCCAGGACTAATCTCCTTCAGGATGGACTGGTTGGATCTCTTTGCAGTCCAAGGGACTCTCAAGAGTCTTCTCCAACACCACAGTTCAAAAGCATCAATTTTTCAGTGCTCAGCTCTCTTCACAGTCCAACTCTCATATCCATACATGACCACTGGAAAAACCATAGCCTTGACTAGATGGATCTTTGTTGGCAAAGTAATGTCTCTGCTTTTTAGTATGCTATCTAGGTTGGTCATAACTTTCCTTCCAAGGAGTAAGCGTCTTTTAATTTCATGGTTGCAATCACCATCTGCAGTGATTTTGGAGCCTGCTGACTCAGAGGTTAAAGCATCTGCCTGCAATGTGGGAGACCTGGGTTCCATCCCGGGGTCAGGAAGATCCCCTGGAGAAAGAAATGGCAACCCACTCCAGTATTCTTGCCTGGAGAATCCCATGGATGGAGGAGCCTGGGATGGGTCCATGGGGGGTCGCAAAGAGTTGGACATGACTGAGCAACTTCACTTTCACTGCTTTCATTAATAAAAGGAATTGCCTTTACTTTTCTGTCAAATATCAATTGACATTACTTATGTAGCTCTATTCTTGGGCTCTCTATTCTATTCTAAGTAGTCTATTTGTCTATTCTTTTGTTAGTATTACACTTTGTTTCCTTACTGCAGTCTTATAGTGCGTCTTGAAGCTGGATATAGTCAGTTCTTCAAATGTGTCTGTTTAGTGTTGTGTTAGATATTCTGAGTTTTTACCTTTCTCTGTAAATGTCACATTGAGTTTGCTGACATCCAAAAGTACAACTTGTTGAAATTTTGATGGGAATTCTGTTGAATCTATAGATCAAAATGAGAATAATTGAAATATTAAAATATTGAGTCTTTTTGCTCATGAACATAAAATGGCTCTCCATTTATTTAGAGTTTCTTTGATTTTTTTCCATCAGCATTTTGTAGTTTTCCTCATATAGATCACCTATGTATGTATGTGTCTATATATGTTGTTGCTGATAAGTTTGTACCTAAGTATATTTTGGGTCCCAATGTAAATAACATTATGTTTTAAATTTTATCATCCAATTTTTTTGTTGATGAAATATAAAAAATAAATTGATTTTGTTTGTATAAATTACAACCTTGCAATACTCACTTAACAATTCCTGGAAGTTTTGTTGTCTGGTTTTTTGGGATTTTCCATGTAGATAATCATGTCATCTGAGATCAAAGACCGTTTTATTTCTCCCTTCTCAACCTATATACCTTTTATCCACTTTGCTTATTTCATTGCATTAGTTAAGACTTCTAGTACAATGTTGAATAAGGATAGTAAGAGAGGACATCCTTGTCTTTTTTTCTGATCTTGAAGGAAACATCTAGTTTGTTAATGCTGTTTTTATTTTGCCATTGTGTATGATGTTGCCTATAGTGTTTCTTTGTAGATTTTTTTTTATTACATCAGAGATATTTCCTTTTATTCCCAGTTCCCTGGAAATTTTTATCATGAATATGTATTGACTTTTCCCAAGTGCTTTTTCTGAATCTATTGATATAATCATTGATTCTTTTTCTCTTTAGCCTGCTTATGTGATATAATTGATTAAATGTTGAACCAGCCTTGCATAAATGGAATAAGTCTCACTTGGTTCTGGTGTATATTTTTTTATACATAGCTGGATTTGATTTACTATATTTCATTGAAGATTTTTGGAAAGATATTCATCTGTAATTGTCTTTTCTTGTTATGTCTTTGTCTAGTTTTGATATCAACATTATGGTAATGTTGGCCTCATATAATGAGTTAGGAAGTGCCTCTTCTTCTTTAATATTTTTGGCAGATATGGGGAATTAGTATTATTTCTTCCTTAAATGTTTTGTAAAATTTACCAGTGAAACCGTCTGGGCCTCTTGTTTTCTGTTTTTGAAAGTTATTTAATTATTAATTCCATTTTTTAGTTCAAAGTGTCTGTGTTTCCATGTGTGAGTTTTGGTAGACTCTGCCTTTGAAGGAATTCGACTATTTCATCTTAATATCAAATTTGTGTTGCATAGAGTTATTAATAGTATTCCTGGATCATATTTTTAGTGCCATAGAATCAGTAGTAATGACCACTCATTCATTTCCAATGCTAGTGATTTGTATTTTATGATATTTTACATTTATATTTGGTTACTTTATATTTGTTTGTATTTATGTGATAACAGGTTGTAAAGAAGACTGAGAATAGAATTCATCATAGGTGATTCATGTACAGGACACAGTCCTAGTTCTCTTAGTGAATATATACATGGTGTATCACATATTTCAAAAACATATAGAAAAGAGGAAACAAATAATGTTACGGGGTTCATTTCTAATTGAAGCGTTTCAGTATTCAGATATAAGCAATCACACAAGATCAGAAAGACCCTCTAATTGTTTATTTGTTTGCATTTTGGTTCCACGGAGTTTATTAAGACAAACTCAAGAAAAGAGGTATTTGGTCCCTCTTTTCATTTAAAGTACTCAGTTGTTCAATAAAGCCTGCACAAGTACTGCCTTTTGTTCATTAATTTACTAAATCAAAAATGTTTTCTAGTAGTTTTATTGAAAAGTATTGCTATACATCACTGTATGAGTTTAAGGTATATAGGGTGGTGGTTTGATTTACATACAGTGAAATGATTGCCACCATAGGTTGAGTTAACATCCATGATCTCATGCAGATGCAGTAAAAAGAAGAGGGAAAAAAATTCTCCTTGTGATGAGAGCTCTGGGATCTCCTCTTTTAACATCGTTCTGTCATATAGCAGTGTTGACCATAGCCATCATGTGGTACATTACACCCCTAGCACTTATTTATCTGATCACTGGAGTTTGTACACTTTTACCACCTTCCTCTAATTCCTCCTTCTCCCTCACCCCACTACCTCTGGTAACTACAAATCTGATCTTTTTATGAGGTTGGTGTTTTGTTTGTTTAGATTCCACATATAAGTGAGGTCATGCTATATTTGTCTTTGTGTGTGTGTGTATATATATATATACACACATACCACTTAGGTTGTTTCTGTGTCTTGGCTGTCATAATAATAATGTATTGCAATAATGCTGCTATGAACATGGGGGTACCGATATCTTTTTAGGTTAGTGTTATCATTTCCTTTGTATGTATTTCCAAATGTGGAATTGCTGGGTCACGCGGTAGTTCTGCTTTTAATTTTTGGAGGAAACTTTGTACTGTTTTCCACAGTGGATGTACCAGCTTCCAATCCTACCAATAGTGCAGAAGGGCTTCCTTTTCTGCACTTTGTTGGCAGCTTTTGTTATCTCATCTTTTTGAGGATGGTCATTCCAACACCTTCTCCCAGGTGCTTAATCTGCATTTCCCTAGTGATGTTGAATATCTTCTCATGTACCTGTTGACCATTTATGTGTCTTCATTGGAAAAAATGTGTATTCAGGTTCTTTGCACCTGAATTTTAAAATTGGATTTTTTTTGTTGCTATTGAATAGCTTGGACGTTGACGGCTAATCGACTAAATAGTGTGTAAATATTTTTTTCTCATTCCATAGGTTGTTTTCTTCCTTTGTTGATGTGAATCAAGCTTTATCAAGTACCAAAATTTATATTATTTTTATAAAGAGAAGTAAACGGTATGTTAAAATTAAAAACTGGGGGGAAAGGAGAAGCAGATAAACATTTCAGAAATAGATATGCTTGAGATCTTCAAAATCAGTATAGCATTTATAAAGTGATGAAACCAGAATTTAATAGAAAACTCCAATCTGAGGTTTTATAAGATAAAATGAACATTCTAAAAGTTAGTCACTTTTATAAGTAAACCACTAGGGTCAAGAGGCAGGCAGCATGGGTTTTGGAACTAACTTTGCCACTTAGTTGTGTGATATGGAGCAAGTCATACTTTTTTTTTTTTTTTTTTTTGAATCTAGGGTATTTCAGATGATCTACATGATTTTTCAGTTTTATGAAACTAACTGCATCTAACATGCTCAGCTACCCCCAAGTCAAAAGAGTGGTAAAATATGAGGAAAAGGAGCTTCCTTGGTGGTCCTGTGATTAAGACTCTGGGCTTCAAATACAGAGGGTGCGGGTTTGATTCCTGGTTGGGGAGCTAAGATCCCATATGCCTCATGACTGCAACACCAAAATATAAAACAAACAAAAATAATGGTCTGAATAAAACAATTTTTATGGAGAAGAAAACGGCAACTCGCTCCAGTATTCTTGCCTGGGAAATCCCACGGACATAAGGAGCCTGGTGGGCTACCATCCATGGGGTTGCAAAGAGTCGGACATGACTTAGAGACTTAACAACAGAAAGACTCTTAGAAATAAGTTTCATATTCATTTTACATCTGGAAAGTGAATATTAGTATTCCCCTAAAAGGGGAAGTGATTCAGATGGTTCAGCTGCCTCCAGAGAGATGTCATCTTACAAATACTTTTCAAAGAACTGAAAATAAAAGTATCTGTATCAAATAAACCCCTTAAAAAATGTGGAGGAGGATATGTGACATTTTAGTTCCAATCTTATTTGAGTTTTCTTTTCCTTCTTCACTTTCGCCATTCTTTCTTTCTTTCTTTTTTTTGCTCCTTTTCTTCTATCTCTTCTTCCTCCCTATTCCTTTAGCTTCCTTCTATAATACCTCTTTTCTTACCACCTTCCTCTGTCCTACTCTGCTTGCAATATAGGGCAGTTCATTATATGTATAGAGTTAGCAATTAATATTCAAGGCTAGATAGATTTCCAAGCCACGAAGCTTAGTATTAATAAGGCTGACACTGACTAAATTCCCAAGGGTGGCCAGGTAAGGAGAGGAGATATGTACCTGTCATGATTTCTAGAGAAATACCCAGCATATGGTCTTCCATCAATAGGGATTTTTTTCAAATTCGGTGATAAGTGGGTTAAGTGTGAGTACAAGGTGACTATTTTTGCATTGAGGTCAATCTGTTGTTATGTCACAATTATGTCTCCATGCTCAAGAGCAGCTGAAGAGTCTGTTTTTTTTTTCCTCCAAAACCCTCAGAGCCTCTTTATATTCATGTGCTCACTATTTATATACTTTATAAAGTCAGTTAAACTAAGGGAAAGCTCTAAGGCTTAGAGGTTTTAGATAATAGGGGCCCAAACAGTCTTTTCCTTCATCAAAGAAGTTTACAATTTATTATGCTTCGTCTTTCTCTGTGAGGAGATAAAGGACACTTTTCTAAGGGCTTCTGGGGCCTGTGCTTCATAGATAGGGAGAAGACATGTCCGACTTTGGCTGGAACAGTCCTTGGTTAATGCCTGTAGTCCCCCCATAGTTGTTAAAGAGCCTTTTTTAATCTTGAAAGTGTCCCAGTTTGGAAGATAGATTATGTGGTCCCTCTATTCATAGACCATCTTGAAGCTGAAGGAACTATTTCTTGTATGCATTAGATAAGGCACAGTTTGGTCTTTCTCCTCCAAGCGAAGGCCTTGCTGGTGAGTCTGGACAGCCGAAAGCAGCCCTGAGACTTGTACTTGCAGGGTATCTTGAGATATTTTCTATTGGTTCAGAACACGGAATTGCTCAGTTTTGTGAACCCGCTCATTGGTTTGAGAATTAGTTGACAAAGTAAACTGCTTCTTCAAAAGGCTCGATCCTTGTTGAAAATCAGCCTGATTTAGGGAGGAGTGGAACTTTCAGCTCAGTTTTTCTGGGAACATCAATTGGTTGAATTTGCAGATATAAAGACACATTTTCTGTGATTTGCCAACTCTTTAATTACTATTCATTGAAAAGCGAAACATTTTGAAACTCTGAGCTATGACTGCATTCATCCTGCCTTAGCCTGCTGCTTGCTTCTATCAGATGAGCATGCAGAAGAAACCCTTATTGATTTGACAGAGTGGAGCTTTTCAGCCAAATGAATTATGCCTGGTAACAGAAAACGTTTGGGAGAATATGCAGAGTATATATTTCTTTTCCAAAAATCTGAAATCCTCATGTTTTAGGGAGTATGACTTCCTTTTAATTTAAAGGAAAACTTTTAATTCAACTGTATGGAAACAGTGAAGGGATAATTTACCATTATGAGAAAGGGATAAAAATCAAACCCTTGTAAGGAACAAACAGAAATCACACAACTGAAATGAATAGATCAAATGTTACCATATAATGAAGATGCTTTCCCAAAATATATTGGAAATAGAAATGTTATAGTTTTTCTGACTTTACGACATAGAGTCTATTGGTTTTGGGTAAAATGGGGATCGAATTGTGGCTCATCACATATCCCTCTCCATCTTGCTCACCATGACCTAGTCACACTGTCATCTCCCTGATTCTGGAAGGTGCTAGACTCCTAAAAACTATTCCAGCTAGTCCTTCAGGACTTTTTTTGGTCACTGATCTTCTCCCCAACCTCACTTCCGTTATGTATCTAAGGTACCCATATGAAATAACTCTGGGGCTTCCCTGGTGCCTCAGCAGTAAAGAATTCATTTGTAATGCAGGAGATGCAGGAGGCGCAGTTTCTATCCCTGGGTCAGGAAGATCCCCTGGAGGAGGGCATGGCAACCCACTCCAGTGTTCTTGCCTGGAGAATCCCATGGACAGAGGAGCCTGGTGGGCTACAGTCCATGGAGTCGCAGAGAGTCAGACAAGACTGAAACCACTGAACACGGAAGCTGCAGGGATGCTTTTCAAACTGCAGTGCTTAATTGTCTGTATCTTTTGCTAGACTGTGAGCTCTGTGATGCGGGCTGACTTCTGCAGTAACGCTGGGCTTTTTTATTGTTGTTCTTTATTTTGCGAGTGTTCCTCACAGGGATAGCTGTGTTCTGCCAGTAATTCCCAGCTCAGATGTTTCCCCAGAAACTGTCTGGTCTAGAGGAGTTTCCCTGTTGTTGTCTTTTTATTTCAGCCAAGGGACTCTGGATTTATTTTATATATAGTTTCTTTATCCCCCACTAGCAGGTAAGGACCACCTGAATAGAGATATCGCGCATCTTGTACATTGCCCTACCCGAAGGACCCATAAAAGACCTAGTATATAGAATCTATTCAAATATTATTTGTGAGCAAATGACACTGCTGTATTTCTATAAATTGACACACACAAAATTATTGAGTATGTGTATGCTCAATATAGATTAACGCCCAATCTGTTATCAAATATAGATTGCTTAAAGAACAGTTTACTGTGTAGATTATTGGAATTTCCAGTCTCAATTTAATTATGTAAGTTGTGCCTAACATATCAAATCATCACAAATCAATTAACCTTGAGGTCAAAATAAAAGATAAAACACAACTTTTCACTTTGAGGTGTATTAAGTAAGTACTAGTGTTCTAACATTTCTTTATGAAGTGGAAAAGCAATCTGGCTATTTAAACCAAACACAAAATTGGGAAATTTCATACCTCAGTTTATATAGGATATACTTGTTTCTCCAAAATGAATCTTGTTCAGGTTGACATATATGGGGGAAAATAACTGAAATGTTGGTTCTGAGCAACTGCAATCATTGTGCTGATCATACTGTAAAACTATTGGAAATGAAGCACACAATCATCATAGTGGGCAGACCATAAAAGAGTGACTTTTACTCCTTAAATGAGTTAGGATGACTCAGCCTTAATTCCTGATGAGAAATACGAACTTCTAATAGAAGTTGAAGAGTACCCAATAAATGTACCTTCATTTGTTACCTTCCAAGAGTGTCATTCAAGCTTATCATTAAAATCTGTTAAAATTTTTTTATCATGTTGCCTTTGTCTAAGAAAATCTAACATTACCTTTTTCAAATCACAGAGAAGTTATTTCATTGATTTATTGTTATTACTGAGACTGATGAACTGCTAAAGAACAGGATCGGGACTGAGCTTTGTATTTTTATAATAATGGCCAAATAATCTTCAGAAAAATTCTAACACCACCCTGGGGAACGTGGTACTAAGAGCTTGTATTTGTCATGTGTGGCCACAAGCAATCTGCTGACGATTTCCAAATGACATTCTCCATATCTAAGCCTTATTTGGATGCTTACACATCTGTTCTCCTGTTAGCAGTATTATCAAATAGCTTTAAGGGGCGTACTTTAAATATCCGAAAGCTTTCACATTCTGCAGAAGCCCTGATAATGCTTGTGATGATGATCTCAATTCTTTTCTATCAGGGTGGATTTTAGAGGGGTTGATCAATATGTAATGTGTTTGTTGCTCAGTCCTGTCCAACTATTTGTGATCCTCTGGACTGTAGTCTGCCTAGCTCCTCTGTCCATGGGATTCTCCAGGCAAGAATACTGGAGTGGGTTGCCATTTCCTTCTCCCAATATGTAACGGAAAGATATTCAAATATGGTATTCCTGGTTCTTTGAAAATGTAGCGTTTGAAAATTTATATTATTAAGAGCACCAGGGACATTTTACTTTTCGTAGGCTTCTTCTACATCTTAAATATCAGATGTTAATATATAAAATATCTTTTTAATTACTTGTTTTCTTTCTTTCAGTATAAAGCAATGGATATTTATTTAATTTATGTAAATGAGAACTTTTCTCCCATCACTTTTCTGATTTAATATTCAGACTAGCTGCATTTTGTTAAAATTTTTCTTTCCCAGTTCCAAATTATTGTAAACACAAGGAAACATTTTAAAATAGTTCAGTGTAAATACAGATTTACACATAACTATTAGAAGTTGATATATAATAAGTTATCTGCATCCAATATTGATTATAGAGTTTTCAGAATCCATTATAATACCAATTCTGGAATTATGGCTTGTTAGGACTGAGAGAAGACAGTTCTTAACCACTCTGTGAAACAGATAGTTAAACCAAAGATTAGTGAAGTTAAAAGACTTGCCTAAGGTTGCAGAGCTTCCAAGACATAGGATTTATGTTCCATGAATCTAAGTCCAGTGTTCTCACTGACTATATCATGTGCTTTTCATAGAGATATTCTGAAAGTAGTTGGTGTAACAGCAGTGCTTTAAAATTTGGAGTCCTCTTAGTGAATCTCAGAATTCAAAAACCAGCGTTAAGATTTATATCAGATACTTATTTAAAATGGGACAAATGAACTTGTTTGCAAAGCAGAAATAGAGACACAGATGTAGAGAACAAATGTATGGCTGCCAAGGGGAGAAGGGTCTGGGGTGGCGGTGGTGAGATGAATGGAAGATTGGGACTGAGATGCATACACTGCTGCTGCTGCTAGGTCGCTTCAGTTGTGTCCAACTGGTTGCAACTCCAAGGACTGTAGTCCTCCAGGCTCCTCTTAGTGGGGATTCTCCAGGCAAGAATACTGGGGTAGGTTATCATGCCCTCCTCCAGGGGATCTTCCCAACCCAGGGATCAAACTCAGTCTCCGGCATTGCAGTCAAATTCTTTACCACTGAGCCACCAGGGAAGCCCCATATATACACTTATTATGTATGAAATAGGTAACACATGAGAACCGATTGTATAGTAAAATGCTCTGTGGTCCCCTAAATGGGAAGGAAATCCAAAAAAGAGGATATATGTATACGTATAGCTGATTCACTTTGCTATACAGCAAAAGTAATGCAAATTTGTAAAACAACTATACTTCAATAAAAATTGATTAAAAATAAATAAAATAAAAGATTGTTTAGTTCTATCTCCAGTAGATCTATGGAGCAGTCTGTAATAGAACCTGGGTCTTCATTTTTAACAAGGTTGTCTAGTGATTCTGATTAATTTGGTAAATATTTTGGCTTATGATCTTTCCATTCAAGCATACAACATGTATGTAAAATATCTGAAATGTGTATGTGGGAAGCATAGCATCTTTATGTAGCATTGGATGATTAAGTCTTTCAGAATACAAGTGAACCTAAAAATGTATGGATAAAATGCAACTATCTTTTTGAGATTCATAAGGAGTTTTGTTTAATTGAATTATCTGAGTCAAAAGTTTGTTGACAGCACACCCATCCACCATCCATCCTGGCCAAAAAACGTAACAAGAAAAGTGTCTATTTGATAAGACTGATTACCCTATCAATTCAAATATGTCTCTGGTAATAAGTCAAAACATTTATTTTAATATGAAAATGTTATTAAATGACTCTGTTTTCTATTCTAAATATGTATATAACTGTCAATCAACTAGATGCCACAAAATTAATGTGCAGAATCAAAGTAATCAGTCTTAATTGTTCGAGGAAAAATTCAGGTCACCTATCAACCTAGAAGAAGAAAGATGTCCAGATTTTATTTTGGCTGTTTAGCATTTCCCCTGTTGAGTTCCTATTTTAATTTTCCAGCCTCCTAAATTAACTATTCAACATTTCACTATTCAGATTTCCGCACACCTGTTTGGCATGAAGACAAAAAGGGTAAGAAGAAATGGCGTTTATGAGATTAGTCCCAAACCAGCCCTTTTATCGACCCACAAGTCATTAACCATCTGTTTGCTTCCTATCAGCCCCTGGCTGTATCTTTCTGCATCCCACCTGCTGGAGCCCTTGCAGACAAATTCCTGATTAATCAGTTTCTCTGGCTCTTAATTGTTCACTTAATTCCTGAGATGAGAGCATATCTCTTCCTTTCAGGGATATGTGAAAGTTTGAATTGTGCTTCTGGAAATGCAGACCTTTGATTTGGATAGATTTAGTACTGTCTGAGCATCACCCCAAGAGGGGCATCATTGGAAATAACTTATAACACTTTCTCTCTAGCATACTCTAAGCTCGCACAACCAGCAATATTGTCATGTATCAACATAATTCTTAAATATAGAAAATGCACAGGTGGTGGTCTTGGGGATTACATTTGGGAGTATGTAAGTCAAGCCTTGTGCACTAGTTTTATTTTATTTATTTATTGTTGAAGTATCGTTCAGTTGTTCAGTTGTGTCCGACTGTGACCCCATGGACTGCAGCATGCCAGGCCTCCCTGTCCATCAACAGCTCCTGAATCTTGCTCAAACTCATGTCCATCAAGTTGTTGATGCCATCCAACCATCTCATCCTCTATCATCCCTTTCTCCTGCTGCCTTCAGTTTTTCCCAGAATCAGGGTCTTTTCCGATGAGTCAGCTCTTTGCATCAGGTGGCCAAAGTATTGGAGTTTCAACTTCAGCATCAGTCCCTCCAATCAGTATTCAGGGCTGATTTCTTTTAGGATGGACTGGTTGGATCTCCTTGCAGTCCAAGAGACTCTCAAGAGTCTTCTCCAACACCACAGTTCAAAAGCATCAATTCTTTGATGTTCAGCCTTCTTTATGGTCCAACTCTCACATCCATACATGACCACTGGAAAAACCATAGCTTTGACTAGATGGACCTTTGTTGGCAAATTAATGTCTCTGCTTTTTAATACACTGTCTAGGTTGGAGTGTAGTTGCTTTAAAATGTTGTGTTAGTTTATGTTGAACAAAATAAAATGAATCATCCACATATATGTGTGTATATGTATATATATATATATCCCCTCTTCCTTGGACTTCCTCCCCATTTAGGTCACCACAGAACATTGAGTAGAGTTCCCTGTGCTATACAATATGTTTTCATTAGTTATCTATTTTATACATAGTAGTTTATATGGATCAATCCCGATCCCCAATCCATCCCATCCCCATTCCTCCCTTGGATTAATTTTATAGACTAAGCAGTATAGTTTGACCAACCTATATGAAATTTTTTGCCTTTAGTGAACTTCTTACAACTTTTGGGCTTGAACCTGGGTTAGTTTTTAAGTAAATGGTAAACAGTGATTGATTTAATTTATTTCTTAGAAATATTATGACCTTTCTCTGCAAATAGTAAAATGCAACCCGATTTTTTCTATGAGAGACACATTTCCATTTTAAATGCACTCTGTAAGTAACTGTAAAGTAGGTGAAGAGCATGTTAACTAATTCCATTTTTTACTCTCATTCTGTCCACACACTTTGAATTCAGATGGTCTGACAAGTGCATTGTCTCCTACAAAATGTTTGACCCACATTTTGTGGAATAATGATGACATATTTGATTGTTTGTTTCTCATTTGTCCTTCTCCGAATGCAATATTAACTCACTCGGCAGTAATTTCATTCATAAATTAAAGTTGCATGATTACGTTTTGACAGCTGTATTGATAAAATATGATCCACCACAGCTAGCTGAGATTTATTGAGCGCTTAGTGTATACATGACACTGTTGAAAGCACTTGCTGTTTACGTCCTCAGTTCCTGCAGTACACTTAGGAGTAAGTACTGTGTTTGGGCAACTGTGGCACGCAGACGCTAAGGAACTCACCCAAAGGCAAACAGGTTCAAGCTGGCAGAGCTACCTTGCGAGTGGTCTGGAGCCAGAGGTCTTAATTAATTGCATTTTGTGTGTACATGTGTGTTCAGTTGCTCAGTCATGTCTGACTCTCTGCGACGCCATGGACTGTATTCCACCAGGCTTCTCTGTCCATGGGATTTCCCAGGCAAGAATACTGGAGCAGGTTTCCATTTCCTTCTCCAGAGGATCTTCCTGACCCAAGGGTTGAACCCACATCTCTTGCGTTTCTTGCACTGGCAGGCGGATTCTTTATCGCTGTGCCACCTGGGAAGCCATGTTACCCCTCAATCTTTATGTATAATTGACTTACAATGCTGTTTAACTTCAGATGTGCAGCAGTGATTCAGTTATACATATATACTATTTTTTGTGTTCTTTTCTATTATAGTTCATTACAGGATATTGAATATAGTTCCCTGTGCTATACAGTAGGACCTCATTGTTTATCCATCTTATATATAATGGTTTGCATCTGTTAATCCCAAACTCCCAAACCATCTCTCCCCAACCACCCTCCCTCTTGGCAGCCACAAGTCTGTTCTCTCATCTGTTAGTCTGCTTTTGTTTTTAGGTCTCAATCTTGAATTATAAACTTGAGGAAAGTCAGCTTTCCATCCAGATTTCTTTACATGAGGTGCTTCACTGAACAATAAAAAATAAATTTTTGGTAAGTTTCAAAAAGAAAAAAGCAGGAGAAATGAATGACCTACATCATGAGTCAGTCTCCGTTTACTGGTGGGGTGATTCAAGAAATTTATACTAATTCAAATTCAAGAAATATTTTAGTTGTCCAGGTCCAAGACAGAATTGTTGAAATTAGAATCATTCTCATTTGAACATTAAAATCTACTCATTTCTGAAATATTTAATATAATAGAAACTGAAACAAAGGAGATAGGGAAACGAAAGAAATGTATACTAACTAGTCACAGTTTGTTATATAGTGTATACATATTAGTCATATGTGATTTTAAAATTAGATGAAACATTTATATCATAAAACTTTGGCAATAAACCACAATTTTAATGTCAAGTTTTCAATAGGTATAAGGCCTTTTTTTTCCTACTTTTAATAGAGATAAACTATATTACAATTAATATCTTGCATGAAAACCAGTTCAGTTCAGTTCAGTCACTCAGTCGTGTCCAACTCTTTGCAACCCCATGGACTGCAGAACACCAGGCTTCCCTGTCCCTCACCAACTCCCAGAGCCTACTCAAACTCATGTCCATCATGTCAGTGATGCCATCCAACCATCTCATATACCCTGTTGTCCCCTTCCCCTCCCGCCTTCAATCTTTCCCAGCATCAGGGTCTTTCCCAATGAGTTGGTTCTTTGCATCACATGGCCAAAGTATTGGAGTTTAAGCTTCAGCATCAGTTCTTCCAATGAATATTCAGGATTGATTTCCTTTAGAATGGACTGGTTGGATCTCCTTGCAGTCCAAAGGACTCTCAGGGGATAGAGTATATTACAAGTAATGTCTTACATGCAAGTAAGCTTAGACAAAGAGTGTTTTTTATTCTGATGACAATTAGGGACACCCATGATTATCACCAAGTTCTAAGCACAATTTAAGCTATCACTAAACTCTAATCAAAAAGACTTAAAACACTGATTCATGTTTGTCTGTAGTTTCCAGAGAGAAAGCTAAAAGTAAAATAGCAGTTGTTTGCAATTGTGGTGCAAAAGCCATGTGTGATTTGAGCCTGTTTCTCTGATTGCAGTGACAGCTCTGGTTGTTTCTGGAGGGCAGTGTATGTTTGCTGATATGGTGAGGGTTTAGGGCATATCCTTCCTGGCATCAGGAAGGATGAGATCTGTTCTTGACAACATATAAACTGAAGAAGCTCCTGTGAGGACCATGGGGCCGGATGTCCTATTAGCCAGGCACAACAGCATCTTACCCGGGCTTTGTTCTTTAGCGAGAGGAACACATTATTTCCCTGGTTTTAGACCTTTGTTGTCTAGTTCATGTTGAGCATCATTCACAGTATCTAAAAATTTCTCCCTCTGTGACAACCTAGAAGGGTGGGACGGGTGTGTGGAGGAGGCAGGCTCTAGAAGGAGGGGATGTATATATATGTATAGCTGATTCAATTTGTTGTATGGGAGAAACCAACACAACTTTGTAAAGCAATTATCCTCCATAAGAAAAAAAAGAAAAGAAAAAAAAATCCCAACTCTGTAGTTTACTTCAATAATTAACTCTCCTTTTCTGCAAAAACAAATGAACCATAATTGTGCTTTTTTTGAACAAGTTCAGACCGAGTCATTTTTATAGTAGAAAAATAGAGTGAAATTTTCTGTTGTGATTACAGGAAAATGTTTCCCTACTTTAAAAATAGAGTTAGTATAACCAACCAGCAGAAAAGAAACTATAAACTTCCTTTGAAGGACAGATTTTCAATGCAGTAGGTGAAAAAACACAGGCCCAGGAGGTAGCTTGAATGTTAACTCCGGTACTTAGTGCGTGTGTGAATTTAGCTGCAACCCTAATAGCAGCTACCTTATGGAAAACATGGATAATATGATCAAACAGCAACATATATAAAGTGTTGTAAACGTTACAGAGCACATGAATACTCAGAAAATGGTAGTTAGCTTTATACTTTCAGATTCTTTTTGTATTCAGTGAGATTAGCAAAATGATACATGCTTTGCCTGCTGGACATTTACATTATTCCCTGCTGCTGAGTTAACACCAGGAAATGAAAAAGAAAGGAAATATGAGGCATAAAGATGATGATGATGGTAACTTAAAAATAACAGTTGAATGTCATAGATTAAAATAAAGCTTCATTTTAATTCTCACGGAAAGTGGTAAGAAATCTAGATTAATGGACTCATACTATGCATTATGTTTTGTATGCTGTGTTAAGTATACTAGCTTACTTGCAGAAAATGCCTTAATACTCTGAGTAAATGTAAAACTTTGACCCTCTTCTTTAGTTTTCTTTTTTTTTCCTCTAAGTCTTTGAAGCTTTAATGCTAACTGAGCTGAACCCACATAAAAAGGAGATTTACGTTAATGAATAATTAATTACAGTATCTGAAATTAAAATCAATCTTATTAGGTGAAAACTGTCAACTTTTCTAGCAGATTATTTAGTAGACCCATGTGTATAAGATTTATCTCAAATGGGAATTCATTGATCACAACAGTATCTGAAAATACTTTGATACTGATAGGACTTTTGTCTATGGGTGGAAATTCAACAAGCTTCTCAAATTTTTAAGTTTCCCTAAAACAGTAGGGAGTAAAACCAGTCTTTGGGTTATTGAGAATCTGTCTCATGTCTGCCCTGACAGCAGAGATGTTCACAATGACATCCCAACCATAAATATCCCAGCATGCACGTAGGATTGTGTTGAGAAGCATATAGGAAAGACTGGAGACTACAAGTCACTGCCTCCATCAAATAGAAAAGTCCCTGAGCCTTTTGATGTATGTAGTAGATTTTGATCAAAATTTCCTATTTCCAGAAGAATGTCACGAAGTAACAATTTTGGAGCACTGGCTATATGTTGAATACTTTTAATCTCCACATAGCTCTATAAAGTGAGTATTATTACCCTCATTTTACAGATGAGGAAACAAAAGGACAGAGAAGTTAGGTGATTTACTTAATTTCACAGTTTTAACAGAATGCTTAGTACAAATATGAACTAAATCCCATGTGTGAATCCAAATGGTTTCTTCTATATCATGTTGTCATCTGATAAAATAAGCTGATTAATCATTTTGCCAAAACTTGCCCTCAGACACCAAAATAGATGCTGCCTTACTATGAAATATACAAGGTAAGAAGTACAGAAATTCATTGACAGATGAAATCCCCCTTGACTAAAGTTTCTATCTGGCTGGAAAAATGGGTCAAGCCCATTTTCATGGAAGAAAATGTAGAGGAGAAAAAAATTAATCCTGTTTCAGTGAGTTATAAAAATACTTATATTTGAAAATATTCAAGATTCATGTTTTTGGGGAAGATGACGAATTAAAAAATTCCAGAATCATTTGGATTGTAGAAGAGAAGATGAAGCAAGGGTTAATATGGCTAAAATTGCACAGAATATACATTAGGATAACTAGCTATTTTTCAGTAGATGCTGAATTTACTTAAAGACAGAGCTGCACAAACATCTGTGTAAGAGGAGTCCAGTTGTCTTTTTCAGTCCAGTTGTCTGGACTGAGGAACACAAATAATCTTTTAGAAACCTAATCTTTGTGTGTCTCTAGCAACTGCAGTGTATTTTTAGGGTTATGGGAAGTGTTTTCCTGATATCTGAGCACAGAGATTTAGGGAGAAATTGACATATTATTCAGACATTATTATAATAAGAATCTTTCATGCTCCCCTAGGATTTTCATATTTTGCTTATTAGAATGTGACCTTTTAAAAGTGTTAGATAGTGTTCTTTTTTGAAGAATGATTACAAACTTTGGGTTTTATTATTGAACATCCTTGGGAAATTAATTGTATTTCACAAGATCACCAGGTTCCAAATCAAGAAACAGAGTTATATGTAATGTGTCTTCTTAACCCTAAAAGAGTAAAACCTCATTCCAGAACTTCAAGCAGATGAGGACCTCACAACCACACACTTTGGGTTGCATATGGATTCTGTACAATGTGGGAGGGTAGATGAGGCTGGGGGGACAGAGACACCTGGGAACACACAAACAGGAGAGGCAGAGGCTGCCTCTGTTTGGAAACAACACTAGAGAATGTGTTGACCCGTTGACAAAGTGTAGAGAGGAATCCTAGAAGAATCGCTGTTTTATAACTAGGGGAGATGTATGGACAGGAGTGAAGAAAGGAGTGGCAGAAGCAATGGCTATGATAGCAGGGAAATATGGAGCAAAATAAAATGTACATGGTGATTCAGGCTGTTCTGGAGCTAATGTTTACAGACAGGTTGTGTGTCAGGTGTTATTTCTCACCATAACCAAGGTATCAGGTCACGCAAAAGTGCTGGTTTAGACTGAACGTATGTAGAAACGTGTCACGTTCCATATCCTATTTTAATAAAATTGGTGATGCCACTCCCAAGCATTTGATTTCTCTTTTCTTAGAAACTGAAAAGAAGTTTGTTTTTCTGAAAAAATGTAGCCATTGTACGTGTGTAGTCTTAGATTTCAGAGGTATTTTAATGGTTTAGAGAGTTACCTGTACTGATTATTGCCTTTTTTTTTTCTTTTTGTAAATCAAAGATAACTTACTTATTGAGGTTCTAGGCATTATGGAAGTACAAATAGTATTTCTATCATCAAGAAGCTCCATGTCCACATAAGAATATAAGACTTAAAGACATGAAAATTTAATAACCATGGGTAGAGTTTGAATTTTGCAGTTTCATAAACATGGGTCAAACACTGGTCCTGTCTCATCTGACTATGTTTAACCTTGTGAAGTCTCTTTTTTTCATCAAAACCAGGATAATTGATTACTTTGATCTCCTGGGGTTAGTTTGAGGATATGATTAGATGATGTGCATTTATCAAATTACTTGGCTGCTTGGCAATTACTAGATTGAGTACATACTCATAATTTTCATTATTGAATTATATTGACCATTGCAAATGGATCTAAGAGTGGAAGGAGATATATTTGGTGTGAGTTTACAAGATAAAGTCTTATTAAAAAGGCTTTGGTGTGTCATCAAGTGAAACATCATATTAAAGAATAATAACCAAAAATGAATTACATTAGATATCAGAATGTATTAAGACCCTGATTTCTTTGGAAAATCTAATATTGCCAGCTTCATTGATTCTAACAACTTATTTAATGTCTTCATGTATTTGTTTTGCTGATCTGAATACACAGTGACAGGTAATCAATAATTTTTATGGTGCCTTATAATTCACAACAGACATAAAATGATTCACATATTAGTATAGGCTGAACTTCTTTGTTATCTTCAAAAACATCATAGACATATTAATATAAAGAAGATATTAAAAGTAGATATCTGTGGTATCTATGAAGAATGTAGAACAAGGACCATGTACTCTATTGAAATAAAGGACATCAATGACCAAGAATTTCACATTCTTCTTCAAAAATCAGCTTTTTCCTTTGAAGATTTGCCACAATGACAGGCAATCACTTCCTGAAAAACTACAAATAACATACTAGATATTGTCAACTGTATTCTCATAGTCATGAGACTATTTCATGATTATTTCATTTTTTTGGTAAGATGGTCACTGAATATAAAGAACTATAACTCCACAACTATTATGTCAAAGACTATGAAATATAAGGAAGAATGTAACACTTGAGAAATCTATCCTTATAGGAAGAAATGACAGAAAGTTCAGTCAGTTCAGTTCAGTCACTCAGTTGTGTCCGACTCTTTGCGACCCCATGGGCTGGAGCACACCAGACCTCCCTGTCCATCACCAGCTCCTAGAAACTGCTCAAATTCATATCCATTGAGTCGGTGATGCCATCCAACCATCTTCCTCTGTCATCCCCTTCTCCTCCTACCTTCAATCTTTCCCAGTATCAGGGTCTTTTCCAATGACTCAGTTCTTCACATCAGGTGGCCAAAGGATTGGAGTTTCAGCTTCAACATCAGTCCTTCCAATGACTATTTAGGACTGATCTCCTTCAGGATGGACTGGTTGGATCTCCTTGCAGTCCAAGGGACTCTCAAGAGTCTTCTCAGACACCACAGTTCAAAAGCATCAATTCTTTGGCGTTCAGCTTTCTTTATAGCCCAACTCTCACAATCCATACATGACTACTGGAAAAACCATAGCTTTGAATAGATGGACCTTTGTTGGCAAAGTAATGTCTCTGTTTTTTAGTATGCTGTCTAGGTTGGTCATAACCTTTCTTCCAAGGAGCAAATGTCTTTTAATTTCATGGCTGCAGTAACCATCTACAGTGATTTTGGAGCCCCCCAAAATAAAGTCTCTCACTGTGTTTCCATTGTTTCCCCATCTATTTGCCATGAAGTGATGGGACCAGATGCCATGATCTTAGTTTTCTGAAAGTTGAGTTTTAATCCAACTTTTCCACTTTCCTCTTTCACTTTCATCAAGAGGCTCTTTAGTTCTTCTTCACTTTCTGCCATGAGGGTGGTACCATCTGCTTATCTGAGGTTATTGATATTTCTCTCCATACCCACCAAGCCCCACCAAAGCAGAGGTGCTCAGAGGTCTCAAACAATACCTAGTGCATACCAGAAGACCCCACAGAGACTGAGCCAGACCTGTCTTTGAGTGTTTCCTGTGGAGGTACGGGTTAGCCGTGTCCTGCTGCAGGGGCAGGGGCTCTGGGGGCAGCAGACCTCAGTGTGGCATAAGCCCTCTTGAAGGAGGTCACTATTAACCCTACCATAGAGCCACCAGAACTTACACAAGACTGGGGAAACAGACTCTTGGAGGGCACTAAGAAATCCTTGTGTGCACCAGGACCCAGAAGAAAGGAGCAGTGACCCCACAAGAGACTGACCCAGGTTTTGTCTGTGAGTGTCCAGGAGTCTCTGGCAGAGGTGTGGGTTGACAGTAGCCTGCTGCAGGGTCTGGGGCATGAGTGTGGCAGTGCGTGCATGGGACTTTTGAAGGAGGTCCCGTCATCTTTATTACCTCCACCATAGTTTGGTCTCAGGTCAAACAACAGGGAGGGAACAAAGCCCCACCCACCAACAGAAAACTGGATTAAAGATTTACTGAGCATGGCCCTGCCCATCAGAACAAGACCCAGTTTCCCCCTCAGTTAGTCTCTCCCACAGGAAGCTTCTATAAGCCTCTTATCCTTATCCCTCAGAGGGCACACATAATGAAAACCACAATCACAGAAAAAAAATCAAACTGATCACATGGACCACAGCCTTGTCTAACTCATTGAAACTATGAGCCATGCCATGTAGGGCCACTCAAGATGGACAGGTCATGGTGGAGAGTTCTAACAAAATGTGGTCCCTGGAAAAGGGAATGGTAAACCACTCCAGTATTCTTGCCGTGAGAACCCCATGAACAGTATGAAAAGATAGAAAGTTATTGTGATTTAATGAAATAGTAAGTCCATTTTATTAATGAGAATGTTATATTCCTAAAAGTCCATTTTAGTATTTTTTCTTGTTGTTCAGTCACTAAGTTGTGTTCAACTCTTTGTGATCCCATGGACCACAGCACACCAGACTTCCCTGCCCTTCACTGTCTCCCGGAGTTTGCTCAAATTCATGTCCATTGAGTCAGTGATGCAACTAACTGTCTCATCTGCCACCCTCTTCTCCTTTACCTTCAGTCTTTCCCAGCATCAGGGTGTTTTCCAGTGAGTCAGGTCTTCTCATCAAGTGGCCAAAGTATTGGAGCTGTTTTAGTATAAAAGTAAAGCTTTAGTTTTTTTTTAGTAAAGTTTTAGTTTGGGCTTCCCTGGTGGCTCAGAGGGTAAAGCGTCTGCCTGCAACACAGGAGACCCAAGTTTGATCCCTGTGTCAGGAAGATCTGATGGAGAAGGAAATGGCAACCCATTCCAGTACTCTTGCCTGGAAAATCCCATGGATGGAGAACCCTGATAGGCTACAGTCCATGGTGTCACAGAGTCAGACATGACTGAGCAACTTCACTTTCACTTTCAAAGTTTTAGTATGTTTCAGTATGGAAGTAAAGAAAAATTTTAATACATCAGAAGATCTACCTAACACTTTTGAGTAAAATTTAGGTTGTATGAATTATACCTACCTATAAAAATTAATGGTGCTTTTATTTTTAAGCAGAAATGATTTGTTCCATGATAACTTTCCAGTGATTACACATCCTATTATTTGATTTAGCTTTGATAGCAACATGACAAATTAATATATTTATCATTGACCAAAGGAAGGTTGGAAATAAGAATGTTTGTAATCTGTGATTCTTTGTTTTCATGCTACAGTCCTAGTTTTCTCTGGGCATCTATGTAATCCTATATGTATTATTTTATCTGTGGTAAGATCTATCTACCTGTTTACTTTTAAGGGTAGATATTTCATGTGAACATGACTGTTAGATCATAAGCTGCCTATGTAAGAGAGCATTCTTGTTCTCAATAAGAAATCTGTCTGTAGAAAAAAATCAAATGAATAAATAAACTCCAGCTGTGAAATACAGTGCTTTGATCTTCAGTTTAGGAAAGCAAGTAAAAGAAAGGGTCAGGAAGTTAAGTACTGTCTGAATAAACCTTTTGTACATCAATGATCTTCAAAGTCAGCCATTTAAAATAAGGTCATTTTCAGAAATGACAGAAAGTCAAGTGGGCCATAATCACAGAATTGTTGCTTTACTCAATTAGAGCCCCACTAATGGTTCTTTAAATCATATTCACTTGATAAGGAGGTAGAAAGGGAAATAACCCCAAAGTAGCAAAGTTCCTGTCAGTGGTAATAGATGTAAATTGTAGACAAACAAGCATTGAAACATCATTCCTACTTCTAGGTCACTTGGTGATGCCTTTTCACTGGACGTTTACATATTCCATGCTGTATGTCCCATTTTACAAGCATGAAGAAAGAGATCACATGAATCTTCACATGGATTTAGTGATTTCTCTGAAACATTTAGTGCTTTGAAAACTACCTACTATACTCCCTAACTCTCTCTTTCTTTGCCTCTAAATTGGTCAATGTGTGTTTAGTAATTACTTAATATAGACTAAATCCATGCTATTGAGGGGATGGGTTGGTGGGGGAGGTTCAAAAGAAGTCAGACTAAACCACTCTGTTGCTTTATATCTTTTAAGAATATTGCATTCTATTTAGGGATCGAGAGTAATTAAGGCAACAAATCTAAAGAATGACAGAGAATAATAGATAGAACGACACAATAAGATAATGCCTCACTCTTATCAGGCAACTTGGGTGTTTACATTTTTTTTTCTTACTTGTTTTCTGTTCTTCACTATTATCAATTCTTCATCAATGCAGTCACATTCTGGAGTACTGGGGGTTAGGACTTTGATACATAAATTTTGTGGGGCCAATGTTCAACCCATAACGCATACCAATAACCCACTCTTTGGGTGAGGAAGATGCTCAGACAGGTGCTTGCAACTTTCTTGGGCTTCCTTTGACACTGAGAAGATGTGGGTGAGGTCAGGTTCACGTCGAGTGTCATCCAGTGAGGCAGAATAGAGAAGAGTCACTGAGCTTTGTGAATAACATCACTGATTCTGAGAAACTGGTTGGGGAAAAAGTAAAGATAAAAGTGACATTCCTACAGCAAGTCTTGTAAAGATTTTGTTGAAATTCAGCCTGGAACATGGCCTGGAGCCACTCATCACTGCCTCCATATAGATGTCTGGTTCAAGACTCAAAGATGAAAAATAATTGAAAGGGAACCAGCATGGAATCTTCACAGAGATGCTACAAGAAAATATACATTTTAAAGGGAATCAGAGAAACAAGTGGCAGATGAAAAACATTAATGAGAGGACAGGCTAAAGAAATATTGGACATAAATGAAGAGTTGAAGAGGATTTGGGAGAAAACATGACAAGAAATATGAAATGCACTTTATTGGTATCTCTGAATAAAGAACCAAAATAAGGAACAGAAAAACCTTTGATCAAGACAATTGAAGAAAATTTTCCTGAGAAAGAGAAAGCTTGAGTCTACAAAATGAATGGATGAAACATGTCCTGTGAGAAATTAAGAGAGAGGAGTTGATTGAGACGTAGTCCAGTAAAATGAATAAATTCTAAAGACAAAGACATTTGCTTAAGCAGGCATGTAAAATTCAAGTTATCTATAAAGGCAAAAAAATTGAATTTAGTATTATAGTTACTCACAGTAATAGTCAGACTGAAAGAAAATGTAGCCTGTGAAGTTCTCAAAAAAGTTTGAACCAAAGAGTTTAGACCAAGGCAAGCAAAATATCTATAAAGGCAGGAGATAAACATTTTTTGAACATGTAAGAAATCAATGAATACAATTTCTATGATCTTTGATAAACTCATGATGATAAAATACAGCTAGTAATAAATTTAATAAAGATTGGCAATGAGCGTTGAATCCAATTAAAGAGTGGATAAAAGACTAAAATAAATGAGAGGTTTAAGGCTTCAAAACAGAATGTGAAAGTTATAAGCCCCAACAGTGTAAAATTTACATATTTAAAAGACTGAGCTTAGGAGGAGGAAAGAGAAAAACAGTTGGGAGACTTCGAGAATGTGGATTTATAAAGCTAAGGTCAAAGGATATTTTAAACTCATAAATCAGGTTGTGTGTATGCTAAGTCATTTCAGGCATGTGACTCTTTGTGAATCTATGGACTAGAGCCCACCAGGCTCCTCTGTCCATGGGATTCTCCAGGCAAGAATACTGGAGAGGGTTGCCATGCCCTCCTGCAGGGGATCTTCCTGACCAGGGATCGAACCTGAGTCTCTTTTGTCTCCTGCATTGGCAGGCGAGTTCTTTACCACTAGTGCTTCCTGGGAAGCCCAAATCAGGTTACATAAGTATTAGTATGCTTAAATAGGATAAAGATAAACATTAAGAAAATATTATACTCAATAAAATTGAGAGGGGAAGTTAAATATACTATTTAAATTCTTGCTTTAGAGGAACAAGAGAGAAAAAAAAAAGAATAAAGATACTATATAAAATTATGGTTATATGCATAATCTTGCAAACAAAAAAACAAAATCGAAATCATCAGAAGAAATACAAAGGAAACAAAGACCAATAATTAGAAAATGTCTGTATTAGAGAATATAACCTATGATGGCAGAACTAAGGTCAAACGTCTCACATCAAGAAATATAGGTAGGATGGGATGGGGAGGAAGGTTGCGGGGGGGAATCGGGATAGGGAACACATGTGGATCCATGGCTGATTCATATCAATGTATGTCAAAAGTCACTACAATATTGTAAAGTAATTAGCCTCCAACTAATAAAAATAAATGAAAAAAAAAAAGAAAAGAAATATAGGTAGTTATAAATGGACCAAACCTTGTATTAAACCACAGGAGTCACCAAGTGGATCAAAAGGCAAAATCTAACATATGCTGGCACAAGAGGTCAGATCCCTCCATGGAAGTGGATTTCAAAGTGACAAGTCTGGAAATGGGGAGAACAGTCAAAATGCTACCACAGTTTTGTGCAGGAGAGATGATGAAATCTTGACCTGAGATAGAGGATTTCAGGAGGCAGGAGGAACTGAAAGCAGAAGAATTTTTAAAAATTAATTTGTTTATTTATATTGGAGGATAATAACACTCTTGTGGTTTTTGCCATAGATCAGGATGAATTGGCCATAGGTATACATGTGTCCTCTCCATCCTGAACCCCCCTCCCACCTTCCTCCCCACCCTATCCCTCTAGGTTGTCCCAGAGCACCGGCCTTGGGTGCCCTGCTTCATGCATCAAACTCACCAACTGGGTGTGGTATTGAGAGAGAGGGAAGGTGCTTCCTCGGTTTCTCACAGGATCACCATCAGCTGAGACATGGAATATTGGATGGATAAAGATTTTGTAGTTCAGTTGGAAAAGAATCTGCCTGCAGTGCAGGAGACCCGGGTTCGATCCCTGGGTTGGGAAGATCCCCTGGAGAAGGAAATGGTAACCCACTCCAGTATCCTTGCCTGGAAAATCTCACGGACAGAGGAGCCTGGTGGGCTGCAGTCCATGGGGTCGCAAAGAGTTGGGCACGACTGAGAGACTAACATACACAAGGATTTTGAAGAGAATGATGGTCCATTTATCTTGCTCCCCTTGATTTGGATGGATCTATGGGCTGTGTAAGTAGATGTGATGAGTGGGCAGTATCTACGATAATCTAAACTCATGGATAGATCTGGGAGGAAGATCTTCACTTGGCACTTTCCCCAGTGCAGGGAATAGAAGAAAGCTCACGTGTTGTGTATGAACTACATATTAAAGACAAGCATAAACTGTAGGACTGTTCTTGGAGTTCAGCATAGAAGGAGGGTGAGGTGATAATGAAGATGGTAAATGGGAGAAAAGAATCCCATTCTCCTTCCTCATATAGAAGAACTGAGTTTCTTAATTGCTTGCCACATTTAATAGGTTTTTGCAACACACATTCTTTTCTAAATATGCTAATAAGTTAAAGATTTTCTAATGTTTATGATAATCTGATTCCAATGAAAAGCTCTTATTTCTGTTATTTTATAGTAAAAAAAATCTGCCAAGCACAGCAAATTATTGCCATAACTGTTGTAAATACACAGAACACACTTACGTTCTATTGCTTGTGTTTATTTATTTGTTGTTAACAGTTTGATTTCTCTAATTTATTTCCTGTCAGATTCATATTTTTAAATGATTTTATAATTGTTCTTGGCTTCAAAACCACTGTCAAATATATCTTCAAAACACTCTGACTGAACATCTCACTTTTCCTATTATTTATGACCAAAAAATTTCCATTTCATTACAGCCATGAGTCTCCATGAGGAACATTCCACACAAGTTAATTTAACATTTCAAGTTGTTAAAATCACTTTGCTTTTGGCTTCATAAGTTAAAATGCTACCCGAAGGAAGCTGTAATCATGTAGGAATGCACAGCTTGTCAAATATCATGGATTTTAAGATCCCAATCAATTGAAATAAAGCACAGTCCATGAAAGTCTTTGCCTGAATGATGTTCCTTGTTGTTGAGAGGTGACACTCTAAGAAAAGATCCTCCTTTCTTCTCTGTGAGACAGAAGAGAATAATAAAAAAGGGAGACAAGGGGAGGGGAGTGAAGAAAGGTTGGCTAGACCCAGGCAGATAAAGGCGGGTAGGAATGAAGAAGAAAAGACACTTTTTTGACTTCCTTGTTAATAAATACTTTTGGGACTTGACCCTGGGTTTCTGTGAGGTATTGGTTTCAGGACTCCCTTGGAAAACAAAATCCCGGGGATGCTCAAGTCCCTTATATAAAGTGGTGTATGTAACTTACACACATCTCTAGATTATTTATGGTATCCAATACAATGTAAATGCTATGTAAACACTTGCTGGTATGTGGCAAATTCAAGCTTTGCTTTTTAGAAATTTCTGTATGTTTTTCAAATATTTCTGATCTGGGGTTGATTATATTCACAGATGCAGAACCTCAGATGTGAAGGGCTCACTGTTCTATGGGAAGGTTTGAAGACACAGATTTAGAGCAGCCTGTTCTTTCTGGTTGGGTTTAGACTGAGGTGGGGATGGGAGCAGAAGGAGACAAAGAAGGGAACCAAAGTCCTAGAGGACAGTTACGGGGAAATGTAGGGTACAGGTTGGGAAACTGAGTGACAGCTCATTGCATCGCTGAAAGGACAGGAATGGGAAAAAGTGTTTACAGTGTAGTGCGATCATGCACAAAAAGGAAATTCTGAGTGGCATGCTTGTGGGAACTTTGAAGAGATCATTCATCTCCTTTTGTTCTTTTTTTCTTTATTCTCCTTCTGGCTAACTTTTTTTTTTCTTTTCTTAAACATTATTGGAGGATAGTTGCTTTATCATGTTCTGTTAGTTTCCATGTACAGCAAAGTGAATCAGTTATACATATATATCCTCTCCTTTTGGATTTCCTTCCCATTGAGGTCACCAGAGCATGGAGCAGGGTTCCCTGTGCTATCCAACAGGTTCTCACTAGTTACCCATTTGCTATTATTGTTCAGTCACCAAGTCATGTCTGACTCTTTGCGACCCCACAGACTGCAGCATGCCAGGCTTCGCTGTCCCTCACCATCTCCCGGAGTTCGTACAAGTTCACTTCCATTGAATTAGTGATGCTGTCCAACCATCTCATCTTCTGTTGCCCCCTTCACCTTCTGCCTTCAATCTTTCCCAGCCTCAGGGTCTTTTCCAATGAGTCAGCTGTTCGCATCAAGTGGCCAAAGTATTGGAGCTTCAACTTCAGCATCATTCCTTCCAGTGAATATTCGGGGTTAAATTCATAACATCAGGGTTAAATTCATAACATCAATTTCCTACTAACTTCTAGCTCTTTTGCTTCAGTCATAGTCTTCCTTCCCATGCCCTCCCTCCCTCTTTACCCTTCTTCCTCCTGTCTGCTGCCTTTCTGTCTCCAATTGCCCTCTGACCTCCACACTCACCTGTATCACCTCTGATATATACACTTGCCTCTTACCTTCTTAAACATGTTTTCTTTCCCTCAAAGTCCTGCCAAAAAAAATGAACCCTCACGTTAATAGCCAAATGTTTTTGTAAGTGTTTAAGTTTCCTTTATATTCTTAACATTGGGAAGGAAAAAGAGCCCATTGTATGTACTGGCTTTATCTTTTCAGTATTTATTAAAGGCATGATATTACAACAAGAGAGCCATATCTTTGAATTTTAACTATGTATGATGTTAGTTTTGTGAGAAATCATAAGTTCATAAGATGCTGACTTTTGTGGGGAGAATCTGATGTGTGTCAAGTGGTTTGTATTTACACCCAGTTCTAATCAGTGATTCATTGGTGCTTACACTGCTTTAGAAAAAAAAAAAAAAAAGATAGGCAAGCATGAATTTCTTTTAGTGAATTAGATTTTGCAGCAGGAAAATATTGTCTCAAAATACCAACGTGTGCAAAACAACTGGATGCATTTATCTATTTTGCATGTAATACTAAAGGCATTTTGTGTGATTGCAACTTGATTTATAAGTAGCTTAAATTAGTGCCTGGAGTAAAGAACAAGTAAAAGATAACCAATGTGACAATATCCAGGACAGAATTATAGTCTGGATTCTGCCACTAATCAGGTTTGTACCTTTTGTTACACTAAATCCTTGAGCCTCAGTTTCCTCATTTGCTAAAAACTGAGAGGATGATGTTAGATTTGCAATGCTTCTTTTAGCTCTCCATCACCATGTTCCTTTCTAAAGGATGCTTTGAAAGTTATCATTATGCTCATTTCCTTCCTAAAGTTCAGTATGCTTTTAAAAGAAAATGACCCCATGAAATGTCAGGGCATTTTAAAAATGAATGCCATCTTGGAATTTAAACATGTTCCGTATCTAAATTATTTAGATACACTCTAAATATGGGATGTGCATTTCTTAGCCTAGAAGCACTATCCCTAAAGTGGGAATGATATCGCACGTTTTGGTTTGAATATTATATATTCTAATTGCATTTTCTAGAACAAATGCAAAAAAAAAGATATCTCACATAGTTTGAACTCTGACGATGAGATACCTTAAAAAGATGTTAATTTTACATAATACATGTGAGATTTAGTTTCAGAGTAGCTGAACGAAAAGAGAGTAAAGCTACAGGCATTTGATACAGTCTTGTTTAGGACACACTCTGCAACAGCTGGTGGGTTAGGTGCTGAGGGTCCTGAAAAGAACGAGACAGTTCCACACTCTAGCCAAGGACACTGGGAGGCACAGTCAGATCCACAGATCCAGGGGCACAGAGTGGGCGGTGGATGTCCTGGGTCGAGCTTAGGTGATGTCAGATTCATCACATAAGGCGACATCTCCATTCAGTTCAGTTAGAAAAGAAGAGAAAGTGTATTCCTAGAGCCAAGAAGTGTAGGGCCAGAGGAGAAGTCATGGCAGGCAGATGACAGAGCATGGGCAAAGGCCCAGATGTGAAAGGAGTGTCTTGAGTTTGGAGAAACAGAGAGGTTTTATATGCCTGGAGAATAATAAAGGCAGACAGAGAGGAGAAGAAGGCCATTTCAGTGGCAAGAGAGGAAGGAAGGGAGCCAGCAAGACGGCATAAGACAGGTGCTTTATATGCCATATTCAGGAATTTAGAATTTACCCTGCATGCATCAAGAAAGGACAAAAAAATATGAATGGGTCCCTTTTAGCAATATTATTTTAAAATGGTATGGAGAGTAATGTGGTGGGGTGAGGGAAAGAAGCCGAACACCAGTCAGGAAGCCATTGTAAAAGTCTCTTGAAAAGATGATGAGCTACGTGTATATTAGGGTTCTTCAGAGAAACAGCATTATAGAAAAGGATTTAAGAAATGGACTCATGAGACTGTGGGGTCTGGGAAGTCTGAAATTTATAGAGCAGTCTGGAAGGCTGGAAATTCAGGTAGGCATTGGCATTGTAGCCTGTTGTAAAAAATCTGCTCGGGCAGGCCAGGACATGCATGCAGGATTTCTGTGTTGCAGTCTTGAGGCTGAATTCTGTCTTCTTCAGGAAACCTCTGTCTTTGTTTCTTAAGGCTTCTAACTGGATGAGGCTCACTCACATCATGGAGGTTAATCTGCATCACTTAAATATTGACTTAAATATTACTCATTGCTAAAAAGACTTTGACAGTAGTATCTAAACTGGTGTTTGATCAAAATGGACACCATAGTCTAGCCAAATCGACACCTACAATTAGCCATCATAACTTGTCACTATTATTAATCTTGTATATTACTTTATTCTCAATCATGATTCAGGTTTGCAGATGCTGTGGTTCATTCTCTCTCTCTGTCTCACTTCCTCCTCATATTAATTTGGAAAACAAAATTAGGTTAGCACCAAAAAATGCAAAATGAAATTATAGTTGAGCAATATTTTTTTATAGGTTGTTATCAGCAGAATATGAAACTAGTCTGACTAGTAAAGCAGTGAAACAGAGTACTTCATTGAATGAAAAACGCAGTAATGGCAACAAAGATCCCACAATGATTTGGGAAACCTACAGTCACCCTCTGCTGCCTTGTCAGCTCGGGAGCACTGGCCTTTAGTATCTCTGGTCTCCGCGGGAAGCCTGTGCTAGAATGGGCTATGATCAGTTCATAGGAAGCTTAACATGTCTTTGCTCTTAAAATGTGTCTTCTCTAGAGCATCTCTGAACAGATTGCACATAATTTTTTAAAGGCTCAGAAAGCACTCCCAACATCAGAAAAGCCACAGGTCTATGGAGAGTCTTTGCAAGCTTAAGTCTGAGATTCTTTCTAAACTCTTTATTTATTTATGGCTGTGCTGGGGTTTTGCTGGGCAGGCTTGTCTTTAGTTTCAGTGAGTGGGGGCTCGTCTCTAGTTGTGATATGCAGGCTTCTCATTGCAGTGGCTTCTCTCCTTGCAGAGCATGGACTCAGGGCATGTGGGCTCAGGGGTTGTGTCTCCTGGGCTCTTAGCCACGGGCTCCGTAGTTAGGGCGCACGGACTCAGTTGCTCTGCAGCATGTGGGATCTTCCCCAACCAGGGGTTGAACCCGTGTCTCCTGACCTGACAGGCGGATTCTTTATCACTGAGCCAGCAAGGAAGCCTGCTTTCTAAACTCTTGAAAGAACGTCATTCTTAAGAGGCAAATGTTGTTCTCTAGAAATCAGTTTCTTACTTGGGAGCAGAACCTGTGTATATTTGGACTAAAAGATTATCATTTAACAGATCAAATGATTTTAGTAAAATTATTGAGTGTGTAGAGTATACTGCAAAACATCGTTCATCTCCCCTTTGGAGGTCTTTTTTTCTTCTTTCAAAAATCCGTGTGGTGATCCTTGCTTCAATCTTGACCTTCCTGGTTTCATCCTTGTCCCAAACTGCTGGCCTCCATCCCATATTTAATGTTCTATATCCAATTTCTGCACAGCTAAGCTAAAAAAGCAAGGAAATTAATATGTGAGAATAGGTTATTGAGTAGGTCAGCACAGGTCGGTGTGCCTTATATTTAAAAATGCTGTGACCACTGATGTGAAATTAATGGGAGAAATTTGGTTTCAAAAGAAATCTGATGGGGAGGGGTGATGGGACTTCTTTGTTGTGGTTTTTTTTTTTGACAGTCTTCAAACCACACTCTGGTATATAAATACTTTCAACTCTAAATTTCAATTTTTTAGGTTCAATCCCATCTTGATGGGATTTCCTGGTGGCTCAGATGGTAAAGAATTTGCCTGCAATGCGGGAGACCTGGGTTGGGAAGATCCCCTGGAGAAGGGAATGGCAACCCACTCCAGTATTCTGGCCTGGAGAACTGCATGGACTCTACAGTCCATGGGGTCACAAAGAGTCAGACACGACTAAGCGACTTTCACTTTCCCATCTTGATAAAATGTGTGTTTGATATAAGCGAATTTCACATATGAAAGTATACTTCCTGCTGGGGTTGACATGTACACACACATATATTTAAAATATATAACCAGCAAGAATGTACTGTATAGCACAGGGAACTTGGCTCAATATTCTATAATAACTTAAATTGGAAAAGAACTTGAAAAAGAATGGATACTTGTATGGGTATGACTGGATCAATTTACTGTACCCCTGCAATTAACACATCATCGTTAATCAACTGTACCCTAATACAAAATGAAATTAAAACAAATGCAATCAAACAACAAAAAAACACACTTCCTAGATGACCAGACTCTAAACTTAATCTGAATTCCCCTCCTATGACTGAGACAAGTGCAACATTATGAACCGCCTAGAAAATAAAGCCAAGGTAGACGTGGAGAGTGGCTCAACTGAAGAAGCTTAATCAGTTGCTGGGAAATGGAGAAAAGAATTTCAGTTTGTTACCAAAACTTAGGAGAAAGAAGCAGGCTTCACGTGCTGGAGTTTGTGGCCAGGGAATGGCCATGGAGTTGGGTATAAGTTGGTCCCTGGTGAGTGAGGGCAGTTCTCAGCAAGTTCCTGAAAGGAAGGTGTGTTCCTCTGATTATTGTAGGTTACCGCTGTGTGCCCCGTGGGAGGCTCAGCTGAGGCAGACAATCTTCAGTGGACTCACCTTTATTTCATTCACTCTTTTTCTTCATAGTCACTTCTTTTATTTATTGATTTATTTTGGGGGACTATAATTGCTTTATAATATTGTGTTAGTTTCTGCTGTACAATAAAGCAAATCAGCTCTATGTATACAAATATCCCCTCCTTCTTGAGGGTCCCTCCCACTCCCACCTCCATCCTACCTTTCTAGGTCATCACCAAGCCAAGCTCCTCATGCTGTACATCAGGTTCCACTAGCCATCTATTTTACACACAGTAGTGTGTGTGTATATATATGTGTGTGACATATATATATATGTCATATATGTGACATATATATATATGTCAGCGCTACTCTCTGAATTTGTCCCACTCTCTCCTTCCCGCCCTGGGTCCACATGTCAATTCTCTACGTTTATATCTCTATCCTGCCCTGGAACTAGGTTCATCTGTACCATTTTTTAAAGATTTCACATAAATGCATTAACCAGTGATATTTGTTTTCCTCTTTCTGACTCACCTCACTCTGTAGGACAGTCACTTTTTAAACCCTCTTCCTAAGCTCCTCTCCTCTGAAGTGTCAGCGTGATCAGAGCAGCTACCTATCCAAATGTGCCACCCGCCCGTGGAGAACCATCAGAGCAGGTGTTTGTTCTGACTTTGAGGTGGGAACGTGAACACAGATAACTCTCTTACATTTTGGAAGTCATGTATGTTCTGAGTTTTTGAGTGCTGATTCTCCTGAATTAAACTGAATTTTATGAATAAGATGAAAGAGAATTGTTGCATAGCTCTTTCAGTTTGCTACATCTTTTATTCAATCCTTATACTCCTATGAAGTAGGCATGGCAAAAGTTTTGATCCAATAATGCAGAGAATCAAGGATCTTGCCTAAGATTGCATAGATAACAAAATAAATTTAGGTTTAATATTTTACAAGCTTCATAGTTTGTGAGTATAACTTTGATTTTTCTGGTTCAGTCTTTGTCCTTTCATCATATCTCATTCAGCTTTAAGGATTTCTTAAGGAAACCAGGCTACCCTATTAAAGAATTCTTGGAATTCTATTGTAATTGTTCAGATTAAACAAGAAACAGGAAAACACTTTATAATAAACCTCATAGGAAGAATATGATCATCTCTCATTATATCAGGTTGCCTTTCTAAGTACTTAAAATTATAAGATATAAACTTTATTCTAAACAATGTAAATTAAAGAGGAAACATTCCTTAAGTAAATGATCATTACTTTAAAAATCAGGTTTTTCAGACTTTCCTGGTGGTTCAGAGGCTAAGACGCTGTGCTCCCAATGCAGGGGCTCTGGGTTCAATTACTGGTCAGGGAACTAGGTCCCACATGTAGCAACTAAGACCTAGCACAACCAAAATAACTTTTTAAAATCAGGTTTTTCTAAAGAATTGTTTTTACTTACCTTGAAAAATGAAGAGCTTTCTTAGGAAGTCAGAAAGTATTTCCTAGGAAGGAAGTTACTTACCACTTAGGGAGCACCTGCAATGTACCTATTAAGTCAACTCTTCTAAGAGAGATAGGTTATTATCCCCCCATTTTAGCTAGCACTTTAGTAACTTGTCTGAGAACCCTGGACGCAGTGGCAGATCTAAAGATGGCAACCTCAGTGGTTTGACAGGAAATCCTATGCTGCTTCTGCTGTATGCTACTGGACAGGTCTTTAAAACCATAAGGAATGAAAGGCTAATAGACTCATTCAGCCAGAAGACTACATCATCATGTTTGCATTTCCAAGGAGTTAAAAGAATTTAACTATAAAGCTTGTAAAATATTAAATCTAAATATCACGCTGAGCCTTGAATTACTCTTTAAGTAACATCCCTGTGCTGTAAAAATCCATTTGCAATACATTTTCATATGCAAGCTAGAGGATTTCAAAGTCTTTCTGGAAAACCCATGGGCCCTATGCAATTTGTACTCCTTACATTTTCCTCTCCGAGTGCTTAGAAATTCATTGTTAGAGGGGTTTAGTCTATTACCTTACACTCAAGTCCCAGTCAATTACTGCATGTTCATTTTCATTTTATGTGTATAAATGCCTTATTGTTCCAGGAAAAGCTGCATATAGTGAAAGTGTCAGCTGCTTATTATCAGTAGCAGAACAAGGAAACCAATCGTGTAGATATAGGGGGATTTTCCAGGTGTCCTTGTATACAGGAAAGCCTTCAGAGAAGATGACCCTTAAAACTAAGCTCTCATGATAGCATGCAAATGGATCTAGTGTTTGTAATTTTCTGAATTCAATTACATGTGCGTTGTAGCCTTCCCATATTGTAATTATAGTGATCAGAGGAATACGTTGAAGCTTGCTGAGAGTAGGTAATATAACCATCAAAATTTTATGTGTGTCTGTGTGGGTTTTTTTTTTTTTTTTTGGCTAGTTAGTAGAAATGACATGTAGCAGAGGAAGGAAAATGCACAGTTCATATGGGAAGAATTTTTGTTGGACATTGATAATTTTGCTCAGTGTTGAGAGGTAGAAAGTCTTAATAAATTCACATATTTCTTTGCCCCAATTACTTCATCTTTTGGTCTCTTCTGCAAATATGGGTGTGTTTGGGTGTGCATGTGTGCACTTGCACACACCTGTCTAGGTTTAATGAAGAGACACGTGAAATGAGACATATATGCAGCCACTACAATAGCTTACAAAGAATAGAGTTCTGGTTTTAAAGGAGATTAAAAAAAGAAAAGTGGAAAATGTCAAGATATATGTGCATTGTTTAATATTGGGATAAGTGACCTGGAAAAAGATGTGGGAAATGCATTCTCTGACTTAGCAGATGACATTAAGTTCTTCAGGTTAATGTTACACCAAAATGACCAAAATAAATGACGAGGAGACCATGAGAGTGAAATGAAGTGATATTGAATTCGACCATGAGCAAAATGTGAAGCAATACATCCAGGGGCAGTAATCAGAACTGAACTAGTAGGATGTCAGAAGTGAAATTAACAATGAAATCCAGGAAAAGAGCTTACAGATCACTGTTTCCAAACATTTTGGGCCAGCAGACTGCTGGGTAGCCTTAACCAGAAAAAATTTTAGAAAAACCATGAAGATAAATTTGACTCCTATATGAAATCTTGAAGAGGACGCACATGAAAAATAACATATGAATTTCTGAAATATTTATAACAACTTTGAAAGTAATAAGCATTTCTAGACCTTGAAAAATAATGCTTTCAAAACTTTGCAGTGTCAAAAATTTTGGGATGAAATCTATATGACTGTTTTTGGTACTCAAGAGTATAGAGCTTTTTGGAACATTGTATAATGGCACTGCCTACCAGTCAATACATCAACTTTGATAGTCTCTTTTTGTCCAGTGAGGTTTAATTTTTTGAAAATTAGATTTTGTTTTATTTTGCTCTTCTTGTTTTATAAAAACAATTGTAAAATGGAAAAATAAAAGTGCTGACACTAGTGTTAGAAGCACAGAGTCAGGAAACCAAATATATTTGAGAAAAATTGAACTCAAAGAAATCAGTGAATATTTAAATTCAGTCTGTGTCTTGCTGGGTTTAGTTGGATTGGCTATGTGTGTAATGAGGAAGAAATGTTTGTGTTTTTTTTAAAAGATGGTTTATTAGAGAAATATCTGAAATGGTAATAATGTAGCTGTGAAGGTTTTAGCAAGGAGGGACTTTCTTCTTATAAAAGATAGTCACAATTTTCAAATTTTACGTACTAAATTTTCAGTATTCTTTGCGAAAACACATTTTATGTAAAGTAGGTATGGGTATAAAAAAGATCATGGACATAAAACTGATACAACAAATTTATTAGCTATATAATTTTTAATGAATTACTTGACTTTGCTAAATATCAGTATTATCATCTGTAATTTGGGATAAAAAGGAGCATATCATATTTTTATGGTAATATATCAAGATAGGAAATGTAAAACATTTAGCACAGTTTCTAATACTGTTGAGTACTCAAATTGTGGTAATTAGTACACATTCTAATACTAAAACCTAAATTATTACAAAGTAGACAGACCTGGAGATGGATATAAAATTAAAAAACTGTGGAGTAGGGCTATTATCTAAAGTTGATGGTGGTGGTTTAGTCACTAAGTGGTGTCTGACTCTTGGGACCCCATGGGCTATAGCCTGCCAGGCTCCTCTGTCCATGGAACTTCCAAGGCAAGAATACTGGAATGGGTTGCCATTTCCTTTTCCATAAGTCTCTTTAAAATGGAAATTGAACCCGAGAATAAACATCACAATGATGTCGAATAGTTTATGCGCCAGAAGGGAATTAATAATAACAATAACTGGAATGAGAGATTAAGTCTCTACTCATGCCTTAAGGACAAAATCTAATTTCTTTAATAAGGATTTCAAAGTTCATGTTGATTCGATCCCTATTCATATCTTTAGTTGTACCTTTTATGACAGTGCTTTTATATTTTATGACAAACATTCTATACTACTTTCAGTTATCAAAATGACAATGACTTCTGTGTATGGTATTATCTATGCCTAGAAAATGATTTTTCAGGTCAATTGGCTATTCCAACTCATTCTTTGTCTTTTTCTTTGTTTTTGGTCACTGGTCTTCTCCCCATCCCCATTTTCATTAGATGTCTCTCCTCTAATGTGCTCCTAGATAATAACATGGCATAAGACTCCTAGGGATGCTATTTAAACTGCAGTGCCTAATTGTTTGTATCATTCACTACATTGTATGCTCTGTGATGATGGCTCATGTTTGCCTTCCTTACACTGCATGGTGTATGACCTGGATAGAATGACAATAAATATTTATGAATGAATGAAGGATTGAATGGATTCTGAAGTTGATAATGGTAACTATATGTGTAATCCAAAACTCACATGAAATAACTTTGTCAAGTTCAGAAAATTAATAAGTGGTATAAATTAAGTATGTTGTTGTTTAGTCACTAAGTCATGTCTGACTCTTCTATGACCCCATGGACTATTGCCTGCCACGCCCTTCTGTCCATGGGATTTCCCAGGCAAGAATACTGGATTGCCATTTCCTTCTCCAGGGTCAGGATCTTCCCAATCCAGGGATCAAAGCTGAGTCACCTGCATTAGCAGGCAGATTCTTTACCGCTGAGCTATCAGGGAAGCCATATATTTAAGTATAAAATGTTTCAAAAAAAGGCTTTACAAAGTCAATGGATAACAACTAGAGATACTTAAATTAAGTATTGTCTAAGGAGCTAGGGAATAGGATAGAGCCTTTATTCTCATATATCTACTCCTACTGTGCACTGTGATCTTTGTGAATTTATTTAACTTTTTTTTGGCTTTAGCAAGTATATTGATAGAGTAAGGATAAGATAATCTATGTAACTAAATGCAAAAGTTTGAATAATTCCTTGAAATATTTTCCAGTTCTATGACACATAATTCTTTATCTCAATTGTGAAATTAAAGATAAGATTTTGTAGTATAAAATTTTCAGCATGAATATTTTAAAAGTAATCATTATAAGAACAGCATGTGTGTGTTTTTTCCATATGCAAAAGCATATTGTTTTTGCAATGAAAAAGGATCTGATACAGAAATGAATGAAGATTATACAAAGTTAGAAATTTTAAACAGGCATAATTATTTCAGTGTAAACATTATAACTATTTACATACAATTTACATATATATTTCAAAGGATGTAAACTATAATATATGCAACTACATATTGAGATATAGTTCACAATTACTTTAGTATCATAAGGAAATATTTGCTTCCTATTTATGGATTATTTATATCTTATTTAAACCTCAATAAGCATAAATGATTTGTATAATATTTTTTGTATAATAATACTATTTGTATAATATTACTTTTGAGAAAGATTGTTTTTGCTTGTCAGCTCAGGCAATTTTTCATACATAGAGAAATCTTCCTGCTTTCCAACTATAATATTCTTCCATGATAATCTATTGGGCTTGGTGTCAAAAATTTTTTGTGAATAAAAATCTCATAGTGAGAGACTAGGTGGCAGAAGTTGAGAGTTATGAAATGGAAATAAGCTGGTCTAAAATCCAAGTGATGTACACTTCAGAAGAAAGAAAAAGTAATGTATTCAATATATAGGGATTATTTAAAAAATGAAAAAGTCTCCCACTGAAATCAATGGATATAGCATCCAAACAGAAAATCAGTAAGAAACATTGACTTTAAATGATATTACATCAGATCAGATGAACTTAAGAGATAGATATAGAACATTCTATCCGAAAGAGACAGAATACACATTTTTCTTCTTAAGTACATATGGAGCATTCTCCAGGATGGATCATGTTAGGTCACAAAATAAGTCTTAATAAGTTAAAGAGCATCTTTTCCACCCACAATGAAATGAAACTAGAAATTAATTACAATGAAGAAAACTGGAAAATTCACAGATGAAAAGTGAAAGTGAAAGTTGCTCAGTCGTGTCCGATTCTTTGCAACCCCATGGACTATACAGTCCATGGAATTCTCCAGGCCAGAATACTGGAGTGGGTAAATATCCCTTCTCCAGTGGTCTTCCTGACCCAGGAATCAAACCGAGGTCTCCTGCATTGCAGGCAAATTCTTTACCAACTGAGCTGATATGTGGAGATTAAGCAACATGTTGTTGAAAAACAGATGGGTCAAAGAAGAAATCAAAAAATACTTTGATACCAAAGAAAATGTAAATGTAACATACCAGAACTTGTGGATGCAATAAAACAGTTCTAGGAGAGAGGTTTATGGCAATAAATGCCTACCTCAAGAGGCAAGAAAAGTCTTAAATAAACAACCTAACTTTATACCTCAAGGGATTAGAAAAAGAAGAATAACTAAAACCCAAAGTTGGTAGAAGGAAGGAAGGAACAAAGATGAAAGGAGAAATAAAAGACTGTAGGGAAGACCAGTGATAGTAATTGCTGGTTCTTTGAAAAGATAAGCAAAATTTGATAAGCCTTTAGCTAGATTAAACAAGAAAAAAGGAGAGAGGACTCCAATAAATAAAATCATAAATGGAAAAGAAGATATTACAACTGTTAACACAGAAACAAACAAAAACTGTGAGAGGGTACTATGAACAATTATAGGCTAACAATCAAAAAACCTACAAAAAGTGACTACATTTCTAGAAACATACAACCTACCAAGACTGAATCATGATAAAATAGGAAATCTGAAAAGACCTTTTATGGACAATGGTATTGAAATCATTATTTTAAAAAGCTTCTCAACACACACAAGTCCAGTACCAGACACTTCACTGGTGAATTCTATCATACATTCAAAGAAGAAGTAATACCAATCCTTGTCAAACTCTTTCAAAAAATAGAAGACAATGGAATGTTTCTAAACTCATGTTTTCAGACCAGCAATACTCTGATGTCAAAACCAGACAAAGACATCACAAGGTAAGAAAATTATAGATCAGTCTCCCTGATGAACAGAGATGTATAAATCCTCAAAAATATATTAGCAAACCAAATTCAACAATACATTTAATTGATCAATCATAGGCCATAATTAAATGAGATTTACTCTGGGAATGTGAGGATAGTTCAACATCTGCAAGGCAGTCAACATGATGCATCACGTTAACAAAATGAAGCATACAGAAGGAATGATTGGGACATCCGTCATGGTCCAGTAGCTAAGACTCCGTGCTTCCAATGCAGGAGACCAGGTTTGATCACTAGTCAGGGAACTAGGTCCCACATGCCCTAACTAAAGATCCTACATGCCACAACGAAGACTGAAGATCCTGAGTGCTGCAAATAAGACCTGGCGCAGCCAAATAAATAAGCAAATATTTTTACAAGCATATGATCATTTCAGTATACGCAGAATTTGACAAAACTCAATATCCATTCATGATTAAAAACTCTCAATAGAGTGGGTATAGAGGGAACATACCTCAACATAATAAAGTTTACATTTGATAACCCTGACGTTTAACATCATACTCAACACTGACAAGCTGAAAGCATTTCCTCTAACATCAGGAGGAAGACAGACATTCTCATTCTTGTCACTTTTATTCAACCTAGCATTTGAAGTCCTAACCAGAGCCATAGGCAATAAAAGCAAAAGGTGTCCACATTGCAAAGGAAGAAGTCAAACTGTCACTATTTGCAAATGACAAGATGTTATATATAGAAAATCCTAAAGGCTTCATAAAAAAATTATTAGAACTAATACATTCAATAAAGTTACAGGATATAAAATTAACACACAAAATCTGTTACTTTCTATACATCAATAAAGAAGTATCAGAAAAATAAATGTATAAAAAATACCCCATTGCATCAAACAGAAATAAATACCTAGGAATAAATTTAAACGAGGAGATGAAAACCTGTCTATTAAACACTATTAAGACATTAATGAGAGATACTGTTTTCCTATCTGATTTCACTAGTGGTTGTGCATCATCCATACTACATTTCACTCAACTCATGTTTTCAAATGCTTGGTGGACCTACCTATTTATATGTTTCAAAACCACAAATGTTTGAAGGAGAATTCATCACTTAGTCCTCTAGTATTCCATACCTCTATAAATGATACCATCTTCCTTCATCACTCAACCCAGAAACAGCCATTGTCATTATTTTCCTTCTCCTATCCAGAATATCCAGAGTGGGAAATTGTGGAGAATACTAACCTTAGAAAAGCAGGTGGAGAGAAGATTTATGTCAGAAACTCAAAAGAGTGTCCTAAAATGTAGAATATTTGAATCTTAATTGAAGGCCTGGGTTATTATATGTGAACCAGAATAAAACATTAGAATAATGGGCAATAAAATAATGTCAGGAATCAACTCTCTTTTTTCTAATATAGAGAGAAATACATATCTTAAATGAAGGAAACTTTTACCCATAAGCCTTAGGCATGAAATGAAATAAGAAAGATGTTGTTGTTTTTTAGTCACTAAGTCTTGTCCAACTCTTTGCAACCCCACGGGACTGTTGCTCTCCAGCCTCCCCTGTCCTTTACTACCTCCCAGAGTTTGCTCAAGTTCATGTCCAAAGTCAGTAATGTCATCCAGTCATCTCATCCTCTGTCGCCTCCCTCTCCTCCTGCCCTCAGTCTTTCACAGCATCAGAGTATTTTCCAATGAGTCGGCTCTTCGCATCAGGTGGGCAAACTATTAGAGCTTCAACTTCAGCACAGTCCTTACAGTGAATATTCAGGACTGATTTCCTTTAGGATTGACTGGTTTGATCTCTTTGCCATCCAAGGGACTCTCAAGAGTCTTCTCCAGCAACACAATTCGAAAGCATCAATTCTGGTGCTAAGCCTTTATGGTCCAACTCTCACATCTGTACATGACTACTGGAAAAACCATAGCTTTGACTATATGGACCTTTGTCAGCAAAGTGATATCTCTGCTCGAAGCAGTGAAAATTATTAGAAAGAAACTACAGTACATTAAATTTAAATAATACCAGTGACTCAATTTCAAGGAGAAATGTCCCATGACCTCACTTAAGTCTAATTCCAGATCTCTTTCAAATTATGAGAGTCACTCATACTGGCTCTAGGCCTTTGTGAATCTCTATATGTGTAAAATTATGTAATTTAAATTTTTGGACAAGCAATATCCAAAATCACTTCAGAATAATGAAGACAGTGAAGCTATGCCAAGTTGAAGTGCATTAAAGGGAAAGTGAAAGAAAGTGAAAGCCGCTCAGTCGTGGCCAACTCTCTGCTACCCCATGGACTATAGCCTGCCAGGCTCCTCTCTTCATGGAACTCTCCAGGCCAGACTACTGGAGTGGGTAGCCATTCCTTTCTCCAGGGGAGCTTCCCAACCCAGGGATCAAACCCAGATCTTCCACATTGCAGGCAGATTCTTTACCATCTGAGCCACCAGGGAAGACCCATTAAAGGAAGGTGTACTTTAAAAACATTCTAAAAGATCTTTGGCAGTCATGAAACAATACACGGTTCTACTTCTTCATTTTCATAAAGCTTAAATTAATATGAAATTATTTATCAGAATTTCTGAATTATTTTGTCGAATTCAGTATTGTTGCTTTCTTCCTAATGTAGATTTTTTCTACATGTAAGATACTATTATGCAGATTATCTTTTAAAAAGCTATGCAAATATTATCCCAATAGTAGAAGGACAATATAAGCCATTAACAGTAACCAATTACATTCCTGAATGGGGGCTAGTATTGCTTATGAAATGTACTGATGTCAGTCGGCACATCACAATTTTGATTGTTTATATATTCCTGTAACTTTTACTAGACTGTGTTTTTTTCCCTAGGCAGTCCCAAAGAAAAGGAAGTTTGTTAAAATAGTGGGAAATGTTACATAGTACAATGGAACTACATTAATATTGAACCAGAGAAAAGTTTATTTTTGACTTGTTCTCTAAAGAAAGGATTTTCTAGGCAAACCCAAGAGGTATATGAGATATGAGAAAGAGATTGAATGCCTTCAAATCACTCTGAAGTACATTGAAAGAGCCATTCTAAACAATTGATATTCTTTCTAGCCCGTTCCTTGAGGACTGCTAGTAGGCAGTACTTTGTTAGATGAGATCTATATATTGAATACTTGGAAAACAACAACAACAACTGCATGTCTTTGAATACATTTCCTAGTTCTATATTTTTACCAGCCTAAAGTGACCAAATCAATTAATCATATATAGTGATATTTTACCTATATGTGAGATATTCTTTGAAGAAGTATGGTAGCTTTTATAAGCAGATTAATCTGGCAAGCTTAAGGCGAGTAGAAGGCAGGCCACTGAAATAATCCAAGCAGAAAACTGTTAATAAAGCTCTTAGCTCAGGTGATAATTGTTCAGTCATCACTTTTTGTATGTCTTCCCTGGTGGCTCAGTCGGTGAAAAATCTGCCTGCAATGCAGGAGACCTAGGTTGGATCACTGGGTTGGGAAGACCCACTGGAGATGAGCATGACAACCCACTCCAGTATTCTTGCCTGGCGAACTCTGTGGACAGAGGTGCCTGGTGGGCTACAGTCCACGGGATCGCAAAGAATCGGACACAACTGAGCGACTAACACATTCACTTTTCACTATGTGTGTTAAAACCCCGGGCTAGAAAGGACTGGAAAACAAGGACAGCCTTTGTGTCTTTATGTTACTGTCTCCTAAGACATTGTACCAGGACCTTAGCTACCCTTCACAGTGGGTGGCTTATGTTGAGTGATAAATATGATGCTGGACAGTGATCCACTAGGCACTCTTGTGAATTTTGCTTGGATGTCCGTGTAAACGTTTATATGCTTTCACTTTGGTATCAAGCATTGTTAGACTTCCCTAGTGAATCATTTAGAAAGTTTTCAATTCATTCGGTATCCAAGTCTTTCCATTTCTTGACAGCCCCATTTCTGTGATCTACTGCTAGACCTTGTCATAGCCAGGGACTGTACCATCTCTGATTGTGTCAGACCCCATTAGTGTCAGCAGAAAATGAATTTATCGAAGAATATTTGTTATCTCACAAAATCTTTACATAGGCCCAAGAGCCAGGACTGGCAGCTTTGCAGTCTGGAAAAACATCCAGATTTCTCCCTAGGATGGTAGAAACTCCTAGAGTGGAGTAGAAACTCCACCGCTCTTCCGGCTCCCAGAACAGGCTATACGTCTGTGGGCACGGGTGCTGACTCTGCAACCATGGCTTCTGGGAGCTAGAAAAGGGTGCCGTCACATTTTCTGAATGGATATTTTTAGGGTGCATGCCCCTCCTGGCCACCAGCTTCTAAGTTAAACTCTGTCAGAAAGTCTCATTGATGGATCCCAGGTCAGAATGCTCCAAGGAGCCTGGGGAAGTGAATCTTAATACCTAACGTGGGGAGTTGTGAACATGAGAAACTTCTCAGATGAGGGAGGGGTGGGCATAGCTTCTCAGCAGCTCCCTCAGTCTGAGAAACAGAAAGAGGGATGGAAAGAAAGAGTGAGATAAAAGAGAGAGAGTTGAGAGAGAGAGAGAAGGAAAGCAAGAGGGAAGAAAGACAGAGAAAAGAGCTAATAGTCTTAATATCTCTGAAATATTCACTCCAGTATTCCAGCCATTTCACTGTTTCACAACCAGCTTTTAACTCTTTCTGCTCTTTGATTCTAGTACCTCATCCCCTAAGTCCTGCAAGCACATGGAGGCCTCAAATTTATTGACACTGTTACTTACTTACTATCCTTTAAACATCCTTGCTCCTTTCTTATCCAGTTTAAGTTGTTTTATGAATCCACCGCTTTACCGCCCTCTTAGACAGTACCCACGCAGGCTGTGTTCCGTGGGGCTGGACTCACCTAGGAGAAAGCTTCTGCTGCGTGACAGTGTTTGAATATGGGCCCGACCCGTGGCCATCTGAGGACAACCGCCAATGCTTCATCATTGCAACCACTTCCTGGCAAATGTGCTTTGCCCCCATATTGTTTCCCTTTGTCCTACTCATCAGGTGAAATCGCAGTCCTGGGTGAATTCTTCAGTTGTGCTACTGCAGAATGGCTTTTGAGTGCCTGTGAGCCACTCAAAAAAAAAAGAAAAATTCCCACAGTTCTACTGATTCATTTCCCTTTTAATTAAGTATTGAAATTAAATCTTAAAACCAAAAATCATAAATAGGCTTTCAATGCTGCCTGGCATTTTACACTGCCCATGGCACATGCAGATGGCCCATGCCCTTCTGCTTTTTCTCCTGCCCCTCCCTAGTCAGTCTCTTTCCTGCTCCTTTTCCTCATTTCAGTCTCTTGAGATCCTACTACACAGATTTCAATCTCCCCAAGTCTTCTCCAATTTGACAAATACTATCTCATTCCTCTTTGGTGTGCAAGTGAACTTTAGGGGTTAATCTAAGTTCTGTTTTTCTCTGTCCTCATGTCCCATCCATTGAGACTTACCCACTTTGCTTCATTTCCATCATTTTCACTCCATCGGAAGCCACTGCTGTCTTTTCCCTGGATTTCTGAGTACCATCCATGATGCTCCTGCTTCTTGCCTTTTACCCATTTGACAATCCATTCTCGAAGTGGCTTCCCCTCTGGCTCAGCTGGTAAAGAATCCGCCTGCAATGTGAGAGACCTGGGTTCCATCCCTGGGTTTGGAAAATCCCCTGGAGAAAGAAAAGGCTACCCACTCCAGTATTCTGGCCTGGAGAAGTCCATGGACTGTATAGTCCACAGGGTTGCAAAGAGTCAGACACAACTGAGAAACTTTCACTTTCACTTTTTTTCAAAGTGTTACAGCCAGCACATGCTTCCTGTGATGTAAAATTGTCATGTCAATCCCTGATGTAAAAGCATTCCCATTGAACCTGAAATTATAACCTTAATTCCCCTGAGATGATCTCAAAGTTGCATATGACCTGTAGCCTCACTCCTTTCACTTGAAATAGTATGCCTTTTTTAAAATAGAAATTATCAGTCTAAAGATATCTCATTGATTGATTAGTACCCTTGTTTATTTTTGGTATCCTCCCACTAAAATGTGATAAAAGCATCTACTTTGACCATTCTAACTAAATGCATCACCTTGTTGTTCAGTCGCTAAGTCATGTCCAACTCTTTGCGATCCCATGAAATGCAGCAAACTGGGCTTCCATGTCCTTCACTGTCTCCCAGAGTTTGCTCAAAGTCATGTCCATCGAGTCAGTGATGCCATCCAACCATTTCATCCTCTGTCACCCCCTTCCTCTCCAGTCCTAAATCTTTCCCAGCATCAAGAGTTTTTTCCAGTGAATCAGCTCTTTGCATCAGGTAGAGAAATATTGGAGCTTCAGCTTCAGCATCAGTCCTTTCAGTGAATATGGGTTGATTTCCTTTAGGATTGACTGGTTTGATCTCCTTGCTGTCCACAGGACTCAAGAGTATTCTCCAGCACTACAGTTAAAAATAAATGTATCAATTCTTCAGCACTCAGCTTTCTTTATGGTCCAACTTTCACATCTCTACATGAGTACTGGAAAAACCATTGCTTTGACTCTATGGACGTTTGTTGGCAAAGTGATGGGTCTGCTTTTTAGTATTCTTTTTAGGTTTGTCATAGCTTATCTTACAAGGAGCAAGTGTCTTTTAATGCATCACTTGCTGCTCTCTATTTTATGTCCTTGTTTTACTTTTCTCCATAATTGTGATGACTCCTGGATAGGGTGTTATTTTATGCACTTATTTGCATGTTAAACTGTGTCTTAAAAAAAAAAAAAAAAAAACTGTGTCTTGCCACAGTCAGAATGTGGGCTCGGGTGTCTTATGGTCTGATTATATCCACCACCTAGAATTATGCCTGGAACAGATTAGACTCTGAGATTCATGAATAGATGAAAGCATTAATGAATAAACTAACCACAAGATAAGGGAGATAAAGGATATATTCATATAATAAAATTCGTAACATTTTAAGTATAGTAGAGGTATTTGTAACCATTTAGTTGAACACGATTAGTCTTAGTGTGAAAACTGAGTCCCAGAAAGCACAGCTAATTATTAGAATTGGGGTTAATTCCTTAGCCGTCATCTAATCTATATTTCATCATGAGTCCTTTGTAAGTAAATGAATTCCTTTTTTCTGACCTTCATTTTTCTGCATGCCTAAGTCCATTATCCTTTCAGCATTTCTGGTGTCTCGGCATAAACTTGCTTAATTAATAAATGAATAAATAATGAAGACTCTAGTCACATGTATCGATAAATTAGGTGATCTGGTAACATTTGAAAAAGCTTTCGTTTTACCTGCCCTGGAAGAGTCTTTGATTTTCGTGGTATAGGATACTCTTGATTTCTTTCCTTTCAGTCATAGGAAGATGGAGGGAGTATTTGTGTGCCTCAGGGATACAGTGTTAAGTCACGGTACCTGACGGAAAACCAAGTGGGGTGGCTCCGAACAGGAAATGATCAGCCTTTTTCCCAGACAGCAGTCTGATGCAGATCCTTCCTGCCTGCATGGGCTCAAGACGGGATGCGATCACCCTTCAAGGAGGGCTGCTGGCTGCAAGAGGGGGAGGCTGCCCTTGAACATCTGCACTTCCCATATGCTCTTCCTGCAAAGTGCTACACTCCAGCCTCTTGCCGATCGGCCCACGCGGTGCTAATCAGGGCACCGGGATGCCAAAGCATGTGCACCCAATTAAGGGCACTGCAGCCCGCCCTGCCATTGTGCCTGTTGGCAGCATGACCTCGCCCCCTCGGAGCCCCGCACCGGCAGTCTGGCAGAGGTCGGTGCTCAACTGTACTCCGCTGTTCACACATCCTTCCCCTTCACCTTCAGCTTGCCTGTCATAAACCTCGCCTGTCAGAATGCTGAGCAATAGCTTCCAGAGGTGAACTGGGTCTGTTTATGACTAACAGGTGCTGCCTTGCTGACGTGGGCACAATTTGGGAACTTTTAAAGAAATAAATTTTCCCCAGTCCAAGTCACTAGGAAAGTGGATTTAATGAAGTGGAGCAATATGGATATTGACAACTTAGCTCCCCATGAAACCTGCATATACACTGAGTTTTGCAAAATCTCCCACAGCCAGCTGTGAATATGACAGAGAACTTTATTTAGGAGGGGAAAAAAATGTTTAGGTCAAGGTAAAATATAACTGAAGAAAATGTAAGCATGTGATATCTGGATTTAGACACTATCATATTATACGTAATGTTTATTTTTTCATATACATTAAGACAAAGAAGCCTTCAAGAAACAGCATCCATTCATTCATTTATTCATCCATTTACTCATTAAATAATGAGTCTTTTGTCCTTCTTATAATGGACCTGGCATTGCTTTTGGATGCCAAAATAAGAGCTCCTGTTTTCAAGTAACAGAAAATATAATAGGAGGCGTAAGGAAAAGAGATATCTTTTCTTCTTTTCTAATTAATGTTCACAATAGAACAGGAGAACATATTCCTCTCAGATCTGTTTACATTATCCCATGAAAGCAAGCAAAAGGATGAGAACAGTTTCTTGTTTGCCTCTGAAAGATCCAAAGGATACTTCCAAGGGTCTGGAAGGAAGGAGTCCTTGAGATTATAAACAGCAGTACTTGATCTGGATCCAGGCAAGCAGGGATATTTTAGAGGTAGGCCTTTCTGGACCAAGGCCTTCAGAGAGGAACTGAATGGTCCAGAGACAAAGCAATACTTAAGTACATTTCCTAAACAGGTTTAAAACTGAATAGTAGCGACTAAACAACAAACATTTCTTGAGAATTTACATGTCAGACATTGTTTTGAGTATAATATCCATATGAAATATATATTATTAAAATAGCTATTCTATGGAGGTAGAAACTGGAGCACAGAGAGGCCAGGAACTTACCCAAAGCTGCACAGCAAATCATTGGTAATGGTTGGGGCTAACTGAAGACTGAGTGTGGGTTGGAAGGGTGAGTCCATATTATGAAGAGCCCTGCATGATCTACAACAAGGGCTAGACTTTATCCTGCAAATGATAAGGAACTGCTCAAGGAATATAAGCAAAGAAGTGACTTGGTCATATACAAACTAAGTTTGCAGCCTTTGTAAATTGAGTCTTAGAGAATTTATATAGTTTTACAAAGGTTACATACCTAGGAAACAGAAGACCTAACATATCCAAGTATAAACACAGGGCCTGTGGGTTAGAACATTTTCTTCTCTTTCTACACAAGACAAAGTGGAAGATGTGGATCCCACAGGCAGGTAAGTCTTCCTGTGGAGGAGAAAGCTAGTGCCCTGTACTGCAGCATTCCAGGGGCTAGTCATTTCTGGTTATTTTACCTTTGCAGGGTGGAGGTGGGAATTGGATTGGCACTAGCATATAAGGTGCATATAAGCTGATGGCCTCTAAGCTGCATTCTGCCTAAGAATGGGGGGGGGGGGCAGCATATATTTAAATGGAAATTGAGGACCACATGAGTAATGCTGAAAGTGTTCATCGTTCAGTCATGTCCCACTCTTTGTGGCCCCATGGACTGTAGCCTGCCAAGCTTTGTCTGTGAGATTTCTCAGGCAAGAATACTGGAGTGGGTAGCCATTCCCTTTTCTAGGGGATCTTCCTGACACATTGAGCTAAATTGGCCCATGTGAATTCATATCAGAAAGGAACTAGGGGAGATGAAAAGTTGGATGACTATTTTTTGTAATATTTTCATTAAGTCTGAGATGATTTTACAAATAAATTGGTACCACTATTTAGTATCTATACATAATTTCAATATGAACAATAGTTAAATATTCACTTGTAGAGAGATACTTATCAACATCCAGGTAATATCATTTTGCTTAGCTACAGTCAAGGTATTAGATGATTCAGAAGCATTGCTAAGTGTTAGTCTCTTCATATCATATCTGCTTTGCAAAGGTCAAATATGTCATGTTAATTTCATACCTTAGGTGCAAAATTTGTTTCTTGCTTTCAATTTTGTCAAGGAAGATAAGGCAGTCATGATTTAAGAATGGGAACTTTTGGCTCTGGGTGTTAGAATTCTGACATTCACGGAGCAGTGTGACATGCCATTTTATGTCAAACTCATAATAAGCATATATATACGTGGTGAGAATGCTCTCTTCAGAATCTCTGCTCAGAAATATTGAAACCGAATGAAGGTAATCCAGTTAAATATCAATGAGAAGAAAAACCTACGTGACAGTAACTTTTCTTAAGAAATGAGTTCTCTGACATTTTCACTGATCAAAAGAAAAAAAAGAGAGAGAGAGAGAAAAGAATAAAAATGCAAAATCAAACTTACTACAGTAACTTTCTTTTCTGTGGTTTATGAATTTCATTAAATTTGAGATGGCATTAAACCAGTTTCCCTTAGTTACTCTTACTGCATGCCAAGTCCTCTCAGTCTTGTCCGACTCTTTGCGACCCCATAGACTGTAGCCTGCCAGGTTCCTTTCTCCATGCGATTCTCCAGGCAAGAATACTGGAGTGGGTTGCCATGCCCTCCTCCAGGGGATCTTTCTGACCCAGGGATCTAACCCACGTCTCTTATTTCTCCTGCATTGGCAGGCAGATTCTTTGCCACTAGTGTCACTTGGGAAGCCCATTACTCCTATTGGCCTCCTCTTAATTATTTGTAGCTCTAATGATGGAGATAAATAGTGGGCTACCTTTCCAGCTAGATGCTAAGGACCAGGGGTGCACGTCAGCACAGGAGATATTATAGGTCAGACGTCTATACCATGGAAGCAAGTACTTATGTGAAACCAACTTTAGAGGATGAGAGAAAACTCAAACAGGTGGAAAGCTCTGTTGAAAAGAAAGCAGACTCTTTATCCTGCAAAAGATGAATAAGTGACTATTTATGTCAGGAAAAAAAAAAAAAAAAAAACACGCTGAAGGAATTCACAGTTAGGAGAGAAGCAGCAGGAAGGACAATGTTTCCACCATGCTTGTGGATTTTGTGACTTCAGTTTCCAGAATGACTGGCAAGAACCTGCAAGGTCTTGTCTTAGCCTTGGGCTGAATACTCAAAATAGTATTAAAGTAGTTTCCTTTAATTACTTTTATTGGTCTGCTGAAATAAGAGGGCTGAAATACAAGGCCTGCTATCAAAGCAAAGGCTCAAGGAGGGAAGAGAGGACACTTATAATTTTGTAAATTAGGCACAGTCACAGATGCAAGAGAAGCTCAGCTATTGAACCTGGGTTAGACTATTGACTAAGAGTTACCACTGAGGTAGGTTGGATTTTGAAGGGGTGTTCCTTAGATTTGTCTCTGCTGGATTGCAAAAAGTGAGCATTTGGAGGTGTCAATGGATGGAGCTTAGAGTGTGTGGAGAACTGTACTGAGTAGGCTATTTCTTGACACCAAGAGTAAATATATTAGGATGATGGTTTTCATAAGTTAAACACCATTATTCCTTAACAAGCTTTCTATTCAAATATCTTGGGAAACACTGGTTAAGCAAGATTAAAATTGGGCATTTTTTTTAAGAACACTCCTTCTCATTGACTATTTAAGAGTTAAATTTGGTAGGGAGAAAATAGCATTTCCAAAATGTATTTATTTGGCAAAAAAAAAAAAAAGTCATGTTTTTTTTTTAAACTTCCAAAGAAACCCTGCCCAACATCTATATTATATCTCCCACAAGCTTTAGGGAGCAATTCGACATGGTGAGGAAAGGTTCTGGAAATAAAATACTGGAGCCCCTATTTGATCTCAAGAAAGGACCATCAGAAGCAATCCCAAAGGTGTGGGCACCACCAGATGTACAAGCCCTACTGTAATCTCCCATTGCCAGAACATCCAGACCCACACTGTCTGTGTACCCTTAATATGACTCAACCCACCCACCACCCTTCCCTGACTTGCTTCCTACTGCCACATGGGAAGCAAGTCTAACCTTCTTTCAGCAAATGCCCCATCACCTCTTTTTAGTCTTATTTCACTGAAACCAGGTTTTCTATTCTCCATGAAGTCCCCATGAATGGAGGGTTTTTCTTTACCTTCTCTCCTACCGAAGTCAGGGAAGGTTAGAATCAGTGTCGCTGCTCCAAATGGTCATTTCTCCTCATTTTGTTCAAACATGTTGCTCTTGGTCTTTCCTCCTCGTGAGGAAACTTGATGACCTCCTAGGGACAAAAAGCCCCGCTCTAATGATCCCTTTCTCAACACTGAACTCTCTAAATGATGGTTAGATTATTCCTATCACCATCCACATTTTGACACTAACATTAGTGACTTCCATGGATGTACCCATTGTGGCCTCTGTTTCTTGACAGCCTCATCTCTGGTGAGCCCATTTTCTTTCTCCTGCAGCATCCCAGTTTCAAAGTAAATCTAAACTAGGCTACCTCCTCCCAGATTCTTAATATTTGTATCCTTCCAGCCCACGTGCTTGGCCATATATCCAAGGGCAACTTTTCAACACCCAGATGTTTGACAGTGGTTTCAAGCCTGGATGCACATTAAATCACCCGAGGAGCTTTTTAAAAATACTAATTCCATTAAGGTACAAAAATTGAACCCTCAATGAGTTATGATAGCTAAAATTTAAAAGAAATGACAGTACTGAGTATGATTACAGATCAAAAAACTCTCATGTATCACTAGAGTTAGTATCATTACTGTGCTTTTTTTTTTTGTTTTTTGTTGTTGTTGTTTGCTTTTTAGTACTAATTCTACTTTGGAAAGCTGTTTGTCATTATCTCCTAAAGCTGAACATACAACTACCCTACCACCCAATAGTTCCAATCCTAGTTAGGTACTAAAGAGAAAGTGTTTACGCCCACCAAAACAGGTATGCAGGACTGACTGTAGCATCATTATTCATAATAGGCCCCAAATCGAAATAACCTACAAGTCTATTAGCAGAAGATAGCCAGTTAAAATTTTTGGTGTTCATACTGTATAACAATTACATGACTGAAACAACTTTGCATTCACGCACACATTGTCCAACAAAAGGAACAAACTATAGGTAAATGAAAACAAGGATAAATCTCATATTGAGTGAAAGAAGCCAAATATATTGACGATATGTATTCTTTTCCTCTTTAGCTTTCCTCCCAAAGTCCCTTCCCCACTTGTGCTCCTCTCCACCTCTTTTTCTAGACTTTTGACCTAGATGGTAAATCATTCATTTTTTGCTTGGATGCATTGGAAGAGGTCTTGGAGTCCCTGCAGGTGAAGGAGGGTTTGAAGGAGAAGAAAACAGCTGTCAGCAGTCTGGTCTCAGAATAAATCATCGATAAGACTATCAAACCTATTAGACTGCCAAGTTTGAAAACCTCTTAGCTGACTTTCAATGAGTTGATGTACTAAAAACATACCACATTTTTAAACTTTTGCAACATGTTACAGATGGTACTCAATCCCAGTAAGAGGTTCATATTGAAAGAGGTGGAGAAAACTTGATGAGGCTTCACTCACCAAACCTGGGACAACTTTAGCATCAAAATAAATAATACTGATAATAGATTATAGCTCATTGAATGAGAGTCCATGAGTTCATGTTGATATAAGTAACAAAGGTCGTATATTCAAAGCTCTGTTTCTTCCAGTAGTCATGCATGGATATGAAAGTTAGATGATAAAGACTGAGCACCATAGAATTGATGCTCTTGAGCTGTGGTGCTGGATAAGACTCTTGAAAGTCCCTTGGACTGCAAGGAAAGCAAACTAGTCAATCCTAAAGGAAATCAACCCTGAATTGAATATTCATTGGAAGGACTGATGCTGAATCTAAGCTCCAATAATTTGGCCATCTGATGCAAAGAGCTGACTCATTGGAAAAGATCCTGATTCTGGAACAGACTGAAGGCAGAAGAAGGGGATGACAGAGGATAAGATGGTTGGATGACATCATCGATGCAATGGACATGGATTTGAGCAAACTCTGGGGGATAATGAAGGACAGGGAAGCCTGGTGTGCTGCATTTCATTGGGTCTCAGAGTCAGACACGACTGAGCAACTGAACAACAACAAAAATTAAAAAAAGATGTTTGAAAATTAATTTTAGTGCCCATTAGCTTGATGTTTGACTTACTTTTCACCTAATATATTTATTTTATTAATAACTTGAATACTTGTTTATCTTGCACTTACCCATTCTTCAGTGATGCATGGTATGTCTGAAAAGTATTAAGCTTAATTTTAATTTACTTTTCTATTGAAGTATAGTTGATTTAGAATGTTGTGTTAATTTTCAGCATGTAGCAAAGTGGTTCAGTTATATATATATATATATATATATATATATATATATATATATATATATATATATATATATATATATATATTAATAGTCTCTTCCATTATAGGTTACTACACGATATTAAATCCTAGTTCCCTGTAATATACAGTAGGATCTTATTGTTTATCAATTTTATATATATATTTTAAGTATTAAACATGAAAGATAGTAGACTTCTTTAATAGGAGAGTAAATTTCCACTGCTTCAGTTTTTTAAAATAGGTGCATTAAATTATAATAAAATGCCCCTTACTAAAGGATGAAAATAAGTACAAACACAAGTAGCCAAAATATGTAGTATTCAATGTAAAGTGTGCTAACAACATAATTTAACAGAATGTGATCTGTGTAGTATCCATATGTGAATAGATCTTAAAGACTATGGCAGTCTTCTGCAGTCATATTGAAATATATATTGGAGGCAAATAAATCTATTGACCAGTATTGGGATGTTAGTTCATCTCATTAAACAATGTGGTAGAGAACGTTCCTGGTTCTTTCTTCTAATGTGGTCTCCCCTTAGCCAGCACAGGTCTGTCTGCTTGGACAGTGTCTGCCCTGAAGAGAACTGACTACCGCTCTGATTAGCCACTCTGTCAAATGTCACTTGCAATCAATTTGGCTGATGGAAAGAGCCTTCAACTCTGATCAGATATCTGTTTTGTCAGAGTCACAGAGCACCGAGGTTTGAATCAATGCAGTCACATTTGTTCTATATCTGTAAGAAAGGGATGCAAACATAAACAAAAGTGCTTTGCCAAGAATAAATTATTAATAATAAGTGATAAGTACAAACATGACATCTCAGTGTTACTTTTCAACACTGGCCTGCTAACTCATCTCATTCTTAAACCCCAAATACTGTGGCTCAGCCCCTTCAAAAAAAGAATTTGATGTTACTGATTTAAACTATGCATATATATGTTTTAACTCAAGTCTCAGAGGAGAAAGCCATATATATTTGTCCTTGTCCCTGTCTATAGAACATTATTTTCTTTTCCTTCCCATAGGAGATACCCAAAAGTCAAAGTCACTTTTGCTCATCCTGAATTTACCTATCATTTAAGGCCCAGCTCAATGGACCTTAACTTTATGAAGCGGTCTCTGACTGCTCTATATTCTCTATATTATTCCTTGTCTCTTCTAGTGTTTGTTGATCTCTCTAAAATAATATTTAATGGTCTGCCTCGAATGATAACCATTCCTTTCTGTGTGAATTTCTTTCCACTAGTTAGGCATTTTACACTGCTTATTAACCCAAGTACAGTGTTTATTCATCTTGTCAGTAGAGAAATATAAAAACTCATGACATTTCCTGTAGACAAGAACTCTGTATCTAATATCCAAAATGCATACCCAATGTCCTGTATAAATCTAACAGCTATAGGTCAAGGAGATTTTGTTGAGCTGTACTTTCTGTAGTCTAAACGTGTACAAATCAACAAAATCATTATGCTTTTCTATTATATCATTCTGCATTCACACTATTAGAGCCATTATTATTTGCTGTGAAGAAATAATTTGAAATCACCTTTACAAAACTACCTATAGCATTTTTTGTATTTGTTCTACTTGTGCTTGTGGTGAGAGGTAAGTTTTCCTGACATTATTCAATCCTCACCAGATCCTATGAAGCCTAATTAACCCCTAATCAATCCTAATCTTATGATTTTTGCCATTCTCACAGCACCAAATGAGTAATTTTCATCTAGCAGATCTCAATTAACACTCTTCAAATTGAACACAATCATGAGTATTGAAATGTCCTAAACTCTATAATAATTTTAAAACTTTTATTCACTGTAGATTTTTGGAAATATCTGAAATTTTGCTATTTTTTTAAATAGTTCTTTCTGCTTCTATATGTATTTTGGGGGAAAGATAATTTCTTTTACTTCAAAGTAAAATATTTTCACAAAAAAGCAATGTCAGACTCTATCAAGAGTCCTGCAGAAAACTGCTTACAGGATACCTGTTAGATGCCTGCCAAAGAGTTTCAACTTTCCCAGTGGGGCAATTAATAAGTTAATGAACCCAAATGTAAAATGAATTTTTCTAATTGACTTAATAAGAGTGGGCAGAATTAGAGGGTTTAATTGATGGAGAACCAAGTTTAACAGTGCACTCCTGCCAAATGGACATGTGGCAAGCAAAAAATAATTTGGAGTTGAGTGTTTGATTTTGTAGCCCATGGTATTTAGGCTTATTCAATATAGCATGGACACTCTACATATTATATATGGAACATATATATATATATACACACACACACACATACATTAACAAGATATGTTATGTATGCTTGTATGTAATATATAATGTATATTTTATACATAAAATATGAATTGGGGATAAGTTCACTGAGAATCAAAGCGGTATCCATAAATAAATCAACATACAAGTAAATATGCAAGTACAATTGGGTGGCACTTGAACTTCAATTTGCAGGAAAGAGTGGGTGGAGGGGGGCAGAGGTTGTCTGGAATGGTCTGCATTGAAGGGGAGGATGGTTGCCAATGGTTTTCATTCTGCTTTCCACATAGAGCAGAGAACTCTGTGCTGTTTCATTTATCTAGAGTTAAGTATATTTTAAAAAAGCATGATTTATTTCAGTATATATTCTAAACAACCTTCTATGTTGTTTGATGTGATTTATCTACATGATGCGCCATCCAGAATGGACCAGTATACATTTATACCATTATTAGCATACATTTAACTAAAAAATAAAACAATTAAAAATGATATTAGGGTCAAAATTATCAAAAAAGTTAGCCACTGTCAAGCCAACTGTGTGACTGAGTTTTCTAGTTTTCTTGAGAATGAAGCTTTTACACTGTTCTGCTAAAATGGGGGGGGAGGTTATTTTATTTACTGACTTAAAAACTGAAACCAAATATAATATATTCTTTAATATAATGAATTCTTAAGACTCCCAATTAGAGGTTGGAGAAGCTATGGTAAAGCAGTCAGTGCCCTCATTCTAGACAGAGTATGTTACCCTGACAGCGTTGTTCTGTGGCTAAGGGTTAAGTGAGCAAGGAAATGAGCAAAAATAACAAAGCATCTAGTCAGGAAGTTCTAATATGCCTTTTTCGGAACAGCTAATGACCCCAGTTATTGAAGTACAGGGCACCGCAGGTGAAGAACTCATGCTCCGGGCACCATATGCATATATGTGTGCTAAGTTAATTCAGTTCAGTTCAGTTCAGTCGCCCAGTCATGTCCGACTCTTTGCGACCCCATGAACCATAGCACGCCAGGCCTCCCTGTCCATCACCAACTCCCAGAGTCCACCCAAACCCATGTCCATTGAGTCGGTGATGCCATCCAACCATCTCATTCAGTGTCATCCCATTCTCCTCCTGCCCTCAATCTTTCCCAGCATCAGGGTCTTATCAAATGAGTCAGCTCTTTGCATCAGGTGGCCGAAGTATTGGAGTTTCAGTTTCAACATCAGTCCTTCCAATGAACACCCAGGACTGATCTCCTTTAAGATGGACTGGTTGGATTTCCTTGCAGTCCAAGGGACTCTCAAGAGTCTTTCTCCCACTTCTGGGCATACACACTGAGGAAACCAGATCTGAAAGAGACACGTGCACCCCAATGTTCATCGCAGCACTGTTTATAATAGCCAGGACATGGAAACAACCTAGATGCCCATCAGCAGATGAATGGATAAGGAAGCTGTGGTACATATACACCATGGAATATTACTCAACCATTAAAAAGAATTCATTTGAATCAGTCCTAATGAGATGGATGAAACTGGAGCCCATTATACAGAGTGAAGTAAGCCAGAAAGATAAAGAACATTACAGCATACTAACACATATATATGGAATTTAGAAAGATGCTAACGATAACCCTATATGCAAAATAGTAAAAGAGACACAGAAATACAGAACAGACTTTTGAACTCTGTGGGAGAAGGTGAGGGTGGGATGTTTCAAAAGAACAGCATGTATACTATCTATGGTGAAACAGATCGCCAACCCAGGTGGGATCCATGAGACAAGTGCTCAGGCCTGGTGCACTGGGAAGACCCAGAGGAATCGGGTAGAGAGGGAGGTGGGAGGGGGGATCGGGATGGGGAATACATGTAAATCTATGGCTGATTCATATCAATGTATGACAAAACCCACTGAAATGTTGTGAAGTAATTAGCCTCCAACTAATAAAAAAATTAAAAAAAAAAAAGAGTCTTTCTCCAACACCACAGTTAAAAAGCATCAATTTTTTGGCACTCAGCTTTCTTTATTATAGTCCAGCTCTCACATCCATACATGACCACTGGAAAAACCATAGCCTTGAATGGACAAACCTTTGTTGACAAAGTAATGTCTCTGCTTTTTAATATGCTGTCTAGGTTGGTCATAACTTTCCTTCCAAGGAATAAGCATCTTTTAACTTCATGGCTGCAATCACCATCTGCAGTGATTTTGGAGCCCAGAAAAACAAATGCAGCCACTGTTTCCACTGTTTCTCTGTCTATTTGCCATGAAGTGATGGGACCAGATGCTATGATCTTAGTTTACTGAATTTGAGCTTTAAGCCAACTTTTTCACTTTCATCAAAAGACTCTTTAGTTCTTCACTTTCTGCCATAAGGCTGGTGTCATCTGCATATCTGAGCTTATTGATATTTCTCCCAGCAATCTTGATTCCAGCTTGTGCTTCTTCCAGCCCAGCATTTCTCATGATGTACTCTGCATACAAGTTAAATAAGCAGGGTGACAATAGACAGCCTTGATCTACTCCTTTTCCTATTTGGAACCAGTCTGTTGTTCCATGTCCAGTTCTAACTGTTCCTTCCTGACCTGCATACAGGTTTCTCCAGAGGCAGGTCAGGTGGTCTGGTAGTCCCATCTCTTTCAGAATTTTCCACAGTTTATTGTGATCCACACAGTCAAAGGCTTTGGCATAGTCAATAAAGCAGAAATAGATGTTCTTCTGGAATACTCTTGCTTTTTCGATGATCCAGCCAATGTTGGCAACTTGATCTCTGGTTCCCCTGCCTTTTCTAAAACCAGCTTGAACCTCTGGAAGTTCACGGTTCCTATATTGCTGAAGCCTGGCTTGGAGAATTTTAAGCATTACTTTACTAGTTTGCGAGATGAATGCAATTGTGCGGTAGTTTGAGCATTCTTTGGCATTGCCTTTCTTTGGGATTGGAATGAAAACTGACCTTTTCCAGTCCTGTGCCCACTGCTGAGTTTTCCAAATTTGCTGGCATATTGAGTGTAGCACTTTCACAGCATCATCTTTCAGAATTTGAAATAGCTCAACTGGAATTCCATCACCTCTACTAGCTATGTTGGTAGTGATACTTCCTAAGACCCACTTGACTTCACATTCCAGGATGTCTGGCTCTAGGTGAGTGATCACACCTAGATAATTGTGATTATCTGGGTCATGAAGATCTTTTTTGTACAGTCAATTTTTTTGTAAGTCAATTCAGTCATGTCCAACTCTTTGTGACCCTATGGATCATAGTCCAACAGGCTCCTCTGTCCATGGGATTCTCCAGACAATACTGGAGTGGGTTGCCATGCCCTCCTCCAGGGGATCTTCCCGACCCAGGGATGGAACCCGTGTCTCTTACATCTCCTGAATTGGTAGACGGATTATTTACCACTAGCACCACCTGGGAAACTCCACAGGAGCTATATGCCCTTGTGTAAAACAAAGTTATATTCTCTTCCTTTTTCTCACTTGGGAGACCTAAGTTTGAATGAGCAAAAACTATGTATGTTTTTGTTTGATGTTGGGAGGGAGAAAGTGTGGTAAATACTGATAGCATTTATTATATATAGTATTTCTCAAGAGTTTATACATATGTGTATATTTAGACATGTGCACCAAGAGCTTCATACCAAATAATTATTTGAGTCTATGGTAGGAATATACAGACTTTCAATAAGGAAAAAAAATGTTGAAAAGAGGCAGTAGGTTAACCCTCATCGGGTAATACTCCAGTTGTGGATTTGGTATATTATTTCCAAAGGACATACTTGTTAGTTTGTGTTAGGTCACCTTTAAATCTTGCTAATTTAGAGGAAATATAATGAGCTATTCAGAAGTGAATTATTTTGTGACACAGTGGGGTACATTACCTTCTCGTGCTGCAGCAGGCTTGGCAGCTCCCCAAGCTGTGTTCGGATTTAAAACCTTGCTTACTTCATCAGAAATGTGCAGCAGGACACAGAAGTGCCTGGGAGCTGACACAGAGGGCTGCGGGCCCCAGCAGAGAGGTGTCCCTCAAAAAGACCCTCACCTGCACTTTAACTTCTTTCTGATCCGTTGGTGGGCTGACTAGAGAAGCAGAAGTTGGTTTGAACACGTGTGGCTTTTTTGTAGGTGAATTGAGGTCTGTTTTTGAAAAGTTTTTCATTATCTTAACTTAGCACCAGGAGACTGCTGATAAAGACAACATCTTCATCATTTTATTATGAACACAAATGACATTTCCCACAAGAATGAACCTTTCCATCAAAAACCAGTAAGGAAAAAAGGTAGTCAAAAATAAGCTGGAGCATACATACGAATTATTTTCCTTCACATTCTTTAGCCTTTCCCCTGTTCTTATATTCTGTGTTACACTGTATTTCAGAATTGGTTTCATGAATGAGAAGGAAATTGAAGGCATTGGGGCCAGATCTAAATAGCAAAAGAATATATTATAGGCTGATTAATGATTTTGGTCTCTTTTGGATAGTAAGTTAATATGTTCTGTGTTTTTGGATTTCAAATGTCTAGCTTGTACATTTCATTAGTATATAATTGCAGAAGTCCATTTGTTCCCCTCGTAAGGATTCAAAAGTCTCCACATGAAAAGTTATTTGTGTATTTGTGTGCATACTTAGATGTCATGATAAATTGATTTATTTCTTATTGTTTTAACTTTTTAATTTTTATTGGATTATTGCCTATTAACAATACTGTGATAGTTTCAGGTGGATAGCAAAGGGACTCAACCAATACATATACGCGAATTCATTCTCCCTCAAACACCCCACCCATCCATGGTGCGCAGAGCATTGAGCAGCGTTCCCTGTGTTACACAGTAGGTCCTTGTTGGTTATCCATTTTAAATACAGCAGTGTGCACATGACCATCCCAAAATCCCTGACTATCCCATCTTCTCATCCTTTGCCCCTGTTTCTTTTTTCATGTTTTGGTAAAAAGTTAAATAGGATATTTATTCCTGGTCTTCTCAGAGCTTTTGAAATGCTCATGTACACCATGCAACTAAGAAAGATACGTAGTTTGCAGGATTTCACAAACTTTTTCTGGCTCGTGGTGCCCTTTTTGGATAGCCTGGAAATATAATACTACATAATTAGCTTCATTTTATTTTATTTATTATTCATTCATCATCACTTTTTTCCTCACCTTCTTCTCTAAGTCTTCTTTGGTGAATTTTTAATTAAATGATAATTGCTTTACAATGTTATGTTTGTTTACAATGTTGGTTTACAATGTTATGTTGGTACAACTCTGTGAATCAGCTATAAGTATACTTACAGCTCCTCTCTCCCACCCACCCTCCCAGCCCTGCCCTCAAAACAGACATAAAGCACTTGTGGACACAGTGAGGGAAGGAGAAGGTGGAATGAATCCAGAGAATGGCATTGACATGTATACACTACCATGTCCTACTTATTTTTGATAACAGAAAATTATTAAATGCAATAAAGTCAAAATTTGAATTTCTATGCAAATGCTTATTTCAAATCTGACTAGGAACTGCTTTTTATGATTGTTTGGTTACGCCATTTCCTATGTGCTTTAACTATGTATACATAGCCAAATAAAGATAATTATACAAATCATATGATTATTATTGTGTAAGGTATATTCAGCTTTATTTGAAGATATAGTCCTTCTTATGTGTTGATAGGGGCCTCCCAGGTGGAGCTTGTGGTAAACAATTCAGCTGCCAATGCAGGGGACATAAGAGATGTGGGTTAGATCCCTGGGTGGTGAAGATCCCCTGGAGGAGGGCATGGCAACCCACTCCAGTATTCTTGCCTGGAGAATCCCCATAGACAGAGGAGTCAGGGGGATTATGGTTCATTGGGTCACAAAGAGTCAGACTAAAGTGACTGAGCACATATATGTTGATAAGACAACTAAGTATTCTAAATATGTATATATACTTTAATCACATTTTATCTTGTGATTTAAATTGTAATGCAATTACAAAGAATTTTTAAAATTATATTGGGAATATTTAACCAATATAATTATAACAATAATTTTAAAATTAGTTTTTAAGAAATTATGTTTTAAAAACTGACACCCAAATATTCATAAATATCGTGATCTTACCTAAAAAGTTTAATCCAGTTCTATGAATTTAAAGGCTTCCTTCTTATGATGTTAGATCATAAATCTTAAATTGATTTAACTGAATTCTTTACAAAAAAATAAATATAATTTCTAAGATTTCTATAATGTAAGCTGCCTCATACTTACTATGAGCGGTAGTCAGAGGCTATATTTTATATACTTCATATTTAGAAAATATGTTTCCACTTAATAATTTTAATCACCTCATATATTTCAATTCTGGAAAGAAATTAAGTACAAATGTTTTTCATAAACATTTTTTCCAACAATATACTTGAATTGAAGTTATATGGCTGTGCAATACAATTTCTAACAAAATTTATGTTTCCAATATTATCAATTCAGTCTGACTTTGGTAAGTATAGAAACTTAAAAACAAAACAAAACAAAAATCTTGAAACAGACAGCAGCTCACCCTAGCTTGGTGACCTTTTCTGAGATTAGAACAGATACATCTTTCCATTAAAAAGATTGCCATGAAGAAATAGTTTACTTAAAATAAAGCATTATGATCAACTAAATGAAATCATACTGTTTTACTTGAAAACAAAATCACTTAAAGAAAAAAATGTAGGAGGCTCCAGGCTAGCTCATTAGCATGTATAATATACCCCTACTATGCCATTAAAGACTATGAAACTAAATGATGTTTGCTCCTTGGAAGAAAAGCTATGACCAACCTAGACAGAATATTAAAAAACAGAGACATTACTTTGCTGATAAGTTCCATCTAGTCAAAGCTATGGTTTTTCCAGCAGTCATGTATGGATATGAGAGTTGGACATAAAGAAAGCTGAGCGCTGAAGAACTGATGCTTTTGAATTGCGGTGTTGAAGACTTTTGAGAGTCCCTTGGACTGCAAGGAGATCCAACCAGTCCATCCTAAAGGAAATCAGTCCTGTATATTCATTGGAAGGACTGATGCTGAAGCTGAAGTTTCAATACTTTGGCCACCTGATGCAAAGAATCGAGTAACTAGAAAAGATCCTGATACTGAAAAAGATTGAAGGCCTGGTATGCTGCAGTCCATGGGTTCACAAAGAGTTGGACACGACTGAGCGACTGAACTGAACTGACTATGCCATTAGTATGGAAGAAAGAAAGAGGAAGAATGTGGTAAAAAGAAATGAAATTGTTGTTTTCTTTGAACCATTAGTATCTAAATAAAATCCAGATACAGTTGGACTTCCCAGGTGGCACTAGTGGTAAAGAATCTGCATGCCAATGCAGGAGACACAAAAGACATTGGCTGAATTCCTGGATCAGGAGGATCCCCTGGAGGAGGAAATGACAATTCGCTCCAATATTCTTGCCTGGAAAATTCCATGGACAGAGGAGCCTGGCAGGCTACAGTCCATGGAGCCTCAAAGAGTCAGACACGACTGAGCACAAATACAGTAGGTTCTATCCACAAAGCTACGTAAATAAAGCATGTGTCACTTTATTGTCTTGTATAATAACTTACATACAGCTGAAATAGACTTCAGGGAAATTGGTTCTACTGTACTGCTGGTGTTGCTATCCTTTTTTGGAGGCAAGGTGCTAAGATACATCAAAATTCTCAAAGAAACCGCACACATTGAAAAATTTCAATTTGAGTAGTGTATCCTGAAGAAATAGATTTTCTGTAAAAATCAAAATTTTTACATTGGTCTTTTTATTAAAAACTTGGTCTTTTATTAAAAACTTTTGGTCTTTTGGTCTTTTATTAAAGACCAAATTTAGTCTTTTATTAAAAATTTTATAGCATGTGAAAAATTATAAAAATCATTTAAATCAATTAGAAATGGACTGAAGAACTGAAGGAGTTCCAAAAAGGAAATGCAGATGCCCAACAGTACCTGCAAAGGTGCTCAATATCATTAATTATCAGGGAAATGGAAATCAAAGCCACAATGAGATATCACCTCACGCCTGTCAGAATGACTCTCATCAAAAAGAACAGAAATAATAAATGTGGTGAGGATGTGGAGAAAAGAAAATCCATATACACTGTTTATTGGTAGGAATGTAAATTGGTGCAGCCACTGTGGGAAATAGTATGGAGGCTTCTCAAAATACTCAATATAGAACTACCATATGATCCAGTAATTCCAGTCCTGGGTATATATCTGGAAAAACACCCAGAACACTAATTCAAAAAGATACATGAACCTCAGTGTTCATAGTAGAATTATTTACAATTGTCAAGAGAGGGAAGAAACCCAAGTGCCCATCAATGGATAAATGGATAAAGTTGCGGTGTATGTATGGATGTGTATATACATACATATATACACATTCCATATATGTATATACACATATGTATGTGTATATATATATAATAGAATACTGCTCAGCCATAAAAAGGAATGAAATGTTGCCATTTGCAGCTGCAAAGACAGACATAGAGGGCATTATGCTAAGTGAAATAAGTCAGAGAAAAACAACCACTGTATGATACCACTGATATGTGGAATCTAAAAAAATAAAATACAACAAACTACTGAAAGTAACAAGAAAGAAGCAGATTCAGATACAAAGAATGAACTAGAGGTCATCACTGGTGAGAGAGAAGGGGGGATTATAGAGGTGGGGGAGTAGAAGGTACTAACTACTGGGTGTAAGATAGGCTCTAAGAAGTTTAGTACAACTTGAGGATATAGCCAATATTTTGTTAATAACTGTAAAAGGAAAGTAACCTTTAAAAAGTGCATAGAGTCTTTTTTAAAATTTTTAAAAAGAAAAATCAGTGAAGTCATTGAAAATCATACTTTGAACAATATATAATGGGTATTTTTTTCTTTGCTGAAATATTGAATACTAGATAGCACAAAAACCCTTCTCTGATCAGAGTAAGATACTGGCAAATCACACAGCTGGTAAGACACTTTAGAGACAAACTTTCTGTTCCTAAGCCCACTACATTCTTAATCACTTCCCACAGATGAAGAAACTAATGTTAGTGAACACAGCTCATGATTATAATGATGATAAGAGAGTCATATCATAAACACAAATCTAATACCTTAAGATAGTTTCTGTAATCAAGAAGCCTGCTAAAATAAAATTACGCTGGAGGATTATATCAGTTAATCAATGTATTTTTATAGAAATGATTTTGAACAAGCTCATCTTAGAGAATTGCCTAAATCTCAGTAATACTTAATAAATGAAGGATTATACAGAATGTAAACCCATAATCCATATGAGTGTTTAAGAAAAAACATTTTTTGCTCTTAATGAGTTCTTTGTGATTTTACTCACAGGAATGAGCCATAGTTTCATTAAACAAAAAGATAACATGAAAAAATGGCCTTTTTTTCCCAATGTTCTAGGAAAACTTTGTTAAACTAGTAAGAAACAAAATGCAGCTAAAGGAATGATAGCAAAGATTCCCTGTGTCTGAATAGATAAACAAATGGCTTATAGTCTGACCCGTAATTATTAATATGCATTGTATTTTTATTAGGTAACAAAATACCTGTTAAAACTCACAGGGTCCATTAACTATGTATCTAATAGCAGTCTATAACAGAGCATAATTACCACACAACACGCACAATAAAATTTTCATAAACACACTATTGTCAGTGCAAAAGTGTCAGATCTAGAAAACATAAAATCTTCCTGAAAATATTACAATAAGCTATTTTTAAAAGCCATTATATAACTATAGGATTCACTTGGCTCTCTTCTGAAAAATACCACATATATTCAATATCTTTTAAAATTTCTGTTTATTCAAACTACACATTTCCTGCAAAATATAATGTCAAAGGAATGTATTGAAAATGGAAACTCTACCTAATTCATTGCAGAGTAATAATCACAGATTAAATACTTCCATATTCAAATAATTAAAAATAGAAAATTGACATTTAAGACTGTCAGATCAAAAAAAAAAAAAAAGACTGTCAGATCAGTTCAGTTGCTCAGTCATGTACGAACTTTGTGACCCCATGGACTGCAGCACACCAGGTCTCCCTGTCCATCACCAACTCCTGGAACATGCTCAAACTTGTGTCCATCAAGTCAGTGATGCCATCCAACCATCTCATCCTCTGTCATCCCCTTCTGCTGCCTTCAATAATTCCAAGCATCAGGGTCTTTTCAAATGAGTCCGTTGTTCGCATCAGGTGGCCAAAGTATTGGAGTTTCAGCTTCAGCATTAGTGCTTCCAATGAACATTCAGTACTGATTTCCTTTAGAATCAACTGGCTGGATCTCCTTGCAGTCCAAGGGACACTTTAAGAGTCTTATCCAACACCAAAGATCAAAAGTATCAATTCTTCGGCGCTCAGCTTTCTTTATGGTCCAACTCTCACATCCATACATGACTACTGAAAAAAACTGTAGCTTTGACTAGACAGACCTTTGTTGGGAAAGGTCTTTTTAATATGCTGTCTAGGTTGGTTATAGCTTTTCTTGCAAGGAGCAAGCATCTTTTAATATCATGGCTGAAGTCACCATCTGCAGTGATTTTGGAGCCCAAGAAAATCAAGTCTCTCACTATTTCCATTGTTTCCCTATCTATTTGCCATGAAGTGATGGGACTGGATGCCATGATCTTAGTTTTCTGAATGTTGAGCTTTAAGCCAACTTTTTCACTCTCCTCTTTCCCTTTCATCAAGAGGTTTTTTAGTTCTTCTTCACTTTCTGCCATAAGGGTGGTATCATCTGCATGTCTGAGGCTATTAATATTTCTCCCAGAAATCTTGATTCCAGCTTGTGCTTCATCCAGCCCAAGGTTTCTCATGATGTACTCTGCATATAAGTTAAATAAGTAGGGTGACAATATACAGCCTTGACGTACTCCTTTCCCAATTTGGAACCAGGCTGTGGTTCCATGTCCAGTTCTAACCATTACTCCTTGACCTGCATACAGATTTGTCAGGAGGCAGATAAGGTGTTCTGATATTCCCATCTCTTTAGGAATTTTCCACAGTTTGTTTTGATCCACACAGTCAAAGGCTTTGGTGAATTCAATAAAGCAGAAGTAGATATATTTCTAGAACTCTCTTGTTTTTTTTGATGATCCAGCGGATGTTGGCAATTTGATCTCTGGTTCCTTTGCCTTTTCTAAATCCAGCTTGAATATCTGGAAGTTCATGGTTCACATACTATTGAAGCCTGGCTTGGACAATTTTGAGCATTACATTGCTAGCGTGTGAGATGAGTACAATTGTGCAGTAGTTTGAACATTATTTGGCATTGCCTTTCCTTGGGATTGGAATGAAAACTGACCTTTTCCAGTCCTGTGACCACTGATGAGTTGTCCAAGGTTCCTGGCCTATTCAGTTCAACACTTTCACAGCATTATATTTTAGGATTTTTCAATAGCTCAACTGGAATTCCATCACCTCCACTAGCTTTTTTCATAATGATGCTTCCTAAGGCCCAATTGACTTCACATTCCAGGATGTCTGGCTCTAGGTGAGTGATCACACCATTGTGGTTATCTGGGTCATGAAGATCTTTTTTCTATAGTTCTTCCATTTATTGTTACAATCTCTTTTTAACATCTTCTTCTTCTGTTAGGTCCATACCATTTCTGTCCTTTATTGTGCCCATCTTTGCATGAAATGTTCTCTTGGTATCTCTGATTTTCTTGAAGAGATCTCTAGCCTTTCCCATTGTATTATTTTCCTCTATTTCTTTGCATTGATGACTGAGGAAGGGTTTCTTGTCTCTCCATGCTAGTCTTTGGAATTCTGCAGTCAAATGGGTATATCTTTCCTTTTCTCCTTTGCCTTTAGCTTCTCTTCTTTTCTCAGCTATTTGTAAGGCCTCCTCAGACAACCATTTTGCCTTTTTGCATTTCTTTTTCTTGAGGATGGTCTTGATCACTGCCTCCTGTACAATGTTACAAACCTCCATCCATAGTTCTTCAGGTACTTTGTCTATCAGATCTAATCCCTTGAATTTGTTTGTCACTTCTACTGTATAATTGTAAAGGATTTGACTTAGGTCATACCTGAATGGTTTCATAATTTTCCCTACTTTCTTCAATTTAAGTCTGAATTTGGCAATAAGGAGTTCATGATCTGAACCACAGTCAGCTCCTGGTCTTGTTTTTCTGTCTGTATAGAGCTTTTCCATCTTTGGCTACAAAGAATATAATCAGTCTGATTTTGGTATTGACCATCTGGTGATGTCCATCTGTAGAGTCTTCTCTTGTGTTGTTGGAAGAGGATGTTTACTATGACCAGTGTGTTTTCTTGGAAAAACTCTGTTAGTCTTTGCCCTGCTTCATTCTGTACTCCAAGGCCAAATTTGCCTGTTACTCCAGGTGTTTCTTGACTTCCTCCTTTCTTTGTAGTCCAACTCTCACTTCCATACATGACTACTGGAAAGACCATAGCCTTGACTAGCCAGACCTTTCTTGGCAAAGTAATGTCTCTGCTTTTTAACATGCTCTCTAGGTTGATCATAAGTTTCCTTCCAAGGAGTACATGTCTTTTAATTTCATGGCTGCAGTCACCATCTCCAGTGATTTTGGAGCCCCCAAAATAAAGTCTGACACTGTTTCCACTGTTTCCACATCTATTTGCCATGAAGTGATGGGACCAGATGCCATGATCTTAGTTTTCTGAATGTTGAGCTTCCAGCCAACTTTTTCACTCTCCTCTTTCACTTTCATCAAGAGGCTCTTTAGTTCTTCTTCACTTTCTGCCATAAGGGTGGTGTCATCTGCATATCTGATATTATTTATATTTCTTCTAGCAATCTTGATTCCAGCTTGTGCTTCATCCAGCCCAACATTTCTCATGATGTGCTCTGCATATAAGTTAAATAAGCAGGGTGACAATATATAGCCTTGACGTGCTCCATTTCCTATTTGGAACCAATGTTTGTTCCATGTCTAGTTCTAACCGATGCTTCCTGACCTGCATACAGATTTCTCAAGAGGCAGGTCAGCTATTTTGATATTCCCATCTCTTTCAGAATTTTCCAAAGTTTGTGGTGATCCACACAGTCAAAGGCTTTGGCATAGTCAATAAAGCAGAAATAGATGTTTTTTTGGAACTTTCTTGCTTTTTCAATGATCCAACGGATGTTGGCAATTTGATCTCTGTTTCCTCTCCCTTTTCTAACAGGCATGCACTCTCCTGTTTATTGATATGCTGTGATGTATAAGAAGAAGCAATAGAAAATAAACTTTCGGAAGATAAACTGTATGTTAGGCATCGAGCTCAGTATATGGTTTGTGTTGTCTTCAACCCAGCCTACTTATAGTGATGTTCTGGATATGAATTGTCTGAGGCTATTTGCTCTTAGCTATCCCCATAGACAAGGCTTCCTAGGTGGAGGTAGTGGTAAAGAACCTGCCTCCAAATGCAGAAGGCACAAGAGATGTGAATTTGATCCCTGGGTTGGGACAATCCCCTGGAGAAGGGTGTGGCAACCCACTCCAGTAGTCTTGTCCGGAGAATCCCACAGACAGAGGAGGCTATGGTCCATAGGATAGCAAAGAGTTGGACATGACTGAAGTGACTTTGTGCTTAACCCACAGACATCCCTCCCAGCACAACCAGGGACAATTTTGTGGCTGAACTTGCTCCTGTGGATTTTATTATAATTGCCAGATGCACTTCAAGCAAACTATTAGGACAAACTTAAGGACAGGATTTGTTAAGCAAATGTTCTGGAGAGCATGCGTCAAGCCTGAGGATCACAAAGAGAGGGAAAGAGAGAGAGAGAAAGGGAGAGATGTTGAAGAAGTAGGGATTGGGACTCTGCCTTTATTAGGGCTGGAGGTGGGGTGCCCAGAGTTTCAAAGGTTCACTCTGTTAGGTTAGTTGAAAACATAGAAGGAGGGATTGAGTCATGGGAGGGAAATGATGAGGTCACACAACAGGTCAAGTTTGTAGGTCATCCCCAGTGATTTCTAAAAGGGGAACTTCATGGGTGGGGTCATTCTGGTTCCTTATTTAGTTCTTTTGCTAGTCATGAGATTAGTAGTGAGATGGATTTTTTTTTTTTTTTTAGCTTTAGTGTAAAATATTTTATTTTTTGATTCTATATTGATTACCAACTTTTAATAATGATTTTTTTAAAGTTATTAGAGTATAGTTACAGTGTTGGGTTAGTGTCTGTAATAATCTGTATAAGAAGTGATGGATATCTAAAGTGGATGCTTCAGCAGTCAAAAACTCTAAGTCAGGCATTTATGCTACAGTCAAAAAGCTTAATGTCATGCATATATGCTACAGTATGTCACCTCATTTTACCTTGACTAGGAAAACCTTCCCCGATAGCTCCATTGGTAAAGTATCCACCTGCAATGCAGGAGACCCTGGCTCGATTTCCTGGGTCGGGAAGATTCCTGGAGAAGGGATAGGCTACCCACTCCAGTATTTTGGGGCTTCCCTTATGACTGAGCTGGTAAAGAATCTGCCTGTAACACAGGAGACCTGGGTTCGATCCTTGGGTTGGGAAGATCCTCTGGAGAAGGGAAAGGCTACCCACTCCAGTATCCTAGCCTGGAGAGTTCCATGAACTGTATAGTCCATGGGATTGCAACTTTCACTTACATATTTCCATTTTAGGCATGATGACCTTGAAGCTCAGAGAAGTTATTTGTGCAAAATCACAGTCTTTGAGTCTGTGAAACTCCCCATCATACTCTTTTCCCTCTCCCACATTTAGTGTGTGTCAAAATGAAACCCAGTTAGAGGATTGTAGAATTGAAAACTGCTGTGGCAGACTCCAAAGGAGAGATGTTCAGAGGAGTTGCTCTGCCTGCATGATTCACTGTTTGTGTGGTTGGTATTTGAATGTGTGTGACTACTTTGGGCATGACTGATATATCTGACATTATCCTATGAGTAACTGAGCATAGAAGGTTGACAGGGAGACTCTCTGTGAAGTTGGCAAGACCACTCCCGCTAGAGTTCACTACGAGGGCTGGAAATCTCTAGATACGAATCTTGGGCACCTTCCTTGACTTTCTTGAGCTTTAGTTTCTACCTCATAAGGTTGTTGTGAGGGTTAAATGAATTAATACCTGAAAAGTTCTTCAGTGGTGGAAAGCACTTTGTAAGTGCTTAATAAACGTTAAGTATCATTGATATTATGGATTTTGTTTCACAGATCTTAGCCTAATGTAAAATAAATAGCTTCTTAAGGGATTAGGTGGAGATTTAAGTGTCCTTACTTCCTGATGCGTGGCAGGCATGACTAATCAAACATGGCACTCTTTACGTCCAGGACTAGACAAAGCTTTAGGATCCTTACCCCAATGCCTCAACCAAATATCTAAGAAATAAATGGGTTTTGCTTGTAGTAGTGAACTTATTTGGCCATCCTGGGTGATAAGACACTTTTTTCCTTCTTTCTCTTTTATCTTTCAAATTCAAATTATGAAAGTATGATAAAACATTCATAGGAGACTTCAAAAATACAGTACAGAGTTGTATACATTTCCACTATATATTACAATTATTTTTAAGTAGATGAATTAAAATTTTTAATTGGAGTTTTAATATCAAATTCTCAAATATTAATACAATGAATAGACAGAAAAGTAGAAGGATAGGGTAGGCCTGAAAAGCACTATGAACCAATTCAACATAATTAGGATTTGTATAATTTTCACACATCAGCACATTCTATTTAAGTTTCCATAGACTATAAACCAAGAGACACTGGACAATATCCAGAGGCATAAAATAAGGTACAAAAGTGTCATGGTCTAAAGGAATTGAAATCATACAGAGTTTGTTCTCTTATCACTGTGAAATTAAGTTAGAAATAAATATCAAAGATATTTGAAAATAGCCCATATATTTTCAAGTGGAATGTGACATTAACCAAGAGAGATATTTGACTTAGCCATTGAAAGCCTCAATAAAGTTAGACTGAAAAAACATAGAGGGTGATTGCAGAAAAGAAAGCATTTAAGTGAGAAATTAATATCAAAATAATAAATTAATATCAAAGGTATTTTTAAATTCCATATATTTGGAAATTAAATGTCCACTTTTTAATGATGGGTGTATCTAAGAAACCGTAACAAAGAAAATTAGAAAATAGTTGTAACAGTAAAAATGAAAAGAGGATTTATCAGAATTTGTTGCATGGAGCTAAAGCTGCTCAATGCAGCTAAATACAATGTGGAATCTTGAGTAAGGTATGAAAACAAATAACAGATACTAGCATAAAATTTTGTGAAATTTGAACAAAGTCTGTATGATAGTTAACAATACTGTGTAGCATGTTAATTTCCTATTTTTACAATATAATATTTCTTTATATTCTCAAGATTGGATTAGAAGTTTCAAGCTTCATTCATTTTTTAAAAAATCATTAAAATAATAAGCTTTCTAGACATCCAGCAGTAATACTAGATGCCAGAATAGATGGAACGATACCAAAATTTTGAGTGAATATAAATTAGAAATCTAGCATTCTATTCCTACTTGGTCAAATAAGTGGAACCAAAATGTCATTTTTTTTTTTTGCTAAACAAAAATTTGTAAGTTTTCTAAAATACATATATTATCCATCATATTCATATGTGTTTATAAAGGCTTTTCTGCTACATTTCAGAAAGAACAACAACAAAAAAGAGATGGAGGAATTGGAAAACATAAACTGAATAAAATGGGGGCACCGAATAGGAAATAGAAACAGTGAAAAAAACTATATAAAAGTTAAAGATGATCATATAGTCCCGTTGTTTTTAAACATGACTGCTCATTAGAATCATATCTGGAGATTTGGAGAAAAAAACAGTACCTGGGTATTTGTACTTTTCAAAAAAATTCCAAGATAATTCTAATGTGCATCTGGATTTTAAAAAGTGATTACAAATTTTTCTATTAAATGGTAGTTTTAGTGATATATAGTTCTATTATTTTCTGTTGATCAATCATGATACAACAGTATTAAAAGGAATAATAGTTAAATAATCACAATAGTAAAAGATGTTTATCTGTATGCACTTCCATTTACCTCATCACTCTACTGAATGCCCCAAATTGTATGTAATTATTTTATATTATTAGGTTAATTATGTTTCCATTATGGCTTTCAGTTATAATTGTCTTTTGTTTTTTTGTCTGACCATTGATTGTGAAGACTTTTTTTTTTAATGAATAAGTTTATATACTAAGAAAAAAGACACAGCATTCCATTTGGAATAAGGGTACTTCCATACAGGTTGGCTTTATGATGTACCTTTTTGATTGTTCTTTTTAAATGAGATAATTCCCACAGATGCAAGTGAAATGTGGCATAATGATCTAAAATGAAATAAGAATTTCATTCCTGAAGGTCTCTCACAGAAAACTTGTCTCCACATATTATGTTCTCCAAAATTGCAATGAGTCTTATCTGCATTGCAGCATCGGAGGGCTTTTTCTTTCACTTAAACTACAAGTCCCTATTTCTTTCAAGTAACTACAATAACTCTTTCTTAAGGCAACCTTTTCTTTGTTAGTGTTCCTCCAAGTAATTTGTAGATCACCTCTGCCATGGTCTTTAATCATGTAATCATCACTTGAAAAGCTTTCTATTTAACCACATTGTGGACTCTCTGATGAAAGAAAATTGCTTTCATCTCTATATCCTAGGAGCCTGGAATGGTCCCTTGTGGGCAATATAAATTCACTTAATGAAGTTCTAGTGACTTTATCTAAGTCAGATGGTACAAATCCTTCACATTTCTGCTCAGACTTTACATCACTTCTCGTTATTTCTTCCAGCTCCTCCAAGTGCTTTGGACAGCAAGCATATACTACTTTAGGCACAAATGTGTCCTAAAACGTTATCAGATGTTACCCTGAAAATATGAACTCTTTATCACGAGGCTAACATTATCATATCATTGTAAAAACTCTTTATTTTACTATTCAAAGGATTTATTATAACTCTTCAATTAAACCTTTCTTTTGTTTCCATTCTGGTTTGGAAACACTGTTACAGAAGGAAATTAAATCCTAGTTTTAGGAAAAGTAATGTAATCAGTGTTAAGAAAACTTTTATTTTGTTCACAACCCTTCTTAGATAGCATTTTTAGCGCAGGTTCTTGTCTGTACCATCTGTGGGTATTCTTTCCAATTTCTGTACTGCTTCCAAGTCTGTTCCCATTGCTAATAGTGCCTGCACTACTGTCTACTGTAATTATTATTATTTTTGGTAATTATTATTTTTAATGCATTTTATTTTTTAGAGAAGTTTAGGTTCACAGCAAAATTGAGAAAAATGTATAGAGATTTCCAGTGCATCCCAATCCTTAGCCTCCTCCATTACTAACATCCCCTCCACAGTGATACATTTGCTGAAACTGATGAATCTACATGACGTCATTATCACACAGAGCCCATAGTTTACTTTAAGCACACTCTTAGTGTTATGTATTCTGTGTGTTTGGGCAAATGGGTAATGACATGTATCCAGCATTATTGTACCTACTAAATAGTGTCCCGGCCCTGAAAATCCTTTGTGTTTAGTTCCTGCTTGTGTCTGATCTCTGTGACCACACGGACTGTAGCCCGCCAGGCTCCTCTGTCCATAGGATTCTCCAGGCAAGAATGCTAGAGTGGGTTGCCATTCCCTTTTCCAGGGGATGTTCCTGACCCAACGATTGAACCTGGATCTTCTGCATTGCAGGCAGATTATTTACCATCTGAGGCACCAGGGATGCCCCAAAATCCTTTATGCTCTACCTACTCATCCCTTCCTTCCCCAAACCCTAGCAATTGCTAATCTTTTTACTTTCTCCATAGTTTTGCCTTTTCCAGCAGGTATTACTATTAAAGTTATACACTGAATAGCCTTTTAAGATGAGCTTCATTCACTTAATAATAACTATTTAAGGGCTTCCCTGGTAGCTCAGCTGGTAAAGAATCTGCCTGAGTTCTGGGTTTGATCCCTGGGTTTTGAAGATTCCCTGGAGAAGGGATAGGCTACACACTCGAGTATTCTTAGGTTTCCCTGGTGGCTCAGATGGTAAAGAATCCACCTGCAATGTGGGAAACCTGAGTTTGATCCCTGGGTTGGGAAGATCCCCTAGAGGAGAGCATGACAACCCACTCCAGTATTCTTGCCTGGAGAATCCCCATGGGCAGAGGATCCTGGCGGGCTACAGTCCATGGGGTCACAACGAATCACACATGATTGAGTGACAAAGCACAGCCCAAGGTTCCTTTAGGTATTTCTATGACTTTCTAACTAATTTCTTTTTAGTGCCTAATAATATTCCATTTTCTGGATGTACCACAATTTCTAGTCCTGTGGCCACTGCTAAGTTTTCCAAATTTGCTGGCATATTGAGTGCAGCACTTTAAAACATCATCTTTTAGGATTTGAAATAGTTCAACTGGAATTCCATCACCTCTACTAGCTTAGTTTGTAAAGATGCTTCTTAAGTCCCACCTGACTTACCACTCCTGATGTCTGGCTCTAGGTGAGAGCAGATAACCACCATCATGGTTATCTGGGTCATTAAGATCTTTTTTGTGTGTGTATAATTCTGTGTATTCCTGCCACCTCTTCTTAATATCTTCTGCTTCTATTAGGTTCATACCATTTCTATCCTTTATTGTGTCCATCTTTGTATGAAATGTTCCCTTGGTATCTCTAATTTTCTTGAAGAGATCTCTAGTCTTTCCCATTCTATTGTTTTCCCCTAGTTCTTTGCATTAATCACTTAGAAATGCTTTCTTATCTCTCCTTGCTATTCTTTGGAACTCTGGATTCAGATGGATATGCCTTTCTTTTCTCTTTTGCCTTTTCTCAGCTATTTGTAAGGTCTCCTCAGACAACCATTTTGCCTTGTTGCATTTTTTCTTCTTGGAGATGATTTTATTCACCACCTCCTGTACAATGTTACGAATCTCTGTACATAGATCTTCAGGCACCCTGTCTATCAGATCTAATCCCTTGACTCTATTCCACTGTATAATCGTAGGGGATTTGACTTAAGTCATACCTGAGTGGTCTCTTGGTTTTTCCTACTGTCTTCCATTTAAGTCTGAATTTGGCAATAAGGAGTTCATTATCTGAGCCACAGTCTGCTCCCAGTCTTGTTTTTGCTGACTGTATAGAGCTTCTCCATCTTTGGCTGCAAAAAATATAATCAATCTGATTTCAGTATTGACCATCTGGTGATGTCCATGTGTAGAGTCTTCTCTTGTGTTGTTGGAAGAGGGTGTTTGCTATGACCAGTGCGTTCTCTTGGCAAAACTCTGTTAGCCTTTGCCCTTCTTCATTTTGTACTCCAAGGCCAAACTTGCCTGTTATTCTGGGTATCTCTTGACATCCTACTTTTCATTCCAGTCCCCTATAATGGAAAGGACATCTTTTTTTGGTGTTAGTTCTAGAAGATTTTGTTGGTCTTCATAGAACCCTTTAACTTCAGCTTTTTTGGCATTGATGGTTTTGGCATATACTTGGATTACTGTGATATTGAATGGTTTGCCTTGGAAACGGACAGAAATCATTCTGTCATTTTTCAGACTGTACCTAAGAACTGCAGTTTGGGGGTTTGTTGACTATGAGCACTATTCCATTTCTTCTAAGGGATTCTTGCCTGCATTAGTAGATATTACAGTCATCTGATTTATATTCACTCATTCTGGTCCATTTTAGTTCACTGATTCCTAAAATGTTGGTGTTCACTCTTGCCATCTGCTTTTTGACCATTTCCAATTTACCTTGATTCATGGACCTAATATTCCAGGCTTCTGTGCGATATTGTTCTTTACAGCATCAGACTTTACTTCCAACACTAGTCACATCCATAACTGGGCATTATTTTCATTTTGGTTCAGCTTCTTCTTTCTTTCTGGAGCTATTTTCCCACTCTTCTCCAGTAACATATTGGGCATCTACTGACCGGGGGAGTTCATCTTTCAGTGTCATATCTTTTCAGTATACATATCTTGATATGTATATTGTCACCTTGCTTATTTAACTTATGTGCAGAGTACATTATGTGAAATGCCAGACTGGATGAAGCACAAGCTGGAATCAAGATTACAGGGAGAAATATCAGTAACCTCAGATCTGCAGATGATACCACCCTTATGGCAGAAAGCAAAGAGGAGCTAAAGAGCCTCTTGATGAAAGTGAAAGAGGAGAGTGAAAAAGCTGGCTTAAAACTCAACATTCAAAACCTAGAATCATGGCATCTGGCCCCATCACTTCAAGGCAAATAGATGGGGAAACAATGACAGACTTTATTTTCTTAGGCTCCAAAATTGCTGCAGATGGTGACTGCAGCCATGAAATTAAAAGACTCTTGCACCTTGGAAGAAACAAACCTAGACAGTGTAATAAAAAGCAGAGACATTACTTTGCTGACAAAGGTTTGTCTAGTCAAAGCTATGGTTTTTCCAGTGATTATGTATGAATGTGAGATTTGGACCATAAAGAAAGCTGAGTGCCAAAGAATTTATGCTTTTGAACTGTGGTGTAGGAGAAGACTCTTGAGAGTCCCTTGGACTGCAAGGAAATTGAACCAGTAAATCCTATAGGAAATCAGTCCTGAATATTCATTAGAAGGACTGATACTGAAGCTGAAACTCCAATACTTTGGCTACCTGATCGGAAAACTGACTCATTAGAAAAGACCCTGATGCTGGGAAAGTTTGAAGGCAGGAGGAGAAGGGGATGACAGAGGATGAGATGGTTGGATGGCATCACCTGCTTGATGAACATGAGTTTGAGCAATCTCTAGGAGTTGGTGATGGACAGGGAAGCCTGGAGTGCTATAGTCCATGGGGTGGCAAAGAGTCAGACAGGACTAAGCAAATGAACTGAACTGAACTGAACCACATTTTACCCATTGACCCACTAAAGGACATCTTGGTTCTTTTGGTTTTGGTGATTCTGAATAAAGTTGTCAACCTCCATGTACACGATTTTGGGTGGGTTTAATTCTTTCTCATGTCCATTACCATAACAAAAGTGTATGCTGTCTGAAGTTAGCATTCATCGTTTTGTTCCTTGCAGCAAAACAGGACCTGTCACAGAGTAGGTGCTTGGGAAACTTTTGTTGAATGGAGAATGTGTGGCCCAGTGAATGGAATGAAGAGGCACTAGTCCACCATAGATCACTTGCTTGTTTTGAGAGAGACTACATAAAGAATTTCTAATTCAGGATGACCTATTATCACCATCTCATGGAAGCCATTATTTTCAGAAGGCATGATGATAGCTCTGCTGTGTTGAAATAGATTATAAAAGCTTTGGCTTGAAACTCAGCTCCTCAAACAGAGAAAGCATAATCAAAAATTGATAAACTTGTAGGGAAACAAAAATGGGATTCAGGATTTTTTCTTTATTCTGCAAAGGACAAGGGATTTCTGGATTGGTCTTTAAATACTCAAATAACATTTTCTTCTCATGAGTAAAAGGAAAAGAGGAATGCGTATTCTTTTTAACTATTCACTGGGGAATTGTTTCAAAATTGCAGTTGTCATACTAAGGTTCTTTGATCCAATTTTGAGAGCCCAATCTGTTTTATCTTTCAGCTTCTTTTCCACATCTATGCACACCCCCTGCCCCCTACCACTCCCAGGATATACAGTAAAAATTTCATAGATAAAAAGAATGTTGCATATATTTGAAATATGGCTTAAATGCAATATTATGTAATATTGTCCTAAATACATGCACATATGGGCATAGGTTTTGCTTCCATAAATAAAATCCCACTGTTCAAATGCTAATTCTGAAATGCTTGAACTCCAGTTTTCTATGGCACATTATCAGAATCTTCAAAATTATTAAAGTAGGATGCCAAAACACAGTGATTTTTCCCTTTGTATTATAATATGGCTTACATTTAGTTTTGTTAGTATATGTATTATATACATTAATAGAATATCTGCAAGTTGAAATTTGTCCCATAAAATTATCTAATTTAGGATGCTAATCACTATGTCTTCCAATCATCTCTGCTTAAGCAATATGTTGTAATAGTTATGCCTCATGTTGATGGTGACTTTTAGTTCATCAGAATGCAGGAGAATGTTTTTCTCTGCACATTTATACTGATTCAGAAAACTTGAAATATGAACATGCTTGCAACCTGACCTTTAAATTTTCTTGAATATATTCTAAATGAACAGAATTTGGAGGATTTACAGACCCTTAAGTTTCATGAAAGTACATGATTTTAGTTGAGTAATGTATGAGGATGAACAATCCAGTCTTTGGTTCAGATATGCTGTTCCTAATCACATAAATAAAAGTACCCATTCATTGCATCCAGGTAAGGACAACTGAAGCTATTTGTAAAAGAGTCACCTCTGAGATCAATGTACTTAGCATTATTTACAGGATGTATATTTTATCCACTTGAATCAACATGACTGAAGGCACCAAGGAAGCAACAAGCAAGTTTATTTGGAAAATGTGTCTTTTATGAATCTGACTTCTACTAATAAAGACTTCAGAAGGAAGCAAAGAACATCGATGACTTTCTAATCTTCATAAATACTATGGAATTGCTAGAGTCCAAAAGATGGAAAAAAAAAAAAAAAAACAAACTATTTAGGGCAACCTCATTCTAAATTCTGATAGAATTAAAATTTGTATAGTTATGATTCAAATTCCTCTTATTTGACCAATCAAGGGACAGTTGTAGTAACATCTGATAATCTCTAGAAGTAGAGAAAAACTGTTAGGCAGCATTGAGTAGTGGTTAGAGTCTGAGTGCCTTCATGCTTTATTTACTAGCTGTGTGTCCTTGATCAAGATTCTTTATCTAACTGTGCCTTTATTATTTCACTTTGACATGGACGTAAAAACAATTCATATCTCCTGGGTTTGTTGTATAGAGTAAATGTGTTAATAGATATTACATGCTTAGAATACTGCTAGACGTAGAGTAAGCTAAATGAGTGTATTTTCAATAAAATTATGAAGTAGTACTGTTACCCGTCCCCTTCTCTTTCTTTAAGGATTATGGTCACAAATTATAGCTAGTATATTAAACAAGGGATACTGATTTGATAAGGACAAGGAATTTAATACATTTTGAAATTTGAAGATATATTCGAGCTTCCCTGGTGGCTCAGATGGTAAAGCGTCTGCCTATAATGCGGGCAACCTGGGTTCAATCCCTGGATTGGGAAGATCTCCTGGAGAAGGAAATGGCAACCCAATCCAGTATTCTTGCCTGGAAAATCCCATGGACAGAGGAACCTGGTAGACTACAGTCCATGGGGTCACGAAGAGTCAGACATAACTGAGCGACTTCACTTTTCACTTTCCTTTATTCAGCCTATCTGAAATAGTAACTATCTCTTGCAGGACGTTCAGATTTATTAATGTAATTCTGCTTTCTTTTATGTAACTTCTCTGCATCTTTACATATAAATATTATTGTGTATAATTGGAAGATAAGATATTTGCCTACAAGTATTCTAGAAAGGCAGAATTTTACTCAGAATGTGTCAAGCTCAATGCAATTTATTCCAGAAAAAATCAAAGTCTCTTGGTAGCATAACGTTATATGGTAGCTTCTCTGAAAGTATCCCTTGATTTATTTGATCAAAGACAAATTTTGATTGTAACAAAGGATTCTTTTTAAATCAACAGTCCCTAAAATAACTTTCCCATTTGTGTTACATAAAGCATTGGGCTGCTGATTAGAATTAGGGAGGAGGGTTCTATAGGGAAACAGTCCTACACTGAACAAAGAAAATATATATTAGTTTTATTCTAGGACTTCCTGGAATCTTTAAAAGTCAGGGCACATTATTATTCCATAAGATATGGATCAAAAACTTGTTTGCTCAAAGATGTCTTTGGGGCAGAAAGGCAAATACAAAAATATGAGGTTAGGGTTTCATAGAGAAACAATAATTTGGGGAAGCTGTCATCATGGTGGTATACTGTCCATATGAGGCAGCAGAGACTTGGTTTTAGGTGCAAAACAATAGGGATAGCAATTATGCTTTTTTGTGAGTCTGTCAGTGGTAACACCTTTGCCCTTTGAAACCATTCTCAAAGAGGGTTAAAAGGATATGTGCAAGCGTGCGTGCATGCTGAGTTGCTTCAGTTGTGTCTGACTCTTTGTGACCCTATCGACCGTAGCCCACCAGTCTCCTCTGTCCATGGGATTCGCCAGGCAAAAATACTGGAGTGGGTTGCCATGATCTTTTCCAGGGAATCTTCCCAACCCAGGGAATTAAAAGGGTATAATAACCCTCAATAAGCCTGCTGATTTGAGTAACTTGTCATAGCTCTCTATATTCTACTTCATGTGTGTCCTCAGAAAAAAGAATTGTAAAGTGGTAAGGGAAATCCTCTATTGAACTGTGTTGCAAAGCTACAGTTCCTTACAAGAAATAGCTAAGTATAAGAGAGAAATTCTGCAATGCCTTTAGTTGTGTAACGCAGGGTGGTTCATGGAGACAATAACTAAAGCAGATGAGTTCCAGAAGCTTTATTAGGGAATGGCTTGGACAGTACATTGCTCCAGCCAAGCTCTGATTGGCAATCGAGTCCCTTTTATAATGTCACAGCTGTGCGCTAAGCTCTAGTGGTGTCTGCACACAGCTGGGATCTGCCTTTGAAAATATATATAAATGAGAATCACTCTACTTTTGTTTGAACTTCTTCATGCCTTACTTTGAGACACAATAGCAAACTTTTGGTCTACAATTTTTTATCTTAATCTGTGATTTGTGTTCCTTTCGTTTCCAGAAAAACCCACTACACAGTCATGACAAAATCTCCTGAGGATGATTGAAAAATTAGGATTCTTCCTTCACCCAGAAAATGTCAGTGCTTGAAAATAAACAGAAAATTGGAGAACATTCAGCAATCATGTCTCGTTCTCATCTTAGGTATTTTCTTTTAGAAAAGAGAAAAACTAGTTTTTGCAATGTTAAAAGGAAAAAAAATCACGTAGTGTGGCAATTCCCCACCCCTTTTTGAATGAACGTGGAGGCAAATTTTGGTCATTCAAATTAGACTTTGATAGACACTTTAAAAATATAGATTCTTTATATGAGCCATATTGGAGTACCATTGATGCTTTACAACTGGAAAATGTTGCTTTAAAGGATAGCCTGCAAAGTAAGTGCATATGGCTTTTGATATTTTAATTTTATTTATTTAAGCTTTTAGGATTACCTTTGAAGAGACAAATTTTGAAGCTAAATACACTATTATTCTTGTTATTCACTTACTAAGTTGTGTCCAACTCGACTCTTTGCCACCTATGGTCTGCAGCACACCAGGCTTCCCTGTCCTTAACTATCCCTCAGAGTTTGCTCAGATTCATGTGATTTGAGTTAGTCCTGTTGTCTAACCATTTCATCCCCTGCCTCCCACTTCTGCATTTGCCTTCAATCTTTCCCAGCATCTGGATCTTTGCCAATGAGTCAGTTCTTCGCATCAGGTGGCCAAAGTATTGGAGCTTCAGCTTCTGCATCAGTACTTCCAATGAATATTCAGGATTGATTTCCTTTAGGGTTGATCTCCTTGCAGCCCAAGGGGCTCTCAAGAGTCTTCTCTAGTACCACAATTTGAAGGCATCAATTCTTTAGTGCTCAGCCTTCTTTATGATCCAACTCTTATATCCATACATGACTACTGAAAAAAAAAACCTTAGCTTTGTCTATACAGACCTTTGTCAGCCAAGTGAAGTCTTTGATTTTTAATACGCTGTCTTGATTTGTCACAGCTTTAGCTTTCCTTCCAAAGAGTAAGTGTCTTTTAATTTCATGGCTGTAGTCAATGTCCACAGTGATTTTGGAGCCCGAGAAAATAAAATCTCTCACTGCTTCCACTTTTTCCCTATTTATTTGCCATGAAGTGATGGAACAAGATGCCGTGAGCTTAGCTTTTTGAATGTTGAGTTTTAAGTCAGCTTTTTCACCCTCATCAAGGGACTCTTTAGTTCCTCTTCACTTTCTGCCATTAGACTGGTATCATCTTCATATCTGAGGTTGTTGATATTTCTGTGGGCAATCTTGATTCCAACTTGTGATACACCATACTCTGTGATAGTATGCTTCCATAGTCTAAAGCACCAGATAAAGTTTACATATACCAATCAAAAAGTAACATCAAAAGCATATGTTAAGTAATTTCCTATAAACATTTCTAAACATTACAGGTTGGAATTACTTTATATGTATAGATTTATAGGAGCAAGATTTGAAGAGACAAATGCTTATGTACAATCTGGTGCTTTTCTCACTAATTTCTAAACTTAAATATTAGAAAATGTTCCCAAACTAATTTTTTCTCCATATCAAATTAAAATGTGGTTTTAAACCTAACACCTAAATAAATTCTTGGCTGTTTATAAGATCTTACGTGGTTTATTAGCAGCTCTGGAATTTCAGGTGTTGGGTTATCATCAGATCTCTAGTGGATACTCAGAAAAATGGGGTCTCAAACTAAAAAGCCTTTGACCACTATCTGCTTTTTTCTCAATCTGTGGTTTCCTATACTCTCTTTCATCATCTTTTCAGCCTCTCCACCTCTCACCTAGCCCAAGAAAAACTGCCTGAGGAGGAAAGGTTTTATTTTCCAGGCTTTTCTGCCCTTTGAAACTGTAGCAGGAAGAAGAAGAAAGGCAAAGATCCAATTATGTGTCTTCAGGATGACAACCTGAAACTCATGTGTCTCCCTTGGCTCAATGAGAAAAAAATATATTTCTCTCTTGAAGGATGGAGAGAAATGTGTAGTGGATACGATTGACCCTCTCAGTCATGTGCGCACATGAAGCTCATTATTTTATTCAACTTGCTCATACACTTTTTGATTTTGAAACTCAAATGTCTTAGAGCATGGATTCCACTTTATTCTAATAAACTTAGTCCAATAATATTATGTTGAATATAGTCATTAAAATGTGTCTCTTTTAAGTATCCCATTAACTCTAGGTAGTGTTCTTCTAAGTTATTGTTTAGTTAAAACTTTTTGGCTTGAATTTTCACTTCACTTTTACTTGATAATCATGTTTCAGAGACTTGCTTGATCATCCTGATTTTACTGCTTCCGGCCCTGAAAACCTGGTCCCAGTTTATTCTGTTCTTCTTGTCTTTTACCTGTAGCACTCACCTTCTTACATCCTTTCTGAACTACTTATTTAATGGCTTTTATTTACTGTCTTGACCTCTTCTCGTGCTAGAGAGTAACTCCATGGAGCCAGGGAACTTTGTCCATCTAATCACAGATTCATCCAAAGCATCTAAAAAAATGCCACAGTAAATACTTGTACAGTGAAAATCTATGTCTCAGAAATGTATCTTCAAATTCGTACCTCTCTAAACAATTGCAATGGTTATTTTCGTTTCCAGTTTATATAAATAAAAGAAAGCCTCGATTTCACTCAAATTTGTTATTATTTTGTTACCATCATATTTAAAACCATCAAAAGCAGAATTTATCAAATATTTCTTTGTTTGTGGTATCTGGTTATCTGCAAAGTCCCACAGTTGAAATCTTTGTCATATATGTTTAAAATATACTAATATGCAAAACAGTACTTTGTGAATTACACATCCAATATTGTTGTACATATGAAAGCCCCAGAAATTGAAGAATGATGTTCAAATTGAAATTTTAATTGCTCTATTTCCAATATTCTTGTACATTAATAATAGATTAGACATGATTCATCCCTGATTCTGTATTCAAGTCTCTATAAGCCTCTATGTAACTTGGGGGTCAGAGATCTTATCAAAACAGATTGTGAAACTTTTTCCTAGTGCTGAAAAACTAAACAAAGTGGGAAAGCAAGTCCAGTGAGTGTTTAGAAAAGGGGAGACTAGTTAGTGTTTCATATTGTGACAGGCTCACAGGCCAGATGAGAGTCTCACATAAGCTTTTTGTCTATTATTTAGTACTTGAGTTCGGGGCAAAGTGTATGCTTCCAAAATTCATTATGGCATGGGACCATTAAAATAAAAAAGAAAAAAAGCAACAAACTTCCAATCTGTTGCATACCAGTGTTTTAAAAATATGACAAAATTGTTGCATTAATTTTGCTGTATACTTCTAAATACTTGCTCTTAATTTCTTTGCTTATTTTTTTGAATTTTTTGAAATAGACCAGACAGTGGCATTAGATTGAGGCCCACACTTTGGGTGGCTTGGACAGCCACACAATGAGTGCCTGTTAATGGCCCATCTTAGCATAGCGTGGAACAGAGAGGAGTCCAGGCAGAAGAGGCAGGTGTGAAGGCAAGAAGGCCCAGCTGTTGGCATGTTATTGCCTCCCACCTGAGGGCAGAATGTAGATAGAGTCATACTTCTGCCCAATGAGGAGGCTCAACGGTAGGTCCTCCCTTCTAAGAACTAGTCACAGACCAAGAAGCTGCTGGAGGAAGCCCATGAGGTATTGTGATAGTCGGTCTGCCACTTGTGCCCCGAAGCCAAGAACTTGATTGACTTCATAGAAGAAGCTGTCCTCCAGATGCTATTTAATCTGTTCCATGTCCAGTGTTCAGCAAGCTTGATCATCTGGTTTTCCAGCTCATAGACTAGAAACAGATGATGACAGCTGGCGGTAGGAAGAAATAGCTGTTATTGTTTTCTGACAACTGGAAGAGTTGATAGCTGACTGAATAATCAGACAAAGGGTGAAGACAACGTGCACCATAGTCTAGGACCACTTAATGGAGTGCTGACAATTCCTATCCGCCTGTCCACAGCCTACTGCTCAGACACAGGAGAGTGTGTTTTTTTCTTGTTGTGTGCTGGCTGTGAACCTTAAGTTCCTTAAACTCTCTAAAGCTTCACATTCATTCATGAAATTTCTTTTTCATAGGCTGTTGTAATGAGAATTAATGTAACATATATTAAGTACTTTGCAACAGCTAAAATATTAATAGCTATATTAATGAAAGTTATTGTAATTGTTATTTCTATGTTTCGGCCTACTGGAATTGTGTTATTCAGTATACTATTTCTGTATCATCAGTATAGGTGAAATTTGTTCTGCTGTTATTGAGAAATTATTCCATATAAGTCTCTTAACATTTCGCCATGAAAACAGTAGATTTTACTGATTGAAACATTCACTTATCCCATTACGTAATAAGAAAAGTCTAACAATTTTATTATATGTATTTTTGAACAAAATTAAAGTATATATAAATCAGTCCTAGTAATCATTGGTATCAGAGGCCTCATTTCCTGACAATGACTAATAGTAGAATTTGGAATTGCCAATGTAGCCTTGATCAGTTCACTTGAACATTTTTTAGCCTGTCTTGTTATGAATGCAAGTACAGCACCCTCAGGGCACTATTAAGATCAAAATATGAAAAACAGTTTGCATACAAGGTTATGATTTCATGTTATTACTTTGTTTCTATAACATGGGATCATCAGTATGTTTCTTGGAAAAGTTATATGTGAATTTGTTTTGAGAGAGAGTGAGTAATGTTTCCATAATCCTAAAGAATCATATGGGGCCTTCCAGGCAGAGGTCAAGATGTAGATAATCAGTCAGAGGCAGCAATACTCATTTGCAAGTTCCAACAACAATGACATAAAGATGTTGGAAGCCTTTGGCAATTAAAGGACGGCATGGAGACAAATCCTAATCAGAGGAGAATTGGGAGTCTTCTAGTAGGAAGCCAGACGTGCATTAACAGTTCAAATCACATGGAGAAAGGGTGGTGTTCTCGGCAATCTGTTAGTTTCTTTTTCCTCCTAAGTTCCTGTGTAAGAATTTTTCAGCAGATTGGTTGAGAGATCTCAATTTCTAGCCAGTTTCTCTGAAGAATGTGGGTCTTGTTAATTCACTTTTTGACTTATAAATTGAAAATCAGAAGGGTGTACAACCTCAGCTAAGCCAGGAGATTCTGATCTTTGTGCAGTGATTGAGGTTCTTAAAGACAAGTCTGAACATGCCTTCTTCCTATGTATCTACCAGCTTGTCTGGCATTCAGGAGATTTGAGGCAATATTTTGTCCAGTAGGTAATGCCAAGGGGTTTGAATTCTTCATCCTTTTCAGATCTAATCAAATTAATTTGTAGCAAAACACGAATTGCAGTATTTTGCTTTTTTCCTCTGCTTGAGAAATTGATATCAATTCTAAATCTTTCAAGCAAACAAGCATAGCAGTGTTTTAATTTAATACCATTTTTAACATGAAAATGAAAGTGACAGTTGCTCAGTGGTGTCTGACTCTTTGCAACCCCATGGACTATACAGTCCATGGAATTCTCCAGGCCAGAACACTGGAGTGGGTAGCCTTTCCCTTCTCCAGGGGATCTTCCCAACCCAGGGATTGAACCCTGGTCTCCTGCATTGCAGGTGGATTCTTTACCAACTGAGTCACAAGGGAAGCCCATTTTTAACATGGCCAACTTTTAAAACAAAACCACTTCTACTGTTGAACTATTTTATTCATTCTACTAACATTTAAATCCAAAGCATTTTATGCAGATGAACTTTCTGGGTTGAAATACTGGCAAAGGTTCATGCATATATTACATCTCTTTAGCCAAATCTTGAAATATTGATGGATTTAAGTATTTTCAAAGGTCTTTTTGAAGAGGAAAAAAAAGCAATAATTCTGAGTGCTTAGGCTATGATTTGATTTCAAGAAACCAAACATTTAAAAAATGTGAGGGTGGGATATTTCAAAAGAACAGCATGTATACTATCTATGGTGAAACAGATCACCAGCCCAGGTGGGATGCACGAGACAAGTGCTCCGGCCTGGTGCACTGGGAAGACCCAGAGGAATCGGGTGGAGAGGGAGGTGGGAGGGGGGATCGGGATTGGGAATACATGTAAATCCATGGCTGATTCATATCAATGTATGACAAAACCCACTGGAAAAAAAAAATAATAAAAAAAAAATAATAAAATAAAATGGCATAGAAAAAAAAAAATGTAGGTACTTTATCTCAAATTCCCTGAAATGATTACTTTTAGGTGAATTTTAAAATTTACTTCGAAAATGGTATAAATATTGAGGTGCTTATTTGTAGTAAGACTACCTGGGGGGAAAAACACTTATAGAGAGAGCAAGCTTGAATATTTTAAATAAGCACTGTGATATTAATCACTTTTCATTGTTTATAAGATATATTTTGCTAGGAACTTGACACCTGGACTGCTGACCATAATGAAAAGAAGTATTTTGTAGTTAAGATAAATTGTAATCCATCCTGTTGATTATTGACAATGTCAGTAATATTTTATATTGCCCATTCACCCACCATAACAGAATTGTATATTTAATTGAGATAACTTCAAAAGTTAAACTCACTGTTTTTGGGTGTTGAACTGACAGTGGGTATATTTTCATCAAGAATAATAGTAAGAGCTAGAAGCCTTGACAATGTGCACGTCCTCACATATACATGCCTATGTCTCCAGCCTTCATCCTTACCTCAGTTCTAAGTGAGATAACCACTTGATCAGTGTGGGAGATTCAGCTGCACGAGCTTGTGCCTGTACTGATCAGTATGACAGAAATCTCCAGTTACTAAGGCAGTGTGCACCTTGGATGAGTCAGAGGTGAAGTGTGTAGGAGTTTTAATTGAATTTGAATTGCATCAAATCATTTACACTGGGTACACTGTGGATGTTTGATGTATGAGGAGTATACTTGGAGGGCCTTCCAGGGTAGCGTGAATCAGCAGGCATAATCCCCTCATTCGATAGCATAATGATACCCAATCTGGTTTGAGGAGCCTGATCTCTTCTAAAAAGTACACTGACATTGATGTCTGCTGCATCCACTTTGGTTCCTGTTATACACTCATAGACTATATTTATTTGTTTAACAACAAATTGTCAAGGCAATCATATATGCCTTTTCAAAAAATTATAGCACTCTAAAAAAATAATTTTTATTAGAATATAGGGCTTCCCTGGTGGCTCAGATGGTAAAGAATCTGCCTGCAATGTGGGAGACCTGGGTTTGATCCCTGGCTTGGGAAGATCCCTTGTAGAAGGGCAAGGCAACACATTCCAGTATTCTTGCCTGGAGAATCCCCATGGACAGAGGAGCCTGGCAGGCTATAGTCCATGGGATTGCAAAGACTTGGACATGACTGAGCGACTAAGCACATAAGAATATAGTTGCTTTTGTTGTTCAGTTGCTAAGCTGTATCTGACTCTTTGAAACCCCACGGACTGCAGCACACCAGGCTTCCCTGTCCTTCACTGTCTCCCAGAGCTTGCTCAAACTCGTGTCCATTGAGTCGGCGATGCCATCCACCACCTCATCCTCTGCCTCCCCCTTTCCCTCCTGCCCTCAACCTTTCCCAGCATCAGGGTCTTTTCCAATGAGTTTGCTCTTGGCATCAGGTGACCAAAGTATTGTATTATACTTGCGTTACAATGTTGTATTATTTTCTACTGCAAAGTGAGTCAACTACATGTGTGCATATGTGCCCTCTTTTCTGGCTTTCCTTCCCACTCAGGTCACCACAGAGCATTGAGGAGAGCTCCCTGAGACATACAGTAGGTCCTCATGAGTCATCTGTTTTATCCACAGCGTCGATAGTGGAAGGTGCCAATCCCAATCTCCCAGTTCACACCGCCCCCTTTCACCTGGGGGTGGCCTTTCCCATCTTCTTCATTCTCCATGTCTGTGTCTCTGTTTCTGCTTTGCAAGTAAGATCATCTGTGTCATTTTTCTACTGGCACAAAGACAGGAATATAGATCAATGGAATGAAATAGAAGGCCCAGAGATGAATCCATGCACCTATGGACACCTTATATTTGACAAAGGAGGCAAAAATATACAATGGAGAAAAAAGACAATCTATTTAACAAGTGGTGCTGGGAAAACTGGCCAACCACCTGTAGAAGAATGAAACTAGAACACTTTCTAACACCATACACAAAAATGAACTCAAAATGGACGAAAGATCTAAGTGTAAGACCAGAAACTATAAAACTCCTAGAGGAAAACATAGGCAGAACACTCTCTGACATAAATCACAGCAAGATCCTCTGTGACCCACCTCCCAGAGTAGTAGAAGTAAAAGCAAAAATAAATAAACAGGACCTAATTAAACTCAAAAACTTTTGCACAACGAAAGAAAGTATAAGCAAGGTGAAAAGGCAGCCTTCAGAATGGGAAAAAATAATAGCAAATGAAACAACTGACAAAGAATTTATCTCCAAAATACATAAGCAGCTCATGCAGCTCAATACCAGAAAAATAAATGACCCAATCAAAAAATGGGCTAAACAGATATTTCTCCACAGAAGACATACAGATGGCTAACACATGAAAAGAAGGTCAATATCACTCATTATCAAAGAAATGCAAATCAAAACTATAATGAGGTACCATCTCAAGCTGGTCAGAATGGCCACCATCAAAAAAATCTACACACAATGAATGCTGGAGAGAGTGTGGAGAAAAGGGAACCGTCTTACACCAGTGGGAGAGTTGGTGGGAAGGCAAACTAGTACAGCCACTATGGAGAACAGGGTGGAGATTCCTTAAAAACCTGGAAATAGAACTGCTATATGACCCAGCCATCCCACTGCTGGGCATAAACATTGAGAAAACCAAAATTGAAAGAGACACTTGTACCCCAGGGTTCATCGCAGCACTGTTTACAATAGCTAGGACGTGGAAGCAACCTAGATGCCCATCAACAGATTAATGGATAAGGAAGCTGTAGTACATATACACAATGGAATATTACTCAGCTATAAAAAAGGACACATTTAAGTCAGTTCTAATGAGGTGGATGAAACTGGAGTCTATCATACAGAGTGAAGTAAGTCAATGAAAAACACCAATAGAGTATATTAATGCATATATATGGAATTTAGAAAGATGGTAATGATGACCATATATGCAAGACAGCAAAAGAGACACAGATGTAAAGAACAGACTTTTGGACTCTGTGGGAGAAGGCGAGGGTGGGATGATTTGGGAGAATAGCACTGAAACATGTATATTACCATCTGTGAAATAGATGACCAGTCCGAGTTTACTGCATGAAACAGGGCACTCAAAGCCAGTGCACTGAGACAGCTCAGAGGGATGGGATGGGGAGGGGGTGGGAGGGGGGACTCATGTACACCCGTGATTGATCCATGTCAGTGTATGGCAGAAGACACCACAATATGGTAGAGTAATTAGCCTCCAATTAAAACAATTAATGAATTTTAAAAATTAATGAAAAAAGATCATCTGTACTCTTTTTCTAGATTCCACATATGTGTGTTAATATACAATACTTGTCTTTTCCTTTTGACTTACCTCACCCTGTATGACAATTTCTAGGTCCATCCATGTCTTCACAAATGACCCGATTTCATTCCTTTTTATGGCTGAGTAATATTCCACTGTATGTATGTACCACATCCTCTTTATCCATGCCTCTGTTGGTGGACATTCAGGCTGCTTCCATGTCCTGCCCATTGTGAATACTACACACAGCAATATCTGCCTTTTCATAGGACTTAAAATCTATGTCTCCACCTCTGACCTCTCCCTTGATTTGAAGCTAATCTTTATGACTCTCCTTGACATATCCACATATCTGCCTTTCTGGTCTTCGTCCCACGTGGATCTCTTGCTTCCTAACTCCTGTGAGTATGTTACCCTCCTGATATCTCCTCAGAGTGTCCTGAGGTCTAAGTTAATCAGTAGATACTTGAATCACAAAGATGGAGTGACAGATACCAGGTTTGCTAGTGAGCAAAGCCGGTTTGGAGGACAGGGTTAGTGGCAGAGCCACAGTGAGATCCCTGTGAACACACCTGCTCCTAGACCGGGCTGGGCCCACCATCCCCACGGCCTGCCTAAAGCGCTTAAGCTGGAGAAGCAGATAATGAATGCCTTCCAAAGCCAAGCAACCAGGACACGCAGAAAGGAGGGGGATGAGTGCATTGCTTCACTTCTTTCAAATTTGCCAGTTGTGTAAGTCCAGCCGCCACTCCTCGAGAGTGTCCTCCACTTGAGAGAGGGTCCCCCGCTTGGAAATGTGCACTTATGAGAGAACAGGGTCCTCTAACAGACCCTGTCATGGTCAGAGGCCTGAACTGCTCAGGTGCACAAGCCACAAATTAGCTATTCCTCTACTCCTCCTTTTTCTCCTGGTCTGCCCACATCAAGTTTTCTTCCTCTTCTAAGCCACCAGGAAAGCGTCTTCTCTTCAGAACATACCCTGAACTCTTCCATGTCTCTGCACCTGGAAAATTCTGATGGCCACATATTATACCATCCCCACCAACTTCCATGCTTAGCGCCATCTATCTCAACAAATCACAGTTCTGTTTAAAACCCCTCAGTGGTTTCTGAACTCCTTTAAGTGACATAGTAACCTCTATATATCTTCATCCTTGTCTCTTCTCTTACCTTCTCTTGGCCCCTATCAGATTTTAGTACACTGGTCTTTTAATTCTGTAGGTGCAACAAAATGTCCTTGCCTTAGGGCCTTTGCACCAACTCTCTTCTCTACCTAACTACTTTGTACCTGATCTTCTTATAGCTGGTTCCCTTCTCTTATTCAGATCTCAGTTTAATACCTCCTCTGAGGGCCATTTCCAGGTGACTCACTGGGAAAAAGAGCTGCATGGTCATTTCTAGTCACCACAGTAACACCTCTCTCCCTGACTTTCTTATTCATTTGCTTCCATTTATTCCTTCACCCATTTAATCTTGCTTATTTTCCTCTTCCCACCTAAAAATAAGCTATCTGATTTTTTTGTATACAATTTAATTTTTTAAAAAATATTTGCTTGTGGAATCATTTTTTTTTTTTAATTGTGGCATGTGGAATCTAGCTCCCTGACCAGGAATCGATCCCAGGCCCCCTGCATGGAGAGTGTGGAGTCTTAGCCACTAATCCAGCAGGAAAGTCCCAAGCTCTCTGTCCTATTTATGATAGTGAAGATATTGCTGAGCCTAGAACAGTGTCTGTGACATAACGACAGCTTAAGATCTTGTGCCGAACGTGTAAGTATGAGTGTCTAGGATAAAATAGTTCTCATAACTCTGAAGGATGTCTTCTTTGTGCTGGGGAGTCTGAGATGGGAGAGTAGAATTGATGTGATTGACCTGTGCCAAGCTGTCTAAGGGCATTTCAGCATCAGTCTCATAAACGGAACTCTTTTCATAAAGTTTTGAGTTTCATAGACAGGAGAGCATTGATGAAAAACAATTTCAGTTTCCAGTTAAACTAGTGGAGCCCAAGCAGCTTGCTCAGTGTCTCTGGAGAGGGATAAAATCTTTAAGTGTAGTGCAAATATCCGTTTGAACATGGACCGTGTCAACGTCTGAGATTCAGGTGTGCCTATTGACCAGAACAATGGGGTTTTCAAAAATTTACATGGAACTGAGGGGCATGTTGAGAAAACAGCTCAACCCATGTCCAAACTGGATCAGGCATTGCTGTATACACATCCTGTGAGCTGGTACATAACTATGATAACAGGAGCCTCATCTTTTCTTGAATGTATGCCTGGAAGCCCACTCAGCTCTTTGCATGTACTGTCTTACTGAATCTTATGCAAAAATCCTCTGGTGAGGATTTTATCCCTACTTAATAATGAGGCAACTGGGTCTCAGAGAGATGAAAACCCTTATCACGCAATGAACATTTCCGTGTCATGATGCAAATCTCGGCTTGCATCTAGAAATTGATTTTTAAAGTATTATTTCTCGAGATCATTTTCAAGGGTACTGGGAAAGGGTCTGTGAGGCCACTTGTGAGGCACTGTGTTTTGGATCCAGTCCAAAGCCCTGGAGGATTTTCGGGATAGAAAGAGGAGCTGTCATAATAGTGTCTCCTTGAAACAAAACCCATGAGAGAAGTGGCCCGATTCTTTCTCCCATTCCCTCCCCCTCTCTTCTTTCTTTTACTCATATCACACTGCCTTGTGATCTTACCAACAGGGTGTGTTACAGAGGGGGAGAAAGCCATTTTCCAGCATCTCCCAACACACCCATCATCACCACCACTCTGTCATCCCCCCAGTAGAGCAGTTAATGTGTCTCATTTTTCCACCTACTTGCCCATTACATCAGCAGCCACCACTGGCAGAGCTGCTGTGAGTGAAGGAGCCCTGGATAAGCAGTGAATCCAGCAGAATGGGGAGTGTGTGAGCCCAAGGAAGGCGCAGCCCAGAGGAATCCCAGAAATATTTAGGGGAAACTCTGTGGAAGGATAGTCTCTGGATTAAGTGTGGGGGATAATGAGACCCATAAATCTCACTTGTTTTTGTTTGTTTGTTAACTTGCAAATATAATGGATGGCGGTAGATTTTTATTTTTTTTTTTTGCTTAAGCAATAAAGGTTGTGAAGTGAATGTAAATTTCTAGCAACTGGAGATACAGAGAATTGTTGCCAATAATGTTAGTCCCGGCATACAAAAAAAAAAAGGAAGGAAGAAAAAATGGAGATGCTGAAGGAAAAGAAGCAGCAGAAAATCAGGATAAGACCATCAAAAAAGAGATCAATGTCACAAATAAATAAAAATTTTAATACATTATGAGAAGAGAGGTATTATGGTCTGAACATCTGCATGCTCAAGTCACATGTTGAAATCCTAATACTCATGGTGTTAGAAAGTAGAGTCTTTGGGAGGTGGTTAGGTGATGGGCTTCCCAGATGGTGATAGAGGTAAAGAATCCACCTGCCAATGCAGAGGACATGAGAGACTCATGTTCAGTCCCTGGGTCAGGAAAATCCTCTGGAGAAGGGAATGGCACCCCACTCCAGTATTCTTGCCTGGAAAATTCTTTGGGCAGAGGATCCTGGTGGGCCACAGTCCATGAGGCTGCAAAGGGTCAGACACAACTAAATGAGCAATCATGGTAGGTGATAAAGGTGGAGACCTCATGAATGAAATCAGTGCTCTTATAAAAGAGACCCTGCCAAACTCTCTAGCCCTTTCCACCATCTGAGGACACAAGAAGCTTGCCACCTGGAAAAGGGCCATTGCCAGACCATGAGGGCACTCTGATTTCAGACTTCCAGCCTCCAAAACCATGAGAAACACATTCCTGATGTTTATAAGACACCCAGCCTGTGGCATTTTGTCAGAACCAGCAGAAAAATGGAGGCAGGGGAAATTGGAAGCTGATATCAGAACCACATTGTTTATTACTTATTGCTTGTTCTATTTACTTATGTTTCATGTGGCAATAAAACAAATTGTACTGACTTTTATTTCATAGTTATTCATTCAGATATTCTCAAATAGTCCATTTATTGTCTACGTTTGTTGATTGACATAAATAAAATCTCAAAGTTTTACTATAAACATTTTATTCTAGTCCAGAATTGCTGAGGTCCATAATAAACAGGGTAGTTCTTGCAGAAGGCTGCTCAGGCTGGTTTACTTCTGCCGGGAATTCCTGGGTCTGTAGCTGAGGGATCTGAACTGTTCTCTCATCTAGAGCTGTAAGTGTCCCGACAGAACTGTGAGGCTGTCGCAATGCTTCCCCTGCTCTGAAGAAACCTATCCTTTTATAAGGTTTGGAGGATGCTTGGTCATGGAACCACCTCTAGTTTTGGTGATTAATATGAACTGAACCCACCATATAGAACCCATATTAGATGGGCTGTTTTAGGGAAATGAACCTCTTGTTTGTGCTCAGTAGCCAAATGCTATGACCATAGGTATAGGTGGCTGATGACCAGAGCCTCATGTTTCTTAGGTAGAAATGTGTCGAAGCTTAAGGCTAACTAGAACAGTTCTATTGAAACTTTCTCAGCTCTGGGAAGAGATGAATCAGACATAGTCTTCACCTACAGAGGATCATACAAATGAAGATGCCATCTCTAAGAAAGTGGTTAAAATCTCTGTAAACTGCACCTCTGGCCATGTACAAAGCCAGTGTGAATATCTCCCAATATCGATGCCCTGGGCACCCGATACCATGCCTATCCTCTGGCCTCCATGGTATTGGTCTGTGTACAGAATGGTTGGACCATGTCTTTATTGATAGCTGCACGCCAGCAGGTCATGTCAACTGGTGGATCTCCAGCTGCCTCCATAAATGCTACAGTACCTCCAGCTTGTTTTCTGTACATCTTTGAAGTGTTTCTTGAGACCACTCACCCTTGGCCTGTTTACCCTTTCTCATTTCAGAAGGGAGATGTTTGAACAAACAAATAGCTTTTATTATTTTCACTAGCCCTGAGAAACAGTAGATTTTGAACCGTCTCAGATCCAGCTCCCAAACAGGACTTCATTTTAGGTTTTGCTTCTGGTCATCCCATCTTGACAGTGGATAAAAGGCATCAGTAACACGAATAGCATTTAATTAGGAAAGTGTGTGCCTTAAGTGTCTATGCTTAAGAGAAGCAAACTGTTTCTTCTCTATATATCCCAAACATGTCTTATCTGTTACTTTAGGTTTTGTCAGTTTAACTTTTAAAATATATTGTATACATTGTTGTTGTTGTTTAGTCTCCAAGTCTGTCTGACTCTTTGCGACTCCATGGACTGCAGCATGCCAGGCTTCCCTGTCCTTCACTATCTCCCTGATTTGTTCAAATTCATGTTCATTGAGTTGGTGATGCCATCCAACCATCTCACCCTCTGTCACCCCCTTCTCCTCCTGTCCTCAATCTTTCCTAGTATCAGGGTCTTTTCCAATGAGTCAGCTCTTCGCATCAGGTGGCCAAAGTATTGGAGCTTCAGCGTCAGGATCAGTCCTTCCAATGAATATTCAGGGCTGATTTCCTTTAGGATTGACTGGTTTGATCTCCTTGCTGTCCAGGGGACTATTAAGCATATAATGTAGGACAGGCGCCTTTTGCTTATTACGTCTTATCCTCAAAACAACTCTGCAATGAGAAAAACTGAATACCAGAAAGGTTAAGCAATTGGTTCAAGTGCAGAGAACTGGTCAGTGATAGAGTCAAAGTTTGAAACCAGTTTTCCTGTTCTAATTCTGAATTTTTTCTACAACATCATGCTGCTTTTCATACTGAGTTCTTTTTTTCCTTTCTCAGCAGTAATTATCTTAAAAGATTACTGTAGAAAAATAAAAGGATCAAAGGAAAAAGGAAGAAAAGAAGGAAGGGAATGAAGGAGGAGACAGAGGGAAGAAGGGAAAAAGAGAAAGAAGGAAGGAAGGAAGGAAGGAAGGAAATAGGCAAGAAAAGGAAATATGCATTATGAACTGATTTGATTCCAAGTACGCTTGAAGGAACTATTTGAAGTTACATATTCCTTTGTACTGGGGGCTACCCAGGTGGCTCAGTGGTAAAGAATCTGCCTGCCAATGCAGAAGACACAGGAAATGCGGGTTCAGTGCCTTGGTGGGAAGGATCCCCTAGAAGAGGAAATGGTAACCCACTGCAATATTCTTGCCTGGAAAACTCCATGGACATAGGAGCCTGGCAGGCTAAAATCCCTGGGGTTGTAGAGTTGGACGTGACTAAGCATGCACACATGCATTCCTTTATATTGTAGATGGTAAGGGAAAGATTAAATAAACCCGACTTTAATTTGTGGGAAAAAATACATGCTCAAAGAAGCTCATACCATTCATAACAACTTTATGATTCCATTATTCAGATCATTTTATTTTCAATCTGCTGGCTTGCTCATAAGGGTTCGTACCTAAGAATTTGATTTCATTACAACCAAAGAGAAATGTATTGAGACAATCCAATCCATCGAGATTTTCACTTTAGAATAAGGATATATATCTGTGCATCAAACAATCAAGTAAGAGAGATAAGTCTACTATATTTTCACTAAATGAGTCACCATGTGATATACACATTTTCCTCTAATCACAGTAGATTTCATTTTAAGATTTTTACCATAATTCCATTTCTTAAAGATCCACTTAAAAAAAAAAAAAAAAAAAAAGATCCACTTTAAGGGAAAAAAGTGTATATCCCCTGCTAACTGAGTCTTACTCTGCTTAAGGTGGTGGAATAGAAGGATGTGTGCTCATCTTCTGCAAGAACTCCAAAATTACAACACACTCCTGGATAGCTGTCGACAGGAGAATGTTGGATCCCACCAAAAAAATATACCCCACATCCAAGGGCAAAGCAGAATCCCCAACAAGAGGATAGGAGGGGCGAAATTGCATTTAGAATCAAACCCCATACCCACCAGAGATGCTTGGAGGGCTCAAACAAAACCTTGTTTTTTAGGAGAACCTACAGAGACTGAGCCAGACCTGCCTTTGAGTGCTTGCGTGTCTCCTGTGGAGGTATGGGTCAGCCCTGCAAGGGCAGGGGCTCTGGGTTCAGCAGACCTGGGTGTGGCATAAGCCCTCTTGGAGGAAGTCTCCATTAACCCCACCATAGAGCCCCCAGAACTTACACAGGACTGGGGAAACAGACTCTTGGAGGGCACAAACAGAACCTTGTGTACACCAGGACCCAGGAGAAAAGAGTAGTGGCCCCACAAGAGAGACTGACCCAGACTTGCCCCTAAGTGTCCAGGGATCTCCAGCGGAGGTGTGGGTCATGGGTGGCCTGCTGCAGGGTCGGGGGCACTGAAGGTAGCAATGTGTGCATGGGGCCTTTTGAAGGAGATTGCCATTATCTTCATTACCTCCACCATAGTTTGGCCTCAGATCAAACAACAGGGAGGACACACAGCCCCACTCATCAATAGAAAATGGGATTAAAGATTTACTGAACATGGCCCCACCCATCAGAACAAGACCCAGGTTCCCCCTCAGTCAGTTTCCCCCTGCTCACATCAGGAAGCATCCATAAGCCTCTTATCCTTACCCCTCAGAGGGCAGACAGACTGAAACCCACAATCACAGAAAACAAAAACAAAAACAAACTGATCACATGGACCAGTGGATCTTGTCTAACTCAATGAAACTATCAGCCATGCCTTGTAGGGCCACCCAAGATGGACGGGTCATGGTGGAGAGTTCTGACAAAACATGGTCCACTGGAGAATGGAATGGCAAACCATGTCAGTATTCTTGCCTTGAGAACCCCATGAACAGTATGAAAAGGCAAAAAGATAGGTCCCTGAAAGATGAACTCCCCGGGTCTGTAGGTGCCCAATATGCGCCTGGAGAACAGTGGAGAAATAACTCCAGAAAGGATGAAGAGATGGAGCCAAAGCAAAAACAACACCCAGCTGTGGATGTGACTGGTGATGGAAGTAAAGTCTGATGCTGTAAAGAATAAGACTGCATAGGAACCTGGAATGTTAGGTCCATGAATAAAGGCAAATTAGAAGTGGTCAAACAGGAGATGGCAAGAGTGCATATTGACATTTTAGGAATCAGTGAACTAAAATGGACCGGAATGGGTGAATTTAACTCAAATGACCATTATATCTACTACTGTGGGCAAGAATCCCATAGAAGAAATAGAGTAGCCCTCATAGTTAACAAAAGAGTCCCAAGTGCAGTACTTGGATGCAATCTCAAAAATGAAAGAATGATCTCTGTTCTTTTCCAAGGCTAATCATTCAATTTCAGAGTAATCCAAGTCTATACCTCAACCAGTAATGCTGAAGAAGCTGAAGTTGAATGGCTCTATGATGACATACAAGACCTTCTAGAACTAATACCCAAAACTAATGTCCTGTGCATTATAGGGGACTAGAATGCAAAAGTAGGAAGTCAAGAGATACCTGGAGTAACAGGCAAATTTGGCCTTGGAGTACAAAATGAAGCAGGGCAAAGGCTAATAGCATTTTGCCAAGAGAACACACTGGTCATAGCAAACACCCACTTCCAACAACACAAGAAAAGACTCTATGCGTGGACATCATCAGACAGCCAATTCCAAAATCATATTGATTTTATTATTTGCAGCCAAAGATGGAGAAGTTCTATACAGTCAGCAAGAGCAAGACCAGGAGCCGACTGTGGCTCAGATTATGAACTCCTTATTTCCAAATTCAGAATTAACTTGAAGAAAGTAGGGAAAACCACTGGACCATTCAGATAGGACCTACATCAAATCCCTTAAGATTACACAGTAGAGGTGACAAACAGATTCAAGGGATTAGATCTGATAGACAGAGTGCCTGAAGAAGTATGGATGGAGGTACATGATGTTGTACAGGAGACAGTGATCAAAACCATGCCTAAGAAAAAGAAATGCAAAAAGGCAAAATGGTTGTTTGAGGAGGCCTTACAAATAGCTGAGAAAAGAACAGAAGGTAAAGGCAAGGAGAAAAGGAAAGATATACTCATTTGAATGCAGAGTTCCAAAGAATAGCAAGGAGCGGTAAGAAAGCCTTCCTCAGTGATCACTGCAAACAAATAGAGGAAAATAATAGAATGGGAAAGACTAGAGATCTCTGCAAGAAAATTAAAAATTCAAAGTGAATATTTCATGCAAGGATGGGCACAATAAAGGACGGAAGTTGTATGACCTAACAGAAGTAGAAGATATTAACAAGAGGTGGCAAGAATACACAGAAGAACTATACAAAGAAGATCTTCATGACCCAGATAACCATGATGGTGTGATCACTCACCTAGAGCCAGACATTCTGGAATGCAAAGTCAAGTGAGCCTTAGGAAGCATTAGTATGAACAAAGCTAGTGGAGGTGATGGAATTCCATTTGAGCTATTTAAAAACACTAAAATATGATGCTGTGAAAGTGTTGCACTCAATATGCCAGCAAATTTGGAAAACTCAGCAGTGGCCATAGGACTGGAAAAGGTCAGTTTTCATTCCAATCCCAAGGAAAGGCAATGCCAAAGAATGTTCAAACTAATGCACAATTGCACTCATCTCACACTCTAGCAATATAATGCTCAAAAGTCTCCAAGCCAAGCTTCAACAGTATGTGAACTGTGAACTTCCAGATGTTCAAGCTGGCTTTAGAAAAGGCAGAGGAACCAGAGATCAAATTGCCAACATCTGTTGGATCACCGAAAAAGCAAGAGAGTTCCAGGGAAACATCTACTTCTGCTTTCTTGACTACACTAAAGCCTTTGACTGTGTGGATCACAACAAACTGTGGAAAATTCTTAAAGAAATGAAAATACCAGATAACCTTACCTGCCTCCTGAGAAAACTGTATGCAGATCAAGAAGTAACAGTTAGAATTGGACATGGAACAACAGACTGGTTCCAAATCGGGAAAAGAATATGTCAAGGCTGTATATTGTCACCCTGCTTGTTTAACTTATATGCAGAGTACATCATGAGAAATGCTGAGCTGGATGAAGCACAAGCTGGAATCAGGCTTGCAGGGAGAAATATCAGTAATCTCAGATACCCAGATGACACTACCCTTATGGCAGAAAGCGAAGAAGAACTAAAGAGCCTCTTGATGAAAGTGAAAGAGGAGAGTGAAAAAGTTGGCTTAAAACTCAGCATTCAAAAAACTAAGATCATAGCATCCAGTCCCATCACTTCATGTCAAATAGATGGGGAAAGAGTGGAAGCAGGGAGAGATTTTATTTTGGGGGAGTTCCAAAATCACTGCAGATGGTGATTGCAGCCATGAAATTAAAAGACGCTTACTCCTTGGAAGTAAAGTTATGACCAACCCAGATAGCATATTAAAAAGCAGAGGCATTACTTTGTTAACAAAGGTCTGTCTAGTCAAGGCTATGGGTTTTCCAGCCTATGGCCACCTGATGCGAAGAGCTGACTCATTTGAAAAACCCTGATGCTGGGAAAGATTGAAAGCAGGAGGAGAAGGGAATGACAGAGGATGAGATGGTTGGATGGCATCTGAGTCAAAGCTATGGTTTTTCCAGTAGTCATGTATGGATGTGAGAGTTGGACCATAAAGAAAGCTGAGCACCAAAGAATTTTTGCTTTTCAACTGTGTTGAATGAAGGTGTTGGAGAAGACTCTTGAGGGTCCTTTAGACTGCAAGGAGATCCAACCAGTCAATCCTAAAGGAGATCTGTCCTTGACATTCATTGGAAGGACTGATGCTGAAGTTGAAACTCCATTACTTTGGCCTCCTGATGCAAAGAACTGACTCATTTGAAAAGGCCCTGATGCTGGGAAAGATTGAAGGCAGAAGGAGAAGGGGGTGACAGAGGGTGAGATGATTGTGTCAGGTGAGTGTATGCTCCTTGGTTCTTTGTCTCGTCACAACAAAAATTTGGAGATGGCATCATCAACTCTATGGACATTAGTTTGAGAGAGCTTTGGGAGTTGGTGATGGACAGGAAAGCCTGACCTGCTGCAGTCCATGGGATCACAGAGTCGGACACAACTGGGCGACTGAACAGAGCTTAACTGAAATGTCCACTTATTTACCATTAGAAGTTGGCATCAGACATCATTTCTGCAGGACCGCTTTTTGAAATAGAAGCCTAAGAGTGAGATAAATTTTAATATTTTAAATGTGGTTTGGTCACTTACCAGAGCATGAGGAAACAAAACCAAATGCCTTCTTCTGGCCTTAAAAATGATAAGAAAAAAAAATCACTGGAAAGAAAATTCTGAGCAGTGATAAAAAATAAATATTTAATTTATACTGTCAGCTGTTGTGTTAATAAGTAAGTAGAGAATAATATGTATATGCAGGGTATCACTGGAAAAATCTCAACCCATCCAATTAATACATTTCTATGGATGAAGATGAATTTTAATAGCGTCTTTGATAATGTGAGAGGGTAGATACACAGATAATTCTATATGTAGGTTCAAAAACATATGCAAATGTGACCTACTAATTGAGATCTCCCTATTTTGATATAATTGCTTGGTAAATTATGCCCAGACTAGATAATAACTTTCTACTGTTAATCACTGTAGTTAAATGAAAAAAGAACAAATTTATAGTATACATGAACTCATAATTTTGGAATTTTTAAATAAGCATCAATACAATTGACATTATTGCATTTTATGTACAGTGGATATTCATGGTGATAATTTCATGCAATGATAAATTATTTGCAGAAATACCATTAAATGATATTTTAAAGAAAGACATAATTTTGTTTTTAGCAGAGTAGATGACATGAAGTTTGACAGCTATACAATTTTCTTTGGGAAAAATATTTATCATCAGTTAGACATGAGGATGTAACAGAAAAATTAATTTAAAATTGAGACAGTTTGGAACTTATTAAAATCTAGTATATAGAATTTCAGTTATCATAATAAAAGATAAATATAATTTTCAATTGGTGATCCTTAATATGCTATTACAAATGAGGTTATGTTGAATATTTATTGAACAATTTTAGATCATTTCTTAATTTTTATTAAAATATGCATACATGAGAAAGCCACATTTAGCTATTTTATTTGAATTTTTCACTTGAGTAGTTAGAAATGCATTGCTTGAATTATTTTAACAAATATACAAACAAAATCATGAGATTTTTCCTAATGAATTCTGCAGTGGCAAATTGTTACCTTTTATGTTCATAAAGATAAAGAGTATGGTTAACAGGTTTATAATTCTTGGGAGACTCTAGATGGACTTTAATAACCCCAATCCTAATATTCAATTAAAAAATGTATAATCAGTTAAGCTGATTTGATCACATAAGGATGAATGAAAATTTTTTTCAAACATATTTAAACAATGTCTATTTTTACGTGACTATTACTGTCTTGAATGCATAAGAATCTATAAAAATCAAAGGAAAAGCAAACAGATAAAATTACTTTTTCTAAATTAAAAAATATAGTAGAAACAATGATCCTGGCTTAATTATGTTATGATTCATTGGTAGATAAAGCATCTGTATAATAGATAAAACATTATATAATGACTAAATTTTAGAAAGTGATCTAGAATCAGGGAAGAAGCTTCAGTACCTCTCAAGTTTGCCAACGAGCTAAGTTATCAATAATTATCACATACAGGAAGTGGTACTCTGCTGTTGTTGTTTAATTGCTAAGTCTTTCAATTCTTTTGTGACCCTGTGGACTGTAGCCCACCAGACTCTTCTGTCCATGGGATTTCCCAGGCAAGAATACTGGAGTGGGTTGCCATTTCCTTCTCCAGGAGTCTTTCTGACCCAGGGATCAAGCCAGTCTCTCCTGCTTGGCTGGCATATTCTTTACCACTGAGCCGCCTGAGAAGTCCGACACTGGTGCAAATGATTGTTTTGTACAGAGCATTTCCAAGCTTGAGAGTCTTATGGTGGACTTGGATGACAAGGACCTTAGGAGGAGACCCAGAACATCTCTGGAGTTCCTCTGATATGCTTTTCCAAGTGTAGCTATCCCTCTGAGAAAATGCTGGGCGGGTATCGGTCAGTTCAGTTCAGTTCGGTCGCTCAGTCGTGTCTGACTCTTTGCGACCCCGTGAACTGCAGCACGCCAGGCCTCCCTGTCCATCACCAACTCCCGGAGCTTACTCAGACTCATGCCCATTGAGTCGGTAGAGAGGCTCTTAGTTATTACAGTCAGTTCTGATTCCTTTTGTCTCACTTTCTATATTCTGTACAGTCTATTTGTAACATAGTATCAAAATGTGACATACAAAAATGACAACTGATGCCTTATTTAAATACATTTCTGTATTTGAGGTTGGAAATACTCATGTTAAGACCATTGTTATATTGTAATTAACTGCCATATAATACATTGCTATTTTGTTTTTCTATTACTGTCCTTTAGTAGATGTATTTTTTCCCTTGGAAAAGCTAATCGCTTGTGTATGGAGGGCTGAATGTTTTCACTTAGCCCTTGAATTTCAGTACTAATGTTGTTGCAACAATTAAATGTACCAGCCAAAGTGCTAACTTAGCATACTATACTTTCCCTCTTAAGTTATTTTCAAGAGTTATTATTTCCTTCTTTTACAAAATAACTAATGATTTGTTCCTTTAAATGCAGGACACAGCATTTTGCTCCTTGATATTTTCATATGCAAAAGTCAACATTTCTGCTTGCTTTCTTTGCATTATAGAAATGTCTAAAGAGGCACATTTAAAATCCCTGAATGTAATTTACATCATTTGCAGTCTTGTGAAGTGTGGATTGAAAATTTCAGGCTAGATTTTTACAATACCTATGAAAATATTTTTTGGATTAAAATATAATCTCATTACAAAAAATTTGTCAGTGACTAATTAACCTTTTGACACAGCCCACCAAAGGTAGATCATTAGCACTATAAATCCCAACATGAGTCCTATGATTTTCTGTATTCTTGAATGTAAGCTCATTAACTCTTGTCATTTTGAAGACTTTTGCACAATCTGAAAATTGTCATTCACCACTTATCTTTTCTTCCAAGGCCTACTAATTGTGTTTTCCCTTAACATCAATGGACTCATAATTTTCAAATGAAAATCCAACTTTCTGAGTTGCTTAACAGAGTATTTTTCAATTTTGGATGTCAAATCATTATTTGCTTTCTATAAATCATACCATTGGTTAGCTAAATTTTTACCACTTCACGTTCTACTTCAATACCAATAACTTTTTCAGTGTTCCCAGATACTGGTCAATATTAATGAAACAGCAATGACATCTATTAATATTATTGAGCCTTCATGCCTGCTGAGCAATATTTTAATTAATTTACATTATTGCAATTTTCTCTACAACCATTTGTGGGCTTCCCAGGTAGTTCAGTGATAAAAGAAACTGCCTGTCAATGCAGGAGTTGTGGGTTTGGTCCCTGGGTCAGAAAGATCCCTTGGAGGAGAAAATGACCACCCACTCCAGTATTCTTGTCAGAATTGTCTCATGGACAATGGAGACTGGTGGGCTACAGTCCATGGGATCACAAAGGGTCGGTCACGACTGAAGCAGCTGAGCTCACACAACTGTTTACAGTTGAGATTAAGCAGCTCTCCTCAAGGTCACACAGCTACTAAGCAGAGAATCTAGGCTTAAAGCCCACACTGTGTGTCCTCAGAGCCCCTAATTTTCCCTGTGGCCTCTCTAAATGATTCACCCTGAGATTATAACTTCATTTTTTCACATTATTAACTTAAAAACTTCATAGGAAGCAAATTGAACTTAGCTGATATTTAACCTTAATATCAAAAGATTTAACTAGTCCTTATTATGCTGACATCGGTCTCCTAAAATAAAATAGTTCTGACCTTATAAGGTTTGAATGCTTCATTGTAATATGACATTTCAGAATCCTGGGAATAATTGCTGTGCTATTTTATTTTAATTGCCACGCATAACATACAATGGAGTGGGGAATTCTTCCATCAAACTTGAACTATTAGATACTCCTCTGATAATAAATCTCAGAATTTTAAGTATTTGGTTCTGTTTATTTGGTGATTGATGATGTTCATGCTGTGTGTGTGTGTTAGCACAGCTTACATTAACAACAGAATGATATCACACATTATTTTTGTATTTTAAGTTTATGTATTGTGGTGAAAAGTAGGGGGGATACCAATGAAACTAGTTTTAATGTCTTAAAAAATTCCACAATATGGCAGAGCACTCCAAAAATAACATTAAAGAAGTCCATAAGTAACTTTAGTCCCCAGAACATATAGCAAGGGCTTGCATTGTCTGTAAAAGCCTCCTGTTATTCATGTGCAGCTCTTCAGAATTATGTCTCTATTTGACTGGAACTCTTCACTGCCTGTTGTTGTTGCCAGTCACTCAGTCATGTCTGAATCTTCACAGCCCCATGGACTGCAGCATGCCAGGCTTCCATATCTCCTGGAGCTTGCTCAGTTGCACGTCCATTGAGTCGGTGATGCCGTCCAACCATCTCATCCTCTGCCACTCTCTTCTCCTCCTACCCTCAATCTTTCCCAGCAACAGGATCTTTTCCAGTGACTCAGCTGTTTGCATCAGATGGCCAAAGTACTAGAGCTTCAACTTCAACGTCAGTTCTTCCAATGAATATTCAAGGTTGATTTCCTTTAGGATTGACTGGTTTGATCTCCTTGCTGTCCCAGGGACTCTCAAGAGTCTTTTCCAGCACCACAGTTTGAAAGCATCAATTCTTGGGCACTCAGCCTTCATTATGGTCCAACTCTCACATTCATACATGGCTACTGGAAAAACATAGCTTTGTATGTTAAACATGGGCCTTTGTAGGCAAAGTGATGTTTCTGCTTTTTAATACACTGTCTAGGTTTGTCAGAGCCTGCTACTTCTATCATACTGCAAACTCAGGGAATGTTCCAGTGAACATTGTATCTTTCTTTAGTGTTCTCTTGGTCTTACCCAAGTTTCCTGCCTTTTGTTAACCATAAATTGCCCCTGGCAACTCTACACCATGCATGGCCAGTTCCTCCAAAGTAGAAAAAATAAATTGCACAATATTAATCAAAATTTAGTGGTTGTACTATAGCTCACTAGGTGATAACTCAGAGCTTTAGGAAATATAATATCTGTATAGATTTCTCTGGTGTATTCAGAGATTCTTCAGTTGTGTAGTGACATGGATTTAGAGTGAATTAGAAGGTTGTGAAATTAGAATGTGACTCTCTCTTTTACTTAAAAATATGAGTGACTAGGCATATTATCTCACAATTATCTGTAAACATCAGAAGCGACTTGAAATTTGGAATGTTCATTATAATGGTATTATCATTAAGAGAAGAACTGTGCCTATCAAAACTAGAGACTCTACTTCTATTTATAAAAATAATGTAAATGGTTCCACAATGGATAACCTACTGAAAGGTAGGATGCTTCTTAGCCCCTTGGAATTCTGTGGCATCTAGAACACTGCCTAAATGTATCTATAGAGAAAAGCACAGGATAGAACCACAGTTCTTAGCCTGACCGCGTGCATACAGACCTATGTGGGAGCTTATTTAGAGGTGCATATTCACAGATACCACTTCAGAAATTCTGGATCAGAACTTGGAGTTGGAGTAAGCCATAGTGAGAGTCTGTATTTCAACTGTCCATAAAGATACATTCTAGGGATCTTAGGCTCTTTCTGAACATCTCTTGGGAATCCCTGTTGTAAACCAATGTTTGGAGTCAGACGTCCTGTTTTTGGATCCAATTTTACCATTCATTATCTTGTCAGCACTTCACTTCCCTCTTTATAGTGCGTATTTGAGAACTGGTTGGGGAGCATGAGACATATTACATGTTCACTGCCTTCCACAAGACTTGATCCCAATTAGGGTTTCTATATTGAGAGCAATTACTGTTAAAGCTGTCATCCTCGGTGCCACTTGTGAGATAGGCATCACAGATAATACCTCTTGGGTCTAGGTAGGAAGGCGTTACACTCTTGGAAAAGAAAATGAATCCTCTGTAACCACTCTGGAAGTTGAGGCTTGATTTATAAATCTTGACTTCTCATTTTCACTGGAATATATACATATAGGTAGATATCTAATTTATATCAAGACCATGAATCTTCATACATATATAGATTATTTGTATATAAATTCTTTATTGTATAAAGAATCTGTATGTAAACATCACATACATATAAGTATTATATAGATAAAATAGCCCAGTCTTCCAAAAGCTAGTAAGTGATGTAAAAACTTACTTTTTTCACAGTGTTCTATTTGATATTCCATTGGTGCACTTGGCTCTATTCATTCAGGGCAAACTGTTCCATTTTCCACTTTTTATTGTTTGGTTTTACTAACTTATTCTGCAGTGCTGCAAGCAAATAACTTATGACAGCAACAACTTATCAGTTTTGTATCAGTATAGCTTCTAGTGAGCTTGTAAAACGCCCTGTTTAGCCCTCAGTCATTTCTGTGAAAGGTCATCAATGCCTCAAATGAAAGAGGTAACACATGTCTATCTGGTTTTGCATGATAATCCTTCTGAAATACAAAAAGTGTATCTGTAGATGCAGGAAAGAACCACTTCTTGTTGTGGTCATGGCTGTCTTTTAAAAATCTGGGTGGATTTAAGATGGAGAAATGAAAAAAGGTAGTTTCTTTGGAGAAAGCTGAGAAAGGTGATGGAACGAGCACATGTATCTTTGTCAGGTTTTCTTTTGCTGCTATAGTCAGGCTCTCTTTTCAGTTCCATTTTTATTGTGCTTCACACAACCTTCAACCACTTGTCAATTTCCACCATGATCCTTCTGGGTTTCTATATCGAGAGTAATGACACAGCCACACACATTCCCAGAAATGAGTCTGACAGCTCTTCTGCTTATATAGAATTAAGAGGCCCCCTGATCCTCATCAATCAGATAAAAGGTACTATGCTATTAAAGTTTTTATTGTATCCTATCTCCTTAGAGGAGAACAACCATGCAATTTGCATTCTACACATGGCTTTAGAATGATATCTTTTTAAAACATTAATTTAAATGGTTAAATAGTTACCTTTTAGCTTTCTTTTCATAAAATCAAATATCAGTGCACTAAATTTTTATTGACTAAATACTGGTGAATTTTTAATAGCTGACTTGTACACTGTCAGTAACGTTTGTGGTTATTCTGTTCTGTGATTTATATCTTACGTGTCTTGCCATTCATTTCTAAGCATGTTTGACCGCCATTCACAGGGAAAGTCTATGCAACAGTTTTCAAGAAGGGTGAAACTTATTTTTGTTTTTTTCCCTTTGTTGTCTGTTCGCTGCAGCCACTCAGAGTTCCTAAGCTTCCTTCACTCTATATTGAACTTTCCAAAGGTTGAACACTCAGGAACCACACTGCCTGGTGTGAAACTCAGTCTTACCACTTACTAACCGTGCAACCAGGAAGGAGGTTTTAGCTTCTTCTCTGTCTTACTCTCTTTGTATATAAAATGTAGATAATAATATAAATTCAATAGAAATGCTTGATAAATATTATCATTATTACCCTCAGCCCTTTAGTTCACACAAACAGGTTCGTGACTGATTCAGATTCCTTGTGATAAAAATCTTTAAAAATCCTGGTGAATTGGCATAACTTTTCAGAAAAGCAAACTACCCCAGCCCATCCAGCAGAGACAGCATTTGATGAATCAGCTGGAGAATCCCCTGGAAGGAGGAGCCTGGAGGGCTCCAGCCCATGGGGTCACAAAGAGTCAGACACAGGTGAGTGACTAACTCTAGAGGCAGGAAGAGTTGGGGAGATGGGGCTTGGTGTTACTGGTCTTTGAAATCATACCTTAGAAATGTGATGATGTGGCTCATCCTTCCATTGGCAAACCACTGTCCATCCTGTCAAATGGTATGTCAAGTTATTTCTGAAATTATTTCATCTAAAACTCAGACTCATTTTATTCCCTTTGTCTTTGGTCTTGAACTTGAGTCCTAAGAAGCAAACTGCTCTTCTGTCGCTGAGCTCGTCCTGCTGCATCACTCAATCCTTTCAATCTCTCTTACCAGAACCTCAGTTTTGGTCTTCATTTCTTCTCCGCTGTGATCCAGAAACAACCTCCAAACATCCATTCCTGGTTGGGTTTACCCCTCTTGTATGAGTTTGCTAGAGTTGTCATAACAAAATCCCAGAGACTGGTGGATTAATCAACAGAAATTTATTTTCTCATGGTTCTGGAGTCTGGAAGTCCAAGATCAGGGTGTCATTGGCTTCCTCTAGACCTCTCTCATTGGCGTGCGATGCCCATCTTCTCTCTGCCTCTTTAAATGGTCTTCCCTTTGTGTGTGTGCCCTTAGAGGCACTTTGTTATGTCCAACTCTCCCCTTGTGAGGACTCAAATCAAATGGAATTAGATAAGACCCCTATGACTTCATTTAACTTTAATTATCCCTTTAAATGCTTTATCGTCAAATACAGTCACATGCTGAAGTACTACGGCTCTAGGCTTCAGCATGTAAAATCAGGGTGGGACAGAGGGCATTCAGCCCGTACTACTGTATACTACTGCGGTGTAGCCTGTGATTGCTTAGCCGTTCAGCTTTATTGGACTCTTCTGAGACTCCGTAGACTGTGGCCCACCAGGGTCCTCTGTCCATGGTATTTCCCAAGCAAGAATACTCGAGTGGGTTGCCATTTCCTCCTCTAAGGGATCTTCCTGACCCAGAGATCCAACCCGCATTTCTTGTGTCTCCTACACTGACAGGTGATTTCTTTACCACCGCACCACCTGGCAAGCCCTAGCCCCCTTCTAACACATTGTTCATACTTTTGTCCTAATACTGTGTCTAAAACAAGGAACTAATCTCATCGATCATCTGTGCTGAATATTTCACTGTTTCTCTCTTGTCTTCCAGAGAAATCCGCATGACTTTGTACAGCATACATGACCTAGCCCTGGTAGCCTCTTTTAATAGATTATTGAGACTGCCAGGATGGCTGCACTAAGGCTTGTTGGACTGTGAGGAAGGGTACTGTTATCAGCAAGTGATTATGTCACCTTAACATGAGAGCATTAGGGGTGGGGCCTTTGGAAGACCCTTCAATCATAAGCAGGGTTAGTGCTTTTATAAAAGAGATCCTAATGTAAGACCAGAAACTATAAAACTTCTAGAGGAGAACATAGGCAAAACACTCTCTGACATAAATCACAGCAAGATCCTCTATGACCCACCTCCCAGAATATTGGAAATAAAAGCAAAACTAAACAAATGGGACCTAATGAAACTTAAAAGCTTTTGCACTACAAAGGAAACTATAAGTAAGGTGAAAAGACAGCCCTCAGATTGGGAGAAAATAATAGCAAATGAAGAAACAGACAAAGGATTAATCTCAAAAATATACAAGCAACTCTTGAAGCTAAATTCCAGAAAAATAAATGACCCAATCAAAAAATGGGCCAAAGAACTAAACAGACATTTCTCCAAAGAAGACATACAGATGGCTAACAAACACATGAAAAGATGCTCAACATCACTCATTATTAGAGAAATGCAAATCAAAACCACAATGAGGGACCATTACACGCCAGTCAGGATGGCTGCTATCCAAAAGTCTACAAGCAATAAATGCTGGAGAGGGTGTGGAGAAAAGGGAACCCTCTTACACTGTTGGTGGGAATGCAAACTAGTACAGCCGCTATGGAAAACAGTGTGGAGATTTCTTAAAAAACTGGAAATAGAACTGCCATATGGCCCAGCAATCCCACTTCTGGGCATACACACTGAGGAAACCAGATCTGAAAGAGACACGTGCACCCCAATGTTCATCGCAGCACTGTTTATAATAGCCAGGACATGGAAGCAACCTAGATGCCCATCAGCAGATGAATGGATAAGGAAGCTGTGGTACATATACACCATGGAATATTACTCAGCCATTAAAAAGAATTCATTTGAACCAGTCCTAATGAGATGGATGAAGCTGGAGCCCCTTATACAGAGTGAAGTAAGCCAGAAAGATAAAGAACATTACAGCATACTAACACATATATATGGAATTTAGAAAGATGGTAACAATAACCCTATATGCAAAACAGAAAAAGAGACACAGAAATACAGAACAGACTTTTGAACTCTGTGGGAGAATGCGAGGGTGGGATATTTCAAAAGAACAGCATGTATACTATCTATGGTGAAACAGATCACCAGCCCAGGTGGGATGCATGAGACAAGTGCTCCGGCCTGGTGCACTGGGAAGACCCAGAGGAATCGGGTGGAGAGGGAGGTGGGAGGGGGGATCGGGATTGGGAATACATGTAAATCTATGGCTGATTCATGTCAATGTATGACAAAACCCACTGGAAAAAAAAAAATAAAAAATAAATAAAATAAAATAAAAAGAAAAAAAAAAAAAGAAAAATATATAAAAAAAAAAAGAGAGATCCTAAGGAGCCCCATGCCCCTTCTCCCATGTGAGACACTGCAAGAAGACAGCCGTCTATAGCTAGAAGCTGCCCTCACCAGATATTAATCTGTAGGTACCTTGATCTTGGACCTCCCAGCCTCTGGAACTGTGAGAAACAAATGTGTAAGCCACTCAGTCTATGATATTTTTGTTAGAGCAGCCCAAATACACTAAGACTAAGATGGCCAAAGGCAGGAGTGTGCCAAACTAGTGCATTGAGCAAACTTGCAAGCACTCGTCCAGCCTCCCCCTGATACTCCGAGCTCTTTCTCACCATCCCCCCTCTCTCTGACCTGTGTGAGCACTTGAGCACCCTCTGCATCGTTGTTGATTGCGTTTTCTTCTTTGTGTGTGTGCTCAGTCAGTAGTGTCTACTCTTTGTGACCCCATGGACTGTAGCCCACCAGGCTCCTCTGTCCATGGGATTCTCCAGACTAGAATACTGGAGTGGTTTGCCATTTCCTCTTCCAGGGGATCTTCCACGTCCAGGGTTCAAATCCACCTCTCCCATGTCTCCTGCTTTGGAGGCAGATTCTTTACCACTGTGCCACCTCTCGTTGCGGAGTGCTTTCTCTTCTGATTTTCTTTCCCTGGCTAACTTTTTCTCCCTTTCAAATTTCAACTCACATTTCACCTTTTCTGCATAGCTTTCCTGATTTCTTTTTCCTCACCCTGGCCTCCTATGTGCAGGAATTAGCATCTATCTCAGCTGGTATTAGCATGCATTCTGGCTATTAGCTAGCTTGTTTATTGGTTATCTCCAAGAATGGATTGATCTTATTTCATTCAACCAAGATGTTTCACACTTAACACAAACTCTGTGCATTTGGTAAGTGATGGTTTCAGCTCTCTCCTATGTGTAGTTACCTGGTAATATTCACACTTTGTTTTCTGTAACAAAAAAGAAAATCAGAAACAGTAAGACATTAGGTAAATTACTGTTGTCCACCAGATGCATCAGTCAACCATCACACAGGCTAAAAATATGGTGGATAATAATAAATATTCAAGGTGGGTAAGATCATTCAAGTGACAGCAAACCCAAGTATACCCAACATTACAGATGTTGCTAAATTCCTGCTAATAATCCTGTAGTGAAACATAAATTCTATAAGTTATTTGAGTTCTGTCATGAACCACTTTGGCTCAATAGCCAATATCAAAAGCTATGATGATGTGGATACATTTAGAGTAGTTTTTAGCATAATTTAAAAAACAATCATCATATTATAGACGTGTTGAATCTGAGCAAAAAAGCACATTCAGCATGCTGCTGCAACCATATCCCTATTTTATAAAAGAATTGCAAATAAAGCAAGACTCTGATATTAATAATTGCCCTCAGATACAGATTTACGGGCACCCCTGATGACTCAGACAGTTAAGAATCTGCCTGCAATGCAGGAGACCTGGGTTTGATCCCTGGGTTGGGAAGATCCCCTGGAGGGGAGAGCATAGAAACCTACTCTGTATTCTTGCCTAAAGAATCCCCATGGAAAAAAAAAAAGAATCCCCATGGACAGAGGAACATGGTGGGCTACAGTCCATGGGGCCGCAAAGAGCCAGACATGACACCCAGAGATTTATACCCAGTGTCATTCCTGGTTGTTCTGTTGAGATTTGTAACAGCAAATTAAAGCTACTTTAAAGCCACAAGAGAAGCCAAGATGGGTCTGCCATTCTGACTGGTAAGCAGGATTGATCCTTATTGAAAAAGTTAACTTCTTAATGAATTTAATTGGAATTTATATTCCAAAGCACTAAATGCAAGTAATTAATGATACCATGCTATCTATCATCACCTTTGCTATTAAAAGCATGCTGCTTAGGTACTGAATACATGTATAATCATATTGTTTTCTCACTGGAAAGCTTATAAACTATAACCCAGGAGTTTATTCAGACATTACTTTCTACCAAGGAATATTTGTATTTTTCATGAGAAAGATGCCCTAGTCTGAGTTAAACAGGCATGTTCTATTCTAAACGGTGTTTTCATTGTTTTTGCTGAGGAGTTGAGGAAAAAATATTTATGTACAGTTGTTTACTTTTTTTCCTTTTGTAGGTTAGTGCTTCTGGGCCTACAAGTATTGATGGCTTTGCACTAGCTACACTATTTTCCATTATTTGTTGGAAAAGACACAGTATCTTAGTGCATGTTTTATTTCTAACCTGAAGCTTCTAAATGTTTCTGACAAAAAAGAAAAGTATGGTTGGAAAGTTATATTACTTTACTTCATATGTTGAAAGCAGGGAAAGGACTAACCCTACTTATAATAGCAAAAATTTTAAATATAACAATGCCTTACATTTTAGTGGTTCAGAAAATAATGGAAAGCTGATGCTCCTGATTACTATCATCACATATTACAAACAGCTAGTTAACTTTCAACTGAAGCATTGCAGCTGGATTACATGATCTTTGAATAAATTTTATTGTGATAAAAAGATGTGCATGCTAAAACATTTTTGCTTTAATCTTTGTTAACAATTAATTCACTCACAGAAATATGCAGCTTATTTACATAGATTGTACAAATAGGATTTTCCTGATTACATCCATAGGATTTTTTTTTAGATGGTATAATATGTGTTTTGTTATAAATGTATATGATGGATGATATTTTCAGTCATTTGCTAGAATTATCCACAGAAGAATGTATGTATTTTAGAGTAGGAAGCATTTTATCATTGATTAAAATCCTAATAATTTTAAAGGAAGTTCCTAGAATCAAATATTATTAGCTTAATAAATGTGTATGATGGATGACATTATATGAATATAATACTGAGAAGAAGAAACTGGATGGTTGTGTGAATGTGGAGAAAGAAAACAAAGAAATATGTAATCATAAAATAAATGCTCAGCCTTAAATATCACAAATATAAAGGGAGAATAAATTCTGAAAGGAAGGCTAAGAAAGATATCAGTATCTCAAGGAAAGAGGTGACCCTCAACATCCCTTTCATTTTTTAAAACTTTAATACCCTACCCATTTTTTAAAAAACATAACAGAAAACATCACCTCTTGGTTGATAGCAGTATTTTTAAGTATTTTCGTTAAAGGCATACTGGACTTAGAGCAGTAATTACAGGCTGTTGACCATGTAGCTCCCTGTATTAGTGGGGATACACTGTATAATGACTACATTTTAGAAGCCAGGCCAGAAATGTCAGTCTCATCGGATGTGCCAAGGAGCTAAGTTTGGAATGCTTACCATATGTAGGAGCAGCGCCTGGGGAAATTATTGTTGGACACAGAGTGTTTCTTAGCCTGAGCGTCACTGTGTGGCTGTGGATGACCAGGGTTGGGAGGAAATCCAGACGATCTCTGGAATTCCTTTGATGTACTTTTCTAACTGTAGTTATAACTTTGAGAAAAAGCCAGGTGGATACAGAGCTTCTCCGTTATAATTTTAAAATTAGTTCTTACCAGGCTGTTACCAGAACGTTCTTTCTAGTCAATCCTCCTATGGTTGTGAAAGTCACTAAGTCGTGTCCAACTCTTTATGACTCCATGGACTGTAAACTGCCAGGCTCCTCTGACCATGGAATTATTCAGACCAGAATAATGAAGTAGGTAGCCATTCTCTTCTCCAGGGGATCTTCTCAACCCAGGGATTGAACCCAGGTCTCCTGCATTTCAGGGAGATTCTTTACTAGCTGAGCTACTAGGGAAGCTCCCAGTCATCTAACAGCGTCTTTAAGGAGATATGCTTTCTGGTAATTTTTAAGTGGATTCTGTCTTAGAATCTTAAATTTTTATGTAAATTATTACTTCTTAGAAATGACCACTTGTCATGAAAATAAATAAGTAAATGTTGTTAGCTTCTTTAAAAACTAAAGGGATACAATTCAAGCATATAATGTAACCCTGAAAGTCTTAGACTGTTGTCTATGGAGATTTCTATGAACATTAGATATATCAGAGTACATTTTAGTAGTAATATTGATACCTGATATTTTGTGTAATGTATACAATTTATAAAATAGTTTACATATGTGTTATTTAATTTTCATAATAAACTATGAGATTCATAATGTAGTTTTTCCATAATATAGTTATTATTATACCATTTGAATATGAAGAAACTGAATTTATGAGGGGGTAAGGAATGGCCTGAGGGCTTCCCTAGTAGCTCAGATGGTAAAGAATCTGCCTGCAATGCAGGAGACATGGTTTCTATCCCTGGGTTGGGAAGATCCCCTGGAGAAGGAAATGGCAACCCACTCCATTATTCTTGCTTGGAGAATCCCATGGATGGAGGAGCCTGGCAGGTTACAATCCATGGGGTTGGAAAGACTTGACACGACTGAGTGACTAACACACAAGAAATGGCCTGAGGTGAGTGTTCTCCAAGTATGCTCTTCTCTCTCCACTGAATTGCCACTCAGTGGTAGCTACAGTCGCAAGAACAGTTCCTGGTGCTTTACGACATAGATAATGTAGTCAAAGATCGTTTCCCACTTGGATGTATCCCACAATTAACCTACTGGCAACTGACCTCACAAACATGCTCTCTAGATAGCTCTTCATCTCCTGGGACTTTCTCACAGTTAATGCTATAATAACAACATCCTTTCAACCATGTGAAACAGATCTGGAACCATCTTAGAAAATTCCTTATCTTTGGCCTCATCCCCTATTGCGTGCCCAGCATTTTGCAGCCCTGTGGACCATAGCCCACCAGGCTTCTCTGTTCATGAGCTTCTCCAGGCAAGAATACTGCAGTGGGTTGCCATGCCCTCCTCCAGGGGAATCTTCCCATCCCAGGGATCAAACCCACATCTCTTAGATCTCTTGCACTGGCAGGTGGATTCTTACCACTAGCACCACCTGGGAAGCCCCCTCATCCTCTATTAATTGTCTCCAAAAGCCACTTCTTAATTCTTTCCCACTCCCTCTCTTCCTCCCTCTCCATTCCATTACCATCTTTGATCAGGTGGTCCTCCTCCGGCTTGAGCACCATTGCAGCATTCCCTTGGTCGTTTACTCTCTTTGTGTCTTGCCTCTGAAACTTGTCATCCATCCTTCATGAAGAGGCCAAGATGAACTTTCTAAAGCATAGAGAGACAGGGGCATTGCTTAGCTGCTCAGTCGTATCCGACTCTTGGTGACCCTTTTGGACTGTGGCCCACCAGGCTTCTACAGGCACACCAGATGGCTGGCTCCAATCAAACCTGCATCCAGATTCTCCATCCAGATGTCTCTCATGGGCCATTATTTACCCTACTGCCTAGAATGTCCCTCCTTTACCCACTTCAGGTCTTTGCTCAAATTATGCTTTCTTACTGAGTGTTTTTCCAGCTGTTCTCAATGAAATTGTGAGCATATACCCTCCTTGGTCCAAGTATTTCCCATCCTTTTTTCTCCTTTATTTTTCTTCATAGCACTCCTCACCATCCTAGGAAACTATTTATTTGCTTATTTATGTCTGTCTCCATATGACTGGGATATAAACTCCATCATTTTCATGTGTTATTTCCACCAGAGATTTCCATCTATTATTTTGCTGCTAAATCATCATTCTTAGAATAGTGTTTGGCTTTTGCACACATAGTTAATGCTTAATAAATATTTGTTGAGTGTATGAGCAGGTGACTGAAAGATGAGGAGAATTTTTGCAAAGGTAGGAAATAAAGACCCTGTGGTAGAAGAGACCTACCACTTACAAATAATAAACATAAGGTCAGTGTGAGATTAGGCTAGAATGGCAGGTACATGTCAGATCATGAAAAATCTCATAATATGGGTATTTAACCTAAGCACAAAGGAAAAATCTTAAATGTATAAGTGGGACATGTGACAATCAGCTTTGTAAAAGAGGATTAGTTCCCTCCTCTAGTTTATTTACTTTAATATTTATTTAGCTACATTAGGTCCTAGTTAGGTGTGTAGGATCTTCTGTCTCCATTGCAGCATGTGGGATTTTTTAGCTGTGGCATATGGAATCCACTTCCCTGACCAGGGATCGAACCTAAGGCCTCTGCATTGGGAGTGTGGAGTCCCAGACACTGGACTACCAGGGAGTTCCCTTGATCAGCTTTGAATTTTGTGAAACTGTTGGCAATATATCAATCAGGGTTTGTAATAATATTTTGAGTAAGAGGGCAGATAGAAAGAAGCAGATAAATTCAAGAGCTATTTTATAAGATTTAAGAGTAGATTGGACATAGAAGATAGGTATGGGATAGATTTTAAGTTCTCTTGCACCACCCTAAGGAGCTCTAGAAGAAGGCCAGATTTGGGGGTCAGAAACTCATGAGTTAGCTGTGGCTATATTGGGCTGAAGTGCTTTGGTGACACCCAAGGAAAGCACCTTTTGCCAACAAAGGTCCATGTAGTGAAAGCATTGGTTTTTCCAGTGGTCGTGTATGGATGTGAGAGTTGGACTACAAACAAAGCTGAGTGCTGAAGAATTGATGCTTTTGAAGAGAAGACTCTTGAGAGTCCCTTGGACAGCAAGGGGATCCGTTAATCCTAAAGGAAATCAGTCCTGAATATTCATTGGAAGGACTGATGCTGAAGCTGAAACTCCAACACTTTGGCCACCTGATGTGAAGAACTGACTCATTTGAAAAGACCCTGATGCTACGAAAGATTGAAGGCAGGAGGAGAAGTGGGATGACAGAGGATGAGATGGTTGGATAGCATCACCGACTCAATGGACATGAGTTTGAGTAAGCTCAGGGAGTTGGTGATGGACAGGGAAGCCTGGCATTCTGCAGTCCATGGGGTCACAAAGAGTCAGACACAATTGAGCGACTGAACTGAACTGAACTGAATGAAATCATCAAGTGGCCAGTTGACACAAAGGACAGGAGCTGAGCTGAAGATTAGAGTTGCTTGAGGCTGTGGAATTTGGGAAGCTTAGCACGCTGTAGTCCATGGGATCGCAAAGAATCAGACAACAACAGTCTCCTAATTCAGGGTCTCTCAAACTTTAATGCTCATATAAATTACTTGCAGATTTTGCTATAGTGAAGATCCTGCTATAAAAGTTCAGGAGTGAGTCTGATATTCTACATTTCAACTAGCCTCCTGATAATAATACCACTGCTGGTCCTTGTATCATATTTTGGTTAGCAGAGTACGTATTACTAGGTAGCCTATTTAATTATGAGCTTCCCTGGTGGGTCAGCTGGTAAAGAATCCACCTGCCAATGCAGGAGATGTAAGAGACAGCAGATTTGGTCCCTGGGTCAGGAAGATTCCCTGGACAAGGAAATGGCAACCCACTCCAGTATTCTTGCCTGGGAAATCCCATGAACAGATGTTCCTGATGGGCTACAGACCATAGGGTTGCCAAGAGTCAGAAGTGACTGAGCACATGGAAACACACATGTACACACACACAGAGATTATTAGAAGAAATGAGAATAAAGAATCCTGGCAGAATAAAGAAATGATTATCTTTAGTCTGAAAACTATGCATACACGATGTAAAGCAGTAAGAGGAATGATAAATAATAACTTTTTGCTTTCTAGAACATTAATATTTTGAGGTGGTATAATTGTATGTGGTTTAAATTGATTAAGGTTTTTAATGGTCTTCTGTATTTTCCAAGTTAAAAAATGAGACTATGTGGACAATGTTAGAGCAAAGAATTATGTTTGAATATAACCCACTTTCAACTTCCTAGATGCCCCTAAATCATATGCTGAGTTGGGTGGGGAGTTCCAAAGTCCTTTGATATTTAAATAAATTTGGATCACACTTCTAATTGCCTCTGTATCTCAAGAGACTTTTTATATGAGGTGGGGGGGCGCGGTGCAGGCTATTCTTTGAGGTTACCTCTTGCTCTGAATCCCACTAAATTTTCAGTTCATACTCTGAACCACCACATCAAGCATGGTGCTATTTTTGTAACGCACATCATGTTAATTGCTGCGACCTTGATCCCTTTACGGAGTACCCAAAGAGATGACTATGTTGGGAGCAACATTTGACTGAAGATTTTGGAGCTGAGAGGTGAGGGTATTGGTCATCAGTAAATAAAAAATGAAACTGCTTAATGGTAAAATATAGATGACTATGTTATTGATGGGTCTTCCCCCAGTGGCTTAGCGGTAAAGAATCTGCCTGCAATGCAGATGAGGGAGAGGTGAGTTTGATCCTGGGGTCGGGAAGATCCCCTCAGGAGGGCATGGCGACCCACTTCAGTATTCTTGTCTGAAGTATCCCATGGGCAGAGGAGTCTGGCAGGCTACAGTCCATAGGGTCACAAAGAGTTGGACACGACTGAAGTGACTGACCATGCACACACATGTTATTGATAATGCCTCAATGATCCCTACCTCTAGGGACTTCCCACCTGCCATCCTTCTACATAGAAGGAAGCTGCTCTCACATCATGGGACTTCACTCAATCCTCTGCCACTCAGCCTCCAACTCTCTTCTCTTTAGCTGTTTATCCAGAAATCCAGACTACCTTATTTTTGTAATATACATGGTTGTTTTTTCTAACAAGCAGAGGGCATGAAAACAATGAAATTCTAATCCCCCCCCCCTTTTTTTCTATTTCTACTTGACTAAGGAGTGCTCGCTTCTACTGATGACAGAAAATGTAACCTTGACAGTGGAGGGTTACTAGGTTATTCTGGATTGATATGCATTCTGTTTAAGGTTTTCCTCCAAGAGTTCAAGATTTTCATGGGATCCATGCTTTCCTAGTGAACAGAATTCTTGAGGTCTCTTCTGCTCTGTGGACTCCGCTTACTAAACTCCATACTTCTCCTGAGATACAAGAAACCTGTCTATATTCTACACCCTACTGGGGAGCACAGGACACTGATGTAGGCCCCCTTGGGATTATCCTTTCATGTGGCTTCCTCAGTTATTGTGAAATAGCACTCATAAGCCATTTTGGATTTGCATTCCCTACTAGTTTTATGGTGTGTCAAGTTATCATTTTTTGTTCAGGCTACAGATGTTCTAGGCTGGGAATCTCCTAAATTTAACTAGATTTCCATTGTTCTGACCTCTACCCTTGGAAATCCTGTTGGAATAAACCCAGGGAGTTTTACTCTCCCACTTACTTGCAGAGTATAAACTCTGTGCCCTGAGTTCTTAATAAAAATCCATGCTCAGAGAGTCCATGAAAGATTTTTTTTTCCTTAAGAGCCTGAAATAACAAAATTATTTTTTGAAACTCAAATTGAGCAAATTCTAATTTTTCTAGCCTTCATGATCACCTTCCCCACCGATGGCATTGATTCAATTAGCAGAGGGTCACATGGCAACTTTGCATATCCAGGAATAAATAAAGATTAAAAACTTATCTGGTCATATTCCCAAAATATTTTTCCTCTCCATTTCTTATGAAAAAAATAAGAGCCACACATTTATTTCTTAACCCAAAGTGTGCTATTTTCACAGTAAAATATTTCTAGTGATGTGTCTTTTTATACATATAGTTCATGTTTTGGGACTATGGTCAACTATTAGAATAACAGATTTTGTTTTATTTTTGTCATACTGCATTGAAAATATTAAAAAAAAGAACACAGATTCATCAGCTATATTAAAAGTATAAGATGATTTGAATTGCATTCAATTCTAAATCACAGTTAATAGAAGAAAACTATTTTTGATCTGTATTTAGGTTAATAATGAATCTTATAATATAGGAAAAATCAAGCTTTTCAAGATGACTAGTGTAAATACAGCTTTCCACAGGAACTCTAAGAGTGTGGAAGCAGTCAGCTGTATGTAATCACATATTGCCTACAGAAAGCATATCATATCATATCATGTAGAATATGGTGACTTTGTTAGCAAGGCTGTCTTTTATTCTTAGGACATTTTTAGAGGATAGGATATTTAACTTAAAATTCACATGTAGTTAATTTTTATTAATATTACTAGATAAGCTAGTTATATTCTTCAGATACCACAGAGTCTGTATTTTTTAAGGGATGAGATGTTTTCATGTATCCCCCAAAATGATACACTGAAAATCATTGGAGTGTGTTCTATATACATACAAGTTTTCAAGTTGCGAACTTTCAAAGATGCGAATGTGTATGTCAGCCCTTGTACGTCAGCTGATGTAATTTACTACTGTACATTTCAAGGTACTATACTGTAAGATTAAAAATGTTTCCTTAATTTTTTTGTTTTTGTTTGTTTTTTATATATGTGAAAAGTATTATAAACCTATCACAGTAAAGTACTCTATAGCTGATTGTGTTAGTTGGGTACCTATGCTAACTTTGCTGGACTTACAAATAAATTGGAATTAAGAACGCACTCTCAGAACAGAATTCATTCATATGTAGGGGACTTACTGTAATTTATAACAACAACAAAAAAAACAGTGGTATGTGGAGGGTCTCTTGGGTAACACCATAAAAATTAAGATGGAAAGCTCATAGGAAAAGTTAAATAGAACCATAATTACATTCTTAGTGATTATTGTAATTAAATTCACTCTGTGTTTTACTTGTGAATTACTTGACATTGAGACGACACTGACAAAATTTCTGCTGCTCTGAAAGTTTGGAAGCAAATTAATTTTTCAAAACACTACTGGCAATTTAATACACATATTAATTGATATTTAACTTTATGCAGTGAAATCGTTCCCTGAAAAATTAATTACCTTTTTCTCTATTTGGGTTAATTATGAAGCAATACAACTTCAAATTAAAAGTGTAAATGGTTTTGACTTAATTACATTGTGATCATTAATAATGTAGGTATGTTTCTTCCACTTAAGATACCTATGATCAAATGATATTCTCCACAAATATTCTTGCAGTATTTTTACTATATTTTGGAGAGAGATGCCTGGGTATGTGAGTGAGATGAAAATGGATTAATAAGTGAAGTTACCAGTGGGATTTCTATACAAAGTTAACAGCCATTAGGATATCTGTTAAATACAATGAGTACAAAATTTTGTAGCAGGAACATGTTCATATCACCCTATGCATGCCAGTTATTGGCAGAAATGTTGAAAAATTCTTCTATAAAATATATCATATACTATAAGTGGGATATGTAAAGGACACATTATTTTTCTATCTGTAAGAGAGGTGGTTCTGATATTTGAAGTCATTTCATTTCTCCTTTCAATATTTCCTTTCTTAGGGAAATTTAGTTTTTAAATTTTCAGTATTACCACAGTATATACTGAGTTACCACAGTATATCTTCTTTTACAATGTATACTTTATTCTTCTCTGTAAGGAAAAATCCTTGTTTTTTAGCTGATCCTCTGTAAGTACCTGGAGAAATAACTTAAGAAATCATAGAAACACTGTAATTCACAGCTTTCTAACCAAGATACTTTTGATAATTTTTCTTCTTTAATGTATTATCTGTGTAGAACAGAAGACTTAAACTTGACCTACAGACATTAAGACATGATATTTAAAACTCACTTAAACTTATTTTAGGAAAACTTATTTCATTGTGAATCATCAATTTAAGTGTATCAATCTACCATTTATAGTCTCATATTTTTAGTATTTTCCACAATTATATTTTTCGAAATCTTATACCTCATCTTGTACTAAATCATGATAACAGAATTTTAATTCATGATCCCACATTTATAATAATATGCGAATTTATGAAAAACTCAAATAGACTACTTAGACTTTTATTATTAAATTGGTAGGTCATGAAAGTTTGCCTTGGGCTTCTGCAGCTTAATCTTACATGGAGAAGAATCAGGTCAGACAGAGTGTTTAGCATTTAACATCTTTTCTCCAGCTAGATTTCAGGCTGACAGTCTCTAGGATAAAATTTAAAAGTTGCGTAAAATTTAAAAACTTTAGATGATATGGCACTTAGCCTAAATATATAATTGGCAGATATAGAAAATTAATCAGTAGATCACTATTCCAAAGTTTTACATATTCAGCAGAAAAATTTAATTTACCTAGGATCAAATAATTCATCAAGAGCAAATCACTTAAGATTTCCTCAGTTCCTGCTAAGAATTTGAAGGTAATAACTAACAGTTTCAAAGTAATTTACTTAGTCAATGTTGACAGTACTGGATGTTTTCACTAATAGCCTCTCATTTAACAATTGTATTTTTATTGATATTTGGGGTACATGACACAATAAAATATATTTTCTGCAATTTACTAAAAGAGTGTCAACAATACTTGTATTTGTCAATTCACTATATTTAATACTTATTGATTTATTACAGTTTGCCAATAGGGAATTAGTATATGGTCTATAATTCTAAATTTTTTAATTTAATGCAAGTGGTTTCTAATTCAATAACACCACATCTACTTGTTTCAGTATTTTATTGTAACTGGATCCCCCACCAAAGACCAAACATCTGAAAGTTTTTATTTCCTTTCTTCTACATTTATTTCCTTTGAAAACAAGGCATTTGCTAATTGACTCGAGGCTTTATTGTCCCATAAAATTCTAATCCTAAAATAACAATAGTAGTTCTGGATATTCGATAAGTAAATGTAAACTTTCATCGGTGTTTCTTGAGATGTTTTTCAGCTACCTGTTCTTTCAGATATAGCCTGCTTTGTTTTCTGATATCTAAATGGACAACTAGGATGTCCTCTGCTTGAGCCCACCCTTGAATCACTCCTGGATGCTTTGACTGGTACACAATACAAGAATTCATTTCTGGCAGTGAACTGAATAGAATGCATTAAACACACATTCTGCATTCTGAACTGCTTTCTGTTTACTTTGAATTGTAATTCAAGGCTCTGAGGTCAAGCTCTAAATCTCTGGACATTTTTGCCCCTAGTTTTCTCATAAATTCTTAGCCCCATTTGCTGTGTCCTACGGCAGAAAATGGCCTGAGATAAGATGACTTCATGTTGTGTTATTTGGGTGTAGGAAAAGGAACAATGCTGTCCTCTCTCCCTTCCTAGGGAGGCCTGGCAGTATGCCTTCTCACACATCAAACAGGGTGTGAGAGCATGCCAAAGCCTGTTTTCTTACCCCAAAATGCCAAATAAAGAGAGATGATGGGGGAAAAGTCTGTAGACTAAAGGAGCATTAAAATATACTAAAAATAATCTTTAAATGTGGACTTTGGCTTAAAACAAACATTTTTTAAAAATCTTAAGACAGGGAAATGCAGATACTGGTGATTTGCTTATACAATGCAATTTTAACTGTTTTATGGATGATAATAGAATTGTATTTGTGTTTTGTCAAAGTGCCATTATTTCATACTGAAATGGTTACAGACCAAATGCTATGCTCTATGGAAATTGCTTCAGAATAGTTTAAGAGGACTGGATGTATGGATGATACAAAATCAGCCATGAGTTCATGAGTTGACAATTATACGTGAGGGGTCCATTATACTCTTCTCTCTGTTTATGTGTATGATGGGATTTTCCACTGTAGGATAAAGAGTTTCTGAAGATAATTTTTTTATGAGAATACTGTCGACATTAAACTAAATATTCAAATTGCACTTCATTCTGGTAGATCTTTATGGTGTTCAGTACTGGTGTGACATAGGTCTGAGAACCTGAGATAATAAAAGAGTTTGTGGTACATGTATAATAATATGTAATTTTGTATAGTTGAATATATAAAGAAACAGAGGAGTATAAACATATAATAGATATGGATTATACTTCAGGATATATTATGATATATCAAAATCAAAAATGCAAATGAACCTATTTACAAAACAGAAACAGACTCGCGAAGAAAATAAATTTATGGTTTCCAAAGGGCAAACGGGAGGAGGGATAAATTAGGAGTCTACAATTAGCATACACACACTACTATGTATAAAATAATCAACAAGAACCTACTGCATAGCACAGAAAACTCATTTCCGTATTCTGTAATAACCTATATGGGAAAATAGTCTAAAAAAATGAATGAATACATGTACAGTATGTGTATAGCTGAATAACTTTACTGCACATCTGAAACTAACAGAATTTTGTAAATCAACTATACTCCAATAAAAAGTAAAAAAGCAGAACACTGTTAAGATATAATGCGTGCTTGCTAAGTCACTTCAGTTGTGTCGGACTCTTTGTGACCCCATGGACTGAGGCCTCCCAGGCTCCTCTGTCCATGGGATTCTTCAGGTAAGAATACTGGAGTGGGTCACCATGCCCTCCTCCAGGGTAAGATATAATGGATATGGAGTATACTTTGAGATATAATAGATATGGACTAAACTTTGTGATTTATTTTGGTTTACTAAAATATAGGTGAGCTTAGATGATGGAAAAACCAGGGTCTGATGCTTTCATATGCTACTTGTCTAATTAGGGAAGTCATTGAGCCTTCCAAGCTCGGATCTCCTCTTCTATAAAAATGGTAATATGTGCCCACCTCCAAGGAGTACTATGGAATTTAATATTTTGTGAAAGCTCCTAATATAATGGAATAAGCTCTGGTACTTACATAACAGGCTTCCCAGGTGGCGCTAGTGCTAAAGTGCCCGCCTGCCAATGCAGGAGACAAGGAGATGCAGGTGTGATCCCTGGGTTGAGAAGATCCCCTGGAGGATAGTGAATAACTTGCCAGACAACATCCGGCTTGTAAATGAAGGACTCCTTATACATGAAAGGTAGTATAGTTGACTCCAAAGACATTTGGATAATTTTATTACCCAGGTATCTCAAAAAGGCATGAGAAACAAGTAACTAATCTGCACCTATTGCACCCCCTACATTTTAGCAATAATATTACACTATACACTCAATTGTAATCTGAGAAAGGTGCTATTTTATTTTTCTGTATGATGAGACTGAGGCTCAGTGAACTTCAACAACTGGCTTAAAATCACACAACCAGTAAATTGTGAAGGAGATATTTAAGCCCAACTTGACCTACCTTCCTAAAGGAAATCAGTCCTGAATATTCATTGGAAGGACTGATGCTGAAGCTGACACTCCAATACTTTGGCCACCTGATGTGAAGAACTGACTCTTTGGAAAAGACCCTGATGCTGGGAAAGGTTGAAGGCAGGAGGAGAAGGGGATGACAGAGGATGAGATGGTTGGATGGCATCACTAACTCCATGGACATGAGTCTGAGCAAGCTCCAGGAGTTGGTGATGGACAGGGAAGCCTGACGTGCTCAGTCCGTGGGACTGCAAAGAGTCAGACACGACTGAGTGACTGAACTGAACTGAACTGAACTGAACTGACAGATTACAGTTGAGGGTATAGTATATGCACTTGGCGCTGTATCAAATAATGGTGGTTTTGGCCGCCAGTCACTTGAGACAATAATCATCCGCTCTCGTGTCTAGCCAAACATGATTCATTTCATCTTTGTATTTTCATCTGATGCCCCTCCCTTCTGAGATGCTGAAATGCTTTTTTTTCCCTTGACTAGAGAATATACTTGATATGGTTATTGCATTTCTACTTAACAATTAAAATAAGTGGTAGGGGTACTTCCCTGGTGGTCCAGTGGTTGAGATTTGCCTTCCAGTGCAAGGGTGTGCAGGTTTGATCTCTGGGTGCCTTGTAGCCCAAAACAAAAGAGAAGCAGAAGCAACATTGTAATAAATTCAGTAAAGACTTTAATAATGGTCTACATTAAAAAATCTTAAAAAAATAAATGGTAGGTCTTATTCACTAAGGCTTCTAAGTACAGCTTATTATTAATAGTTGTCATGCTCTTTTTCTCTTATGTATGCTTATGCATATGCCATTCATAGAATCATGTGTATTGCCTGTAGTAAATTGGGACTTTCAAGGTTTTGGATCATCTGAACAAAAACTCACTAGGGTGTCAGTTGGGATAGAAGAATGTATAAAAGGATATTATTCCAATCGAGTTTGTAATGCATTGCTTGAAGAGTTAAGGCAATTTAATGCTGAGGATTATCCTTAAGAAGGCATATGCCCACCCTTCTTGCTTTTTCACATAGGAAGCCTACAGAATTCACTCTGTTTATTTTAGTAGGTGCCAAACTTTTACCAACTGTGTTTTTTTCCTCTGTGAGTCATGGGAGAGGGTCTAAATGAAATCTAAATTGTGCTCCTTTCATTCTGACAGCATCCTAATACAGATGGAAAGATAAAAATAAAGGTATTAAAATGTATTCTGATGATAATGAGAAGTATGCAAGATTAAAAAGCCAATTAATCAAGGGCTAATTTAATTGGGCAAGATTTGGTAGAAGAGTTGGGGTTTGAGTTGAGTGGCTAAGAGGTAATCTCAGTAATGATGAGGTATGATGAGATCATGTTGGAAGGGCTTTCAGCAAAAGGCTTAGAGAAGATGCTTTATTCCAAGGCACATAAGAATTGATAGTGATTGTGAGCAAGGAAACGATTTTATACAAGCCCCATGTAAGAAAGATTTAGTATGGCAGTCTTATGTTTAGTGAATTGTGTCAAGGAGAGTTTATGAGCAACGGGAATGCTATTATAGCCATCCATGATGTCAAGGAATGAGGTATGGTGGGGAGGAGGTGTGGAATTTTGAAGGAAAACAGACTAAGGATGAGAGAATGTATAGAGAATGCATGCATGGATGATGATAGATGGATAAATTGATATTTCAATACTAATTAAATAAAGCATACAGATCTTATAACAAAAATGAAACCCTCACAACATAGTGGCATAAAGGTAGGAGAGCATGTCTGGTTTTATGTCAATATTCTGGGCTTCCCAGGCTTTCTCAATGAGTAGTTTCCTTTCTACCTTTTAGTCTGCTTTCCTCTGCTATTCTTCACATCTGCATAAGCAGATTTGATGCACTTACTTTCCTTAAAGTGGGAGAAGGAGCACAACCACACCAACAAATCTCCTTTACAGCCAGTGAGAGTGTCCTATCACCTGTGCCCAGAATCCACAGGAAAGGATGCTGTCACTGGGCCATGCTGAGCTATCAGAAAGACCAAGCCTTGCTTGGCCTCTGGGCACTTACATGATTTCCATGATTATATTTCTCTGAATGTATTCACCATTGGTAACATGTTTTTTAAGTTTGTTATGAGGGATATTTAAGATAATTATTTCAAAGATGATTGTTACAATTTTATTTTTTTAATGTTTATTTTTATTTTCCCACATGGCATGTGGGATCCTAGTTCCCTAACCAGGAATTAAACCCACACCCCCACCCACCCCCACCTGCATTAGAAGCATGGAGTCTTAACCACTGGACAGTCAGGGAATCCCCATGATTGTTATAATTTTAAAATATTGTACAAATATACTAGTATTCAACACAGTGAGTTAAAAAAAAATAAAGCAACAGATTAGTGGAAACGGAAAAGGCAAAACTGACTGTTGAATCACTTTTTTTTTTTTTTTCCATTTTAAGGATGATCCATTAGCACCTACCCAAAGCTATCGCTTTCTATTCATATCCTAATAATCAGCCCAGCACGTTTAGGAAAAAGTAAATGAAGAACTTCTTCAGTGTAGATGTTAGTTGATTTAAAAGCCATGGATTTGAACTGTAGGGACTGATATTGATAATGGTGCCTTTGATTGAAGTGTACTTAGCAAACATCTAAAATGGAGTCTATGCCCAAGGTTTACCTCATTCACTTTTTTAAGTGAAATTTTCTCAGGGGAAGTAATGATGTAAGCAGTTAACATTATAAAAGCAACACTGAACAACTGTAGCAGAAGGTACATAAAAAGGCACATCCCTTTGAAACTCTAAAGGGATTATGTAAGCATTTGGCATGTATCTTTGTAGATTATTTAATTTTTAATGGCTACAGATTTTCTGGATCCTCTCTTCTGAATTATAGATACAAATAATTGAATATAAATACTTTGAAAATGAAAGTTAAAAATTCTGAAATATTTATCTACTGGAATTAAATATGTGCACCATGTGTGTGTTTGTGTGTGTGTTCTGGTCAAACCCACTTACTATTGTTAAGACAAGAATAAATCCTTGTTGAAATTCATTATTGAGATCACCCAGACCAACACCTTTGATTATATTTCAAATTAATGAGACTTCTTAGTCTTTTCATCCTTTTGGATATTGTTCTATACTTAAGCCTTATCTCTATGAGAAAATAATAAACCTATTGATAGCAGGAAATGGGTAGTCAATTTATTGGTCTTTCTTTGTGTTAAGGAAACAGTGGATGTCTCATAAAGACGTTATTAAGAAAAAGTGCTTCATGGCATAGGAACGAGAGGAAATGGATATGAAGGCAGATCTACAGGAAGTTGAGGTGCAGGTAGAAAAACCTAATGAAAGTTAAGTGCTGATAAAATCTGGTATATAAAATTAAGCAAATGTCACCCTGATATAAGTTTAGAGTAAAAGACATCAAAGGAAAGCAGACATAAATTATGTAAAATAATGTTTAAAAACTAAAGTAAAATGTCTTAAAAAATACAGAAGAGTTGAGACAGCATTTGAAAAGATGGTAGAATTCACCTAAAGATAGCTGAGAAAGGGAAGTGTGAGTGCTAGAAATAGTATGTTAACACTTAGGAGGAAAACTCGTAGTATAAAATAATCCCCAATTTGTAAAGAAAAGTAAGAAAATTTATAGCTTTGAAAAAATAATTTTTACATATGTACTTATATGTATATGTACACATACATCACATATTTTTTCCTGGTTTTGAAAGCTGATAATTAGTTTATAATATGTTTAATATTTCTTGAAAAATGTAACTCAATAATTAGAAAGATTTTTGGTTTTCCAAGACTAGAAAGCTTCAGGCCTTAGGGCTGAACTTGGCCCCCTGTTTATATACTTCAAGCAATTTTTTTTCCATATCTCCAAGTTTTGATTTTCCTATATTTTAAAAGCAAATGATAACATCTTTAAGCTTAAATGTCAGCCTTTACCATAAGCTAACATGTAAAGTACTTTACAATGTGCCTGGCACACAATAAGTTCTCAGTGGTAAAATTTAAGAAAATTGCATCATGATATGGATGAAAAAGGATGATGCTGCAGTTATGGAAAATGATAAAACGGTATCGCTTAGAACTGGTGATAAAGTGAATATTCATTAGCATATAAAGTAAATATTAAAGAGCTGTTCAGTGCTGAGTATGAGAATTCCCTCATTAGTCATTCAGCAAATGTTTATTTAGCACTTCCTTTCTACCCAGCACTGTTCTGTGTTCTGGTGACAGGGCAGTTAGCAAGGCACAGAGTTCCTCATCCTTAAAGAGATCTGGGGGCCTGGAGGTGGGGGCTCAATTGTAAAGAAGACGTAACAGCTGCCCTCCATGAGTTCAGCTGAGCAGAACACTCTCAACTATGTTCTGCATCAGAGTATGTCTGGGAAACTACGATGAATGAATGATATCTGTGAAAAGAGGTTACAACAACAACAACAGAATGCTCTCAGTTTCCTCCAGGGCAAATACTTGTAGACTCACGTGTACTCTTGGTGTCCTGTTTGTGCATTCCCCACAGAGAAGTGACAGCTACAATTTTAGGTGCATCTAATTTTAAATGTTATAATATACTTCACCCAAAAGTCAGAGCAAATTATTTCAAGAACATAGCACACTGATATGGTAAGTCAGGAGCTGAACTTGGCCTAGCTATACTTTTTTGATTCTTGGCACTCAGAGATGTACCATGAAGTGGAAGCATTGCAAATGTTCTATAATTCATTAGTTTTAGAGTAAGAGTCATATTTATCTCAAGATTACAGTGGGTAATGCTGGTATAAGCTTTTCGTCTTAGTCATGTTTTTGCACTATATGTCTGTTCACTTCCTTCATTGATGCTTCAAGAATTTTCCTGCTAACTTGAGAGTAACACTGCTATAAGTGAAAATGTGTTTTTGATCTTAGGTGGTGGTATCAGAAATTTCACAGCTAGAGGCCGTCAGGTTGCAGGGGTTAGATGAATAAATATCTGTAACTATATTTATAAGATATTATACAAAGGATAATACAAGGAAGCTTATGAAATACACACAATCAGTTAACAATATGAAATCAGGTATGGTAAAGGTAATGAAAGACAGTAATATTATTTCAGAGGGAATATTAGTGTGTAAAATTTCATACATCAAGATTTTTTGATTATGAAACAGGGCAACACATTTGGTTCTGAAGTTCATGGTCAAACCACACAGAGAAAAAGTAGAATTACAAAAATTATATTGTGGGTTATATGAAAACACCATCTCCTTTGGGAAAGCACAGCATTTTCCTACCCCAGAAGTGGGGAGAAATAGCTCCTGTGGATTATCCTTGAAACATCCACTGAGTTCTGTATTAGATCACAAAGTTACTACAGATGTTTCTTACAGCATCTCTCAATACAAGCTGAAAATCCCGTGTTAAAATATAATCCAGTGGAAACAATCCTACAGGGTAAAAACAAACAAAGTCCAAAAAAAATGTCAGCCCTCCTCATTGAGAGAAGAACCTAGATTCCTTAGCATGGGAGCTTATATATGCATCAGATCATTGTCTATCTATATTATTTAATGCATCTACCCTTTTGATAAGAACTAAACCTGGATTTTCCCTCTAGGTTTGACTGATCATTGCTATACCATTCCCCTTTAAATGAGGCTGTGATCCTTTGGTATTGTCTCTTTTTGAACACTGCCATGACCTGGATCTTGGACACATAACAGAGATAGCCTGAAATCTATTTCCTTCTTCAGAAGGCTGGTTATTTCAAATGTCGAGTCACTGGGCCACCTAGATTGCTGAAGCCATGTCATCTATTCCCTCCTCACCTTACCTCATTTTTCACCCCAGTGAATTTGCCAAAAGTAACTTTGTTTCCAAGTACTTTTAAAATTCTAGTATTATGGACTACAGGATGTGTACCCCATGGAGTGGTTGTGACAATCACCATGGAATCATGCATGTAATGTACTGAGCACAGAGCCCAGTTCAGTGGTTCAGTGATTGTCTGCACTTTGGAAAACCTGGGGCATGTTGAAAAAGATTGAGGCTGCTTTTACTTTGTGAATTAATTGGTCTTGGGTGTGGCCTGAGCTTTGGAATTTTTAAAAGATCTGTAAGTACCAGACGGTGCAGTGGTAAAGAATCCACCTGCCAGGGCAGTAGACGTGGGTTCAATCCCAGGGTTAGGAAAGTCCCTGGAGGAGGTAATGGCAACCCTCTCCAGTATTCTTGCCTGGAAAATCCAGTGGACAGAGGTGACTGGTGGGCTACAGTCCATGGGGCCACAAAGAGTCAGACATGACTGAGTGACTGAGTGTACACACACCCACACACACACACAATTCTATACCCTGAGATAAAGCACAGTTCAAAAAGACACATGTACCCCAGTGTTCACTGCAGTATTATTTACAGTAGCCAGGATATGTAAGTAATCTAGAAGGGGCAGATAGGACAAACTAAGAGAACAGCATTAACACATATACACTGCTGCTGCTGCTGCTGCTAAGTCACCTCAGTCATGTCTGACTCGGTGACCCCATAGCCAGCAGCCCACCAGGCTCCACCGTCCCTGGGATTCTCCAGGCAGGAACACTGGAGTTGGTTGCCATTTCCTTCTCCAATGCATGAAAGTGAAAAGTGAAAGTGAGGTCACTCAGTCATGTCCAACTCCTAGCGACCCCATGGACTGCAGCCTACCAGACTCCTCTGTCCATGGGATTTTCCAGGCAAGAGTACTGGAGTGGGGTGCCATTGCCTTCCCCGACATATACACTACCACGTGTTAAATAGAAACTCGTGGGAAGCTGCTATATAACACAGGGAGCCCAGCCTGATACTCTGCGATGACCTAGACAGGTGGAATGGGGTGGTGGGGGTCATGGGAGGCTCAAGAGGGAGATGCTATATAGAGAGAGTTATGATTGTCTTGCAATGTTGTATGGCAGAAGACAACACAGCATTGTAAAGCAATTGTCCTCCAACTAAAATTTTAACAATAATAAAGTAGACAGGAATACGGAATCACTGACCTGGCACCTAATAAATGCTCCTAAGGTTAACTCTCCCTACTTCAGGTGTGCTTTTGATGAAAACTGTGGTAGCAAAGGCATCATGTGCTAATTTTAATTTCTCTGATGTTGTAATATTACATCAGATACCATATAAAACAGCATTTCTGTTTTTCTGTTTAAGGTGAGAACTTAAATTATAAACACTTTTAAAAAATACCCATAAAAATGCATTGTGCAACTTAAACAATTAATCACATCTTTTTCTACATTGAAATAAAAAACAAAAACAAATCGTGAGTCGGACAATTATGGGCAGTTCAAGAGCTGACTTTGCACAATGTCAACAAGTAAAAAGATGTGCTGAAGCATTCAGTAATGATTTGCAAGTCAGCAAACAGTGATAGCAGCTGCTTTATAGGTAGAGGGAAATTGTACCTCATTTTCACCCTCAGGGAAAATACGTGTTTAATTCATTTCCTGTTAAAATGTGAAAATGTTCTTTAGACTTAAAAAAGTGTAGTCACTTATGTACATAAAGCTGATGTAAATTAACTGATTAAAAGCAAAGATGCGCTGAGTTAGCCTAAATAACCAACAAGTCTCCAGCAAGAATAGAATCAAAGAGACTCTGAATTCAAAGACAAATTAATAGAATTCCTTATGCAATCCTCTCTGTTGCAGAAGAGAAAATCCTTTACCAAAGTATCAGCAAGTTTTTCAAGGTCATAAGAAGATCTAGCAGGAGAATCCAGAGTTAATTCCATCTTCCAAACCATTAGGCTTTTATGATTATGTGATTGATGCTGACTTCCTGGAAAATGAGCTGCATTGGATGCCAAAGCTTAAAAGTCCAAGTCTAGATTCCTTTATATCAGAGAAGAAAGCACATTCATTAAGGTGATGCCAAAGCAAATATTGCATCCACGAAGTCAAACAGGCAAGAGACTTCATTCAAAGTAATTGCAATAGTGGAGAGAGATCAGAACTGAGTCTAAGCTCAACTCTGCTAAAACAGAAGGTAGGGGTGGAGTGGGAGTGAATGATGTGTGTGTGTGTATTGTGTGTGTGTGTGTGTGTTCATGCACACACATGCATGCATGTGCATGTGCAACTACTTTTGCATGTATGCGCCTTCAGGTGAGAAGAACACAGACCATCTTTGTTTGCTAATTGGCTTTACCCAGAAAAGTATGGAGTAGGAAATGGCAACCCACTCCAGTATTCTTGCATGGAGAATCCCATGGACAGAGGTGCGTGGTTGGCTACGGTCTATGGGGTCAAAAAGATTTGGACATGACTGAGCACACACACACACACACACACACACACACACACACACAATGAGGAAAAGTAAGCATTCTCTAGTAGTTCTACACCTGCATGGAGGCTGGGAAACAGGAGCACTAACTCTCTGCAAAGATTATGTTTCAGTGAGGTGGCTCCCAGGTCCTTGAGAAAGGCAAGAAAGTTTTAAAATGCTTTATAGCTCACAGGGGCAAAGAAAGAATGAATAAATGGTAAAATAATAATAAAAATCTATTTAATTTTTTAATTTAAAATTTTAAAGATTAGGTTATGTATTTACATTTCTAATATCTTTCTATGATATCTTTTTAATATCTTTCTCCCTTGAGTCTTGAATAAAACAGAACTTTTGCTATCATCACTAAAATAAGAAGAATAAAAATAATGGAGAATTATAAGTTTTCTAAAGTAAATGTTTTACGAATAGGCAGGTCAAGAGCTTAGAGTTAGGAAGAAGCTCGTTTTAAGTTTTGTCAAGCGAAGGCAAAGGTCACAGCTCTTTTAGTCAGAAAGAAATGTCCTGATTTAATTCTAGATGATGTCATTTTTTTAAAGCTATTTGTATATTAATATTCACTTTCTTATTTGATTTTTATAACAAATTATGAATTTGCAGAAAGCAAAGTGAAACTTATTTAGTGAATTAGAGTATTGAATCACAAACATATTAACAATCTGAGTAAATTGCAGAATTGACAGATAATAGAGTCAAGATCAATCACAATCCAATGACTAGAAGTCTTCAAAATAGCTAAAGAAAAGGTACAATTCTGTACAATTCTACTTGTGTAAAACTAAAAAAATAAAATAAGTATATGTATCTACAGTGTTTTAAAGTATATTGGAGGTTGACTGGAGACAAGGATCATTAAAAGAGAAAGGTATTACAAAATGACAAAGGAAATATTTTAGACTGATGAGTATGATCATTGTCTGTATATCTATATTGTGATGATACTGTTACGGTTGCCCACATATGTCAAAACTTACCAAATTATATACTCCAGATACTTTTCATGTCAATTACAACTCAATGAAGTTTTAAATAATACTGAAAGTTTATATGTCAGCGTGCTGTTGTGGGAGACAGGACAGGGTGTCAAAGGACTGCAGTGATCTAGAAATGTAATATCTCATAAAGATACAAATCTGATGGTGTGTCTTAATAACAAACATATGTTGGAAATTGTGGGAGAAACAGTCTTTTAAATGTTTTATTGGTATTTTATATTGGAGTGTAGTTGATTAACAATGCTGTGTTAGTTGCAGATGTACAGAAAAGTGATTCAGTTATGCATATACATGTATCTATTTTGTTTCAAATTCTTTTCCCACTTATGTTGTTACATAATATTGAGCAGTTATATGTGCAATACAGTAGGTCCTTTTTGGTCCATTTCAAATATAGCTGTGTGTCCATGTTCCCAAATTCCCTTACTATCTGCCCCCCTACTCCTCCCCTCTGGTAATAATAAGTTCCTTTTCTAAGTCTGTGAGTCTCTGTTTTGTAAATAGGTTGATTTGTACCATTTTTTTTAAGATTTCACATTTAAGTGGGATTTATTGGATTTTAAACCACAAATACAAGCCAATGTCTCTATTTAAAAGAGGACAAGAAATCTAATTTTAGTGGATGTAAGAGTGTGGTGTTAATTGGGTCATAGTTTCTCAATAGCTTTATATCTTTCCTAGTCCAGTCACACTTGCCAAAAAATACAGTAGTATTAGAAGCAGGATGACTTAAATTTTTTTCATAATGCAAAAGTAGGCTGTATTGTTGAAAGAAATATTATTCTGCACTTCACAATTCCATCTGTTATCTGCACAGGAAAATAGGATTTTCAAGAGAAACAATGTCCAAGTGAAAAGTCATCCAGGTCATTAAAAGAGTTTATTTGGAATGTCATAAAATTGGAAAGCCTTAGCCTCTAATTATTACTAACAGTATATAGACAAATAAAATCACAGAATGTTTCCTCTGCCCATATTCCCTTCCCAAACACCACAACCAAGAAGATATATTCCTCTGTAGCCTTTCAATACTCTTACTGAAACATTTTCTTAAGTATTTGAAACTTTTCCCTATACCAGTAGAACTTCCTTAACTGTTTATATTCCACTTTGCTTTGTGTTTGTGCAACCATCCGTACAAAATCTTCTGTAGCCCTGAGCCCCTTGATTCTTGTTATCCACATCTCCTGCACTGCAGGCAGATTCTTTACCATCTGAGCCGCCAAAGGAGCCTTGGCTATTAGACTTTTAATATCCTAAGAGAATGCAATATAATATTTTACAACATCTTTAATCTAGAATATGCTATATGATAAAAAAATAATAAAATGTTAACTAAACTGATCTATTTGGAGGGTATATCCTTGGTTTAGAGAAAATCCTGATAGATCCCACATTTTCTACATTCTTCTTTTTCCACTCTCTATGCTCTATAAATCTAAGTTAGTAAGCCTACATAAAATGCTGAGGTTCTAAATGTTCCCAGCTGATCTATTCAAGTGATTTTAATCAATCTGCCACAAAAATCATAATAGTAACTGCAGTTGTGTTGTATACTATATGTTTGATGGTATCAAGATGCAATACCACAAATTGCTTGAATAAATCAAATGAAAGAGCCATATGGAGTGTGAATTCTGATAGTAATTCAATCACTAAACTAGAGTCATGCATTCACTTTAACCAATCTGATGAGACACCAAAATTGTTACATTTTATTCTTATGCTTTTTATATAGCCATACCCAGATTGGGCTCAATAAATTAACATTGAATTAAATTCTGTACTGGGTACATAACATCACCTGTTTACTTAATTCAAACACATGCTTACTGGACACTTCGTATTTGAAAATAATTTCCAGGTGGAAAGCTTTATAATAGGAGTGACTGGCTGTGATGTGGAGCTGTGTTGCTCCTCCAGGTCATGCAATTATCTGGTTGTATGTATGGAGATTTAGGCACAGGTAACTTGAAACTAACATTTATTCCAATTATTTCTTAAATATTTACTTTGTTCAAATGCTTTGCTTGTGCCTGGAAATAAATGACAAAATGAAGCACTGTTTTTTTTCCTATGGAGTTTATATATAGCAATCAAATAATCGTATACAGCAGGAGGAGAAACTCAGTTATGATAATTGTCCCAAACAAGAGAAAAAACTGCTGTTGTCATTGTTCAGTTGCTAAGTCGTGTCTGACTCTTTGCCACCCTGTGGACTACAGCACGCCAGGCTTCCCTATCCTTTACCATCTCCCAGAGTTTGCTCAAACTCATGTCCATTGATTGAGACAATGATACCTTCCAACTATCTCATCCTCTGTCATCCTCTTCTCTTACCCTCAATTTTTCCCAGTGAGTCGGCTCTTCGTATCAGATGGCCAAAGCACTGGAGCTTCAGCTTCAGCATGAGTCCCTCTAGTGAATATTCAGGATTGATTTCCTTTAGGATGGACTGGGTTGATCTCCTTGCTGTCCAAGGGACTCTCAAGAGTCTTTTCCGACACCACAGTTCAAAAGCATCAATTCTTTATGGTCCAGCCTTCTTTATGGTCCAAATATCACATCCACACAAGACCACTGGAAAAACCATAACTCTGCTTATACGAACCTTTGATGATTAAGCTGAGATAGGAAAAACCAATAGAAATTAATAAAGAAAAAAGAAGAGGCAAACATTCTAGGTAAAAGAGAAAGAGGGTACACAGGAGTATAAGAGGGAATGTAGTGAGTAAAGGTAATCAAAAGAAGGCCAACTTGTCTGTGGAGGCGCAGCAGAAGAGAGTGTTGGTCGTAGAAGGAGCCCCTAAAAAATAAATGAAGACAAGGGCTTTCTCATTGTAAAAAACAAGGCAAGCCTTTGGTTAGAGTGTTATTGCAATATGGAGAGTCGGTTGGGTGGGATGAAGTGGAAACTCATAATCAGTTTAGGCCATTAGTATCATCCAGGTGAGAGATGAATGGATTTTGAACCAGCCTACTGCTAATAGAGGGGGAGAGAGGAGGATGAATGGATTAGAAATAAAATTAGGAGGTTCAGTAGACTTGGTGTGGTCTGGATAAAGTGGAGAGTCTTAAGATTTGGAGTTTTCATGACTTGATAAATGATGCTTTATTCACTGAGATATCAGATACTCAAAATGGCCAGTATTTTCTGATTGGTTAGAGGTGGACACATACACTGATTTTGTCTTTAGACATATTGAGTTTGAGATGGGGTATGTATACAATAGGGCTTCCCTCATAGCTCAGTCAGTTAACAGTCTGCCAGCAATGCAGAAGGCCCGGGTTTGATTCCTGGGTCAGGAAGATCCCTGGAGGAGGACTTGGCAACCCACTCCAGTATTCTTGCCTGGAGAATCCCATGGACAGAGGAGCCCGGCAAGCTACAGTACAGTGAGTCGGAGGGATTGGACATGACTGAGCGACTAAGCCCAAGCACATGGATATGAAATTTGATACAGATACAGAAATTGATGTCAAATCTGGGTAGGAGAGACTGGAGCTCAGAGAAGGCTTACGGAAGACAGGTGTGGATGATCTCAGGAGAAATAAAGACTGAGTGAAGAAAATGAAGATAATAATAGGAAAAAAGTGGATGGAGAATGAGAAGCCATGTGTGCGCCTTGTGTAGGTGGACTGGAGACAGCACAGGTGAGAGGCTCAAAGTCTGTACCGCGGACTCTAGTCAAATATCGAGTATGTCGAGTAGGAATTCCAAACCCTGGATACCACAGGAGACCTGCATTCTAATAAGCTTCCCAGGTGATCTGAATGCAGGAAAGTTTAAAAAGCGCAACTCGGTGATACACTGTGCTGTAGGGTAGGGACTTTGCTGTTTACTCATGACACTCCTTACAAGGCCAAAGTGACTTCAAATGAAAGACTGGCTCTAAGCTTTGTATTCCCGGAGTTTAGCACAGTGCTTGGGATATGTAAAATTTGTAATAATAGTGTAATGACTGAATAAGGACAAAACTGGCAGAAAAGAAAGTGAATGAGGACATTTTTTTTTAATCCACCATTTTTTTCCTATACTTCTTTCACAAAATTCAGATATACATTCATTCAACTTTGACCCTGACTATAGTTTAAACTCAACTCATAGCTTTCCTATATCTCCTTGTCATTTGTCCTCTTTGCTTTGAATATTCTATTGAAATAAAGATGAGTTCCCTACTTTTCTTGATGTTGGACAGCATATCTCTTCTATGATATTTACTTATAGCAAATAGCCCCAGACCTATTTAGAGAAGGTGCATGCACATTAATATCATGTAACATTTTTTTTAATTTGGTACTTTCACAGAAGCAAATCAATGATAATATTATGCATTACATTCATACATAGAAACATAAATATGGTATTATTAAAATGAGGTTTTAATGTATTTTTTCCTTTCAAATTGGAATGCTTTTTTGATATCTTGTAATTAATACTTGACTTTGTAAAAATTAATAATACGCAGTCCTTTATAATCTTATATTCCCCTAGCATTAATCATTGTTAACAATTTGTGTATATACTCCTAGTCTTTTTGCCATTAAGTTATTAAAATAATGATCGGAAGAATATTGGAAAAAATGAACAAGAAAGGACACCTGAAAAATTATAAGAAAGGCTTTAAAGCACAAAATAAGTAAATAAATTAGAAAACAAAATTTCAAGGAAGAACAGATAACCATAAATATAAACAAAGCCAGGGTGAGAATGTCTTCTAGAAAACTGAACAGTAAGGAGGACTGGGAAATGGATTTCCAGACCAGAGATAAGAACAGGGAAATTAAATCAAATCAAGAGGAACTGATAGGCTGTTAAGTTTAAAAAAAAAAAAAGAGAGAGAGAGATTCATTATAAATAATCTGCATTCAATTGTATATTTTTATTTTGCAACAAATAAAAATGATCTTTATTTTAATTACAGATTATATGGTAAGATAAAACAGAATATTTTTCTTTGTTACAAAATAAAAATGTATAGTTGAATGCAGAATATTTACTATGAATCTCTTTTTTTAACTTAAGAACCTATCATCTCCTCTTGATGCAACTGTTTATTTCTCTTTTCTACTCTCTGGTACTGGAAATCCATTTCCCAACCCTCCTTACTATTCTGTTTTCTAGAAGACATTTTCGCCCTAGCTTTGTCTATATTCATGGTTATCTGTTTTTCCTTGTATTTTTGTTTTCTATTTATTTATTTTGTGCTTTAAAGCCTTTCTTATAGTTTTTCAAGTGTCTCTTGTTCATTTTTTCCAATCTTCTTGAGTTAATTGTTTTAATAACTTACTTAATGGCAAAAAGACTTAAAATAATTTTTTGAGTGCTCATTAGGCAATATTCTATACATTTCCTAATTTAAGAAGTCTACCATCTTGCTTTTTGTTTCTTCTTTGATCTACAAACTATGAAGCAATATTTTTATTTTTTTCTTTTAATTCCAAAATTTAATTTAACATTATTTTCAGATTTTCTGTAATGTAGTTTGAGGTCATACCTTGAAAGCTGTCTACTTTTATAATTTATCAAGATTGAAATTATGGCCTGGTATATGATGAATTTTGATATAACTATTCTATGAGCCTTAGATAGTTGTATTAATTCACTGTTTTAGGGGTAAAATATTATAAATAGAGATCTTGACATTAGTACAGATAAACAAAAAATCATTAGTTATATTATTCAAATTCTCCATATCATTTCTACTTTGCATAATCTGTTGATTATAAAAGAGGCATCATTAAATTCCTCCCTGTATTGCTAGCAACTTTTCATTTTCTTTTATATTGTAATACATTTGCTAGGTGCATAAAACTTTGTGATTATCATAATTTCTGACTTGTATCTCTTTAATATTCTGGCTTAAAATTCTACATTTTTAATAAGAATTATGTATTGCCACCTATATTTACTCTCTCTCTCTTTTTTTTTTAATTTAGTTATTTTGTCCTACTTTTATTTTCAACTTGTCATTTTTTTCAAGCCTGTGCTTCTCTAACCCCAATCCAAAATGGTGTGTGGCTCTGGTGATTTTACTCTAGAAAAACTGAGTGGCTAGAGTCAATGGGCCAGATATGAGGGTGCCATTGAGGAAGAGATTCCAGATGAGTTAAACTCATAGTCAAGTCAACTGCTAATGTCTTGAATTGTGGCTTCATCCTGAATTCTGGGAATTATGGCTTGGATAATTGTCCTCAGTGAATCCTCTCCTGAATTTATAGATCATCCTAACACACTGTTATCTCCCCACTTGCAGTAAACCTGTTATGTGACTTTTAGCATCATATAAAATAATTACCTTGAATTAGTGGAACAGGGGTGAGTTCACTGATTCTCCTCTTGGGTGGATTAGAGCTAACTCCCTGAGCAACTGCAGGGAGTTGAGGCTCCTGGTATTTATGAGCTTCCTACAGTTTGAGGGACGCTGAATGGTGATGGTAGAGCTGACACAGCTTTCTACCTCACTCTTACATGTTCATCAGTAGCGGGGGCTGCGGCACACCCCCAGGCCCCCTCTTCAGGACTGAAGCACTCATTCCTCCAGGTGGGAATGTCGGATGCTGACAGTGCCTAGCTGACTTCTTCCCTGAGAATTTCTGGACTAACGGGAGGGAGCCACTATTCCTGGGGGGCAGCCCACGTCCAATAACCACTCTAAGCAGGGTTATACAGAACCATCGTCCATGTTTAGTTCAGGACAACGCTTCAGAGCCATCCTAATTCCAGAGCACCCTGTGGAACTGGCTGAGTTAAAATCCTCCTTCTTACCCAATCCTGTTTCCTATACTTCCTACAAGTTTTGATCCTAAGAATTTGCCCCAGTAAAATTCCTACATGAAAATTTCTGTCTCAGAGTCTGTTTTTCAGGGAATCTAAATAGCAACACCATCTCCACAGAAATATGAAACTAAAAAGGTCTAGGTAGAGCAAAAATTTGGACACGACTGAGCAAATAACACACACACACACACACACACACACAGCATCTTTCTGATTTCTAATGGCAAGAAAATTTTTCTCTGTATATATTGAGTCATCCTAATCGGGAATAAGAAATAAAATTGTGTGTCAAGGCGTCATCTTGGTCATATGTCTCATGATGTGATTTATCTGTCTCCTCTGTAATGGAATAAAGTGTTTTGTGTTGGAATCTTGCACAATCAGCATGATCAGGCCAAATCAGGGAAGAAAGACTTGATTAGGTGATGAAGCAGTTATGATGGTGCCAGAGTCACAGAATGGAAGAAGCTGGTGGAAGGAATGTCCATTAAACCAAACCTTTCAACTTATAGACACATACAGCTTATTCTGTTTCTTCAACACATGGCTTACAAGGTGAATTTATTTATTCCTGTAAATTTTACATAGGATATAAAGGGGAAAGGTTTCATTTACTCTTGTAACCTTTGTAGAATCCATTTGCTGTCATTTTAGGAACTCTATTAAACAACTTAGAAAAAATTTTATTTTCTGGGGTTAAAAAAATAGTATGGATGAGATGTTTGACTTAAGAAAGCACTGGGAAGAAATGAATAAATTTGAAAGAAAGTATAAAACTGTAAGACTGCAATGAGCTATCCCTGCTGTAGAGGAATGGACAGTGTCTTAAATAGTAAAGTTTGAGAAAGGCTGCAGTGAATTAATTGCCTGGAAGTATTTTCCTTCTATTTCCTTAAATTCTAACAATTAGCAATGGGTTTCCTTAAGCTAGCATGAACTCCAAACAAATACTATTTTGAAAATTAGAAAATGATTGTGTACCTTACTGGGTAGCTCTCACTGTTTGGAATTTTTATCAGTTTGCCAGTTTTCTTCTGTTTGTCTTATGCATAGAAGTACCCAGTTAATTGCGATGGTGTGATCACTCACCTAGAGCCAGACATCCTGGAATGCAAAGTCAAGTGGGCTTTAGGAAGCATCACTATTAACAAAGCTAGTGGAGGTGATGGAATTCCAGTTGAGCTATTTCAGATGTGAAAGTGCTACACTCAATATGCCAGCAAATTTGGAAAACTCAGCAGTGGCCACATGACTGGAAAAGGTCAGTTTTCATTCCAGTCCCGAAGAAAGGCAATGCTAAAGAATGTTCAAGCTACTGCACAATTGCACTCATCTCACACGCTAGTAAAGTGATGCTCAAAATTATCCACGCCAGGCTTCAACAATACATGAACCGTGAACTTCCAGCTGTTCAAGCTGGTTTTAGAAAAGGCAGAGGAACCAGAGATCAAATTGCCAACATCCGCTGGATCATCGAAAAAGCAAGAGAGTTCTAGAAAAACATCTATTTCTGCTTTATTGACTAGGCCAAAGCCTTTGGCTATGTGGGTCACAGTAAACTGTGGAAAATTCTGAAAGAGATGGGAATACCAGATCACCTGACCTGCGCTGGAGAAACCTGCATGCAGGTCAGGAAGCAACAGTTAGAACTGGACATGGAACAACAGACTGGTTCCAAATAGGAAAAGGAGTACGTCAAGGCTATATATTGTCACCCTGCTTATTTAACTTATATGCAGAGTACATCATGAGAAACGCCAGGCTGGAAGATGCACAAGCTGGAATCGAGACTGCTGGAAGAAATATCAGTAACCTCAGATATGCAGATGACACCACCCTTATGGCAGAAAGTGAAAAGGAACTAAAGAGCCTCTTGATGAAAATGAAAGAGGAGAATTTAAAAGTTGGCTTAAAGCTCAACATTCAGAAAACTAAGATCATGGCATCGGTCCCATCATTTCATGGCAAATAGATGGGGAAACAGTGTAAACAGTGGCTGACTTTATTTTTTGGGCTCCAAAACACTGCAGATGGTGATTGTAGCCATGAAATTAAAAGACACTTACTCCTTGGAAGGAAAGTTATGACCAACCTAGATAGCATATTAAAAAGCAGAGACATTACTTTGCCAACAAAGGTCCGTCTAGTGAAGGCTATGATTTTTCCAGTGGTCATGTATGGATGTGAGAGTTGGACTATAAAGAAGGCTGAGCACTGAAGAATTGATGCTCTTGAACTATGATGTTGGAGAAGACTCTTGAGAGTCCCTTGGACTACAAGGAGATCCAACCAGTCCATTCTAAAGGAGATCAGTCCTGGGTTTTCATTGAAAGGACTGATGTTGAAGCTGAAACTCCAATACTTTGGCCACCTGATGCGAAGAGTTGACTCATTTGAAAAGACCTGATGCTGGGAAAGATTGAGGGCAGGCGGAGAAGGGGAAGACAGAGAATGAGATGATTGGATGGCATCACCGACTCAATGGACATGAGTTTCAGTAAATTCTGGGAGTTGGTGATGGACAGGGAAGCCCGGCGTGCTGTGGTTCATGGGGTCGCAAAGAGTCGGACATGACTGAGCAACTGAACTGATTCATTCTTTCAATAGATATTTATTGAGTATGATTGATATTTATTGAGTCTTATACTGTGGTAGGCCTACCTGCTTAATTTTTCATTTTCCCAGAAGTATTAGTTATGATTTTAATTAACACAGACTTGTGGGCCTGGGTTGAGTGAAGGAATATAAAGGAAAAAGTTGTTTTTAGAGCAATGCCAGGATATGAAGCATCCTGGAATTATGGATTGCATGCTATAGCAAGTGATTCTGAGCAGCCGTTAGCAGTAAAACAGCATGGAGGCTGGTAACTGCAGATGAGAAAAGAGGTTCTGCTTGTAGCATGTACGAGAAAGAGGTATGTGGGTATGATGGAATTCAAAGAAGACAGAGTTGTAATTTCTGGCTTTTGTAATTATAAGGGCATTAAGATATTTTTATTTTTAAATGTCATCAAAATAAGAGATACATTAAGAGACTTGGAAAAAAACTTACATTGCCATATAGTTCAAAAATTGGAAAAAATGCAAAAACCAAACTCAGTTCATGAATTCTTCTCACTCTCTTAACTTGTTCTTCTTCCTATTTCACAATTTTGCCTTGAGCAAGCCCTGAGGAGACCTATTTTTTACTAGAACAGGGCTAATCCCCTATTGCCAGTGACATTTTATATGGATTTTCTTTTTTTCATGTCTGCAATGGAAAAGAACAAACTGTTCTCACGATAGATGGCAGAAATTATTCAAACTCTCTTGTTCTGCTTACTTTATCTCTGGTGAATTTCTTTATGCAGGACAGTTGCCCAAGTGCAAACATCATTTGAGGAATAGTCCTTCAACTATGTTTAAATATACTGTTTAAACAATTATCTTTGTGCCAACCTTTCCCATGAAATCCAATTGATTTAGCATTTACTTAGATGACTAGTGATCGTGTTGCTATTCTTATTCAATTACTCAGTCAAACATACCAAAATGAATTTTCCATATTTTCAACTTAAAAAATATTTTTACCCTTTACTAATAAAGAACAGGGACACCAATAAATATTCAAACTGGATAAAGCTGTGTATTTTTAAGTGGGGCATACAGTTTACTTTGGGGCTCCTGAGGTGACTCAGTGGTAAAGAATTCACCTGCAAGGCAGGAGAGGCGGATTAGATTCCTGGGTCAGGGAGGTCCTCTGGAGAAGGAAATGACAACCCTCTCCAGTATTCTTGCCTGGGAAATCCCATCGACAACGGAGCCTGGCAGTCCACAGTCCATGGGATCACAAAGAGTGGGACACAATTTAGCAACTAAAGAACAACAGTGTACTTTATTGGTGGCACATGACAAGTTAGGGTTCCCTAATTCCCTCCCGTTCTTCAGCGGGTCAGGGATGAAAACTATGTGGAGGTTAGGAGATTCTCAGTGTGTTGGAAGATCGAGTTAGGTATTTTTTAAATTAGTATTTGAGAAACTTGTATGATATTTATTATATCTATAAATAAAAATAGAACACTAATTCATCTTTCTGTGTGCATGATAGCTCATAAATTGTAGAGACATATATGTGATGACCTTGATCCTTTTTTTTTTTTTTTTTTTAGTATTCCTTGTTAGGAAGGGCAATGGCTTTTAACATTTTAGGCAGTATGTCTTAATCTCATAGTGCAATATATTAAAGAATAAAATTAAAAAACTATTATCTATATAAGAAACTCTAATCCCTTGAGGGGAAGCAAGACTGGGGAAAATAAATCAGAACTGATAGACATAATAATTCAAACACCATTTAGGGAATTCAGCGACATACTGGATGTTGCAGGAAGCAAAGGAATAAACCTTATTTCTTCTTTGCCCTTTTCCCTGTCCGTCTTTCTGCCCTACATTTATTGAATGCTTATTACCTGATCTTCAAGTTTACAGACTAATTGGAAAGGGAAACAAGCAATGAGATAAAGAATGATATAATAAATTCCCTACAGGAAAGGGTAAGGAAAGTATTAAGAAACCCAAATGAATTACAAAATAGACTGACATTCCCTTGTGATTGTGACAAGGGAGAGGTTTGGGTCCTTATTTCTATACACCCTGAGAGCCAGCTTCCATGTTGTGCATTGGTCAGCCTTGTACTGCCCACCTACTTTTACTCCTTGTGAGATTCTTTTCTCCATGCTCTAGCTGCTCTTATAATTACATTTGTAAATAAACATTTTGTTCCTCTGAAGTCAGTCGTGACTTCTTCATGTGAATCTAGAAGCCAACAAGGGTCTTCCAAAACGTTTCAGAGAAGTTCACTCTTCCTACAGTCAACAGCTGGCCAGTAGGTAGTTCCTTTGAATCTAGTCTGGTACTTAGGATTGGGAGAGATTTATCAGCAGATAAAAATATTTATGAAAGGAAAATGATGGAGGAGGAAAGGTCAACAGATTGTTTCAGCTCATTTGTAGACAAAAAGTGCTTACAGGATAGAAGGCATAATTCAGTGCACTTCAGGCATCAGTGAAGCATTGATTCAGATTATGCTGCCAAAGAGCTTACAGTTGAAGTGGTAAGTGCATAAAAGGAGATCCATGGAGAGACAATAATGCACTCTACTCTTTGACAAAATATGGAATTGGCTCTGCAATTTCTGCTTGAGTGTTTGTGTGTGTACATACATGTCTTTCACCATTTCCTTGGAATAGGAAGATGATATTCTTTATTCTCTTCTGAATGGTTACAATTCTACTTTAAATGGCTATGTATTTCTGTATTTCATAGTACTAAACACCTGCTGGGTGTGAAAATATTATCATTAAAGGCTTTGACTGACATAGTAGACCATAACAACTATTCCTTGATGCTGTATAAATAAGCTTCTTTGGCTGTTTACTTCATAGTTCAGAAGTGGTTCACAATTTATGGGCTCTGATTAATTACATGAAGTATTGCATTATGACTTGACTATTTCATATTAATGTCTTGGTAACGTACAAACTTCTAACACAGGGATGGATTAATTTTCCTCACACTTCTTGTTCTGCACAATTTCTACCGAGAAATGTGATAATTGCAGCTGCTCAGGAAAAAAAAAATGAAGCTGTTCAAAATATAAAATAAAGATTATGTTCTTCAGTTGCTTGTGGTGGAGTTAAACAGAGAGTATATAAAAATTTGACTGCCAACAATTTCTTAGAATCATTACATCTTAGATGTCAGTTCCTGCTGTCAGAAGTTCTCCTTCAGTACAATCCCCAAAACTATCAAAGAGAAAGGGGGGAAGTAATTTGTGTTCCATGGTGTTTTAACCCATGATAGAAATATAATGATCAAGCCACACAAATCATGGAATTTTACTATAATTAATAAATTTTATTATAATTTTATAATAATAGCAACTGATCCATGGGTCATGTCCATGTTGTAGTGACTTATACAAAAAAAAGTACTGTCTTTTCCCTCAAAAAGCTCTGGTAAAAATTGTCATTTATTGATATGTAAGTTGATATCTTAAAAAAAATTTTTTTGAGAAACATTCACCATAGTTAGGTTTTGCACATGTATTTTGTTCCTTACCTTTGTAATCTGAACAATCTCTTTACTCCTTTATTGGGTGTGTGATTGATTTGGCAGCAAAGTAAGCTAAAAGCTGTTGAAATGGTTGTGTGACCTCTGTAATGAGAGGCTTTTGTAAAACTTTTGATTGGTTGCTTAATTCCACAGTAATGAGTTAAAACTGGCATTTTCTTCCAGGCATGCTGTAAGATCTGGACAAGCTCATTACTTGCTTCCTGCATTTTTTCTCTACTCTCCTTTTCTAAAAACAAGGTAGTGACTCTTCTTTTATTTGGAGTAAAGATTGTTTTCAAATACAACCAGGTAGAATATAAAAATAAATGAAACACCAACCAGTAGAATTAAAAAGTGAATAATCACATAGAATCTTTAAAAGCCACTTAGGAAGAGTTTGTTCTAAATGGACCCATGTTTTCCTCTTGAACATGTATATACAGTAACGAATTTAAGTGTTCAAGGAGAGTACTTAGAGCTGCTGTGGGTAGATATTAAACAAAACAACCCAAAAGCCGATATATGGATGTCAGATTTTTTTTTAATAGGCATTCTACACTAGGTATGGCCAAATTATTTATTCATTTCTTTTGCATTTTTTTTTAAAAACAAGCATCATATATTATTAAGAAAAAGATTATGGTACATATATCACAGGCAATATTGAATTTACTCATTCATTTGGGGCAATACTTCAAGTTTGATCTCTCATTTTGAATCTTTCTTTGAAAATTTACCATCTGCTAATTTTGTATCTTTTTTCTGTCTCACTCCTAGTGCACCAAAATCAGTATACTGATCAGCCAACCAAGCAAAGCAAAAATATTATCATCAGTTATAAAGGAATTATGAATATGTAGCCTGCATTCAGTTGCACCTCCATTGTATCATATCTATATAATGATTTCCCAATGAAATATCATGTCTATGGGCCTTTAGGTGAATAACATCGCATATCATTAGATCTCTAAAGCATTTATAACTTTTTGCTGTTACATTTTGGTTTTATTGCTGTGGAAAAAAAGTCTTTGCAGACTATTGCGCTGTACTTAGTCACTCAGTCAAGTCCGACTCTTTGAGACCCCATGGGCTGTAGTCCACCAGGGTCCTCTGTCCATGGGGATTCTCCAGGCAAGAATACTGGAGTGGGTTGCCATACTTTCCTCCAGGGGATTTTCCCAACCCAGGGATCAAACCCAGGTCTCCCACATTGCAGGCGGATTCTCTACTAGGGAAGCCCAAACATTCAACTCCTCTTTTGAGTCAGAATTGAACCTAAGGATTGCTGCTGTGGAAAAAAAGTCTTTGCAATCTATTAATATATAGTTGACAGCTATATTTATACAGTAAGTTAGCATTAATTTTTGCAAGCCATAGTAAAGAAGAAAACATTTTTTCCACATACATAGTAAGAATTCTTGATATCCTTTTAATTTTGTTCACACATATTAGAAACTTTTCAAATCTATAGAAAGATTAAAGAGATTTTACAGTGAACCTATAATATCTAACACCTACAGTTTAAAATTAACACTTTGTTAGTGTCTTACACTCAAGTATCCATCCACTCATCTTTCTATTTCTGCAAACAACTGTGGGATTTTTATGCATTTCAAAATAAGCTGTAGAAATCAATGTGCTTCCTCCTATATATTTTGGCATGTACATAATAGAGTTCAATATGGTTTATATTTATGCTTTTGAGATAAAATTTACATGCAATAAAATGCACAAATCACAAGTGCAAATGTTCTGAGTTTATGCAAATGCACACACGCTCTGTAACTCAAACCACTATCAAGATATAAATCTAAGGCCTAAAATGTTCTCTTATGTCTCTTCCCAGTCTGTGCTCATGGGCAGTTACCATATTTTTTGTTTTTGTTTTTTCCCACTAATGGGTTAGATTAGTCACTACTAGAACTTCATGTAAATGACATCATATAGTGTATATTCTTGTGAAAGTCTTTATTCAGCTTTATGTTTTCTTACTTTATTCATATTACCTCCTGTATCAATATCATATCATTTTATTGCTAAATATACCATCATATTGATTCACCAACAGCAGTTGATCTGTCCCAGTTTTTGGGTATCATATATAAAGCTACTGTTAAGCTGCTTTTACCAGCAGTTTTTTAATGGATGTTTATTTCTATTTCTCTTGAGTGAAACCTAGGAGTAAAATTTTTGGTTCCTTTTCAAATTCTGCTTATAAAAATCAATAAAATAAATGACTGTTCCTTTTTTTAAAATAGAAAAAGCAAAAGAACACAAAATGTCAACTAAAATAGACCAAAGGACTCCTACTGATTCTTATCATCATGATGCAAAATGAAAGTATTGTTTCATGAATAATAAGCTAATATATACCTGAGCATGTGATAAACTAAACTCAGTTTTATGACCTTTAATGTGTTATTGTTTATTTCCTTTAAAGACTGCAGGATTCATTCAGTAGTTAAGAGTGTTTTGGTAAATTTATTTCAGAGTCTCAGATTCTCACATAAGATTTTCTGTAAGGCTCTTTATCTATTATTGAATCAACATACATCACATATGGCATCTTAGGCTTCCAGGTAGCAAAAACTAGCATTTGTTGAACTTTGTTTCATGTGCATTTCTACATACAGCATCCAATATGAGTACTTGAATTTATATTATGTAAATTTATAATTATAATATGTACATTTCCAATATGTTTACATGTATCCAAAATATATTAAATTGAATTTATAAAGTTACCATTAGAAATAAGGGACAAAACAATTACTCTGAAGGCTACAGATCCCTAAATAGCTTTAAAAAAGTATCCAGACATCATGTATATAAGAAATTTTAACAGTGTCCTTCAAATAAAATATAGAAGCTAAGGTAGTTTTATCTCACTACAGATTATGTGAATAGTTTGCAAAATTCAAGTTTTGGTGCTAAACATGTATATTAAATATAAAAATGTTTCAATGCCAAAATAAACCTGTTTTTGAAAATCCACAGTAAAACCAAGTGATTAGAAATGGAAAGCTTCATACATTTTCCACAGTTTCCATGAAAAATACATCTAAATAATGTACATAGATATAAATTTTCCACATACATACTGCAGCTATTCCAAATATGTTGACTTTACCACTAAAGTTTTATGTTAACCATTAAATTTAAAAAGAAGATGAAAATTTATGTTCATCAAATAAATTTGGATGCATATAATAATACATATTCATTTTACTGAACAATATTACCATCTGTTTCCATATTTATATGGTTATTTGCATAAGAAAGATAAAATTATACATATTTACAAAATTTATTTAATGATAATTGTAATAAAGCTCAATTTTATGTGGAGATAAGTCTTCTTGGAGCTTAAGAAGTAATTTTTCCCAAGTCCTTCAAATTAATTTAACCATAAAAGCATAGTTTAACCATAAAACCATAGCATAGTCTGCCTTTACATTATATGAATTTCCAGGTTTACTTTTTCTTCATGTTAGGGCACATATATATGCACATGTGTGTGTGTGTGTGTTTGTGTGTGTGTGTATGTACACAGAACCAATTTTAACTTTTTTGAAGAAAAATATGCTCTCAATTAAAAAGTAATGACAACTCACCAAAACTGACAAATGGTAAAATTCTTTACTCTTCCTAAAAGGTAGAGCAATGAAATCTGAATTTAGTTGCATGATAAGTTTTATATTAACCAATTATCTCTAATTTCATTGAACATAGTTTTATGCTATGCATTTTGTTATAAAAGCTTTTCTCTGTCTCAATTAGATACCAGGTATGAAATATAAAAATTCTCATATTTATTTCTATTTGAGCCCTGGCCTAGAATTTTGCAATGTTGATTTCAACTACATTGCAAGAGAAGCCCATGAATACTGGAATGGGTAGTCTATCCCTTCTGCAGGGGATCTTCCCAGTCCAGCAATCAGACCTGGGTCTCCTGCATTATAGCTGGATTCTTCACCAACTGAGCTATCAGGGAAGGTTGTATCTAAGTACCTATCTTTTCTCCATGAGGGTTTTGGGCATAGAGTAATATGTGTACAACATTTTGTGTAAGATCTTTTCTCTAAAGAGTTTTGCTGGGAAGAATTTCCTGGGTAATATTAAGCACTTTGGAAATTCAAAGTTTAAGGAAAATTAGTATTCTTGTCATTTTTTGTACTTATTTAGAACCTCATTTTAATGAAACCAAAGTTATAGAAACTACCTCCCATGTGCCCCTAAAATATACTTCAACATGGTCAGAGTTCTGCATTACTGTTTAGTTGCTAAGTTATGTCTGACTCTTTCTACTAGCTAAGCATTATTGCGCATTCTATTAGTTGCTACAGGATGAAGATTAAAAAGTGAAAAAAAAATTCAGGTAAATTCATCAACACTATACATATAACTTCAAAGTGCTTTTAAAATAAACAAAGCCAGAGTGATGATGCTTGACCCATGAGCAAAACTGTGCCTGCACCTTTTATGATCTAGGTGAAATAATTTAAACTAATTCAGATTATGCTTAGTAATAACTCCTATATAGAAAAAATAAAATCAAATGTTACTGTGTAAGTTTTAGAATATTTATTCCTTGTATTTTAGATAAGATATGAACATGAAACATTATTTAACTGAAGATGTACAAAGCACATAAAGTAAAAAAATAAAAATAAAAACAATGAAAATATGTTAGTTAAATATATTAAATGAATATGTCAATTAAGTAGGCAAGTCCATCAGATGTTTAACAGTGCTCACTAGGTAAACAAAAGTTGCTTGTTTGAAATAAAAGTGGCTCTTTTTAGAACTAATTTGAAATGTTCATTTAAAAAAGAGGTATTAATAGATTCTCTTCATTTGGTGTCCATGACCAAATTATGAATTTGACAACATGCTGGTAACATAACTAAGAAGTTGTGCTGCACATGTGCATACCAAAGTTGAACATATACCATATTCTTGAAATAAACTCTGCGTTTGGAGGTGGTGCTATTTTTTTTTTTTTTTTTTGGAGGTGGTGCCATTTTTTAAAGCCTATGACCATGTTTTTTTTTGTGTGTGTGTGACTATGTTTTTTTTTTTTTTTTTCATTTATTTTTATTAGTTGGAGGCTAATTACTTTACAACATTGTAGTGGTTTTTGTCATACATTGACATGAATCAGCCATGGAGTTACATGTATTCCCCATCCCGATCCCCCCTTCCACCTCCCTCTCCACCCGATCCCTCTGGGTCTTCCCAGTGCACCAGGCCCGAACACTTGTCTCATGCATCCCACCTGGGCTGGTGATCTGTTTCACCATAGATAATATACATGTTTCGATGCTGTTCTCTTGAAACATCCCACCCTCACCTTCTCCCATAGAGTCTAAAAGTCTGTTCTCTACATCTGTGTCTCTTTTTCTGTTTTGCATATAGGGTTATCATTACCATCTTTCTAAATTCCATATATATGTGTTAGTATGCTGTAATGTTCTTTATCTTTCTGGCTTACTTCACTCTGTATAATGGGCTCCAGTTTCATCCATCTCATTTGATCTGATTCAAATGAATTCTTTTTAATGGCTGAGTAATATTCCATGGTGTATATGTACCACAGCTTCCTTATCCATTCGTCTGCTGATGGGCAGATTGGGAGAAAATAATAGCAAATGAAGCAACAGACAAAGGATTAATCTCAAAAATATACAAGCAACTCCTGCAGCTCAATTCCAGAAAAATAAATGACCCAATCAAAAAATGGGCCAAAGAACTAAACAGACATTTCTCCAAAGAAGACATACAGATGGCTAACAAACACATGAAAAGATGCTCAACATCACTCATTATCAGAGAAATGCAAATCAAAACCTCAATGAGGTACCATTACACGCCAGTCAGAATGGCTGCTATCCAAAAGTCTACAAGCAATAAATGCTGGAGAGGGTGTGGAGAAAAGGGAACCCTCTTACACTGTTGGTGGGAATGCAAACTAGTACAGCCACTATGGAGAACAGTGTGGAGATTTCTTAAAAATCTGGAAATAGAACTGCCATATGACCCAGCAATCCCACTCCTGGGCATACACACCAAGGAAACCAGATCTGAAAGAGACACGTGCACCCCAATGTTCATCGCAGCACTGTTTATAATAGCCAGGACATGTGACCATGTTTTTAATGACCATTCCAAATTGCAGTTTATCACTTAGTTGTAGAGTTTACAGTGATTAATTGTGATTTTTTATGTTAAATTGCCATAATGTCGACATAACAATATTTAAACTTCTATAAAATCACTACTGTCAGATAAGACTTGACATGTCAGGGTCATATTTACAAATTATCTTGTAGTAAATATATCTAATATCTCACCATATAATTTATAGCAGTATTTAGGATTAATTTATTGTGGCCAGGATGTAGAAAATATCCTCTTTTATTTCTCTTTCTAAAGACAGTGAATTTGATATGCATCATAGGTATTTGAATTCACTTTCTAGAAATTTTATGTGATATAAGTTATTCAATAAAATATTTTTTTAAAAGTTCCTAATGTAATGCTAAATTTGTACAGATTATTCCTTTAGTTTGTATGCATTTTACATAATAATTATATATTTTAATTTGGCACAACAAATATGATTGAGGCATAACTATAAAAAGAAAATGGTTTAGTCCAGCTTCTCTGATAGGTGTTATTCTTTAAGATGCTCAGACCATTGTTTAAATAATGTCCTAAGATAATAGCACTCAGATTGAAAAACAAATTCAGTCATTCATCTGATTTTCTCCAGAAAATTGATGCTAGAAGAAACAGTGTTCATTTATATATGTACTATAATTTCTTACTCTCTAAATTTAACTTATCTTCATCTAGTTTTGAACCTTTTGAATTTAGTCCAGAGAATTCATTAATGTTTACCCTTCCCATTTAAATTTAAGAGTTTAATTTATTGTAATATCAACTATTTAATTTTTCTCTTGCCTCTTTATTAAAATACATCTAACCCAACTTTATTATAAATCATATTATTAATAGTACAGATTTAATTTCAAATTGTTTCAGCTACATATCCTTATGTATTCAACTTTCATTTATTGCTTGTTTTATTATTGTTCATTTCTCAAATTATATTTCTCCTCGAATGCCTGTGTCTCTAGAAATTTTCACAGAATTATAGTTTTATTGATGACAGCCTAACTAAAAATACTGTTCTACTATTAATTTGAAAACACAAACCCAGTTACACATATCCAATGTTGTTTTCACCAAAGATGATTGCTAATCAAAAGATTATGCTAATAGTGGTTGTTACACATTGTTTAACCCTTGGCCTTTTTCTACTTCTGAAGAAAGGAGAGAGGAGAAAAAAAAGGAGAGGAGAGAGGGAGGGAGAAAAGAAGGAAATCACATATATATTTTGCAATACAGAACTTTTTCTTTTGGTCTGTCTCTATCAATTTCTATAAACAATCTTCTGGCCCATTGTTCACCTTCTCTGCAGAATTCTAAGAGTGGTCATTCATTTATTGACTGTTCCAGAAGATGGAAGTCGTCTTGCAGAAGAGAATAGAGTACTCCCAGAGAGAACATAGTTTCAATATTTCAGGAATGGTTTAGAATCATCTAGATCCTGATTTACCGAAATCTGATTTGAAAGCTTTTAATAGGGAGTCAGGTACTGTATTTGAGAAGAACGGACTCTAAGAAAGAAATGGCTCGGTGGTTTCATTTACTGTTACACTAGAAGATAAAATAGCTCACTTTTATTTACCTTAACAACAATGTTGGTTTTAAACATGAATTATTTTAATTTTCCATCTTTTGCCGAACTCTTTTATACTTCCTTTGGCTAAAATACTTTTTGTTCTAGAATTATTACATTGACTATAAAACTTTATTACTTCATTTCTCATCTGCCTTGGTTTTATTGATCACAGTTATAGAGCAAAACAAAACTTTGAAATCAAATATAAAGTAGCACACGTTGTTAAAACATTTCGGCAGAGATAACTTGAAAAGGTAATTTGTTTTCCTTTGTTTTAGACGGAAATGAAATGAAGAATGTCAGCAAAATGACCTCCAGAGTCCCTAAAATATAAATTCCCCAATGCTCCAGTAAAATATTCCTGCCTTCGGTGCTCAATTCATGCCAAGATTTAATGATCTCCAAAGTATTGATTTTATCTTTAGTTTCCTGAAATAATAACTTCTTATGATAATAAATCTTCATACTCTAGACAAATCATTCAGGTGTTGTGAAATCAATCTTCTTTTTACACAATAATTTTGTGGTCTATATATTGAAGTCTTCTTTTTAAAGAAATAGGCACCTATTTAAAAACTAATGATCCATTCTTTTTAATTCAATTTGCATACTATAGTAGAGGGTTCAAAGTAAAGCAGTATTTCTCACTGTTACTTTTCCCAGTAGAATCTAGTCAGTAACTTCTTCCTTAAAAGTAAAAATATCTCATCACTGTTATTAATTCATTTAAAGTTATTATTTATTTATTGGGAGGTTTAGCTGGTGACCTAGATCATAAAGACTCCTCCTGCAATGCAGGAGACTCGGGTTCTATCTCTGAGTCAGGAAGATACCCTGGAGAACGAAATGGCAACCCACTCCGGTATCCTTGTATGGAAAATTCCACAGACAGAGGATAAATTTTTAAAAAGTCATTATGTGTACTGCCATCCTCTCACAGTTTAAAGATAAATGTGAAAACCTAGCTTCTATTCTGAAATATTTAAAATACATATACTAATTTTTTTTTTCAGGTTTATTTTGGGGTTCTGGTTGGGAACTTGAGAAATCAAACTCTGAGGCAATGCAGGTTTCTGTATAAATAGGCTGAATGTATTTGGACACAGTGAATTGTCAGTAAATGTAAGAGATGTTTGTGGATATCTCTGTACATAAGATCACCTGGGGAAAATAAGGAGAAAGAGAACAAGAGAAACACAAATGAAGATAAAAGCTGAGAAATCCCAGTTGGAGAAAGGAAGACTGAGCTGAGTGAAAGAATGAATGTGCAGAAAGAAGTAAAATAACTAAATGTGAGTAGTATGCAGTGAATGTGGAAGTCAGAAGAGGAAGGTGTTCTAGTGGGAGAGAAGGGTCGACTTAGTGAAATGTTACAGATGATCGAACTAACCTGTGAATGCATCCACTGAGTTTGCAAACCAAGAAGCTGTTAATCATCTTGGTGGGAACAGTTTCATTAAGAAGGAAAAATGAAAATCATATGAAGTAGGTTATGGAATAAATGAGATGTTAGAAAGTCAAGACTACAAGCTTAGGGCTTGCTTTGAAAATGCTTGCATGGGAAGGGAAGAGGAGTGATAATAGCTAAGGAATAGCACTTTTTTTTTCTTGTCTTTTTATTTTTAAAGATGAGAGAGATGAGTTTGAGGACAATCTTCACAAAATGTCTTTCTATTAAAACAGATGTAATAATCAGTTCATTTCTTTCTTAGTGCTATGAGTGAATTTTAGGAGTTAGGCGGTCTCTTTCCCATCACCAGTTTATTAGGGAGGAAGAATAATCAATTGTCCTCATTTTTTTTTTTCCAGAATGCAAAGTCCTTTTACACCTTCTATCTCAACCAACTAGGAAATATTAAATATGACAGTTTTGTACATTTTCATCACTCAGCAATTTAAATCTTGATCAGTCCTAGGGTTATCCTTAGTGAGAGAATAAATACAACCATTCTTCTTATAGAAAAGGGGAAAATGTCAGGGCTGTCCTCTGTAAACCTATAACCCCCGAATCCTATGACAGTGCCTTCCCCACCCCTACAATGGAACAGTCTTAGAAACCTTGCTTTCTTCAAACAGCACAAAAATACCTTTTAAGAAGCTGTTGCTAGGTACCTTATGTAAGTGGAATCAAACAGTATTTGTCCGCATCTCCTGTATATTGGTGGAGTAGGAAATGGCCACCCACTCTAGTATTCTTGTCTGGAAAATCCCATGGACAGAGGAGCCTGGTGGGCTACAGTCCATGGAGTCACAGAATCAGATACGACTGAGCACTCACACACACCTGTATATTGGGATACATTTTTAAGGTTAATATATGTCCTACAAACAGACTGTATCTTCTTTTCACCCTCCTGTACTATGCAGTAGGTTATCATTTGTTATCTGTTTTATACATAGTGGTGTTTATATGTCAATCCTAGTCTCCCAATTTATTCCCCTCTTTCCCCACTGGTGTGTATACATTTATTCTTTATGTGTGTGTATCTATTTTTGGTTTGCAAATAGGTTCATCTGTACTATTTTTTTCTAGGTTCCACATATATACATTAATGTAGGATATTTGTTTTTCTCTTCCAAGGACTTACTTCACTCTGAACTCTAGTTCCACTTATATGAGGTATCTAGAATAGTTAAATTCATGGAGTCAGAAAGTACATTGATAGATGCCAAGGACCAGAGGGTGGGTCAGGGTGAGAAGGGGAATGGGAATTTAGTGTTTAAAGTGGACAGAGTTTCAGTTTAGCAAAGTGAAAAATTCGGGAGCTGAATGATGGTGAATGTTGCTCAGCAATGTGAATGTACTTAGTCCCACTGAGCTGTAAAGTCGAATGTGGTGAAAATAGTATGTTTTATATTATGTGATTTTTATCACAGTAAGAAAAATTTTAAAAAGCCTTTGCTATTGTGAATACAGGTTTAGTGGAGAGAGGTAGAAAAATAATTGGATCAACTCATATCCTCAGGTTTTAAAATACAATCTGATAAATTTTGTACAGAAATTCTTGTTCCTCCATAGCTACCCACAAGGCAAATCAAATGGTTTATTAATGCTGTGTTTATAGTCAGAGGTATGCTGAATGAGATGCCCCAATGCCTAATATATTAAAATTACAGGATCTTTGTGAGGTGGCATTGTATTTAATGCTTTTCTTCCAAGTGATATCTATAATGGATTAAACACAGTGAATCAAATATCTAATGATATTTCCTCTTGCTCACCTCTCAAAACTGATTATTTGCATTGAAGAGGTACTATGTCTTTACTAACATAAGCATAACATTTTTATATCCAGTCTAGTTATACAGAGCAATGTGGATTCACACTACCACCTTCCACCCTCCCACCATACTACTTTTACAATAGAAAAGCACCTTTTTAAAAGGATCAGAGATCTGAAGATTTTAAAATCTCCCAGGGGCTGTCCACGTCAGGACAAAGAACAGTTGTAAATGAACAAATAAATTCCAAAAGTCTAATCAGTGTGTTCTGGGGTATAGTAATGTCTGAATCAATCCCACTCTTCAGTTTCAATCTCTGGGGAAAGCAGTGCCATCCACCCAAATCCAGAGTTCTGCCTTAGTAAGTGTTGGTTAATGATCCATTAAGGAACTTGAACAGCTTCCAAGATAATTTACTTTTGTGTCTTCTTTCATCCCTCTTCCTTGTGGTAGGAGCAATTTGTCTTTCCTCAAACACTCACACCTACCAACAATCGCAGATGGGAGTGTTCCTACTCAAAACTGGATTCAGCTTTGATGTAGCTGGGGTTAATTGTTTTGAGGTAGGAGGGATAAGGGGAAGCAGAGGTTTTTGTTTTCTTTTGTATTCTCAAAGCTCAGGTTATGTTTCTGAACTCAATATCGTAAGAGACAGCAATTCATATTTCTAACAAATCCTCTGATTTAAGCACCAAGTGGGTCCAACCCTGCTATGCAATAATGCATCTGAACCCTGGGTATGTATACAAGCATGGTGTCAGACACCCAGCGGAGTACAAGAGGTAAAGATTTGAGCCCTGCATGGCACTTCATAACTTAGATAGAGAACCCAATTACACAGGTGGAAATGCCGGAGCACTAACATGAAAGAACACACTCAGGTACACAGAAAATATCCTGCTGAGATTGGCCTGGAGCAGCTGGAGATGGAGCACGAAGTATAATACCATTGTTAGGTGATGAATAGATGCGGCCATCCCCAGCAGCATCCGCTGGTTCTTAACTTCTCCAGCTTCCGGGTCTGCGTTCTCTCTGGACTATTCTGACCATGGTGAGGACCTAGGGAGGCTTCAGAGATCCACCCGTACTCACTGTGAAAGTGGTATTCATGTGCTCTGCTCTGTTTGCGCTTCACCCAGTGGGGAAGCAACGTGAAAGCAATCTTGGAGCAGCAGTGAATTGTCATTTTTGCTAGTCTTTGAAATTCAACCAACTCTTCGTGTTATTTCTTAGAATGACTGCCAAGCACAGAGGGCTTACAGTAATAGAATATACAACCTTGTAATTATCACTGAATACCTACTATGAGTCCTGCATAGGATGTCAGAGATTTAATTAAGAAAAGCTACCTTGTGGCAGAGGCTATAGAGGAAATAGGGAGATTATAACGCAAATTTGATCTGTATATCCTTGTCTTGCATCAGAATGTCTTGTTATAACTTGTCCTTCCCTATAAATTCAGCTTCCAAATGTACCAGAATGATTTCTCTGGCCACTGTCTACAATGTGACTTTTCAGTGTCAGCTCTTATTGTAAACGCCTCATCGTCATGGGGTGTCCTTATTCATACCTTACTCAAATAGGTGCCTCTCTCCTGCACTAATTTTCACAGGATAGAAATGAGGAAGAAATGGACTTATATCGTTCAAAAGAATGATGGTTGTGTCTTATATGGATGATAACATGTACTGTGGGCTGCCTAACAGGAATTTTGAGTATGCAGCTCATGTAACTTGATTTTCATGTCTAAAAATATAATCTGAACATACTTAAGTGTATACATAACTTTATATATGCAAATACAAGGGTATATTTTTCATATAATTTGGGCAACCATTTACCCTTATTAATTAGTATGAGCTATTGGACTATTGTTTTACTAGTAAACCAGGTTCTGTGGTGTTTTATCTGCACCTCGCACCTGTTCTCTTTCATTAAGGTGATGTGACATAACTGCCTGATCTTCATTTCCAGGGTAAGTGAGCAAAGAAAATATCTTTAAATTTTTGAGTACACTCACACCTCAAATATTCAGTCCATTGTTATCAGAATCACACCCCTATTGGCAGACTATGTTATATTTTTATTGTTCAGAAAATCTGATCATGGTTTTATTTTTGTGTTGACTGTTTTGAATATGGGCTTCCCAGGTGGCACAGGGGTAAAGAATCCACCTGCAGAAGATGCAGGAGACGTGGGTTCGATCCCTGGGTCAGGAAGATCCCCTGGAGTAGGAAATGGCAACCCACTCCAGTGTTCTTGCTTGAAAAATTCCATGGACAGAGGAGCCTGCAGGGCTACAGTCCAAGGGGTTGCAAAGAGTCAGAGGTAACCGAACACATGACCGTTGTGAACAGAAAGGGCAGTAGTATCCTGGTACCTGCCTCCTATTCATGACTACCTGCTGAGAGAACATCATTGATTTGTGCAGTGATACAATTTGTGACTTAGAGGACTCAGAAGACTAATACAGTTTGTTATATGGGAACAGGGCTTATTTTATTAACACCAGATTGGCAACTAGGTTCTAAAGCAGAGGACTAAAATGTGCATAAGAGAGCTGCCAAAACTGTGGCAGCATCCCCTACAACTCGAAGAGGTGGGAGTCAGCCACATTCAGCCTGTAGGCTCCACGTTTTCTAGTCTAAACTCTGGGAGAGGGTGAAGGACAGGAAAGCCTGGCATGCTATAGTACATGGGGTCGCAAAGAGTCAGACACAACTGAGCAACTGAACAACCACAAATGATCAGAATGAAGAGGCGTGACAAGGGGTGGATCAGAATCTCAAATTCTCGGTTTAGCAGGAAATGCATTGGCTTTTCCTTTCCATTCGCAATGAAGAGAAAGAGGTTAAGAAAGGGCTCGTTAATTCTTTCTTGAATCCAACAAGCTCCATAGAGTCAATATGCTTCCGAGGACTCAACAATCTGCTTGTTCTAAGTGTCAGTGGCTTGACTTAGTCTGTGAGGTACTTAGTGGTGTTTCCTTGTTTTGTTTTGTTTTTTTTTTTAAACCTTATTTGACAGTTTAGGAGCAACAAACTCTGTTTCACTCCACATCCTGGTTGTTACATGCTTAAAATGGAAGAATAAAAAAATTATGTTTTGCTTCTTCAAAGAATATAGCCACATTTTAAGAATGTTGCTTGCATCTTCATTCAGAGGCTCTGTTTTATTATCTTTGAAAATTGATCCTTTGCTGACACTTAAATAGTGTAGATTTACTGAGTCAAGGGAATAGTACAAGTATTTTGAATGCAATGCTGTGAATCACTTTTTGTATATTCTGTGAATACTAGTGAAATATTACTGCATTATAACGATTCTTCATTGTAAATAATGTTTTATTTTTCACAGTTAGAAGATATAAGGGCTGAATGTGTCTGAATAAGACTGGCATGATTCAGCAATCAATCTGGAAATATGGGTGCATATGTTAAGCAACACTCTCTGAAGAGTAGTAATATAGCCTATTGTCAATATTTGGGGAACTGCAATAAAGTACCTCTAAGAACAGAAAAATGAGGAATGTAAGATGACTTTTCTTTTAACTGCAGGATAAATGCCCAATGAATCAATGTGTAGGTATGGAATCACCTAAAAGAGACAAAATTGTTTTACCATAGTGATACTGTGGCTATAATGTGAATAAATGTATTAGTATATCCAAAGGGAAAATGTAGTTGAGAAAGAGTTCATTGACTGGGGAGACATGGGAAAAATGAGTATTTCAGAGGGAAAATTGGCTCATTCAAATGCTGCCAAACAGAAGGCACTTTCAGCAATGGACAGTCTTACCTTGTTTGATTGATTGCTTTTTTGCATTTTCAAAATATTTTTTAATCAATTTTTATCGGAGTATAGTTCTTTTACAATATTGTGTTAGTTTCTACTGTACAGCAAAGTGAATCAGTGTATGTATACATATATCCCCTCTTTTTTGGATTTCCTTTCCATTTAGGTCACCACAGAGCATTGAGTCGAGTTCCCGTTAGTTCTCCGTAGTTTTCTATTTTATACATGGTGGTGGTGTTTAGTTGCTAAGTCAAGTCCATGCAACCTCGAGTCTCTTGCAACCTCATGGACTGTAGCTCACAAAGCTTCTCTGTCTATGGGATTTCCCAGGCAAGAATGCTGGAGAAGGTTGCCATTTCCTTCTCCAGGGAATCTTGGCAACACAGGAATTGAACCCAGGTCTCCTGCATTGCAGGCATTTTCTTTACCAACTGAGCCACTGGGGAAGCCCCAGTTTTATTTTATACATAGTAGTGTATAATCACCCAATCATCCCACCCCCATATCCCCCACCCTATTCCAGTATCCATATGTTTATTCTCTACATCTGTGTCTCTGTTTATGCTTTGCAAACAAGTTCATGAAATATTCGGTAATTTAACTGGCCTTAAATATCTGAATACTTAGGTGTTGAGCAGTCTTTTGATTATACTTTGACTTCCCATTTATGTCAGCCCACATTTCAATTTCTCTAATCAATGTTACTGTTATTTCTCATAGTAAGTAAATACATTAGGGTTTGAATTTTATCCCAATTGGAACTATGTTTTAAATGAGTACATTGGCATTCTGATGTTATATATCTCTCTCAGTTGAACATGAGCTCTCCGATGAGAGAAGGGCCCTTGTCTCTACAGGGACAGAGGGGGGTTAAGGTATACTCGAGGTACAGGATCAGACCTAGGACCCAGACAATCCTCATTAGCCTGAGAGGGTTTTATGGAAATAGCCCAGCTTCAAGGTCTGTCTCCTGCTGGAGATTCCTAATGATGTTCTGGACCCATTGTAAGGATTTTAACCAATTTTCATTAGCAAGCTCCAATATTGTATGATAACATATACATATACATATAACACTACACAGTGAAGTTATATAACTATCCCATTGGGCTCATGCATTTTGAATTTTGCATTTTTACTTTAAAAAATTTGAACTGCTTTACCTTATATAGTTATTATATTTAGTATATACATAAGATTTTGTTGTTGTTCAGTTGCCCAGTCGTGTCCGACTCTTTGCGAGCACAGACTGCAGCACACCAGGCCTCTTTCTCCATCACCATCTCCAAAAGTTTGCCCAAGTTCATGTCCATTGCATTGGTGATGCAACCCGGCCATCTCATCCTGTGACGCTCTCTTCTCCTTTGGCCCTCAATCTTTCACACATTTGGGACTTTTCCAATGAGTCAGCTGTTTGCATCAGATAACCAAAATACTGGAGTTTCAACCTCAGAATCAGTCCTTCCAGTGAGTGTTCAGCGTTGATTTCCCTTAAGATTGACTGGTTTGATCTCCTTGCTGTCCAAGGGACTCTCAAGAGTCTTCTCCAACTTCGCAGTTCAAAGTCATCAATTCTTCAGCACTCTTCCTTCTTTACAGTCTAGCTCTCACAAGAGTACATGACCACTGGGAAGACTATAACCTTGATTATACAGACCTTTGTTGGCAGAGTAATGTCTTTGCTTTTCAACACACTGTCTAGGTTTGTCATAGCTTTCCTGCCAAGAAGTAAATGTCTTCTGATTTCATGGCTGCAGTTACCATTCACAGTGATTACAGAGACCCCCAAAATAAAGTCTGTCACTATTTCCATTGCTTCCCCATCTATTTGCCATGAAGTATTGGTGCCAGACGCCATGATCTTAGTTTTTTTAATATTTAGTTTTAAATCAACTCTTTCACTCTCCTCCTTCAACCTCATCAAGAGGCCGTTTAGTTCCCCTTCGCTTTCTGCCATTAGAGTGGTGTCATCCATACATCTGAGGTTGTTGATATTTCTCCTGCTTATCTTTATTCCAGCTTGTAACTCATTCAGCCTGACATTTCTCATGATGTGTTCAGCATATAGATTAAATAAACAGGGTGACAGCAGACAGATTTATGAGCAACTAGAACAAGCTTTATTCCATATTCCATAATTTCCTACACATTATGTTGAAGTTTTAGTGGCTGTTACAGAAGTATAAACATTATACATGGTACTTTGTCAGTGTATTTATTTTCCTGTTAATAATGCAAATAAAATTTTAAAGAGCATTTTTTAAATACCTGCATACTATTTCATAGTGAGCTTGGGCCATTAATGCATTTGTTTGATTTTGTCTAGATAAATATTCAGATGGCTTTCTATTTTTGCCACCATAATTAAAATTGTAATAAGTATCCTTAGATAGAGATGCTTCCACACTGTTATTTTCATATTTGTAGAATAGCTTCCTAAAGATGGTATTGCTATGTAAAAATTTGCATTTTTTAAATATGTGAAAGCTATATCACATTTTATTTTCTAAAATGATATTAATATTTTACACTTCTGCATGTTTAAAAGTGTTCAATTTCCAGCTTCCTTACCAACTCTTGATGCTCTCTTTGTAAATTTTGCTTATATGATGGGAAAAAAGGTATTTTTTTGCCATCTTAATTAGCATTTTGGGCTTCCCACGTGTCAAACTGATAAAGAATCCACCTGTCAATGCAGGAGACACAGAACGTGCTGGTTTGATACCTGGGTGGAAAGATTCCTTGGAGGAGAAAATAGCAACCCACTTCAGTATTCTTGCCTGGAAGATACCATGGACAGAGGAGCCTGGTAGGCTGTATAGTCCATGGGGCTGCAAGGAGTCAGACATGACTGAGCAACTGAGCATGCATGCAATTCACATTTTCCTAAATATTAAACAGATTATACATTTATTTATATGTTTTTTGGAGATTTTTATTCTCTTCTATAAGTTATCTTTTTATATGTATTTTTCCTATCAGAATGTCTTTTTTCTTATTAATTTGTAGGTGCCCCCTCTTACTATGTTTTTTGTTCATATATGTTGTAAATCTCTCCTCCTATTCTGCGGTTCCTCTTCTGACTTCATTTTTGGTGACTTGGGTTTATCTATAAATACACACATTTTATTCATAAATAGTCCAATATACTTATCTGTTACTTTTGTCTCCAGGCTTCCTGTCTTTCAGACCTCTCCCAACAGTTAACAAACTATTTTTATAAGTTTATTGTAATATTTTATCCTCTTATTTATATGTGTGAATCATTGTTGTTTTATCTGTTTTATACAAGGTGGTGGTGGCTTAGTTGCTAAGTCAAATCCAACTCTTATGACCCCATGGACTGTAGCCCACCAGGCTCCTCCATCTGGGATTTCCCAGGCAAGAATACTGGAGGGCATTGCCATTTGCTTCTCCAGGGGATCTTCCCGACACAGGGATCAAATCCCTGTCTCCTGGTTGGCAGGCAGATTCTTTCCTACTGATCCACCTGGGAAACTGTGTAAATCGTTAGCCTACCCCAGTTTAAATTATATGCTTTGACCTAGGATTCCAGGTTTGTTTTCTTTTAGTACACATATTTTAGGTAGGAAAACTCAGAACATTACTAATGATATTAAGATATACATTCTTTGCTGCCTATTCCTATATCTTTGAGAGCATAAATAGAGCATCTAATCAAGAAATAAACTTATTATATAAGTAAGACTATTTAGACTGCTGATCTTCAAATCTGAGGACATGTTGTTGACATTTTATATGCTGCACAATACATTAGGTAAGATGGCAAAGATTTCAGGTGGTCAGAAGGTGAAGATGTGTCATTTTTTTGTCCCTATAGTGATATGTTACAGATGTTCTAGTTAATGAAATCTTGGGATGTCTCTGCTGTCGAAACCCAGCAGTGTACATTGGTGCCGGATTAAATTTTTAGAGACCGAGTTTTGGGTGAAGTAGAAAGAAATAGCTTTATTGCTTTGCCAGGCAAAAGGGGCCACAGCAGGCTAATGCCCTCAAGACTGTGTGTCCCACCCTGGCAGGGATAGTGAGGAGTTTTATAGTGTTCCAGGAGCACGGTGTGATCAATTCGTGGACATTCTTCTGACTGGTTGATGGTCAAGCAATTGGGAGTCAGTATCACCAACCTCCTGGTTCCAACCCCTCTGGGGTCTACATTCTTGTGGGCAGCATACAGTTAACTTTTTCCACCTAGTGGGGAGTTTCAGTATCTGCAAAACAGCTCCAAGGACATGGCTGAGGATATTATCTCTAGGCCTTGAGGAAGAACTAAAGATACTTGACTTTGTTGAATGGATTAAGTAGTTGACTATTAAGTCCTTGACTATTGTCCTTTCTGCATTTTCTAACTTCTCTGACTAAATGTATTCTTTGACTAAAGCTTTCATACAGACAAAAGGCAGGTGGAAGACATGCATGGGGGTGTCTATCTTGGGAAGGCCTCATAAGATCCTGCTCAGACACGTGTACCCCAGTGTTGATTGCAGTACTGTTTACAATTGCCAGGACATGGAAGCAACCTAGATGCCCATCAGCAGACGAATGGATAAGGAAGCTGTGGTACATATACACCATGGAATATCACTCAGCCATTAAAAAGAATTCATTTGAATCAGTTCTAATGAGATGGATGAAACTGGAGCCCATTATACAGAGTGAAGTAAGCCAGAAAGATAAAGACCAATACAGTATACTAATGCATGTATATGGAATTTTAAAAGATGGTAACGATAACCCTATATGCAAAACAGAAAAAGAGACACAGATGTACAGAACAGACTTTGAGACTCTGTGGGAGAAGGCAAGGGTGGGATGTTCTGAGAGAACAGCATCGAAACATGTATATTATCTATGGTGAAACAGATCACCAGCCCAGGTTGGATGCGTGAGACAAGTGTTCAGGGCTGGTGCACTGGGAAGACCCAGAGGGATGGGATGGAGAGGGAGGCGGGAGGGGGGATCGGGAGGGGGAACACATGTAAATCCATGGCTGATTCATGTCAATGTATGGCAAAAAACACTACAATATTGTAAAGTAATTAGCCTCCAACTAATAAAAATAAATGAAAAAAAAAATCCTGCTCAGTCTCATCTTCCAGGCTTTTTGGCTTGTCTAGGATGAATCCCAAGAGCCTGGGTGGCTATGCCACTCTGACATTTTGGTTATCATAAGTATCATAAGGTGGAATTAATAGGTTAAAAAGGAAGATTTTTCCCATTTAAGAATGGGCCTTAAGCACATATTTATATAAACATAAATAAAACCTGTGAACAGCTGCCTAATTGAATTCATTCCTTTGATTATATATTGTGCTGTTTCCCTAACCACTGAAATAAATGATTCAATAAAAGGATTACCCCGTTTATAACTATTCTGTTAAACTAGGTAGGAGTGACAGTGAGGAATACTTAGTTGAAATCAATATGGTTTTAGTTCTTTTAATTGTGACAAAGTGGGGTGGAAGGCAGAGTCCAGAGGAAATCAGGAGAGGAGCACACAAGGAGATTGAAGTCCCCGAAGCTGCTGCCCTGTTTGCACTAGTCTTACCTGGGATTTCCTTTGTTTTCACGTCAAATATATCTGCGGACTGCGGATGAATTTTCACCAGCTCTTAGCCAAATGAATGTTTACCTAGGGCACTATTAATCGGCAGTAGTCCAGTATTCTGAAATGATGTCATTCTCTTATTCTTTGTTAAAGTACCATTCATCTGATGAAGCCATAGTGATCACTTTTGTTGCTTGACTAGTTTTATTTCATTTTGTTTAACCATCCTTACATCACTAAAATCTCCTCCATTTTATGAACTTATTAAATTTGCTTAGGGACATGGGTGTATGTGTGTGTCCGTGTGTGGTGGTGGTGGTCTGTGAGATTCACAACTTTGGAAATGACTGTTTCAGAAAGCATTATATGCTGAGGTATATTAATCCCAACCATGTTTTGAAGAAGATATTGACAGTCAGGTAGGTACTTAGCAGTTCTAGCTAGTTTAAAACTTTTACTTCTGTATATATCAAGCTTAGAGTTGGCTTTAGTGATCCTTAGAGTACAAATCAAGCCTTAGGTGCAGGATTCGAGCTGGTCATTATTCTGCCAAGTGTGCCTTGGACCTGGAGCAGGCGTAACCTCTTTCGTCCTTAGTGTTTGCTGGAATAGGATCCTAACTGGAAAAGAGCATCCAAGGTTGCAACAGAACTCAGGAATCCTGCAATGAAGTACCTGAAAGGCCCTCGAGGTAATGAGTGAGTTCTCTGTGTGGGGTGGGAGCTCTGACTGGCTGTCTCCGTGGCTTTGGTCCGGCTATGCCAGGGCTGAGGCATAGACTGACAGGTGCCAACCACAGCAGTGCTGGGCCTCCTGGAAGAGACTGCAGGGCTTCCTTGGTAATGTCTCTCCGGCTCAGCCAGGAGGACTTGTGATCCAGCCAGGTATTTGTCATCCCTGTTTCAGTTCATTTTTCTAAAACAGCTGACGCACCATAAGGAAGTATCTTGCAGCATGGTGAATATGAAATAAATGAGAACATTTGCAATCAAAAGGTATTATATGTGGGAAATTGAACCATAAACATAATGGATACAGAAAAAAATCAAAATTTCTTTTTTATTAGCTGAAAGTTTAATAATTTAGTTGTATATTTCAGTTTTTATAAATTAATAGAATTTTATTCATAGAATTATGTGTGTTCAGCAGGAATAGAACTCTGAAACTAAAATATATTTTAAAGCTTAATTTTCAAAAATTAAGTCAATTTTTGTAAAGTGTATCAGTTTTTAATCATTGCTAGTATAATAAAAACATGAAGAAAATCAATTTTATTAGGCCATTTGAAATCAGAAAAGTAGCAGTTGCTCTTGTTTCACTGTTTTATAAAGGATATACTCAAAGTTCTATTAATTCTGACAAAACTTTGAAGTGAACTTCTAAGATAAATTCTAAAAATATATTTAATTAAATAAGCTGGTTCTTTAAAATGATCACTATATGTACATATATATAGTGTTATATATAAATTTATATTATATATAGTATGTATGTGTGTATTTTTACATATTCAAGTCATACATAGTGACTTGCAAATATGTGTACTTTTGGACCTACAGTTTCCTCTAACTTGCATTTCTGGCTTACTGTATCTAAAGCTGCTTCTGCTATAGTTACACTATCAAACTGGGTGAATCTACTTTCTTTTAACATGTAAAATCTACATTAGCTAATATGAAGCAGTGAAAAACACCTAAAAAACACATTTCATAAATAAAATACACATTGTTATGTATTTATGTGTTAGTGTATATATATTTTTCTAAGAGTAGATGAGTTATGGAGATGAATTTCCAATGTTTCAAGTATTTTCAGATTAAATATTTCTTTAGCTGACTTTGCAAAATGAAAATATGTACTAAGCTGCAAAAATCCTGTCCTCCTAGATTACTAGTCAAATATATTATTTTGCTAGTCCATTTATTATGAAATTTAAAAAATCTCTGGTTTTATTCTCTATAATGTTTTTGATACTTCAATATATGTATATATATTTTAAATTTTTACTTATTTCTTTATTTTGGCTGTGCTGGGCTTTTCTCTAGCTGCTGGGAGAAGGAGCTACGCTTTAGTTGTGGTACCTGGGCTTCTCATTGCAGTGGTTTCTCTGTTGTGGGGCATGGTGTCTAGGGCACCCGAGCTTCATTAGTTGCAGCACGTGGGCCTGGTAGTTGAAGTTTCGGACTCCAGAGCACAGGCTCATAGCCGTGGTGCGCGTAGCCTTAGTTGCCCTGCAGCATGCGGGATCTTCACTGACCACGGATCTTATCCGTGTCTCCTGCATTGACAGGCAGATTCTTTACCACTGAGCCACCAGGGAAAGCCCATATTTTTATTCGTTACAATCTGCACTCATCTTTGAGATAATTTATGGATGTTATATAACATTATATAACATAAACATGTTATATAACATATTAAAATAAAATGGACAGAATATTTACTTGATGGAAAGGGCCATTTTTAAGAAAAGGGATTTGTAAAACAAATTTATTAAAATAAATTATGGTGAGCAAATATACAAAATATTGGCTATATCCCCTGTGTTGTTCAATACATCCTCATAGCCTATCTTATACCCCCAAATTTGTTCCTCTTTCTCCCCTAACCACTATGTTTCCCCTCCTCTCCCTCTCCTTATTGGTAACCACTGGTTTGTTCTCTGTGTCTGAGAGTCTGCGTCTTTTTTGCTATACTGACTGGTTTGTTGTATTTTTTAGATTTCACATATAAGTGATATCATACAGTGTTTCTCTTTCTCTGTCAGAATTATTTCCCTTAGGGTAATTGCCCTCAAGTCTGCCCATGTTACTGTAGATGGCAAGATTTTGTTCTCTTTTAATGAATGAGTGGTATCCCATGACATGTATATACCATATCTTCTTTAGCTATTCATCTGTTGATGAACAGTTAGGTTGCTTCCACGTCTTGGCAATTGTAAATAGTGCTGCTGTGAACACTGGGGTGAATGTATCTTTTCAAATAAGTGTTTTTTAAATATATACCCAGGAGTAAATCGCTGCATCACATGGTGGTTCTATCTTTAACTCTATATTTTAAATAAGACATTGATTTTTTTTTAAATTTGTTTTAATTGGAGGCTAATTACTTTACAATATTGTAGTGGTTTTGCCATACATTGACAGGAATCAGCCATGGGTGTACATGTGTCCCCATCCTGAATCCCCCTCCCACCTCCCTCCCCATCCCATCCCTCAGGGTCATCCCAGTGCACCAGCCCTGAGCACCCTGTCTTATGCATTGAACCTGGACTGGCGATTCGTTTCACATAGGATAATATACATGTTTCAATGCTATTCTCTCAAATCATCCCAGCCTCGCCTTTCCTGACAGAGTCCAAAAGACTCTTCTATACATGTGTCTCTTTTGCTGTCTCACATATAGGGTTATCATTACCATCTTTCTAATTCCATATATATGCATTAGTAAACTATATTGGTGTTTTTCTTTCTGGCTTATTTCACTCTGTATAATAGGCTCCAGTTTCATCCACCTCATTAGAACTGATTAAAATGAATTCTTTTTAATGGCTGAGTAATATTCCATGGTGTATATGTACCACAGCTTCCTTATCCATTCGTCTGCTGATGGGCATCTAGGTTGCTTCCATGTCCTGGCTATTATAAACAGTGCTGCGATGCACATTGGGGTGCACGTGTCTCTTTCAATTCTGGTTTCCTCGGTGTGTACGCCAGCCGTGGGATTGCTGGGCCATTTGGCAGTTCTATTTCCAGTTTTTTAAGGAATCTCCACACTGTTCTCCATAGTGGCTGTACTAGTTTGCTTTCCCACCAACAGTGTAAGAGGGTTCCCTTTTCTCCACACCCTCTCCAGCATTTACTGTTTGTAGACTTTTGGATACTGTTTTCTAAAAACACATCAGGTAAACTTGATGATTTCTTCTTATGCTTTTCATGTTTGGCAGTTATCATTGTTTTGCTTTTATAAAATTATCCTTTTTTTCTCTCCTTTATCTTCCTTTTTAAAAGCTACTTTTCCTGGATAAACAATTCTGGGTTGACTTTTTGTCTTTTACAGTGATGTTATTATTCAATGACTTCAGGCTTTTGCTGCTTATATCTAAGAGACAGCTGTCAGTTTAACTGTTGTTCCTTTGTAAATAACTTATGATATTTCTTGGGATGCATGTGGGCATTTTCCTTGTCTTTGTAGTTTTAGTTTCACTTTAGTATGCCTGGCTAGGCCTGAGATTTCTTTAGACTTCTTGAAGTTGAAGATTTACTACTTTCATCAGTTTTTAAAATCTTTCTTTAGTATTATTCCTTGACATTTTGTTCATATCTCACGCTGTCTTTATTTTACTTCTAGAAATGTAGAAGTCCCTAGTCTGTCATCATGTATCTTCACCTCTCTTTCATGTTTCTCTTTTCTTTAATTATGAGATGCAGCCTGGGTACTTACTTCAGCTCTCTCTTCCAATTTGTGAACTCTTTCTTCATCTATGCACATTGCTGTTTAATCTACCTAATTGCTGCTTTAAATTACTCTATGTTTTAATTACTAGAAGTTCCATTTGGTTCTTTTTTTAAATAACCTTGGTCATCTTATAATGTCTTATTCCTTATTCACGTATTCAGGCCTGACACTTATGTATATCTTTAAATTTGTTAATTATCTATTTTATATATGTGTGTATATATAAATATATATTCCATACATGATATTCCCAATATTTAATATTTGCACAGATTTGATTTTGCTATCTACTATTTCTTGTAGTTTTAATGCAGATTTTCCTTTTTCCATCTCTTATCTTGTGTTTGGTGACCTTTGATTGTGAATACATGTTCTTTAGAGCTTTACTGAAAGGATTATTTGAGACTATGCATCTCAATAAAGACTGTGTTTTTGGAAGCACTAATAACTTGGGAACATTTAAGATGAATTACTGGGTATTAGGTCTTAGAGAAGCAATGATTGTGGTGAAACCATCTGGGATTCTCTTTGTCCACAGACCTGCTCTCAAATCTCTCCTGGGATGAGACCTATGTTCTGCATCCTCTTTCTGTGTCTGGCAGTGTTCAAAAGGTAGGCTCAGAGTTACAGGTTTTGGCATATGGCCAGGAAGTAAATCCTTGCTTGAATGCTCTCTCACCACTAGATACACACTTTTCAATGGGCTTTTTTAGCCTTTAACATCTTTGGTTTTATTTTAAGCTCTGCAATGCATTTAGAAATTTTTCTTTTTAATCCAGAAATTTTAGTTATTTTGGTGTAAGAAGTTTGTTTAGGTTGTTATTTCCTTTAATTACGTACATTTTTGAAAGTAATGTGTATTTTCTGTTGGTTACACAGTTCTATACTACTAGCTCTTTCTGCTTACTTCTTTGTTTTGCCTTATTTAGCTGGTATATATTGTCAGGATCATTGTTCTTTAGGTAAAATTGTCATGTCAACAGCTAAGGTGAAATATTGAGTCTGTAAGTGCCCTTTCCTTCTCTCCAAATTAAGTAAGTGGAAATTTGGAAGGCCAAATTCTTTATACAGAATGAATGTACCAATTTTAGTTTATAGAGCATGAAGTAAGACTCAGTTTTATTGCATTCCTTGCCTCATGATGGAAGATATTTTGCAATTCATCAGTTATATTAAGAGGACAAACAACTTCTGTTTTCTGAGATGAATAAGTGAAATTGTTATTAGAGTTTGCCAGAAGCCACTTAGGTATAAATTGAGAATTTTTATAACCACTGCTTTTATGTTATTTTGAAACTTTAAAAATTTAAGCATTCTAACTTTCATAATGCATTAATATTGATTTAATTTTATAAGGGCAGACATAATTTTTAACTATCACAAGTGAAATGTATACTATATAATTTTCCTTATTAAAGGAAATTTAAAACAAATTCCAAAAAATAAAATTCACAGAGGTCAGATTCTGTTGCCAGGGGGACAGTGATAATGATGAACCAATCACAACTAAAAATATTTAGGAAATAATTAATATAGTTTATATTTACAAAATATATACTTAACAATAAAAACATGACATTAGGATATGACTTTAATGTTATATAAGCTATCTCCACAGAGACACACTTCCAAAACATATTAACAGTAATTCTTCAAGACAGTATTTCAAGCATGGATCACAGCAGTGTCAAGGTTAAAACAAAAGTTGTTTTTGAATAAAAAACAAATGTTGAAACTAAGAGTTTACTGAAAATAATGACATAATATTGTTGAGAGTGACTTACTCAAAAATTCCCATTAGATGTTTATCTCTAAAAATAGCCTTAATATCAGAAGAAAGAGTGATCGACTTCATTAATTTTATAATTGCAAATAACTTACATATGTAATGTAATATTTTCAGTATAATAATCTGAAAATTATCTATTCAGTATAATAATCTTAAATTATATTTCACTTTGAAAGATGGAATCATCATCAGATCTCTTGCAAACAAAGACCAGGTTGCTAACGTATATTAAGATCTTTTGTGAGGTGGGCTGCTGGCTGTGCCTTCATTCTTTGGAGGACTAAGGACAGGTTGAGGAAATCGCTTTCTTTAGATTGGTTTGACTCGGACCCCCTGAGGCCTAGGGCTTCCCAGGTAGCTTAGTGAGTTAAGAGTCCGCCTGCAATGCAGGAGACTTGGGTTCGATCCCTGGGTTGGGAAGATCCCCTGGAGGAGGGCATGGCAACCCACTCCAGTGTTCTTGCTTGGAGAATCCCGTGGACAGAGGAGCCTGACGGGCTACAGTTCACAGGGTCTCAAAGGGTCAGACATGACTGCAGCCCCCAGCCCTGAGGCTCATGGCGGTGATCACTGTGTTGGACCGCCTCAGCCTCCTGAGTGCTTGCTAAGTCGCTTCAGTCGTGTCTGACGCTTTGTGACCCTATTGACCATAGCTCAGCAGGCTCCTCTGTCCACGGGATTCTCCAGGCAAGAATACTGGAGTGGGTTGCCATGCCCTCCTTCTGGAGATCTTCCCCACCTGCATCTCTTCCTGCTTTGGCAGGCAGGCACTTCACCACGAGTGCCATCACCCTGCTAACACTTACAGTGTTTATTTTGCAAGTATCCTGTAAGGCACTTTCATCACAGTGGGTCGGGATGAGAATATAAGCTTGGCATTTAAACTTTCAGAGAATAATAACAATTTGGTCTCCCCTTCATATTCAAAGCCCACTCTTACTTGATACAGCAACACAGAGTATCTATATTAGGGACACTTTTAAATGCAATCAGGAATTGAATATAATCAAGCTCCTGTCAAAGAAAGGCACTTGATATTTGAAAAAATTTACTATTTGAGAGATGATCTAATGGGCCTGGTAGACATCCACTTCTCTATATTAAAATAACATATTAGTGTCTAAATTCAGTTCAATCTCAAAGAAGGAAAATACATAGACTAAGTTGTCACAAGCCCTACATGTAGGAATATCTTCAAAGTTGCTATGCCTTTAGCATTTATAGCAATTTTATATTTTAAAATGTCAACTTGTGTAACAATTCTGTCTTTAATAAGTCTGCAGTGAAATATTTTCTGCCAGTGAGGACCCAAACAATGTAATTTTCTACCATAATTTAATAAAATGAAAGCTGTGTAAACCACTTACTTCACTTTTTTTAAACATTAACTAGCAACACACCTAAAGTCAAATTCAAAGATAAAATTATAAGAATCTGCCTATCTCTTATGTCTGGTAATATATATTTCTCCTATGCCCTTAGGCAGTTTCTATTCTGTTTTATTTTTATCTCCCTTTGTATTTCTTTGTATTACTTTTCACATCCATATCATCAATTAGCTTAGAGCTCTGTAGGATGTAACAGAGTTACCACAATTATATCATTGAGCATAGACATATTTCTAAGAAGAATGACCAGAATATTTGACTTTGGGAATTAGTAATTCTAAGACATATGCTCACTGCAACTTTAAGTCACATGCCAGTATTTAGTTTTAAATATTTGACATGGTCAACCTTCAATTTTGAATGACGTCATTGATATAAATTCTTTATGACTTGGAAAAATCCTGCCAAGAAATAAATTTATTGGAAACATTTTGGCTTTCATAAAATATTTTCAGCTGGCATGGGTGGCAGTGTGACAAGCCAGTCAGGAGGGACTAAGACCTGAAGCTATGTAAAGGCACAGATATCTGGCAGATATGGACAAATAATCAACTCTGTGGAGGTTAGCTAAGGCCAGAAGGCATCATCTATGATAGAGCATAATCAATAATGACCAGGTTCTTGGGATGTTCCAAAGTTGATAAATACGTACTAATGAGGGTGATTGAACCCCATGGTAGCTTTCTTTCTGCTCTGTGTGGGAAATCCTGGTATTTATTGATATTAATTGTTAATCGTAGGAAAACATAGAGTAGAACTTAACTCCTTAATGAAGCAGGATGGTGCTATTTCTTTTACATCTTTTACGTCTCAAATAGATTTTCCTTTTTTCAACATGCTAACGTGTTGAAAAGATAAGGAAATATCCTAGAAACATTATTTCAACAATTTCCTCAAATAAATATCCAGATATTTTCCTTCTAATATACTCTGTCTCCTTCTTCCTTATAGCTCTCTCCCTCCTGCAATTTTTCTATACAAGTTTCTTTTCCTCTGTTTTCTCTGTCATTCCTCTCCTCCTTCCTTCTTTATTCTCTTCCTCCCTTACATTTATCTACTATGAATAAAATCCACCTTTCAAATGTTTTATCTTTTTAAGAATCAGATACTTTAATATGGCATATGTAAAATTTAAATTTTCTATCAAAGTAGAGTTGATACTTAGTGACCATCGATATGGTGCTGTCCACTGGACTCTGACATTCAGGAAATTTAAGTTAATTCTTTTGATGCTCAGTTCTTTTCCAAAATCAAAGTATCAACTGAGTTCACCCAGCAGAACCAAATATAGTATCATTGTTTAGAATGAAGAAACTCAGGGCATTTGAGATGCTTAGATGGTAAGTACTCATGTTCCAGTAAGTTTTTCATAAGAATGATGCTTACCTAGATCTAAAAACTTAGCAAAGTAAAAGAATAATGTTTTAACTTTGATGTTTATATATATATATATATATATATTTACCTTTTCAATATGATTTAATGTAAAAATCTGGATTAGGTGTAATAACTTGTATAAGAGAAACACAATGATAAAAAGCCTTCTTTATATCCACTTAGTATCCCGTATGCTTATTTTCTATAAAACTGACTGAAATTGATCTTACAAGTTAATGAAAGAACATTCAAGTTATGTTAAAAATTTTCAATTAATATCTGTGTTGCTGAAATATGAAATATTTTCCTTGAAATCAAAGCTTAAATTTAATGACCAGTGTTCTTCGCTGTGATTGTCCTATACATTAATTTTAACTTATATTTCCCCTTTTGTGAACTCATCCACAGTTTTCAGATTATTAACTTTAAGACCCATTGAAATAATCTGCACTTCAGCTATCTGCTTGCAAATCATACCCTTGCTGTTCACCAGTGTAAAAACATCACTGCTCTGTTGCAATTATCCTGTTCATAAAATATGTTCAGAATAGTTAGACTTCCCTTTACTCATTTTTTTTCCCCACTAAATTCTTAAGGTTTCCCCTGTTATTGGACTTCACATTCTTTCTTTATTTTGTTGTTTAAAATTTTGTCTGTGCTGGGTCTTCCTGTGTTGCATTGGGGGCTTTCTCTAGTTGTGGCCATGGGGTGGCTATTCTACAGGTGTGGTGGGTGGGTTTCTCATTGAAGTGGCTTCTCTTGTTGCAAAGCACAGGCTCGAGGACACGGTAGTCGCAACTCACTGGCTCTAGAGCACTCAGTAGTTGTGGCACTTTGACTAAGTTGCCCTGAGGCACGTGGAATCTTCCCAGGAATTGACCACGTGTCCCCTGCATTGCCAGGTGGATTCTTAACCACTGGACCTCCTGGGAAGTCCCTCACGTTCCTTCTTTGATGCTCACAGAAAACAAGGACCATGGTACTGGTTGGTCTGTGCTTTTTTCTGTTCATCTGGGGCAGCTCTGGAAAAGTGAAGCCAAACCAAACCCAGGATAAACATCAACTTGGTTGTTCCTGGAGCAGGAGTCTTGCCATCTCAACCAGCAATATCAGGGTTCTGGAAGGAGTTGCTTGCCTTTTCAAGCAAGCTCAGGCAGTTGTCGTCTCTACCATTTCTGCCCTTCTATTTATAAGCATGAATTTTCTTGAGAAAAAAAGCCTTTGAGAAGCACTTTTTTTATGAATTTCTCTGTTAGGTCAATTCTTAAAACATTTTGATTATTGGTATATAAAAGTAAAGGACAGAACTCTTAGCATGCAATTTTCTTTTTTTTCTTTAAGCTGGGACTGTCATGTTGTGAGTGCAGTAAAGTTTTTGATATTAGGAAATTAAAGCAAAAAATGCCATGTGAAATAGAATAATGTTCTTTTCAAAGGGGAATTTTGAAAATTTTTTATCTTGGATAATGATTGAGACCATATTAAAATTGTATGTTAAATACAATTAAATGCATTAAGTAATACAATCAAGTTTTAAATTTAACTGCTCTGGTACAGAAAATTTCTTACATACCTAAAGTATAAGAGAATATACTTGAAATAAACATAATACAATAATGATATTATCATTAGTATTTTTATTATTACTCAAACTTCAAGAAATTAAGCTTTTAATATTGGAATTTTTAGCTTAAAAATCAACTTGCCATGTTGAAAAACATTTAAGGAATGTATTCTATCTTATATTATCTTTCTAAAGTTATTTATACGATAGACATGAGTTTGAGTAAACTCCGGGAGTTGGTGATGGACAGGGAGGCCTGGCGTGCTGTGATTCATGAGGTCGCAAAGAGTAGGACACGACTGAGCGACTAAACTATTCTATCTTATATTATCTTTCTGAAGTTATTTATATAGAAAATAAAGACTAAATAAATGTCACTAACATTCCCTACTCTGAGCACTATTTATTTTTTTAATTTAAAGAATCCAGAATTATATGAATAAAACTTTGTTTCATGTAAATTGGAAGCCATCCTGCCATGCTTTTTTTTGGTATATAGTCTTGGTTGAATTATCTTCATTAAAGGATACCAAAATATATGAAACCCATGAATGACTCTTGCTCTTAATAATTAAGTTATGCTTTCCTAATATCCCTTATACCTGTCAAATGACAAAATGGTAAGCACTCTAATAGCTTTTAAGTGTCCCTCCATGCCCACCAATTTTACAGTTTTGGCTTCTGAGCTTCTTATTAGCCTTAGACTTGTTATTCCTTGCAGGAGAAGATTTCTTTATAATGGTGACACCTTAATGGTTTTCAAAAGTCTCACTTATGCCTACTTATATTATGTTGCGCCACTGGTCAAAACAGTTTGAATTTCCTGGCTTTTTGCCCAAGACCCTCAGTGGTTTATGCTGTGGATTTACCTGAGGCTTTGTGAGTCCCCTCACTCCTGCCCTCTTGCCTTCTTATATTGAGGGGAACCTATGTCTTTTCCCTTGTTGGTCTTTTCTAATTCAATCAGATTTGCTGTTTCCGGCTACCAGGTGGCACAGTTCACTAGACCCTTGGGACTCTCCAGGAGGCGTTCGTTTGTGAGGTCAGCCACAAACCCAAGTAAATACCTACTGCTGTCCAGTAGGTGGCGCAGTGGTGAATAATCGGCCTGCCAAGCAGGTGATGCAGGAGAGGCAGGTTCCATCCCTGGGTGGGGAAGATCCACCGGAGCAGGAAATGGCAACCCACTCCAGTATTCTTCCCTGGAAAGCTGCATGGACAGTGGAGCCTGGCGGTCTAGAGTCCATAGGGTCGCAAAGAGTTGGACACGACTGAGCACACACGCACACAACTTGAACTAACGCCAGATCCCACCCAGAAACCCTAGACTCTCACACTTCAGTTTCCCCGCCCCCCAGGAGGATTAAGACAAGCTCAAAGAGCTCAGATCGCAAAATAAGCGGAGCTCCATGTGAGAAAAGCTTACCTGAGGTTCTGGAGAGAAGCCAAAGAGGCAACAAACCAAGATGGCTCTTCAGGTGCCACATCCCGCATCTAGGAGCCGCCTCTGGACTCTGGAGCAGCTGCCTTCGGGTCCCACGTTGTCACCGAAACTGCGAGGTGACAAAACTAAAACAAGCTAGTAATGCACTTGATGTTCTTTACTCAAGGGAAAACAATCCATGGATTAGGGAGTACATTGGCTCACAAGAAGTGTTGTCCTTCTCCCCAGGAATTTGGGGCAAAAATGGATTTTCTAGAGCTTTGAAGAGGTAATGCAGAAACTGGGAACAATTGTCCAGGAGGTGAGGGATTTCCTTGCAAGGAATGAAGGTCCTGTTTTCAAGAGGAAGATAAGTTAGCCAAAGTTGAATTGGAGGATTGTGACTGATACATGTTCAGTTTCCTTGACAGGTGTTTTTCATAAATGCACAGCTGCCTTGGGTTGAGATGTGCGATGTGGGCCGGGCCAATGGGGCGGCTGCCATTCTGTCGTCCTGATACATGAATCCACTTTATTGTATCTGATACTTGAAACATTATTTATGTGCCTTGACTGCTATTGTCTGGGAGGGAGAAAAATATATCTTCTACTCTCCTAGTTTAGCAAATGATTGCCTGTGAATTAAATTGACAAAAGGCGATTAACAGGAGAAAAATAAAAGATTTATTCTTATGCATGGAAGGGCTAATAAATGGTTATAGTTAAAAGCTTATATACCTAATTTAGTAGGATAAAGGGAAGAAAAGCCTTCTAGATGAGGAACAAATAGGTTTCTTTAGGAAAGCCTACTGGGTTTCTAGGAGAACTAACAGCACAAACTGGTCTTTCCCCCCAGAGATTTATGGTCAGTTCACTCTTGGTCTCTCTCCTGAGAATAATTTAAGGCAACCTCATTTTCTAGCAGTTGCTGTTTTTAGTCAAGTAAGGGAAGCCCTGAGAAGGGATCTTTCTGCATCTGTTGAATTTTAAGTGTCTTCAGCTAAAATAATCATCATATCAACTCTGGGCTTCTCAGCAGGCTCCACACTGGAAAGTCTCCAATTCTGTTTCAGATGTCTTTGTGGCAAAATCACTAGCTGTGCTGATGATTAATAAAATAAAATTTGAAAATATGAATTTAAAATAAGACAATAGCCTGTAAACATATGGCAGACTAAGCTTTTGCTTAAGCAGCAACAATTGTTCTCCGGTGACAGAGCTTACCATGCAACTTTTTGTTTCCAATGGATTTGAAATTGCTCATTGGCTTTGAATTCCATCCCACAGAGAGTGAAGTAGAGAAGGAATCTTGAAGTGATTTTTAATAAATGGAACAGATAGGGGTACAATTCATATACGACCTCCTGGGAGTTTTGCACAGTACCCAAAAAAGAGAGAACTTTTTCGGCTCAGTATATAACTTGCCATTTTGTAGTTATAGAAAAATTTCATATGAAAAGAAAGCACTATGGGAGCAATCTTCATTTGTTTAACTGCTACCATATCTATCTTCTGTCTCTGCACATCCAATTCTGTTATCTAAGTCATTCTGGGTATACATTCAATGAGGTTCATTTTTTTCTCCCTCTAAATGTTAAAAGAGCTAAATTACACATTTTTAGTAAAAAAAAAAATATATGCTGAATGAATAAATTTTCAATTAGAAATACCATGGTATGTAATAGCAACCATTTCATCAAGTCAAGGCAGAATTAAAAGACTTCTGGATTAGTCAGTCTTCCAGAAGTCAATACTGTTTAGCTTGTGAAAGGTGAGGTTACCCAAATCACTACTCTGAAGTTACAGAGCAGTTGTACTTGAATTCACAGTTTCCTGCCAGAAAATGACCTTTAAAACACGTGTGTATTTTAGCTGCTAAGTTGTGTCCAATTCTTTTGTGACGCCCTGGACTGTAGCCCACCAGGCTTCTCTGTTTATGGGATTTCCCAGGAAAGAATATTGGAGTAGGTTGCCATTTCCTTCTCTGGGGACTCTTCCCAACACAGGGATTGCAACCTGTGTCTCCTGCATTGGCAGGTGGATTTTTACCACTGTGTCAGGAGGGAAGCCACACATTGCTAAATTTTAGCTCAGAAAAACATATTTCATTTCATTTTTAAAAGCTTCAGATCCATTTGAAATACAAAGGTATATCCTTTGTAGAAGTTCAATTTGAAATTGTAAAATTAATCCAATCAGTATTAGAAATTGATAGTGGAGATTTCAGTTCTTCCTCTGTGGTTGAGTTTAAATACATAAATCTGTACAAGAAGACCTCCACCAAGATCCTTTCCTTGACCTCCTTGGATCTTGGCATTTAAGGTTTTGTTTCCTCTTGTTTTGTTCTGCATATTTACACATACATGTTGCCTTGAGATGTTTTGTTTCTTCTTAGATATATACAAAAATACTTTACATTTTGGAAGGCTAGGATCATCTCTTATATTGTTTTGCATTCATACGGTCTTGTAAATTCCATGTAAAAATTTTTTTGTCCCATGATTCTGAAGATGCAGTTGTAAACATAAACACCTTATTTGGGAAAGTAGGAATATAGGTTAGATAGCCATCTATATAGGTTATCTAACTTTTAATAGTATTTGAGAATCACTATTTTCTCAAATACTATTAATTTAGTAAAAGTAATCTTTGTTCTGAAAACACATTGGATGGAATGGATGATATTTTAAAATTGAAGGCTTCATTTCTTAAAGATTATTTTTATTTAATCCTTTGATATCAAGTATATATATATATTTTTCCATTTATTTTTATTAGTTGGAGGCTAATTACTTTACAATATCGTAGTGGTTTTTGCCATACACTGACATGAATCAGCCAAGTATATATTTTTAGGACATAGTGGAAACAAGACTGGTTATTGGCCTATTCCAATAACAACGTCATTATAAAAGGTAGTTGTAAGCAGTCCTTTTGTGCTCGTGGTATTTCTCTAGCTTCCACTACTTTATCTCTTACTTACCTGGTTCCACAAATTCTGAAGCTGACTAAGGGATATTTGAAATAAAAGCAGCCAACATGGGGATGAGCATGATTTGGCATTATTTCAAGTCCCATCAACATCTTAGTGGTTAGGATAATAAAATTAAAGGTATTCAGAGAAATGAAAAGTGAGTTGAATGCTCTTAAACCATCAGAAATGATTTGTTATTCTATAGTATGGCCTAAAGTATGCTTTCATGAATTACTATCACTTGGTATGTAACAACTTGCAAATTTCTTAGTGCCATTTTTGCTTTTATTTTCTCATCTATAATTTCCATTGTTCAGTTGATCCTTTAAATGTCAAAGGCCTTTTGTTGGCTGAAAACATTTGGTCTTCTATAAAAAGGGATCCTTTATTAAATTGTAACAAAATCTATGGAAAGGAAAATATAGTGTCATCATTATATCAGTTGTTCAATTTGTTGATCATTGTAAACATTTCGTCAGTAAAATAATGTCAGGGGACAATTCCTTTGAAAGTAAATTCTGACTATTAATGCTTCAACTTTGGGTGTGCCAAAAATCAACTTGAATTGTTTATCTAGGAGAACAAATGTCCACTGTGTAGCTTTTTTTTTTTTTTTAATGTGGATTTAGAGAAACACAACTCCAGCCAACAGTTATTACATATTCAATATTTATTAAGGATTCCCAGCCAATGAATGTACTTTGGAAGACTTCCCTGGTGGCTCAGACGGTAAAGAATCTGCCTACAATGCAGGAGACCCAGGTTCAACCCCTGGGTCAGGAAGATTCCCTGGAGAAGGAAATGGCAATCTAATACAGTATTCTTGCCTGGAGAATTCCATGGACAGACGAGACTGGCAGGCTACAGTCCATACAGTCCATGGGGGTCACAAAGAGTTGGACACAACTGAGTGACTCTTTCACACTTTCTCTATGTTATACACCTATGCATTAGGCTACTTAATCTTCACAACAACTCCATAGGTAGAGACTCATATTCCCTTGATTGTTTAATGGAGAAATTGCCTGATATGACAAAGATTGTAACTGAAGAGCTGATAATTGAACTCAGTTTTCTTGACTTGAGTGTCCAAGATCTGACCCCTACACTCTTCTGGGGGACTTCAACCACAGTTAGATTGTCTTAGTTTCTGAAATGGAGCTTGGAAGGCAGGGGCATTGTTGGAGAGTTCTCTCGAACTTTCTTAAAGGAATGATGGAAGCCAAATTTGGGCAGAAGGAGAGGTTGTGCTATGATACAGTTGTAACACAGTCCTCAGACAATCCGGAGAAATTCTGCAGCTTAGATGACCCTCCAGCTCTTTGTGTTGGGTTGGGATTCCTCTCTAGTGGACTGGGCTGTCTGACACTCAGGCGCACAGCCTCAGATCATAATAACCCAAGCTGAAGAGCTGCTATAAGACTTGAAAGTGGGACTTAATGATTCCAAGATGGCATGCCCGCAAATCTGTCACTTCAAATATCACTGTCTGCATCACAAGGAAAGCTGGGCAACCTTGTTGTAATTCACTGTTTTTATCCAAAATTTGTGAACCACTTACAAAGATTATATTTAAAGGAGGAAATAGTCTGTGGATTTGGGGCAATGAATATATGGGAGTCAACTGAGCACACCTCCAAATAAAAAAATAATTCAGGGAATAATTAAATGTCATTTAGTTCATCCAGTTTTCAAACAAATAATATACCCAAAGCACCCTGGTTAAATGGTAGTCCTACCTCTACCATTTACTGGTGTTAGTTTCTACATTTTTTTAATGGAAAAATAGGCTCTGTGTAAAGGATTATGGTGAAGCTAAACAGAAAGATGTATAAAGATAAGAGTGTAGTAAATATCACTAGGAGATGTTTAATAAATTGTAGACATCTTTATCAAGACTATTAAAAATATCATGGAGCTAATAATTGTAATTTCTTTTAGACAGAAACTGCATTTGAACTTTTATCATCTTTCTAATTCAATTTGTGTGCTTTCCAAGATGAGTACAAAAACTATTTATGTGTATATATATATATATATATATATATATATATATATATATATATATATGTAATTGACATCTCGGTCAATTCAGTTGCTCAGTTGTGTCAGACTCCTTGCAACCCCATGGACTGCAGCATGCCAGGCTTCCCTGTCCATTACCAACTCCCAGAGCTTGCTCGAACTCATGTCCATCGAGTTGGTGATACCTTCCAACCATCTCATCCTCTGTCATCCACTTCTCCTCCTGCCTTCAATCTTTCCTGGCATCAGGGTCTTTTAAATGAGTCAGTTCTTCATGGCAGGTGGCCAAATTATTGGAGCTTCAGCATCAGTCCTTCCAATGGACATTCAGGACTGATTTCCTTTAGGATTGACTGATTGGATCTCCTTGCAGTCCAAGAGACTCTCAAGAGTCTTCTCCAAACACCACAGCTCAAAAGCATCAATTCTTCCATTCTCAGTTTTCTTTATGGTCCAACTCTCACATCCATACATGACTAATGGAAAAACCATAGCTTTGACTGTATGGACCTTTGTTGGCAAAGTAATGTCTCTGCTTTTTAATATGCTGTCTAGGTTGGTCATAACTTTTCTTCCAAGGAGCAAGTAAATTAAAAGATTTTAATTTCACAGCTGCAGTCACTATCTGCAGTGATTTTGGAGCCCAAGAAAATAGTCTCACTGTTTCCATTGTTTCCCCATCCATTTGCCTTGAAGTGATGGGACCGGATGCCATGATCTTAGTTTTTTGAATGTTGAGTTTTAAGTCACCTTTTTCATTCTCCTCTTTTACTTTCATCAAGAGGTTCTTCAGTTCCTCTTTGCTTTCTGCCATAAGGGTGGTGATATCTGCATATCTAAGGCTATTGATATTTCTCCCAGCAATCTTGATTCTAGCTTGACATCTAGGATATTTTTATTTTGTTAATTTAACAAACATACATATTACCATCATGTAAGATACATTGTTCTAAATAACTTTAAAATTAGCTCAAACCATCCTAACAGTGCAAAAGCTAAGTATGTTATTATTCCCACTGATATGTAGAAGTGTGAAAATCTTATGAAAGGTCACAGAACATCACAGGAGAAGTTTGGAACCATTCAGTCTACATTGCTAACCAACACATAAGTTCCCTCCAGGCCACTTAATCATGGTTTTCAATATATTTTCCCAAAATCCACTAGCTAGCTCTTAGCAGCAATCCTGTAATGTATACCAGTCAGTATTATTGTTCTTAAAATGAGGAAGACTGATTCTCTGAATATAACTAGACAGTCTTACGCCTCCATGCAAAGCAGTGGGAGAAGTAGGAACCCCATCTAAGGTCTTTGGGAGAGTAAGGAAACCCTCCCCAAATATCTTAGGAAGTGAAATTATTGGTTGTTTAACCAGAGGAAATAATCTTTTCAAAAGTTTTAGTAAGGGTGTAAAATACGGAGTTGCTTCCATTATAACAAACTATTCCTATTAACTGATTGGTCAATCATCATTTGTTTATATAGTAAGTCCCCCTACCTACAAACCTCCAAGTTGCGAACTTTCAAAGAAGTGAATGTGCTTTTGCATGTCCAATCATGTAAGTTCGTTTACAAAGCTCGTGTACATTGTCATCTGTATGAATCGTCTATAAGTGGCTGGGCCTTTGTGTACTGTATAGTACTGTACGGAGGACAGTGGTACGGTATCTTTATTTCAAGTCCAGGATGTCTGAAAGCAAGCATAAAAGCAGTGGTGATGTTGCTGTGCAGCTAAGAAGGGCCAAGCGATAATGATGGAAACAAAAGTGAGAATAATTGCAAGGTAAAAAGATGGCAGACATCACTAATTCTTACAACATGAATCAATCTGTGCCAATGAGGTTGACAGTAAGAGGTGTGGAAAAGTGATGGAGGAGACAGAGAAACTTCTCAGTGTGTGGATACAGGATTAGCATCAGCATCGAGTCTCACTCAGCTTAATGCTGACTCAGGAGAAAACTGAAAGCCTTTATGAAGACCTGAAGTAGAACCACAGCAGAGAATCTTTTAATGCCAGCTGTGGCTGGTTTCATCAGTTCAAGACTAGAACCAACCTTCACAACATAAAAGTCAGTGGCAAGGAAGCTTGCACAGATATGGTGCTTCTTGGGAATTTTCTGAAACACTTCAAGAAATTATTGATGAAAGCAAGTAATAATTTCATTTAATGTGGATGAGATGGGACTGTCCTGGAAGAGGATGCCATACCAAAGTCACATCAGTGAGGAGGAAAAGTTGATGCCAGGCTATAAAGCTGCAAAAGACAGGCTAACTTTGTTGTTTGATGGTAATGCTTCTGGTGATATGAAACTAAAACCTCTCTTAGTTTATCATTCAGAGAACCCAAAACCCTTAAAAACGTAGTCAAGGGCTCTCTTCTTGTTGTGTGGAAGAGTAATCCCAAAATCTGGTTTACACAGGTCATTTTCAAGGACTGGTTTTTCTACCACTTTATCCCAGACAGAGAAATATTGCTTGGAGAAGGATATCCAATTCAATATTCTTTTGCTGCTCAACAATGCTCTGGACCACCCTCCATTTATGGACAACTTTTATCCCAACATCAAAGTAGCACATCCCACCCATAGACCAAAGAGTTACAGCAACTTTCAAGAGATATTTTTTACCTCACACATTTTGTCAGGCATTAAAGGTGAGTGACAAGTCAGGGATAACCTGGGAATGATTTTGAAAGGACTACAACATCTACAAAGTCATAAAAATAATTAACTTTGCTTGGTGTGAGGTTACGGCCATCACCACAAATGGGGCTTAGAAGAACTGTGGTCAGCAGTTTGCTTACGATTTTTGTGGACTTGAAGAGGAGGGTGAGGAGTCCAGAGAAGTCTTCAGCACCTTAGTGATAGAGGACAACTTGACTGAACTTCTCACTGTGTAACGCGAGGAGCTCAGTAATGAAGACGTGATGGAATTGGAGGCAGCGAGCAAGGAAGAGGAGAGTCAAGAGGAAGAAAAATTAACTGAAAAACTGAAGAGGCTCATGGCACAGGAAATGGTAAGGGATTTTCCTTATTTGAGGAGGCACTGTTAATTTTTGAAGCATGAGACCCTCATGTAGAACTGTACACAAAGTTTGCAGCAGCCATTCAGAATGCAATCTAGTGCTACCAAGACATCTATGATGAGAAAGAAGAGAAAAAAAAAAGAGCTATTACCCACACATCAGTGGGTCATTTTTTCAAGAAGGTAGATAAAATTGAATCTAGCATGGAATTTGAACCTATGCCATGAACATCAGGCTTGAGTGAAACTGCAGCTTGCCCTTCATCTCCTATTGCTGACAGTCCTTCAGCTCTATCATTTCCCACCTCCTCCACTTCCTCCCATCAGTAACTCTTCCTGCCTGTTCACTCGACGCCAGCCCCTGTATGCTAGCTGTCCTATTGTACTGCTGTCATTTGCAAGGGACTGTACTGTAAAACTAAAAATGTCTTCTTTATTTTTTGTATTTTTTTTTATGTTTTATTTGTGTGAAAAGTGCATGCGTGCTAAGTTGCTTCAGTTGTGTCCAACTCTTTGCAACCCCATGGACTGTAGCCTGCCAGGCTCCTCTGTCCATGGGATTCTCCAGGCAAGAATACTGGAGTGGGTTGCTATGCCCTCCTCCAGGGGATCTTCCCAGTGCAGGGATTGAACCCATGTCTCTTATGTATCCTGCATTGGTAGGCAGATTTCTTACCACTAGCACCACCTGGGAAGCCCAGGTGTGAGAAGTATTGTAAACTTATTACAGTACAGGACTAATACAGCTAATTGTGTTAGCTGGGTACTTAGAAAGTGAAGTCGCTCAGCCATGTTGGACTCCTTGTGCCCCATGGACTGTAGCCTACCAGGCTCCTCCATCCATAGAATTTTCCAGGCAAGAGTACTGGAGTGGGTTGCCATTTCCTTCTCCAAAGGATCTTCCTGACCCAGGGATCAAACCTGGGTCTCCCACATTGCAGGTACTTTACCATCTGAGCCACCTGGGAAGCCCCTAAACAAACTGGACTTACGAATGTGCTTTGGGATGGAATTCATTTGTGGGTAGCAACTACTGTGCATGAATAGCTTTACACTTCAAAAGAGTATTGCAGATTTCAAAGGTATAAGGATATCCTTCTTACTAGAAGATGCTTGGGTTTATAAAACAGTTACGTAAAATTTGAAAGTGAAATGGTGAATTTTATTTTAAAATGACATTGCGAGAGACTTCAAGAATACTACTCAGAGAAGCGTGTTTGATCCTTCATGAATGAAAGTGTTCCTAACTTAACCATCCATAACTGTGGACTTAGTTCTGAGAACTAGTAAGATGAAGACAGTAGACAGTAGATGGATGCTCTATGCTTCACTTACTTCAGGTGCAACAATCTAATCACACTGTCTCTTAGAAGACTGAGTAAAGAAAATTGGGTAGAAGAAAATATGAAGATATTAATCTCATCTGTCCCTAAAGAAGACTGCACAGTATCTTCCTGAATCTCAAGTACAAAATTAGACAATCACTTTCAATAGAAGTCTTGGCTTTGTTGCTATCTGTATAATTTCCAAGAGAGCAACACTTTTGAGTTTCTTTTTATGGATATAGCTTTCATATTTAAAGGAAATAGTCATAACTAGAATAATGATAACTGCCTTAAAATCTTAGAGAAGTGTACCATGGGTACCATGAGAGACTAAAACTGAAATCACCCTGAAGTGTTAAAGGCCAAACAAATATGGTACATTCCTATTTCACATTTTATACTCAATTATTCTAATGATGTGAAAAAATATGATACAAAATGAAAAAGGCAACAAGAATCATTTTGTTTGTTCTTTTTAAATACAATCAGAATGCACACACTTGGAGAAAATGCACATTTACAATTATATAATCTTCCTTCAGTTCAGCTCTATTGAATTTCTGGGAACTTATATACATAGAGATAGGATGCAAAGTTAGTGATCTATTAGCACACAGTTCAGAACTGACAGAGTCTGCATTTGGTTGGTTAATTTATAAAAAGAGGTGTTTGCCATGGATCAATAGATCACTGGGAAATGTCTAAACCAATGGAAGAATTGAAAATTCAAATAACCAATCTAATCTTAGTGTTATATTACTAGGAAAGTCTCTTTGCCCAGTAGTTTTATTGATTAAACTTTGTGATAAACTTTGAATAAGTAATAAAATCGATATTTGAGATTCCCTCAATATATTTTCCTTTTACTTGGTTAAAGTTCTAATGAAAAAAAAAGGAGTAATTGTAGGTCAGCTAAAATATCTCATGTTTAAAGGGGCTACTTTGTTACTGGAATTTTCAAAATTTTGCTTATTTAAAATTTTTCAATGCAGCATTATATAAAATTATAGGATATTAGGTATAAGATTACAGTGGAGCTGATAAATTATGGCTGATAATTCAGGCAGCAAGAGATTTATTTGGCAGTGGAAACCCTGATTGGCTAGTAGCTGTACCTGCTCACTACACCAGGATATATATTATCTAATGAATCTGATGTACCGACTGTCCATTTTAAAGAGGTGACTACTTCCAAAATGATATTGCTTAAAGGAAAGTTATCCATTGAGTTTGATTGCTTTTTCTGACACTGATAATAATATCTTGCATAAACCTAGCAGGATTTTAATTCAGAAAACAGAATTAATTCATATATTAATTCAAAAACGAAGGTCTAGGCATTGTTCTTTTGAAATAGTTATGCCTCAGTTGCTATATGCACCCATCCAAACCCTCTGATGTGCTTACATATTTGTGAATATTGATTAATGACTCATGTATATAGGACTGAGTATAAATTAATTGACACTTATGTATATAGATTAATGACACTTATGTGTATAGGACTGAGGGCTTCCCAAGTCCCAGTGGAAAAGAATCTGCCAGCCAATGAAGGAGATGCAAGAGACACAGGTTCAATCCCTGAGTTGAGAAGGTCTGCTGGAGGAGGAAACCCACTTCAGTATTCCTGCCTGGGTAATTCCATGGACAGAGCAGCCTGGTGGGCTATAGTCCAGGGGGTTGCAAAGAGTCAGACAGGACTGAACACGCGGGCACACATGTGTATATAGGACTGGTTCCCCAGAACAGTTTTCTGTAGAAAAAGAGGAACTTTGCTCATGTCTAGATGGACAAAGTAAAATCAAGATAAAGTGCCATCTTCCAGAATGGGATCTTAGTTAGAAAACTATAGAATGTGAAGCCAAATTGCTTGGTTGTCTTTGCAGAAAGGTTTGTTAAATTTTATATACAAATTACAAAATGTAATCTTCCACAATCAAGCATTGCCTTATACTAGATATGGTTCAGTGTAGTAAGATCACTGGTGAATTTAGGACATACATGAAAAAATAGCGTAACTCAGGACCAATTACACGGTTCTACTGACATTTGGTTGAGAAAACATCTTATTACAACATGCCCCTTTACCTGCAGTGTTGCCTTCTGCAGGTCCAGTTACCTGCGATCAACCAGGGTCTGAAAATAATATGTGGAAAATTTCAGAAATAAGCAACTCATGTAAGTTTTAAATTGCTGTTCAGAGTAGTGATAAAATCTCGCGAGGTTTGGCCTGAAACGTGAACAGCACCCCCACCCCCCACCGAGTATCGGAGAATTTAGTCAGCTGGAGCCGCCTCAGCTTGGTGTGGAGGGGACCTTTGTTTTCATTAATAATGACCCCAGAGTGCAACAGTAGAGACACTGGCAATTTGAATATGCCGAACAGAAGCCATAAAGTGCTTCCTTTACCTGAAAAGGTGAAATCTCTGGACTTTATGGGGAAGAAAGCAAAACCAGTATGCGGAGTTTGCTAAGATCTACCGCAAAACGGGATCTTTGTGAAACTGTGAAAGAGGAAAAAAAAAAAAAAATTGCTCTAATTTTGCTGTCGCACCTCAGATGGATGAGGTGCCAGTCACAGAGCTCAGTAAGTGCTAAGTTACGATGGAAAAAGCCTTAAATTTATACAATGAGGAATTTTTGAGAGCGGCCACCTTCATGTAACTTTTATGACAGCATATTGTTACAGTTGTTCTATTTTATTTTTAGTTATTGCCAGTCTCTTACGTGGCTGATTTATAAATTACACTTTATCACAGATAAGTCTGTATCGGAAAAAACATAATATATAAAGGGTTTGGTGCTATCTGCCATTTCAGGCATCCACTGGGGGTCTTGGAATGTATTTCCTCTGATGGGGGCAGGGGGTGTTGTGGTTTTTCATCTTATTTTTGAGCAGTCTCCGCCTATCTTCCATGGTGTCTATGGCCATGTAGGACTTGTATCAAATATTCAGTAAAAGTTTTTCTTTGTTGTTTGGGGTGTCATTTTTTTTTTTTTTTTTTTGGGTTTCTCAAGTATGGAATTTTGTTTCTTTACGCTATACCTATATTATCTAAACAGCATGACTGTTGCTTTATTTCTAGTTACAGATATTTTATAATCCTAAAGTAGTGGATAAGAAATCAAAGAGCCTTGGTAGAAACCTGATACATTACTTTTTCTTCACCAATTGCTCATAGAAGTCACTTTAAAATCTCGTTTTTGAAATTTCCCTACCATGTGCATATGCTTTTCATTTAGCATGTAAGTAGTGCCGTTGTTATCTGGTTCTGCAAACCTCCATGTATATTAATATAGTCTGCATTTAGTTTGTACTTTAAATACAAAATCTAGTTGTGACTTTTTAAAAATCCCAACAGCTTCTTTATCAAGCTATTGAGAAACTTGTTTTTTTTTTTTTTTTGAGAAACTTGTTAAAATGGTTAATATTTATTAAAAATGGAAGACCAGATACATTTTATTTCTCAAGTATACAGTCTCTCAAGTTAAATTGCTATAATAGTTGATGTACACATACACAGACATTTTTCCCCGAAATGGCTTGATTGATATTGAAATTACAGATATTTTTGTGTGGTGCCATTCATCTAGATTCATAACTGTAAACTTCATACATCTTTAAAATTATGGAAGATATCCATATCTTTTTTTTTTTTTTTTTAATCTCTGAACTCTCTTCAGGAAAGGGGATGGAAAACCAGTAAATATAAATACAAAAGAGCTTTTACTGGCTGAAAAAAAATATTTTTACTTCAGTAAGTAAGAAACACAGATGAGATGGAACAAATATGTGCCACGCTCAGTTCTAAATGATGCCACCTGTCAGGCCTCGTTTTGCTTGCAAAGGGTTTGCAGTGTTAGCAACCTAATGGAATGATTTGGGGGCTGTTAGGTCGGCTCCCAACAAAGTAACAAACTCTTCTGTAATGTGAGACCTTCTGAATTGCATTATAACAGTATTTCCCACAATAGCTCCCTAGTGTGATAAAAGGAATGATGTGTTTTCCAAAAGGATACAAAGGAATTACTAATATTTGTAGAGAATATGTTCTTGGACCTTTCCTTTTAGTTTGATAAGATTCTGGAAACTCTTCAAAGAACATTTTACAAATTAAGTGCCTGTGTCATTTTGTATGTTTTCTTATTTGGATTTTAAAGTATCATTCTGGTAGGTATTATTCTTGGAATTTATGTACTGTGGCTAAAAGAACTTTCTTGATATACTTGTAGTGTAGGCATTTTTCACTGAATCTTACCTGTTTCCAAACAGCCTTCTGCCGATAGATTTCTTTGTTGCCAGGAAATGCAAGTGAACAGAGAAAATCCCCTAACTTAAGAGCTTTCAGGTGTAACCAGGAGCACCGGTGTAGGTTGACTGGGAGAAGCTAAAGCTGCCAGTGTGAGAAGAAATTAGGCATAAAATTAAGGGATGCAGAGGTTTATAGAGACAGGAAATTAAATTAAGATATTCATGCCTTGGATATTCCTTAATTTTTTTATGACATTAGTGCATTGATATTACATATGTGTATGCCCTGTATGTACATGCTTTCTGTGTGTGTCTGCATAATATGTAAGTTTCTTTGTAGGTTACAGTTTCTCAAACACATTTTACACTTTAGAAGTGTTTTACTGTTGTTCAGTTGCTTAGTCATGTCTGACTCTGTAACTGTTTATTTCTGAATAATCTCTCATACCCTTTAAGAGGAAAGCATTCTCACAACAGGGATTATCCATCTATATTCTACATTATATATCCACTCCTAAAAATGTACAAAAGAAGATAGTTGCTGTGTGAGGGGATGGGTATGTTAATTAGCTTGACTGTGGCTATTACATCACAATGTATATACATGTATTTTTGCTGAAATGTGGCCTCTGTACACTGGTGCCAGATTCAATCTCAGAGACAAAGTTTTGGGTGAATTAGAAGGAAATTAGCTTGATTGCTTTGACAGTCAAACGGTGCCACGGTGGGCTAAGGGCCTCACAGCTGTGTATCTCATCCACAGTGGGTAGTGAGGAGTCTTCCAGTGTTCTAGGAGCATGGGTGTGATCAGCTCATGGACATTCTGATTGGTTGGTGGTCACGTAATTGAGAGGCAGCATCATTAACCTTCTGTTTCCAACCTGTCTGGGTCTCTGTGCTTGTGGGCATGGACATTCTGATTGGTTGGTGGTCACGTAATTGAGAGGCAGCATCATTAACCTTCTGTTTCCAACCTGTCTGGGTCTCTGTGCTTGTGGGCAGCGTACGCTTAACTTCTTCCACCTGGTGTGAGGGTCAGTATCTGCAAAACAGCTCAGATGATATGGCTGAGAATAATATCTGTAGTGCTTAAGGAAGAACTAAAAGGTCCTTGACTTTGTTTAATGCTAAAGAAGTATTATTTTTTCTTGATTGGCTGTTTTCCTCTTTCTGCATTTTCTGACTTCTCTGATTAAATTTATTCTTTGACTAAAGTTTTTCTAGAGACAAAAGGCAGGCAGAGAACATGGGCAGGAGTCTGTTCTGGGAGGGCCTCATAGGATCCCGCTCCGTTACAATATCAAATCATCAAGTTGTATATCTTAAATATGAATGATTATAAATTGCCAGTTTGTGACCCCATGGACTATACAGTCTGTGGAATTCTCCAGGCCAGAATACTGGAGTGGGTAGCCTTTCCCTTCTCCAGGTGAAGTGAAGTCGCTCAGTTGTGTCCGACTCTTTGCGACCCCATGGACTATAGCCTATGAGGCTCCTCCGTCCATGGAATTTTCCAGGCAAGAATACTGGAGTAGGTTGCCATGCCCTTCTCCAGGGGATCTTCCCGACCCAGGGATCAAACCCGGGTCTCCCGCATTGCAATCAGATGCTTTTACCATCTGAGTCAGCAGGGAAGCTCAACCCACTGGAGTGGGTTGCCATGTCCTTCTCCAGGGGATCTTCCCAATCCAGGGATTGAACCCAGGTCTCCCACATTGCAGGTGGATTTTTTTTTACCAACTGAGCTACCAGGGAAGCCCAATCATTAGTTATACATGTATAAATCTGGGGAAAATGTGAATTTCATGAGTATGCTCTAAACTAGAACATTTTTGTTTATTCCTCTAAAAACTATTTTTTTCTTGTCAAGTTTATTAAGATCAGCTGTCCTAGGGATTGCTCTGAAGCAAGATAGCTTTAATTTTTTCATCCTAATGACCAAAGAGCTGTATTGATTTTTCTTTTAAGCAACTTCATTTGGAAAACCTATCACTAAAGAAATCTTCTTTGCCTTTCCTGCCCACAGCCATTTTCCCACACTGATTTCCGACTGATATTTTTTTCGAGACCTGTTACTAAATACAAATGTTTTTTAATGAGCTAAATACTCTCCTTTGTTAAATATGCCACATGCAAAATTTACCATAATGGTTGCATTAATAGGTTTTTACATAAGTTTCATGAGAAATTTTTAAAAAATAGGCAGTGCTCTAGTGGAGAGAAATTTGTCTGAAGGACACACTTGTTTCATCTTTTTGTCTCAGAGACATGTTTGCATGTTCTTCCAGAGAAACATTAAACTTTTCAGGCCCATATGATGAAGGTTTGTTATGAAAAGGAATGTTATGAAATAAACCTGTGGCTGATTCATGTCGATGTGTGGCAACAGTCACTACAATATTGTAAAGTAATTAGCCTCCAATTAAAATAAATAAATTAATTTTAAAAAATGAAATAAAGTAAACTAGTATTGTTATATTTTGCTGAAGCCTTTCAAAGCATGCAAAGAGGAATTAGAAATAGTCACTAATGTAGTTCTCCCAAATTTATTTAACTCAAGACCTTGTCAAAGACCCTGTGGTTTTTAGCAACAGTTTAGGAAGTATCGGTCTACATAATTAGAAGAAGAAGGTACACAAGTACTCATTTTTCTACTCATTGCATTTATTAAATAATCACATTTGTTTTTAAAGTCATCAAATATGTATTTGAAATTTTTAATATCAAAATCCTAATTTGTAAAGGTGACACTGAATAATTAATGAGATTCAATTTTTAATTAATTGCAAATGAGTTATAAAAATATTTGCCAATACAGAAAAACATTTCCACGTTATTTTGTTTCTGTTTATCACATTGGGCATATTTATTATGACATGTGTTATTAAAATTTATCAAAATATTTTTATTAAGTAGAACAAACTAAACTGCAGTCTAAACCAAAGCAAGAATGATTAAATAAGTGGATAGCTACACACTGTATTCTCTCCCTGTGGGGTGTTAGCCTTTTTCCTTTCTGGAACCCAGTTAAGAATTGGAAGCAGATCTGATACAAGGAGATATTGTTGGTAGTCCTCCAAAGAAACTGAAAGATGTATTTGATTTCCTGTTGAGATCACATTCAACTCAAAATTTCATTTTTCATTAGTTCTGGAAGCTTCTGGGTTCTGGCGAAAGAATGGTGTTTCACATTGCAGCCAAAATCTGTATATAGGCCATCGTTTTTGACATTTTTATCTTGGCTTTCTCAGGTGATTGGTGACTTTCAGAATTTAGCCATGCTGTTCAATTGCTGACAGAGATGGTTGTGTGAGTTAGAAACCTTATTTGACAAGCAAGTAACCATGACAACTTGGAATAATCATGACCATATTCCTCTTTATTTTGTCCTCATTTGAAGTGTACAACTACTTAAAATGCTTTTGTTGAAATGAAACATTAGAAAGAATCTGTGTTCTAAACCTTTATAGTTCTAAACATACCGAATCATCTACAATAATATTTAATGATTCTTGTGCTAAGGTAAGGTGGATTTTATGTTCTTCCAAAGGGATGGTTTATGCAGTGTTCATCTGGAAGACTTTTGTTTTGGAGTCTTAAGTGGTTTTTGGAATGTCTCACATTTATAGAAAACCTACACCCCATAAACTTCATTTTTAAGTCATTAAGTTGAACTGCGGCAAGGGTCTGCCTAGTATGTGTAATTGTCAATGAAGGATTTTGAAAGGGAATGTTTTCTTGCTATATCTCTAGTTTATTATATAAAACACCATTTTATCTTTTAAAATTATTTTTGGTACTTAAACACCTATAAACCAGAAAAAATTATATGTAAATAAAATAGATACCTTACAGAGCATCAAAGCAGCTACTCTTCCCTTCGGATATATAAATGAAGAAACAAAACAACTAAAGTGATAGTCTATTAGAATATCATTTTTAAAAATCTTTTGATATGTGCCAGATTCTTTTACCACTTCAGTATAGAGATAAAAGTTACTTCACATTAATTTTTATTATATATTCTTTCAAAATTTTATTTGAATTTGCATGTAAGATGTAAAATATGCTCAGGTTCTGAAACTAATTAGCATTTTAAGAAGTACATAAAAAAGAGATTGAAAGACAGAATTAAGATAGTATTATACATATATATGCTAATAGTAATTTAAAAAAAAATAGGGCTTCCTTGATAGCTCAGTTGGTAAAGAATCTGCCTACAATGCAAGAGACCTAGTTTGATTCCTGAGTCAGGAAGATCCACTGGAGAAGGGATAGGCTACCCACTCCAGTATTCTTAGGCTTCCCTTGTGGCTCAGTTGGTAAAAGAATCTGCCTGCAACTCGGGAGACTTGGGTTCGATCCCTGGGTTGGGAAGCTTCCCTGGAGAAGGGAATGGCTCCAGTATTCTGACCTGGAGAATTCCATGAACTGTATAGTCCACCGGGTCACAGGTGTCAGACATGACTGAGCGACTTTCACTTTCATATATATAAAATACTTCAAACATTGGTACTTTATAGTCCTATGTGTATGTATTTCAAGGTACAGTCTCATTGTCACAAACTACTTCGTCAATAAACGAAGCACTTCTGAAAGCAGGTTTTGGTGAGAAATCTTAAGTTAAATATCTCCACAGAATATTCCTTACTTCTGAAATTTTATATTTATTAAATTTTTATTTCTGAATCTTAAATTAACAAATGATTGGTAGTCCAAGATTAGCTGTCAGGGATTATGTAATTGATACAATGCTGTGTTTTTTCTTGTTTACCAAATGTGTGTGTGTGTGTATATAAGTGTAACTTCTCTTTTTTTCAGTAGATACTCTAATGTCCAGGATCTGATTTGATGCTGTCTGTTCATAGGAAGAGTGGGCTATAGTGTCTGTATATTCTAGTGAGATAAGGGAGCAGGAAATCAGCCAGGATCCACTGATTTTGTTGAGATGTAGTAGATTGCAGTAGATTAGCAACATAAGCCGTTAATATCTAAGTGATCTGGATCTGGACACCAGGGTGTTCACTCTGACAATTTGAATTATACCCACTACCCACATCCATTTTCTGCTCACTGCATCACTTCTCAGAAGGTGGAAAAATAAATCTGAAATATGTCAAAGAATTCAGAATGCTTCTAGTCTGTTGAAGACAGACAAAGTTATCTATATCTCACTACCCCTCAAAACAAATTAGAACAAAATAAAAAACACATGAGAAGTATCATCTACTATATGGCATCACAATGAAATTCAGAATATTTTATCATTTATGAACAAATTAGTGATGTGATTGTTAGAAATTTTTTAGAAAATTGTTCTAATATGGACTACTAAATGTATTTGTTATTATATGTACTTTAAGATTATTGCTCAAGTTGTCATATCTTCTAGGATATATTTGTTTTCGCATCTGAAAAAGATTGTTTCATTTTAAATAAGAATATAGAAGTGCAATATAAACCAAGTTAAAAAACTTTCCTAATGACTAATTCACTACATCATTATCATCCTCTTCTCAGCATAATAGATATCTAAAAATAAAATAAATTTGAAGAAATTATGGGCTAGATAGCATCATTTACTCAATGAACATGAATTTGGGCAAACTCTGGGAAACAGTGAAGGACAGGGAAGCCTAGCACACTACAGTCCTTGGGGTTGCAAAGAGTCGGAAACAACTTAGTGACAGAACCACAAAAGTCTAAAGAAATCAGTAACTCAGTCTATTTTTACTTTAACAGTATTTTCGATACATTTTGTTAAATATCAGAAGACTAACAGACCAAAGTCAGACCAAAACTCTAGGTTGAGCTACAAATAAAAATATTTTTGATCACTTCAGTTGTTCAGTCATGTCCAACTCTGTGCGACCCTAGGACTACAGCACACCAGCCCTCCCTGTCCATCACCAGCTCTCACAGCTAGCTCAGACTCATATCCTTTGAGTCTGTGATGCCATCCAGCATCTCATCCTCTGTCGTCCCCTTTTCCTCCTGCCTTCAATCTTTCCCAACATCAGGGTCTTTTTCAATGAGTCAGTTTTTCCCACCAGGTGGCCAAATTATTGGAGCTTCAGCTTCAGCATCAGTCCTTCCAATGAATATTCAGGACTGATTTCCTTTAGGATTGACAGGTTTAAACTCCTTGCTGTCTAGGGGATTCTCAAGAGTCTTCTCCAACACCACAATTCAAAAGCGTCAATTCTTCGGCCCTCAGCTTTCTTTATGGTTCAACTCTCACATCCGTACATGCCTACTGGAAAAACCATAGATTTGACTATACAGAACTTTGTAAAGTTCTGTGTCTCTGCTTTTTTTTTATTATTATTATTATTATTATTTTTTTCCAGTGGGTTTTGTCATACATTGATATGAATCAGCCATGGATTTACATGTATTCCCAATCCCGATCCCCCCTCCCACCTCCCTCTCCACCCGATTCCTCTGGGTCTTCCCAGTGCATCAGGCCGGAGCACTTGTCTCGTGCATCCCACCTGGGCTGCTGATCTGTTTCACCATAGATAGTATACATGCTGTTCTTTTGAAATATCCCACCCTCACCTTCTCCCACAGAGTTCAAAAGTCTGTTCTGTATTTCTGTGTCTCTTTTTCTGTTTTGCATATAGGGTTATTGTTACCATCTTTCTAAATTCCATATATATGTGTTAGTATGCTGTAATGTTCTTTATCTTTCTGGCTTACTTCACTCTGTATAAGGGGCTCCAGCTTCATCCATCTCATTAGGACTGGTTCAAATGAATTCTTTTTAATGGCTGAGTAATATTCCATGGTGTATATGTACCACAGCTTCCTTATCCATTCATCTGCTGATGGGCATCTAGGTTGCTTCCATGTCCTGGCTATTATAAACAGTGCTGCGATGAACATTGGGGTGCACGTGTCTCTTTCAGATCTGGTTTCCTCAGTGTGTATGCCCAGAAGTGGGATTGCTGGGCCATATGGCAGTTCTATTTCCAGTTTTTTAAGAAATCTCCACACTGTTTTCCATAGCGGCTGTACTAGTTTGCATTCCCACCAACAGTGTAAGAGGGTTCCCTTTTCTCCACACCCTCTCCAGCATTTATTGCTTGTAGACTTTTGGATAGCAGCCATCCTGACTGGCGTGTAATGGTACCTCATTGTGGTTTTGATTTGCATTTCTCTAATAATGAGTGATGTTGAGCATCTTTTCATGTGTTTGTTAGCCATCTGTATGTCTTCTTTGGAGAAATGTCTGTTTAGTTCTTTGGCCCATTTTTTGATTGGGTCATTTATTTTTCTGGAATTGAGCTGCAGGAGTTGCTTGTATATTTTTGAGATTAATCCTTTGTCTGTTGCTTCATTTGCTATTATTTTCTCCCAGTCTGAGGGCTGTCTTTTTAATATGCTATCTAGGTTGGTCATGACTTTTCCTCCAAGGAGTAAGCATCTTTTAATTTCATGATTGCACTCACCATCTGCAGTGATTTGGGAGTCCCCCAAAATAAAGTCAGTCACTGTTTCCACTGTTTGCCTATCTATTTGCCATGAAGAGATGGGACCAGCTGCCAAGATCTTCATTTTTTGAATGTTGAGTTTTAAGCCAGCTTTTTCACTCTCCTCTTTCAATTTCATCAAGAGGCTCTTAACTTCCTCTTCACTTTCTGCCATAATGGTGGTGTCATCTGTATATCTGAGGTTATAGATATTTTCCCCTGCAATTTTGATTACAGCTTATACTTCATCCATACAGCATTTCACATGGTGTTCTCTGTATATAAGTTAAATAAGCAATGTGACAATATACAGCCTTGACATACTCCTTTCCCAATTTTTAACCAATCTGTTGTTCCATGTCCAGTTCTAACTGTTGCATCTTGACCTACATACAGATTTCTCAGGAGGTAGATAAGGTGTTCTGGTATTCTCATCTCTTTAAGAATTTTCCACAATTTGTTGTGATCCACACAGTCAGAGGCTTTAGCGTAGTCACTGAAGCAGAAGTTTTTTCTGAAATTCTCTTGCTCTTGTCTATGATCCAACAAATGTTGGCAATTTGATCTCTGGTTCCTCTGCCTTTTCTAAATCCAGCTTGAACATCTGGGAGTTCACAGTTCACATACTGTTGAAGCCTGGCTTGGAGAATTTTGAGCATTAATTTGCTAGAGTGTGAGATGAGTGCAATTGTGTGGTTGTTTGAGCATTCTTTGGCAATGGCTTTCTTTGGGATTGGAATGAAAACTGGTCTTTTCCAGTCCTGTGGCCACTGCTGAGTTTTCCAAATTTGCTGGCATATTGAGGGCAGCACTTTAACTGCATCATCTTTTAGGATTGGAAATAGCTCAGCTGGAATTCCATCACCTCCACTAGTTTTATTCATAGTGATGCTTTCTAAGGCCCACTTGACTTCATACTCCATGATGTCTGGCTCTATGTGAGTTATCACACCATTGTTGTTATCTGGGTCATGAAGATCTTTTTTGTATAGTTCTTCTGTGTATTCTTGCCATCATTTCTTAATATCTTCTACTTCTATTAGGACTATACCATTTCTGTTCTTTATTGTGCACCTCTTTGCAGAAATGTTCCCTTGGTATTTATAATTTTCTTGAAGAGATCTCTGGTCTTTCCCATTCTATTGTTTTCCACTATTTTTTTGCACTGACCTTCCTCAAGGCTTTCTTATCTCTCCTTTCTATTCTTTGGAACTCTGCATTCAGATGGATATATCTTTCCTTTTCTCCTTTGACTTTTGCTTCTCTTGTTTTCTCAGCTATTTATAAGGCCGCCTCAGACAACCATTTTGCCTTTTTGCATTTCTTCCTCTTGGAGATGGATTGATCACCACCTCCTGTAGAATGTTACGAACCTCCTTCCATAGTTGTTCAGACACTCTATCAGATCTAATCCCTTGAATATATTTGTCACTTCCACTGTATATTCAATCATAAGGGATTTGATTTAGGTCACACCTGAATGGTCTAGTGGTTTTCCCTACTTTCTTCAATTTAATTATAAATTTTCAATAAGAAGTTCATGATCTCAGCCACAGTCAGCCCCTGGTCAGTTGTGTTTTTTTTTTTTTTTTTTTTTTTTTTGCTGACTGTATAGAGCTTCTCTATCTTTGGCTGCAAACATAATCAATCTGATTTCAGTATTGATCATCTGATTATGTTCATGTGTAGCATTGTCTCTTGTGTTGTTGGAAGAGGGTGTTTGCTGTGACTGGTGCATTCTCTTGGCCAAACTCCCTTTTCCCTTTTCATTTTCCCTGTTAGCCTTTTCCCTGCTTCGTTTTGTACTCCAAGGGCAAACTTGCCTGTTACTCCAAGTGTCTCTTGACATCCTACTTTTTCATTCCTCCCCATGATGAAAGGACATTGGTGTTTGTTCTAGAAGTTCTTGTAGGTCTTCATAGAACCATTGAACTTTAGCTTCTTCAACATTATTTATTGGCAGAACATTATTTATTTAATGATAACGTTATTAAATGCAATGTTCATGTACACTTTAAAAAGTTAGCAACAAGTTTATGAATTAAAATAAGTTTGGAGGAAATGTCACAAATAGTCAATCATTTGGCAAGTTGTTTCCTGATATTCTTATGTATAAATGATACGAGGAATGTATAATGGAGTTTAACTAGCTGAATGAATTTATCTCGATACATGTTGGTGAAAATTATTGCTAATTGAACAGATTCTGTTTTAACAAGTTGAGAGTTACCTTATTAATTTTTATTGTTGTGAAAGTGATGGTATAAAAACTACATCATTGGTTTTGATGATACACACTTGAAAGACAAGGGTCATAAGTGTAATAGACTGCCATAACTTAAATAAGATGAAAAGTAATGGTAATAAATGTAACATTTTATATTCAGATAAGACAGCTTCTGGTTAAAGCACAGAGAGCGGATATCGTTGATGTAGCAGAAGTTCACGTGCTAAGTGTCTTCAATTGCGTCCGGCTCTGTGCGACCATATGGACTGTAGCCGGCCAGACTACTCTCTCCATGGGATCCTCCAGGTAGGAATACTGGAATAGGTTGCTGTGCCCTCCTCCAGGGGATCCTACCTTGGGATCAAATCTGTGTCTCTTAGATCTAACCTGCATTGGCAGGTAGGTCCTTTACCTCTAGCACCACCTGGGAAACCGCAAAATCCATGTTTTATATAACAAATAGAGGAGTTATTGGAGTGTAAGCTCTGAAACCACTAACAGTGACTAAGAGCATGATTCAGTTTTTGGCTGTACATGTAATGTTCACAATATATCTACCCTGTTCAAAGAATACTTGGAGAATTGCTGATTTCTAGGTGACAGAATTAAGAGATGTTTTTAAACACTATATATATGGACCAGCTAGAGTTCCTAGAGTGGAGTGATCAGGCTGACTCAGTAGTTAAAACTATGCCTTATAATTAAATCATCATATTTTCCCAACTGAATATCTGACATATTAGCCAACAAAGAATTCTCCAAATATAAATATTTATGTGAAAAGTTTTCACTTAGCCTAATACCCTCAAGGTCCATTCGTGTTGTTCCAAATGGCAAAATTTCATCCTTTTCATATGGCTGAGTAGTATTCCTGTATGTGTGTGTATGTGTACATAACTCACAAGTTTCTTTATTCATTTATCCATCATTTTGCACATGTTATTTCTTTATCTTAACTATGTAAATAATCTGCAGTGAACATAGGTATGCGTATATCTTTCAAACTAGTGTTTTTGTTTTCTTTAGATAAATAGTAGTGGAATTGCCAGATCATATAGTAGCCCTAGTTTTAATTTTTTGAGGAAACTCCATACTGTTTTCCATAGTGATTGTACCAATTTACATTTCTATCAACTGTTGATGAGGGTTTCCTCTCTCCTACATCATCACCAGTATTGTCATTTATTATTTTTTTTTGATAATAGTCATTCTGACAGGCACTGGTATGAGGTGATATCTCTTGGTGGTTTTGATTTGCATTTTCCTTATGTTTGGTGATGTTGAGCATCTTTTTACGTGCCTGGTGGCCATATGTGTGTCTTCTTTGGAAAAATGTCTATTCAGACCCTCTGCCCATTTTTTAATCAGAGTGGGTTTTTTGTTACTGAATTGTATGAGTTTTATGTACTTTGCATGCTTGTGGGCATGCTAAGTCACTTTAGTCGTGTCTGACTCTTTGCAGTCCTCTGGACTGAAAAGCTCCAGGCTCCCCTGTCCGTGGGATTCTCCAGGCAAGAACACTGGAGTGGGTTGCCATGCCCTCCTCCAGGGAATCTTCCCGACCCATGGGTTGAACCCACGTCTTTTACATTTCCTGCATTGGAAAGAGGATTCTTTGCCACTGGTGCCACCTGGGAAGCCCATATTTTGGATAGTAACCCTTTTTGCATGTATGCTTTACAAATATCTTCTGCCATTCTGTAGGTTGCCTTTTGGTTTGGTTGATGGTTTCCTTGGCTGGGCAAAAGCTTTTTGATTTGGCATAGTCCCATTTATTTATTTTTGCTTTTGTAACTCTTGGCTTTGAAGTCTGATCCAAAAAAATACTATTTATTTCACTTGCATTTAGATTTAGAAAACAAAATAAGCAAACAGAAACAAAACCCAGACTGATAGATACAGAGAATAGCTTGGCGGTTGCCAGAGGAGAGAATGGAGGAAATGGATGAAGTATGGAGTATGGGGGAAATGGATGAAGAAGATTAATAAGGACAGATTTCCAGTAATAAATAAGTCATGGAGATATAATGTACAGCAGGGAGAATATAGTCAATAATATTGCGTTAGCTCTGTATGGTGATAGATGATCACTGGACTTACTGTGGTGATCATTTTCCAGTATATACAGTTGTCATATCACTATGTTATACACCTGAAACTAATATGATATTGTGTGACAATTATACTGCAAAAAAGTCCTTAGTGATAGATAATAAGTACAGTGTGTTAGTTTTGTATAGTGCCCATTCCATTTGCACTTGATTTTACTTACACTTATCTTTTTGACAGATAAGGAATATAATTGTGCCTTCTTAATTAAAACTGTTACAGAGCAAAAAGGAATAAAGTCTTAAAAGTCTAATAATTCAATTGTATTTATTTACAAAATTTTCTGAAAAATAATATTACATGATGTTAAGACTTTGATTATTGGCATAGATAAACCAGATGTGAGGTAGTTAAGGTAATTTCTTCAGATTTTGAAAGGAAAAACAAGCAAAAATTGAGACATATTTCTATTCAAAAGAAGGCAGACATTACAAAATTAAAACATGGAATTACTTTGCTGAATAAAGAATTGTACATCAATGAAAATAAATATTTTTGAAGGAATTATCTAAAAGTGATTTATTTGGAGAAGTAGAAAATTGGATTAAAACACTGGTTGAGAATCTAACAATTTTTGCTTTGAGTCCAGGTAGATCCTTATTTAATTTGGATTCTGCTAATCAAAAATTATAGTAATGATGTAAGGAGTGGGCTGGAAAGTAAGGTAAAATGATTAACTGAATGGATTAATAGTGTAAACAAGATGAAATACTTAATCAAGTTGATTCAAGTAATTTGCCAATCTCTCCTTAATAATTTTGGAAAAATTGATCCATGACACCTGAGTCCCTGTTTTATGCCAAGCATTGTCCCAGGTGCTTGTGAGCGATAATGACATCTTATATGTGGCCTATGTCATCAGATTCTTACAGAATAATTATGGAGGTAAGTTTAATATGAAAGAAAAAAAAATCAGTTCAGTTGCTCAGTCGTGTCCGACTTTTTGCGACCCCATGAATCGCAGCACGCCAGGCCTCCCTGTCCATCACCAACTCCCAGAGTTTACTCAAACTCATGCCCATCGAGTCGGTGATGCCATCCAGCCATCTCATTCTCTGTCGTCCCCTTCTCCTCCTGCCCCCAATCCCTCCCAGCATCAGGGTCTTTTCCAGTGAGTCAACTCTTCACGTGAGGTGGCCAAAGTATTGGAGTTTCAGCTTCAGCATCAGTATCAGAAGAAAATTAGAGGACACTAAATATTGCAGTAGGAAATTAAGTAACCAATTATTGGTGTCATATTAGTATAATAAGAATCTCAGAATTCAGAATATCAGAAAGTTTATTTCATTGGCTTATAATTTGCTGACAATTTGAATGAAGTTTTCTGAACCTTCATGAAAAGCTGTAACTTGCCTACTCATATATTTCTTTGCTTATCATACCCCTAACTGGATGTGACCTCATGGGGAATTTCCCATGTCCTCAGTTAGTATATATTATACAATGACCACTAGTTAAATGCATGTTGAATAAATAAATCTTTTCTTCCTCTTATTTTCAAAATAAGTATCATACCTATCTTTCCAAACTTACCGAATATTTTGAGTACCCATCGTAGTAAACTAGATAAAAATAATTTGAAATCGTCATGTTACATAAATATATTGTATAATTGTTATAAATTATTCCTATCAACTTATCAAAGAGATATGAAAAATACTATCAAGAATTCTATCAACTGCAAACACAATATACAGCAACACATAACAAACCAAAGCTTTTCTAATGGTCACTCTTTGTTTGGTTTTGACCTGAAAAAACAGTAGTGATTTAACATGATTCAAGCTTATATATAACTTTTCCTAGTACAAATTCTGTTTTCCAAAAAAGCATTAATTAATTATATTAACACTGTTCCTGCACTCAAGATTGTTATTTACCTTTGGTTGTATGTATCATGAGTATTAGTTTAAGTATTATTTAGTATTTTTTATAATAGAAGGTAGGAGAGGTGTAATTAGCCGTCTTACTCTAGAAATATTACTAAATTGTGTTTTTGTCTATTCCTATAGCTTACACCCACCTCAGTGAAGAGAAAGAGATGGAGACATAACTAATGATGTCAAGAAGTTTTTATTGTTCATTAAGAAAAAAAATTACTAACATGCACAAGCTAGTTACTGAAGACATCTATCATAGGTGAAGCAGTACTTTTTGGTAATTAATCGGAAGCCAAAAAAAAAAAAAACTTGGAGAACGGTATACCCTATATTTGGAGGTGCTTGGATAAAGAAAATTACCATTATTTTATATACAAATGATTTACGTTTCAGTGATGCACTCACATGTATAAAACTAGTATTATGTTTGCAGGCAGAATAAAATTAAAAGAATGTTTATGGTAACAGGTTGAGTTGTTTATGAGACATAATTTAAAGTTATTGAATTGTTATAAATTCTGAGAGTAGCAGAAATATCGCTGATATTTTTATATATTTGAAAGTATTCTGACTTCATAATGACGGCATAGTTTAATGTATTACCTTAGTTACTCTGTTTGTGACATGTACTACTCACAAAGAAATGGTTTTTCTCGTAAGGACGTAAGCAAGGCAGAAGATAATGTTCTAAAGCTAAACAGAACTACCCACACCTCAGGATGGTCTTCAGCTGACTTCACAAAAGTGGGTGCTCACACAATGTTCTGTGGTTTAACTTTCATTCTTATTAATCCTTGCTAGTTGATTTCAGTGTGGATGAGGGACATAAGGTGATTGTGGATTTAGGACAAGTACCCAACTGAGTAGTTCTTTTCTAGAATAACTTTCAAATGTTTTAGAAGCCAAAGTCTTTTAGTGGCAATGAAAATTTTCATTGTTTGATAAAAACAAACAAAATTCTGCTTGTGAATGAAATGATGCATCTTCAGATGCACCAAACTTTTTGGTGAAGTTTAATGAGCATGGTTTAAGAGCGATTGGTTTTGTGGAGAATTCCATGGCTGGAGGAGCCTGGTGGCTGCCGTCCATGGGGTCGCACAGAGTCAGACACGACTGAAGCGACTTAGCAGCAGCTGCAGCAGCAGTGTCTTTCTGAAGTTTTACTTTAAGATTTGTAGGGATTTATGTAAAAATATTGTTTCTAAAAATCGTCCAAAAGTATTTATTAAACATTCAGATAGTCTCGAGTATTATTTGAATATGCACATTTGTTATGATCCTCATAGTTTTCATAGGAAGTTAATTAATATAAAGCATGGGGACATCTTAAAACTCAGAAATTGTAGCTGTTGCAGTAAGTGAAACAGAGTGCTGATAATCAATATATTATTGGCCTTTTTTATTGCTTTCATTTTTTTTTCTGTGTTTCAAACAAACAGCATTTTGTTTATCTCAGTGAACGGTATGCAGCATCAGTTCAGTTCAGTCACTCAGTCGTGTCCAACTCTGTGACCCCATGGGCTGCAGCACCCCAGGCCTCCCTGTTCATCTCCACCTCCTGGAGTTTACTCAGATTCATGTCCATTGAGTTGGTGATGCCATCCAACCATCGCATCCTCTGTCATGCCCTTCTCCTCCCGCCTTTAATCTTTCCCAGCATCAGGGTCTTTTCCAATGAGTCAGTTCTTCACATCAGGTGGCCAGAATATTGGAGTTTCAGCTTTAGCATCAGTCCTTCCAATGAATATTCAGGACTGATGTCCTTTAGGACTGACTGGTTTGATCTCCTTGCAGTCCAAGGGTCTCTCAAGAGTCTTCCTCAACACCACAGGTCAGAAGCATCAATTCTTCTGTGCTCAGCTTTCTTTATAGTCCAACTCTCACATCCATATATGACTACTGGAAAAACCATAACTTTGACCAGATGGACCTTTGTTAGCAAAGTAATGTCTCTGTTTTTTATTATGCCGTCTATGTTGGTCATAACTTTTCTTCCAAGGAGCAAGCGACTTTTAATTTCATGGCTGTAGTCACCATCTGCAATGATTTTGAAGCCCAATAAAATACAGTTTGTCACTGTTTCCATTGTTTCCCCATCTATTTGCCATGAAGTGATGGGACCAGATGCCATGATCTTCGTTTTCTGAATGCTGAGTTTTAAGCCAACTTTTTCACTCTCCTCTTTCACTTTCATCAAGAGTCTCTTTAGTTCTTCTTTGCTTTCTGCCATAAGAGTGGTGTCATCTGCCTATCTGAGTTTATTGATGTTTCTCCCAGAAATCTTGTTTCCAGCTTGTGCTTCATCCAGCCTGGCATTTCACATGATGTGCTCTGCATATAAGTTAAATAAGCAGGGTGACAATATACTGCCTTGATGCACTCCTTTCCCAGTTTGGAACCAGTCTGTTGTTCCATGTCTGGTTCTAATGTTGCTTCTCTTGACCTGCATAGAGATTTGTAAAATTTTACAATTGAATTTTTTAACATTTCTGGTGAAATTATTTTCAATGAGTTTAGTATATAAATAAAAGGTAAAATTTCACTTCACGTTAGCAGAAAAAGGAAGTATGCATATTATTTGATAGTTTGCATGACATTTTGGACCATATCTAATCTTTTTTGAGAAGGATTAAGTTATTTGGGAATAACATTGACCTTTATACCAAAACAATTATTCTGTATTCTGTGTACTTGGAAGCAGTATTGTTTTCTTCGAAGACATAAGTGATTGACAGATCAAGTGTATTCAAAGAAACAAAGTCACAGGGAAGAATTGCAGAAAAATCTAGGGCAGCAACTCAAGAGTCATTTTCCCTTATGTCCAGCTTAACCTGCTTTAAGATAAACACATTTTATAGAACACTTTAAGGTGAATAACAGTGTAAGATCATAAACTGAGAAAGAATATGACTATTGTTACACAAACATTAATAAGCTATTTCCTTTAATTTTTCAATTAGTCCAGGCTGTAAATGGCCATTCCATCATCTAATAATATTGAATAAATGACCCAGAGTTCCTGATATACAGTATTACTAATTATGAGGAAGGGTATAATTAGGCTTTATGTTTTAACCCTCTTGAGATATACTTCCTATAGGTCTCTTCCTTCTTTTCTGCTATTTCTTCTAATTGTTTACCCAAGTCCAGCAGTGTATCTCCTTTCTTTCTAATATTCCCTAATTTTTTCATGGTCTGTTGGAATAATCATAATACTTGGTCTACTATATAATATACTTCAACTGGCCCATGTGGCTACATGTAGCTCCCATACCAGCTGTCTTTCCAAATTCTGAGATTTGAGTCAGAAAAGTTTTCCTAAATTGTTTTAAAACTGACTGAAACTTTTCTAATTTTTTATCTGTCATAGTGGCTAATATCTATCTATTCACTTAAAAATTATCTGTCTATTCTTCAACTCAAATACACCTTAAATTATGTTAATAACCATCCTGTTAGCATACACTTGTTTGGTTTATACTTTTATTTGGAGGTATCAGGATCTTAAGATTTGTGTCCATTATACCTTAACCCTGGAGATGGGCATAGCAACCCACTCCAGTATTCTTGCCTGGAGAATCCCTGGACAGAGGAACCTGGTGGACTGTGGTCCATAAGGTCGCAAAGAGTCAGACACATCTGAGTGACTATGCACAACACAGCTTTGCTACTAGAGCTCCGCTGGACGTGCAGTGGTAGAGAATCCGCCTGCCAGTGCCAGAGACACCAGTGTGATCCCTGGTTTGGGAAGATCCCTTGGAGAAGGAAATGGCAACCCATTTCAGTACTCTTGCCTGGGAAATCCCATGGACAGAGGGGCCTGGTGTGCTACAGTCCATGGGATCACAAAAGACTCAGACACGGCTGTGTGACTTCAACAAAAACAACAAATATCTCTATTAGATATGATGACAAGGCTTAGAAAGGATTTGGTACACATATTATCATATATTTGCCAGTTGTGTGAACATTCTAAAATCTGTTGCTTAATGAAATTTCAGTTCTCTGTTCTTTTAGTTGCTCTGATAATGTGTTATTAATACATAAAAGGATCATTGAGGCAAATGCTGTAGTATCTAGAGGCAGAGTTTAATTAAACTTATTGTGGGCATAGGCATCTACTGAGCAAAATTGTTTAAAATAAGTTAGATGCCTCTGTTAATATTTACACTGATTTATATATTTAAATGATGAGTTGTAATTACTGATGTGAGTTCAGTCGCTTCTGTCGTGCCCAACTCTGCGACCCTGTAGACTGTAGCCCTGCCAGGCTCCTCTGTCCATAGGATTCTCTAGACAAGAATAAGGGAATGGGTTGCTGTGCCCTTCTCCAGGGGATCTTCCCAATCCAGGGATTGAAACTTTGTCTCCTGTGTCTTCTGCACTGCAGGCATATTCTTTACTGCTGAGCCATATTACCAATTTATGAATCATTTTGCCCCTTCCCCTGAAAGACTGACTGTCAGCATTTATTCCTGGTACTAGATGTAAACAAGAATCATTTTTCCATAACTTGCTTCATGTCTTATTTTCACTTAGAACACTTTCTTCTCTTGCACATTTGCTTTTCATTAATGTGACATTTCCTGCACATGAAAAAAGAAAAAATATATATATAATTTGTAATTTGTACAATCTGTTGTTTAACTCCCATTTGTATACGTGTATGATATGTTTCTTGGCATAGTTTTATGAATTTTTTCCTCAAGTAACTACAGTCCTACTCACGTCATATATATATACAATCTTTAAATAAAATTTTGACTTCACAATTTTTTCATTCTGAAACCAAGTAAACTTTTCATGGTAACTAAATATGTTCTACTATCACAGAGAAAAAATTTATACCCTGAAATTTCATTCGCTTAATGTCCTTGTCTTCTTATCAGCACAGAGCAATGACCTTGTGTGTGGTGACTTACTAGACCTGTTTGTGAGGTACCTCCATGGATAATGGAGAGTTTTCTTTTTGTTCCTTCAACTCATCATAAAACTGCTGCCACCAGTGAGTCATCACAGGAAGATTTTATTGGCCAATTACTTCCTAAGTATGCTTGTCTATTTTAGGATTCGTTAATGATGATAGAAGAGTCTTCCAACTAGAAGTTGTAACTTGATCCAAGATTTTATAGTTCATGTGTATAATTGAACTAATATTTATGCTGCGAATGTGCCAAGTTTAAGAGTAACAAGAATTAAAACTCTCTTCCTTTGAGTAAGCATTCTTTCACAAAATAAATGACAACTTATTAAACAAAATCTTAGTGTTCAAATTATAAAGTCTCAAAACCTGAGCTATTCAAACAGCCCGAAGGGAAAAATAATATTTGGTAGACAAAGTTTTCAATTTGTAGTATAATCTTATGAATCAGCAAGTACAAATTAATCAGAACATTTTTGTTTCAACATTACATTTCTATAGTGTGTTTATATGGAAAGTGCCTGTTTTTAAGAGATGCTGAATCTTGCCGTTTGTTACTTTTGGAAGTGTGGCTACACGTCAGTGATATTCGTGAATTCAATTGCATTGTGTCTTTATTTGACTATAGTGGTCAAATATTTTCCAGATTTCTTGTTGTAGTCTAAAAATGATATTCAACATGAGTTTCATTGATGTGTGAATCGAAATCAAATATAATATTTAGTTTAGCATGACAAGTCTTAATGATTTCATCATTGATGGCTTAACTGATTTTTATATTAATATATGTACTGATAGATACAATCAGGGCTTTCATTCAGCTAGTACACAGCAATGCAGTCAAATTTTTTTTTTTTAGGAAACAGAGTCCTTTTTGCTGTTGGTGTGCTGATTTGGATGGCTTGGTTTCTGTGCCATGCAGGTTACTGAGTATCACTGTTAGGTATAAGCTTTGTGCCCAGTGTTATTGACTGTGGTACTCCTTTTGGCATGATTCACTCTCCAGATGAATGAAGAAATGGTAGAAACTTCACTGGAGATTTATCAAATCATTATTTAGGAAAAGTAAATGACTTGATTTTTAAATGATATTTTCGCTACATAAATAATTCCTTCTAAAATGTACTCAAGTGTTCATTATCAATGTTCTCTATTTTGATTTAGAAAAGCTACTACCTAGAGCCAAATAGATATCATTTATACAGATGCATATTTTTATGGAAAAGGTATCAAAAATTACTGTGATAGCTTTGACAAGTTTATGGTATTTATAAAATATCCAACTTCCAGAGGGTAACTGTAGGAAAATTGGGTTCACTGAAAGGTCTCTCAGAGAATAAGGAAGATCTCCCATAACATCCATTTGTCACCAGTTAGGTACGCTGTGCTGTAATAACTCACAGGTGTTCATGCCCCTCCATCTCTTTGCTCCTGTTACAGCATTTAAACATTTGTCTCTTCTCATCCTCTTTCTCATCTCTTCTCCCCTTTTCCCTTCCTTCCCTCCCTCCTTTTCCTTTCTTCCTTCTCCCTCCCTCCATCTTTTCCTCCTCTCCCTTCCCTCCTTCCTTCCGGGATATAGGCTTAGATGCCTGTGTGCTCAGTCTTGTCCAACTCTTTGTGACCCCATGGACTGTAGCCCGCCAGGCCCTTCTGTCCATGGGATTTCCCAGGCAAGAATACTGGAGTGGGTTGATATGCCCTCTTCCAGGGGATCTTCCCGACCCAGGGATCGAACCCACATCTGCTGCATTGGCAGGCAGTTCTTTGCCACTGAGCCACCAGAGAAGCCCTATAGGCTTGTATAGCTGTTACTTTAATTTTCTACCCTCCTCTTTCCTATTCAACCTCCCAGGTGGAACAAAAAAATAAAAGAGAGAGACTTAGTCATTGAGCCCTTCAGTTCAGACGCTGACATAGCATAGCACATTACTGCAGGGAACCTCAGAACCCATAGCTGTTTTTCTTTGCAGAGGTAAGTGAATGGAAAACTTATTCCAGCTTGTCCAGTGCACTTTTGTCAGTGGAGGAAATGGCTACTTATTTTCAAAGTAGCTTCTATTTTCAAAGATCAGCATCTCTGTAGCGCCTTCTCTGAGTCATAGTCAATCCTCCTTTATTATAGCAATTTACACATCTCTTGGACTATAAAGTCTTTAAAGGAAGGAAGTTCTTATACTCATTTTCTACGTCTTCAAAGTGTAGTAGTTCTTCTATAAATATTTGACAGATGGATGGAAGGAAGGGAGGGAGGAGGGTGGAAAGGAAGGCCTATAGGCAGAAAATGCTTAAACTGCAAGTTGCTGTAGTGATTATGAGAATTATCAAACTTTTTAACCCATAATTTCTCTAAATATATATGTTGATTTCACCCAGTAGGAATTATGTAAGGATTTTTGATAAATGATGATTAAGACAGCTGTTATGTCATTAACCTTGACTCCAGGAAAACACTGACAATTCTTTTTTTTTTTTTAATAAAATGTTTCTCTTTTCAAACATAACTAAAACTAAATATGGTAACAAGTCTATTATTCAAATAGACCCAATTGTCTTGGCAGCCTCTTATTACTCTATATTCTCTTCATTCTTATACATTTACTGATTGATAAACCTAAATCTCCTTTATTTATTTTCCTTACAAATTTCTTCTCCAACTTCAAGGCTCAATTATTCAGCTGCCTACAGAACTTTCTCACTTGGATGCCTGTGATATATAGCCATCTTCAACAGAATGTTTCACATACCGAATTTTTCTTTTATGCCCACACCTAGTCCCAAACAAGTATTTTCTATCTTGCAAATTTGCATCCCTATTCATCCTGTCAACCAAAACAGCAGGGTATTATTCTTAAACCATTCTCTCACCTCTCACATATGATCCTTTATCAAATCCCTTGGGCTCCACTCATACACATTGTAGAATCCTTTCACTTCCACTCCTCTCCTCCAAGCCCCAAAATCATCTTTCATAATACTGTTGTGTTTTAAAATCTTCTTTCCAGTACTGAAACCCAAAGAATATTTCAAGGGTACGAACCTAATCATATCACTCCCCTGCTCAATAGCTTCTCATTGATTCAAGAATCAAGTGTCAAATCCTTAGTTGAACCTACATGCTCGTGTGAAGTCCAGCCTTCCAGACCTTTCTGGTTCTTGGTACCACGTTTGCTGTTGCTTTCTGAGATTCAGCTGCCATATCATCTGTTGTTCCCCCTGTCACCGTTCCTTGACATAGGCTCTTCCTATCACACAGGTATTTCTTTCCATCACTCTGTGCCTGTATGTATCATTTCTGCTCTTTGTTGACACTCATCTTAAAAGTTACCTCCCCAGAGTACCTTACTGGATGACCCAATCTATACACCGTAAGAACATCTGTTCTATTTCACTTAATCACAGTGCTAATTCAATTATTTTATCTTAGCATTAATTTTAAAATACTATATAAATTTCATGAGTACAAGGAGTATGTCTCTTTGTTGACAGGTGTACATCTGATACTTTCAAACTCAATGATATGCATACTCATGCCAAAAGCTTTTGAGAGGATGCTGATGGTCTTTAGTTGATAAGATAAAGTTGTAGGAAAACAAAAAGTTTAGTTTGTGGCTCTGTGGTCTATGCAGATATATATATAGTATGCCTCATAAACTTCATTATAATATATACCTGGTGATTAGTTAGTGGTTAGAAATATCACTGAACTCTGATTCAACTTGTACCATACATGACTAGGTTGAAGGCACTATTTGGGAGACTGTCTCACCATCTACATGTTAAGGAGGGAAGAACTCTGAGAATAGAGGAAATAGATCATCGTTACCTGGAGGGTATATCTGCAAGGAAACACTGCAAAAAGTTTAAGGGAGAGGGCTAAATGTTACAAAATGTTCTTACAGAAGAATGGTATAACAGATTGACTTTAACTGTTATTTATTAAGCTCTGCTTTTGCTGTTTGTCTATTATCAGACAAGAACTTCCTACAGAACACCACACACTAATTTTGTCATCAGTGGCTCATTATGTATATTGTTATGTGTAACCTTCACTAACCATTTACTTTGTGTTAGGCATAATATTAATTAAGATATTTATATGATTGTCTCATTTGTTTCTTTGAACACTACCAAGCTAGTACTGTCATCCCCTTTTATGCAGATGAGCAAAGAAAGGTCTTGAGAAGCTAAGAAGGTTTCCCATGATTAGTCAACATGAAATGTAGAATCAGTATTTACCCCGAGTAACCATCCCTGACATCAGAACTGATGGGGCTGATCATTATGCTACATGAGGGGATAGGAGACTGGAGCCCGGGAACCAGGCACTCTCCTTCACCCAGTCATCCTTAATTTAGGGAGACAGGAAACAACTGAAGAGGTGCATTAGCTTTCTTGAAAGTCAGCATCCCAGGGGAAGAAAGAGAGAACCTACAACATGACCAAAACAAAAGCAAATTAACCAAAATTTGACTCAGTTATCTACAGTAATTTCTCTACTTCTGATTTTGGGAGGTTAATAAAGATGGAATTTTGTTTTTATTGCAAGAGCTACTAGAGGCAGGAGATGTAAAAGGTACCTTCTGACTCCTGACCTCACTTTCTCAGCCAGATCCTACCCTTGGTTGTTGTTCAGTCACTCAGTCGCGTCCAACTCTTTGAGACCCCATGGACTGTGGCAGGCTTCCTTGTCCTTCACCATCTCCTGGAGCTTGCTCAAACTCACGTCCATTGAGTCAGCGATGCCATCCAACCATCTCATCCTCTGTTGTCCCCTTCACCTCCTGCCTTCAGTCTTTCCCAGCATCAGGGTCTTTTCCAATGGCTCAGTTCTTTGCATCGGGTGGCCAAAATATTGGAGCTTCAGCCTCAGCATCAGTCCCTCAAATGAATATTCAGGACTGATTTCCTTTAGGTTTGACTGGTTTGATCTCCATGCTGTCCAAGGGACTCTCAAGAGTCTTCTCCAACACCACCGTTCAAAGGCATCAATTCCTCGGTGTTCAGCCTTTTTTATTGTCCAACTCTCACATCTGTACATGACCACTGGAAAAACCACAGTTTTGACTAAATGGACCTTGTACTTGGAGTTTTAATTTATTTGTTAGCAAAGACTGGTCCAAAAACCTGAGTGCTGGATTGGGAGGAGGATTTGTCTTTCCTGTCTGCCTTTACCCTGTGTGTATATAGACAGACAGATAAATGGATAGATACTTAAAGCATGTTAATGAAATGATTATCAACCCCTTATACATATTATAAGAACCATAGGAACTTTTAATAAAAGGCCCAATTGCCACACTAAATATTTTACCTAGTCTCTCCAGGAGAACAACTCAGGCTTTGATGTTTTAAAAGACTGACCTGGGGATGCCACTGTGCAGTCTGGGCTGGGATTCACTGTCATCTGCCGCTTTGTTTACTGTTGAGACTTATTACTATTACCTGTTCAAAAACTCATAGCAAAGTGACCAGCATGTAGTAGAGGTTAATAATTATTAATATTATGTTAAGCCCTTTTCTGTTGGTAATTTTTTTTCTGGTACAAAGATGCAGTACCCAAAATCTTTGGTCTTCCTCCCAAATCTTTGGTCTCCCCATGCCCCAGGTCTTTGGTCTTCCCAATTCAGCATAAAGTTCTCCAGTAGCCGTTACTGATGATATACAGACTTAGCATGCTCAGCGATGTCTGACTCTTTGTGACCCCATGGACTATAGCCCAGCAGACTTCTCTGTCCATGAGATTATCCCAGCAAGAATACTGGAGTGAGTCGCCATTTCCTTCTCTAGGGGATCTTCCCAACCCAAGGATCAAATTTATTGGTGAGTGCACTAAGAACCTGGAAAATTTCAGTAGTTTACACAAGATTATAGGGCAGATGTAGGATTTGAACCCAGACATTATCCTTTTGGAGTTCCTGTCCTTAACTATCACATCAAATGACAGAACTTATCGGAAAGAAATGTTACCAGTAGAAGCAAAATTAAGTTATTAGTAATATTAAATTAATAATGAATTTTAATTGTTATAGTAATACTTTATTAATCAAAATTCTGTGTGTAGCAAATTCTATCAAAATTCAAATTATTAATTACTAATACTATTCTGAGTAAAATTTGAATCCAAGTAAGTAATATACTCTTCTTTGTGGTACTACTCTGACCCTTAAAATTTCAACATTATATCTAAAAGATATAAAAGATTTATTTGGATTTAGAATCTACTTGGTTTTCAGTACTCCAGTTTACAAGCTGTTTATGTTTTTAACATACTTCTCTTTCATTCTATAGCCTTTGAATCTTCTGGAACCTCTGAAAAGGAAAGAAATGTTTGTGTTTGATTTTAACAAGGGAGAGATCATGCCATTTGTTTATTTATTCATGAATTTTGGTAAAAAGATGACAAACATTTTCCTTGAAGTAGTTTCAAAAACCAACAAAACTGTTCCTTTTTGCCTGACTTGAGAAGTTTGTTTTACTTCATCTGGGAATTTAAACAGTTGCTCAGTGAGATCAATAATGTATCTTTTGAGTAATATAAAAATTGTATAACCAGTATGAGAAGCCCAGCAAATATCAAAAGCAAAGAGAAAAAACAAACAAACACATGTTCATTGTGACCTGACCTGAGGACCCTTGGGGAGAACATCTGGGGAATCCCTGTCCATTTCTGTCTGGATTTATCACCAGGGGAACGCTGATAGTGGTTTTAAAAGCAAGGGCATAGTCGATCTTTCCCTTTAAGTCTGCACATTGACATTCAATTATCTTTGCCAGATGGAAATGGATTTTATAATGATGAATTCTTATAGCTTGAAGTATGATCTTTACAAGAAAACTGACAGAGGTTATAAGAGAGGTGTTTATTTCATTAATTGTAGAGGCTTAATTTCTCAAAGCAGTTTTTCATTCGAAAACTTACACTGAATTTTTTTAAAAGTTTGAGTAATGTAGAACATTGCACATCTCCTATATTTAAGGAATGTTTGTATTTGAATTTTCTAAAGTATCTTAAAACTCTGATAACACATGTTATAAAATTAAGCTTCATACAGCTGTGTATATTAAGTTAAATATTTCCTATGTTTTATATGGGAATGTTTCAGTCTTACTTAAAGGAAAACTCAAGACCATCAGCAGCTTATTTGATATAGTTATCAATTATTCTATGGCTTTAAGAATGTTACAATGACATAGGAGTAAGAACAGAGGCAGGAAACTGTTGGTACTATAATAATAAAGTTAAATAAAATAGCATGAATAAAGCTGGAGTTATCACGTAAAGTTGGCACTTCAGACTTCTGATGTCTTATAAAAATACCAAAGTCTTGAGAAGAGATTATTATGAGTGCTGTTTTGTGCATATCAGCAAAGTGAAGGCATTAAATTACTTAACATGCTATTTAAGATTCTGTGTGACCTTGGTAGGTAAGGTATATATTATAGCTAAAGAAGGTCATGGGGGTGTAGCAGTGTAGTAGTTCTTACCTCTTGCTTGACACTCAGTATTGGATCACTGATAAATGATAGCATTTATAAAGTTTTATGAAAAAAATCCTTAAATTATGGTGGTCAGATCATTCATAATATAGCACAAACCACTTCTTTTTTAAAGAGAGAAAAATACATGTGTCATTTTTCGGACTGTATTAATTTGTATCACTGCTGAAACAAATTGCTACATGTTGTAGTTTAAAAACAACATTAAGTATATTATATTACTACTTCAGACATCAGAAATTTTACAAGAGCCTCACTGAGTTAACCTAAATTGTTGGTTGGACAGTTTCCTTTATGGAGCTTCATGAAAGAAACCACTTCTTTACCTTTTCCAATTTCTAGAAGCCACCCACATTCCCTGGCTTTTGTCCCCATCCTTCCATCCTCAAGCCAGCAAGGTAGCATCTCTCTGACCCTATTCCTACTGCAGCTGACTGATCTCTTTTTATGACCACTGACTAAAAAGACTACTTAATTTTAAGACCCCTGTAACTTCTCTGTTGGTTCAAGTAGTAAAGAATCCATTCTCAATGCAGGAGACACAGGAGATGTGGGTTTGATCCCTGGGTTGGGAAGATCCCCTGGAGGAGGAAACACCAACCCACGCTGATATTCTTGCCTGGAAAATTCCATGGACAGAGGAGACTGGCAGGATCTAGTCCATAGGGTTGCAAAGAGTGCGTGCATTTTTTTTGTGATTAGATTGGACCCACTTGGATAATCCATGAAAACCTGCCCTCCTCAAGGCCCTTAACTTAATCACATGTGCAAAGTCCTGTTAACCATGGAAGGTGCATTGGGTTAGGGTCTGGACCTTGCCATTATACTGCCAACACATGCACTATGTGGAAGAATTGTTCCACTGCCATTGGCTATTGGTTTAGCAGTTGTTACTTGTAGGGTGGGGACTTCTCTCTCTAGTCACCACCCAATCATATCTAGATTTCTCTTCTAGAGATTTATCTAGATTTAGAGGCAAAATATAGAGATCAACTAGTTCAGACTTTCCATTTTAAATGTATTTTGTGTGTGTGTGTGTGTGTGTATGTGTGTTTAAAAGACTGCTTTTTAGAGCAGTTTTAGGTTACAACAAAATTCAGCAGAAACTGTACAGATTTCTCATATACCTCCCACCCCTAAAGTGCATAGCCTCCTCCATTATCAATATTTCCCTCCAGAGTGGTACATTTCTTACCAATGATGACCCTATACTGACACATCATTATCACCCAAAGTCTATAGTTTATAATAGGGTTTTTTCTGAGTATCATATATTCAGAAGGTTTGGACAACTGAGGTGGTTAGATAATATTACTGACTCTATGGACATGAATCTGAGCAAACTCCAGGAGTTAGTGAAAGACAGGGGAGCCTGAAAGGCTGCAGTCCGCAGGGTCACAAAGAAACAGACATGACTTAGCGACTGAACAACAACATAATTATATGTACCCTTAATTATGTTACCAAATAGTTTCCTTGCCCAAGAAATCCTCTGTTCTCCACCTGTTCATCTCTCCTCATTGCCAACCCCTGGCAACCACTGATCTTTTTATGATCTCCGTAGTTTTGTCTTGTCCAGAATGTTGTGTAGTTGGAGTCACACAAGTAGCCTTTTCAAACTGTTTTATTTCACTTAGTGATATGCGTTTGTTCCCCCCATATTTTGTTTTTGGTTTGATATCTCATTTCTTTTCAGTGCTGAGTAATATTCCATTGTCTGGATGTACCACATTTTATTTATCTATTCCTATTCTTTTAGTCAATTCGTGCTGCTTATAAGAGAAAGCCATGATCTTGGAGACTTACAAACAGCAGAAATTTATTTCTGGAGGCTAAAAAGTCCAAGACCAAAGCTTAGGCAGATTCTGTACCTGGTGAGGATCTGTTTCTTTTTTTGTTTCTTGTTTTAGAGATGGCGTCTTTTTGTTGCACTCTCATTGGCAGAAGGGCCAAGAGACCTCTCTGAGGTCTCATGAATTCCATTCACGAGGGCTGTGTTCATGAGTCACTTCTCGTTGGCCCTATCTCTTAACACTGTTACACTGAGGATTAGATTTCAACATTTGAATTGTGAGAAGATGCTAACTTTCAGTTTACAGCATATACTGGGGGGCTTGTTACCTGCTTCTAAGTTTTGCCAGTTAGGAATAAAGCTTCTATAAGTACACTGTGTTCAGGTTTTGTGTGGACTACATTTTCAGCTCCTCTGAGTAAATACCAGGGAGTCATATTGTTGGATCATATGGTGAGAGTAAGAATTTTCCAAACTGTCTTCCAAAGTGACTGTATCATTTTACATTCCCTTCAGCAATGAACAAGGGTCCCTATGGCTTCATTTTCTCATCAGCAATTTGTGGTGTCAGGGCATTATTTATTGAATGGTGATGACCATGTTTCCCAATTTAATTTCCTATCAAATTATTTTTTAAATTATGTTAATTAAAAAGTAATTTTCAATAGAGTTCTACGTGCAAACAAGCCGTATTTTTTATTCTATATTTACTGTTCCTCAGCAAATGTTTAAACCTAATGATATAGGTGTACCCAGATAGCACTAGTGGTAGAGATCCTGCCTGCCAATGCAGGAGATGTGAGAGACACGGGTTCAATCCCTGGTTTGGGAAGATCCCCTGAAGGGGGAAATGGCAACCCACTCCAGTATATTTGCCTGGAGAACACCCCACAGACAGAGGAATCTGGCAGGCTACAGTCCATAGCATTGGAGAAAAATCGGACACAACTGAAGTGACTTAGCATGCATGCAATAATATTTTTGAATAATAAATTATTAAATAAATAAACATTTAACCTTGGTTTTACAAAAAAAAAGAGAACAGAAATTTGGCTTTTGCCAAGGAAGAGTGATGCAATGAAACATTCTTATGGTTGCTGGGATTTCCAGACTGCACTTTTTAATGTTATAGAGTCCTTTCTTGCAGTCATATCCTATAGAAATCAGTTATTCAGAAGAATAGGTAGCTTCAATGGAATGAATTCACTTTTATTTACTTTTGTGTGTCATGCTGTTGAATGAGAGACGTACCAGGGGGGAAAATGAAGTATGTTGTGATATACCCACACTCAGGGATACATCCTGATGTCACATATTACATTACTTGAAGACCCAAGGAGTGCTTGGAAATGTAACCTAGAAAAGACGGGGGGAAGAAAAGTGAGTGAGTGCTGCTCAATCGTGTCTGACTCTCTGAGACCTCATGGGCTGTAGCCCGCCCGGCTCCTCAGTCCATGGAATTCTCCAGGCAAGAATACTGTAGTGGCTAGCCATTCCCTTCCCCAGGTAATCTTCCCCATCCAGGGATTGAACCCGTCTCCTGCGTTGCAAACAGATTCTTTACCATCTTAGCCACCAGGGAAGCCCAGAAAGGATGGGGACTTGGGGCAAAATCATTCAAGAATATTTTTTAAATTGTCTAGGAACTGCAAGGTAATTTTTTAACCTAAATTTAAATGTAAATTAAATTTGAGATAAATTCTGATTGGAAGAGTCATGCTTACCTAAAATGTATATGTTAACATGATGAGTGAATGAGTGAAAGTCGCTCAGTCGTGTCTGACTCTTTGCGACCCCATGGACTATACAGTCCATGGAATTCTCCAGGCCAGAATACTGGAGTGGGTAGCCTTTCCCTTCTCCAGGGGATCTTCCCAATGCAGGGATTGAACCCAGGTCTCCCACATTGCAGGTGCATTCTTTACCAGCTGAGCCACAAGGAAAGCAGATTTAGCATATATCAAGAGCGTATATATGTTGGGTGGTGGTGTTGTCATTTTATAGAAGAGAATTTGCAGCCAGATAAAGTTGCTTGTCCAGTCCTAGAGCCCTTAACTACCCTCCCATTTTCCTTAGCCAGTTAGCATGTGCTTATAACCTGTATCAGTAACAATGTATTAATATGAAAGAAATATGAACTCTACATCCTGTTTTAGAATTTCCATATAGAAGCTTTTTCTCTATGTACAACTAATATTAAAATAATTTTAACCTTTTTTTGTTTTTAAAAATAACCTTATTGATATACAATCTATATACCATAATGCCCATCTTTTAAAGTGTATAATTCGATGAGTTTTTGCATATTCACAGAGTTGGGCAGTGTCACCACTCTGCAATTTCAGAGTATTTTCTTCACCCCAGGGAGAAGCCCATACTCTTTAGCATTTATTTCATGTTCCTTTTCTCCTGTAGCCCTAGGAAACACTAATCTACTTTTAATCTACTTCTGTGGATTTGCTTATTCTGGTCACTTCATATAAATGGAATCATACAATATTTGGCCTATTAGTACTGGCTTCACTAAGCCTATTTTCAATGTTCCTGATATTGTAGCATGTGTCAGAACTTCTGTCCTTTTTATTGCTAAATAAAATTCCATTGTATAGATATACCATATTCATGTTTTCAGTTGTTGGAGTGTTGGGTTATTTCTCCTCTTTGCCTATTATGACTAATGTTGCCATGAATATTAGTTTTGTGTGGACATTATGTTTTCAAATTTCTTGAATATATACCTAGGTGTGGAATTGTGGAGGCATATGAGAATTCTGTATTTAATCTTTTCAAGAAGTACCAGATTGTTTTCCAAGATGATAATTTGAAATGCCATGAGCTACATGCTTCTCAGAGTGTTTGAAACCTTTGGTTAATTCCTGGAATTCTGAATGAGTTTAACTTAACAATTGTGTTTTGTTTGCTTTTAAAAAGAGCAGATTTTCAGAGTTCCTTTCTTTGCCATTTCATGTTCCCCAGCATCTACTAAATTTGAAACAGTGAGCCTAGGGAGGGGTAAGACCTCTAATGACAATTTTAAAAAATTCAAATAGAAGCAAAGTACTTTTACAGAATTTTTTTTTTAATCTATTTACATTTTTTCAGTCCTTCCTGGATAAAGAGCTGAACTTGGCAAAAGAAAGTTGAGGAGGTGGAATTTTAAAATAATTTCTTGTCACAAATACCACACATTCATATTCTGATGATATATTGTACCATTAGCATTTTTTTTTCTTTTGAATGTATGAAATTAAAAGGTTTAAATTGAAGCTGAAGAGTCTACGATAGATTCTAGGAGTATCATGCTTATTATAAGAACTCTAAGAAAAAATGCTGGAGGTGGGGGTGAGGGATTGGGGAAATCCATAAAGTCATGTTAATTTGAATACACCTTGCACAAAGGTGAATGGACTAGATATTTTGATTCATATTGAATGACTGAAATGTGCACAAAGCTTTATTAAAAGGGAAAAGTTATGTAGCAATGTGTCATATTGTTTAAATTAATATTTTAAACCATATCCATCATCACCTGTTAAAAAGTAAACCTATAAGGGAAAAATCATCCTTATCTGTTACCTGACAAGTTGCAGTAAACTTGTGTAGTTTTGAGATAAACAGATATAAGAATAGAGACAGTGGATTTCACTGGCAGATCAAAGGCATTATGCTTTATTAAATGAGCTAGAATGGATATTTTTAATATTCTTTTGCTTCATACAAACAATGAGGCAATTTAATATGCACTGCATAATTACTGTGGAAGAAATCAATTTTTCTTTCATTCTTAGGTTAGTGATTTATATGGATTTTTCTTATGATCTATGTCTTTGAAGATCATAATAAATTTTATTATTGTTTGCTTCTTAATTTGTTTTTGCTCATAAAATGATCATTTAACCTTTCTATATTCAGTCTCTAACTTATGTTCTTTCATTCTTTTAATATGATCAGACAACTATTTAAAATCATAATCACTTCAGTGACAGTGATCATAATCAATTTCAGAATAGGAAACATTAAAAAAAGATGATGAGGTTCAGATATGGGCATAACAACATGAAAGCTAGAGATTTTGGTGAAATCATTTTTGGCAAAAGACTACCTTTCAGATATTTACTTCTGTTCATCAGCTCAATCATGTACTCTACCCACAAAACAGTGTCCTGCAAACTTATTAACAACTTTTTAATTTAAGAATAAAGGTCACTATTTTGTGTATGGATCTTTCACATAGTAAAAAAGAATGTGATCCCCTATTTATATCTTTCCCCATTTCTTTTAAGAGCCTTAATACTTTTCTAATAAAGTTCTATGAGCTTTGACTATCAAGATTATCAATTTTCCTGTCTTGTCTTTTTACAACTGTTTTTCCATTGCTGTTGACAACTGAATATTGTTTACATACACACAGAACTGTTTTTATTGTTTTGTAAATTCCTTCATTTAAGTTTAGAAACTTATTTCCCTATTTAGAAGTTAAGAAACAGTTTCCAAAGTTCCTCCAGTTTTAAAAAATCTATGGTTAAATTTTTACATAATTATTTTAATTATGTATATACTTTATGCTGTATTTAGCAGGAGGCAAAAAGTTAGAATATTTTTTCCAAATTGAGTAATAATTAATTCATTCATAGTATCTTGATTCTCTCTTATCTTCCCCCAGTTTGTGATACCACTTTTGTTGTATAGTAATTTAAATAAGTACAGTGTGTTGTTCAGTCGCTAAGTCTTGTCCAACTCTTTGCAACCCTATGCACTGCAGCCCCACAGGCTTCCCTGTTATTCACCATCTCCCAGAGTTTGCTCAAACTCATGTCCATTGAGTCAGTGATACCATCCAACCATCTCATCCTCTGTCATGCCCTTCTCCTGTCTTCAATCTTTCCCTGCAACAGGGTCTTTTCCTATGAGTCAGCTGTTCATATCAGGTGACCAAAGTTTTGGAGCCTCAGCTTCAGCATCAGTCCTTCTGATGAATATTCAGGATTGATTTCCTTTAGGATTGAGTGGTTTGATCTCCTAGCAGTCCAGGGGACTCTTAAGAGTCTTCTCCAGCACCACAAGTCAAAGGCATCAATTCTTCCGTGCTCAGCTTTTTTATTGTCCAGCTCACATCCGTACATGACTACTGGAAGAACCACGGCTTTGACTATAGGGACCTTTGTAGGCAAAGTAATGTCTCTGTCTTTTAATACATTGTCTAGGTTTGTCATTGCTTTTCTTCCAAGGAGCAAGGGTCTTTTAATTTCATGGCTGCAGTCATGGTCCACAGTGATTTTGGGGTCCAAGAAAATAAAGTCTGTCACTGTTTCCATTGTTTCCCCATCTATTTACTATGAAGTACAGTGAACTGTCTACAGATTTATCTGTTTCTTTTAGGAGCCATTATTATACTAAGTTAAATACTTTAGGGATTTCCATGATGGCTCAGTGATAAAGAATATACCTGCCAATGCAGGAGATGCAGGTTCAATCCCTAGGACAGAAAGATCCCCTGGAGAAGGAAATGGCAGCCCACTCTAGTATTCTTGGGAAATCCTATGGACAGAGCAGTCTGGTTGGCTACAGTCCACGGGGTTGCAAAGAGTTGGACACAACTTAGCGACTGAACAACAACAACAAATGCTCTATTACTCTTTGTCCTTTTGTAAAACCTATTTATCTTTTCAAACAAACTCTGAATTAACATTTTAAATATTATAAAATAGTATTCCATGGCTGCATGGATACATAGCACATGTTTGTAGATTCTGCTATTTTTGACTGAATTGTGTTTCCATTTTAGTTTGTAATTTAAGAGTGCATTCATCAAATAATGCCAAATGAAGGCACAAAACTATATGTGTGTATGTCATTTTTGTTCTTTAAATTACCATATTCAAGATGATAATGCAGCCAGAAAACTTAAACTGTCACAGTTTTGGGGAAATAAGCTATATGAATTAATTAGGAAACTCCAACTCTTCTACCCCATGGATACTTATGAAAATCATATGATAAAAAATCTAATAAAGTCCTATGCATGAGAATGTGCTATTTTAAGTATAATCTCTATGCTGAGTACACCTAAATATATATCTCCAGTGAGGACTTTGAATTCCAAATTCACGCATTCAACTGACTGCTTGACATTTCCACTTAGATACCAAATTTGAGGATGTGGAAAATGGGCATGACCTTGACTCTAACCTATCCCTACAGACATCTGCTTCATCTCACTAAATGGCCTCTCCTTTCTTCCCACTTCTCAAGGCTAAAAATCTGATAGCATACTTGACCCCTTTAAATCTCTCATACCCCACATCCAATCTAATCAATTCCACAATTAACTACCCCATCCCACCTCCATCACCACTGGCCATGCCATTTCATTTGGAAATTATTTCATTCATTGATTTCATTTCAGTAGCTTTTCAGTTGGCATTCCTGTCTCTCACTTTTCCCTTTTAGTCTGTTCCTTCCCAGAAGCAGAATGATCTAGTTCAGAAGTCACTTGTATCAGGCTGCTCCAATGATGTCTCAGCTCCTTTAGAGTAAAAACGAAGCTTAAGAGGCCAAACACTTAGTCCTCCTGGGATAGCTCTGATTTTATCTCTTATTGCCCGCCTCCTCAACCAATGTGAGCTTCTGCTGCTCCTTACACATGCTGGGTGTGCTCTTTCTCAGGCCTTGCTGGTACATTTCCCTGAGATTGGTCTTTCTACTTTTCCCAACTCCTTACCATATCAAGGTGATTTTGTTCCTTCATTTCCTGGAGGTTTTTACGCAAATTTCTTCTCTGTGAGACCTTCTCTGGCCACCCCCAAAATTCCAAATGTGTGGATTTTTGTGGCCACCCTCTGATATTTTCTCTTATACTTCCCTACCATATTTTTTCCCCTCAGCATCCATTTCTATCTAATAGACTACATCTTATTTATTTTCTTCATCTAGTATGTAAGTTCCATGAGGGCAGGGATGTTTTTTGTCAGTTTCTTCTCTGCTGTATCCCAGCGTGTAAAACAATACCTGCTATACAGAAAGCCCTCAGTAATTATTCACTGAAATAATACAAAACTATTTACAGTTGTGAGAAATTATTAACAGTCTTCAACAAACAGTGTTTAATTACCAAAGAACTGGCTTAAAAAGTGGGCATTTACAAGGTAGAATATGATGTGGTTGAAAAATTTATAGTAATAGAAAATAATATGCTATTATAGTAAATAAAAGTCTAAGCATAAAATAATTTGTATGATATAAGTTTAACTTTGGTTGAAGAAGACAGATTGGATGGAAATGCACTAAAATTCTATCCTAAACTGATTTCCACTGCCCAAGTAATTTTCATACTGCTTCTTTATATAATTTTCTGTTCTTTCCAAAATTTTCCAAATACGTTGAGTCACATTATTTTATTTAATCAGAAAAGTGTAAAAACAATAATAGAAACAACAAAAATTCAACACATTCTGCACATATTTTCAAAGAACTGATTTTAAAAGATCTGACATCAGCTTGGCCTTTGCTTAGTCAGGTACCAGCTCAGCTCTGTAATTGCCACACCTCTTCTATGTGCCAGGCACTGTGGGAAACATAAGATTGAAAAAGACCCTCTCCTACCTTCAAGGCCTAAATTAAGATAGCAAGGACACATTCCATCAACTACAAGGGACTGTAATGCCAGCTGTGATGGAGGTTCACACAAATGTTAGACAGGACAGGAGGAATGGTGATCCCATCTTGCTGAGCTATTGAAAATGAGATCACTCTGATTTTGAAAAATTTTCAACCAAAGAAGGGTCCAGCGAAATTACACATTTGCATGACAGCATGTATTTAATGTATCATACTCAATAATCACGCTACAGAGCCCTTAAAGCGACAAGTAAAAGTAGTGCTAATACATAGACTTAAGTAGGTAATATGCTACTCTACCTACAATCACTGGGGCATCCATTAATCCCCCAACACCTGGTACCAGTGTCCATCAAGCACTGTGCTGGTGCCAAGGGTACAGTGCTGGGCAAGACTCAGTCCTTTTCTTCAAAGGAATAACTGAACCAGTTTGGAAACATGTAGGTGCATGGGAATATTAAACGGCAAGTGGTATGGAGCACAAAATGGGGGGGAGACTTTGATTATGAAAATCTGCTGGAGCGATATTTAACACAGCCTGGGATGAGACTTTTCAGGAAAGAAGTCGTGGAAGCCTTTCCAGAGAAGGTGATATTTGTATTTTATTTTAATATTTGTTTATTTGGCTGCATCAGATCTTCACTGTGGTGCTTGGACTTCTCTCTAATTATGGCATGGGGGCTTAGTCACCCCGCAGAAGATGGGATCTTAGGTCTCTGGCCAGGGATCAAACTCCCTGCATTGGAAGGGGTATTTTTTAACTGCTGGACCGCCAAAGAAGTCCCAAGAAGGTGATACATGAATGGAGATATAAATACAACTAGGAATTTTTGAAGACAAAGCAGAAGTCATGGCAGTGGGTGGGGAATGCTGTAGACTTTCTGGAAGAAGAAAGATTATGCACAGGCATAGCTGAGACAGAGAGGGCGGCAGGGGAGTGAGAGAGAGAGGATGAGAGTGAGAGCTGGAGCTAGTGAGACAGACAGACAGAAACAGAGAATAAAGACCTGGGGACAAATAAAACCACAGTGACTTTGGCATAATTGAAACCAAGGAGAATGGAGGATTGAAAAAAGGAAGGACAAATAGAGATGACTCTGGGGTCTTCTTTTAACATTAGGTATATTGTAATCATTTTCAACATAATATACAATGTGAAAATATGTATTAAAATTGGTTAAATTCTTATGCAACATATTAAATATCTAATTATCTTTTTTTAAGTGATGGACTGGTAAGTGTTTATCCTGCTGGTATTATATACACTTAGGAAGCCCCCAAAACTTTTTTCAGGAAGCATGAAAGTCTTGAAAAATCATGAACATAATACTCTTTCTAACTTTGATGGAGATTTATTTTGCAGAAAACTTTAATATATGCCAAATGTTGAGTCTGAAATAGAGACTGAGTACAAGTTAGTCCTTTACCATCCGTCCACCAAGAAGAAAAGTACATTAAGAATAAAAATCCCATTTATTTATGGTTGATTACATAAGGAAATAGTTCACTTATATTAATATGAAAATAATTACTTGTGAACACTATTAATACAGATTATATATGACATTGTCCTTAACTCATTGTCTTTATTAAACTTACAATCGACTCAGCCCAATAAAATGTGTCAAAAATAGGACTGGTTTAGAAAGCTTTCTGGCATTAAGGAAAAGATGTGCATTGCGTTTATCCAGTGCAGTGCATTCTAAACAAGACATTTATATTTAGAATTAATCAAACTCTTGGAGAAACATAGTGATTGTTTATTCAACCCAATGCTTCAAATTATCTCTTTCCATAGTCTTTGAAACCAATCTGTCAAATAATCATCAAGAGTAATTAGTTTATGCTAAACTCTCCATATGAAATTTAAGGATGACAAAACAAATGGTTGGCTCCATTACAATTCATTTTGTTAATACTTGATTGCTATTCTAAATATATAGTAAGAAGATAATGCTTCCGTCAGCATATCTATCCCAAGCTGCCTTCAAGTACTTACTTCCCTTAACAGAAAGGAGAATCTGGAATATTGTTGTCAAAGGCCTATGGTATTTAAGAGTAGAAGAAAAACCAAATAAGAAAAGACTACTGTTACAAAAAACAGAAACCTAAGCCAATCAGGGAGAATAGCTATGAGGAATAGATGGGAATTTCAGCCCAGATGAAAGCCACAGTCTTCCTTAGTAGGAGCTGGAGTCTAGAAACTGGGCCTGGTTATGGTTTCTGGACACAGCCAATAGCTGTTAATAATGCACTGTGAATAGAGTGAAAGATGAAGTTAGAGAGTCTCACTGGATCTGGGCAAGTGAATCCCATGCCGGGGCTGTGGTTTTATTTTTTACTATTTATTTCTTCATTTGACTGCACTGGGTCTTAGTTACAGCATGCAGGATTTTTTGCTGCAGCATGGGAACTCTTGGTTGCAGCATATAGGATCCAGTTCCCTGACCAGGCATCACACCTGGGCCCCCCGCATTGGAAGTATGGAGTCTTAGCCACTGGACCACCAGGGAGATATTTGGGACTGTGTATTTTAACATTAAGTGAGGTAAAGCTTAGATCAGTAATTTTCAACTCTGTCTCTGTCTCTTTCTCTTTTAGCAAGGAAACTTTTTTAAAACTGAATATTATAAGAATTTAATGTATTATATTTAATGTAATGGAAGCATAAACCCAGGTGAGCCCAGAGTCCTGCCATTTCTGCAGCCTCTCACTTTGCAATGGTCCCTGAATCCTTACTAACCCAGGAGTCTAAAGAACACAGCCCAGAAACCCAGGGAGAGCTTCCTTTTGCTTCTTACCTTGTGCTCTGTTTAGACAGTCCAACATTGAGATGAGGCAAGTTCATAGATTTCCCTGCTCATGTCAGTAGATGCAGTAGTTTGAAAGATAATGTATAAAATCAGAAGGGCTTTGCCTCTGAATTGAGAAAACAGAAACAAGAACATGAGAGTAGGGAAGCATTAACCTTTTTGCATTGTCCTACCAAGAATGATTTATGTGCTTTATTTCAAAAAATCTTTATTTCCTGATTCCATTCATTTAAAAAATTATGTGTAATTTACATAGATATAAAAGCTGATGCAATCCATTAAATTAGAAATGCTCAGACATTAAAAATCAACAATATTGTGCACTTGTTCCATTTCATATATTTTGTTACATTCTCTGGGAAAACATTTATAAAGCTGGACCTGACTCCAAAATGATGCTGATCCTGCAGGGGCGAAGCCAGGTAGGAAAGAAGAAAATGCCAAAATAGAGTGGAACTGGAGATTTAAAAAAGGGGGGGAACTGAAGAAGTTATTGGAAGGTGTCATGCTACTGTCAGGAACCACACTGCTCTAGTCAAAGAGTGGGGCTAAGGGAAAAAATATAGATAGTGAGAAATACGCAAAGTAAACCGGAGTGGCAGAATTGCTGTTCTGAGTGATTGGTTAATTGATTCAAAACCTAACCACTGTGTGTGCAACAAACTAATCTATTTCATTTTAATAGTATCTCTTCTACCCAGCAATAACAAATGTGTTGGGATTTTGTCTACTGATATAGCATCAGCAATGTTCATTCTATTACATAGAAGGAAATGTAGAAAATAATTTTATATTAACCCAATCTACAGCTATGAGCATGGATGAATCTGACAGACATACACTAAAGGTAAACTATAAACAGATCAAAACATTGTACATACTGCCATATATATACTTAAATACATAGAATTTGGAGCCTGTGATAAATAGTATGATACTGTCAGCATATCCTCTCAAGGAAGGATGAATTGTTCTAACTTCTGGAAACATTATGAGGAATAGTCTCCAGGCACTTATTAATCCCTTTAAGGATTTCCTAGAGCCAGACATTCTGGAGTGTGAAGTCAAGTGGGCCTTAGGAAGTTTTATTACAAGCAAAGCTAGTGGAGGTGATGGAATTCCAGTTGATCTGTTTAAAATCCTACAAGATGATACTGTTAAAGTGCCGCACTCAATACATGTGTGTGCATGCTCAGTCCTGTCCAACTCTTTGCAAACCCATGGACTACAGCTCGCTAGGCTCCTCTGTCCATGGAATTTTCCAGGCAAGAATACTGGAGCAGGTTGCTGTTCCTACTCCAAAGGATCTTCCCTACTCAGGGATCAAACTTGAGTCTCTTATGTCTCCTGCATTAGCAAGCGGGTTCTTTACCACTAGCTCCACCTAGGAAGCCCTTCCATGAGATACTCCCTAATAAATATCCCATCCATTACATTCTATCTCAGAGTCTGCTTCCTGGAAAATTCAACCAATGACAGGGTATATGGAGGAGAGAGAGAAAGGGCTTGGGGATAAAACGAAGGGAACAAAAAGTAATGTCTATTTGAGGTAAATACAAATAAAGTTGTTATGCACTTATTAATAATGATTCTATGCCACTAAATAATGATTATGATTAATCTATTTAAAGGCTTCTAAAAGAAATTGCATTATATAAGCATAATATTATCACGGAAATTGTATTTTCATTTCAGTTTTCTTATGTAAAATAAGTGGAAAGCATTATTATTGCCATCAGCTACAAGGAGGAAACTGAGGTTCAAAGAGGTTAAGTGACATGCCAAAGTCACACAGCTAGTACATAACAGAACTTGAACTAAGACTCTGATTCTAGATTTTGTGCTCTTACCTAAATTGTGCATGAGATAGTCCCATGTTGCTAAGTAGGGCAGGACACATACAAGTGCAATTTAGTTGCTAAATCTGTTGTTGTTGTTCAGTCGCTAAGTCATGTTTGACTCTTTGTGACCCCATGGATGGCAGCACGCCAGGTTTCCGTGTCCTTCACCATCTCCCGGAGCTTGCTCGAACTCATGTCCATTGAGTCAGTGATGCCATCCAACCATCTAGTCCTCTGCCTTTCCAATCCTAAGAAATCGACTAGAGGCCAGTCAAGAAATTCGTGCAAGGCTTTACTGAGGCCCCTGTTAGAGCAGGAGAAAGGAGAACGAACAATAGGTTCCCTTGCTTGCTGACTCCCCAAGGAGGGGATGGGCATGAGCTTGTTCGTTATATGGGCTGAGAGTAGGGGTATGTCCAAGGGTCGGGCTGAAGAGATGGCTTTCATGTTTTGCCCACCCCTTAGGTGGTGGTGTGTGCAGGGGGCGTGCGCAGTACCCCACTTCTGCTACAGGCTCTTCAAAGGTGGGCAGCTGGGTGTTTTGGTTTCTTTGTATCTTTTGCCCAGAATTTGTGCCAGCTGCCCATCCACACAGTTATATTTAGTTCCACAGAGTTTCTTTCTATTTTGTTGCTGGAGGAGAGGTGTGTTCAGGTCCAAGCATTGCAGAGCTGCAGCAAAGGATCCTGGGTCTCAGCCTGTCTCAAGTCCAGTGCAGTTTTTGGAATCTATGTCAATACATCCACAAGCTTAAGTCGGAGTCTAACTACTGATCAGCAGGGAAGAAGACCCCATGTGTGCTGTACACGGAGTGCTTTAGTAGCAGCTAAGCAAACTGGAGAGTGTCCATCAGAGTACTACCAACCAAACAACTAGAAACTGTTTAAGTAGTGATATTATTTATGCATATTATTGAGTTAGCACAGACCAGTGTGTTATATTTAAGAAACTTTTAGACCAAACCAATAAACTATGTGAGCAAAGGCCTCCCAAAGGTATGTCTCTCTCCCTGGAATATGAAAGAGCATAGGTAGTTATATATATTTTGGCAATGATCTCCATTATTCATAGTTTTCTAATTCGATGATTAAACAGTACATTCAACATTTTGCCTGGGAATGCTCCAACTTCTTAATATGCTGCTGCTGCTGCTAAGTCACGTCAGTCATGTCTGACTCTGTGCTACTCCATGGATGGCAGCCCACCAGGCTCCCCCGTCCCTGGGATTCTCCAGGCAAGAACACTGGAGTGGGTTGCCATTTCCTTCTCCAATGCATGAAAGTGAAAAGTGAAAGTGAAGTCACTCAGTTGTGTCTGACTCTTCGCGACCCCAAGGACTGTAGCCTACCAGGCTCCTCCATCCATGGAATTTTCCAGGCAACAGTACTGGAGTGAGTTGCCAGTGCCTTCTTCAACTTCTTAATATAGGTATGAGTAATTAAAAATCCAACCTTTATGGAAGTAATGCAAAATAACTCTAAGAATTCGTCTTTCCATAGTACTGCTTTCACTAATGTGTTCCTTTTAGCTATCCAACTGTTTCTTGAAACTGTTTTCCTCTTCACAGAAGTAGAAATCACACTCCTTTTCTCGTTACCACTGTTTTTTCCTTACACTGTGGTGATTGGTGTTTCATCGCCTCTGCCATTCTTTATTTAGTGTTTGCCTCTTAGACACCGCAGGAGTCATTCTCATTATAGCCTTCCTTTGCTCAGTTCCTCTTGTAGATCTCGACATAAGCTGTTCTGAAAAGTCATCCATATGCATAGGTTTCTTAAGTCAATAGTATCCTTAACACCAGTGCATTATTTTGGAAGATATTAACATTCAGCTTAAATACTGTATATAGGCCAGCATCATCTCATTCCCAGCCAGTGAGACATCAGAGAATACAGGCCAAGGGCAAACTGTTTCAGAACCACCATGCTACTTATTTTTCCCCTGTAGCTAATAAAATATTCCTACTTCCCTTTTTTTTTTTTTCCAAATAACTCCTGCTTTTGTTTTTTTGGCCACAGTTGTTAATTATACTTTAACTTGAATAATAGATCTGCATAATGTAGAAAAATTATAGTAGACATTTGTCTAAAACACAGCAGATTCTTAAAATAGAAAACTTTTAGAAAAGATTCTGAATAGCATCAATTTATGTCTTCTAATGTTAGCAAAAAAAAAAAGACTGTTCCTGTTTTAGCTTTCAAGCAAAAACTATGTAAGCTTCCTATGTGCTTTCAAGTTTTTTACTTCTCAGTTACTCTCAAGTAAAGAAGGAACTGAACTGCAGCTGCCGCTTTTCTAATACTTCAGACATGGAGCATCCAAGTCATTCATTTGGGGAAAAAGACGATTCTCACCCTTGCTTTCTTGGATTTTGATGAAAGACTATTCAGTCTCAGGATGCACTAATTTACTAATGGTCCAGAATTCCATATTTACATTTAAAAAAAAATTGCACTAATGTAAGAATAACAGAAAGAGACAGATTCATTGGAATTGTTGCAAGTTACCAGAATTATCAGTATTTCCTTACCATTTATTCCATAAGAAATAAACCTATTTATTTTATAATGAATGCTTCAATTGTGAAACTAATTTGGCTTATCTTAAAAATTCAAAAGGATGAATTAAAAGAGAATCTGTACATCTGTGTTTAACAGCAAAAGGGAGAGTTCTCACAGACCAGTCTAATAGAGAAATATGATTTTTTATAACTTTAAAATCTCTATTACTTTAAAGAAATATCTTTGTGTGTGTACCAAATGCCATAAATTTGTTCAAAACATACAGTGTGTGATGGGACACCTATCAAATGCCTATCTTGAAATAAAGTCTAGGAAATTGTCAAGACTTAGAAGCAATTTGATTTTTTTCCCATTTATTTTTATTAGTTGGAGGCTAGTTACTTTACAATATTGTAGTGGTTTTTGCCATACATTGACATGAATCAGCCATGGATTTACCTGTGTTCCCCTTCCTGATCCCCCCCTCCTGCCTCCCTCTCCATCCCATCCGTCTGGGTCTTCCCAGTGCACCAGCCCTGAACACTTGTCTCATGCATCCCACCTGGGCTGGCGATCTGTTTCACCCTTAATAGTATACTTGTTTCAGTGCTGTTCTCTCAGAACATCCCACCCTCACCTTCTCCCACAGAGTCTCAAAGTCTGTTCTGTACATCTGTGTCTCTTTTTCTGTTTTGCATATAGAGTTACCGTTACCATCTTTTTAAATTCCATATATATGCGTTAGTATACTGTATTGGTCTTTATCTTTCTGGCTTACTTCACTCTGTATAATGGGCTCCAGTTTCATCCATCTCATTAGAACTGATTCAAATGAATTCTTTTTAATGGCTGAGTAATATTCCATGGTATATATGTACCACAGCTTCCTTATCCATTCGTCTGCTGATGGGCATCTAGGTTGCTTCCATGTCCTGGCTATTATAAACAGTGCTGCGATGAATATTGGGGTGCATGTGTCTCTTTCAGATCTGGTTTCCTCGGTGAGTATGCCCAAGAGTGGGATTGCTGGGTCATGCGGCAGTTCTATTTCCAGTTTTTTAAGGAATCTCCACACTGTTCTCCATAGCGGCTGTACTAGTTTGCATTCCCACTGCAATTTGATTTTTAGTAAGTGCTTACCTCATATTTGCACACTAATGTGCTTGAGACATTAAAATATAAGTATTACATCAGTAAAAGAATTTTTCTTTGCAATGTTATCATACATGAGGATGATTGCCTACTCAAATAAATACAGACTCTCAGACATGGTAGGTCCACTGCCCATCTGTGATCTAAGAAACACCAGGAGAAAGACTCTAGTGTTCTCTGCTTGATCCAAAATCTGTTGCAGAGGAGGGAATCTCTAGTGAGGTGTACTGAGGAACAGTAGAAGTTAATTAACATCATCTACTAGCTCTGATTTCCTCTTTGTTATATATAGTTTCTATTTTCTAGTTTTGATATTTTCTTTTGTCTCTCTCATAATTGTTTCAACCTTCTGGTTCAAAGCAAATAAAAGCTGCTCAATATTTACTTCGATAACTTTTCTTTCACATTGTATAACTAAAAAAAAAAAAAAATCTATGTCCAGAACTTTTTTTTTTTTTTTTTGCAGTTTTGCTGAGATATATCTCTTTTTTGGAGGTATATTTCATATACCATAAAATTCACCCAGTGGAAGCATACAGTTCAATGGGGTTGTGCCACTATCACTAAAGTCCTGTTTACTTTCTGTCTCAGACTTGCCTGTTTTGGACATTTCATATGAATGGATTAATATCATGGATGGCCTTTTGTGACTGTGTTTATTACTCGGCATATTTTCAAAATTCATCCATATTTGGCATATATTAGTACTACACTTACTTTTGTGGCTCAGTGATATCCTGTTATTTGAATATGCCACATTATTTATCTATTTATCAGTTGATGGGCATTTAGGTTCTTTCCACTTTTTTCTTTACTGTGGAAAATGCTACTGTAAAATTCATGCAGAAGTTTTTGTGTTGACCCCATGTTTTCAGTTCTTTTGGATATATATCTGGGAGTGGAACTCTTAAGTCATAAACTAACCCTATTTGAGGGACTGCTGAATTGTTTTCCAAAGTGGCTATGCTGTTTCAACAATCCCAGAAGCAATGTATGAAGGTTCCTTTTCTCCACATTCTCACCAACACTTATTATTTCTCCCTTTTTTATTTTGTCCATACTGGTAGTTGTGAAGTAATATCTCATCTTGTTTTGATTTGCATTTCTATAATGACTAACGATTTGAGCATTCTTTTATGTGTTTATTGACTGTTTCCTTTGGAGAAATAGCTATTCAAATCTTTTGTGTATGTCACATCTTTAATTGGGTTAGTTTTCTTTTTATTGTTGAATGACAAGAGTTCTTTATACGTTCCATATAAAGTTATTTGTCATATATATGACTTGCAAATATTTCATCTTATCCTGTGGGTTATCTTTTCACTTTATTAGTGGTATTCTTTGAGACACAGATTTCTTTTTAAAAGCTTATCTTTTAAAAAAGATAAATCAACTTATCTTTTGAAAAATTTTATACCTTTTACTTTATGTGTCATAACTAAGAAAATATTGCCTAGCTCAAGATCAGGAAAATTAACTTCTGTGTTTTTTTCTAGGGGGTTATATAGTTTTAGTTCTTAACATTTAATCTAAGATCTATTCAAATTATTTGTTTACGTGTGTGATATGAGGACTTTAAATTCATTCTTTTGAATGTGGATATCCAGTTGTTCACACAGAATTATTTGAATGGCTCTACTTTTCTTTTTTTTTTTTTTTTTTTTTTTTTTCTTTTTTTTTTTTTTTATTTTATTTTATTTTTTTTTAATTTTTTTATTATTATTATTATTTTTTTTTTTTCCAGTGGGTTTTGTCATACATTGATATGAATCAGCCATGGATATAAATTATTCTTATCCTTGTCCCTGAATGTAAGGGTTTATTTCTGAGCTCCCAATTCTGTCCCACTGATATATATGTCTATTGTTAATGCTAGTTACTGTAGCTTTGTACTGGGTTTTGAAGTTAGAAAGTGAGACTTGCAACTTTTTCAAGAAGATTGTGTTTTTTATTTTCTGGTCCCTTGTATTTTTTCTTCGAGGGTTTCTCATTACAGGTTCATTAATTTGAGATCAGCTTGTAAATTCCTGCCCTCTCTCCAAAAGCTGGGATATTGTAAATGATTATATTGACTCTGTACATTAATTTGTGAAATATTGCTATCTTAATGTTATTATGTCTTCTGACCCATGAACATGGTATTTCTGTTCATTTAGGGCATCTTTCTTTTTTCAGTTCTTCTAAATATTTGTATGTCTTGTTTTTTTTAATATTAGAAATTTTATTATTTTTGTTACTATTTGAGTCTGTTTTGTGAATTTTGTTTTCAGATTGTTCATTGCTAATACATAGAAAGTTTTTCTTTTTCTTTTTTCAAAGAACCAACTTTTGGTTTTGTTGATATTCTCTATTGTTTTGCTGTTCTTGATTTCATTTATTTCTAATCGAACCTTTATAGTTCTTTCTACCTTTGATTAAGTTTGCTGTTCTCTTTTCTTGAGGTGGAAGATGGGAATGTTAATTTGAGTTCTTCTTCTTTCTTAATGTAGACCTTTACATATATCAGTTCTCTTCTATGAACAGCTTTATCTGTGTCACATAACTTATGGAATAATATATCATTTTCATTTATCTCAAAGTATTTTCTTTTGTGATTTTTTTCTTTGATTCTTTGGTTTATTGGCTACATAGACCTGTGTTTTTTGATTTATACATATTTGTATATTTTACAGAGATCTAAGTGTTTGGACAAAGTATTAAGTGTGCTCTAGGGATAGTGCTTTTAATGGTGTTCCAAACATGATCAGATCTCTTAATTGTCTACAGTGCTGCTAAATTTGGGCTACCATACCACTGAGCTGGGAGGAGAGAAGGAATAGCCCCAAGTGAAAATGTCACAGACCTTATGTCTTACAGATGTTCAGCAGTTTCTCGTGAATACATGATATTTCATTTGTTCTGAGTCTTTGTTACTTACCAGGATTCTGAAATGGTGCATGATAGTTGTTTTGCCCATATTTTCGTTGTTTTAGAGAGTGAGTGAGTTCACAAAGTTGCTCACTGCCATCCTGAAAGTAAATTTCCCAGAGTGACTTAATTTTCACAAAGGGTTTTGAGTTGTGGTGTTGTTATCCCCATTTTCAATGAAGTGAATCACAGTCCAGAAATGAAACAGTTTATTTAAGATCATGCTCCTTGTTTATAACAGAATTTAACCAAGTCTTTTCTTCCTTTTCTCTAGTTTCATATTCTTTTCGCCATATCACAGCTCCTTCATTTTACTACTATTTACTTAAATCTTAGATGCCTTAACCTGGAATAAATCTCAGAAATATTCAGGTTCTAGCTTCTTATTTTACAGGTAAAGAAGCTGCAGCCTGAAGAAGTAAGGTGCCTTGCAAGAAATTTTATTGCTAGCCACTTTAATGCATGCTCTGTGTACTTTATGCCTACTGACCCCAAAAGAATGGTGAGTTACTGAAGAAATTTATTGTAGACATAAGGAGACAATTACTATCTTCAAATCAATTATTTATTCTGATTTGAGTCTCAGTACAGTCCTACAAATTTCATTTTTTTTTCCCTAGAGTGGTGATGCTCTAGTTACCTTTTAGATGTATTAGTTTTCTTTTGCTGTGTAAAAAACTTTCACAAGGTTTGCAGCATAAAGCAATACCAGGTACTATTTCACAGTTCTGTAGTCAGACACAGAAGCATGACATGAACGGTTAATCTTCTCACACTATTACATGGCCAAAATCAAAATGTTGAAAGGATGCATTCTCATGTGTTGACTTGGGGTACTCTTTTTTTTTTAAATTATTTATTCATTTTACTTTACAGCATTGTATTGGTTTTGCCATACATTGACTTGAATCCGCCACGGGTGTACATGTGTCCCCATCCTGAACCCCCTCCCAACTCCCTCCCCGTCCCATCCCTCTGGGTCATCCCAATGCACCAGCCCCAAGCATCCTATATCATGCCTCGAACCTGGACTGGTGATTCATTTCACATATGACAATTTATATGTTTCAATGCCATTCTCCCATATCATCCCGCCCTCGCCCTCTCCCACAGAGTCCAAAAGGGTACTCTTTCAAACTCATTCAGGTTGTCAGTAGAATTTAGTTCCTTGTAGTCATAGGGATGAGGTCTCTGTTCTTTTCCTGGGTTTTAGGTGTGGCTTGCTCTCAGTTCTTGCCCCAAAGACTTGAGTAAAAAATCTTTCTCCCTTTGTATACCTTTTATACTTTAAATCTCTTCAAGAGCTAAGTTCTTTTAAGGGTGAGCTCATCTGATTAGGCAGACTCACCTAGGACAATGTCCTTTCTAAAATCAGTTGATTAGAGACCATGATTCCATCCATAAAATTGTTTCACAGAGGCATGTTTCACAGAGAGTGTGCTTTGACTGGGTAACTGGGAGAAAATGAATGTGCCCAAGGGAATGGAAATTTGGGAAGCCATCTTAAAATTCTAACACAATAGATATACATTTCTTTTCCTTTTTAACAATTTTATTTGTCTTTCAGAGAACATTATTTGACCCGTGTGCATTCACTAAAGATAGTACATAACCCGATACACACTTTAAATTTCATTATGCCCAGTTGTCATTGGGTTTAAGAAAGAAACTTAAGGTTCAGCCTAGATTTGATATTAGTAGATAGAAGAGAATCTGCATATCAAGGGCCCATAGAGAAAACAAAGTAAATCATATACATTATAATGTAATATTAAAAGATAATGTAAACATAGTGCGTGTGTATGTGTGTGTCTGACTCTTTTGCAACCCTATGGACTATAGCCCTCCAGGCTCCTCTGTCCATGGGACTTTCCAGGCAAGAACACTGTAGTGGGTTGCCATTTACTTCTTCCCCACCCAGGGATTGAACCCACGTCCACATCTCTTGCACTGGTGGGTAGATTCTTTACCACTGAGCCACCTGGGAAACTCAAACATAATGCATATTTTAAGTATACAGTAAATTTTCCCCACTTGAATCAAATTTACTAAAATGTAAACCTGTAGTTTTTGTTGGTTAGTTAAACACCAATTGATGAGTTAAAAAAAAGTCAGCCTTCACCCTCAAGAATTTATATTTTGTAACAAATTTCCTTTATAAAACTATAATCAAAAGTTATCTGCAAAAATGTGCTTGCAGAGTTAGCTAGGTAATAATTATGACCCAAGTCACTTTTAGCTTCTACAGTTGACTTCTAAGCAACCTAATGTAAATTATTATATTTAATTAAACAATATAACACAATAGTCATGTTGACTATAAGAAGACCATTTTCTTTTCAAAGGTGTTGAAATACATTGATTATTTCCAAAGAGAACTGAAAAGTCCCATTACTGAAGACATTTTTCTTTGTCAGTGGAAGACAATGAAGTTAGAATTTCTCAAATTGCTCAATAGTATTTTCAGGTGAAAGTGTGTTTCTGACACTTACTACATTTGAATTTTTTTTCTTCAGAACTCCACAAGTCAATCACAATTTTCCTTTGCTTTCAGCATTTGTTATAATTACTTTTGTCCTATAATGTTGTTAAATCTTATACTATGGCACAAGCAAGGACAAATATCTTAAGTGCACACCTTTCTTTCCACAAGTTATAAATCCCTACTGCTTCCAAGGAGTGTAAGAGAATGACAGTGGACAAATAATACCACAGAAGCACACTTTTGAAATTTAATTTCCATTTTTAAAGGTTGCTTTTCTAATTAGGTATGCATGTGGCCAAGAGTTTTTAAAAGTAAAATGATGTTGCTTAAACATTATCTGAATATTGGCCCACCAACATCAGCTGCAGGTACTGGAGTTTCTCATAAAATTGCAATGAAAATGAACCTCTTCTCATCTTTATCCTTGTAGGAATTGTAGTCAAATCTTGGTTGATTGAAGAAATTCTATTCTATCAATGAGTTATGTCCATGAACTTATCTAAGTGTTTTAGCTCTGAAAAAACACAATCCTGTAATGATTCCTTTTATCTTAAATAATGATCATCTGTGTATTCCATCTTGAGAAATTTTTTTAGGACTCCAGCCACCCCACCTTTCTAGAAAAGTGTGAACATTTGTAGAGTAGTTTATGACCAGTCCTATAGTTCACAGGACTCTATAGAGTCTTGGAAATTGTCCAGAGGCAATCTACAACTCAGTAACACTGGGGACATGTAATAATATTATAGACTATAAAAATGTCTATGGACAGACAAGCCTGGCAGGCTATAGTTCGTAGGGTTGCAAAGAATCAGTCATGTCTAAAGCAACTTAGCACACAGATGTGAAAATACTTAATATCAGTTTATTATGATAATGGGCTTCCCTGGTAGCTCAGTCAGTAAAGAATCTGCCTGCAGTACAGGAGACCCAGGTCCAATCCCTGGATCAGGAAGAGCCACTGGAGAAGGAAATGGCAAACCAGTCCAGTGTTCTTGCCTGGAAAATTTCATGGACAGAGGAGCCTGGCAGACTATAATCCGTGGGATCCCAAGAGTCGGACACAGCTTAGCGACAAAACCACCACCACCATCATCATAATAATTGAATAAACCAACACATGCACTAAATATAGTCAGCCTTCCATAAATGTGGTGTTCCATGTTTGTGGATGCGACCAACCCCAGATCAAAACTGTTTTTTAAAAAACCCGGGAGTTTCGAAAAAGCAAGATTTGAATTTGCTGCATACCTATAACTACTTGTTGTTCAGTTGCTAAGTCATGTCTGACTCTTTGTGACCCCATGAATTGCAGTACAGTCTTCCCTGTCCTTCACTATCTCCTGGAGTTTGCTCAAACTCCTCTCTATTGAGTTGGTGATGCCATCCAGCCATCTTATCCTCTGTCACCCACTTCTCCTCTTATCCTCAATCTTCCCCAGCATATGGATCTTTTCCAGGGAGTCAGATCTTCACATGTTACGGCCAAAGTATTGGAGCTTCACCTTTAGCGTGAGTCCTTCGAGTGATTATTCAGGGTTGATTTCCTTTAGGATTGATTGGTTTGATCTCCTTGCTGTCCAGGAAGCCCTCAAGAGTCTTCTCCAGCACCGTAATTGGAAAGCATCAATTTTTCAGCACTCAGCCTTCTTTATGCCAGTTGCCACATGTGCACATGACTACCAGAAATGTTACCGAGAGGTTTGTGGTGGGTTTGGCTACTTGCTGCTCAAAAGTCAATAGACAGGCCAGGTTGGTGGAAAGGAAAGGTTGCTTTATTTCAGATGCTAGTGACTTGGGGGTAGGAGGAGGGTCGCGGACATCTGTCCAAAGGCTGACTCCCCGCCCACCCCGGCAGGCAAGGGGTGAGAGCTTTTATAGAGTTGGGGAGAGGTGTTACATGCAGAAACAGCATAGTCATCTCTAGCAGTCATCTTCAAATTGGTCGTCAATGGGTCTGACCAGCGTCATCTTGATTGTTTTCAGTCAGTTCAGCTTAGTCGCTCAGTCGTGTCTGACTTTTTGCGACCCCATGAACAGCAGCATGTCAGGCCTCCCTGTCCATCACCAACTCCCGGAGTCCACCCACACCCATGCCCATCAAGTCAGTGATGCCATCCAACCATCTCATCCTCTGTTGTCTCCTTCTCCTCCTGCCTTCAATCCCTCCCAGCATCAGGGTCTTTTCAAATGAGTCAGCTCTTCGCACCAGGTGGCCAGAGTATTGGAGTTTCAGCTTCAACATCAGTCCTTCCAATCAGACCCAGGATTGATCTCCTTTAGGATGGACTGGTTAGATTTCCTTGCAGTCCAAGGGACTCTCAAGAGTCTTCTCCAACACCACAGTTCAGAAGCATCAATTCTTCGGCACTCAGCTTTCTTTATAGTCCAACTCTCACATCCGTACATGATCACTGGAAAGACCATGGCCTTGACTAGATAGACCTGTTGGCAAAGTAATATCTCTGCTTTTTAATATACTGTCTAGGTTGATCATAACTTGACTGTTTTAGGTTCAGTTAATCTTCAGTTCCAGAGACCATTTGTTCCCATTTCTTTGTGGTCAGTTCTCAGAATTGTGGCAGCCCATGTCCTGAGTACTGTCTGGTCATCATGTAGTTAACTTTTCCACCTGGTATTTTGGTAGCTACAAGACAGCTCACGTGATATGGCTTAGAATATTATTTATCTATAGTCCTAGAGAAAGAACTAAGGATCCTTGGCTATACTTAAAAGACTATATTATTATTATTTGGTGGTCTTTGACGGTTTTCTTTTGTTTTCACATGTTCTCATTTCTCTGATTAAACTTATTCTTTGACTAAAGTTTCCACAGACAAAAGACAGGCAGAGGACATGGGGGCAGGACAATGACAATAGGGTCCTTCTCCTTTTCAGAAAAAACTATAGCTTTGGCTATAGGGACCTTTTTTGGCAAAGTGACGTCTCTGCTTTTAATACACTATCTAGGTTTGTCATTCCCTCATAGCTCAGTCGGTAAAGAATCTGCCTGTGATGCAGGAGACCAGGGTTCAGTCCCTGGCTCAGTAAGATCCCCTGGATCTTTCTGGAAATGGCAACCCACTCCAGTAATCTTGCCTGGGGAATCCCATGGACAGAGGAGCCTGTCAGGTTACAGTCCATGAAGTCACAAGAGTCAGACACAACTTAGTCACTACACCATCACCAGGTTTGTCATAGCTTTTCTTCCAAGGAGCAAGTGTCTTTAATTTCATGACTGAAGTCACCATCCATAGGAATTTTGGAGCCCAAGAAAATAAAGTCTGTCTTTGTTTGCATTTTTTCCCCGTTTATTTGCCACAAAGTTATGGCAAACTTTTTCACTCTCCTATTTCACCTTTGTCAAGAGGCTCTTTAGCTCCTCCTCATTTTCTGCCATTAGGGTAGTATCATCTGCATATCTGAGGTTGTTGATTATTTCTCCCAGCAATCTTGATTCCAGCTTGTGCTTCATCCAGCCAGGCATTTTGCACCATGTACTGTGCATATAAGTTAAATAAACAGGGTGACAATATACAACCGTGACATACTCCTTTCCCAATTTTGAACCAGTCCATTGTTCCATGTCTGGTTCTAACTGTTGCTTCTTGTTCTGTATATGGGTTTCTCAAGAGGCAGGGCAGGTGGTCTGGCATTCCCATCTCTTTAAGAATTTTCCACAGTTTATTGTGATCCACACAAAGGCTGTAGTGTAATCAATGAAGCAGATGTTTTTTTTCTGAAATTCCCTTGCTTTCTCTATGATCCAAGGGATATTGGCAATTTGATCTCTGGTTCCTCTGCCTTTTCTAAATCCACCTGAACATCTGAAAGTTTCCTGTTCATGTACTCTTGTTGAAGCCTAGCTTAAAGGATTTGAATGAGAATTACCTTGCTAGCATTTACATCACATTTATATTGTATATATAGTTATTCACATAGCATTTACAATATATTAGGTATTATGACTAAGCTAAAATCCATTACTCTAGATTACTCATAAAACCTGACCTGAGGTCTGAGGATGTGTGTAGGTTATATGCAAATAATCCACCGTTTACATAAAGAACTTGAGCATCTGACAATTTTGGTATTCTTGGTCCTACAATCAACACTGTGCAGATACCAAAGAGTGACTGCACCCATCTATGCCCTTTTCTCTCTTACAGCCTTAGAGAACAGTTATTATCTCATAGAATCTCAGACTCTCAGTCAAAGAGGGTTCTCTGCTGTCTTCCAGGCATTCTTTTTGACAGTGTCCACAACTGAGAAAGTTTACCTTATGTGAAATCCATCCTGTTATTAGACAACTGCTGTTCTGAAAACAGATTCCATTAAATTTATCCCAAATCTAACTTTATCAAACGTATGACATGGATCTACATGGCTCTTTGGAACCACACATAGTTCCAAATCTGTCAAATATTTGGAAAAATATGCTAAACACTCATCCCGTATTTTATTTCTAACTCGTGAAATCAGTGAGATTTGTCCAAGTTTCTTTTAGTAGAAGTAGGTAACCCAAATAAAATTTATTTATTTATTGAGAATTTACTATAGTGAAGTCAGTGTGCTGGGAAGTGGGGTAGATATAATGATGAATAAATAATATAGCCATATTCAAGGAATTTGCAATGAATTCAATAAAGTATCCTACTCTGAAATTTAAAAAATATTTCCAAGAAGGACAGAAAAAATTAACTAGTGACTCAAGCCTAGAATGGTCTATGATGTCTTTAGGTTATGTTGAGATCTAATGCATTTACGCAAATATTGTGTGTTCTGAAGAGCTGCCTACCAATTTCTAAACTGCATTTGTTCATAGGGAATTAGGAATCTTCTTTCCCCAAGACCAACTTTTCAGTTTTCATAAAAGCTGCTGATTCTGTTATTATTGTGAATTTCCAATTAAATAGCATATTTCTTCTGAAAAGTTCAACCACTCTAGATATTAATAGTAACCACCTTTATAATAAAAATACCCACCTTTACAGCTGGAGCCACATAATAATTGTGATTATTTTGGAGAACAGTAGAAGAAGAACATCATCTTTCTTATATTTTAGGCAACGGAATTGAAGAATTTAGAGGTTTCTTATAAGAGCATATCATACCCATATAAGTGATTACATTCATTGTGGCTTCAGATTTTAAAATTCTGTGTTAATTGTCTATTTCATATCAGTATCTGATTTGGTGTTTAGTCACTGTCATGTCCAACTCTTTTGCAACCCTATGGACTGTAACCCACCAGGCTACTCTGTCCATAGGATTGCCCAGGCAAGAACACTGGAGTCAGTTGCCATTTCCTTCTCCAAATATGTGCTTTGCAAAGGCTTAAATTAGTACATGTAAAACAATATTGAGATTGAAATTCAATTTACTCTCTCCAGAAAAATTAGTTACTTAGTTTAGTCATTCTTTCAGTTAATCTATCCAATGCTAAGCACTATGCTACTATTACAAAAATGAAAGAGTTACAGCAAGTTCACTGTTTCATAAGGGAATCAAGAATTATGGAAAATAACCATATTAAAAGTGTGTTGGCCAGGACTACAAAAGGAATGGTAAAGCTGTATCAGTGTCTCAAAGGAAGGATTGATAAGTCTTGACCGGTTGGGGAACAGGTCCCAGAGGAAAAAAGCACAAAAGATGCAAGATGCAAACAGTTTGCAAGGGAGGAAGGATGCTAAGTCATATGTGGGCGGCAAATGAGAATATCGTTTGCACTGCTGTCTTTCTCAGGACGTAGCACTATTCTCTACAGGGAGTAGATTTCAGTAAAAATATTCAATGAAAATATAATTTCCAGGCATTGAAAATGGCAAATTCAAAGGCATGGTAGTGTGAAACAGTTTGACAGATTCTTGAAATTGACATTAGCCAAGGATGTCTGAAATAGAGAGATGATGCTAATGAGGGAGGCAGAAATTCAAATGTGGGGAGTTTTGCATGTTATATGGGATTTTCCAACAAAGATTTTCACCATATGGTTACTTCCTCAGGCATTTCAACTTTATTATTTTAATATTTAATGCACACACAAATTTTAGAAACATATGTCTTTGCTTTTCCAAGAGAGAAAGAAAGGAGGGAGGAAAGGAAGAAGAATATAAAATAAATTGCATTTGTGATAGAGTTTGGGCTAGAAATTGGGAAATAAGACTGATACCAGGAAATGGGTTGTGGAAATTTTAATTTATCTAGAATTTCAATTGCTTTCTCCATACCCTCCATATACATGTATCCTAAGTGCAAATAAAAAAAACAGAAGCCAATGTGGTTATAGAGAAACTGAAATTCGGGGGTAATATCCTGGTATTTATACTACTTCATCCTGCCCTAGGTGGATCACCACCCCTGAAACCTATCATATATGAAAATTCTGGATCTGACATCTTTTGAAAAGTAAGGCTCAATAAACAAGTACAGGTGTATGTGTATTCCTTTTCTTTCTTACATTCACAGTACCAACATAACACCTGGCTTGTGTTCAAAGCTTTTTAATGTTGATAATAAAATCCTCAAAGTAAAACCAGAGCTTTAACTCTTAATCAATAGTAACAATTCAATTAATCTGTCCCTGGGAGGAGAATTATTTTGAAAAGAAAATCACAACAACAGTAATAAACATCACAGTAGACCTTAAAACTTATCATTACTTACACTGAAAACTAAGTACCAAATTTTGCTCCCAAATCCAAGGTGTATAAATAACACAATAGGCTCTTTCTTTTAGTCATAGAAAACTGTTTTTCCTGAATCAAAAGGAATTTAATATGAGAATGCTACTTAATGGAGATTATTTTGTCTATGCTATGTTTTAAGGCTTAAATAAGAAAGCAAATATAGTCTTATCAACATTCTTCTATAGGAGATCAAAATTAACAGCTTAAATCATTTACAACCCAATTTTCTCCAGAATCTTAGAGATTCCTTCAGTTAGGTTCTTATAGAGGCAAATTAATGATGAGGGGTCTCTAAAGTACCAGGTGGTGATACTGTAAGCACTCAACTCCATAAATACTTTATAAACTAAGGGTTGGCTATGTGCTTTGTCAATGAATTCTTCTCTTTACAGGAAATTCACCGAAGGATTCTTTAATTAGCCAGCTCCCTAAGGGCACGTAGAATAGGGAGAGAAGGAGGTTCCAAGCCTCATAGCTCCTTTTAGAACATTATCCTGTTTCTAAGTTTTTGAATTAAGTATTGTCTTTATGCAGATCTCCTGCCTGATCCATTACTTTATGCAAGCGTGTGAAGATTCCCTGAACATCATGCTAGGCTCTGGGTTAGATCAAGGAGTGCACAGAGATGAATGAAGCCTGCACCTGCAGCCTATGAACAGACACATCACCACCACACTCTTTCAGGCAGCCTTCTCCACTCCATCATCACCAGCGTAACACGGAGACTGACTTACTCATGGGGTTTATTGTGCTCCTTTTCTGTTGGCAGGGGAAGAAGTAATTAACTTATTGAGGAGAAATCTTTGGGTTTAATGATAGACATCACAAGGTGGTGAGATAGAGAGCTTTCTGGAAAGAAGAGATGCATGAAGAGAGAGTCAAGATCCTTATGAAACAGGGGGTATGTTCTGACAGAGTAGTTTAACTGGAGTAAGGGGCAGAAGCAATCTAAGTGGGATAATGGGATGAGAAGAGGAAAGTAAAGTAAAGGAATGGTGGTGTAGGTTGAGTCTAATGATAGAGGACCTTGAATGGAATGCTAAAGATACTGTATTTTGTTTTATAGTTAGCAGGAGCCATTAAACATTTTCAGTAATGAGTAATGTTATCATATCATGCTTCCCTGGCCAAAACTTGAATCTTGCAACAGAGTGTAGGAAGTAACTGAGGACAGAGAGAAGCAAGTCCAAAAAGACCAGACAGAAAGTTTCATAAAGCCCAGTTGAAAGTCATGACCACAAGATGACTGGTAAAACCAAAAACCAGGAAATAGACTAGAGCAGGAGGAAAATTTGATTTTTTTTTAAATTTATCAAAAAGTTTTGTGTTTCTAACCATTTGTTTAACCATCCCTTCTATTTTATATTGTAATAATTCTAAAGAGAATGGTAGAGATGTGATTTTAAAAAAATTCAACATAAAAAAATAAGTTTGTTTTGAAAAATCTAAAATAATTCATTAACTACAAGCAGTTAAATTATTTATACTTATTTCCCTTTGTTTTGACAATGATGTTGAGATTTCTCTTCCCCCTGGGAAATAGTGTTTTATAAGAGTCAATCACCTGGCTCAATTGATTTAATTGGATTTTAGACTTGGAGAAATCTTCTTAAGCAATGTATAATTTCTCTTTTTGTATATGTCACCTATTCTTTATTTCTCTGACCCTAAGAGAATAAAATAAGCCCATATGTTCCATTTAATAATTACTCAGGGTTGGCCGAGGGTGGCAGGGTGGGAAGATAAGAAACATTGCTTCCTGGGCCTCATGCCCAGAGACACTGATTTAATTTTTTAATTACCTTCTATTGGAATAATCAGTAGGCACTATGGAAGTAAAATTTTTAGTCTTTATTTTGGAGATCTCTTTACTATTGTCAAATTGTTCTCTAGAAAAGATCTGTTCAATTACATTCGCAGTAGATTACAAGGATAACCCAGCTACTTATCAGCAGAAGATATTACCATCTTATTAAAAACTTTAAGAACCTGATATGGAAAAATGTTGCCCAAGTATTGTTGTTGTGGTTCAGTCTCTAAGTCGTGTACAACTCTTTGAGACACCACGAACTGAAGCACACCAGGCTTCCCTGTCCGTCACTGTTTCCGGAGTTTACACAGATTCATGTCCATTGAGTCAGTAATGTCATCCAACCGTCTCATCCTCTGTCACCCTCTTCTCTTCTTGCCTTCATTCTTTCCCAGCATCAGGGTCTTTTCCAGTGAGTTGGCTCTTCACATCAGGTAGCCAAAGTATTGGAGCTTCAGCTTCAGCACCAGTCCTTCCAGTGAAAATTCAGTTGATTTCCTTTAGGATTGACTGGTTTGATCCCCTTGCAGTCCAAGGGACACTCAAGAGTCTTCTCCAGCACCACAGTTCAAAAGCATCAATTCTTTGGCACTCAGCCTTCTTTATGGTCAAACTCTCATACTGATAAATGACTACTGGAAAAACCATAGCTTTGATTATAAGGACCATTGTTGGCAAAGTGATGTCTCTGCTTTTTAATATGCTGTCTAGGTTTGTCATAGCTTCTCTTCCAAGGAGCAAGCACCTTTTAATTTTGTGACTTCGGTCACCATCCACAGTGATTTTGAAGCCCAAGAAAATGAAATCTGACACTATTTCCACATTTTTCCCATCTATTTGCCATGAAGTGATAGGACTGGATGCCATGATCTTCGTTTTTTGAATGTTGTTTTAAGCCAGCTTTTTCAATCTCACTTTCATCAAGAGGCTCTTTAGTTTCTCTTCGCTTTCTGCCATTAAAGTGGTATTATCTGCATATCTGAGGTTATTTATATTTCTCCTGGCAATCTGGAATCCAGCTTGTGTTTCATCCAGCCCAGCATTTCTCATGATGTACTCTGCATATAAATTAAATAAGCAGGTGACAGTATAGAGCCTTGATGTACTCTTTTCCCAATTTCGAACCAGTCTGTTGTTCCATGTCCAGTTCTAACTGTTGCTTTTTGACCTGCATACAGATTTCTCAGGAGGCAGGCAATGTGGTCTAGTTTCCCCATCTCTTTAAGAATTTTCCACAGTTTGTTGTGATACACAGTGTCAAAGGCTTTGGCATAGTCAGTGAAGCAGAAGCAGTTGTTTTTTTCGAATTTCCTTTGGTTTTTGCTGTGATCCAGCATATATTGGCAATTTGATTTCTGGTTCCTCTGCCTTTTCTAAATCCAACTTGCTCATCTGAAAGCTCTCAATTCACATACTACTGAAGCCTAGCTTGAAGCATTTGGAGCATAATCTTGCTGGCATATGAAATCAGTAAAATTTTGCAGTATTCTGAACATTCTTTGGCATTGCCTTTCTTTGAAATTGGAATGAAAATTGACCTTTCCCAGTCCTGTGGCCACCGCTGAGTTTTCCAAATTTGTTGGTATAATGAATGCAGCACTTTAACAGCATCATGTTTTAGGACTTGAAATAGCTCAGCTGGAATTCCATCACCTACACTAGCTTTGCTTGTGGTAATGCTTCCTGAGGCCCACTTGACTTCACACCCCGGGATGTCTGGTTCTAGCTGAGTGACCACACCATTGTAGTTATCTGGTGTGATCTTTTTTGTATCATTTTTGTACAAAGAACATTTTTGTACTGTTCTTCTGTATATTCATACCACCTTTTCTTAATCTCTTTGCTTGTGTTAGGTCCTTGCCATTTTTGGCCTTTATTTTGCCTATCATCAATAAAATGTTCCTTTGGTATCTCCAGTTTTTTTAAAGAGATCCCTAGTCTTTCCCATTCTATTGTTTTCCTCTATTTCCTTGCATTTGCCCAAGTATAGTAATTTGCAATTGAGAACTAGATAAAGTTGAATATATTTTGTTTAATTATGCATTTGCATTTCTTTCTTTCTTTTTTTTTTGAATCCCTTTACCTCAAACCTGAACCATTGGAGATGGATATTCATCAGTATAGTATGAACTTATCAAAATGTCCCCCTGGAGCCACTGCCAGATGTGAAATTAATGATAGTTCACACTTGTAAAGAGTTGGACACGACTTAGTGACAGAAGAACAACATACTATTGATGTGCCAATATGGTGATTCCTCCATTTGTTGTAACTGAGTCATAATGTGGCAGTTTGACATCATCTTTTAGCTAAATTTCAAACGTTACAAGACATGTTGAGAACTGAACTTACGTCTTGACTCCAGCTACCATCATTAATCCTGCCCTCAAATTAAATAGTTAATGATATGTTTTATTTTGATTAACTCAGAGAATACTGATCATAGATTTAAATGAATATTCTGGAGAAATCTCCGTATTATTCTCTATAGTGGCTGTATCAATTTACATCTCCACCAATAGTGCAAAAGGGTTCTCTTTCCTCCACACCCTCTTCAGCACTTATTGTTTGTAGTTTTTTAAATAATGACCATTCTGACCAGTGTGAGGTGGTACTTCTTTGTAGTTTTGATTTGCATATCTCTAATAATGAATGATGTTAACATTAGTGCATATGTATGGCATCTAGAAAAATCATACCGGTGAACCTTATACAAGTCAGAAATAGAGACACAGACATAAGGACCAGACTTGTGGACACAGCAGGGGAAGGAGAGGATGGGGTGGGTTGAGAGAGTAGCACTGGAACATATACGTTACCATGTGTAAAACAGACACCTAGTGGGAAATTGCTGTATAACAGAGCTAGCCTGTGCTCTGAGACAACCCAGAGGGGTGGGATGGTGGTGGGCGGAAGGGAGGCTCAAGAGTGCTGATTGTGTCCTTACAGCTGATTCACATGGTCATACCCCAGAAACCAACAAAACATTGTATAGCAATTAAACTCCAATTAAAAGTAAAGCAAAATTCTGGAGAAATTAATTTAGAAAGGTTAAACTGATTATTTAACCTTTGCATTACCATTAGGGCTGGTGTTGCTGATAGAAATAAAACTCCTTTTGCCATTAAAAAAAAAAGAAAGAAAATTCTGGGGAAATTATGTACTGCAAATAGGAATTGAATTATCAATAACTATGTTATAGCCTTGTTTGTTATCACTAGAAAATGTCTTGCAAAATCCAGGTAGACCCTTATGTAAAGTGGGGTCTGTTCCTTTAGTGGTCCTATCTCAAATCACCAACAGTGTGAGTCATGAGAAATGAAAGCCTTAGAATTCTGTTAAGTGAATTATATGCTGGCAAAGCTATCTAAGGCTGCCTTTTGAATTTGACATTACTATTATATTACTGGGCATGTTCTGCTTTCAAGCTCATGAAAACTGAAAGGGGAATATTCCTGGGAAAATTTCCTAAAGCTCCTGCCTCTATGGGCCTTTGAGGTTAATACAACTACAGTCTGACCATGTGTTTCCTTTCAGTGTTTTTGATAAGTTTTCAGAGCTGGCTTCGGCTAGTTGATAAAAGCCACAAGGTACCTGGCAGAGGTGCCTTGAGATGAGAGGCCAAGAGTTGACCTTCCAGCCAAGGCTGGTTTTAAATTGAACCACGTGACTATAATCTATCATCCAACCTGGACACAGTTGAGAGTAAAGCGGGATGCTGATTTTGCATGAGAATACCAAGCATAAGCTAGGATGGGGCCAGGTGTAGTGAGAGAGCTAAGTATAGAATTTTGATTCCCAAAACGAGGAAAATAAGAATGGAGTCTCCTAGATATTTAGTATCCAGATCTCCTAGATCTGGATACTGGAGGAAGAGTGAGTCAGCCTAATAAAGTGAAGGTCAGGATTTCCTAGGAAAGCCCAGAGTAGGATGCCCAGAGACCTCGATGACCTTGCCTGAGTGAATAGTGGTCATGGGCATTTGATGCCTGAGTGAGGGGGAACAGAGAGGGCCCCAACTTGAAGGGCTTATGTGCTGAGCTAGGACTCTGATGTCAGTTGACATACTGTCCTCATACCTTCTTGTGAAAAAAATAATAAAATGGAAGCAAGCAAAATTCTTCCTGATGTTTCTAAGAGGATCCACAAAAATAGTTAAATAATTGGAAGAATAAGTTACCCTTCCCCTTTCTCCTTGGTAACATAGAAACCTAGGTAGATAGATAGTATGCATTTATTATAATCATGATATTTAGAAAGATTTGACAGCTAATGAAAACAACTGGTTTCCTATGATGAGACCAAAGCTAAGGACTATTGAATTGCATAAATTGGTTTTAGAAGTGACTTGGATTACTTGCTAATTTTTTCTTAGTATATATTGCTGAAATAAATGTGTACATTTTTATGTTTACTTACTGCTTTAAATTCTTTATGAAATAATGTGGGGTCTAACAAACTATAAATTATATATATATATATGTGTGTGTGTGAATATATATATATATACTTTTTAAATTCCCATGTATTATCTCATTGTGTGTAATGCAAACTCATGTCCTGTTTTGTGAATTTGAATGGAGTGGTATGGTGAATCATTTTTCCTATGAATTTTAAAACGCTGACTCTGTTAAAAACCTAGCGTATGCAAGATGAAAGTCTTTGTGAATAAGAATTACCAAATAGTTAAGGCGATGAGGGAAACACAGAAGAAGCAAAATAGCAATTATATATTTCAGTTATACTTTGGAACTGTACTAGGATAGATTTTTGTAAGTTCAGACAGCGTATATACAACTATCAGAGGAATCACATGGAAATTGAGGTTGTTAGAAAATGGATGACTATGGACCAGATAACATTTGACCTTTAATATGGGCCTTGAGAGATGCTTGAAAGGTGGTGATTTGTAATGGCAAGGAGGAGGAAAGGCTTAGGATGAAATGGTGTAAAGGAAAGGCATTCTATATTGTTAATAAATTGGTCTTCTTGTTCTTCCAGAGAAAGAATGGAAAAAGTAAAATTTCAAAGGCTGTTAAAATAACCTTGTTTATATTCCTCCTTTCTTCTCTCCTTTCCCAAACATTTCATTATTTGGTGCCATGTAATACTAATTTCCCAGTATTATCGTGCTAAGGGTTGTCAGTGATTGATGATGAGCTATCCAGATTCAGTTTGTAAAAGGACAGAGCAAACCACTTTAGTGACTGACTTTTTTTAAACCTGCTGTGTGTATTGTTTGATATGACTGCATAATTTATCAAGACACTTCAGAATCTCCACGTCACCTGCTCCTCAGATCAGAAGGTGATTGTGGCTTTGGGTGGATATTAATCAGCCACAGCACTGCCTGGTCAGAAAGAGCAAGTGTCCTAGCCTGTTACCTCATGAGACCTGTGTGTGCATCCAGCATAGGTCCCAAGGGCACTGCATTTGGTGGACTGGACTTGCCGGCATGCTTCAGGTGAGATGCGAAGGACAATGTCTGACCTGTGTTTAGAAGCCTGTCTTTCTCATAAACCACCTAATTGTTACTCACGGGAACACTTTTATTGTCATTTCCTCCTACCATTCTCTGAAAGTTCTATACTATAAAGAGAAAATAAGTTAAGATTATATGCAGAAGTTAGAAATGGGCAAAACTAAACTTCAAACAGCACAGGTTTGCATATGCATGGTTTCATCATAACTTGTTCAAACATGAATGCTGATTTAATTCATGAAGGATCCGGTTATTATTGGAAGATACTATCTATGTGCCCTCAGAAGGCAGAGGTGGCTTTTCGATGATAAATGTGGCTGCCTTCATGAGCAGTGCACATCTGGTCTTCTGTTATCAGGTTCCATACTGATTCCCATGATCAAGAAAACAGAAGTCCCATAGAAGTATCAGTGTAAGAACTGATTACTCAGTAGAGTTTAGTCAAAGAGAATCTGGGAGCAGTACCCTAGGAATCCAGAAAAGACACTGGTAGAGAGAAATGCTTTTACTCCATGAAACCCTAGAGGTGGGAGGTGAGCCAAAGATAAATTTTTTCCTTTTCCAAGTTTTCCTAAAGTTGGTTCTGCTCAAACATAATTGTACAAGCTGCAATTGCCAAAAAGTAAATATGAATAAAAAAGTAAAAGACAAGATGTTGTAGGGAAGATTACAGATGCCTGGTGATAAGGAAAAAAATGTCAATAAAATGTTTAATTGATATGAAAAACAGTTCTAGAGATGTCTTCAGGCAATTGTTAAGGGGGCATTTCCTCAGGATTATGTGTATTCAATAGTAACTCTTGTTGAATAAAGGTTTTATTTTGATTTTTATTCAATCATATAAAAATAAGAACTTCTATTAATATATTTCTAATATTTAGAAAAATCAGAATCTTCTATAAGCATATATCAACTGGAGATATCTTTGAATATTTTATCTTCTATCAACTATTTACAAAATGTCAAGACTTTCTAAAATATTTTATACTTTGCTACAATGTTTCTATGTTCTACATGATTTTTGGACTTGAAGCTTAAGGCTATACTGTACATGTTTCAAATATTGAGGTATTTTATACCACTTTGAGAAGTATTGCACTTGAATGTTTGTGCTTTTATTTCCCGAGATGACTTGGACAGAGAAGTTTTAAGGTATAGTCTCTTTTAAAAATGTGATCATGGAAGTTTAGGGATCAACAATACTCCTAGCTTAAAAAATATTAAGCTGAAGGGCCTTTAACCTGAGGGGACAAATAGATTGTTGAAGCGTTTTTCCTTGGGAGAAGAAATGTCAAGGATGGGTCTGATGAACTTCGTTGTGTCAAATTCTTCACTTCTGTGTATTTTCAAGGATAACAGCTACCTTAATTTCCCTTTAATGAAATGAGTTATCCTATGCATACTCCTGCTTTTATTCTTACGGGAAAACAACAGTTATGAAATTAGAGAAGATGGGCAATTTCCTTTCTCAATCCACTTAGTTTTCCAAGAAAGTGTTTCCTATAAACCCCAGAAGTGTCCAGCAATAGTGTAAGACAGTAATGACACAGAGGATGATACTAGTGGGAAACACCTTTCTACACATGAATTACCTCAAAGATGCAAAAAGTTTTAAGATCTGTTTCTCATGTAAAATGTTATGGTCATCTCTTTAGTCAATAATGGATTGTGATAGAATAATATACTGAATATACTGAAAGTATTTGGCTCTTGAAATCATCAACAAAGCATCACCTTAAAAGATTTAGAGAAGTCATTGATATTTGATTGGTAAAAGTATTCTTATATTGTAGGAAGCCAAGGATAAATATTAATGTGTTAATATCTTCTCCATGTATATGTGATCCTGTCACTATCTTGCATACATTCTTCATAAGCTTGCCTCTACTTTCAGAACAAAGATCAAACTCTGTGGCAATGGAATATTACATACCAGTCATTATCATCACATTTTTATCTCTTAATCAAGTTGTCTGATGCATCTTCATGTGCTGTATGTGATATCCTTTTCCTTATACTTGTATACTCCACCAATTCTTGCCCTTCAAAACTCAGCATATTTGATTCTAATTCCAGAAGCATTTGATTCTAATTCCAGAAACCGTCCATGAAACTTGCACTGCTGGGACTCCACCAACTCCCTAGTCAAAACTAACCATTTGTTTGTTTCTTAACAGTTTTATGATTCTCGATTGTCACATGTGTAATACAGTACATCCCTTGGAAAAGGCAATGGCAACCCACTCTAGTATTCTTGCCTGGAGAATCCCATGGACAGAGGAACCTAGCGGGCTATAGTTCATGGGGTCGCAAAGAGTCGGACAGGACTTAGCGACTAAACGACATGCAGTTTATCAGTTATTCATCTGCATAGGACTCTCCCCTTTAAACGATTCTAACTACTGAGAACAAAGACCATGCCATTTTTCATTATTGTAACCTCACAACCCAGTACAGTACCTGCATATTGTGGCTGCTCTTACTAAATGAACAGTTTTTTTTCCAAACTTTGAACTTTTTATTTTCTATTGGGATATAGCTAATTAAGAATGTTGTGGTACTTTCAGATGAACAGTGAAGGGACTCAGCCATATATATACATGTATCCATTCTCCCCCAAGGTCCCCTCCCAACCAGGCTGGCACACAACGTTGAGCAGAGTTCCCTGTGCTATGCACTAGGTCTTTGTTGGTTATCTGTTTTGAGTATTGTGTATGTACATTGTGTACATGACGATTCCAAACTCCCTAACTATCCCTTCCCCTTGGTAACAGTAAGTTCATTTTCTAAGTCTGTGAGTCTCTTTCTGTTTTGTAAGAAGTTCATTTGTACCATTTCTCTTTAGATTCTACATATAAGGGATGTTATATATTTCTCCTTCTCTGACTTATTTCACTCAGTATGACACTCTCTAGGTCCTTCCATGGTGCTGCAAATGACATTATTTCATTCTTTGTAATGACTGATTAATATTCCATTGTGTGTGTGTGTGTGTGTGTATATATATATATATATATATATATATATATATACACACATATATATATGTGTGTGTATCACATCTTCTTTATCCATTCATCTGTTGATGGACGTTTAGGTTGCTTCCATGTCTTGGCTATTGTAAATAATGCTGTTTTGAACATAAGGGTATGTATATCTTTATGAATTATAGTTTTATCTGGATAGATGTCCAGGAGTGAGATTGCTGAATATATGGTGGTTCTATTTTTAGTTTTTTGAGGAACCTCCACACTGTTCTCCATAGTGGCTGTACCAAATTACGTTCCCACCAACAGTGTCGGAGGGTCCCCTTTTCTCCACAGTGTCTCTAGCATTTGTTATTTATAGAGTTTTTAATGATGGCCTTTTCTCCTGGTAACTTCTTTATAGCTGCCTTCTACTAGTCTAGATGGATGATCATGTTGTCTGGAACAAAAGACATTTTTATTTCTCTTCGAATTTGGGTGTTTTCTATTTATGAAATCACAACGTAGAACCTTGAATACAAATGTTGAATAAAAATGGGACAAGCAGAATAGCTGAACTCATGTATGTAGGGAGAAGGCAATGGCAGCCCACTCCAGTACTCTCGCCTGGAGAGTCCCATGGATGGAGGAGCCTGGTGGGCTGCAGTCCATGGGGTTGCTAAGAGTCAGACACGACTGAAGTGACCTAGCAGCAGCAGCAGCAGCAGCAGCAGCGTGTATATAGAGAACAGATTGGTGGTTGCCAGAGGCAGAGGGTGAGGGTTGGGTGAAGAAGGTCAAAAGAGACACATTTCTAGCTATAAAATAAATGTCATGGGTTTGTAATGTACAGTTAGTGACTATAGTTAACAGTACTGTATTGTAAATTTTTAAATTGCTGTGAGAATAGATCTTAAAAGTTCTCATCACAGGAAAAATAAATTGTAGCTATGTGTGGTACTGGATGTTAACTAGAGTTATTGAGGTGATCATTTGGTAATATTTGCAAATCTTGAACTATTATGTTGTATACCTGAACTTAATATAATGTTATATGTCAATTATATCTCAATTTAAAATAAATAAATGGTGAGAGCAGACATACTTGCTTATCTGATTTTAGGGAGGAGGCACCCAGATTTTTTACTATTAAGTATGATATTAGCTCCAGGTGTTTTATATATATAAAGCCTTTATCAAATTGAGAAATTGTCTATTTTTAGTTGACTGAGAATTTTTATCAGGGTGGATATGGATGCTGGATTTGTTAAATGATTTTTCTGTATCTAATGAGATGATCACATGATTTTCTTTTTCTGCTTTGTTAACATGATAGATTACACAGATTCACTTAATTTTAAGTCATTCTTACATTTCTGTGATGAACTATCTTGGTCATATTGTATAATCCTTTTTCATGTTTTGTTGGGTAGATTCAATTTGCAAAAAAAAAAAAAAAATAGGGCTTTTTAAAATCTGTGTTTACAAGGGATATTGGTTTACAAACTTCTTTTATTAAAATGGCTTTGTCAAGTTTGAAAATTAGAGTAAGTTAGCCTTATCGAACTGGGAAGTAGAACTTTCTCTTCTATTTTCTGGAAGTCAAAATATTTTTTTTTTTTCTTCTCTAAATATTTGGTAGAATTGACCAGTGAAGCCATATGGGCTTGAAGTTTATTTTCCCATTGAAAGATTTTTAGATACAAATTTGATTTTTTAAGTAGGTATAGGTCTACTTGAGTTTTTCATTTCTTCTTGAGTGGCTTTTTGCAGTTTTTGTTTTTAAAGAAACTTGGGAACTCAGACAGTAAAGAATCTGCCTGCAGTGCAGGAGACCCAGGTCCGCTCTCTGGGTTAGGAAGATTCTCTGAAGAATGGCAACCCACTCCAGTATTCTTGCCTGGAGAATTCCATGGACAGAGGAGCCTGGCAGGCTGCATTCCATGGGGTCACAAACAGTTGGACATAGCTGAGCGATTAACACTTTCATTTATTTTCACCATTTCTTCTAAGTGGTCAGATTTATTGGTATAAAGCTTTTCATAATAGTTTTTTTCCTTTTAATATCTGTAGAATTTGTAATGATATGATTTCATTCTTAATGTTGATAATTTACATTTTCATTCTTTTTGTTCCTGGTAGTTTTGGCCAGGATATATTAATTTACTCATCTCCTCAGAGATCCAGCTGCTTAAAACTTTTTCTGTAGTATTTGTTTTCTCTTTCATTGAATTTCACTCTAATGTTTATTATATCTCTTTCTCTATGTATGCTAGTCTTAATTAACTCTTCTTTTCCTTGCATCTTGAGGTGAAAGCTGAGAAAATTGATTTACAACCTTCCTTTTTTTCCCCAACATAGTGTTTAGTGGATAAAACTTTCCATAAATGTAAATTAAGCAGGTTGGTTGATAGTATTCTAGTCTGGTAAAAAGTAACTGACTTTCTGTCTTCTTTTCATTTAGTTATTGAGAGAGGAGTATGTCGTGGCAGTTCAAGTGCAGGTTGGGAAAGAATTTCCAGACACAAAGTAGTTCAGAAGGGAGTGAGTTTGTTAAGAGCGGAGATAATGTGGCTCTGCAAGCATAGCGGGCCAACATTCTGACAGACCAGGGAGAGTCAACGCTTTTCGTGGATTAGTAGCCAATTTTTGTAGCCTTAAGACAAAGAATATTCCTGCTGGAAATATGGAATTAGGTGATTGCTTAGGGTGCTATAGGGTGAGCACCAGGGTGGGGATTTTTGCCTAATACAGTGTTAGGAAACTAGCTGGTGATGATCTTGAAGCAACGGCTACTGTGGGGCTCAGTCAGTCCCAGAGATGATCTGGGTGCTGGGCTTCGCATCTGCAGGCTTGGTAAAAGGCCTTCCATCTGTAACCTTGGTATCGGGCTCCACAGAGAATTAAAGTCGTTGACTATCATTATGTATTTGTCTATTTCTTCTTGCAGTGCCATCAGTTTTTGCTGCTTATATTTTGAAACTCTGTGATTAGGTGCACAGATGTTTAGCATTGTGATATCTCCAGAGGAATTAGTACTTTTATCCTTATGAAATGGCCATTTCTTATAATATTCTTTGTTCTGAAGCCTATTTTGTCTGAAATTAATATAGTCATTTTTTCTTTCTTTTTACTTATGTTAACATTATATCTTTTTCCATCCATTTCTCACTGTGTCTTTATATTTGTAGTGTATTTTCTGGGAAGCGCATAGTTATGTCTTATCTTTTTTGTCTGCTATAACAAATTCTTTTCTCTCTGTGTTTTATTTTGGATAGGTTTTATTATTCCATATTTAAGTTTTTAATCTTTTTTCAATATCTAATCTATCATTAATTTCATGCTGTGAATTTTTAACCTCATATGCTGTAATTTTCACCTCTAATAAAAGTTTAATATGAGTATTTTTTAAAACATCTTCTATGTCTCTACATAAGTCGTAGAACATATGGAATACTGTTAAAATGACTGTTTAATTTCCTTGTCTGCTAATTCTAACAACTTTTTCAATTATAGGTAAGTTTCTGTTGAATGATTTTTCTCATTATGTCATATTTTTCTGCTTTTATGCATGCCCGTAGTTTTTATTAGTTTCCAGACATTGTGAATTTTGCTCTTTGGGTGCTGTTTTTTATGTTCTTAGAAATGTTATTGACCTTGTTTAGTATGCAGCTAAGTTACTAGAAAATAATATGATCATTTCAGTCTCCATTTGAAAGTTGTTAAGCATATCTGGAACAGTATTCTCTACCAATGAAGCAAGGTGCTTCTATGTGTTCTACTGGGTACCTGTGAGTCAAGTTTTTCCAGTCTGGCCTGAGGGAATAGACATGTCCCACCAGTGTGAATATGGAGTGCCAAGCCTCTTTGGTGTGTTCTTTGACTAGTGTTGGGTGACTTCCTGCTCTCATCAGGTGACTGCTCTTGTAGGGAGTCAGCACATTTCCGGAGTTCTCCCTCTGCAGCTCTGTCCTCTCTTGGACTCTGTACTGCGAAGTATGGCTGCCATTTCCACCGCAGATTCCCATGTCTCCAACTTAGGGAATCTACTGGGCTCTGTTTTGATATTCTCTACCTCCACCGTCACCTGATAAAACAGGCCCTAGATCTCTTCATCCTACAATAACAATTTATTTCTCGCTCATATTCCACGTCAGCTGAGGATCTCTGCTGCGTGTGTGTCCTTCATTCCAATATCTAGGTGAAAGGAGCCTCCTAGTCTAATAATTTTCATAGTAGGAAAAAAAAAAATAAGGTTAGAACCAATGATGTCACAGCATTTGTAGCTACTTATTTTGGGGCATGGTACGTGTTACATCCCATTGGCAAAACTGGTTCTGGTAGAGAGATGTACTCCTCCCACCAGGGTATTGTAAATCACAAGGCAATGGGAAAGACTGTATCATTCCTGTATAGGGAAGGGGAAAGTGAATAATTAGCAACAATAATAGGATCTACCCTACTCTTGTAACTACTCTTTAAGAGTATGTAGGGAGTAAATATAACAATGATTAGCAATAGAATTGTTTTCCTGTACAACATTTTAAATGCTTATGATGTAAACAGTATCAGATACTTTGTCTTCCATACTTAATTCATACTTATTTCAATAGCATCCCTTAAGAGAAATACACATTAAGTGAAAAGTATAGAACATTTGAAGAATTTGTAGATAAAAATCAGTTGCATCTGTCAAAGTTGTGCTGCAGTCTTGACCAAAAGGAACAGTCCAGCAAGGCTAGCCATGGAGAAAGTCTTCTGAATTTAAATCTTCGTTCTTCTATTAATGCTTGGAAGCTGGGGACCCTAGGTGTGTCATTTGACATCAGTGAGGATGTTCTCTCATCTGTGTAAAGAGATGATAGAGATGCCTCATAGAGTTCATGTGAGTACTACAGGAGTTAATATGTTTGAAGCACTTAGCATCTAGCACAAAATAATTGATGCATATATACTCATATTTTACAAAGTAAAAATTTTCTGTGAAATCTTGCTTTTATTCTAAAGTATTTATAATTAATACATAAATTATATATGTATATATCAGGTATAAATGTAACATGAAAAGTATAAATAATATAAATAGTATATGTTTATAAATAATATATCATTTATGTGATATATATCCCACTGGGATACAAACAAAACAAACATCCCCAATAATATAAAACCTTCTTCACTTCCTAAAATGTATCTTGTTTGGGGGCATAATACAACTGTTCATAGGGTAACAGATAATATTTGGGCAGCCATCTGTTGAACTAAGGTTAGAATAGGAACACAAGTGATGTTGATTTTGATCCGGCTTAAAAGTTGATAAAGCAATATGAGAATAATAAGCAAAGTCTACTATCTATGAATATTTCTTAAATTCTTAGAAGTGTTTCATAAACACCATATTCAGTCATCTCTTTGTAGTATTTGATTTTTGGTGATTTTATTTTCAGAATCATATTCTCTAATTAGGATATGCCATGTGTATTGAATTTTAGCGATTTCTAAGCAGACACATTTATTACTTACACATAAGTCTTTTTATCTTTAACTGAAACAATTTTTAAAATTTGACTTTAGAAGAAACAAGGATATTTAAATTAGTGCTTGCTTAGCATGAAAGAATGATTATAGGGCATTTGTTGTTGTTAAGCCTCTGAGTCATGTCCAACTCTACAACTCCATGGACTGTAGCATGCCAGTCTCCTCTGCTCTTCACTGTCTCCTGGAGTTTGCTGAAATTCATGGTCACTGAGTCAGTGATGCTATTTAACTATCTCATCCTCTGTCTCCCCCTTCTCCTTTTGCCTTCGATCTTTCCCTGCATTAGGGTCTTTTTCATGCTTTTTCAGTGAATCTGCTCTTCACATCAGGTGGCCAAAAGAAGCTTCAACTTCAACATCAGTCCTTCCAATGAATATTCAGGGCTGATTTACTTTAGGATTTACTGGTTTGATCTCATTACAGTCCAAGGACTCTTAAGAGTCATCTCCAGCACCACAATTTGAAAGCATCAATTCTTTGGTGCTCAGCCTTCTTTATGGTTCAGCTCTCACATCTGTACAAGACTACAGGAAAAACCATAGCTTTGACTATACGGACCTTTGTAGGGCATTTAGTAAATACCTAACCATGACATGCTCTACAAGGTATATATGCAGATACTGAGTCATTTTCACATAACAGATAGTCTGTCTGGATTTTACCATTTACATATAAGATGGTGCATCAGAAACAATCAAACAGTAGTTTTGAGAATTACTTGTGAGTCATTTTCAACTCTTTGCTTAAATAACGAGGCTTAAACTGCTTTTCTTGTTACAAATATCTATGTACATATAAAATTAGTATTCTGATAACTTGGAAGAAAATAGCTATCACTGGTGGATGAAAAAAGGCATGGAATCTCACAGTCTCCCTGGAAACCTTAATCTCCCAAACTGCCATTACCACTAACCTGAACTGCTAAAATAGCCTTTCTCCCTGAAAAGTCTTGATTTATCCTGTGTGGGCTTTTTCAAGTCAGCTGTACAAATTTCAAGCATAACAACCTTTTCAAAATGCAAATTTGATCATGTTACTTGTTGGGCTTACACGTTTCAAAATTTCTGGTTTCTCTTTCCAGAAAGATAAAAAGCAGTTCCTAAATAGGTTTATTAGTCTGGATTCTCCAGAGAAACAGAACCAAAAAGATGTGTGGGATGTTTGTGTTTTATGTTATTTATTGTTTTGGGCTTCTCTGGCGGCTCGGTGGTAAAGAATCTGCCTGCCAGTGCAGCAGACATAGGCTTGATCCCTGGGTCATAAAGATTCCCTGGAGAAGGAAATGGCAATCCACTCTAGTATTCTTGCCTGGGAAATCTCATGAACAGAAGTGTGTAGGCTGTGTGTGTCTTATGAAGCCTGGCAGTTTGAGACTCAGAAGATCTAAGAGTGTAGACTCCAGCCCAATTCTCAGTGCAAGAGCTAGTAAGAGCCAATGGTAGAAATTCCAGTTCTAGTCCAAGTCTGAAAACAGAAGTGACTGCCCAACTTGAGGACAGGCAGAGAGAGTGAATTTTCTAACTTCACTTTCTTCAGTGGGTTGGGTGATACTAACCCACAGTGAGGAGGGCAATCTGCTTCACTCATACTGCCAATTCAAATGTTCCTCTTATCCAGAAATATCCTCACAGACACACCCAGAATAATGTTTAACCTAATATCACCAAAGAACCTGGTACCTCATGCCCCAGTCACCTTGACACAAAAAAATTATTTACCACCACTGATTTATAAGCCCTGTGTATTGTAGACTGTGCCTGATTCCATTTCATTGTATATCAGTCTGCCCTGTGTCTTGTTCAGTGAACTTCCTTCCTTCCTTTCTTTTTAAAAAATCTTTCGCCTGACCATGGTATTTGCTTATATTTTGCCCATTAAAAACCATCATCTGTTTTTCAGATTTTTTTAACTTATTCTTCATATTTCAGTTCAGGTATCATCTATTCAGAAAAACATTTCACTCCTCTCTGTTCTCAGTTGCCCCTTCCAACTCTTATTTTCCTCAGTACATTTACCCTAATATGTAATTATCCACTGACAAAGATTCCATGGCTGACACTTTATCACTTTCTTCTTACCATTGTATTGCTAGAGTCTCTTGCAGGGTCTCCATAAAGTGTATGCTTAACATCTATTTGCTAAATGAGTAAAAATTGTGTTCACATCCACACCTACACCTATACCCACACCCGCACCCAGGTAACCCAGGCTTGGAATTCCTGGGTCAGGTCAGGAATGTGAACCCTAACATGAAAATCAGAACAATATGAAGAGCCCTTGGCTGTATGCTAGGAGGTTTAGTTCTTACTTATCCCTGTAACATTGACCTTTTGATTTGAATAAGAAAAAAATTATCCAGCTCTCAATTTTTCCTCACTTGTAGAATGAGAACACTGGACAAAATGATTTTGGAAATCCCTTAAGATTCTATGATTTTATGACAATTTTTAACTTATTATTTTTATTATATCGTATTTTAATAATGTATTTTTATTTTATTATATTATTTCTGATAGTAATTCCATTTTACATGAGCTTGCTTCTTTCATTAGCACCACAATGTAAATCTTAAGACATTGACATTAAAATTTTGAGAATTTCTTAAAGTTGAAAGAAATGGCTATTATATGATACACAACTTATACTGTTTTCTAGAGACCTACTATTTAAAATTCTCCCTAGCAGTTACATTTTCTGCTCCAGTGGCTGAAACTTGCTACTGACCAATCATGTAATTATGTGAAGAGTAGGATTCTCAGAAAGTATAGAATTTTACTTTTTTAAATGCCATGAATATGAATTCTCCCATTACAACTTTTGTGGAAATGCAAAGCAAAATCCAATTAATAAAATTCTAGATAGTAGAGTTTTACAACTGTTTGTCTCTTGCATTAGGTTTGCATATAAGCCTTTTTTGAACTTGTGCTTATAAATGCAGCAGAAGATAAGAATGTGTTTGCATAGTTCTTTAGTTTGCATTTGAAGATTTTAAATATTATTTCTAATAATTTTTGAAATATTTTATTATTTGAAGATTCCATGAAGATGTAGCATAGCATTTAGTCTGTTTTTTTTCAGTATGCAATATTTAAAGTGAAGAAGTGGGCAATTTTGAAACCTAGTTTTCTTTTTGTTCTTCTTATACCCTATTCTTAAAATTGTTAGAATGGATTCAATTTTCCATTATTCTGCTCTGGGACCTCAGGTGAAATATTTGCATTATCTGATAATATTTCTTCATTGATAAGATGAAAATAAATAGTAAGAATAACTTCATAGAAATGATGAGAAGATTAAGTTAACATTCTTGATAAATTACCTAAAATACAAGTATTATATGTCTATATATAGATGTGCTCAATGCAATAATTATTATTACAGAATCGATGCCTTACTACCAATTGTAAATGCAAAAAAGCAACACATCAATAAATTTGACAGTTTTTAGAGTCTTACAATACTAAGGTAAAAATAAATTTAAGACATTTTCTAGTCAAATCCCTTCCTTTTATGGATGAAACTATGTTCTATAAAGATTAAATGGCTTATAAAAGATAATTCCTGACAAGACAATATGATTTAGTTCTCTTTAATGTATGTGTCATACTCTACTTCTAAGTGGCCTAGAGATAGTTCCCAGCAAAGGGGATTGGCATGTTTGAGAGAAATAAGATTGGATTGCTTTGACATTGATTCTGATCATCTTCTCCATTAGCCCTAATTACCTGGGTACAGAATTTTAATGGGCAACATTAGAAATAATATTTTCTGGAATTCAATAAAGTACCATGTATCATGGTTTTTACTAGCTATTGCATCATATATATTTCTTAAAATTGTTTTCTTATTACCACTGAAGCATGATTAATTCAAATTCAAATAATGTCTTTAATGTCTCATATGAATATTTCCCTTTTGAATTTTAATATTGCTCTAATACTTATCCCTTAAAATATAATAGTTGGTAAGAAGACTTTCCTGATCCTTCTGATCAATACTCAGTTCTCTTGTGTTTAAAATTCTTTAAGCACACGTAGTCATATCTTCACTTTCAAGCAGATGATTATATTCAAGTCATATGAACTCTCTTACTGGTCATCTGCTATACTTAAGGCTCACCTGTTTGTGAAGATGTGTTTCATTAATTCAGATCTTTACAGAATGTGAGCACTGCAGGTCTCATAATCTTGTTTGGTTCCCTTGGATTACTGCTGCAGTACAAAGCAGATGAATCTTTAGATATGAAAAATCCAAGAGATCATGCAGTTCCCTTTGCTTCGGCAGTGCTCACTGGTCTGTGGCTGATTGCTTGGCAGTGATTCAGTAAGAGAGTGAATGGGATGGAGGAAGAAGCCACTTCTCTTTAGTACTAACTGGGGCTTTATCTTATTCCTCAGGAACGTGATCAGGGTTCCTGGTGGGTTAGCATCCTTCAGCCTTGGGATAGGAAGAAGACTGATATTGAGAGTATTCATGACACTGACTGTAGACTGAAAAAAGGATTTACAAAGATTATGTTTGAGTTTGCTATGCCATTAGTTTAAAGACAAAGCAGGTATATGGGGCAACTGTCAATGACAAGATGGTAGACAACGACAATACGGAACAGTCAGAAAATGTGGAAAATGGTTAATTTGAAAACTTGGCTGAAGAACTTCCTTTGTGAAGTTGTGAAGCAACATTGTAAAAAATAGAGGAAAAATAGGATGCACTCCATTCTTGAAAGCATACTGTGAATTATTAAATGGGTGATGATATTATAACGTGAAACTAAAAATACGTGAACATGTCTCTGACTTGACTGAAGGGGGCTCTCCAGTGGAGACTAAAAATATGTAAGAATATGAATCCTCCATGGCACAGATTTAATAGTGATATGATTACAAGAGTCACTGTAAAATAGTAGGAACTTTTCTATGTTTGTATGTTAAGGTATATTCTAATTTGTATTAGAATCATATACTAAACTTGCTTAAATGCATCAATGTTTCCCAGTTCCATATTTTATGCCTTATAATAAATTATGACTCTCAAGTAGTTAGCAGTGCTTAACAATGTGCCCCTTTCCCACACTGTCAGTTTTGGGAGAGGTAGTAAAAGTGATAGCTCACTCCAGCATTGCAGAATGGATTAAGAAGAGGCTGAATTGGCAAAGTGAGCATTGTTAGTAGCAAGCTAATCATTTCACTCGGTACATTTGTGCTACCAAAAATTAAGACTTTCATTAAATTTCCTAATAAGTTTTAGGACTATGGCTATAACCTTTATGCTCTATCGGTTCAGTTCAGTTGCTCAGTTGTGTCTGACACTTTGCGGCCCCAAGAACCGCAGCACACCAGGCCTCCCTGTCCATCACCAACTCCCGGAGTTTACCCAAACTCATGTCCCTTGAGTCAGTGATGCCATCCAGCCATCTCATCCTCTGTCGTCCCCTTCTCCTCCTGCCCCCAATCTTTCCCAGCATCAGGGTCTTTTCAAATGAGTCATCTCTTGGCATCAGGTGGCCAAAATACTGGAGTTTCAGCTTCAACATCAGTCCTTCCCAATGAACACCCAGGACTGATCTCCTTTAGGATGGACTGCTTGGATCTCCTTGCAGTCCGAGGGACTCTCAAGAGTTTTCTCCAACACCACAGTTCAAAAGCATCAATTCTTTGGTGCTCAGCTTTCCTTATAGTCCAACTCTCACATCCATACATGACCACTGGAAAAACCATAGCCTTGACTAGATGGACCTTTGTTGACAAAGTAATAGGTAACTGATAATACTGAGGCTATACATGAGCAATACGAAATGTACTCTAAGTATCCCCTCCTCCTCGCCTGTCCAGCCACTGATTCCTTGCACACATGCATCCTTTTCAACCCTTGCCAAGTAGATGAATCCAAGTAAATAGGATAGAATAGATGAATTAATAGATACATAAGTGAATGACTGCTGTTGTCTAAATCAAAATTCTTTGGGTTTGTAAATAATGGATACTAAAATGAGATGGCTTAACCAAAGGATAATTCTAATAACTCAATAATTCTTTCAGTTATTAGAATTAACTCAAAATATCAGAGGAAATTTTCTTTAAAGTAAAGCTTTAAGAAGGATGGAAATCAGAGTATTGCTGGGTGAATGGATCTTGAAGACAAAGCATTCATTGTAACATGGAGGATAATATAAGAGAAGTGTTTACTACACTGTATCATGCAGAAAAATGATAGAAATGTATCATTTCTAAAAATGATAGAAAAGAAATTTACATTCTATGGCTCTAAATACATGGGTATTCTGATAATTCTCAATTTATATCTCTATGTTTAACCACTCTCCTGAACTCCATACTTATAAATCCAACAGCCTGCTTGACATCTATAATTGGATGTCTCACAGATATCTCAGTGTTAATATTTCTCAACAGAGCTTTTACACATGCCCCCCACAAATTGCAGAGAAGGCACTGGCAACCCACTCCAGTACTCTTGCCTGGAAAATCCCATGGACGGAGGAGCCTGGTGGGCTGCAGTCCATGGGGTTGCTAAGAGTTGGACACGACTGACATGACTTAACAGCAGCAGCAGCCCACAGATTGGTCCTCTTAACTACTGTTTATGCTCACAGTAAGTGGCACCTCTGTTTACCCAACTATTCATGCATAAAACTTGGAGTTACAATAGACACTTCTCTCTTACAACCCCATATCAAATATTTTTAACATCTGCTTTCAAAATATCACTGAAATATGAAACTTCCCCACACTTCTGTCATTATAGTGCTCTTGTAATCTAAGTCACCATCAATTCTCAGGTAAATTACTGCAGTCTGTTGACTCACTGAATTTGGCTTTCCTTGTGGCTCAGCTGTAAAGAATCTTCCTGCAATGCAGGAGATGAGGGTTTGATCCCTGGGTTGTGATGATCCCCTGGAGGAGGAAATGGCAACCGACTCCAGTGTTTCTGCAGGGAAATTCGAATGCACAGAGGAGCCTGGCTGGCTACAGTTCATGGAGTCGCAAAGAGTCAGACACAACTGAGCAACTGAACACACACACAAACACCCCATACGCTACCACCTCTTGACAGTCAATCCTCATCAGGATTATTTTTTCTAAAATGAAATTTGTTTTTCTGTGTTTTTCTTAAACTCCACCAGAGTCTTCCTTTCATACCAGTAAAGTCACCCAAAGCTTTACCTTGCCTAACATGTCCCTTCTTGGTCTTCCTTCTTCTTGGCCACCTTTCTGACTCTTCTGATACTGGTATCACTTCACTGACTCAGATTCATCAATGTAATGCTCTGGAACCAATCTTGAAGAACTGTTTTGTATTCTTTTATGTGACAGTCAAGTGTAGCCACAAGTGGAGACACAGGACACTCAGGAAAGCAAAGTTTGTTTTAGTCTCAGGTCCTAGAGATGGGATTACCATATGCCATACAAGGTCACAGGGGAGTGCCAGGTTTTAGTCTGGTGGTAGAAGACAAGAATACTGTTCATAATGTTCATGGGGTTCCCAAGGCAAGAATACTGAAGTGGTTGGCCAGTCCCTTCTCCAGTGGACCACGTTTTGTCAGAACTTTCCACCATGATGCATCCATCTTGGGTGGCCCTACACAGCATGGCTCATAGTTTCATTGAGTTAGACAAGGCTGTGGTCCATGTGATCAGATTGGTTAGTTTTCTGTGACTGTGGTTTTCAGTTTTTCTGCCCTCTGATGGAGAAGGATAAGAGGCTTATAGAAGCTTCCTGATGGGAGAGACTGACTGAGGGGGAAACTGGGTTTTGTTCTGGTGGGTGGGGCCATGTTCAGTAAATCAATATCAATAACCTCAGATATGCAGGTGACACCACCCTTATGGCAGAAAGCAAAGAAGAAGTAAAGAGCCTCTTGATAAAAGTGAAAGAGGGGAGTAAAAAAAGCTCAACATTCAGAAAACTAAGATCATGCCATCTGGTCCCATCACTTCATGGCAAATAGATGGGGAAACAGTGGAAACAGTGACAGACTTCATTTTCTTGGGCTCCAAAAAATCACTGCAGATGGTGACTGCAGCCATGAAATTAAAAGACGCTTGCTCCTTGGAAGAAAAGCTATCACCAACCTAGACAGCATATTAAAAAGCAGAGACATTACTTTGCCAAAAAAGGCCCATCTAGTCAAAGCTGTGGTTTTTCCAGTGGTCATGTATGGATGTGAGAGTTGGACTATAAAGAAAGCTGAGCACCGAAGAATTGATGCTTTTGAACTGTGGTGTTGCAGAAGATTATTGAGAGTCCCTTGGACAGCAAGGGGATCCAATCAGTCCATCCTAAAGGAAATCAGTCCTGAATATTCGTTGGAAGGACTGAGGCTGAAGCTGAAACTCCAATACTTTTTCCACCTGATGTGAAGAACTGACTCATTGGAAAAGACCCTGATGCTGGGTAAATATTGAAGGTTGAAGGAGAAGGGGACGACAGAGGATGAGATGGTTGGATGGCACCACCAACTCAATGGACATGAGTTTGAGTAAACTCCAGGAGTTGGTGATGGACAGGGAGGCATGGTGTGCTGCAGTCCATGGGGTTGCAAAGAGCTGGACACGACTGAGCAACTGAACTGAACTGAGAAGACAATAATAAAGGGAAGGCTTAGAACCTTTATTCAGATTTTTATAGGAAGGCAAAACAGAGCAGGCCAAGCAGGTTGTGATTGGCCATTCTGAGTAATTTCAGAGGCCTTTAAGTTATGAGAGTGGTCCCCAGATACCTGGTAACTGGCCCTGGGAATGATTGAGACAGAGGAATATTGCCTTCCAAGGATGCATGGCCCAGATAGAAGAGGTTAAGGCTAGGAACTGATTAGTTTGCATATCAAAGACACACTTCCTGCTGAATTATTTGCTTTCTCTAGGAATTGGCTAGCCCTAGGAGAGACCATCTCTTCCCCAGCCAAAAAGAAATTTTTTTTAAGATTTAAAACACCATAATACATAAAAAGTTAGCAATACAGGAGTACAGATTCTTCTACATTCAAATGAGGAAAGAGAAAGCAGAGTGACACATCCCTTTTTTTACCACTTTGGCCAGGATATGTCACTTATCACATCATTTTTGCTTCAATGCCGGAGAAGCACCATCCTTTACATTTAAGTGTGTGCCCTGGCTACACATTTGAAAATAAGAAAGTGAAAGTGAAAAGTGAAGTCTCTCAGTTCTTTGGACTGTAGCCCGTCAGGCTCCACCTGCCACGGGCTTTTCCAGGCAAGAATACTGGAATGGGTTGCTATTTCCTTCTCCATGGCATCTTCCCCAAATGTAAAGGAAGTTGGGAAATGTAGTCCATGGGTAGACAGCCAATTTCCAGACGCAACTCTACATTCTGGTAGGGGATACGAATGAATCTTGGGTGGAGCACCCTATGTCTAATTAGCCTACCTGCTATTTCTTTAAAACACTAAGAATGTTCTCTTGCTGGGCATTTTATTAGACATTTCTTTTGTTGGAAACACTTTTCTCAGACCTCTTTGTGGCTCATTTCTTCACTTTATTCTGTTTTTGTTTAAACATCACCTATTCACAATGTTTTATTTCTGACCATACACGATATCTTGATAGCGCCTAACTGATATTGTAGCACAGATTTCTTGTTTGTTTACTCTGTACCCAGGAGAAAGTCAACAATACAATTACAAAGATGGCCTGTTTGATTTCTTGCCATGTCCTTAGTGCTAAATCCAGTGACTAGCAAATTCTGGGAGCTAAAAATATTTAAATTTAGGGCTTTGAAAATTAAGGAAAAAATGGTAATTTTGGGCTTCCCTGGTGGCTTAGTGGTAAAGAATCCACCTGTCAGTGTGGGAGACATGGGTTTGATGCTTGAGTCAGGAAGGTATCCTGGAAAAGGAAATGGCAACCCACTCCAGAATTCTTGCCGGAATAATTTCACAGACGAGCAACCTGGTGGACTGCAGTGTGTTGGCAAAGAGTCAACGCAACTTAGTGACCTCACAGCAACGACAGACAGCAACAAAGATAACTTTACATAGGTAAGGAAGTGTAAATTCTTTGAACAAACATGCAGGGACTGATACAGTCTCAGAAGTAGGAAATATATGTACTCTAATTTCAAGCTGTGCAAGTGGATTCATACAAGATGCCATTCTGGCCTGTGGATATTATTTTCCTTAAAAGTAGCAGCCATAAAATATTTTTGAGCAAGAAATATCATAATTTAATCTTTTATCAAGAAAGATCATTGTGAGTGTGGTTTGAATGTAGAGAAGGAGAAAGGGAGAGTCTTGAAGAAGGGATGCAGGAAATTGTACCAGAAAGGAAAATATATTATAACACCTCAGTTTTCCAGGCAGGATAGTGGGGATTTAATAATGTTCCTACCTTAATATGGACTCCCAGCAATCTTGTAACATAGGCATTATTTCCGTTTCTTTTAAAGATAAGGTAACAGGGCCTTCCCTGACAGTCCAGTGGTTAAGACTGCACACTGTCAATGCAGGAGTACGGGTTTGATCCCTGGTGGGAAACTAGGATCCCACATGCTATGTGGTAGTCAAAATAATAATGATAAGGAATAAAGATAAGGGGAACACATTTCATAAAAGAAGTAATTTACTCAAGATTATAGAGTTAATAATTGGCTCAGATCTGTGGACCTATAAACTGAATTTGTGTTTTTAGGATATCATAGCAAGCAGCGCGGTAGATTCTGTCAAGGTTAAAAGGGCCTATTTATCAGTGTCAGTTGATGGTAGGGTGGAAGGTGAATTATAGGTGAAGCAGTAGAAAAGAAGGGGTGAAGAGTTAATGGTGCTTGATGGTATTAATCAAGATAGAGAGCTTACGGGGAGGAATAGATTCACCAAGGGAGACAGGAATGATATCAACTGCCTTGCTTTGCGCCTCAAGTTCTGGGCAACTTATTTTGTATTAATGTGTAGCAAATTACTTGAAATTTGATTCCAATGACTAATTTACAGTTGAAGATTAGTTAGCAGCTTTATTCCATATTCTTAATTTTACAAATTACTATTTTTAAGATTTTATAATTAATAATTTTACCAAAAACATTTTCTGTCATTTGGATACACAAATAAATCTCCCATTGGACTGGAAATCGGTGGCTTTTGGCCTCAGGACTGTAAATACTTTCACACAGTCAGCTTTACCAAGAATCACAGAGATTCTGTTTTGAGGCCAAGCACAGGTTGGCTGAAGAAGAGCAAACTAAGTAATGATAAATGGTGGAATATCAAATTAGAGCAGGTGTCTAGCAGGAGGCCTGGAAGATTGGTACTGAGCCCAGACTTATTTAACACTCTCATTAATGAACTGGAAAAGCAGGTAAAGCACTATGTCAAGCTTGAAGAAATGCTGTGAAAAGCCGAGGGGAGTGCAATCACCTGCAGGCACCTTGAATTCCAAAATAGAGTTTCAGGTAAACCAGGAGTAAAAAGTTACGTCATTTTGAGCTCTAGTTAAATTAGATTTACGTAACTGGAAAGTAAGTAACAAAATATACATATCATCATTTGGATTAATATCTTCCAACTTGTTAATACATAAGTCCTAAAGATATAATGGTATTTATGTGGAAACCTTGTTTAAAAGGAAGGGTCAGGTTATTCAGCAAATGGCATTTTTCAGCTGCTACAGGCTATGTCTAGCTGCTTAAGCATTGAGAAAGTAAACATCTCCCCACAGCTATAACCCAATCAAGGAGAAAGATTGCGGTGCTCTAAGAAAAGTCCATATTTGGACAAATCTCCTAGCAAATTTCTTTGATTAAATATGGAAATACACAGATTTGGAAGGGAAGAACAAAATTTGGGGCCTTTTAACCTCATATTAATTTTAGAAAGGAGATGTTTCAGTGTCATCAGCAGAGATGCCTCAGCTGTCTCAGAGGACAACTGGGGAGATGGGCTAAAGAGGAGAATTTATTTTTACCTGCTTCGTTATTGGAGGTAAAAATATAGACATATTTTCCTGAAAATGTTGCTTTAAAAAGAAAAAAAAAACAAGAGAGGGAATGGCTCCTTTTTTAGGTGATCCAGTCCTGGGCCCTGGAAGGCAATGACTTGCCCAGGCTCCTGTGCGCTGGGACTGGCAGAGATACAGCCAGAATCTAGGTCCCTTGACCACCTGGCTCTATGCTGTTTCCATTTTATCAGGGAAAGTATGATCTGAAAACATTCTGTTTGCTTCCCTATGATTCCTGGCTTCTTCACAATTAATTGGGGCCATGTGACAAAGGTGGGTCAATGAAATTGGAGCAGAAATTGTCTAGAATGAGTCCGTGAAAGGCTCATGAAATAGCCTCCAGTTTCTCTCTTCCCCTTTCTGTGAGGAATAGCATCATTTCAGATGGGGAATTATTTGACAGCTTGAATCCCTGAACAACTATGTATAGGAAGGACCTTGTTCATTCTGTGATGAACAAAACATGGATGACAAAGATTTGTTGTGCTTAGGAAATGATTTGTTAATTCAGAATTATTGAGCCTCAGTTCAGTTCAGTCGCTCAGTCGTGTCTGACTTGTGACCTCAAGGACTGCAGCACATCAGGCTTCCCTGTCCATCACCAACTCCTGGGGCTTACTCAAACTCATGTCCATTGAGTTGGTGGTACCATCCAACCATCTCATCCTCTGTCGTCCCCTTCTCCTCCAACCTTCAATATTTCCCAGCATCAGGGTCTTTTCCAATGAGTCAGTTCTTCACATCAGGTGGAAAAAGTATTGGATTTTCAGCTTCAGCAACAATCCTTCCAATGAATATTCTGGACTGATTTCCTTTAGGATAGACTGGTTGGATCTCCTTGCTGTCCAAAGGACTCTCAAGAGTCTTCTGCAACACCACAGTTCAAAAGCACCAATTCTTCTGTGCTCAGCTTTCTTTATAGTCCAACTCTAATATCCACACATGACTACTGGAAAAACCATAGTCTTGACTAGTCAGACCTTTGTTGGCAAATAATGCCTCTGCTTTTTTTTTAATATGCTGTCTAAGTTGTTCATAGCTTTTCTTCCAAGGAGCAAGCATCTTTTAATTTCATGGCTGCAGTCACCATCCGCAGTGATTTTGGAGCCCAGAAGAATAAAGTCTGTCACTGTTTCCACTGTTTCCCCATCTATTTGCCATGAAGTGATGGGACCAGATGCCATGATCTTAGTTTTCTGAATGTTGAGTCTTAAGCCAACTTTTCCACTCTCTTCTTTTACTTTTATCAAGAGGCTCTTTAGTTCTTCTTCACTTTCTGCCATAAGGGCAGTGTCATCTGCATATTTGAGGTTATTGATATTTCTCCTGGCAATCTTGATTCCAGCATGTGCTTTATCCTGTCCAACATTTCTCATGATGTAGTCTGCATATAAGTTAAATAATCAGGGTAACAAAATACAGCCTTGACATACTCCTTTCCCTATTTGGAACCAGTTTGTTGTTCCATGTCCAGTTCTAACTGTTGCTTCTTGACCTGCATACAGATTTCTTAGGAGGCAGGTTAGGTGGTCTGGTATTCCTGTCTCTTTAAGAATTTTCCAGAGTTTGTTGTGATTTACATAGTCAAAGGCTTTGGCATAGTCAATAAAGCCGAAATAGATGTTTTCTGGAACACTCTTACTTTTTCGATGATCCAAAGGATATTGGCATTTTGATCTCTGGCCCCTCTCTCTTTTCTAAATGCAACTTGAACATCTAGAAGTTCACGGTCCACGTACTGTTGAAGGCTGGCTTGGAGAATTTTGAACATTACTTTGCTGGCATGTGACAGGAGTGCAATTGTGCTGTAGTTTGAACATTCTTTGGCATTGCCTTTCTATGGGATTGGAATGAAAACTGAGCTTTTCCAGTCCTGTGGTCACTGCTGAGTTTTCCAAATTTGCTGGCATATTGAGTGCAGCACTTTCACAGCATGATCTTTTAGGATTTGTTATAGCTTAACTGGATTTCTATCACCTCCACTAGCTTTGTTCATAGTGATGCTTCCTAAGGCCTGCTTGAGTTCACATTCTAAGATGTCTGGTTCTCAGTCAATGTTCACACCATTGTGGTTATCTGGGTCATGAAGATCTTCTTTGTATAGTTCTTCTGTGTATTCTTGCCACCTCTTCGTAATATCTTCTGCTTCTGTTAGGTCCATACCATTTCTGTCCTTTATTGTGCCCAGCTTTGCATGAAATATTCCCTTATCTCTCATTTTCCTGAAGAGATCTCTAGTCTTTCCCATTCTATTGTTTTCCTCTATATCTTTGCTTTGATCGCTGAGGAAGGCTTTCTTATCTTTCCTTGCTATTCTTTGGAACCCTGCACTCAATTGGGGTATATCTTTCCTTTTCTCCTTTGCCTTTTGCTTCTCTTCTTTTATCAGCCATTTGTAAGGCCTCCTCAGACAACCATTTTCCTTTCTGCATTTCTTTCTTTGGGGGGATGGTCTTGATCCCTGCCTCAAACAGTGTCACAAACCTCCATCCATAGTTCTTCAGGCACTCTGTCTGTCAGATCTAATCCCTTGAATCTATTTGTCACTTCTTCTGTTTAATTGTAAGGGATTTGATTTAGGTCTTGTCGTCTGAATCACCTACTGGTTTTCCCTACTTTCTTTAAGTCTGAATTTGGTAATAAGGACTTCATGATCTGAGCCACAGTCAGTTCCTGGTCTTGTTTTTGCTGACTGTATAGACTTTCTCCATCTTTGGCTACAAAGAATATAATCAATCTGATTTCTGTATTGACCAACTGGTGATGTCCGTGTGTAGAGTCTTCTCTTGTGTTGTTGGAAGAGAGTGTTTGCTATGACCAGTGCATTCTCTTGGTAGAACTCTATTAGCCTTTGCCCTGCTTCATTCTGTACTCCAAGGCCAAATTTGCCTATTACTCCAGGTGTTTCTTGACTTCCTACTTTTGCATTCCATTACCCTATAATGAAAAGGACATCTTTTTTGGGTGTTAGTTCTAAAAGGTCTTGTAGGTCTTCATAGAACCGTTCAACTTCAGTTTCTTCATCATTACTTGTTGGGACATAGACTTGGATTACTGTGATATTAAATGGTTTGTGTTAGAAATGAACAGAGATCATTCTGTCATTTTTGAGATTGCATCCAAATACTGCATTTCAGACTCTTTTGTTGACTATGATGGCTACTCCATTTCTCCTAAGGCAGTCTTGCCCACAGTAGTAGATATAATGGTTATCTGAATTAAATTCACCCATTCCTATCCATTTTAGTTCAGCGATTCCTAAACTGTTGATGTTCACTCTTGCCATCTCCTATTTGACCACTTCCAATTTGCCTTGATTCATGAACCTAACATACCAGGTCCCTATGCAATATTGCTCTTTACAGCATTGGACTTTACTTCCATCACCAGTCACATCCACAACTGGATGTTGTTTCTGCCTTGGCTTCTTCTCGTCATTCTTTCTGGAGTTATTTCTCCACTCTTCTCCAGTAGCATTTTGGGCACCTACTGGCCTGGGGAGTTCCTCTTTCAGTGTCCTATCTTTTTCCTTTTCACACTGTTCATGGGGTTCTCAAGGCAAGAAAACTGTAATGGTTTGCCATTCTCTTCTCCAGTGGACCACGTTTTGTCAGAACTCTCCACCATGACCCATCTGTTTTGGGTGACCCTACATGGCAATTTTATTTTTTTAAGACAGAAGTAAAATGGATTCTAATCATATAAATAAAATGGCTGTACTGAAGCATTATAAGTATTTCACACAACTTAAATCTGTGGACTCCAACATCATTTATTTATTGACCTCAGGAATTTCTTTAAGGAAAGACATAGTTGATCTGTAAAATACCAAGAATTATTTACATTAATGTTTTAAGAGTCTAAAGCATTTCTCAACTTATTTATATTTTCAATCTTAGAACAGACAGTAAACTTCCTTTCATGTATCCTGTTTCCAAGTAAGACACAATTTTATTGTTTTGGGTATTATTGAAGGTCATGTTCATTTTCAAAGTAGCCTTCCGGTATTTTTAGATGAGGCTAAAAACATACTTTCCTCACATTTTTTCCCCTGGGCTGTTGTCTTGTCACTTTTGTAGGCATTCTTAGGAGAATTCATTCACTGTATTTGATTTAATGGCATTTTTTTCCCCTGAATCATCCCAAACTCCATTATATCTCCTTTTTTCCTAGACCTAAGACTCTTACTTACCTTTCTCTTTGGAGATTTTTCCTCTTCTTCAACCCATTTTGGTATCTCTCTCTGTTCCTTGAGAATGAAATACAGCTACCTGAGTGAGCTCCTTCCTTTTCCTCCATCTGTAGAACTTTCTCACTTTGTAGTTTATTCATGTTAACTGAGAATCAACTGAACAATTGAGGTATTGAAGGTATCCTCCCTTTCAGATCATGTGCTGAAATACGTGAGATCAGTCTTGGCAAAAATGTCCATTCACAGAGAAGCCCAGAAATTTCAACCCCATGTTTCTTGCACTTGTGCCAGCTGGTCAGAAACCTTCACTTAAAGTACATTGTAAACATGAACACACAGATGAGTTGCAGCTATAGGTATTTATTGTTTGGTCCTTTCAGAGTTTTAATAAAATGTGAATTGGAGTGCTTTGAATTTTCCCTCTCCAGTTGACTTCAGCTTCCACTGCTAAATTTTATCCTGCCTGCAGCTATTTCATTTATAAAGTGACACCCTGTTGATAGCTGAATTCATGATCTCCACCTAAACCCACCACATTGCTACATTTTTACTTAATGTCCTTGATGTGACCTCATTATATTTTGCTATATGAATATGCTTTATTTTTACATTAACTAAGAAGACATAAAAGGAGTTGCAATTTTGGGTAGTGTGGAAATAATATTTGCAGTTTGGGACTGTACTTATTTGGGGCTGTTTGTTGGTCTTGTAGGTGAATACATACAACAGAGAGAGTTTAAGGCTCACAAGACCAAACAGAGTACAGACCAAACTTGGGATCCATAAGCATATGAACCATAGTCAGAAATTCAGAGTAGGAATATATTGGTCAAGGAGAGTCCATGGAATGAGAAGAACAGTGGTAAGATGGATGCGGGAGAATGTCCTGCACATTTAAGAGGTTTGTGTAGAGATATCTGGGGATAAGGACATCTGGAGAAAATAGATTTAAAGCAGCACAAATAATCAAGCATATTAATGATCAGTCTTGACCCAAATAACAGGAACATTTGTTAAATTATAAGGGTCTTTAGGATTAATCCAGGTTTAGGTCTTGCCAGACAAGATGTAAAAACAGAATGCAGTTTATACATGTTGTTATTCTTGACAAGGTAAGTAAACAAATGATGTCTTTAAAAGTGCAAATGGTCTTTGTTATGGCAATTAGGGCATAGGGGAATTAGGAGATTATATCAAGAGTAAGATCTTGGATTTTAGGATTTACTGTGTAGAAAAACTTCAGGTGATGACAGGGTACATTATTTGGCTTTTGTATGGGTGGGTAGACATGAAGTTTCTTAAACTTAAGAAAAATAAGAGTCTGAGGATCTGTTAGGTAGTAAATGAGTCATTCATAGTAATGTTGAGGTTGCTTGGCATGATAACAGAAACTAAGAAGGCAAAACAGTATAACCAAAGAGTCACACATTTCAACGATTATTAGGAAATATACAGAGCTTAGTAGATGAAAATGAATAGATGAACAGATAAATGAGGACAAGGGAACAGTATATGCAGCATCAGGCACTTTCCTCTACAGCAGGAGGATGAACGAGCATTCTGCAGTGAGACCAAGTATGCAAAGTATAGTGAAGCTCTGATGTGATGGTTGGGAGGGGCAAGGAGACGGAAGTCACTATTAAGTGTGGAAAGTGCTAGCACCTTGGGTCACAAAACCGGCACAGTTTTTTAATGCGGATCTAAGGAATAGTGACATCATCTGACCTTCAGTTTCTCTCTGAATCCCTGGTAACAACTGTGAATTTAGGCATAGTCATATTTAAAATTTATTCTATGTATGTCATATAAAAATAATTCATATTAAAAATAATTCTAAGTATATCAGTCTTAGGACTGAAATTGGTAAATGTTAACACAGAGGAACTTTTCTCTTTGTCCTATTGGTAGATACGTATTCTTTATTTCATACGCTTAGCTAATTAGAGTCAGTTAAAAATATGTAAGGGAGGCTATATGGAGCCTATAATTATTTTATTAGTAGACTTCTTCTATTGGTGAGTTCAGTATTGCTAAACTTTCCTGTGACTTTTATCTGGTTTATTCTTACATTTCCTATATTCACTTCATGGTCTAATAGTCATGAACTGAAGCAGAGAAACTTATAAATGAGAAGTTAATGTCTTGAAAAATTTTATTTAAATCCATTTCCATTCTTTGCATTTCATGATATACATTTGCATATTTACTTGTATTGGGCTTTCCAGGTGACACAGTGGTAGAGAATCAACCTGCCAATATCAGAGATGAAGGCGACATGGGTTCAATCTCTGGGTTGTGAAGATCCCCTGAAGTAGGAAATGGCAACCCATTAAAGTATTCTTGCCTGGAAAAGTTCCATGGACAGAGGAGCCTGGAGGGCCACAGTCCATGGGGTTGAAAAGAATGGAACACAACTGAGCATGCACGGGATGGGATTTACCTATATTGATAACCCCAAAATTGGGCTCCATAATTAGCTATATGCCTACATATCAGTTCAGTTCAGTTGCAAAGTTGTGCTGACTCTGTGACCCCGTGGACTGCAGCATGCCAGGCTTCCCTGTTCATCACCAACTCCTGGAGCTTGCTCAAACTCATTTCCATCAAGTTGGTGATGCCATCCGAGCATCTCATCCTCTGTTTTCCCCTTCTCCTCCCGCCTTCAGTCTGTCCCAGCATCAGGGTCTTCTCCAATGAATCAGTTCTTCACATCAGGTGGCCAAAGTATTGGAGCTTGAGGTTTAGCTTCAGTCCTTCCAAAGAATGGTCAGGACTGGTTTCCTTTAGGATTGTTTGGTTTGATCTCCTTGCCGTCCAAGGGACTCTCAAGAGTCTTCTCCAATACCACAGTTCAAAAGCATCAACTCTTCGGCACTCAGCTTTCTTTAAAGTCTAACTTTCACATCCGTACATGACTACTGGAAAAACCATAGCTTTACTAGACGAACCTTTGTCAGCAAAGTAATGTCTCTGCTTTTTAATATGCTGTCTATGTTGGTGATAGCTTTTCTTCCAAGGAGCAAGCGTCTTTTAATTTCATGGCTACAGTCACCATCTGCAGTAATTTTTTGGAGCCCAAGAAGATGAAATCTGAAACTGTTTCCACTGTTTCCCCATCTATTTGCCATGAGGTGATGGGACTGGATGCCATGATCTTCGTTTTTTGACTGCTGAGTTTTAAGCCAACTTTTTCACTCTCCTCTTTCACTTTCAAGAGGCTCTTTAGTTCTTCTTTGCTTTCTGCTATAAAGATGGTGTCATCTGTATATCTGAGGTTATTACTATTTCTCCCAATAATCTTGATTCCAGCTTGTTCTTCATCCAGCCCAGTATTTTGCATGATATACTCTGCCTGTAAGTTAAATAAGCATGGTGACAATATACAGCCTTGACGTACTCCTTGCCTATACATAAAAGAGCAAAAAATAACTAAACAATGATTATAGCATTGAATTTTTGAAGTATTTAAAAAAAATGTCTGATGTTGTGTTTCCTATTCTAAGGGAAGCATAAAAACAAGTAGAGAGGTGTTGAGCAGGTACTATAGAGCTGTGATATCCATCCCAATTGTCAGAGTCATGTGTGAGGATTGAGCATTTGAAATGCAGCACAACTGAACTGAGATATGATAAAAATATAAAATTTACACTGCAATTTAAAGAATTAATATGAAAAAAGAAGGTAAAATATTTTATTAAAATTTTAGAATACTAATTATGTGTTGCAATAATTGAAATATTTGTGTTAAATGAAATATATTATTAAAACTAATTTCAGCAACTTATTTCAATTTTTTAATGGGGTTTTTAGCAGATTCAAAATTACATATGTCACTCATGTTTTTCTTTGACATTGCTCCTAGAGAAAGTGAACTGAAGCCAAATATTGGCTTTAATGGATTACATGGGCATTGTGTTTCCTTTGCTAGGAATATGTTATGCACACAACTATTCTGAGTGAACTCTTGAAAATCTCCTGTATACTGTCCTACATAAAGCCAATTTTTCTCCGTAACATCACACATAATATCATGTATTATCATGCAGTATCCTAGATTACCCTCAATTGTGAAGAAATCTTTACCTGTCTTTCTCCCCCATCTGCCTGGAAGCGTCATTCTGAATGGAATCACTTTGCACTATCTCTGATACAATAGCTCGAACAGGAAGAGATATTCAAAAATTACCTACTTATTTTACTGTCATGGTAGCAGTAGTTGTTGCCTCAGTAGTAAAAACTGAGGAATGCCCTGTTGAAATCTAATATTACTATGACATTTAAGCATGAAGTGCTGGCATAACTGCAACAGTCAGAAGATTCCAGAGAGATTTACTCCTGTCAGAAACACTGACAGGGATATTTTCTTCTAAAGATCTTATTCCCACTTCTCCATCTCAAAATAGATGTAGTCATGTTTTTTAAAGTAGGCAGTTATGAACCATGTGCAAAAGATATTATACAAATTGCTTGAAGAATTGGCAAATGTAGTAAGTTGGCTTTTTTTTTACTTTTAACATTTTCCACTAAAAACAAAGATTATAAAATGTATTTTTGCTTTCAAATTTATTTGCTTCTAAAATGTTTGTAAAAGGCTAAAAGAAAAAAAGCCTGGGATATCAACTATTCAGTAAGTGAATGACCGAGTAAAATAATCCAACCCATCTACTAAAATCTTGATCACTTTCTTCCCAGTGTACACTGAGCAACTGAAGCATAAACAGAACTAGCTTTTGACAGGGTGTCATGTTGGGACAAATTGCTCTAATTAATAAAGTGAGTTACCACACATCAGAGTTTCTCAGCCCTAAAATCAGACACATCAGAAACAAGAAGAGGGGGGAGGAAGAGGAAGTAACCAAGTTAGAAATAGTGTTTTTTTTTTTAGAAATAGTGGGTTTTTTTTTTTTGCAATTAATAGACATTAATTTGGAGAAAATAGCAACTATGTGTTATGTATATTAGCTATATACATATGTATAACTATATGTAAATATCATCATATATTTAACTATATTTGACTTATAGTATTGTGTTAGTTCCAGGTATACAGCTTTGGGTTGTTTTCTATTACAGGTTATTACAAGTTATTGTTATAGGTTATTACAACTATTGCTAATGTTCTCTGCTGTACCTTCGGGCCTTGTTGTTTCTCTCTTTTATAAGATAGTAATATGTATCTGTTAATCCCAAATTCTTATTTTAGCCCTCTTCCTCTCCCCTTTCCCCTTTGGTAACCATAACTGCATCTATTAAGTTGTCTATTTCTAATTTGTTTGGTAAAAAGGAAAAAAAAAGGCTATTTATCCAGTTATAATACTCTGCTCACATAAAAAAGAAATAAAACCATAACTGACCACTGCAAGGTCATGGAAACATTTGCAGCACAGATAGAATGACAGGTTTAGTCAGGCAAAGTGATGAGGCCAGGTATTTTTGGATAAGAGTTAGTAGATCTTTCTTCTCAGGACTTTGTTCTCTTTTGGAAGCCTTTATTGTTCACTCTCAGGGAGCAGTATCTTCCTGTTGCCTCCTAAATGTGAAGGACTTTATGCTAACCATGAGTAATGACTGTAAATATTAGTGGACAAAATGATTACATGTATATAAATGGCTTCCCTGATGGCTCAGCGTTAAAGAATCCACCTGCCAATGTAGGAGACACAGGTTAGATCTCTGGGTTGGAAAGATTCCCTGGAGAAGGAAATGGCAACCCACTCCAATATTCTTGCCTAGAGAATCCCACAGAAAGAGGAGCCTGGTGGGCTGCAGTCCATGAGGTCACCAAGAGTCAGACACGACTGAGTGTGTGTGTGTGTGTGTGTGTGTATGTATATATAGGCAAGAAATACAATGCCAGCCTGTTCCATAGCTCTGAAATTCTGCCTTTCCCTCTCCCACCTGCTCCCCATGCTTAGGAGAAACTCAAACATTGCCGCTTATTCTTGTGCTTGAGTCTCTCCTGCTACCTTCCCTCAAGTTCACCATCTGCAGTTGGATTGACTTAGACTTTCAGAAATAGAGCAGATATGACTTTGTTCTGAGATATGTTAACACCAGTCACTTCTTTCTTAACTGTTCTGTATTTTATCAACTATTTTGCTCTCAAAGTGAAATTCTCTTTCCTATATTCAGTCCTTAATATAGTTTGAAATTATTTTATGTGTATGTTATAAAAGATAACATCTAGTAAGTATTGAAGACTGTGTGGGGGTCTCCACACACAGCACTTAATTAGCCTTGCTGGTATTGGTAAGTATTCAATGTTATTTCCCTAAGATCATGGATGAGGTCATGGTGAACCCAGAAGTTGAAAGGACTTGGATAACCTTACTGCATTGTGAAGCTTAAGTTCCAGAAATGGGTTTTCTCAACCTACAGCCTTTTATGATGATGTTAAACTTGCCCTGTTACTTGGTCTTACTTAATTTTATTATTATTAAACAAAATAAATATATATCGTTTCCCACAAAGGAGCAAAGAAGCACTGTGCAATGAAAAATTCCAGGATGCATATCCCTGACTATGAAGAGTTAACCTGCCCACTCTGCTTTCCATGCCTTTTCCTGCATTTTTTCTATTCTCTTTCATCTGGGAATGAGTGAATTAAGATTCAGAATTCTCTTCCTCCCTCTTGAAAGAGAGATTATAAAAGAGACCAATGAAATTTCAATGAAAAGAATGTAATGTATATTAAAGAGGAGATTTTTCAGATGAGTGATAAATCCTGAACATCTCAGCGTACTTTGTACATTGAAAAACAAATTATCATGTTCCAACTCCTGGAGGTGTCATATAGCTGGTGATGGCTCTCCCCCAGTATCTGCAATGTAACAGTTTTCCACAGCCAACAAAATACCTCAGACTCTTCATACTTTGTGACTTTAAAAACATTTAAAATTTCAATAATCCCAATGTGTATTTCAGACTCTCTTCAGATTTACTTCCACATGGTATTGAGGGACTGGGGAAGACATACCTTGCATTATAGAACTATTTCTTAAGTGAAAGTGAAAGTCGCTCAGTCATGTCCAACTCTTTGCGACCCCATGGACTTCTCCAGGCCAGAATACCAGCGTGGGTAGCCTTTCCCTTCTCCAGGGGATCTTCCCAAGGATCTTTCCAAACCCAGGTCTCCCGCATTCCAGGCAAATCCTTTACCAGCTGAGCCACCAGAAAAGCCCAAGAATATTGGAGTGGATAGTCTATCTCTTCTCCAACAGATCTTCCCAACCCAGGAATCGAACTGGGATCCTCTGCATTGCAGGCAGATTCTTTACCAACTGAGCTTTCAGGGAAGCCCAATGTAAACTCCAGGGAGGAAAGATGTTTCCGCCGGGTTAGTGAATATCCTCAAAGGAGTTTTCAGAGTGCTAGTGTGAGAAGGTTTGCAAAAATGCAGTGTTCTTTTCAAAACTGATAATTGTAGAAGCTCATACATTAAATAAATGAGATGCTCAGTAATAACTATAAAAATAGCTAACTTAAATCTCCTAGAAGAAAGACAGAAGAATGAATGTAGAATAGTCATTTAAACTATTTGTCTCCAGAATCATCTGCTGCTGCTTCTGCTAAGTCACTTCAGTCATGTCTGACTCTGTGCGACCCCATGGACGGCAGCCCACCAGGCTCCCCCGTCCCTGGGATTCTCCAAGCAAGAACACTGATTGCCATTTCCTTCTCCACCAGAATCATCTAGTTATTCATTAATTGTAATGCACATGAATCATATGGTGTTTCAATTCATATAATTCAACTCGTATAATTTTGTGATGTGTATATTATTATATATTTGTATCCATTTAGGCTACGATATTATCAAAGCAAGATATTCAGTCTCAAATTACAGGAAGAATTCAAATGAACTAAAACTTCGAGGAGCTTAAATATTCAAATGAAATGCATTCTTGAGTCATTTCATTGGGTCATATTCAGAGCTGCCCTTTTACATTGCTGACAAACAAGTACACAATAATGTATTCAAAAGGCCTGGAGGAACTGCATGATTTATGTATCAATACACAGATATTTGAATTTTAAATGATGACCAATTGTTAATATTCCTGTTGTTTTTATCAGGGCCAAGATTTTCACTGGACACAGGTTAAAAGTTAAATGGGAATCAATGTGGCAAAACAGACAATTTTAAAGGTAAATTTTTTCACATCAAAATATTACAAGTTACTTTCAAAATTTGTATCATTTGAGTTGGGTTTAAGAGAAGAAATATTTGCTGATGATAAACTTGGCCCCTATTTATCTCCAAAACCATTTTATCATCTCATCTCCATAACTATTACTGAGGCACATTTCATTGCTATCATGGTACAAATGAAGACTATAGCTCAAAAAAATGAAATGATACCTTTAGGAGTGCACAACCTAAAGAAAAGGATATCCTCCTCAAGAATTTGGAGCATGAAGTAGAATAAAAAGATGAGAAGAGGAAACTGCATTAGAATGCCTATGCAGCTGCATTCTACTAGAATTATTTGTTGAGTGGAAGGCAACAGAGTTATAATTACACTAAACCCAAAGCTGATATACAAGAGAAAAACAAGAATGTCTACCTTTGTGGTTCTACTAAAAACGTTCATTTTTTCCAAAGTTCTATTTCATCTGAAACAGAATTAAGATAGCAGCTTTGAAAATGACTCAGGTGAATAGTCTCATAGGAATTTCTCAAATCTGTAATTACTTCTTTTTGAACATGAGCAGTGCATCCAACAGTCAGGAGCTATGATTTTGGGGAGAGGAGATGGTGGGTGATTTCATTGACTTTTTCATAATTTTTATGCAGTTTACGTGGGGAAAAGATTTATTCAAGCAGAAGTTTTTCCTGTTCTTCTATAAGAAGCATGAGGTATAAAGTTTGAATGAAAATAAAAATATATTGTCTCTCTGTAAGTATATAATTGTAGGAGAGTCACTTCATATCTTTGGCATCTAACCTTATGTTTATGTTTGCTTTATGTTTAATTTATAAGCAAGGTGATTGGATTACACCAATACTTTTCAGATTTATTTAAGCAGTATAACTCCTTTATTCATATGAAATCTTTACTGCAATTTGTTATACATAATTACCTAGATATGTCAGTGAAATTTTATTAGCATAAATTGTTTTATAAGTTCCAATTCATCATTTTTATATATTATAAAGACACTAAATGAAATACAGTTCATTTTAATGAAATAAAAAATTGAAATTCTGTTTATGCTTAATGGAAAATTTATTTTATTAATATTAGATTCCAATTTGGTTTTGTATACTATTTACAGAAAATCATGCCAGTATTTTTTAAAAACTGGTTTTCTGGGGGGGCATGGTTTTGTATTTCAAGATACTCTAATCCAGAAATTTTAAAAAAGGAAGCACTGGAAAATTTTCTGTCAAAATTTAGTCACTTACAATATTTATGAGTTACCCACATTTCTCTTAAAATTTTCCCGAGTAGAGGGAATTAATGACAGATTTTAGGCAGGTTTAATTTTCTAAGTTATGCAGAAAAAACTCTTGAAATATTTGTGTTATGGTCAGGGATATGCTGGTAAATGCTTAATAACAGGTCAAATGGGAAACAAGCAAAACCCTGGAATTTTCTAAGATTATATGAGGGTCTGTTAAAACTGATGCATCAATAAAAGATATATTTTGTCATTTGTCAAGCATTTCATATGTATATGCATCCATGAGTTCCTTAAAATTGACAAACAGGCCACAGGAAAATATAAAGATTCTGAACATCTAAATATGTCACCATATCAAATATAAACACCTCAAATATTAGCCTTTTACAATTCAAAAACACTACTTTTGGCTTGTATTTTAAACAATAGAATTCATCACACTTTTGTAGTGTCTTGCTAATGTTAACATATATGTTGCAGTATCAATAGTATTGGACTTCCCTGGTGGCCCAGTGGTACTCTGCCTGCCAATTCAGGAGATGTGGGTTTGATCCCTGGGTTGAGAAGATACCCGGGAGAAGGAAATGGCAACCCACTCCGGTAGTCTTGTCTGAGAAATCCCATGGATAGAGGAGCCTGGTGGGCTACAGTCTTCAGTTCAGTCGCTGAGTCATGTCCAACTCTTTGTGACCCCATGAACCGCAGCATGCCAGGCCTCCTATCCATCACCAACTGCCGGAATCTACCCAAACCCATGTCCATTGAGTCAGTGATGCCATCCAACCATCTCCTCCTCTGTTGTCCCCTTCTCCTGCCCTCAATCCCTCCCAGCAGCAGGGTCTTTTCCAGAGTCAATCTTTGCATGAGGTGGCCAAAGTATTGGAATTTCAGCTTCAAATCAGTCCTTCCAATGAACACCCAGGACTGATCTCCTTTAGGATGGACTGATTGGATCTCCTTGTAGTCCAAGGGACTCTCAAGAGTCTTCTCCAACACCACAGTTCAGAAGCATCAATTCTTTGGTACTCAGCTTTCTTTATAGTCCAACTTTCACATCCATATATGACCACTGGAAAAACCATAGCCTTGACAAGATGGACTTTTGTTGGCAAAATAATGTCTCTGGTTTTTAATATGCTGTCTAGGTTGGTCATAACTTTCTTTCCAAGGAGTAAGCATCTTTTAATTTCATGGTTGCAATCACCATCTGCAGTGATTTTGGAGCCCAGAAAAATAGTTAGCCACTGTTTCCACTTTTCCCCATCTATTTGCCATGAAGTGATGGGACCAGATGCCACGATCTTAGTTTTCTGAATGTTGAACTTTAAGGCAACTTTTTCACTCTCCTGTTTCACTTTCATCAAGAGGCTCTTTAGTTCTTCACTTTCTGCCATAAGGATGGTGTCATCTGCATATCTGAGGTTATTGATACTTCTCCCGGCCATCTTGATTCCAGCTTGTGCTTCATCAGCCCAGTGTTTCTCATGATGTACTCTGCATATGAGTTAAATAAGCAGGGTGACAATATACAGCCTTGACGTACTCCTTAGTCTATGGGACCACGAAAGAGTTGGACATGACTTAGCAAATAAACAAAAACAATCAATAGTATAAGATATGAGAAAGATTTTCCCTGAGAGTGAGTGATTCTTCTTCATGTGTGTTGCAGTCACTTATCTTAACCTATATTTCTATCTTCACATTTAAATTATAGATGCATGAGTTGTTTGATAATGTTAGAACTGTATACTTTAACCTACAGAGAACTGAATGTCTTATGTTTGTGCTCTGCTCATTTCTATCTCACAATAATGTTATAATTTAATGGCAACAATTGAAATACTGTCAAAACTTTCTTCATTAAAAATAACCCCAAGCTGGTAATTTTTATTACCATAGAAAGTGAAGTTTTGACAAATTATATATATATACAATTTAATAAATTACATATATAATATACATAAATATAAATACATAGTGTAAAATATATAAGTGCAAGTATCTATAAATACATATTTATTGGTATTTGTATAAAATATATAATATTTGACAAATTATAGTATGTGTTACGAAGTGAAAGTCTCCGTCGTGTCCAACTCTGCAACCCCATGGGCTATACAGTCTATGGAATTCTCCAGGCCAGAATACTGGAGTGGGTAGCCTTTCTCTCCTCCAGGGGATCTTCCCATCCCAGTGATTGAACCCAGGTCTCCTGCATTGCAGGCAGATTCTTTACCTGCTGAGCCTGGTTAAACCATACCCAAGTAGTTCATCATTTTCAAAATTCTCTTTGTGGGGGATGATTTGTTTCTATTCAAACTTCATTCTCCTTCATCATTTCTTCTTCAGATTCTCAAACTGACCCTGCCTAGGATTAAACTTTGCTAGAGAAGATTACTTCTTTCTCATTTGAACTGCATTTGATGTGCTTTGGTTTCCAGCCTGTCAGTTTCTCTCTTGGTTCTATGACTGGCCAGGGTTTCCCATGTTTTAGTTTGTCCTTTTAAGTTTCCTCTTATGTATTTTAAAACCCATAAAAATTCATGCTTTCTTCCCCTATCTTAGGTTTTAATTTTTTGTCAATGAATCATTTCAATCAGTTCCTAATTTTCTGACCACATCATCATAACCCTTCTATCAATAATCCTGTCTTTTTAGTCTCTCCCTGATTTTCCTGCATCTCCAAATAGAATTCAGTAATTTTTCTTCAGTATTTTTTTCTGCTATTCTATATGCTGCCTCTCTGATATTCAGTCTACTAGTACTTTGGTCATTTCTTTGATAATCTTTTCTCTCTCTAAAAACAAGAGATGAAAATCACCATTATCTATCTGTACTTTTACATTTGGTAGTTTAAGCATTTTAGCCTTAATAAATTATTGTTACATTATTTTGTGCTTAACACCAGCTTACCAAATTTATTATTTGTTTTATAAATGACCTAAAATAATGATACCATTTTACCACACTTCACAAATATCGTTGCTTATCTAAAACAATTCAATGTGTTTTTCCTTGATAAACAGATTTTATATTCAAATAATCACCGTGTCAGTAGCACATGAAGATGTTCACTGTGGTAACCGCAGCCTGCATAAACATTTTTAATCACTTCTGTTTTAATGCATGGATTTCATGTACACAGTTGCACGTTCATTTACACACATGGTACTCTGCATTTTCCAGTATTCAGTATCCATAGATTGTCTGAAGGTTGGCTGGTGAGAATGACCACTTTTCTGTCTTCCTTTACCTTTGAACCTATGGGCCACTAGATGCCATTTAGAAATATTCATAATTAGAATTAGTCATAAAAAGATCTAGTATTTTCACCCAGTTTCCCTTATTGATTGTGTGTGTGTGTGTGTTTATTATACTAAGATGAGCAGAGGGGAGGAATATTTTGATTATTTTTTTTGTTTTGTCTTGTTGACTTTTTTTTCATTTGCTGGTTTGGTATATATAAATGAGAGCAACATTCTTCCTCTTTATATTCAGAATTTTTAAATGCCTAGCAGGGTAACTAATGAAATTCATAGTTATTTAAAATAGAACAATGCCTCTTTTCATCTTTATATGTGCCACCCATTAACATATGGGCCAGAATTAATCCCTATCCTATTCTTTTTCTACTCTATTTGTAGTAGAGTAGTATACACATTAGGTATCAAAAATAATTTAGACACACTCATTAGAGTAATAAATATTTTTATGTCTTTTTGGTGTTTAAAGTTCATGGACCTGATTTTTTTTCTAAGTTTGTATAATATGATCATGTATTTCTAAATCATTACCTAAAATTTATAGTGTTCCTATAAAGGAAAAGAGGGGACATGTAAAACTTATGTCTTGAAAGGCATAAATGCTAACTCAGTAATGAGATTTAATTCTGAAGAATGTTTCTTATTGTGGGGCACATAAGTTTTGAAATAGGTAGCCCATAAGTAAGACACGAGTTCACCAATTATCCACTTTTCCTTTTTAAAAATTTATGAATTTAAAAAATACTTTTTTTCTTTTTACTGAAATGTATCCCTTTAACTTACAACTCAATCTATTATTACAGAACCACATAGAGTAGTATCAAAGTATTATTAAATGATGATCTGCAGTTTATGAAATAATCTTTTGCCTCAACTGCCATCTCTAGTTGCCATAGTATCTGGTTTTCTATGTCTACAGATTCACTCTATTGTGTTAACATAGTATTTCAATGTCTCCTCTAAAATGAAAAACCCTGAGGGATAGTAATTCAGGACTCTTCATTGGCATATTATGTAAATCAGTTGATCCAAAATAACTTTACAGTTACAACTAACTCAAGTCACTCACCTGAAGGAATGCATATCAGAAAATCAGCTTTTATTGGCTGGGGACAGAGACATGTGGATCATGTAAAGCAAATGATCAGGTCTAAGCTTTGTATTACTGTTGAGGACAGATTGTCAGAATGGAACTTCGGACTGATACACACATGCACAGATATTTAAAAGTACTCAAATTCTGGGAGTGGAAGAATAATGAGAACCAAAAGAATGTGTTAGAGACCTCGTGTTGATACCCAGCCTCCACTGCCCCTTGTTTCTAATAGAAAAAGCATGAGCTCATCTAGAAGACTGTGTTTGCCAACTCGGGACCGGATGTGGTCATGTGACTAACTTCAGGCAAGCAGAGTGTCAGAGTTCAGAGAAATTTGTTTCAAAGGAGCTGATTTAGTTGGAAGTTCTACTTTTTTTTTTTGCTCTTGAACCTCACTCCTTATTCAATCTTTCTAGAATGTGGAGATGATGGCTGATATTCTTATTTACTTCTTAGGGCAAAGGTGACCTAAAGTGGGAAGTCAAATGCTAAGGATGGTAGAGTGAAGGACAGAAAGATATAGAGTCCCTAATGACCCTGCAGTCTCCACGCCAGCACTGAACAGGTTAATTCTGAATTTTCCTTTCATGAGAGAGGTAGTTCAGGTTCTGCTACTGGTGGCAGAGTCTATTTTTATACATGCTAGATGTGTGGAACTTTTCAATCTGATTCTCATATTTTTCACTCATGGAAAACATGAAAAAAATTTTTTGATTAAATTTTAAAATTTTTGGTCATGCCACTCAGCATGTGGAATGTTAGATCAAACCCTTGTCCCCTGCATTGTAAGCACAGAGTCTTAACTACTAGATGACCAAGGAAGTCCCTCATGAAAATATTCTGATGATGACATTCTCCTTTTTATTTCCTAAATCTCTTTTTATGATCCTACTTTTATATGAAAGGTGGACTTCCTGGACTGGTCCTCTAATTTTGCATATTTTATATTTCTTTGGTTGTATTTATTTAGAATTCTGGGGCGTTTTCTCAATTTATTTTCTATTCCTTCTATTGAGTTTCCAGATTTTTTTAGTTCAAATTTTCAATAGCTCCTTTTGCCTTTTGTTTTATTGCTTCCTGAAATACCCTATCTCTGTCAATATGATAAATTTTTTTCTCCCTGCATATTCTTTGTTGCTCTTTTATTTAGTTCTCTGTATACATTGTTTTTTTTATCTTTCATATCAGCTTTCTTTTCAAATTATAAAGGATTTTGTTATGTTATCTAGTCATGATTGAATAGAAAACACAAAAACTGATATAAAGTTCAAATTAAATAAGTTGAGTATTGTTGAGTTTGAATTTCTGTGAAGATGATCTTGGTGAGTAATTTATTTGGGAATATAACCTGTTATTTTGCATTCTTTTTTCCTAGAATGGTCAGATTGCCAAAAGTGAAATATTCTAATCTTTGTCCTAGAAGATAAAATGTTGCTGGCATAGTTGTGGAAGCAATGTGGGAGAATCAGACTGAAACCTTGAGAATTTTATATTCCTTAAGCATGTATTTTCTATTTCCCATATTTTAATATATTTCAGGTCATCTAGTCTAGAGACCCTCTGTTTTACCTTTTCCAAAGAGAAAACCTCTAGACTTCTGTCAAGATGAAATACTAGTAATCAGTAGTCTTGAAGGGTGTAGGTGTCTAGTAATCTAGCTATTTGCTTTTCATATAGCTTTTACCCACATATTTTCATCTAGCATACCCTTTACCCTAGGGTTCCTAGACTTGCTAGTTCCCAGAACTTTTGAGTAATCGTCCATCTTCATTGGAATTTTTCCTCAGCTTTCCTCACTGCCAATTAAGAAAGTAGCTTTCTCAAAGATGCTGTCCGCCTGCTTTCAAATTTCCAAAATTATTTTGTTGTGTCTCCTTTCCTGCTGTCGCATATTTGTGGTTTGTGTATTTTAAAAAAAAAAAAAAAACTTGATATAGTTTATGCAGTTTTTAAAAAGAGAGAAAAATTAGAAGTATATGGTCAGTCATCTTAATCTATAAGTTCCTGGATTGCATTTTAATAAATTCCATTGGTCACTATGTGAAAGTTGGATTAATAGGATATGAGAGTGGAAGCAAGACATCAGTTACAGGTTACTTCAGTAGTCAGTGCAAGAGAGGATAATGTCTTGGGCAAGGTGGTAGCAGTGAAGATAAAGTGAGTAGTTTTAACTGCATTCAGGAGATACCATCCAAAATTGCTGATAAATATTGGGAATGAAAAGAAAAGAAAGTCTGAGAATTTTGTTTTGTTTAATCAGCTGAGTATTATTTTTTCTGAAATAAGAAAGACTATAATAACATGGTGAGAGTATAAATAAAAAATCCTATTTTGGATCCTATCTATTGTGATGCCTGTCAAAGATTCAATAGCGATGTTAAATGAACATTAGAGTTGAGATGAGATTGAGAGGTCAGAGCAGGAAATATATATTTTATTGTCATCAGGATGTCCAAAGTATTTAAAGCCATAAAATCTTGAGATCAAATACAGAGAGAGTACAGAGAGAGTCTATCAAATAAAAAGTTTGGAACAAGGTCTTAGACCTACAAAATTTAAAGAAAAAGAAGAAAATGACAAGCAAGCAAAGGGAATGGAAAAGTGGTTACTGAGAGAAAAGGAAAACTTTGGAAGCCAAGGGAGAAAGTCCTTAAAGAGGTAGAGAATATAGATTCTGTTGAAAGATGCTGACAGGTCAGGTAAATTGAGGGCAAAAGTGAATATTGGATTTTGTAATTTGGAAATTATTGTTAGCCCTGATCAGCATAGTGCAGAGGCTAAAACTTTGCCAGAAAGGGGTTGAATATAGAATTGGTGATTATGAGAGTTAATGCAGTCTTCTCTTTTATTTAAAAAGAAAGCACTTTCTCCATGGAAAAATAATTGGAAACAAGAACAGCACATGAATAAGTTGATGGGTTTTCTTAAAAGATATTGCTTAGAGATACTGAAGTCATCTTAATATTAAGAAAACATATTTTTATCCATATATGTTATAACTCCTTGTGGGACATTTAGTCCTATGTGAACATCCATGATCATATTTAGTCCATGACAAATGGTTTTGGACAGTGCTAAATATAACAGACTTTTTGGTGTGGACCAAATATCTTAAAAAAGAAATGTCTTATGGATATTTTGGACAGGACCAAATGTCTGCAAACTGTTATAACTATATGACCATACGCTACGTGGTTATTACACTTCATGCAAACTATAACATTCAATTACAGATAAAACATCAATTATATATTTCTGTGCAGAGTTGCTATTTTTATGACAATAGGTGAAAAAGCAGAATCTATGAAATCGTGGATTAATGCAATGTTTCCTTTCTGTGTATTGGCAACTATTTTTTATGATACCCCTGAGCACCTGCTAGACTGCCTTATTATCTTTTTCAAATGGATTACATCATTATTTACATCCTATAAGTTCACTTCTATTTTGCAAAATAATGAGCTTAAAGCTGTGCTTTGCATTTTAACAGTGTGGCTAGAATTGATTTAGGTAACCCTTCTACATCATTGTAATGCATAGCAGAGCACGGGTTTATTATTGCCTAATTTTTAAAACAGAAAACCCTGAAGACATCTAATTTGCTGGTGGTTCAGGACTGCTCATTGGAACCTATTGCTGTTGCTTCATGGGGATTACCAAAGGTTGGCTCTGAACTTCAGAATAATATGCATATAATATGCTTCTGGTTTGCTGTGAGCCACAAAGACTGCTGCTTATGTGCAGGACTGTTTAAACCTCGCCTGGTTAGTTTCAGCTTCACAATTGGTGATATTGTAAAGTAGAGATTGAAGGTGGGATTTGGGGGTGAGGTGGAAGATGATTTAGCCAAATCTAGATATATCTATCTGGTAAATGGTTTTATTTTTTTATTTTATTTTTTTTTTAATTTTTTTTTATTATTATTATTATTTTTTTCCAGTGGGTTTTGTCATACATTGATATGAATCAGCCATGGATTTACATGTAAATGGTTTTAAAAAGATAACTACAGGGAGACATAAATTTGAGGTTGTCAAAAGAAAAATAGGGCATTGTTTTCAACTGTGAACTCGTCTTTCTCCAGAACACCACTTAACAGTTTCGTCATCTGCCTCCTAGAATAACTCCAGGGCAGCAAGTACCCCTTGGGGACATGGGCGGGCTCTGCTAGTGCTGTGTGGAGCACACCTGACACGTGTCACGGTCAGTGTCTGCAGGAATCTGGTCACAAACTCTTTAACTCAAGATGAACCTCTGCAAAACTAAGAGAAACAGTGCAGAATTTGAAGAATGTGCCATTAGAATCTGTGGCATAGAAAAAATTTTGAAAAAAATAATGCTTTGTTCCAAGAATGGATATATGCACATATAGGAAGTGTTGAATATTAGAAAGAAGAAAATGTCTGTGATTTTACCACTCAGAGACTTTTCTTTTGATTACAACAATAATGGTGATTATAGGATACATAATATTGTATTCTATTTTTCAGCTGCAACATAATCATTTTCCAGTGTTAGTATAGTTATTATCATTTTAAATGATTTTAGCTTATCAAATGATTACTTAACCATTTTCGTGTGCTTTCTGTTGGTGATTTCTCTGTTTAAAATTAGTCCCAAGTTTAGTACTAAGTACTGCCTGTATTCCTAAGTACATGAAGGCTAGGATGTGCCTTTCAGAGGAAATATGTATGTTATATAAGCTTTGTTCAGGCACGAGATATAGTGATTTTAACCATCAGTTCAGTGTTAATATATGCTATAATGTGTCTTTTCTTCAGTTCTCCACCAACTCATTGGAAAAGACCCCAGTGTTGGGAAAGATTGAAGGCAGAAGGAGAAGGTGACTGAAGAAGATGAGATGGTTAAATGGCATCACTCAATGGACAGGAATTTCAGCAAATTCTATGAGTTAGTAGAAGACAGAGGAGCCTAGTATGATGCAATCCATGTGGTCACAGAGTTGAACACAATTTAGCAACTGAACAACAGCAACATAATGAGTCTTTAGACAGAAATATACATAAAGCAATTTATATATTGATTGGTTGGCAATATGTAGCACAGTATTAAATATATCATAGTCTTGATCCAACATTTTAATATCTAGGCAAAATCTGTCATCAAAGAGAGTATTTATAAGATTATTCACTAGAATTAAAAGTGAGTCAGTATTCACTACTTGATGGTCTATGGTGACTTTCTAGAATATCAGTTCAGTTCAGTTCAGTCGCTCAGTCTTGTCCAACTCTTTGCTACTCTATGGACTGCAGCATGCTAGGCGTCCCTGTCCATCACCAACTCCCAAAGCCTACTCAAACTCATGTCCATCACATCAGTGATGCCATCCAACCATCTCATCCTTTGTAGAATATAGCTATTGTTAATAAAGAGAAGATACTGTGCACATTAAAATGATAAGTATCATTCACATTTATTGTGCTTATAGATATATTAATTATTTAACCCTCCCACTACTATGTGAGATTGGTATTATTATTACCTGGGTGCAATCCCCGGTTCAGGAGGATACCCTGGAGGAGAAAATGGCAGTGCACTCCAGTATTCTTGCCTGGAAAATTCCATGGACAGAGGAGCCTAGTGGGCTACCGTCCATGGAGTTGCAAAAGAGTTGGGCACGACTGAGCCTGTGTGTATGCACACATGCACACACACATTCATGTGTTATCTGAATAAACTTAGAACCTGAGATGTTAGGATAGATACTGTCCAAGTCAACAGTAGTAACAGCAGCAGCAGCAGCAAATGCAATAGCACAATTCCCCTATTAACAAAATATTCCCCCCTTTTTAGGTCATTCCATTCCTGCACACTTCTCTGAGGCTGATAAGAGACACATTCTTTCTCCTAATTAACCAGGGGAAAAGCCAAATCTAATTTCTTCAGCCAACACACCTTGTACATAGCTCTTTTCACGCTATCTACACTTCTTGGAGCTAAGATGTGATTAGCATGGAATACACACATCTCCTATTTGCATTATGTGCTTTATTTTGGAGACCTTAAAAAGGACCTTAAAAGATCAAGTGCTTGGCCCTCTATGCCCAGGAAGAGAAAAAAGAATGAAGAAGTTTTTGACTGAAATTTTCCCATGATTTGTACAAATTTGTCACAAATTGCTCTCCTCCATGCACAGTAATTTTCCTCGAGATAAACATGATGCATCTTTATCCAAAATCTATCAACGTTTCTGAAAAAGAAAAAAACTGGAATATCAGGTGATTGTGTAAAAGTAAGTTCCTCTGATCTAATTAATATCTTTTTAGTAAATGGCCAATAGAGATTGTCTGAATAGGCCTTAACTATAGTTTTATTTGTTGCTGAGATTTTTTCGTACATTTTTTTCTATTATGCAGAATAGGAATACTCCTTTAATGTAGAATGAAACTCAGTTGCTACTTTTTACAAAAAACAGTGATTCTTATAGATTATAAAATTTATATTTTTTAATTAACTAAGTATGCTAAGTAATTTCAGGATGCAAACTTAGTCATTTGGCAAATATAATCTCCTGTTTCTCAACTTAATATCTATAAAGAACTCCTGCTAAGTGACAAAATCTGACAGAGTCATAATCTCAGTTCATTTATGGTTTACCTTTTTCTTCAGGATCACATGTAGGTTCTGGAAGTTTACCAAGCTCCCAGTTATTATATTTTGGAGGTTCACTTCAATCTCAATGTCCTATACTGATGATAACATCCCCCAGGAGTTCCTGGTTTCTATTGGTTACATTATCCCTACCAGTCACAGATTTGTAATGACTGACATTCAGTTCTTGAGCACATGGGGATCTTTCTTCTGCTCCAAGCAAAAGTATGTGGGCTGTCGTAAATCCGTTTTCATATGTATATATTTATGCATTCTATTTTCTTGCCATTTTCAGTCACACAAGGTCAGACTCTTCCACTCTCCTAAATGCAGAATCCTTAGCTCCTTTCTGGGTTGGAAAGTCTTAAATCCCTTTAGTGAAAGTGAAGTGAAGTCGCTCAGTCATGTCTGACTCTTTGCGACCCCATGGACTGCAGCCTCCCAGGCTCCTCCGTCCATGGGCTTTTCCAGGCAAGAATACTGGAGTGGGTTGTCAATTCCTTTTCCAGGGGTTAAATCCCTTTAGAGTTTAGTAATTCCAAGAAAACCCTAGTATTAAAACTCCATCACATTTTCTGTGTGTTTCCTTGCTTACTCATTTATTTATTGTGTTACATTTCTTTCCTAAGGCAGTGAATAGCTTGCTTAAGAAGGTTTAAGATAGTTTACTTGTTGGAACAGAAAAGGAAAATAGAACCCAAATCATGGGTTAGCATTTGAAAACCGTTGCACACTGCATAACATCATGTTCCTTGACACTGTTGCATGGTACATAAAACTGAACTGTGATGAAATATGATCATTTTCTCAAGTATATGGAAACTTGTACACAAATTGATTATATCATTTTCTGTGAAACCCTTGACAGTCCACTAGAGATGTATATAGTTGCTTTGAGTTGAACACATATGATGATGTATTTTCAAATCTTCAACATAATTTCTTACAAATATGTCTTTACTCAAATATATTGTTAAACTTCTTTCACAAAGTATACTAGTTCTTTAGAGGAAAATTTAAGAATATTATATATTGTTTACCAGTATGCTAACCATGGTTTGAAAATGTTCCTTTGTATTGAAAATGTTTAATAGTATATTACAAACCATTCTAAGTAAAAACCATTGTCTAGTAAAATCTCTCAAAGGTAGGTTTGAAAAAAAAAATTAACCTTTATTTCTATAGACCCAAGGTTAGATACTGTTAAAGAAGATAGATTTGAGAACTTAAAGTAACAACTTCATTTTATTTTTGTATCCTACATATTATCTAATAAATTTAGAAGCTAGAAAATGTCTTAAAAGTATAGGAAGGTAACTTGAAACAGAAATTTTCTTGCATTTTCACATTAACTATCTGCAAAATTGTGAGTTACTCCTTTTGGAGATGATTTTTTAAATGGAAACTGGGTTCTGGGAATAGAAAACCACATAAAGCAAGTAGCACAGCAGGAATAGAAATTTCTGCAATTATCCTTAAGATAATGGAAGAAATTCCAAGAACGTCAAAATGAGTATGAGTTTCATAATCCTCTGCCTGATTAAAAGAAAGCTGAAATGTATTTTTTTTTAAAAAATGAGAAGCCAAACTCTATGCAAATCTGTTTATTTGGGTTTGGGTAAAGTAGTGGAAGTCTCCAGAAATACAGTGGGCTCTATTATGAATAGGTTAAATTAAACTAAAACCTCCAAGATCAGGATAGTGCAAAAATAGGCAGAATTGTATTAACCTTTTGGTTACAGGTCCAGATGCTTGGGGTCAAGGGATGAAAACCATCTTACCTACAACAAAGCAGTAACTGTTGATAAGAACCTGATTGAAATGTTAGAAAAGTTTCAAGATTAACTGTTGACAACTGGGCATTTTTGATAATGACTAATTTAAGTTTCTTACAATGTAATTTAAATTTGTTGTCTATTTTTCACTGTGTGTGTATGTAAAAAATGCTTAAATATAGAGATTTTAGAGTTTTCTTGCAACCTTAGGCTCTCATCAGTGCTTTACCTTTAATATTCCAAATCCTTCATCTAGTCATTTAAACCAAGCTCTTATACCCTCACGTTGAGAGAAGACAACTATGTGATTTTGTACCAACTTGGAAAATGTGCCCTCTGTATATATTATTAAAATATACACTTGATACTTTTTATTAGGGCTTCCTTGGTGGCTCAGATGATAAAGAAACTGCCTGCAATGCAGGAAACCCATGTTCAAACCCTGGCCCAGGAAGATCCCCTGGAGATCCCCCAACTTCAGTGTCCTTATCTGGAGAATTCCATGGACAGAGGAGCCTGGCAGGCTGCCGTCCATGGAACTGCAGAGACAGACACAAGTGAGTGACTCACACACACACACTTAAATATATGGCTAAATTAACAGAATACACATACTGTTTATCTGATAAAGAGCTCACTTGTAAATGTTTAATGGGAATCAACAACAATGGTAATCATTATATTCAGCTAGTTGCTTAATCTAAACTCTAATAGAGGTATATTACAATAGAATGTGGGTTTCCCTGGTGGCTCAGATAGTAAAGAATCTGCCTGCAATGCAGGAGACCTGGGTTCGATCCCTGGGTCAGGAAGATCCTCTGGAGAAGGGGATGGCAACCCACTCTAGTATTCTTGCCTGGGGAATCCCATGGGCTGAGGAACCTGGCGGACTATAGTCTATGGGGTCACAAAGAGTCGGACACAACTGAGCAACTGAACATATGCAATAGAATGTAAGTTGATTATTTCAAATGATAATGTACTTGAATTTCATAAGTATATAAAATGAGAGATCAGATTTCTTAGTACAGAATGATTATGTTTAATTTTTTTTATTTTTTTCATTTATTTTTATTAGTTGGAGGCTAATTACTTTACAATATTGTAGTGGTTTTTGTCATACATTGACTTGAATTAGCCATGGATTTACATGTATTCCCCATCCCGATCCCCCCTCCCACCTCCCTCTCTACCTGCTCCCTCTGGGTCTTCCCAGTGCACCAGGCCCGAGCACTTGTCTCATGCATCCAACCTAGGATGGTGATCTGTTTCACCCTAGATAATATACATGTTTCGATGCTGTTCTCTTGAAACATCCCACCCTTGCCTTCTCCCACAGATTATGTTTAATTTTAGAAGTAAAAAAGAAAAAATACTTCTTGTTTAGAATTTGTTCTGTCAAGGATGGAAAAAATAGTAAATACACAATTCCAAACTATTACTATTTCTGATGTTAGATTTAAAAATGAAGAGAAATGAAATCTTTGAACTCATAAACAATTTCTAATCAGTGCTATAATATTTTATAATGCATGTCTAAATGTATCCATTTTGCATATATGTGTTTCATCCTGCAGAAGGAATGTATCAGTTCAGTTCAGTTGCTCAGTTGTATCCAACTCTTCATGACCCCATGGACTGCAGCATGCCCAGCTTCCCTGTCCATCACCAACTCCAGGAGCTTTTTCAAACTCATGCGCATTGAGTCAGTGATGCCATCCAACCATCTCATCCTTTGTCGTCCCCTTCTCCTCCTGCCTTCAATCTTTCCCAGCATCAGGGTCTTTTCCAATGAGTCAGTTCTTCGAATCAGGTGGCCAAAATTTTGGACCTTCAGCTTCAGCATCAGTCCTTACAATGTATATTCAGGACTGATGTCCTTTAGGATTGACTGATTTTATCTTCTTGCAGTCCAAGGGACTCTCAAGATTCTTCTCCAACACCACAGTTCAAAAGCATCAGTTCTTCAGTGCTCAGCTTTCTTTATGGCCCAACAGTCACATCCATACATGACTACTGGAAAAACTGTAGCTTTGACTAGACGGACCTTTGTCGACAAAGTACTATCTCTTAAAATATTAACTGAAACACATTAGAATTTTCAGGAGCTTTTCTGAGCAAAACATTGATTCAAATTCAGCAGCACCAACCTGGAAGTGGTTAGGCGTGCCGACAACAGATTCTAGGGGGAAAGTTTTCAAGACACAGAAGCTCAAAGAAATGACCAGGTTGGCCATGATTTCAGCAATGGCCTCATTTGAAAACCTTAGTTGGCTGTTTGTTTTTCTTAAGTTACATGTTCTTGGAATCTGGTGTATTAATTCTGGCTTAAGTTTTGGTTTACCTATGTCAGCTTCGAGGGCTTTAGAGCCACCTCACTCTGATGGCCCTCTTGTATTAATTTAACATATCCCATTATTTGCATAAAGCATAACTTAGCATTCCAAGTTCATAAATGCTTAACATGATTATAATTTTTCATTGTTAAAAGCACTGTGATAAGCACCCTTGTACATACATTGTAACTTATAGTCCAATATTTGTCCAGTAATAACTATTGCATAGATTGTTGTAATAGAATTTGTACCAATCAGTCTATACTTCTGAACTTTACATTTCCAGAAAGCAGTCAAGATAAATACTGGAATTATCATTTTATTCAATTGCTGCCAAAATAACATTCAAAAATCACTTATTTTAAACTGACATTTTTCATTTTCATTAAGGTTATTAGTCCATGTCTTTAGTGATCATATGTATTTCCTCTTTTGTAAGTTACCTATTTATGTCTTTGCCTACATTTTTGAATAACTTCTATTTTTCCCAGTTAAAGTTATTAGACATTTAAAAAGTAGAGGTGTTAACCCTTTTTACCATGTTATATCAAATGTTTTTCAATTCACATTTGTGTCTTTATTGACTGTGCTTTTGTATGTGTGGTGGGAGGCATTGGTATGTATTTTCTTTTTTATGTATAAGTTTTAATGTTATTAATGTGAATGATATTAATTCATGTTGATACATCTTCCTTTATCTTTAGAGTGTCAATTTTTGGTGTAGAGGTAAAAAATTATTTCCACATCTAAAATTTTTTTCATTTTCTGAAGCTGCACTCTGTCTCTGCCCATGAGGGAGTTTCCGAGTGTGTGGAAAATTTTCCTCCTTCACAGCTCCCTCCCCGAGGCACAGGACCAATCCCGTTTTCTTTGTCTCTTTATTTTCTTATTGCCTTTTCCCAATAGCTTTATGTGGAGTTTAGCCTGCCTTTTTGGAAGTCTGAAGTCTTCTGCCAGCATTCAGCAGGGTTCTGTAGGAGCTGTTCCTGTTGTTCCACCTGCAGATGCATTTTTCATGTATTTATGAGGAGGAAATACATCTCCACATCGTATTCCTCTGCCATCTTCTGCCCCTAAATAATATTTTCTATTTCCTGTAATACTGGTATTATTTTAATTCCAGATGTTTAAACAGTTAATCCATTACAAAATTGTTATTATTATGCAAGTTTTAAAGATTTTTTCCAGACGGAGAGCCAATTTTTTCTGATTTGAAAGTATCTTTATGTTTAATGCAAAAGTAACAAGAGGCTTTATCTAGCATAATCACAATGCAACATCACAGTCAAGAAAATGTGAGAGTAAATCCATCTCTTGCTTGAATTTGACAGTGATCATTACAGAATGTTCAACTTGCAACCCAGAGTATCACTTCTTGAAAGCTCTTGATTTTTCTCTCACTGTCCATCCTCCCAGATGTACCATTTTGTCTTCTTGCCATAAGTTATAGAGTGATTTGCTAATAATTAATTTAGCTATATATGGTCATAATATGTATTAGGCCTCATAATAATATACTATAATATAGTATATTTTCAAGTAATGGACACAAAACAAGTACTAACATAATCCATTAATTTTCCCCTGATTGCTGCTAAGATTAATTTTCAAAATACTAAGAAATATTCAACATAATTGACAGCTCCTTTGATGATTTATTGACAAGACATTCTTTACTGTATCCAGAAAGGAATGGCATTGATTATTGTAAAAAAGCTACCGGTGTTCTTATTTATTAAATATCAAGCATTATTGATTTTTTACTAGAATTATGAAGAATTTTTTAATCTTGATTTTCTATAGGCAAAGGAAAACTCGTCAACCTATTTTAATTAATATAATTTTAGTAAAGTAATAAATACTAACACAGGGATGAATGAATAAATGCTAAGACATGTTTGTTACTTAAAATCATAATTTATTCTATTTATAATGTTTATCTTGTTAAATTTGTTATATATTTAGAGAAAGGCAAAATGTTTTTTCCTAATTTACATGACATAAATTGATTCCTAAAATGAGAACAAACAGAATTTATGAGAACTAAGAGCCCCATATATGAAGTTGATCAGTAAATCTGAAAAATGAGAATGATTCTTCAAATACTCTAATTTATTACACCTAAGTATTAAAATAAACTCAAAAATGTGTCATTTGGTATAGGTTCTGCATTTTTCATAACTTTATAGTGAACAGTGACACATGAGTAAAATTCAGGAAATTAAAAAAAAAATAGGAGTTAGAACTGAAAAACAAGCAGCTTCTCAGATTGTTAGTTGTTTCCAAATGATTGATGACTTTACTATCCTAGAAAGAAAGAAACCTAAACTTAGAACTGAAATTTAGTCATTTAAGTGAAAAAACACATGAGGGTTTTTCAAATAGGTTTTAGCCCACACAAGAATTTAGCAGATATCACTATTGTCAATATCTGAGGACATGCTAATATAGCATTATATTATATTCATATTTAAATTTTATAATCAGTTGTTTTTGTTTTAGAAATGTTTAAAAGGTGAGTTTTTAGTTTTGATTTTGTTTTTCTTCTATATTGTACTTTTTCACTATCGCTTCTAAATTTACTGATTTGTTTTAATTTCAATTATCTGTGACCACAACATGCCCCAAGAATTCATGTGTTAAGAATGAACTTGTAAGCTATTTGAATTTAAGTTTAAAAACCTCTACATTTCCTTAGATTATTCTATAGACATATTTAAGCTGTTGCCTGTGTTAAAAGTATATAGATAGAAAGTATTAAAAAAAAACACAAAAAAATTCTACCCATCTTATTTCTAGACTATGTAAGATACCGTGATGGTTAGTTGTACATATAAATACTAGACTAAGGGATGTCCAAGACAGCCAGCAAAACATTATTTCTGGGTGTGTCAATAGAAGTGTCCTGGAGGAGAGTAGCATGTGCACTGGTAAACTGAGTAAAAAATGTCTGCCCTCACCAGTGTGAGCTGACATCATTTTCTCTGTAAGATCCAAGTATGACAAAATGGCAGAGGAAAGGCTAATTCACTATCTCTTCGTTAGCTGGAAGTTTCTTCTCCTTCTACCGATTCTCAGGCTTTTGGACTCCAAGGTATATACCAGCAGTCCCCTCCCCGTTCCTCATCCTCAGGTCTTTGGCTTCAGCCACTAGTTTTCCTGGCTCTCTAACTTGCTGACAGCATATATACCATATTTCACCATAACAGCTTGTGCTAATTCCCATAATAAATCTCCTCTTAAATATCTATATTGTTTTATTGGTTCCGTTGTTCTGGAGAACCCTGACTAATATAGATACTATTTGTCTATTGAATCATACCAACAATTTGATCAGTGGCATAGACTCTCAGACCTGCAATGTGCCTGTGTCTGAGAAATGCCTCAAATTACTTTTAAAATAAACGTTAATGGAAATAATGTAGTATTTATGGATAGTCTCCTTGGAATGAGAGGTTTCATGTTTGTTTCTGCTCATTGTTGTCTCATCTGGCAATAATTCCTTCTATAACCATCTCAATAATTCATTCAAAACCCTTATCTTTTTTCAGTCTGGGTCACAGTTGGATTCTTTATTCATGTTTATAGCAGATTGTCAGTGTTGGAATGAGTCTTGTTTAGGTGTTCCAGATGGTTAATTTCTTTATTTCTGCAAAATGTTGTGACAATTCTGTGAGATGAATTTTTTTGAAGTGTGAGTTTTAAAATGTTAAGGAAAGGGACATTAGACCTTTGATGGATACTAGATCAAACAGACATGCACGTGCTCACAGATACACACACAAAGACGAAAGTCTCAGAGACTCATGTTGTGATTCAGCACATTTGTGGTGAAAGGAGAAGGGGCAGGGATTTGCGCTTTTCATACATAGACAAAACCCATCTTCATGAAATCTGATTTTACTCATTGAAATGGCAGCTTTTTTAATCAAATAATTTCAGAGTATTTGTTGTTGTTCAGTGGCTCGGTCATATCCGACTCTTTGTGGTTCCATGGACTGTAGTACACTAGGCTTCCCTGACCTTCACCATCTCCCTGAGCTTGCTCAAACTCATGTCCATTGAGTCGATGATGCCGTCCAACCATCTTATCCACCGGCATCTCTGTCTCCTCCTGCCTTCAGTATTTCCCAGAATAAGGGTCTTTTCTAATGAGTCAACTCTGCATCAGATGACTAAAGTGTTGGAGCTTCAGCTTCAGCATCAGTCTTTCCAATGAATATTCAGGATTGATTTCCTTTAGGATTGACTGCTTTGATCTCCTTGTTGTCCAAAGGGGTTCTCATCTTCTCCAACACCACATTTCCAAAGTATCAATTCTCCCACACTCAGCCTTCTTTATGGTCCAACTCTCACAGCCATATGTGACTACTGGAAACACCATAGCTTTGACTATACAGACCTTTGTTGGTAAAGTAACGCCTCTGTTTTTTAATATGCTGTCTAGTTTGGTAATAACTTTTCTTCCAAGGAGCAAGTGTTTTTTTAATTTCATGGCTGCAGTCACCATCTGCATTGGTTTTGGAACCCAAGAAAATAAAGTCTCCTTAACTGTTTCCATTGTTTCCCCATTTATTTGCCATGAAGTGATGATATTGGATCCCATGATCTTATTTTTTGGAATGTTGAGATTTAAGCCAGGTTTTTCACTCCCCTCTTTCACTTTAATCAAGAGGCTTTATAGTTCTTCTTTGCTTTTTGCCATGAGGGTAGTGTCATCTGCATATCCAAGGTTACTATATACTAAGGAAGTGCTCAGTAAGTATTAGCATAGATCATAAAATTTTATTCTGACAGAACCTTCACCAAATATTTAAGACAACTTCCTTATTCTAATGATTAGGGAATTGGACCCAGATGGGTGAGGTTATTTGCTGCTGCTGCTGCTAAGTCACTTCAGTCATGTCCGACTCTGTGCGACCCCATAGACGGCAGCCCACCAGGCTCCCCTGTCCCTGGGAGTCTCCAGGTAAGAACACTGGAGTGGGTTGCCATTTCCTCCTCCAATGCATGAAAGTGAAAAGTGAAACTGAAGTCGCTCAGTCGTGTCTGACTCTTAGCAACCCCATGGACTACAGCCTACCAGGCTCCTCCATCCATGGGATTTTCCAGGCAAGAGTACTGGAGTGGGATGCCATAACCTTCTCCGGAGGTTATTTGCAGAATGCATCAATGTTGGAGTGATATCTTGAAACATGTTACCCAAGTCTCTCAGAAGAGGAAGAAGACTCTCAGAAGCAGTCACTCAGAAGAAGAGGTGGCAAGAACACAGAACAACTATACAAAAAATATCTTCATGACCCAGATAATCACAATAGGGTGTTTACTCACCTAGAGCCAGACATCCTGGAATGCAAAGTCAAGTGAGCCTTATGAAGCGTCACTACGAACAAAGCTAGTGAAGGTGATGGAATTCCAGTTGAGCTATTTCAAATACTAAAAGATGATGCTGTGAAAGTGCTGCACTCAATATGCCAGCAAATTTGGAAAACTCAGCAGTGGCCACAAGACTGGAAAAGGTCAGTTTTCATTCCAATCCCCAAAAAAGGCAATGCCAAAGAATGTTCAAACTACTGCACAATTGCACTCATCTCACATGCTAGCTAAGTAATTCTCAAAATTCTCCAAGGCAGGCTTCAGTAGTAAGAGAACTGTGAACTTCCAGATGTTCAAACTAGATTTAGAAAAGGCAGAGGAACCAGAGATCAAATTGCCAATGTCCGCTGGATCATCAAAAAAACAAGAGTTCCAGAAAAACATCTACTTCTGCTTTATTGACTATGAAAAGCCTTTGACTGTGTGGATCATAACAAAATGTGGAGAATTCTTAAAGAGATGGGAATACCAGACCACCTGACCTGCCTCCTGGGAAATCTGTATGCAGGTCAGGAAGCAATAGTTAGAACTGGACATGGACCAACAGACTGCTTCCAAATTGGGAAAGGAGTATGTTGTGGCTGTATATTGTCACCCTGCTTATTTAACTCATATGCAGAATACATCATGGGAAATGCTGGACTGGATAAAACACATGCTGGAATCAACATTGCCATCAGAAATATCAATAACCTCAGATATGTAGATGACACTACCCTTATGGCAGAAAGTGAAGAAGAACTAAAGAGCCTCTTGATGAAAGTGAAAGAGAAGAGTGGAAAAGTTGGCTTAAAACTCAGCATTCAGAAAACTAAGATCATGGCATCTGGTCCCATCACTTCATGGCAAATAGATGGGGAAACAGTGGAAACAGTGACAGACTTTATTTTGGGGGGCTTCAAAATCACTGCAGATGGTGTGATAGCCATGAAATTAATAGACGCTTGCTCCTTAAGGGAAAGTTATGAACAACCTAGGCAGCATATTAAAAAGCAAAGACATTACTTTGCCAACAAAGGTCCGTCTAGTCAAAGTTAATGGTTTTTTCAGTAGTCATGTATGGATGTGAGAGTTGGACGATAAAGAAAGCTGAGTACCGAAGAATTGATGCTTTTGAACTGTGGTGTTGGAGAAGACTCTTGAGAGTCCCTTGGACTGCGAGGAGATCCAACCAGTCCATCCTATAGATCAGACCTGGGTGTTCATTGGAAGGACTGATGTTGAAGCTGAAACTCCAATACTTCGGCCACCTGATGTGGAGAGCTGACTCATTTGAAAAGACCTTGATGCTGGGAAATATTGAAGGTTGGAGGAGAAGGGGATGACAGAGGATGAGATGGTTGGATGGCATCACCGACTCAACAGACATGAATTTAAGTAGGCTCTGTGAGTTGGTGATGGACTGGGAAGCCTGGTGTGCTGCAGTCCATGGGGTCGCAAAGAGTCAGACATGATTGAGTGACTGAACTGAACTGAACTGAAGTCTCTCAGCTGCTATTCAAATAGTATCTATCAGCTAGGTCCTATATGGTTATATTATAAAAAATGAGTGAGTCAGAATACCCAAACACATTATTAATACATAGTTATCAGAAAAATAATACAACGATATTTTAAAAGAGAAGACTTTTAGTTGTGTAATAGGCTCTTAGCAGTATAGTCTTAGAAACTGGAACAGGGCATTCATCAGGTTTTCTCTCTAATGACAATAGGTCATTGGTAACACTATCAGAGGGCTGGTTTCATCCTTCAGGCATATGTACTCATTTCATTCTGTACTAAATATCTATGGAATGATTAAGAAATTCCGCTGATTAAGCTAGCTGTTGCAGGTCTTAATTTCAAGATAATGTCCTGTTTCTCCTGTTTCTCTGTCTCTGAATACAGATAATTTGCTTACTCATTTTCTTTAACTTTGAGCGTTTTCTCTTTTTCCTGTTACTTCTTCCAATTATGTTTTAGAATTCTTTATTCTAAAAACAAAACTTCAGTCTAGCGATTAAATTTACCAATTTCAGTAATGAAATGAGAGAGACTGAAAATGTTTAGGACAGTGAAATTGAAGTTACACATATTAAAAATATCAATCTGCCTGCTCTGTATTCAGTTTTGTTTTTTTTTTCTTTTAAGAAGGTTGCATTTTTCTTTACCTGAGTTTCTGTAACGAGCTCCTTGGCTATTGCTTTGTTCTGGGGAGCTTTAACTTTTATTCTGCCTGCTTCTAAAGGCTGTTTTAAGAAAAAATGTTTCGGGAACTTCCCTCGTGTCCAGTGTTTAGGACTCTGACTTTCCAATGCAGGGGGTATGGTTTTGATGCCTGGACCAGGAACTGGGATCCCACATGCCACACTGTGTGGTTATATATATATATATATATATATATATATATATATATATATATACATTTAAAAAGCAATTTAGTTGAATCAAAAGCTGTGTTTAACACTTCATGAAGTGGACAGCTTCCTTGTGGAAAACTGCAAAATAGGGCAAAAGGCAAGAAACTATTTTTAGGATAAAGAACAAGGAAGAGAAAAATAGAAAATATCTGATTAGCTGGGGTCTCAAGGTGCACTTTGTTGGGATAAGAAGACTCAGACTTGACTTTGGCAACTGGCTGACTGGGTATACTGCATTTCTGATCAAGTGGATCATTTATAGGGATATAAGAACTTTTCTTTGCTGACATAGCACCTCTAGCAGGAGCAACTCCATCCATCTTGGACCAGGAAAGTCATTTCAGTGGTCCCCTTTTTGATCATTCTCTCAACCATTCAAGAAGTCTGATCAAAAATACAGGTGGTAGCATGACTTTCAGTTACCATTGTCTCTTCAGGTCTCAGTGCAGTATTCACAAGACATGATGTCAGGCTACCATTTTTAGAGGTGGTTACCTTCTTCTGTTCCTGTTGTTACTCCAGTCAGAGAGAGACCATTTGTCTGCAGGTCAGTCACTGCCTTCATGCATTTAAAATTTTGAGAAAAAGTAGAGTTAGGGAAACAATGATAATCACTAGCAACAAACCTATGCCCATGGTTTGGACAGGAGTTGTGGTTCCCACAACCCAAACCAGCTAGAATCATTAAGTCAAGAAATGATCCCAAAGTGAGGTATACTTCTTTAAACCAGTTGTCCTATTTTTGTATTTCATGTACCTGTACCTCTGCTTTCTGCAATGTGTTTATCCAGTGAGCTTATTTCAGAGAAACCGAGGCACTGAGAATCAGGGAGCAATTTGTCATGACCAGTTTGTATGACCAACATCATAGCAAATTCAATGCTGGTTGGAGTTTGGAATATTGTCCCATGCAGTGGCCTGAGATATGTGAACAGTTACTTTATTTTGTTCAGGCCAGGGCAAGACAAAGGATGGACTAAAGAATCATAAAGACTTCACATTGTATAAGAATTAGGAAAATGATGGTCAGAGAGGGAAAGAGGAATGGAAAGAAACATTCTTGATTGGACATGTTGGAAGGAACTAGTTGACCCCAGTGTTGGCTACTTTTCTTCCCAGTCAGTTTTATTTTGAGGTCTCCTGTGGGTATCAGGTAGGGCCTTCCTCAGTTGTTAAATATGCGCCTAATGTTTAATACTTTGTAATTTGGTAATGGGGTCAATGGTCAAGAGTAGGTAATTTGGTAGGATTCTTTTCATGAAATTCACTTTTGCAGAAGCATCAGAGTTAATTAATAACAGCCTGTAAACAACAGAAGACTTAAAAATGCCCAACTAAAGATCTGATGAGAGTTCCTGAAATTGATAAGGAAATTTGGCTACTTCTGTGACACTTATTTTAAGTTGATAACTGGAATTGTGACCAGTGGTGTACCAGAATATATCAGATTTTTAGAAATTTCATATAATTTCTGGAGCACTGATATTAATAGCATATTCAAATTAAGAAGCTTAAACATCACTTCTTATTTGACAATGCTTCCCCTGTAATGTAACATATCAAAAATGCCTAATAAGTTTAATATTTCTCCTTTTATAAGGTCAGTGAAAAAATCATGTTAGACGTCCCACAAGTCCTCTGGGAACTCCCAAACTTAGTTCCAGGTCAAAAAGATTTCATTTAGAATTTGATTTTGTGAAGGTTGTCAAAAAATATCAATTTAATCAAAGGGACAAATGAAGATTTTAAAGGCAAATATAGAACATTACATAGTCATTAAAAAAAAAGAAAAACAACTTACCTCTTTTGATTTTCAGAAGACCAGATTTTTTTTAAAGTAATCAGAAACCTGCTAAAGACAAGGTACAATACAGTAAATTATTTTGGTAAGACACGAAATTGCTTTCCAGGCAGATTACTTAAAAGATTAAAATGATTTATTTACATTTTTTTATTGAGTAGACCAATAATCTTAGAGAATTTTATCCTTGTAACAGAGAGAGGCTAGCAGCTAATTATGCAGCAGTGTACTTTGGATAGTAAAAGTACGCTACTATTAAAAGTATTCTTTTTTGAAAAATAAATCCATTCCAGTATTAGCCAGTTTGACAGAATTTCTTTCCCAAGACTCATTCTTTACAAACCTACAAATTTTATATGCAGTTTTTTTTTTTTTTTTTTAATGTCCATTCAGACTTGTCTTTTTTTCCTTTCCTTTTCTCATTCTGGAACAGTCATTTAACTCTAGGACAAAAAAAATATCACTTTATGTTTTTCTTTCAAAGCAGAACACAATGGACCAAAACAAACAAAACATATTTTCCATACCTTTCCTATCTAAAACCCACAATCTACATTTTTTATACACTTTTCTTAGGCAGTTGTCTTATTTTACCCCTTTTATTTATAAGAAGATTTAAATCATTAGAATTATTAACCCTTAAGATACTTAATTCCTTCTGAAAACTAAGATGTAAGTGATTATGGACTCTACTACACTAGCATTCTGTGAATTGAATAATTTATAAATACCTTTCATAGTTTCTAGAAATATATTCTTCCTCATAATAATAATAAAATTTTTAAAGTAGTGCAAAGCATGTTCTTTAGTTCTTCTGTAAAATGAAGCCTAAAGTGAATAAATCCATGTTCATTATTTAGGGTTTCAGTGTCTTATCTTATTTAGAAATAATCTAGATGTTCAATCAGTATCCATCATTTAACTTATCTCAGTATAACTTTAATATTTCAAGTTGTCAAAAAGATTTTGGTAACTATTTTTAAGAAGACTTACCATAGAGTATAGTTATTGTTGAAAAGTCCACTTGTGAACTTATATCTTACTTACAGCCACTTAGTTCACTGGTTTTTAACAAGATGACTCAGTGGTAAAGAATCTGCCTGCCAGTGCAGGAGACGTGGGTTCTATCCCTGGGTTGGGACGATTCCCTGAGGGAGGAAATGGCAACCCACTCCAGTGTCCTCGCCTGGAGAATCCCGTGCATAGAGGCATCTGGGAGGTTGCAGTTGGTGCATACGTGCTAAGTTGCTTCAGTCCTGCCTGACTCTTTGCAACCCTATGGACCGTAGTCCACCAGGCTTCTCTGTCTGTGGGATTCTCCAGCCAGGGATACTGGAGTGGGTTGCCATGCCCTCCTCCTGGGGTTCTTCCCAATCCAGGGATCGGAACCCTTGTCTCCAGCATCTCCTATGTTGCAGGCAGGTTCTTTACCACTAGGGTTACCTGGCAAATCCATGAAGTCACAAAGAATCGAACATGATTGAGTTACTGAACACATACACATGCAAGAATTGTGTTTAGATTACTCTTAAAATTTTCACAAGACATGATTTTAAGTCATCTTCCTTGCTGGCAAATTATTTACCAGAAATAACATGAGCTTATTTGACTTTTAGTAAGCCTTGGTAGAATAAAAATATCCTAGTTGATGCGGATAACTCTAAAAACATACCTGATTTAAACCAAGAAACATAAACTAATTTTTATTTATCAGAGCTATCTTGATCTTGGGTGGCCTCAGTCTGCAGTGGCTTGAAGCAGGATTTCTGTTTCCAGCCAGAGATTGAAGTTAGACTGCAGCAGGTCGTGCAGTGAATCCTAGACACTAGACCACCAGGGACCAGTGGCCAGTGACAAGGCCCTGGCCCGTTAGCTGTGGAGAAGTGAATTTCCACAGAGAGAAAGTAGTGAAACAAGTAAAGTTTTATTAGAAGGAAAAAGGGTATATGTGGATAGACACATGGACAGGCTCAGAGAAAGAGTTGTGCCCTTGTGGTTGTTTGAATCACTTATATGTGGCATTTCTTACAGGTTTTCTTTGGCCAATCATCTTGTTTTTCATGGTTTTGAGTCTGTGTTTTGGTTTATCTCAGGGTCCTCCCGTGTGTGTATGTGCATCTCTTAGCCAAGATAGACTGTAGCAAAGAAGCCTATGGGTAGGTTGACATCACTCCCTTTTGGACCTCCTAGGAGCTTTTCTAGGCCAGGCAGTCTCCTTGACTTTGAGAATAGGAAGTATGTGGTCTCTTGTCTGTTTAGGGCTCACCTCCTCTTCTTCATCTTGGAGTATCCACTGGGGATAGACTCCAGCTACTCAGCATGTGGCCCATCTAACTCAGCGTCAGTATGAAAAATATTCGAGTTAGATTCTGTGTTTCTGAGAGCATACTCTACTTTAAATGTTTGTCTGTCTTAAAGCAAATTACATATAGTTCTTGAAAAATTAATTTTGGCAATACCATTCTGCAGTAGAAAATAGCACACATCTGTACCATACATGCATAGACATACATAAACATACAGACAAACACAGAGATCGTATACCTTTTGTTTTAAAATTTTAGCCATGAGACAGGTACAATAATGCAAATCTAGTCTATAAATAGGAGCATTGGATCCAAATTGTTTCTGATAGATGGAATAAGTAAAGTTTACTTGCCCAGATGGCTTAAATTTTTCACGGATATTCATGTTGAAGCTTTTTCATTCACCTGTTTTCCAAATAGCTTTTCCATTCTTTTTTTTTTTTCTGATAAGAATTACCTGCAAATTTTGCATTTCAAAGGGATGGCCCTCAATTATTAGAAAAGGCAAGATGGAATATTTACATCTCAAAAGGCACAGAGCAAGAATGTAAGTTTCACCAAGAATGACCTTTATTTACTATATCTAGATCTTTGACAATATCTAAGTCTTTTGAGATGAACAGGGGAGATTTTGGATATTGGTTAAAAGAGTAAATGTGCTCCTTCTGTTCTTGTAAAGACTCACTTTGTAAGACAGGTTGTACAAATTGCGGTCCAGTTTCAGCTGGGACAGACAGTAAATATGCCTGGCAGTATTGACTAACCCCAGAAATTGCTATCCTGCCAAGATTAGAGCCATAGTCTAAGACAGACAAAAGAAAGAGGAACTTGAACATTTCCCTTGAGACTTTGCAACAGTTGGTAAGACCCTAACCACAAATGGAGTGAAACCCAGCTTTCTGTCCACCCATTCTTTGAGATCCCCACCCTGAGAGTTGAACTGCCTATATACACAAATGCTGTTAACCTGTGTGTCCCAAGCAGCCAGAAAGCTAAACTGACTTCTCAGGACACAAAAGAGACAAACAAGAAGGAAGTAGCTGCCCCTTGGAGAGAAAGAATTGACAACCATTGATATTCCAAAGCCAAATCCACAAGAGTTTGAATTTTGAAACAGAGGGACAATGTGAAATTTTACCTTCTTTTCTTGACTGGGCACTGCCAAGATCCAGGAGAGCTGATTAATCCTTCCCCACTTCTTCCAGTTTTACAAGGATCCCATCCCCAGTGAGGGGTTTCCCAGGTGGCACTAGTGGTAAAGAATCCACCTGCCAATGCAAGAGACATAAGAGATGTGGGTTCAATTCCTGGGTCAGGAAGATCCCCTGGAGGAGGGCATGGCAACACACTCAAGTATTCTTGCCTGGAGAATCCCATGGACAGAAGAGCCTGGTGGACCACAGTTCACAGGGTCGCAAAGAGTTGGACACAACTGCAGTGACTTAGCACAGATGTATGCGTCTTCAAGTTCCTGAGCAAATGGAGTTTAGAGTAGACAATATAGCTCCGGTATCTAACAGAATTTGGGAAAGTTGTCCATTAATTTTAATTTTGTTTGCCCCTTGACTTTTTAAGGAAATAACTGGTAGCAGTTTACCAGAAAATTCTTAGGAGGCCTATCAACCTTGATAGGGGCTAACATGATATCCTCCTTTCAGGGTAGACATGGGAGCATCTTAGGTGCTATGGAAAGATTTAAATTTGGTTTCCATTCTTGTACTTTTTTTTCTGAGTGGAACAGCAATTCAAACAGATGACTAGTAGACTGAGTACTCAAATAAATGAGGATAGTAGGAGTCATTGGGTTGTATAGTCTTTCTTTAGATACCACTTGTGTCTTTATTTTTCATTAGTCTTTTGAAATTTAACCTTTCAATGAAACTATTTTGAAATCTTGAAAGTTTTTGGATGCTTTTGCCTCTCAATTAAAATAGGTTTTCCATTCTGTTTGTTTGATCTAGGAAATCTCGTTTTCAAGTGCATTTATTAATTAAACAATCTTGGTCTAATTGGGACGTTTCCCATAGGGCCATTGTAATTCTAGGTTGTCTTAGTAAGGTTTTGCCATTTTCTGCCATTTACAGTTTCCAGGACATAAAATAGGCAGGCATGCCCAAAGTGATGCACACGATTTTCTGAAACTTGAGAATCCCATTTCTTTAGCTTGCTTTGGGTCTCTTTGATCCAAACTAACAACTAAGAGGGAGGGATGTGCTGCTGGATTGGGCCTTTTGGAGTTTTGCAGTGTACATTGAAGCTTGGAAATTTTGTTGAGTTTGGTGCTGAGCTCATGTGAATCTAACCCATTCTGTGACTAACTTTTCTAAGATGTGAATCTGAGTTAGGTGGTAAGTTATCTTTGCCCATCAGTTCTGTGGCTTTGGCTTCCAAGATTCCCATTAGCAAAAAAATTTTTTTTTCTTTCAGGAGATTTCTTTAGGGTAGTGGACTCCCTAATGTCATCCTCGAGTCCTGCAGTGATTTCTGCTGTGGATTTACCTCCAGGCTTTGTGAGTCCCCTAGCAGTTACCACTCACTGGGAGCTCTTAATAGAAATACCCCAGAAACTTTCTGTAATCCAGTACATTTATGGGAAGTTTAACAAAGCACAGAGCCTTTCCAGGCCCCCAGAACATTTCTGGGAATGATTTTTATTTAAAAAAAATTTAAAAGTTGGGAATTCCCTGGCAATCCAGCAGTTAGGACTCTGCACTTTCACTGCCCAGGGCCCAGGTTCAGTCCCTGGTCAGGGAACTAAGATCCCACAGGGCTTGGGGCACGGCCAATTTTTTTTTAATTAAAAAAAAAAAAAAAAAAAAAGTTTGTTTGGATCCAAGATCTGTCAAAGGAACAGAGTTCAAATCTGAGTGACTTACCGTGATACTTCATTACATCAAGTGTTCCTAAGGCCATTAGGCGTCAGCTTCCGATCCCATTCCACACAAACCAAAAACTAAAATGTGTTTAAACAAGACAGTTTAAGTGATAAAAACAAACTTTGACACTTCATGAATCAGACAATCTTCTTGTGAAGCACTGCAAAATGTGGCCAGAGGCAAGAAGCTTTTATAGGATAATGAATAAAGAACAACAAAGAAAAAAGTAGGAAATACCTGATTGGCTGGATCCACAAAGTCAACTTTATCTGGGATGAGAAGAAAGCCCAGCGCTGGCTTGGTGTTTGGGTATGGTTAACTGGATATTTTGCCTTTCTAACCAAGTAGAGCATTTACAGGGACATAGAAGTTAGTTAAGTTTTGATTTACTGTTGTAGTACCCCCAGTACAACACAAAACTCACACACACACACACATGCACACACTAAAGGGGCTTCCCTTGTGGCTCAGATGGTAAAGAATCTGCCTGCAATGCAGGAAACCCAGGTTCAATTCCTGGGTTGGGAAGAGCCCCTGGAGAATGGCTACCCACTTTAGTATTCTTGCCTGGAGAATTTCATGGACAGAGGAGCCTGGTGGGCTACAGTCCATGGGGTCACAAAGAGTCAGACACAACTAAGTGACTAACACACACAATACCCCCAACAGGGTCTGGACATCTTGGGTATAGAAATTATTTTAAGAAGGTGAATATCATTATTTTTGCCATTTTTTTTTTTTAATCACCATCCCCATTCCTGAAGAGCAGGTTCTCTTCTTTTCATCAGGAAGAGCAATTTACCTTCTTTGTTACAAGTCTAATAGATACTATCAAATGATTTTAAAATATAGATGCTAAATGATGGGTAATATTAAATTCTATCAACCCAATATATTTCTGTCTCAGGGAGAACTAAGGTATTATATTTTCCTCGTTCATTTTCTCTTTTTGAATAAACAACCTCTGATAGATTCTATCTTACAAATGTTAGTAAAGCAGTCTAACTTTGTTGTTCAGTTGCTGAGTCATGTCTGACTCTTTGTGACCCCATGGACTGCAGCATGCCAGGCTTCTCTGTCCTTCACTGTCTATATCAGGAAATGACCCTGATACTGGAAAAGACTGAGGCAAAAGGAGAAGGGGGCGGCAGAGGATGAGATGGTTAGAATCACCGACTCAGTGGACATGGATTTGAGCAAACTCTGGGAAGAGTGAAGGACAGGGAAGCCTGGCGTGCTATAATCCATGGGGTCTCCGAGAGTCAGACACGGCTTAGTGACTGAACAACAACAACACAGCTTCTGAAATAACTTACAACATATTTCTTATTTTACTGTTTTAATTTATGTCTTAATAATACAATTTTTAATGACATGCTCTAAGCTTTTCATTACACCTAAGTTTCTCTTGCGTGGGTGTGTGCGTACTCAGTTGCTTCAGTCATGTCCAACTCTTTGTGACCGTGTGGACTGTAGCTTGCCAGGCTCCTCTCTCCATAGGATTCTCCAAGGCAAGAAAAATGTAGTGGGTTGGTGTGCCCTCCTCCAGGGTGTCTTCCTGTCCCAGGGATTGAACACGCAGCATCTTCTTTATTGCAGGCAGATTTTTACCACTAAGCCCCCTGGGAAGCCCAGGCTTCTCTTAGGGTGCATTAATTCTAAATCAACTTACATGAATTTCAAATGTGACCTCCTTGAGCATTTGCTAAATTTAAGTCACAATGACACAATCTGATTGTCTATGTTCACTATGGCGATTCAACATCCGTGAGATTTGTAGCTTCTTCCTAGTACATGCAGGACTGCATCTGGCTGTCTCCAAAGCTATCTAAACATTGGGCATTATTCAGTAAAGTGAAAATGGTATTTTATTCTACTGTCTTTTCTCTGGGGTGCATATCAAGTGATTGTGCTCTTCTGAGGTCAATCTGTTATTCTACAACATGATATTTATTTCAGTGTTTCAACAAAATGAAAAGTATAGCTGTTTTCACTTTTTAGATATTTTCTTTGAAAAGTAAATTAAAAAGCATAAAATAGGCCTTAATCTACCATAATAAAAATTCTGTAAAATTCTCCTCCAGTTCCACTGTCAATTTGTACATGCTTCAGCTTTTGTCAGTAAGCATCTCTTAATGATATTGTTGTATACAAATTATACTATTTCTGTTTTTCCATGATGGACTTAGTTGGGGAAAGGCCATATCCAAAGGAGTCCATCTTCTTCTCTTTCCCATCATCTGATATCCTCCCATTACTTAGGCCATAACAAACTGAGGTCCATTGCCCTTTTTGCACATCTGTTTAGTGTAGTTGTCTTCACAATTTAGTACATTGTAATTGGGAATATTTGTTTACATACTTGAATATTTTCATTGTAAGCATGTTTTTCTTCACGTGGTGTTTCAGTCAAAGTCACTACAATATAAGTTTCTTAGAATAAGTCCTTCAGAGGTTCTTAGTATAACTAGTACCTACATGTAAGATAATGAAATTAGTGCTTAATAGATAATCAGTTGATTAAAGAAGTAATTAGGGAGAAAAACAGCAAGAATAATAAGAGATTAGGGAAACTTTTGAAAGCTTAGTAATACCTGTTCATATTGGCTTACATTTATTGCCTTCATGCTAGCCAGGATCATTGGTTCAATTAATGACATTTCAAGCTAATTATTTTTAAATACTTTATAAAAAGTCACAGCCAGTATGTCCCCCAAAACATGGAACTAATTAGGACATCTATGGTAAGGAAAAATAATCATTTATTATTCATTTTAATTCAGATATCCTTTTAAAGATATGTTAATAGACCATGTGGATTGATTCAATTAATTAAACACTAGGTACTTAGCATGTGCCAGACATTTTTGTGGAGTTAGTAATGAAAGTGAAAGTGAAGGTTGCTCTGTCATGTCTAGCTCTGTGCAACCCTGTGGTCTATACAGTCCGTGGAATTCTCCAGGCCAGAATACTGGAGTGGGTAGCCTTTCAGTTCTCTAGGGGATCTTTCCAACCCAGGGATTAAACCCAGGTCTCCCACATTGTAGGCAGGTTCTTTATCAGCTGAGCCACAAGCTGCTGCCAAATTGCTTCAGTCCTGTCCAACTCTGTGAGACCCCAAAGATGGCAGCCTACCAGGCTCCCCTGACCCTGGGATTCTCCAGGCAAGAACACTGGAGTGGGTTGCCATTTCCTTCTCCAATGCATGAAAGTGAAAAGTGAAAGTGAAGTCGCTCAGTCTTGTCCAACTCTTCGCCACCCCATGGACTGCAGCCTACCAGGCTCCTCTGTCCATGGGATTTTCCAGGCAAAAGTACTGTAGTGGGTTGCCATTGCCTTCTCCGCTGAGCCACAAGGGAAGCCCTTAAAGGACTTAGCCATAAAAGAAGTAAAATGTGATTCCTATCTTAATAGATTTGCTGTTTAGTCAGGGAGGGAGGCATGGACAATCTTCACCTTAAATGAAAAAAGTATGAGCTAAGCTCTAGATGGTAGTAGCATGTTGTGGAGTGTATCAGGATTCTACAGTTCAGTCGCTTAGTCGTGTCAGACTCTTTGTGACCCCATGAACCGCAGTGTGTCAGGCCTCCCTGTCCATCACCAACTCCCATAGTTTACCCAAACCCATGTCCATCGAGTCGGTGATGCCATCCAACCATCTCATCTTTCCCAGCATCAGGGTCTTTTCCAGTAAGTCAGTTCTTCTCATCAGGTGGCCAAAGTATTTGATTTTCAGCTTCAACATCTGTCCTTCCAATGAACACCCAGGTCTGATTTCCTTTAGGTTGGGCTGGTTGGATCTCCTTGCAGTCCAAGGGACTCTCAAGAGTCCTCTCCAACACCACAGTTCAAAAGCATCAATTCTTCAGCACTCAGCTTTCTTTATAATCCAACTCTCATATCCATACATGACTACTGGAAAAACCATAGCCTTGACTATATGGACCTTTGTTGACAAAGTAATATCTCTGCTTTTTAATATGCTGTCTAGCATATTGGTCACAACTTTCCTTCCAAGGAGTAAGCGTCTTTTAATTTCATGGCTGCAATCACCATCTGCAGTGATTTTGGAGCCCCCAAAAATAAAGTCAGCCATTTTTCCCACTGTTTCCCCATCTATTTGCCAGGAAGTGATGGGACCGGATGCCATGATCTTTGTTTTCTGAATGTTGAGCTTTAAGCCAACTTTTTCACCCTCCTCTTTCACTTTCATCAAGAGGCTCTTTAGTTCTTCTTCACTTTCTGCCATAAGGGTGGTGTCATTTGCATATCTGAGGTTATTGATATTTCTCCTGGCAATCTTGATTCCAGCTTGTGCTTCCTCCAGCCCAGCGTTTCTCATGATGTACTCTGCATGTAAGTTAAATAAGCAGGGTGACATTATACAGCCTTGACATACTCCTTTTCCTATTTGGAACCAGTCTATTGTTCCATGTCCAGTTCTGACTGTTGCTTCCTGACCGCATACAGGTTTCTCAAGAGGCAGGCAGTCTACAGAGGGTGGGGAAGGGAATAGGATGTGTATCAGTATAAATATGTGTAAATCTATATACAGATGTATTTTAAGGAATTGGTTTATAGAATTCTGGCGGCTGGCATATTCAAACTCTACAGATTGGCCTGGCAGGCTGGAGGCTCAGAGAAGAACCAAATCAAGAGTTCAGGTCTGAACTTAGTCAGGCTGCAGAATTCCTTCTTGTTTGAGGAAGGTCGTTCTTTTATTCTATTCAGACCTTCAACTGATTGGATGAGCCCATCCTCATTTTAGAGGATACTGTTTTAAATGTCAACCTCATCAAAAATATCCTTACAGAAATATCTAGAATAATGTTTGACAATGTACTTGGATACCGTGGCCCGCGAAGTCAACATAGAGAGTGAAGTATCACGTTGATTGGAGATGAACATGTTGTCTCTTCTGAAGATGGCCTCGGGAAGATGAGTCATGACCTTTCTTTTCAGAGTTTAATAATGAGAAGGGTTAGAAAATAAGGATGGAAGCATTCTATATTGAGAGATGTTACTTGACTAATGGAAACAGATTCAGGGAAGTATCTGTAGGATGCAGGTTGTGAGATGATCAACACAGGTTGTTTGGAGAGAAATTTATTAGAAAGTAAACCTAGAGCTACCTTTTCAGCTTGATTACAAAGCTGTGAAAGTCACACCGAAGAGAATGGACCACAGTCAGGTATCTGCAAAGTGGAGTGATCCTACCTGACTTTTAGAAGATTAAGTCTTTCTGCATTTTATGGCAGAGGTTGAAGCAGATGAGAAAATGAGGGATACCAACAAGCTAGGATGTAACAGCAATAGGAGAGGTAAAGTGAGGCTCTGAGCAAAAGCAATAAGAAGCTGGACAGAAGAGAGCAAGGTTATAAGAAGGAGATAACAACAGTCAGATCTCAGACTTTGACAGGACATCATGATGTTGTGATGAAGTGTGAGGAACTCCTGTGCCAGGATCCTGTATTCCTGATTGAAAACAAGAAGTGGTTTTTGATCAGTTCTTCTTTTCAATTTGTGTAAAAGATGTAGAAATTAAAACTAAATAAACAACAACTATAGGAACAAAACACCATTTCAGTTGAGTAAAAACATTGAACCAGCTCTTTATGTTAACATGGAAAATGTAATTGTTTTTACAATCTGATCAGTGGAAATATTCTTATCTCAGTAGACTGCTGTGAAGGTTCTATGCTCACCAGGTCCTTGCTGTTTTAACTTTGGCAACAATGAGAGCGGCAGTCAGTTAGGGGTGAATGAGATCACCCTTCAAATGCCTGTTTCAATTAATACTGTCAATTATTTAAAATTAATATTAAATACTATCTTTCTCCAAACATACCATCCCACTTCCTTTCTTGCCTTTTCTCAATTTTTAGAGAAATTGAGGCAATTGTGTTTGGAGTGTTCTCTTCCTTCTTTTTCTAAGGGGTGCTGCTGGTCTTGATTTATGGACCTTCACTGATCTTGTCAGTCTTACAGCTTTATATGGCATGTGTTTCTTTTTTCCTTTTGTTCAGGAGCAGAAAGGATGCATTATAGTGTTGTCCATACAAAGGAAGATGAGAAGTAATTTGATTTTTTTTTTAATCTCTGTGACTGTTGGGAAAAATGCTTGTGTTACAGTAGAAAGGCTTGACCCTTTCTAGAAGAAAGTGCACTCTGTCCCCTGAATGGAAGGAAGTAGGCAATCCAAAGACCAGAAGAGTTTGAAATGTTGATCATATGGCTTAGCTGCTCCCATCTGGGTATATAATGGTGTCATTAACCTTGATAGAAAACCCAAGAGCAGGAACAAAGGAGTTTTGTTGTTTCCTTTGTTTGGCCATAGAGGGCATATATGAATCAATATTACATTTGAAAACTTACAAAGAGACATGTGCAAGAAGTTAGGGTCCAGAAAAAATTTAGGGCACATTGAAAAGTCCATCTTGTTGTTTGAAGTATTAGGAGCCACGTGTATTATTTTTTAAGTAAGATTGATGAAAATATTTATGCAAATGTTTATGTTCTTTTAAGGCAATGTTTATAGTACATTGAGGCTTCCCTGGCAGCTCAGCAGTAAAGAATCCATCTGCAATGCAGGAGATGCAGGTTCAATGCCTGGGCTGGGAAGATCCTCTGGTGGAGGAAATGGCAACCTACTCCAGTATGCTTGCCTGGGAAGTCCCATGAACAGAAGAACCTGGCAGACTACAGTCCGTAGGGTCACAAAGAATCAGATTTGAATGAACATGTATGACCCAAGAGTACATTATCTGAAATCTATGATATATCTAAGATATTAAAAACCATTCCCAATTATGATAATATTTTGTTGATTCAAGTTGAAACCACTCACACAAAAAGTTCCCTAGAAAAAAAATAACATTTTTTTTACTAGTAATACTCTAATACAAATAATTCATCGTTAGTATATCTTTTGTTTGAATAATGAAAGCGTTTTTTCTTTGAGTATTGGAATATGAAGCTTATGTTTTTCTTGAGTCTTTCTATTGTAGAGAGAATAAAACATATGACTGTTTCATAAATATATTTGATTGTAAACATATTTAGACAACTAGATAAATGAAAATTTAAATAATGATATGTTTAACTAAATATATTTTATAATGCATCATTTTCTATATACCAGTATTGAATCAATATTTTATTATGTTCTACAGAAGTAAAATATATGGATTTAACTCAGATGCTTGTATCGAGTTGATATTTTATTTTATTTTTTTTTTGAGTTGATATTTTTAAATGTAACATGATAAAAATGAAATCCCAAAGGTATGGTAATTTTAGAAAAGCAGAAAATCAGATTTTTATCATACTTAAGGGGATGCACAAGATGTATTTTTGGCCAGGCAAACTTTACCTCACTCCATGAATATAAACTTGCCTGGCTTAATTTTCAGATTTCCTAACTATGTGACATTGTACTCATTACTCTAAATTTTAAAAGAAACATCTCAATCTTCTCCATCCATATATATATGTAATATGTATAATTCATTATATATTCATATACAAATTATAAATATTGCATTTGTATTTATATGATTTGTATTCTATCAAATGTTTATAAATTGATGCACTTAATAATATATAATTATATATCATTTAATGTTATTATTGGAGAAGGAAATGGCAATCCACTCTAGTATTCTTGCCTGAGAAATCTCATGAAGAGAGGAGCCTGGTGAACTACAGTCCATGGGGTAGCAAGAGTCAGACACTATGATAATATGATAATATTATGTATATACAATATATTACTCACTGTTAAACATTATATTTATTAAGTTGCTAAATATAAGCATACATTTTAATGTAATTGCATGTATAATATTGGTGATGACTAAAGTACATTCTTTATTTTGGATTTTTTCCTTTTTCTCTTTTTGCTGAGAGAAGAAAACATTGCAGTTAACATTTTACTGCATTTCTTTTCAGTATAAAAATACCCATAAACTTTATAGACTTGTATCTATAACTTTTCACTTAAAATTATATTGTCTTTTGCTGATCACTTTCCACTTCAAAATTTAGTCTACTCTATGAATTTTTAAACTGTGTAGATACTATCTTAAGTTATTCAGTTTTACAGTGTAATAGTTCTCATCTGAACATGACTGTGAACTCTCTGTAGGTGTATGGCATACCTCATCTTTATTTTTGTGACTCCCACAGCACACAGATAGGCAAAGAGAATGATAGGAATTGAAAATTTATTCTATAATAGGCACTACACCAGGCATTTTATAGATACCATCTCCCTTAATTTATAATGCCTCAGTAAAGCATGTAGAATTTTTATTTTATAGATGAAGAAATTAAATATAAAGCCTGCTTCATAAGAAACAGCCCCAGAGAGGGGCTGTCATACACTGTCCAAGTCACACAGCAAGACCTGTACTTCCTGGCTCAAAATGTGTGCTCCTTTTTCATTTATACTTCAATTCATTTGCGATTCAATTTAATTTAGATGTATTTATGAAATCAGTATGAAATAAAGGGCAGACTGCATCTAGGCTGTCAGGTATATAAGCTGTGTTATGTCTCAATGGTTCACTAGGTGTATATGTTTTGGGGATGTCCTGTGGTAGTTTAAATATAACCATTCTGTCGAATAGCTTCTCCCTTCCCTGTTCATTAGATAATTTTTTTTTTTTGTCCCATGTTTCCTAATCTTTGAGTAGTCTCTGGAGAAGAGGCACTACTCTTTGCAGGTTTACCATTAATTTGCAATTTAGACTTGCCTGCCCCTCCTTTTGCACTGAGTCCTTCTTGGATACCAAAGTCTGCTCTCTTCTGAAAATCCTATGATTTCTGTTTGCCAAACTCATCATGAAATACCATACACCCACGATTGGAGTTTCTAACTTTCAGCTTTATCTTGACCTCTCCCCTGCACCTTATTTTTTGTTTTGACTTTTTTGGTCTGGAAAAGGAAAACTACAAAATACTCTTGTGTTCCTGTGAAAACAATTCCTCTTCTTGGGAAATTCATCTATCTGCCTGACAAATTCTATTCCATCTTCAATACTTCATTCAATCTTCAACTAATTTATTCTTTTAAATCCTTTTTTGATGAGTTCCCTTGATTCCCTGAATATACCATGCACATGCCAACTTCTGCCTTTATGTGGCACTTTTTGCCTTTTATTGATATCATTAGTTTATGTATCTATCTTAACTGCAGAATTGTGAACTTTTTGGTGATAGGTATCATGTTGTATTCTTTATTTTAGCAATATATTTGGCATAGGATACAGGTTCAATGGAAGTTTCCTGAATGAGTGAATAAATAATGGACATCAGTGGTCATGATGTACATCTGTGCTGACTAAAACAAACAGAGTGCAAAAGTACTGTGCATATATTAAAAAAAAACCTTTTTGATGTATAATTTAACTTTGTGTAAATTGTACATGGGTTTGTATCTTGACCCATCCTCTTCCCAATATACTGACCACTGGAAGAAAGAATAGAAAATAGTACAATTTAAAACTCATGCATTCAACACAAAAAGTACTACTGAGTAACACTTATGTATCATTTTCTATATTAGATGAACTGAAGATAAAATTTTGTCAACTATAGTTTTTTATAAGGCTCTCGCTTGCTACTACCATCTGTTAGAACTCTTTTCAAATCTACATTAGTGTCATGAATTATATAAAATATATTTTTAAGCATACCTCAAAATGATTCTGTTATATATGGAAAATTATTGTTTTAATTTTGTTTTTAACAAATGAAAAAAGTAAACTTAAATGTTTTAAAAGGTAACGATACAGTATTGAAACTTGTATTCAGCCTTGGTAAGTCTGGCTCAAGAATCTTTGCTTTTAACCACTAAATATTTGTAGCAGTTGATATTTTCAAGGAACTCAGTTTGAAGTTATTGGTAGTCTTGAGAAAAGTAATATAAACAGTGATGAATTATGAACAAAGTATTGTACTATAAAAGAAGAAAGAGGAATGCCTATCCTTGGAGTGTGCTAGGACAATTGCATGAAATAATGTCTAGATTAGTTTCAGCAAACTGTCCTCCATGGGTCAATATGGCCAACTATTTGTTTTTGTTGCCTAATATTTCAGAATGCTTTTTACACTTTTCAAATGGTTATTAGAAAAACAAAAGGAAAAATAACAAATGTTGGCATGCAAAATCATATCAAATTTAAACTTTGGTGTCCAGAAATTGGATTAAAGGCTTACTGAACATGGTCCTGCCCACCAGAACAAGACATAGTTTCCCCCTCAGTCAGTTTCTCTCATCAGGAAGCTTCTATAGGCCTCTTATCCTCATCCATCAGAGGGCAGACAGAATGAAAACCACAACCACAGAAAATTAACCAAACTGATCACATGGACCACAGCTGTGTCTAGCTCAATGAAACTATGAGCTATGCCATGTAGCGCCACCCCAGACAGACAGGTCTTGGCAGAGAGTTATGACAAAACACGGTCCACTAGAGAAAGGAAAGGCAAACGACTTCAGTATTCTTGTCTTGAGAACCCCATGAATGATATGAAAAGGCATGACACTGAAAGATGAACTCCCCGGATCAGTATGTGCCCAATATGCTACTGGAGAAAAGTAGAGAAATAACTCCAGAAAGAAGGAAGACATGGAGTCAAAGAAAAACAACACCCAGTTGTGGATGTGACTGGTGATGAAAGTAAAGTCAGATGCTGTAAGAGCAATATTGCACAGGAACCTGGAATGTTAGGTTCATGAATCAAGGCAGATTGGAAGTGGTCAAACAGGAGATGGCAAGTGTGAACATTGACATTTTAGGAATCAGCAAACTAAAATGGACTCGAATGGGTGAATTTAACTCACATGATCATTATATCTACTACTGTGGATAAGAATCCCTTAGAAGAAATGTAGTTGCCCTCATAGTCAACAAGAGAGTCCAAGATGCAATACTTGGATGCAATCTCAAAAATGACAGAATGATCTCTGTTTGTTTCCAAAGCAAACCATTCAATATCATAGTAATCCAAGTCTATGCCCCAACCAGTAATGCTAAAGACGCTGAAGTCGAACAGTTCTGTGAAGACCTACAAAACCGTCTAGAACTAACACCCAAAAAAGATGTCCTTTTCATTTTAGGGGACTGGAATGCAAAAGTAGGAAGTCAAGAGCTACCTGGATTAACAGGCAAATTTGGCCTGAAGTACAAAACAAAGCAGGTCAAAAACTGACAGAGTTTTGCCAAGGGAATGCACTGGTCATAGCAAACACCCTCTTCCAACAACACAAGAGAAGACTCTACACATGGACATCACCAGATAGTCAATATCGAAATCAGATTGATTATTTTCTTTGCAGCCAAAGATGGAGACGCTTTATACAGTCAGCAAAAACAACACTGGGAGTGGACTGTGGCTCTGATCATCAATTCCTTATTGCCAAATTCAGACTTAAATTCAAGAAAGTAGTGAAAACCACTAGACCCAGGTATGTCTTAAATCAAATCCCTTACAATTATACAGGGGAAGTGAGAAGTAGATTCAAGGGATTAGATTTGATAGACAGAGTGCCTGAAGAACTATGGATGGAGGTTCGTGACATTGTACAGGAGGCAGTGATCAAGATCTCCCCAATAAAAAGAAATGGAAAAAGGCAAAATGGTTGTCTGTGGAGGCCTTACAAATGGCTGAGAAAAGGAGAGAAGCTAAAGGCAAAGGCAGAAAGGAAAGATATACCCATTTGAATGCAGAGTTCCAAAGAATAGCAAGAGAGATAAGAAAGCCTTCCTCGGTGGTCAGTGCAAAGAAATAGAAGAAAACAATAGAATGGGGAAGACTAGAGATCTCGTCAGGAAAATTAGAGATACCAAGATACCAAGGGAACATTTCATGCCAAGATGGGCACAATAAAAGACAGAAATGGTATGGACCTAACAGAAGCAGAAGATATTAAGAAGAAATGGCAAGAATACACAGAAGAACTATACAAAAATATCTTAACAACCCAGATAATCATGATGGTGTGATCACTAACCTAGAGCCAGACATCCTGGAATGCAAAGTCAAATGGGCCTTAGAAAGCATCATGACAAGCAAAGCTAGTGGAGGTGATGAAATTCCAGTTGAGCTATTTCAAATCCTAAAAGATGATGCTATGAAAGTGCTGCACTCACTATGCCAGCAAATTTGGAAAACTCAGCAGTGGCCGCAGGACTGGAAAAGGTCAGTTTTCATTCCAATCCCAAAGAAAGGCAATGCTGAAGAATGTTCAAGCTACTGCACAATTGTACTCATCTCACATGTTAGCAAAGTAATGTTCACAATTCTCCAAGTCAGACTTCTATAGTACATGAACGGTGAACTTCCAGATGTTCAAGCTGGATTTAGAGAAGGCAGAGGAACCAGAGATCAAATTGCCAACATCTGTTGGATTATCAGAAAAGCAAGAGAGTTCCAGAAAAATATCTACTTTTGCTTTATTGACTACACCATAGCCTTTGACTGTGTGGATCACAAAAAAAGTTTGGAAAATTCTTAAGGAGATGGGAATAACAGACCACCTGACCTGCCTCCTGAGAAATTTATATGCAGATCAAGAAGCAATAGTTAGAACTGGACATGGAACAACAGACTGGTTCTAAATCAGGAAAGGACTATGTCAAGGCTGTATTTTGTCTCCCTGCTTATTTAACTTATATACAGAATACATCATGCCAAGTGACAGGCTGAATGAAGCACAAGCTGGAATCAAGTTTGCCAGGAGAAATATCAACAACTTCAGATATGCAGATGACACCACACTTATGGCAGAAAGCAAAGAAGAACTAAAGAGCCTCTTGAAGAATGTGAAAGAGGACAGTGAATAAGTTGCCTTGAAACTCAATGTTCAGAAAACTAAGATAGTTGCATCCAGTCCCATCACTTCATGGCATGTAGATAGGGATTTAATGCGATCAGTGACAGACTTATTTGGGGGGGGGGGGGGGAAGCTCCAAAATCACTGCAGATGGTGACTGCAGCCATGAAATTAAAAGACACATGCTCTTTGAAAGAAAAGCTGTGACCAACCTAGACAGCGTATTAAAAAGCAGAGACATTACTTTGCCAGCAAAGGTCCACCTAGTCAAAGCTATGTTTTTTTCAGTAGTCATGTATGGATGTGAGATTTGGACTATAAGGAAAGCTGAGTACCAAAGAATTGATGCTTTTGAACTGTGGTGTTGGAGAGGACTCTTGAGAGTCCCTTGGACAGCAAGGAGATCCGACCAGTTCATCCTGAAGGAAATCAGTCCTGAATATTCATTGGAAGGACTGATGCTGAAGGTGAAGCTCCAATACTTTGGCCACCTGATGCGAAGAACTGACTCTCTGGAAAAGACCCTGATGCTGGGAAAGATTGAAGGTGGGAGGAGAAGGGGACGACAGAGGATGCAATGGTTGGATGACATCATCGACTCGGTTGACATGAGTTTGAGTAGGCTCCAGGAGTCGGTGATGGAAAAGGAAGCCTGGCGTGATGCAGCCCATAGGGTCACAAAGAGTCGAACACGACTGAGTGACTGAACTGAACTGAACTGTCCAGAAATAAAGTTTTATCGGGACAGAGGAACACTCATTTCTTTATATATTATGGACTGCTGCCTTCCTGTTACAACAGAGTTTAGTGGTTGCAGCAGAGATCACATGGCCTGTAAGGACTAAAATATTTACTTCCTGGCTCTGTATTGTGGTAAAAGTCACATAATATAAAACATACTATTTTAACCAATTTAGTTGTACATTTCAGTGGCACTAAGTCCGTTCACCTTGTTCTGCAGCACCCACAATCATTCATGTCCCAGATTTTTCACTGTCCTAAACTGAAACTCTGTCCTCATTAAACACTAAATACCATTCCTCTTACCCACTTCCCCACCTGCCCTCCCTTACCTGGGCCCTTGGCATCTACCAAGGTACCTTCTGACTACCTTTTTAAAAAGAGTTAGTTCTTCCTTTCTTCTCATGTTACTATCTTATAAACTGTGCTTCAGTTATCCACAAAAATTTCCCATATGATGAACTGTTAATATGCAATCTGTTTTTCATATGCTGAGTCCCTTGTGAGTTCCTTAGATGAGATATATCATACAAAGGAATGTTCATGATTATTCTCATAATTTTTATTTATATCACTATCATCAGTATCATCATTTGTCTTTCTCCATCTGTGTTTCCTTGTTCCCCAGTGTTTTCCTGCTATACTTTAGTTTTTACTAGGAACTGATTTCGTAGTTATATCTTCATTATTTTCCTAGTGCCTTCTTTCCACCTACCAGGTGACTGAGGTGTGTGTGTGCAAATATATCAGAAAGGGCCCAAGTGTATTAAAAAAATTCAACCAATATATGTATCTGTGTATGATGGTCAGGATTGAAGACCCATCCTGCTGCCAATGTAGTTTCTGGATATTCATCTGATTTACAAGAAGTACTTTGGTATTATTCCATCTGATAAGTGAATGCTCTATTAGTGATCTCCACAATGATACCATGAACATTGGCCTCAGTGGGACAATCAGAAACTCATTTCAAGTGGAAATCCTGTGAAGGATCAACATAGCGGTGTTTCCTCCTCTCTCTGCAAGTGTTTTGTGATGTCATACTACAAAAAGAGGAAATCATGTTCAAGGATCTCTTGATGTAACGTGGATGAATTTGTGTTTGTGTGACGTGGTGACTGACTACAGCTTGGTTCTGGATCCTGATGGGGAAGGGACACTAGCTGATATGATGTTGGACTCAAGAAACTACACAATTTTTTTAAATTACTTTATTTTATTTTTTTAAAACTTCTTATTTTATATTGGAGTATAACCAATATTATAATAATATTAACAATGTTTTAACAGTTTCCGGTGCATAGCTAAGCATATCCATTCTCCCCAGAGCCCCTCCCATCCCGGCTGCCACATAGCACTCAGCAGAGTTCCCTGTGCTGTAGTGTAGGTCCTCCTTGGTTATCCATTTTAAATATAGGCGTGTGTACATGTCCATCACAAGCTCTCTACCTATCCCCTGCCTGCACCCTTCCCCCTGGTAACCATAAGGGAAACTGCATGATGTTAACAGACAGTTATGGTTACTATCCTAATAAATGTTTATTTAAATATCACAAGGAGAAGGCAATGGCACCCCACTCCAGTACTTTTGCCTGGAAAATCCCATGGATGGAGGAGCCTAGTAGGTTGTAGTTCATGGGGTCGCTAAGAGTTGGACATGACTGAGCAGCTTCACTTTCACTTTTCACTTTCATGCATTGGAGAAGGAAATGGCAACCCACTCCAGTGTTCTTGCCTGGAGAATCTCAGGGACGGGGAAGCCTGGTGGGCTGCCGTCTATGGAGTCGCACAGAGTTGGACAGGACTGAAGCGGCTTAGTAGCAGCAGCAAATATCACAATAAAATTTTAGGCTTAGAGATATATTTTAATAGATAAAATATTGTTTTCTTTCTTTCTGTTCCCTGCAGTATTTAAATCATTCCTTGGTATTGGGGTAAGCAATGAAAAGGAAGAGCTATTTCAGTTCAGTACATGTTTCTATAGAACACTACACAGAAGCTCAGTCAGTAGAAAAAATTATTGCAGTTCACAGAGTCTCTAAATACATTGTCCTGAATGGTTCAGTCTTGGAAGAACACAGCCTCTTCTTCCTTCAGCGTTTTCCTTTAGAGAACATTAATTAGAAGGTTACATGTCAAAGGATTTTATAAAATCAGAAAAATCACACAGATATCCTGAATCCTCATAATGTATAGGCAGGCGTAGAAACTTCTAATGCAAAATGAAAGAAACAGAAGTCTGTTCTGCATATAGTACATCAGGAGTCCCTGGGCTCTGGAATCTACTACCTGATTGTCTGAGGTGGAACTGATGTAATAATAACAGAAACAAAGTGCACAATGAATGTGACGTGCTTATTAAATCATTCCAAAACCACCCCCACCTCAGTCCGTGGAAAAATTGTCTTCTACAAAACCCGTTCCTGGTAACAGAAAGGTTGGGGACTGCTGTGTACATAGAATTGAGATTCCACTATTTTTATTTTGTTACTATTATTTTTTCTCTAGCTTTTCCCTCTATATTCACTTCTTAAATAGTAAGTAAGATTTAGGTCATACAAAACATCATTCTGGTAGTGAGGAAAAATCTAAATATTAGACAGAGGCTGTACTCATGAAGAGTCTTTAGCTGTTTTCACTGTGCCTTGCATGGAATTCAGAACTACAGAGGTGTCTCACAACCAGCCCGTGACTGCGAACTATGCCAGGACTGCTTGTTGAGACCCTTAGCTCTACTGTGAACTATAGACATTCCATTCATGCCTAACTTCTGTATCAATATGCTGAATGATTTTCATTCAAAATAAAGAGAAGGGTGCTTAAAAAAAAATTCTGCTAGAAATTAGGCAGATTTTGGAATTACCTTCATTGTTTTGCTGCTGGGGAAATCATGATGCATTCTTAATCACATTCCTTTGTCTAACTGGTTAAATTATTCAATTTCTTTCTCCAGAAGGCTAGTGTAGAATCAAGAGTGAGTGACTGTGAAATTGAAATAATGTGATGTTAATCCTCCAGAAATGGTATTATTCTTTTTTTCCTGAGTCCACTAGAACCACTTTCTAGAGTGATAATAATATATATATATTAATTAATAATATTATTTATCAAATAATATATTATTACCTAATATAATAATTAATAATAAACAATAGTTTCCTTATTACATAAATTTACTTTAGAACTAAAGCAGACTATATATAAATGAAAACATATATGCTACAATGATAGCCTGAGTTTTCTTAAATGACTACAGGGAATTTCCAAAGGGTAAAGAATACTGCAGGGTCTTAGAGGCCTAAGCTCTAGAGTTTGACCAATGTCACTTTTGCTATAGCTCAGAATCTCATGAGACAGAGAGGTGAAGGACTAGCCCAGATTCAAGAGGTAGAGAAACTGCATCAACATATTTACAGAAGAAGCTTCAAAATATTATTAAGAGAGATTAAGAGAAGTGTTTAAAAATACAATGCTATATAACAGAATTTATGTGAAACTGGCTTGGACCTCAACATTAAAAAAAAAAAAAAAAAGATTATGGCATCCAGTCCCATCACTTGGCAAATCGAAGGGGAAAAAGTAGAAACAGTGACAGATTTGATTTTCTTAGGCTCAAAAATCACTCTGGATGGTGACTGCAGCCATGAAATTAGAAGATGCTTGCTCCTTGGAAGGAAAATTATGACAAACCTAGACAGAATATTAAAAAGCAGAGATATCACTTTGCCAACAAAGCTCTGTATAGTCAAAGCTATGGTTTTTCCAGTAGTCAGGTACAGATGTCAGAGCTGAACCATAAAGACGACTGAGTACAGAAGAATTGATGCTTTTGAACTGTGGTGTTGAGAAAACTCTTGGACTGCAAGGAGATCAAACCAGTCAATCCTAAAGGAAATCAACTCTGAATATTCATTGGAAGAACTGTTGCTCAAGCTGAAACTCAATACTTCTGTCACGTAATGAGAAGAGCCAACTCATTGGAAAGGACACTAATTCTGGGGAAAACCGAAAGTAAAAGGAGAAGGGGGCTGCAGAGGATGAGATGCTTTGAAAGCATCACTGATGCAATAGATGTGAATTTGAGCAATTTCCTCCTGGATATAGTGGAGGACAAAGGATCCTGACGTGCTACAATGCATGGGGTCGCAGAGTTGGACATGACTTAGCGACTGAATGACAAAAATAATAAAATTTATATATTTCTATACCTTTCTGTTGTTAAGTACAGGTATTTTGTTTTGTTTTGTTTTGTTTTCAGAATTAACCTCTGAAAGAACTTATATTCTTCTCCAGATATTTCTTTTCTAATATGCTTTCTTTAAAACTTCCTTTGATATTAAACCAAGTTGAGCTTAATGAAAACTATATTTTAAAAATGAATTATTATTTTCCTGGTTAAACAAATACCTATTGAGTTTGTATAAGAGAGGAATTTTCTTATATGCTGGGCTAAATTTGAGAAAACACAGTTCCAATCTTAAAAAGTTCATTATTCAGAAAATAGTTCCAATAGATGAATAAATAACTATAGTGTTTTGAATTACCACAGGGACATATATAATCCTGTTAAATTATACCACAAGTAAGCCTAATAATAATTTTTATGTTCTATACTTAATATAGTTTCTTTAAAATAGGAATATTTTACATAAGAGTTGGTCAAAAAACAATGAGTGAATATGATAATGATGTTGATCTTGTCTCCTCCAAGATTAAATACCTCCTTTATATGTTTGTCCTTTATTTTTTTACTTTGATTTTACTTTTGCAGGTTAAGTCATGGGCATAATTTCAGCTGTTTTACAGCAAAAGAATTTGGTGACTGATCTTTACCAAGGTTTTCTCTCTACTCTTTCTCATCATTTCTGTAAGCTTTTGTCATGCCATAAAATGCACTTGTTTACTGAGGCTTTTAGATAATTGTAATTTTATGTCTTCTGCTTAATAGGTTTATGTGTAACTGGTACTTTATTGCTGCACCACATTCTTCCCTGTAGGATATATGGAGGGGTAATATATTCATCCTGTCTACTTATCTGCCTTTCCATTCTGTGGGAGTCTCTGCCAGAAGACAGTGTGCACTTGTCTATGAATGGATAAAGGGAGGAATTTATTTAGTTTCATTGCAGTAGAATTAAATTATATTTCAGGCTTCCAGTTATGAGTCTGTCTAGGCCTCATCACTATAGCATATGAGAAAATAAAATGCTTTATATATATTAATATTTTATAAAGCAGAAGCTTGCCCTTTCAAAAAATTCAAAATGTAATCACTTTGATGGAAACTTTTATTCTACTTGCTTTATATTCCTATCATAAAATAAGGTTATTAGATATATTTGAAACTTCTTTTCTGATGACTCTGGGAGGGTGTAGGAAAATATACTCCAGGTCTCTACAATAAGTTAGGGGCATCATTTATTGAGGTTTTAGGGAAGGCTCATTCATAGGAACTTGTCAGAAACTATGAGACCCAGGGCATGGTACCATACATGAAATCTTATGTACTTGGCATGTATCTGACACTTTGCTAGGCATTTTACATATTATTTTTAGTCCACCTTGTCTTGAAAATATTTTACAGTTCTAGGAAATTGAAAGAATAGTATAGTACAATGACCACCCCTCACCAGTTATCAACATTTTGCCACATTTTCTGTCTCCAAACCATTTGAAAATAAACTATATACATCATGGTTCCGTATCCATAAATCTTACCATAAAGTATTTTCTTAAGAAAAAGGATATTTTCCTATATGTCAGTAACAAGATTGTAATTCTCCTATATGTAGCAGTATTACAATATTACCTAATTTTTAGTCCATATTCACATTTTTTAATATTGAAATTTTTCAATATTACCTTATTTTTAGTCCATATTCACACTTTTCTAACTATTCTCAATTTAAAAAAAAAATTGGCCCAGGATCCAGTGAAGCAACAAGCATTACATTTGTTTATGTGTTTAGTCTCCTTTAATCTAGAGCAGCCACCCCTACTCCGGTGATGTTTGTTTTTCTTGACAGTGACATTTTTAATGAGTTGAGGTCTGCTGCTTTTTAAAAACATCTCATATTTGTATGTATGGGCTTCCCTGGTGGCTCAGAAGGTAAAGAATCCACCTACAATGCAAGAGACCTGGATTCAGTCCCTGGGTTGGGAAGATCCCCTGGAGAAGGGTATGGCTACCCTCTCTAATTTTCTTGCCTGGAGAATCCCATGGACAGAGGAGCCTGCTGGGCTACAGTCCATGGGGTTGCAAAGAGTCAGACATGACTAAAGCAACTTAGCACGCATATTGGATGTACTTTCTAATTTCTTCATGTGTAGATTCATTTTGGATTCATTTTGGCAACAGTGCTATATTGGTTTACACTTACTTTTGTATCACATGAGGAAGAATTATATCTGTTTACTCCATTATTGAGGAGACTATGAGTGATGGTTATTTCACTGTGTTAACCATAAAATTTCCTCATTTTAAGAATCTGCATTTCCATCTGTAATTAAGAAGTGATCTCTTAGTGCTTTGCAATTGTGTCAGTATTTTTTCCCAATAATCTGTTTGTATTTTGTCTAATATTACATCTATATTCAGTATCTGATGTTTTTCCTGTGAAGAAATGCTTTATCCTCCCTCCCCAAGTCTCAAGTTTGATTAGGGGGAATTATTTAAAGTATCTCCTATGTGCTTGATGATATGTTTCATTTTGAAATATTTGCTTACTTTCTATTTAAGCATTTACTCATTTTCTGATGGGAAAAAATTTTATTTTCTTATACTGCTCCTATACTGACCTGAAATTACCCACTTTCCCAAGAACATTTGATAAGTAATAGTGTTTAGAAATTAATGTCTGGACACTAGATATACTCATTGCTACTTGAGTTTCATTTCTTCAAGGTACTTTAATGGATGGTTCTAGGAAGATGTCTATATTCTAAGAGTTAAAAACAACTTCAAAGAACTCTTGAGCTGTACAAAATGATTGTGCATTATGCTTACTGCAGCTCAAATCCAGCATCATAGGGTTTTTCGTCACCTTTCCCTTGAGGTAGGTATGTATTTTTTTCCCAAAATGAAACCCATATTCCCCAACTATCTTTTCTATACTCATTTATAATACCCAACATATTTCCAGTGTTAGAGACTGCTTGGCAGAGGCTACCTAGAACTAAAGTTATATGGAGCTACTAGGTAATTCTCTTCTTTTGTAGTTTAAATCTTACTTCTTATGGGTAGGTATTAAACTGTCACTGAATTTTCTTCATACCTGCTCTGTGGTATTACTACATCCCCAGGTTTCTACCAGTGTTCTCCATACTTAATGTATGTGGTAAGCAAGTATCAACTAAACTGGGAATTATTCTTCCAAATTCTTTGGTCTACAACTTAGTATCTCCTCTGCAGACATCCAAATAGCTAAGAACATCAAGTGCTTACTACCCAGATGGAGGAGAGTTTCTGAGATAAAAGCAGCCCAAGACTGAGAGCTGAAGGTTATGATGGCACAAGAATTCAATTGTGCTTGTTAAGTGAGCAGATGTGATGGATTTGGGGGTTCTGTCCTGGTTTCAGCCCTGGAGAATGATCTCTTCTGCACTATTAGGTTGGAAAGACACTGGGCTGCTTTTTACTCCAAAATTTGGCTATATTGAATCATATTTCACAGGCTTCTAATAGCATATAATGCTTCTAGAGGCTGAAATCAGGGCTTTCCTAAGAACTGACAGGCAGAGCAATCTCAGAGACAGTGTTAACCAGCATCTGACTGTAGAGGAGAACTGAACATATAAATCATAGTTTGAAGAACTTAGGATATCAGTAACTAACTTATATAACTTTTTAAAATGGATAAAGATGGTTTTTATTTTCACACTTACTACTTTGGAGATGTATGGTATTATCTAACCTATATTTGTTGTTGCTGTTCAGTCTCTAAATCAAGTAGCCTATTTACAAGCCCATGGATGCAGCACACCAGGCTTACCTGTCCATCAGTGTCTCCTGGAGTTTGCTCGAATTCATGTCCCTTGTATTGGTGATCCTATACAACCTTCTTATCTTCTGTTGCTCCTTTCTCCTCCTGCCCTGTCTTTCCCAGCATCAGGGTCTTTTCCAACAAAATGACTTTTTGCACCAGGTGGCCAAAGTATTGGAGGTTCAACTTCATCATCAGTCCTTCCAATGAATATTCAGGGTTGATTCCCTTTAGGATTGACTGGTTTGACCTCCTTGCAGTCCAAAGGACTCTTACGAGTCTTTTCTAGCAACATAATTAGAAAGCATCAATTCTTCAGTGGCTAGCCTTCTTTATGGTCCAACTGTCATATCCCTATATGACTACTAGAAAAATCATAGCTTTGACTATACGGACCTTTGTCAGAAAAGAAATGTCTCTGCTTTTTAATACACTGTCTAGGTTTGTCAAAGCTTTCTTTCCAAGGAGCAAGTGTCTTTTAATTTCATGACTACCGTCACCATCCTCAGTGATTTTGGATCCCAAGAAAAGCAATCTATCTCTGTTTCCACTTTTCCCCCTTCTATTTGCTATGACATGGTGGGACCAGATGCCATGATCTTACTTTTTTGAGTGTTGAGTTTTAAGTCAGCTTTTTGACTCTCCTCTTTCACCTTCATCAAGCGGGTCTTTATTAAGTTCCTCTTTGCTTTCTGCCATTGAAGTGGTATCATCTGCATATCTAAGGATATTGATATTTCTCCCAGCAGTCTTGATTCCAGCTTGAGCTTCATCCAGCCCAGCATTTCACATGATGTACTCTGCATAGAAGTTAAATAAGTAAGATTAAAATATATAGCCTTGTGGTACTCCTATCCTAAGTTTGAACCAATCCTTTGTTCCATATCTGGTTCTAACGGTTGCTTCTTGACCTACATATAGGTTTCTCACAAGGCAGGAAAAGTGGTCTGATATTCCCATCTCTTTAAGAATTTTCCACAGTTTATTGTGATCCAAACAGTCAAATACTTAAGCGTAGTCAATGAAACAGAAATAGATATTTTTCTGGAATCCTCTTGCTTTTCCGATGATCCAATAAATGTTGGCAATTTGATCTCTGGTTCCTCTGCCATTTAGAAATCAGTTGTAGAGTTGGAAATTCTCAGTTTACATACTGCAGAACCTGTGGCTGATTCATGTTGATGTATGGCAAAAACAACTACAATATTGTAAAGTAATTAGCCTCCAATTAAAATAAATTAATTAATTTAAAATTTAAGAAAAAATAAAGATTTTGAGCATTACCATGCTAGTATGTGCAATGAGTGCAATTGTGCAGTAGTTTTAACATTCTTTGGCATTGCCCTTCTTTGGGATTGGAGTTGTAACTGACTTTTTCCAGTCCCGTGGCCACTGCTGAGTTTTCCAAATTTGTTGACATATTGAGTACAGCACTTTATCAGTGTCATATTTTAGGCTGTTAAATAGCTCAGCTGGGATTCCATCACCTCCACTATCTTAGTTTGTAATAACGCTTCCTAAGGCCCACTTGACATCCCACTCTAGGACATCTGGCTGTAGGTGAGTAATCACAGCATCCTGGTTATCTGGGTCAAGATCTTTTTTGTACAGTTCTTCTGTGTATTCTTACACCTCTTCTTAATCTCTTCTGTTTCTGTTAGGTCCTTACTGTTTTTTCCTTTATCATGCCCATCCTTGCATGAAATACTCCCTTGATCTCTTCAGTTTTCTTAAATAGAGCTCTGTCTTTCCTATTCTATTGTTCTCTATTGCTTTGCATTGTTCACTTAAGAAGGCTTTCTTATATCTCTTTGCTGTTCTTTGGAACTCTGCATTCAGTTGGATGTATCTGCCTTTCTCCTTTGCCTTTCACTTCTCTTCTTTTCTCATATATTAATAAAGCCTCCTCAGACAGCCACTTTGCCTTCAAGCATTTCTTTTTCTTGGGGATGTTTTGGTCAGAGCCTCCTGTACAGTATTACAAACCTCTGTCCATTTTTCTTCAGGCCTAATCCCTTGAATCTGTTTGTCACCTCCACTGTATCATCATGAGAGATTTGATTTAGGTCTTATCTAAATGGCCTAGTGGATTTCCCTACTCTCTTCAATTTAACTCTGAATTTTGCAATAACAATCCCGTGACCTGAGCCACAGTCAGCTCCACATCTTGTTTTTACTGACAGTATAGAGCTTCTCCATCTTTGGCTGCAAATAATATAATCAGTCTGATTTCAGTCTTCACCATCTGGTCATGTCCACATGTAGAGTCATTTCTTATGTTGTTGAAAGTTGGTGTTTACACAGTAAACACCACCTGCTTCATTTTGTACTCCAAGGCCAAACCTGCTTGCTACTCTGAGTATCTGTTGATTTCCTACTTTTGCATTCCAGTCCCCTATGATAAAAAGGACATCTTTTTTTTGGGTGTTAGTTCTAGAAGGTCCTGTAGGTCTTCATAGAACCATTCAACTTCATCTTCTTTGACATTATTGTTGTGGGAATTGACTTGGAGAAGAACCATGATCTTTGGGTCATTTTTTAGATTGCACTCTAGTACTGTATTTCAGACTCTTGTTGACTATGAAGGCTACTCCATTTCTTCTAAGGGATTCTTGCCCACAATCATCTGAATTAAATTCATCCATTCAGGTCCATTTTATTTCACTGATTCCTAAGATGTTGATATGCACTCTTGCCATCTCCTGTTCGACCACTTCCAATTTACCTTGATTCATGTATCTAACATTTAAGGTTCCTATGTAATATTATTCTTTACAGCATCAGACTTTCACCACCAGACACATTCACAACTAAACATCATTTTTGCTTTGGCCCAGCCTCTTCATTTTTTCTGCAGCTATTTCTCTGCTCTTGCCCAGTAGCATATTGGACACCTTTGGACTTGGGATGCTCATCTTCCAGTGTCATATCTTTTTTGTATTTTCATACTCTTCATAGGGTTCTCGAGGCAAGAATACTGGAGTGGGTTTGCCATTCCATCCTCCAGTGGACCACATTTTGTCAGAGCTCTCCACTGTGACCCATCTGTCTTGGATGGTTCTGCCAGGCATTTCTTATAGCTTCATTGAGTTAAGCAAGCCCCTTTGCCATGACAAGGCTATGATCCCCAATGGGGATCTAATCTATATATTAAACTGCAAATTAAATGTTATTGATCCTTTATTGTATATGTGTCAGATGATCAGAGAGGTTCACAAATTTGTAAGGTCACAAAGCTAGTAATGGCAAAGATTAAATCTGAATTACAATTTCCTAACTTCAAACCCCATTCCCTAACTTCTCCACCATACCCACTGATTATTATTTTGAATACAGAAATATATCAGTGCAAAGCCCACTGATGATAACTTATTCATAGTTCATCATTTATCTTAAAGATCAAAATAAGCTGGATATTCACTTATCCTGCAAAGAACATAAACTTTATAGAGGACAGAGTGAACACTGAGTTTAACAAATCATAGGGTGGGAAATCCCTGCATATTTTTTCATATTTTTGATTTGCCTTGATTTTATCTTGATACTAGCAACTAGTTATGGAATCTGATTTTAGTTGTATTACATTAAGATAACTCTCAAATTTTCATGTGATGTTCTACCTTACTCATTCAGCATATATAATACACTTTGTTGTTATTCAGTCACTAGCTTATGTCCAACTCTTTGCAACCCCATGGACTACAGCACATCAGGCTTCTCTTTCCTCCACGATCTCTCGGAGTTTGCTCAAAGTCATATCCATTAAGTCGATAATGCTATTTAACCATCACATCCTGCACTGTCCCCTTCTCCTTTTGCCTTCAGTCCTTCCCAGTATTAGGGTCTTTTCCAGTGAGCTGGTTCTTCACTTTAGGTGGCCAAAGGATTGGAACTTCAGCTTCAGCATCAGTCCTTCCAATGAATATTCAGGGTTTCTTTCCTATGGGATTTTTCAGGCAAGAATACTGGAGTGGATTGCCATTTCCTCCAGGGAATCTTCCCAACCCAGAGATTGAACCTGTATACCCTGTGTCTCCTGCATTGCAGGCAGATTCTTCACCTGCTGAGTCATCAGGAAAGCCCCTTTAATACACTAGGTTCAGAACTAGTCACTTTGCATAAATTAAATCGCTAACCTCACAACACATCTGTAAGATGGGAATTATTATTTTCATTTTACATGTGAGGAAACTGAGGCTCAGTGAAGTTAATAACTTGCTATCAAATAGCATTATGAGCATCTGATCCTGTGCTCTTTATATCTCATTTTATACAGTCCTCCTCTGTGAGATTATATTGCTTTCTGGTCAATATAATTTTTTTTAATTGCTATTCTCTTAAAAATAGGAAGTTGCATTTTATAATCAGATAATTCATTCAAAGTATTTATTTACAAATATATTCTCTTAGCTGTGACCTGAATCAAAATATTATGATAATTAATTTGGGAAGATAAAAGAGGTAAAATACTCATTTTATTTCTGAACAGTAATTCAAATCAGATACATTGGTGTGTGTGTGCATGGGTGTGTGTATGTATATAAAAAACTATTCTGTCAACAAAGATTCATAATATTTCTACTCTGTGCTTGACACTACTCTAGGCCCTGGAAAGGAAGAAAGCCGTTAGAACACCTTTTTCCTCATGAAGCTTACATTCTGTATGTTGTATAACACTGATCTATAAGCAAGAAACTTGGAGATTCAATAGGTATGACTTAGTCTTGATGTGAGTGTGGCAGTGGCAAAATTACACCACTGACCTCTAAGAAGAACTCTATTTTACATTATTTATTCTAGTCAGATAAAAAGGATGTAACACACCTTGGATTACATTGATAAACTATGACGATACTTCCTATCACCAGATTCAAGGTATCATGATTGTGCCCTACCAAAACTTATAAAAAGTCAGATTTTTGCCTTCTTTCAGGAAAAAATGTTGGTCTGCCACAATTTTGTACAAGATCAAGACTTCTGGGTTGGAGACAAGGTGCTTTATTCCTCAGAAATAGCAAGCTGTGTGATCTTCATGTTTATATTGTTCTCCGTGTCTCCCCAGTCCTGTGGGGGCCATAGGCAAGAAGCCCCAAGCAGAGGAGTGAAGGGTTTTCATCAGAGTCGAGGGATCTTGAGCTTAAGAAACGCAATCTCTAGAAGAGATCGCAAGCCACGTATGCCCTAGTGGGAATTATTTCTTTATTATATTGGACAGTTGAAAAAAATCCTGCCCCAGAGGGAAGGGAGACACTACTCTATCTTCCAAGGTTTACTAATATACAAATATCTTTAAATATTTACTCTTCAAGAGAGGACATCAGTGCAGTGTTTCTGCCCATAAAATGAGAAGAAAAGAAAGTGATCCACAGAGAATTGTCTTCCAGTATTTTCCCTTCTATACTACCAGTTTTTCATGACTTGAAAATGAACTGTTACTAAAAGTAACTACTTGTAGATATTACATATAAGGGAAGAATGGCATATTTAGATTACATATGGAGTGGGACTGGTCATCATGTGTCTAATTTATAGGTGAGGAAAGTGAGGTTCATAGAGGTACATTTATGACTCATTCCACAGATAATAAATTTCAGTGCCAAAATTTAATCCCAAATGTTTTCAGTAATCAAAATAATTCAGTATTCAGAATGTAAATATATCTTTGCAATCTCTAGCATAAATATAACTGTTCGGTGCTAGAAAACAAGGTTTTCAAAATTTCATGTCAATGTGACATCTACATCTATTTGGCATTCACCCACCTCATCAGCTTTCACCTGAGAAAAACTTTCCATTATGTAGTTCAGTCTGTTGAAAAATATGCTGGCCTGAACCTCTGGCAACTTCTTAGAGAAATTGGTGGTGGTCTCTTCAGGGCAAACTGCTTATGGACATTCTAGCCCTAGAGTTGTAAATGTGTTTAGATTAGACACATCTCCAAGTCATTAAAAGAGTCTTAGATCAAAGCAGGGCATAATAGCATCATGTGGGTATTGTGGTAGAAGAGCTTTAATTTTTCCAGCACAATAAGATTTTTTTAATGAGTTTGGCAAACATTCAAATGTCTTTAGTAAGCATATCAGCATTATTTTAAATATGAATATGATATTTTAACTGGGAGCATTTCAATATAATATTTAAGGTTGTCACAAGCTTTTAAAACTTCTCTTTGTTAGAGTAATTTTCTGTGTATGAATTCTTAAATCTCCCTTTCCAGCTGACCAAAATTCATGCAATTACATATTTGAATTAATGAAGACCATGAAAGTACTGTGACAGAATAATTATCTTTAATTATACTAATTACATAAATGGATAAAAATTAATGATTAGGGCATTACTCCGAAAATAATAGCTCTGTATTAATGATTGGATCTTCTTGCAACTTACCTTCACCATCCCCCCACTTCTTATGACCTACATTTGACATCTAAAAGTTTAAGAAAAAATTTGAACTCGAATTCCTCCAAATATGCCCCGAGTTTCTATGTTTTTTTCAATTCACTAAGATGACTCAGGTTGCCAGATTTAGCAAAAATAAGACTACAGGGCCCTCAGTTACACTTGAATTTCAGATGAACAGTGAATAAGCTTTGTAGTATAAATAAATCCCAAACATTGCAACATTAGAGATGATTCCTAAAGGCAATATACTCAGTAACTGTTAGCCAGATATGTTTTTAGAGGGTATATAACTAGTACTGTGTCCATTATGCCCACTGGATATTAGGAAAAGTTATAAAAATTTTATGGAAATTTGAATTAGCCCCAGAGGTAAATATTTAATGTTTAAACTGTAAAAATAAGTTGCCAGTTGCACACTACAAAGGTTAAATGAGGGTTAATGCAATTCTTTGGTTATAAAATCCACTCATATGATTTTTTTTAAAATGGTGTTTGTATTCCAGTGCATACATTATTAAGGCTGGTGAATGAATTTGAGGATATATACTTTCCTCCAATCTAGGTTTAAAAAGGACAGATATTTTTATGATTTTCATCGATTAACACAAGTTAAATCCCCACAAGTCTTTATCAAACAGCAGTTCTATCATCATACTGTTAATTAACAAGGTCCTTAAATTATTTATCTAATAGTGTTGTACAGCAATTTCTTCCTTTATTTACTTAGTATAAATGAATATTCAGGGATTAGGTTATTCCTATCCTGCTCTGATTATTTGGCGAAGGTAAAAAAAAAAAAAGCCATAAATAATATCATTATTTCTGGGCATAAGAATGATTTGTTTGCATAGCAGAGTCTGAAATCTTGAAACACAAAACTGCATCTCCCCCTCAATCTGAGAGCAGTTGTGCTTGTCTTGAAGTGGAGTTATCCTCCATGCATTGTGCATTCAGATATACTTGAAACTCTATTGCAAAGTGAAAAACCACTCAGGAGCTAATGATTTTCTTAGAAAAATGTTTCAAATTGCAAGTTTTTAAATAGGAAGGAGAATTGTTTCAGAGTCAAGTCTTCATCACTGCTTTTTTCTTCAGATCCTGAGACCTGGGCCTTATTGTGAAATTCTAACCTTTCTGCCTTTTAAAATAGCCCTGAAGCCTTGTATTTCTGCAGACTTTCACTAATGCGGGTTTAAGTACTGTGGTGTCCTTTATCAAGGAGAGCTGACACACTTCCAAAGCTGTCACAACTGGCTAACTCTGGTCCGATTCATACGGGATTAATTGGCCATGGGTGCTGGTGAGCTGAAATACTGTCATAGCGGCTGTAGATCTGTCACTTTGATACACAAGGTAATCAAGTCCAGTAATAGACACTCCATGAATGTTAATAGCTTACCTAAGCAAGAAATCATTAGAGGCCGTTTACTCCATGTCATGTGGAAGAGCATAGTCTGGACTTTTAGTTAAAGATCAATTTGATATTTTGTGGCATAAACTTTGTTTCCAAAACTGTACTAAAATATCAAATATACTCTGGTTGTTTAGAGACTGACTACAAAGGGAATGAAGCTTTAAGATACTAAGCTTCTGAAAATAGTCTCAAACTGAAAAGTAAAATAGAGTTTTTTTCTAAGTTCTTTTTTTACATTTTTCTTTTTTTGTTAAGGGTTCAAACAAAGACACTTTACTTTGCACTTGTCTTCAGGTTTCTTTCCAGAGATAACCTAGTTTCTCGGGTATGAAATATTTCCAGAACATTTAGTATTTATTTGCAAATAGAGTTTTATATAATATAGATAGATTTATGTATTTTATATGAATTTGATTATAGTATACTTTTATTCAGCAGCATTTGGTTGTCAGTGTATGTAGATATACTGCCTTCTAATAGATGCATAATACTCCCCAAAAAGGTGCACTTGATATTTTAAAAATATTAATTGCATTTCAACTGTAAAAAACTTTTTATAAGATAATAAAAAAGGGAGAAATGAATTATTTAATGTCAAGATTTCTTATTTGAAATACTATTTGACTCTGCAGTTACCACATATTTTAATGTAGAAGGCAGAGCTTACTGTAGCATTGCACGATATCCAAGGCACTGAATTTTAAATATGAAATTTCACAAACTTTGATTGGTATCCTAGATTTCTCAGGAATGATTAAACTTCTAGTTGGGTATCACTTGAGAATATGTGTTTCTGGTTTCTTGGAAGAGAGGGGAGAATGCTAAAACTCTAAATTGATCAGACAAGAAGCTGACTTGGCTGAAAAAGGAATTTCAGCTTTTTTAACAGAGTTGAGGAATATGGATAATCCCAAAGTATATGGAAGAAGCTTTGAGAACTGCCAAAGAATTCCTGAGATTAACCCCCATGAGTGTTATTCTCTTAAGCACCACACCATACAGGAAGAACTTGCAAGACCTTGCTTGGCACATATTCTACACACAAGCTTTGGTAAGCCAGGTGAATGACTGTTACATCTGTACTATAATAAAGAATTTAAGACAATATTAATTAAAATGTTGTTTGGAAACAAAAGTTACTGGAAGTGGGCATAATGGGATATATAGAAATATTTCTATATAATCCATAGAAAGAGAACATTCTTGTATATCTCTCCTAGAATTGCCAGGAGAATTGATACTCAAAGCATTTTCACACTTAAATTAACACATTTAAAGCAATTAGTATGGAAAGGTTTGTTGTAGTTGCTTACTAAATCATGATTTCCTTTTGGTAGTTACCACTAAGTTGATATATCATTAAAAATGAACACATGTTTTCATAAAAAATAAAATCAAATTTGTAGCCGCTTGCTAGAGATTGTAGTGTTTATTAACAAAACAATATTTATTTTTAGGTTTTGATTACATTTTGACCTACAGTTCTTTGTGATTTAATTGTTTAGTATTATTATGGAACCAAAAACTTCATTCTCTCTGTTGCACTCAGAGGTTGTATGGAAAGCTATCCCAGCTACATTTTTATGTAACAGGCAATGATTGTTTAAGTTTAAGAAAAGATTTATATTACAAAGGTCAGACCTCTCTGAAGCTTATATTCCATGAACCTTCAAGTGTAAGTGGAGCAGAAGAAAGAATGTCTCTGCTGGTTCCATCCATATCTCTATTTTAGAAAGCCAGGAAGGCCTGGAAGTAGCCCACAAAGATGGTGGCACCTGGGTTGTTACTGTTCAGTTGCTAAGTCTGACTCTGCAATCCCATGGTCTATAGCCTCTGTCCTCCTCTGTCCATGGAATTTTCCAGTCAAGAGTATTGGAGCAGGTTTGCAATTTCCTACTCCAGGGGATCTTCCCAGTCCAGAGATTGAACTCAAATCTCTTGCATCTCCTGCATTGGCAAGTGATTCTTTATCATTGGTGCCACCTGGGAAGCATGGCACCTGAGTAGAAAGAGCTATAGTTGAAAAGAGAGATGACATGATGAATTGGATGGTGAGTTAATAAGTGCAGCAGGAGATAAAGACTTAGATGTGCTTGCAACATGTGGATGTGATTTTGTTATCTCAAACAAAGATATCCAGAAGTGATTCCATTATCTCAAACAGATAGAGTAAATATTCTGCCATTTTACATGTTAGAAATAGTGACATATTATTGGAGTCTTATGCTTATCAAGTGTGATACTCTTTATTCTTGGCTTTTTACAACTTGTGAGATTTCATGAAATAGTATTAACATCAGAACAATTCCAAATACATGTGAATGTTTATAGAGTGTTTTAGTTATGTCTTCACCCATTTGAGTCAAAGATTTATTATTTTTTAACACAAAAAGTAATTTTTCTGTTACTGTTTATTGATCAACTTGCATAAATAGGGGAGATCCGAGAATAAAGAAAATGAATAAGACATATGACTAAAGGCATGGGTAGAGTGTTGTAAAAAAAGAGAAAGCAGCACGTGAAGGGCTCCTGAAACCTGATTCCTCCACTGAAATAATTTCTGATAGAATCCTCCATGCCTATCACAATTTACTCCAGCCTGTATGTCTCTCACAGGGATGCAAGTCTCCACAGATAGATAGTTACTAAAATCTGACCATAAGAAACTCCTTTCTGAATAGTTAGGTCACAGTTTAACTCTTCTTAGTAAAACTGCCAGAATTTATGTGACAATTTCCTTTGAACTACACGTTAGTGCATTTATCTTGAGCCTGGTCTTAATGGGCTAAAGTGGAACTATCCTGAATTTGCCCCAATGTGATGTTCATTTCCTTGTTTTTCTTGTATCTACGTCCTATTTTATTTGTAAGGCATTCATCCCAGTTATATGTAGTCAGGGCACTGGCAGAACTTTATTGGAGGGGAATTTTGCTAACAACGATCATAGACCTGATATAGGAGTTTGTATGAACCTCATTCTTTACTGAAGTGTTCCTTTGTGTATATTTTCCTGCATAATCATATCACTTACTCATGAATGATGGCTTATCAAGAGTCATTACTCATGGAAACTGAGGGCTTCAAAATTGCTATTAGGAACTTATGACAGGAAGACTTCCATAGACAGTTATAAAGTACTATTCCTTTGCACTTCCTGCTTGCGAGGAGACAAGTGAAACTTCCCTAGGGTTTTATGAAAAAAGTAAGGGACCGTTAAAAAAGCTAGTTAGTAAAGCTAATTAATTGTCCATGTGGATTTATGTCCCTCTAAGTCAGTTTGTTTGCTAATGTTTTCAATAACAACAAATAGAAAGTGCAGTTTAATGTGAAAATCAATACTCAGCATAGATCAATGAAACCATAGTCACAGACCAACAGCAAACTAGTGTTTTTTAGTCAAAAAACAAAAAAATCAGTTCAAACAGCAATTTGAAATTTCTTATACTGATTGTTATACTCAATCCAGGAAAGATTTTCTTTTTTTTTATGTGAGTCAGTGGTATAAGTGAGACAAGACCAAAAAAGCTGTAGGACATATTCAATATATTCACAAATGTACTTTGAATAAACATTGTGAATAAGATACAGAAACATTAAAAGTCATTATGAGATTTACCATAATATTCAGGTTTATAAATATCTGTTTCTTAAATGTAACCTTTGAGTATTCTGCAGTTGAAGAAATGTAGCTCAAAAACTATTTATTAATAATTCTTTCTACAAATATTTATTGGGCATCTAAATATAATGTGCCAGACATTATTCTAGAATCCTTGAATACATCAGTAAGTAAAACAAAGAAATAACTCCTCATGGAACTTAGATTTAATGGAAGAAGGGATGAAAAAAAGCAATACATATTATATAGCAGTATATATATATTAATATATTATTTATATAACATTAAGTGTGGTATCTGTTATTAAAAAAAAAAGGAAAAGTGTGGAGCAGATTAAAATGATCAGTAATGACAGTGGTGAGAAGGGGAAGGTTGTTATTCTACATGGGGCAACCACTGCAGCTCCCATTTGGACCTGTTGTTTCAAATATTAGAAGTACAAGGTCTTAATGTAATGTATTTGTCAAGGGGATATAAGGGTAATCAGGTTTAACTATTGACCGGAACTACCTCTTTCTCTCTTTGAGGTCCCTGAGATATAGTCAAGGACAAAATGTCAGTTATAATAGTTAGAACTTTGGCTCCAAAATTCAGTACAGAACTCTATCGACATGAGCTGATCTCAGATAAACTTTCTCCCTGTGTTAGGTCATCCTGAATGGAAACTATACATAAGGCCTGCTTCATCTGTTTCTGTTTTGAGGACTAACCAGAGTCTTAGCGCAGTGCCTTTGCACACAGGGGCAGTGCAGTCTTGTCTGTGCCTTCCTGCGCCAGAGCAGCGCACTTCCCAAGGCAAGTGATCGCCCCACTGCAGCAGGCACATGCTGTCTCCCTTGAGCCTCTCCATCCAGAACGATGGGTCCAAGCTTAGCTCTCACTCAGGCACAAGAGAGAGAAACAGAGAGAGGACTCAGACTCAGTTCTCGCTATTCTGTCACTTTGGATCATTAGAAGAAGGAAGCCATGCAGGTGGCACACCCTCATTCTGGTGCTCCACTAGCTAGGACTGTGCCTCACTATGATAGTCCATCACTTTATCAGCCAGACCAAGGAGAGACTAAGGGAGCAGAGCAGCATACCTAAGAATCTGACTTATTTTAAAGTGGAAGGTAAGGAGTAAGGACCGTGAAGTATCATCAATGTATGTAGTGTACCATGTACATAGTGTGTGCGTATTTGAAAATGTGTTTTCTTGAAAGCTATTGCAAAGTGTCTGTTACAAACAATATACAATAAGTCTCTTTAGGTTGCTTTTATTCTGCTCTTAATAAAACTGACCAAAAGTAAGAGACATTTCTATAAAAATAAGTACATCCTCACATCATATCTTATTTTACATGACAGAGAATGAGATGGTTGGAATACATCATTGACTCCATGGACATGGGTTTGGGTGGACTCCGGGAGTTGGTGATGGACAGGGAGGCCTGGCGTGCTGCAGTTCATGGGGTCACAAAGAGTCAGACACTACTGAGCGACTGAACTGAACTGAACTGAACTTAATTTGTGGGGCAGAGATAGTGATCATGGATCCCTTGGGGAACATACCTTGATAGAAAAACTCAGGTACCCAAAATTTGGCTCCAAAATTGATGGCAGCTAGTCTGGAAAGGGGAATTGTCCCATTATACAATTGAGAGTTTCCATAAAATGAAAACAGGCTGACAGGTGCAACTATTATAAGAAATAATAATGCATGCCTACTCTTTTAGACATCTGATTATTTACCATAAACATAAAAAAGGATTAAATAATTTTTGTTTATTTTTCTTTGGCATACACCATCTTTACACTAGACCTAAACCATCATCTCCTTAATGAAATTAACTCATTTGTGATTCAGCTAAAAAAAAAAAACTGACAACATCTCAATAACATTTTCTTTCTTATTTTGCTTTCTGTCCAAACTCCTATACAGTTACATTTATTTCGACATCTAGCACATTTTCTAAAGTTTTGATTTTTTTTTTTTTTTTTTGCAAATCATTCATCCCTCAAATACTTCTTGAGTCTATCCTTTATGTTAGGAGGTATTTTACTTTCTTCACAATGTAATGATCCCTCATCTCAGACTAGACAATTAATAAACAAATTATTACAATAAATTCAGATGGTGATAAGTGATTCAAAGGAAAATTATTGGGGTGGAGTAAATTCAACTCAAATTAGCCTAAACTAAGCAAAAGTGAAAGAATATTTTTGAAATATATAAATTTAAAATTAGAAGTAGAGCTGACATGACAAGATATTTGACCGCTAGCTTAAGAGATGTTACCAGCTGCATTTCTGAACAGACTAAATAGCTGGTGGAGAATCATTCAATAAATGCAGTTCAAGACCAGCATAGGAAACTTTTAGCTGCAAACAGGAGACATTCCACCTAAGAGATATACTGGTGCATATAACTGAGGAGTCCAGAGGAAGGATATTTTCGCTTTTTATTGTCATTTAGAATGTTGGTTCTGTTGCCCAGTCATCCATTCTTCTTTGCCCTCCTTCTTATCTGAATTGTTTATTTTTTTGACTTTGGCTGTTCTCCTTATAACCAAACATTGACAACAGTCCCACTGTGTCCCGTGCTGTGCTCACTCAGTCGTGTCCGACTCTTAGGGACCCCATAGACTAGCCGCCAGGCTCCTCTGTCCATGGAGAGTCCCCAGCCAAGAATAATGGAGTAAGTTGCCATGCCCTCTTCAAGGGGATCTTCCCTACACAGGGATGGAACCCAGGTCTCCCGCATTGCAGGCAGATTCTCTACCATCTGAGCCATAAGGGAAGCCCCCACTATGTTCCATGATCCCCTAAAATTTTAGATCTTTGATCCGCCTCAGAACCAGTCAGTCTTGTCAGGCAATACCACACTTTGAATGCTTTAGATCAATCAGACCTTCCCAGACTGCACAGTTCATTTCAGTTCAGTTGCTCAGTCATGTCTGATACTTTGTGACACCATGAACTACAGCATGCCAGGCTACCCTGTCCATCACCAACTCCCAGGGCTTACTCAAACTCATGTCCTTTGCGTTGGTGATGCCATCCAACCATCTCATCCTCAATGAGCCCCTTCTCCTCCTGCCTTCAATCCTTTCCAGAATCAGGGTCTTTTCCAGTGAGTCAGTTCTTCTCATCAGGTGGGCAAAGTATTGGAGTTTCAGCTTCAATATCAGTCCTTTAGATGAACACCCAGGACTGATCTCCCTTAGGATGGACTGGTTGGATCTCCTTGCAGTCCAAGGGACTCTCATGAGTCTTCTCTGACACCACAGTTCAAAAGCATCAATTCTTCCATGCTCAGCTTTCTTTATAGTCCAACTCTCACATCCATGCATGACTACTGGAAAAACCATAACTTTGACTAGACGGACCTTTGATGGCAAAGTAATGTCTCTGCTTTTTAATATGCTGCCTAGGTTGGTCATAACATTTCTTCCACGGAGCAAGCGTCTTTTAATTTCATGACTGCAGTCACAATCTGCAGTTTGATTTTCACCATCTGATTTTGGAACCCCCAAAAATGAAGTCTCTCACTGTTTCCATTGTTTCTCCATCTATTTGCCATGAAGTTTTGGGACTGGATGCCATGATATTTGTTTTTTGAAAGTTGAATTTTAAGCCAACTTTTTACTCTCCTCTTTCACTTTTATCAAGAGGCTCTTTAGTTCTTCTTCGCTTTCTGCTATAAGGGTGGTATCATCTGCATATCTGAGGTTATTGATATATCTCCCTGCAATCTTGATTCCAGCTTTTGTTTCATCCAGCCTGGCATTTTGCATGATATCCTCTGCATATAAGTTAAATAAGCAGGGTGACAATATACAGCCTTGACGTACTCCTTTCTCGATTTGGAATCTGTCTGTTCCATGTCCAGTTCTAACTGTTGCTTTTTGACCTTCGTACAGATTATTCAGGACGCAGGTCAGGTGGTCTGATAGTCTCATCTCTTTAAGAATTTTCCAATTCTTTGTGATCCACACAGTCAAAGACTTTGGCGTTGTCAATAAAGCAGAAATAGATGTTTTTTTGGAACTCTTGTTGCTTTTTTGATGATCCAACAGATGTTGGCAATTTGATCTCTGGTTCCTCTGCCTTTTCTAAATCCAGCTTGAACATCTGGAAGTTCACGGTTCACATACTATTGAAGCCTGGCTTGGAGAATTTTGAACATTACTTTGCTAGCGTGTGGGATGAGTTCAATTGTGCCGTAGTTTGAACGTTCTTTGGTATTGCCCTTCTTTGGGATTGGAATGAAAACTGATCTTTCCCAGACTGCACAGCTGCTATGAAGTGGGAAAGCAGTGGGGAGAGGTTTAGAGACAACTTTTAAGTTGTCCATCTGTGTAAATAGGGGAAACAAAGTATTCTAGATTGTAGCATATATACTGTGTAAATGTTATGTGCAATATTTATATCAATTACAATACAGTGCTTATTGTGATCTTTTTGATGATATTACTACCATTATGTTCAATATATCATTATATTAAATAATTGGCTTTACTTTTTTACCAGAGTACAGATGTCAAAAATACTCTCTATCCACTTGTAAATAGATTAATTTTTTTTCCTAATGAATCTTACCACTGATTCCGTTCTTTTAGGTGCATATTGCTAATATAGGAAGTCACAGACTCTTAAATTTTCTCTTTAAAATGCATGTTATATCATAATTCATCATATTACCTGGAGAAGGAAAAAATATCTCTATCACCGATTGGCTCAAACATTTTATTCATGATTTTAAACAAGATATACAAAGGTATTAAGAACAATACATTGAAAGTGTATTTGAAGATAGGCTTACACCAAGAAAAATATCTTAAAATCTGTAATTTTTCTTACTTTTATATCCAATTTAAAAGGAGAATTGTACGTTTGATAACAACAGCAGATTTCTTATTTAGCAAAGAAATATCATATTAATTTAGTTTATGATGATGTTTCAATAGAAATTCCTGCTATTAACCATGTTAGCCTGATTACTTTCTGACTGAAGTTTTCAATTAGATATAGTCTGTTCTATTCATACAACAGAAGGGAAAGAGAAAATAATTCACTCACCAAATCATGAGCTTGAATAGCGCTTATAGTAATACGCATTTTGCAAAACTATTTTGCTTTGTATGGAAGTGATTTTTCTAGATTTAAATAAATGTAGCTAACTTGATTAAAGATGTGTGCCTAGAGGTAGCATCTTTCACGGTGCTTTCAGCATCCTCATTTATAATCAGATGAGTTTTTACTCACGTTGAATTAAGGTACCACTAAATCCCTGTCTTCTTTCATGTTTAATGTGTTTTAAAGTCTGAAAAAAATAAGATTCTTGAAAGTTACATGTTTGTAAATATTCTACAATGGCAAGAAAATGAATGTCTCATATCTCCCATGAAAATAAGAGTGAGAAATAAAGAACTGTCTCTCGAGTTCCTTAGAAAGAAAGCAGTTACGTTTCATACCTATTGAGGAAGAAATTGGAGGAACATTGTCCTCTGTTTGTTCCAGCATAGTAAACCTTAATCAGCTCTCCTACTCCACTAGATTCTAAAGACCTGTTTTTGTATTTTCTCCATTAAAGAAAATATCCTGTGAATTTTTAATATGCAAATCCCTTTAATAAAACCACTAATAAAAATGACTTTTTCACTTTCTCAGGACAAGAAACAGGAAAGCAATCTTTTTAGTTTATCTTGTTTATTTATTTAATCTTATTTAATTATCTTACTTTATTACCTTATGTTTGCTTACCCTTCCCAGAGATAAAATGTCCTCCTTCAATCATACTGAAGGCATGCTGCTGCTGCTGCTAAGTTACTTCAGTCGTGTCCGACTCTGTTCGACCCCATAGACTGAAGGCATAAAATATAACAATTTACTTTATGCAACTACTCAATTTACCTTAACTTAATTTACTTGGATTAACAATTTCAACCATTAAGAAAAAGAAACAATCAAAGTTTTCTGTCTTAATAAGGTAATTCTCCCAATTTATTATTTTTTGTTTATTTTGACTTCCTTTCTAATAGCTCGAATGATAAACTTTAATAATGTTGACCATACTTAGATTCCACAGATAAAAAACTCAACAAAGCAGTGTGTATCTTGGATTTTTGTATGTGATGTTCTTGATTAAATTTTCCATTCTTAATTTAAACCATGTTATTTATGTTGAGGGGCTTCCCAGGTGGTGCTAGTGGTAAAGAACTTGCCTGCCAATGCAGGAGACATAAAAGATGCAAGTTCGATCCCTCAGTTGGGAATATCCCCCGAAGGAGGGCATGGCAACCCACCCCAGTATTCATGCCTGGAGAATCCCATGGACAGAGGAGCCTGCTGGACTGCATTCTATAAGGAAGCAGAGAGTTAGAAACTACTGAAGTGGCTTAGCATGCAGGTACACACTTATGTTGAGATTATAACCATAAAAATGTGTGTATGTAATATTTAAATAATTTTTTCTTCCAATGGAGGCGCATCACAGACTTTGGGCAAAGAAAGTAAAAATTTTATATTTTCATTCTAAATCTTGGCTCTGATTTTATAAAATACACTTTTTTTTTTTTACTTATTTTCTCCTGTGTATTTCTTTGTTATGGTATTTCAGCTGTTATTTTGATGGTTATTACATTGATGTACTTTGGCCAAAAACCACATACACACACACATGCCACATGCCAGTGGAGTGCTCTTCGTAGGAGATGTGGTCATGAATTTGGGAGTATTTTCATTTGCGATTTAAATAGTGACTTCTCTTGATGTTTAACAGTATATTTGGAATTATAGTGGCAGAAGTATTATGTTAACACTGTGTGTTTTTTAAAAACACTTTTTGAATTAATTTTTTTTCTTTATTTGGTGAAACTTTCTGCTCTCACTAAGAATAAAACTAGAGTGAGGACTATGTAGAACCACTGAAAGATTTTAATCATATCAAACATTTATTGCCAAAAAAATCAGGCCAAGATGTGACTATTCTGACCTCATTAAAGGATGCTTCCTTCATTTTTCTTTTAACATCATCAGTTGGTTAATAGCTTTTTTATTTTGTAATTATAAATATAATCGAGATTTTTTAAAGTGTATACTTACTGGACTTCCCTGATAGCTCTTCTCTTGTGGCTCAGCTGGTAAAGAATCCACCTGTAATGTGGGACACCTGGGTTTGACCCTTGGGTTGGCAAGACCCCCTTGGAGAAGGGAAAAGGCTACCCACTCCAGTATTCTGGTCCGGAGAATTCCATGGACTGTATAGTCCATGGGGTTGCAAAGAGTTGGACACGACTGAACAGCTTTCACTCACATACTTACTGGCAAATTGAATATAATTTAATATTATAAATACAAGATTATTTAATGAGCTAAAATACTATAATATATTGGATAGAAATTGAATGAGAGGAAGCCAACCTAATTATTGTGATTGTTGTATATTGTTGTTGTTGTCGCTAAGTTTTGTACAACTCTTTGTTACCCCATGAACTGTAGTACATCAAGCTTCCCTATCTTTCACCATCTCCTGCAGTTTGCTCAAACTCATGTCCATTGAGTTGATGGTGCCATCCACCCATCTCATCCTCTGTCACCTCCTTCTTTTCCTGTACTCAATCTTTCCCAGCATCAGGGTCTTTTCCAATGGGTCGGCACTTCGCATCAAGTGGCCAAAGTATTGGAACTTCAGCATCAGTCCTTCCAATGAATATTAGGGTTGATTTCCTTTAAGATTCACTGGTTTGATCTCGTTGCTGTCCAAGGAACTCTCAAGAGTCTTCAGCACCACACTTCAAAACCATGAATTTTTCAGTGCTCAGCCTTATTTATGGTCCAACTCTCACATTTGTACATGGCTACTGGAAATACCATAGCTTTACTATACAGACCTTTGTTGGTTTTTAATATACTGTCTAGGTTTTTTGTAGCTTTTCTTCCAAGGAGCATCTTTTCATGGCTGCAGTCACCGTCTGCAGTGATTTTGGAGCCCAGGAAAAGAAAATCTGTCACTGTTTCCACTTTTCCCCCATCTATTTGTCCCAAAGTGATGGGACAAGATGCCATAATCTTAGTTTTTTGAATGTTGTTTTAAGCCAGGTTTTTCACTCTCTGCTTTCACCCACATCAAGAGACTCTTAAGTTCCTCTTTGCTTTCTGCCATTAGAGTAGTATCATCTGCATATATGAGACTGTTGATATTTCTCCCAGCAATCTTGATTCCAGATTGTGAGTCATTTCACATGATGTACTCTTCATAGAAGTTAAATAAGCAAAGTGAAAATACTCCTTTCCCAATTTTAGTCCAGTCCATTGTTCCACGTCCAGTTCTAATTGTTGCTTCTTGTGCTGCATACAGATTTCTCAGGAGACAGGTAAGGTGGTTTTGTATTCCCATCTCTTTAAGAATTTTCCAGAGTTTGTTATGACACACACAGTCAAAGGCTTCAGTGTATTCAATGAAGTGGATGTGTTTTGGGAATTCCCTTGTTTTTTTTCCTATTATCCAACGGATGTTTGCAGTTTGAATTCTGGTTCCTCTGCCTTTTCTAAATCCAGCCTGTACATCTAGAAGTTCTCAGTTCATATACTATTGAAATCTAGCTAAATCCTACAAATTTTTTCCCTTTTATATATAAATTGTGTATATGTACATATATGTGTTTGTGCATGCTAAGTCACTTTAGTCGTGTCCAGTTCTTTGTGACCTTATGAACTGTAGTCTGCCAGGCTCCTCAGTCCATTGGTATTCTTCAGGCAAGAATTCTGGGGTAGGTTGCCATGCCCTTCTCCAGGGGATCTTCCGACCCAGGGATTGAACCCACATCTCTCTTGTCTCCTGCATTGGCAGGTGGTATCTTTACCACTAGTGCCACCTGGGAAGCCCAGTATGTGTGTGTGTGTATGTGTATATATATATACTTATGTGTATTCACACACATAAGTAATCTACATATATAATTTATTTTCTGGAATTCAAAAACATTATTTAACCTACTCCAGCTTCTATTTGTAAAGTGAGTAAAATACCTCTGCATGTGTGCTCAGTTGCTCAGTCACGTTCAACTTTTGGGACCTCAGTGCCAAAACTGAGCTTCCCCTTCGGCTCAGTGGAAAAGAATCCACCTACAGGGCAGGAGACATGGATTTAATCTCTGAGTCTGGAAAATTCCCCTGGAGAAGGAAATAGCAACCCAGTATTCCCTCTGGAAATTTCCATGGCTAGAGGAGCCTGGTGGGCTACAGTCCATGGGGTCACAAAAGAGTCAGACACGACTTAGAGACTAAATAACAACAACCTCATCAACTACTGTGAAGATTATATATATATAAAATAAAGCATGCCAGGATCATAATAGCACCCAACACACCATAAATGCTCAATAAATGAGAATAAATAATAAGATACTATCGTCTATTTTATTCTTGGGGTTAACATGCACCACTTTAAGGTAGTCACTAAATTTTGTTTAGATTTCTTATTCATAGCTGATTGCTTTTTTTCAAACAAGTGTCCCTTGCTCCCTCTTTTCCTTAGTTTTTGCTAAAGATCTTTTTTGGTGGTCTCTTTTACATATTTCCAGATAGAAAAACATGAAGCAACATTATAATGCATTTCCAAGGAGTACATTTTAAAAGCTGAGTCATGTTTTCCTAAGGAGTCAGTGGTATCACAGTGAATACGCCTGGGGCATAGCTGAGCTGAAATTCTCACTCTGATAATGGCAGGTTTTTAGCCAATTTATCAGAGCCTAAATGATAGGAGTCAGGTGAAACTCCCAGTCTGTTTCCTTGCCACTCCAAGCCACCATTTTGCCTCAGAGTAAGGAATTATGAGATTGTACAATAGGTAAGAGCTTGGGTGCTGACTTTGGTCAAAACTGAGTTTGAATATTCCCTCTGGCTCTTCCATTTAAAAGTCAGATTTCTTAACCATAAGATGGAGATTAATTATTACTACCTCAGAAACTGTTGTGGATAATGTATGTGAAGACTTTTGCTCAGTGATATATTAGAAGATCTTCATACATGTGATTCACTATTCATAATGCTTGGGGATATGAGAAACACTTGATAAGTATATGTAACTCTTCCACGCCATGAACTATTTGGAGACCAGAATCCAGGAAGGTGTATGGCATTTGTTTCTATCTTTTTAAATACAGTAAAAAACATTTGAACATCAAAAAGTGCCATGCACCCTCCCCCATCATAAACAACATTGCAGATAATTCAGCCTTAATGTTTATTTCTTCTAATTGAAGTATAGTTGGTTTACAGTGTTGTGTTAATGTAAGGTTTTTTTTTTTTAACCACTAAGTTGTTCACTTTAGTTTTTTAATTGTTATTGGTGTATAGCTGATTTAAACATTGTGTTAGTTATAGGTGTAGAGCAAAGTAAATCAGTTATACATATATGGTATAAATTTCTCAATATAAAAAACAGTGACACAGTTTTTTAAATTGGGAAAATTCAAAACATTATTCAAAACATTAATTCAAAAACAATTCAAAATTGAATTTTTCTTCTTATTTATCACACATTTATACATACATTAGAATAATAGTAGCTGTGTGCAGGTATATGGATCTATTATTAGAACTCTGTGTGTGTGTGCGCACGTGTTTGCCCCTCTCTGGTTTTGTCATCTCTACTGGCTTTTTCACCTGTATTGTTGTAACCTGAAGAAAATATGGCCAAAGCTACCAATAGCTCCAGTGTTTTACATCTTAAAGTTGTAACTGCTAGATAATGTTGACTACCTGTGTTCACTGAGTCCCAGGTTCAGATGTCCTGGGAACAAGGGACATATATTCACCATGGGACTCAGAAGCGCTGGCCGTATTCAGTTACACAGTTCCTAATAGAGTGGCTCAGTGAGAACGTAATTCCCAGATGGAGCACCTTCAGCTCAGCGAAAAGTACTCTAAGCTATAAAAAGAAGCAAAATATATGGTCACATCCTTACTGAAACAGCACTCATAAAAGATACATATCAAAAATAAAAAGAGCATCAGAGAAATTCAGGGAATAGCTTGTTTTCAGGAAAACTCTTTGGCCCTCTAGGGAATAAATTACATCAGGTATGAAACCTCACATAATTGACCTAGTTTCATGAAGATTTCTGTAATGAAATCATGGCTAAATTTTTGAGTCAATGGTGTAGGATTTTCAGTGATGGGTACTTAACATTGAGAAAAGTATGTCTGGATTCACCTGTTCTTCATTTCAAAACAAGTTGCTTTTCTTTAAAAAATTGCTTTTTGATATATACAAAAATTACATGTACTATTTTAAGTTTAAATTATTTTTGTTTGGGGAATTAGAATTCACAGTACAATGCTGTTAAATTTTGACATGTGAGATTGTGGTTTTTAGCATGCATGATACCCATTCCCTTTACTGTGTAACACATTTAATATCCTTTATGCCAGAAGTGTTTCTATACTTTTTTTTCTTAATTTGAAAGGTAGACTTATTTATTTCATTTATATTTACATATTAAGACTATAGATAAGAGAGAAGGAAGTAAAAGAGTAATTGAGAGAATTTTGACTGTGCCTTAATGTAAGTATCAAGTGACTTTAGTTCAGTACTAAACATTGTATTGTTATTTGCTACTAACACAATATCTGACTTGTCTATTATCATTGGTTAAACATGTCTGATATTTTACATTTTTATTTGTCATGAAATGTAAGCTTAATAAATAAAACATTTTTAAGGAAAAGTGAGAAATCTACTTAACCCTTCCTGAAACTCTAAAATGTATATTTTGAGATACACTTGAAATGTGGGTTTAGGGGTGTAAGAAAGGTGGGTGTCAAGGGACTTCCAATACTATGCTTAATGAGACAACTGGTCCTTGTCATCTGCCTGTTGAAGTAAAAAAGAATGCATCAGTAGTCACATCATTCAAATGAAATCATTAGTTTTAGTAAGCATTTCTAAATGTCTATCAGAATATAGAATTTTTCTATCTGTATATACTTTATTAAAATAGGTCTTTGACAAAGAAAAAATTGTATATAAAATTTCTGAAGAATCAAAGATGAGAATACAAAGACCATGCTTAAAATTCCACTGAAACTGAATTTCCATTACTTTAAAATATCTCTAAATTTCAGTGCCTCATTGCATGTAATCTCTTTTATGCTGAAGGCATTTTAGTTTGATACTGTACAAATAACCTTATGCAAAAGATGCAAATGGAAAATTGTTACAAGTTCAAACATAAGTAATTTCAAACTATGTAATGATGCTTTCCATATGATTTCTTCTGTTATTTATACCAGAAAACAAGAGAATAATTGCTGTGTTTGAATATGAATTATAACTACAGGAATAACTAAAATGATAAAAATTTAGGCACAAGGTCATTTTTAAAAAATCTGGCTATATTTTCTTTTGAAGAATTTTTTAGACTTCTGAATGTTTGGAAAACTAGGGCTTGTTATTTGTATGAAAAAAAAATACTAAATTCCCTATTCGAGATCATCAATGTCCAGGAAAACTATAATGGGTAAAGACTGTTCTTCCTGTCATCTCCTCGGCCATTATTTCTCCTTTTTTTCAGCTGTATTGTGATATAATTGCTGTATAACATTGTGCAAGCTTAGGGTGTACAGCGTGTTGATTTGATACATTTATATATTGCAAAGCGATTACCAGCCTAGCTAGCTAACACATCTTATCACATCATTACCTTTTCATTTTTGTGGTGAGAACATTTAAGATCTACTGTCAGCAACTTTCAAGCATAATAGCACAGTTAATTCTAATCAAGGATTTGGAAAAGGGTCCAGAGTAAATTTTGGTACAAATGAAATCCCCTGAATGACAGGCATGATTTCAGACCAAGTCCTACTAAGAGAAGATGCCACCTGTGTCTGGGCAGACAGCCTCAGGGGAAAAGCTTTGCACTATGTACAGGTCTAGGACCTGTTGGCCTAAACAGACAGCCCAGCTGTCTGCCTGAGAGTCACATAGGCACATTTGGCATTTTCAACATAAAGCAGTGCAGAAAAGATTCTCTAGTGCATGTTGCTCTGCGGGTTTAGTCTGCAGGAGAGCAGTGTCTCTTCCTTTATCTGTGCTCCTTTCTGTTTTCTTATTATCCCTATGGTGGTTTTTGAGAATTGTTTTTATTTTCTTTTTGAGGAGACTAAAAAGGATGAAGCCCTTGCCAATATCTAAGCCTGTGGCTATTCCAAATTCTGTGTGTGACTGTGGGCTCAGCCTCTGCTCTGCAAATGTGAAACCTGTAGGAGAGAATTCAAGAGGCAAAATTTGCTGGAGGAAAGATTATGAAACAACAGGCAAAGAAAAACTGTCCTTCCTGATCTCCAATATATAGTACATAGGGAATTCTCTGCAGGATTTAATCTGTTACTGAACTTCACTGAGTAATGATTTCCTGTTCTCGTAATTTTTACTTTTAAATCGAGGCAAGATGGCTTTGGATTCTGTTTTTTCCTTCTTAAGGACCCTTGTTCTTTAGCTTTTGCTTTTTGCAAGAAGGAAAAAGAATGATAAGATTTCCCGAGGTATGGCTGGATAAACTTGGTGGGTGTGGGGTTACAATATGATAAAGGAAATATTCCTTCTTCTCTGGAAACACTGTCAATTTTATTGCATTAGACCATGCAGATTGCTGTATAGAATCTATAGATTCTGAAGTGAATTTGTGTATTTTATTTTTCCTTGTACTCTGCAATTAGCTTCACAAAATAAAGAGCAAAACCTTGCTAGATTTTCAAGTTGTGAACAGAAAAAAATATCTTCTTACAAAATTTTGTATGAGATACAATATATGAAAAGTTGTTTCATATCAAAATAATATTCCATTAAGGATTTAAGATTTAAAAGTGTTCAAAGTATAAATGTATGAGAAATTTAAGGAATATTAATATTTATAAATAAGTCTTTGAAGTAATTGTATCTTTAATGTTTACTTCAGTATTAATGAAAAATTATACCAAATGATCACATTTGATACTGTCTCTAAATAAGATTTCTTCTATAAAGCATATAAGAATGAGATTTGGGAATTTACATTGAAATGAGCGTATTCCTAGTCATTAATCTACTTTATTTAGAAAAAGATATTCTTAAAGAAAAAGAAATGCTGAAACCCCATGCTTCTTCTAACTTCAAGAATATTTACACAGTATCATATTATTTGAGTTAATTAAGTAGAGCAGTGAAGTCGTAGAAGAGTAGTGAGCAAATTTAAGCTCTCATGGCATGTGCAATCTCAAAGTTTAGATAATTTGACCCTGGAAAATAATTAAATATTTATCCGTATCAATAGCAGACTTAGAAACTCAACTTCATGATAAAAGGCAAAGAGTAAATGTAGATATATCTTACATTATTTGATAACTGAAATGTAAATTCATCTAAACTTTTTCTTTAGCTAAATTAAAGTTAATGGCTTACTAGTACTTTACATTCGCAAATAGTATTTGTGTCAGTAAATATCTTCACTTTTAACTACCTTGAAATTTGTGAACTATAATTTTTGCTAAAGATGAATCAGAGTATCCAGATCTATGGCAAATATTATTAAAACAGAAATTTAAGTAAATTAAGTAGATAATTCACCTTGTTTACCCTTTATTCCCCTGAGTTTCTTATATTGTAAGCAGTCAGTGTGATTTGATTTTTCCACATTTTTTTGTTCACTAAATGAATATCATAGCTGCTTAAATTTTCCTTAATCCACGTGAGTGATACTAAGATCAAAGCATCATGGAAATTAGACTAAGTCATTGTTGAGTGTTAGAAGTTGGGTAACTTTGCTAAACTAACATCAGTTACTGGGGAGTGTGTGTTTGTGTGTGTGTGTGTGCATGCTCATGTGTGCACACATGCATTTGGGCTTGTACAAGATATTTATTGTGACTGTTCACCTGTGCTGTCAGTGTTTAAATATCCCCACAGATGGATCAGTAGGACAACTATAGATGGTATATTTGAATTGCATGTTTAGATTGTTAGCATGCTGTATAAACTTTAGGCCCATGTTTCTTCTCAAGAATATATGAATATTTATAAAGTTAAATCTAGTTCTTCCCTCTAAATGCAGTACTCCAGTCATCATTTTAATGCTGTTGCAATCAGAGATTAATAAATAATTATGCTTTTGTATTCTGTTTATGTAATACTAAGCAGATGGGAATATTTAACTAGTTATTTTGAACCAAGTGTACATAGGAGTTGGAACAGTTTCAGAAAAATAGTTAAATAGTTTTTTTTATTGAGTTTAAAAAAAGTTGATATTCTACTTCTAAGATCATTTAATTAAGCTTTACCAATGTAATTAAATCTTTCTATATTATTTGGAATGGCTTGAATTTATTTAATGATTCATGTTGTTCAGAGACCACATTTAATTTTCCTTTCAGACATGCTTTTGGAAAAGCAATTTAGGAAACTGTCTATACTTTGTATCCTCTCACAAAGAGCTCTAGCATGGTTTATTGCCAACCCATTCTGGCAATAATATAAAAGGTATTTATTTAAGTTAATATAGTTTTCTCAGATGATATCTTTGAAATAGCAGCATGTTAATATTTTTAGTGTAAATGTTTATCAATTATTGTCTATAAAATGTTATCAGCTCAGTTCAGTCACTCAGTCATGTCCAACTGTTTGCAACCCCTGGACTGTAGCACGCCAGGCTACCCTGTCCATCACCAACTCCTGGAGTTTACTCAAACTCATGTCCATCGAGTAGGTGATACCATCCAGCCATCTCATCCTCTGTCGTCCCCTTCTCCTCCTGCCCTCAATCTTTCCCAGCATCAGAGTCTTTTCTAATGAGTCAGTTCTTCTCATCAGGTGGCCAAAGTATTGGAGCTTCAGCTTCAGCATCAGTCCTTGCAATGAATATTCATGACAGATTTCCTTTAGGATTGACGTTTTGATCTCCTTGCAGTCCAAGGCACTCTCAAGGGTCTTCTCCAATATCACAGTTCGAAAACATCAGTTATTCGGCGCTCAGCCTTACTTTTGGTCCAACTCTCACATCCATACATGACTACTGGAAAAACCATAGCTTTGACTAGACAGACCAACTAAAATGCTTAAAGTATCTGAACACTTATAAATGCTTATGCATTACAAATATGAAATTATCACAGAATCATATATTAAGAAGAGATGTAGAATAGAATGGAACAATATATGCAAGGAGTTTTTAAAGCTTCACTTGTAATTTTCTAGTATAAATTCATGAACTTATGGTTAAATTAGTTACTAATTTCTTGGTTAATGTGGTCCAAAGGATGGGCTTAATTTTAGCACTTGTCAGTTGTGTAACCTTGGTTATTTCTTAAAACACAGAGTGAATCAAAGGAAAGTTAGGACACAGAATGAGTGTATCACTTCTCCTTAGAAACAAGGGAACAATTATGAGCCAGGACTGTGTAACAGTTCTAAACACGAGATTTAGATTTATACAGAACTAGCTTTTTATTTTTATTTAACTGGTTAATATAAGGTACCAGGAAAACTTTTGTTTCTCTGATGGTTCAGATGGTAAAGAATCCACCTGCAATGCAGGACACCTGGGTTCCATCCCTGGGTTGGGAAGATCCCCTGGAGGAGATCGTGGCAACCCACTCCAGTACTTTTGCCTGGAGAATCCCATGGATAGAGGAGCCGGGCGGGCTACAGTCCATGGGGTTGCAAAAAGTCAGTCACAACTGAGCGAGAAATCAAAGCACATCTGTTTTAGAGGTCAAATATTTTAAGGCAAAATAATAAGCACATAATTAAAAGTGCCAATCATTTTTATGACAGTTTTACTGACTAATGATGTATGTTGTAGTATTAATAGCGCTTATGCTTTCTTCTGAGTTTATCATGGGGTCGCAAAGAGTCGGACACGACTGAGCGGCTGAACCGAACTGAACTGACTGATCCATCTTATCTGAAGAGTACTGGCCAAAGAAACAATATATATTCAGGAAGTGAATGGCTCCCTGATTGAGTACATTCCCTCCCATCTACTTGTTACTTTTGCAAAGATGATTTGGGTAAAAAATTTCTTTTGAGAAAGACTTCAGGTCAACTCAGGGAAAAGGGAGCAATAAGAATGCTCAAATGAAATATGTGATTTTATTCCCCTGTGTGATCCAAAGTATGGTGTAAGCACCTCAGTGAGCCCAGGACGACAGAGGAAGCACAGAGCTGGCGACTGCTAACTGGGTAGCACCTCAGGAACCAGAGTCGTGCCCGTGTCAGCTCCTAGTTAGCGCAGCGCCACACCGAGAAAGAGACTTAAAACCATGGGGCATCATTAGTGGACATTCATATACAATGTTTTGCCAATGTACCAAGTGTCTGTTTATGACCATCCACAGGGTCCCACTAAAAAAGAAAGCAATTTCTTAGCTCCTTTGGTAGTCTGTGAAGTAAAACGTTGGGCACTGCTGAGGTTATAAAGGGAAAAGTGGGGAAAACCACACACCTCCCCATTGATGAATCTGTGTTTGTTAGTAACCCTGACACGATTTAGTGCAATGTCAATATTCCATTGCCTAAGGATCTTTCTTTTGAATTAGCAATTTGGAGAATTTCTACTATCTTGATTAAAAGGTAAGCATTTTAGTATAGCCAAAGTTTTGCTTTGAAATGCTTTTACATCTCCCAGGAAGGTAGTGATTCAGTTTAAAGTCAAAGTTGAAAGAAGCCTCTTGAAGTTGTGAAACGCTTGATAGTGTAATCGTTTATCTTTCTTATTATATGCTTACCAGTTTAATAGCAAATTTTAAGTCCACCTAGAAAGGACTAAAAAAAAAAAAAAAAACTTTCAATGGAGCCTAAGAGTGTGCTTGGAAAAGGAGCCAGGGACACCATTTCCATAGGCAGATTGTGCTTATTATATATGAACTTAGGTGTGTCTTCTCTTTTCCCTGGTACAAAAGTATTACGTTGTAATAAAGTAAAATATGAAATTTCAGTAACTCTGTTGGTAGAGGAAAATGGAAGTCTTTAAAGATCTAGTATGATATGCATTCTTCCTGAAATATGCATTGAGACCATATCAGAGAATGCCCTTTCCTCTTCTTTTGGTAAGTTGAGAATCTTTGTTAGTCAAGAGATTAATTGTAAGTAATATCATCACTGTCATCTTTGAGGATTTTGTTACTCATTACATGCATGCGTGGCAGTAAAGAACTGGAACAGTTTCCTAAAGGAAAAACGAATACAGAAAAAAGGGTATTTATATGAAAAGTGAACGTGACTGATGAATTTTAAAGCATTAATAGCATTAGAATTTTGTGGTGTTTTGTATCTAGATGTTGGATAATTTTTGAGTTCACAAAGAAGAAGAAATCTATTTTCCTAAATGATTATCTGGATAATTAATCTTCCAACCAGTTAGTGTGTGTATGTGTGTATGTAATTAAAAGTGCTTTTAAATCATATTAAATTTCTAGAGAATTAATCTAGTCCAATATCATTTTCCTGTGTAGACAACTTATTGAATATATTAGTGCAATTAATAATTTAATTAATCATCATTGGATGAAATGCTAGAAATTACTTTTTTTATATGTTCATTTGTCTTTTTCACTGTGTAGCTTTCTTTGAATGTATTATTTATGTACAGTTAATATCTGTTAACTGACCCCTATCATCATGTCTTTTACATCCTATTTCCCACCTTAGAAATTAGGACCTCTGAATTCCCCTAAAGGATTTGCAGAAAAGATGATAGTGAATAACATAGCTGTTAAAGATTTTTCAGGGAAACAGATAAAGACGGGATGCATTCTCTAATACACAGCTAACATGACTGAGCAACTGAACTGAACTGAACACATTTAAAGCCCTCACAATACATGCATATTCTTCAAGGTCCCTTGGCAACCCTTTAGCCACCGTATTTGTGGTTGTAGTAGTTGTTGATATTTACATGTCTAGATTTTCTCTCCCAGAAAGATCCTACCTGGTATAGTATCTTATGTACATTAGTCAAAACAATTCAATCCAAGGGTTTTTTTTTTGTCTTTTAGTTAACGAAGCATAGATGTTAAGACATCTTCTTAAAAAAGCACCAACTACTGTTACCATTATATGTCCTTGGGATATCTTCACTTCTCTCCATTTTGGCTCTCCACTGAAGGAAGGAATCTTAATGAATGGAATATTCTCAGTCTATTAAATGGGCTTTAACAAGTCATGTAAATTCTTTGCAAGCCATCAGAGGTGCCAGAGGAAAAGAAAGAGTGCTGGATCAGAGCAGTAAGTGCAGAGAGAAGTTTATGAATTAAGTACATGGCACCTAGTGAGAACTGGCTGAGAGAAGGGCTGTTAGTTAAATGACCTGAGTTTCACTGGTGAAGGAAAATAAAAAAGTTGTTTCAGTTGTAGCTGACTAGCTGATATCACTTATTTTTAAAGAGGTATTTGATAGTAAATGGAAAGGGAAAGAGAACCTTTGACAGTATTTTACATCAAATACTGTGAGGGGGAAAGGAGACCATGAAAATCTGGTAAAAAGAAAGATATTTCAGCTGTATAAAAGGGAAAGTTTTAGCACAAAGCTAAAATCTTGTCAGTTATGTAAGATCTTCCACTTTAGAAAGAAGACAAATGACTGAAAATAATGTTGAAGATACAGAGAGATTTTTGAGATGTAAAGCAGAGATTCTGAAGAAATTCATATATGAGAGATTTCATCCAGAAGGTTAGCTAATCTAAATAGCAATATCGAGTGGTTTTGAATATCATGGGTTCTGTAATGAGACTATCAGGATTTATATGTGAGAGCTTCTGCACTTACTACCTGTATGAACTTGGGTTAGTTACTAACAATTCTCTTGTTTAATTTTCCCATCTGTAAAATGTGAATAAAGGTAGCATCTCACAGGTTGGTTTATATGATAAAATATATCATGTATATAAAATGTGAATAAAGGTAGCATCTCACAGGTTGGTTTATATGATAAAATATATCATGTATATAAACTATTCAGTCTTTTATGGACTGAATTTTGTCCTCCAAAACTTTGTTAGAGTCCTAACCTGCAGTACCTCAGAATGTGACTGTGTTTGGAGATAGACCTTTAAAGAGGTAACTAGGTTAAAATGAGGTCATTAGAGTAGGCTCCATGCCCTTACAAGAAGAGGATATCTGGACACAGATAGGTTCAGAGAGAAGACCATATAAGGACACAGGAAGAAGAAATGGTCATTTACCAGTCAAAGAGAGAGGTCTCTGAAGAAACCAACTCTCCCTTGGACCTTAATCTTGAACTCATAGCCTCCAGAAAATAAATTTCTATTGTTAAGCCACCCAGTGTGTGGTAATTTGTTATGGCAGCCCTAGAAAATTAATACAGTACCTGAATCAGTGAACATAAATCAGATGTTAGTTGTTGCTGAAGTTAGGAAAATTAGATGGTCAGTGACAATGGAAATGTACATCCTAATAGGCTTTTATCAAGAGAAGTCACATTTGCTTGCTTCCAACTGACCACCTTAATTCTGAAGTTTTGTGTTTTGTTAGAACTTTTGGGAATAACTTTCAAACTAACGTCATTCTGTACCTCTTTAGGCCAAGAATATAGCACTCTGAGAAACCTTTACTGTCAAGGAAAAATACCAAAAGACCATCAATTTATTTTGCTTTTATAGCTGTTTCTCTTTTGGAATATTTTCAGGCAAATTACTTTCTTTAACTTAACATAGAATATAACTAAGAACTAAGAAAAATGTAGCAGAGGCTATCTGAAGAAAATTTATACCTCTTAATATTCCAGTTACATATATTTGCATTGAATTGACTCTGAGATTTATGAGCTCTCAAAGTCAGAAGAATAAACAGTGGTTTACTTGAACTTCCACAACATATGGCCCATATTTCACACTTCTGACATGAGGTAAGTTCAAGCAAGGGAGGATGGTTTGAAAATATATTAGCTAAAGGTACTTATAATTAAGGTCTGTGATCTGAAGGTATTTAGATGAAGGCAGAGTAGACACTGCATAGAGAGAGAAAATATCTTCAAATCTCAGTCTTTCAATCTCTGTATTCATCTACACTTATCAAAAGTCGCAGAGTTTATCATGCACTTCAGTGAATCTGTTTGATGCATGCCTTGGTACTTGTTCTCGTCTTCTTCCTCAGGTTGGAATGGCTTTACTCACTCTACCTGCTTCCACCCATGATAAACTCCCTCTCAAGCTAACAGTCATCAACTAGCCCGGCTTCTCTAGGGCTTCCCAGATGGCCCCAGTGATAAAGAATCTATCTGCCAATGCAGGAGATGCAGGAGGTGCAGGTTTGATTGATGAGTTGGGAGGATCTCCTGGAGGAGGAAGTGGCAACCCCCTCTAGTACTCTTGCCTGAGAATCCCATGGACAGAGGAGCCTGATGGGCTATAGTCCCTGAGGTCACAAAGAGTTGGAGACACTGAGCATGCACATGCATAGCCCAGCCTCTTTAGGAGCACAAAGTAAAAATTCTGTCATTTTGTTTCCATGAAAAGTTGCAGTGATATATTTGTACTAACATCATTAAATAATTTAGAAACATTTGGATCATCTACTTTGGGTCAGGCACTCAGCTAGGCATTGGTTATACTTATGGGAAAGCATCAAAATCAATGTTTCACCTTCATGTCGTCTCATATGTCTTTGTGTGGTCCTCAATAGTGGAAAGTCTGTATTCCTGGCTTCATTCTTTATATCTGCTATGACAAACATGTTTGCATAAACTAAGTTTATTTTTATACTCATACTGTTGTGAATTTGATACTCTGTTTACTGTACACATATAATATTATTCAGTATTTGTTGAACCAGAGCTTGCATTCCCATACCATGCTGACAAAGATAAAAGTAGCTTTATCATATTTTATGTAATTATTGAATGTTTTTATATTTTTTAATCATGATAAACTACGTGCAAATTTCTGTTGTAACAATGAATGATGAGAAAATGCTAGAGTTTCATTGGAACTACTTTTTGCTGTTAAATAGAATAGATTTTTTTTTTAATTAAACACTGTATATCCCAACATAGTTTATGTTGTGGAGGAGGGTATCTGGAGAAGGTAGTGATACAGAAACAATGCATTTGAATTGTCTCTTTACTTCATATATCAGTGTAAGTGAATGTGATTATAATATCCTTCTAATATTTTATTCATATATCAGACAGTTAGAAAAAGAATGTTGGGCAAATATTTATGGACTTTGGCAACAGTACTAAGTTCCCTGGGCTGTCAGAGCTCTATTATGCCTCTTAGAAGATACAAAAATATTTCTTTGGTATAGAAATTTCTGGGCAAATGCATATATATGCTTTTTTTTTTTTTTTTTACAGAAAATGATAGCATTTATTGAAGGATGTGAAGGAAAACTTTTATTTTTTTTTTATTTTTATTTTTTTTTTAATTTTTATTATTATTTTTTTTTCCAGTGGGTTTTGTCATACATTGCTATGAATCAGCCATGGATTTACATGTATTCCCAATCCCGATCCCCCCTCCCACCTCCCTCTCCACCCGATTCCTCTGGGTCTTCCCAGTGCACCAGGCCGGAGCACTTGTCTCGTGCATCCCACCTGGGCACAGACTCTACTACAAAGCCACAGTCATCAAGACAGTATGGTACTGGCACAAAGACAGAAATATAGATCAATGGAACAGAATAGAAAGCCCAGAGATAAATCCACGAACCTATGGACACCTTATCTTTGACAAAGGAGGCAAGGATATACAATGGAAAAAAGACAACCTCTTTAACAAGTGGTGCTGGGAAAACTGGTCAACCACTTGTAAAAGAATGAAACTAGAACACTTTCTAACACCATACACAAAAATAAACTCAAAATGGATTAAAGATCTAAATGTAAGACCAGAAACTATAAAACTCCTAGAGGAGAACATAGGCAAAACACTCTCCGACATAAATCAAAGCAAGATCCTCTATGACCCACCTCCCAGAATATTGGAAATAAAAGCAAAACTAAACAAATGGGACCTAATGAAACTTAAAAGCTTTTGCACTACAAAGGAAACTATAAGTAAGGTGAAAAGACAGCCCTCAGATTGGGAGATAATAATAGCAAATGAAGAAACAGACAAAGGATTAATCTCAAAAATATACAAGCAACTCCTGCAGCTCAATTCCATATATATGCTTTTATTATAGCTCTTCTTTGAATTTTGCTTACATTTAGAGATTCAAATACTCTGACTTCCTGTTGCTAGATGTAAATCTGCACCTGTTAGCAAACAAATTCTGGATAAACTTAAAGTAACATGCTAATATTAATTTCAAATAAATGATTATCCTCTTTGAACATTTTCTCTTTTCCTATTTTACAAGGTTTAAATTCTTTTAACAGTCAATATTTATCACTTCTTTTGTAACTCCAACTTGTTTACAAAAGTATTTTAAATGAATTTGTATAAATGTAGATATGCTAACATGAAGGAAACATGGAGAATTTAAATAAGGATCATAACTTTAAAACATATCTGTAAGAAGACACAGACAAGAAGCCACAAATGACCACAGGATTTATTTTAACTTCATTGTGAAAACTTGGTATAAAATAGAAAGAATGAAAAACAATTTCAGGGCTTTGGAATTATATTTGTTAATTACACAACTGTAAATCTTTTGTAAAAATCAGTCTTCCTTTTAAATAAGATAGGGATGATATAGAGGTTATTAATAATCACAGTGTGTATAGAAAGCCCTTTTCTATTTCCCTTGGATCATTGCCTAGAATTTTGCTTCTGTTTTTAACTTAATACAGAAATGTTGTTCGGTAAGTCCGACTCTTTGTTACTCCATGGATGGCAGCACACCAGGCTTCCCTGTCCTTTACTATCTCTGAGAGTTTGCTCAGATTCATGTCCATTGAGTTGGTGATGCAATCTAACTATCTCATTTTTGCTGCCCTCTTCTCCTTTTGTCTTCAATCTTTCCCAGCATGAGGGTCTTTCCAAAGAGTTGGCTCTTTGCATCAGATGGCCAAAGTATTAGGGTTTCAGCTTCAGCATCAGTCCTTCTAATGAATAATCAGGATTGATTTCCTTTAGGATTGACTGGTTTGATTTCCTTGTAGTCTAAGAGACTCTCAAGAGCCTTCTCCAACAACACAATTCGAAGGCATTGATTCTTCAGTGCTCAGTCTTCTTTATGGTCCAAATCTCAAATCTGTACATGACTACTGGAAAAACCATAGTTTTGACTGTTCGCATCTTGGTTGGCAAAGTGATTTTAATACATTGTCTAGGTTTACCATAGTGTTCCTTCAAGGAGCAAGCATATGTTAATTTCATGGCTGCAGTCACTGTCCACATGGATTTTGGAGCCCAAGAAAATAAAATCTGTTACTGCTTCTACTTTTACCCTTCTATTTTCCATAAGTGATGGGGCCAGATGCCATGATCCTAGTTTTCTGAATGTTGGGTTTTAAGCCAGCATTTTCACTCTCCTCTTTCACCATCATCAAGAAGCTTCTAGCTCCTCTTCACTTTCTGCCATTATAGTGGTATCATCTGCATATCTGAGGGTGTTCATATTTCTCCCACCAATCTTAATTCCAGCTTGGAATTCATCCAGCCTGACATTTCACATGATATATTCTGCATATAAGGGAATGGCTACCCACTCCAGTATTCTTGCCTGGAAAATTCCATGGACAGAAGTGCCTGGCAGGCTACAGTCCATGGGGTGGCAAAGAGTCAGACATGATTAAGCAACTTAACACACAGTCTGCATATAAGTTAAATAAACAGAATGACAGCATACAGCCTTGTCATACTCCTTTCCCTATTTTGAACCAATCAGTTGTTCCATGTAAGGTTCTAACTGCTGCTTCTTGACCTGCATACTGGTTTCTCAGGATACAGGTAAGGTGGTCTGGTATTCCCATGTCTTTAAGAATTTTCCAGTTTGTTATGATCCAGAAAGTAAAAAACTATCTCATAGTCAAATGCAGTCAAAGCAATCAAAGCAGAAGTAGATGTTTTTCTGGAATTCTCTTGCTTTCTCTGTGATCCAATGGATGTTGTCAGTTTGATCTCTGGTTCTTCCACATATTCTAAATCCAACTTGTACAACTGGAATTTCTTAGTTCGTGGACTTCTGAAGCCTAGCTTGAAAGATTTTGAGCATTACCTTGCTAGCATGTGAAATGAGTGCAGTTGTGTGATTGTGTGGAATTTTTCCATTCTTTGGCATTGCCCTTTTTGGGGATTGAAATGAAAACTGACCTTTTCTAGTCCTGTGACCACTGCTGAGTTTTCCAAATTTGCTGGCATATTGAGTGCATCCCTTTAACAGCATCATTTTCCAGGATTTGAAACAGCTCAGCTGGAATTTCATTACCTCCACTGGCCTTGTTTGTAGTAATGCTTCCTAAGGTCCACTTGACTTTAGACTTCAGAATATCAGGCTCTAGGTGGGTGACCACACCATCATGGTTATCTGGGTCACTAAGACCTTTTTTGTCTAGGTCTTCTGTGTATTCTTGCCACCTCTTTTCAATCTGTTCTGTTTCTTTTAGGTCCTTACTGTTTCTGTCCTTTATCTTGCCCATCCTTGCATGAAATGTTCCCTTGATGTCTTCAGTTTTCTTGGAGCGATCTCTAGTCCTTCCCATTCTGTCATTTTCCTCTACTTCATTGTGCTGTTCATTTAAGAAGGCCTTCTTATCTCACCTTGTTCAACTGAATGAAACTCTGCGTTCAGCTGGATATATCTTTCCCTTTCTCTGTCGCCTTTTGCTTCTCTTCTTTCCTCAACTATGTGTAAAACTTCCTCAGACAACCCCTTTCCTTCTTACATTTCTTTTTTCTTTGGGATGGTTTTGGTCACTGACTCTACAATGTTACGAACCTCTGGAATACAGAAATAGATACTATTAATATTGAAATAAAAATATGTACTTTAAATGAGTATTCATGTTTTTATACAAATTTTAGTACTCCCCTGTGCCCATATTTGTGTTGTACTCACTTTTCTTTTTGTTAAGTTAAATCATATAGTTGTAATTCTTTCAATCATGGTATGCAGGTGATAAAGAAACTCTTAGTCTTTATTTCATCCTCACTCTGAATTTACATATCAAGTGTGACATTGAATTAAAAGATGGAAACCAAATTCAGAATAGTGATTGTCTGTCAGGTAGAAAGGCAAATGTGATTTTTTTTGAGGAGCAAAATGTGGATTTCAGCTCTAGCTGATGCTTCATTTCATTTAAAATATTTTTGTAAATATAGTAGACCATTAGGCTTTATTAAGTTTTAATGATATCAACATGATTTTTTGTTACACATCTCACTGAATTCTTTTGGAAGATTTTATAATAGAAAAGGAAAATAAATATATATATATACTTTCATCCTGCCTTCTCTTCAATACTGCTTTCAATCCCTTATATCTAATGTAGAATACAACAGAAGAAAACATTTAGGGTCAAATAATGGAAAGTTTTTACCATTCACTTATTTAACCTTAGAATGATTACTGATGATGAAGTACATTTTTCTTAATCATCATTTTATGTCATAATTTAGTTGATATATAGTTATGTTGAGATTTTATAGATTTTTAGCAGTTGTTCTTCAACACCAAGAATGTGAATAAAATATTCATTCTACTAGGCTATTCATTTTTCTTAAACATGAATCCATTAATACAGTCAGAACTCATCCTTATCATATGATTCACTGACTTTGTGTTGCTCTAAAGGCAATGAAAACCTTTTTAAAAAGAAAGAGTAAGGAAACACTAAAATTATATTAACATAATTTTAGAGCTCCTTTTAACTAAATGATTTTTGTTGCATTTAAAACAGTAAATACTGCATATATATGTAGGTATAATAAACATTCAGGTGCATGTGTATATATATATATATATATATATAATATAAGTAAATGTATTGTAGATACATGTGTGCATACTAGATGCACTGTTTATATATATATACAATATATAAATTATATAAATAGTATATATATGTAAATAAATACAATTTTATATAATTTAAAACTGTTTTTGTTCTAAATCACATAACATATTCAAATGAAGTGATCATTTGGTTTTAAATTTTAGTTCTATGCCTCATTTTAATAGAGATTAAGAATTCATCATTGCTGACTCAGAAGATTAATACTTTTAGTAATGTGTTTTCACAATAGCAGTCAAGTTCCTTTGAAAATACACTCCATTAGAAATAGGAGTTCCTGTTAGAGTTTTAAACCTATCTTGGCTGGCTCATTTTTCTTGTCTGTGATTGTTCTGTGATGATGACCAACATCATGATGATGCTAACTAACCTACCTCAATGAGGTCAACCGTCTTAACAGCCATGCTCACATCATTAACCTTGTCTTCAGTAAAGCAGATGTTGACAATGTGACATAGGGAAAAAGAGAAAATTGGGAATCTCTTATCTCTCTTTTCATCTACTATTTCCACTTTGTTTTGCATAGCCCATAGAATGAACTGATAGAATGAACACCTGATTAAAACAATTCAATAATATCACTTCATTATATGAATTTAGGATTAATGAATTTAAACAAAATGATAAATATACATATGCAAAGAAACCATGCCCAATTCTGGTGATTAGATCCTGTTTGTAAATTAACATTTATATATAACTTCAGAATACAGAAGGCAAAATAGATATACAAAAAAAGATAAAATAAAAGTGAGGAAGATGAAATTTGAAGTTTCAATGACTTAAGTTGAATTCTGATATAACAGGCAAGTTTGGTCTTGGAATACAAAATGAAACAGAGCAAAGGCTAAAAAGTTTAGCCAAGAGAACACACTGGTCATAGCAAACACCCTCTTCCAACAACAAAAGAGATGACTCTACAAATGGACATCACCAGATGATCAATACTGAAATCAGATTTATTATATTCTCTGTAGCCGAAGATAGAGAAGCTCTATACAGTCAGCGAAAACAAGACCGGGAGCTGACTGTGGCTCAGATAATGAACTCCTTATTCAGACTTAAATTGAAGAAAATGGGGAAAACCACTAGACCACTCAGGTATGACCTAAATCAAACCCCTTATAATTATACAATGGAAGTGAAAAATAGATTGAAGGGATTAGATCTGATAGAGTGCCTGAAGAAGTATGGATGGAGGTTCATGACATTGTACAGGAGGCAGTGATCAAGACTATGATCAAGAAAAAGAAATGCAGAATGACCAGTGGATGTCTGAGGAGGCCTTACAAATAGCTGAGAAAGTAAGAGAAGCTAAAGGCAAAGGAGAAAAGGAAAGACATGCATAGTTGAACGCAGAGTTTGAAAGAATAGCTAGGAGAGGTAAGAAAGCTCCTAAGTGATCAATATAAAGAAATAGAGCTAAACAATAGAATGGGAAAGACTAGAGAGCTCTTCAAGAAAATCAGAGATACCAAGCGAACATTTCATAAAAAGATATTCACAATAAAGGACAGAAATGGTATGGACCTAACAGAAGCAGAAGATATTAAGAAGAGGTGGCAAGAATATGCAGAAGAGCCATACCAAAAAGATCTTAATGACCCAGATAACCACAATGATGTGATCACTCAGCTAGTCAGACATCCTGGAATGCAAAGTCAAGTGGGCCTTAGGAAGCCTCACTACGAACAAATCTAGCAGAGAAGATGAACTTCCAGCTGAGCTAATTCAAATCCTAAAAGATGATGCTGTGAAAGTGCTGCACTCAGTATGCCAGCAAATTTGGAAAACTCAGCAGTAGCCGCAGGACTGGAAAAGGTCAGTTTTCATTCCAATCCCAAAGAAAGGCAATGCCAAAGAATGTTCAAACTACTGCACAATTGCACTCATTTCACACACTAGCAAAGTAATGCTCAAAATTATCCAAGCAAGGCTTCAGCGGTACATCAACCGAGAATTTCCCGATGTTCAAACTGGATTTAGAAAAGGCAGAGGAACCAGAGATCAAATTGCCAACATTTCTTGGGTCATCGAAAAAGCAAGAGAGTTCCAGAAAACCACCTCTTTCTGCTCATTGACTATACCAAAGCCTTTGACTGTGTGGATCACGACATACTGGAAAATTCTTAAAGAGATGGGAATATCAGACCACCTTACCTGCCTCCTAATAAACCTGCATGCAGGTCAAGATGCAACAGTTAGAACCAGATATGCAACAAAAGATTGGCTCCAAATTGGGACAGTAGTACGTCAAGGCTGTATGCTGTCACCTTGCTTATTTAATTTATATGCAGAGTACATATAAGAAATGCTGGACTGGATGAAGCACAAGCTGGACCCAAGATTGCTGGAAGAAATATCAATAACCTCAGATATGCAGATGACACCACCTTTATGGCAGAAAGCAAAGAGAATCTGAGGAGCCTCCAGATGCAAGTGAAAGAGGAGAGTGAAAAAGTTGACTTAAAGCTCAACATTCAAAAAACTAAGATCATGTCATCTGGTCCCATCACTTAATGGCAAAGAGATGGGCCAAACAATGAAAACAGTGATAGACTTTATATTCTTGGGCTCCAAAATCACTGCAGATGGTGATGGCAGCCATGAAATTAAAAGACACTATCTCCTTGAAACAAAAGGTATGGCAAACCTAGACAGCATATTAAAAAGCAGAGACATTACTTTGCCAACAAAGATCTGTCTAGTCAAAGCTATGGTTTTTCCAATGGTTATATATGGATGTGAGAGCTGCACCATAAAGAAGGCTGAGCACTGAAGAATTGATGCTTTTGAACTGTGGTGTTGGAGAAGACTCTTGAGAGTCCCTTGGGCTGCAAGGAAATCAAACCAGTCAATCCTAAAGGAAATCAGTCCTGAATATTCATTGGAAGGACTGAAGCTTAAGCTGAACCTCCAATACTTTGGCCACCTGATGACAAGAACTGACTCACTGGAAAAGACCCTGATGCTGGGAAGGATTGAAGGCAGAAGGAGAAGGGGCTGATGGAGGATGAAATGGTTGGATGGCATCACCAACTCGATGGACATGAGTTTGAGCAATTATGGCAGTTGGTGATGAATGGGGAAGTCTGGCATGCTACATACAGTCCATGGGGTCTTAAAGATTTGGATACAACTGAGCAATTGAACTGAACTGAACTGAATTAGTCCTGCTTTCTATTGAATTTGTGCTTGGATTATTCTGAGATTAAATTGTAGTTGGGTCTGTGTTCAACAATGTAGAAATGCAACAAATGTTAGTTTCTGCTTTATATACATCATTACATGTGTACAGACTCATATGAACATGCATGAAAATGCATATAGATTTTTAAATTCAGTGAGAGAGGTAATGAGTATATTGTTTGTGTTTGTGTGTACATTTGCATGTGCTTTTTGCTCAGTCATATCCAACTCTTTGCAGCCCTTCTGGACTGTAGCCCACCAGGCTACTCTGTCTATGGAATTTCCCAGCCAAGAACACTGGAGCTGGTTGCCATTTTCTATTCTAGGGGATCTACCTGACCCAAGTATCAATCTGCATCTCTTGCATTGGCAGGCAGGTTCTTTACCACAAGTGCCACCTGGGAAGCCCCAGTGATTATATAGTATACCCATATAAGCACATAAACAGTGTGCACAAATACATGTATAAATGTACATAAACATATTGAGAAAATCGTATGTAGTTTATCAAATATTTATCAAATAGTAATTATTTGAGTATGTTTATAATGTCTTCAATAAGTTTTTAAACTTCCACATCTATTTTTATTTTCTTCTATTTTCTAAATCATGGATGAAGTATCAATTAGAGAAATACACACTTTTGAAAATGATTTCATCACACTCTAAATAAAGACAATTTTTAGGAAGCACTTTTTGGTCTTTACTACCTATCAGATTATGTTCTAGTTACTGGATTTAACAGTGGTTAGCAAACTAACCATAAATATCTTCCCTCTTAGGATTTAATTCTAATGGTGGAAAGAGATGATAAAGTATATTACTTGAAATAAATGACATGTTAGACATTTCTAAGTGCAAGGCAAATAAAATTAAAGAGGGAAAGGAGAATGAGAAAGGAAAAAGAGTTTAAATTTTAGATAGTCTGAACAGGAAAGATAACTGAGAAAATGATGTTTGGGAAAAGATGAGAAGGAAATGAGAAAGAGAGTCATGGGAACCTGTGGGGGAGAAAATCCCAAGCAGAGAAAAAATAAATAAAAATAAAATGTGAAATTCGTTGAAAAGGAATAGCTTTATCATCATCCAAAAATATAGTTTCTATGCAGATTTCCCTCCTCAACATTCACTCCTTTTTGTTCTTTATCAATCCAGGACTGATGAAATCTTTTCATGCATTATTGATAATGTGGAATGTAACTCCACTTATATAAGATGGACATTTTGAAAGTAATATGGTATTGCAGAGATTAGACTTTATAAAAAGTTTAAAACCATTAAATATAAATACAGGAACAACACAGAGTAGAATTATCATAAAATCTTCTCTTTTCATCTAGAGTGTCAGAAAGTAAAGGAATTAAAGGTAAAACATCAGATATAAAGCTACATTTTCCCTAAGAGCCTGTGCATTTAGAAACTTGTAATGAGCTAACAGTGTTTTAGCTATTTTTCCTATGTGTAATGATGAGCTACAAAAATGTTTGAAGAAATATAAGTGATTTGGTTTAAATTTTTCCATTGCAAACATAGGACATTTTGAGTATAAAAACAACTTAAAAGAAATTAATGTTTTAGTTTTGTATGATATATGTAAGTGGTACAACTTTAATTTAAATTATAATTCCAGGATATTATAAACCAAACTTGTTGTTGAGGATCCCTCAAAATATTAATAATTATAACTATGTATACAATTTTAGAAGGTGTAAATCCTTACAACATCATTGGTCAATTTACTATAAAATCTCATTTAAATGTAACATTTGACAGTTTTTAAAATATGTACAGAAAGTGCAAGGAATTTTTTGTTTTTAATTCATGATTTTTCCCTCAGGTTGTTCAAGAGAAAACAATCTGTGCTCTTATTTTTTCCTTTCTGGTCTAACTTTATTTTCTATATCATTAATTTCTATTACTAACTGTATTTTTTTCCTTTTAACTTCTGTGTGCATTCTCTTGTATTTTTACTATGTCCTGAAAATTGATTAAATTTAATTATTTGATTCTTCCTATTTTTTAGCATAAGAATATTATAATTTTTTTCTGTGTACTACTTTATCTGCCTCTGATGTTTTTCTAGGTGATATATTTTCTTTAGTATTTGTAAAGGATTGAGAAATGTATTTGAGTTATTTTTTTTATTACCCTTTGATACTGCTTTCTGATTTGTATAATATACAAAGCATGTGATCTCCATCATAATGATTTTTAAAACATTTGTTGTACTTTATTATCCATGATGTTTTTATACTTGTTTCAGGTAGATACAGTTCTCTCCCTTCACACATATATATTATTCATGTCCATCTTGATTTTTTAATTGTTTAATGTATAAGAGAAATGGTTAAAGTTTACTACAATAATGGAGATTAGTGACTTTCCCCTATAGCTTCATCAGTTTGGCTTTTGAAGCTGGTAATAGGGTGCCATCAACTTTAAAATTGTTATCCTTTCTGGTGAGTTGAATATCCTAATGGCGAAAAGCGATATCTTTATATCAAGTTTTTGTGTGCATGCATCTCAGTAATGATGGCATGTTTTCCTTTATATTTTGTGATTTAAAAACAAAAAACCGTGAGCTCCTGTTAATTAGATTTTTCCTATGAAAATACTTTGAGACCAGTTTTAAAGTATAAACTTATAGAATGGTTCCTAATAAGCCTATGTGTGTTGAGATCTTCTCTAACTATGCTCCTCTGGGCCATTTTGCTGTTCATGACATGAGACAGTTGCTGTGGCTGCCATCCAAGTAGTGGACAAAAAGGCATCTGGAGCTGGCAAGGGCACCAAGTCTGTGCAGAACGCTCAGAAGGCTAAATAAGTATTATCCCTAATTCCTGCCACTCCAGTCTTAATCAGTGGTGGAAAAATCATCTCAGAACTGTTTGTCTCAATTGGCTATTTAAATTTAATAGTAAAAGACCAGTTAATGATAGCTGCATTCTGAAACCTTCAGAAGAAAACAGAATGTTTTATCAGCCTTTTTTTTTTTTTTTCCTGTGTTGCAATGTTAAATTATTGGTTCTTAAATTTAGGACTGTTTTAACAGAAATAACTTGAACAAAAATCCCTCACAGAAAGTTGAACCCATTAAAACAAGAACGTTTAATGAGGAAAACAAATATTTAAGGGCACTACCAAAGCATGACGAATTAATTTAGATTTTCTGCTTAAGGCTTTATTTTTTTCAATTGAGAAATATAATTGCATGTAACATTGTGTGAGTCTGCGGTGTACAGCATGTGGGTTTGGTACATTTGTGTTTTTCAGTATGATTACTACTGTAGTGGTAGCTTACATCTTTATCATATCACATAATTGCCATTTCTTTTTTTGTGTTAGGAAGAGTTAAAATCTGGTTTCTTAGCAGCTTTGATGTTTATAATACAGTTTTGTTGACTGTAATCACTGTGGTGTGCATTAGATCTCCAGAACTTATCTACTGGCTGCAGTTTTTTACCTCTAAATGACATCTCCCCAATTCTGCTACACACACCCAGCCATTTAGACTAATGATAAAGAATCTGCCTGCCAGTGTAGGAGATGCAAGAGACTCAGATTCGGTCCCTGGGTCGGGAAGATCCTCTTGAGTAGGAAATGGCAACCTGCTCCAGTACGCTTGCCTGGAAAATTTTATGGACAGAGGAGCCTGGCAGGCTACAGTCCACAGGGTCGCAAAGCATCAGACATGACTGAGAACATAGGTTGTAGGAGCAGCAGGTCTATCTTTAAAAAAGATCAGGAAAGAGTTTTTACTCCTTCCCCCTCACACCACTCTCATTATTCACCATATTCTTTTACAGAGTCCTGAGTTTTTGTGGTGGTAGAAGACAGCTTTACAACTTTCCCATGCTTAAAGCTCTAGTTTTTGTTAGTTACTTATATGCAAGCTTTAGAGCATAGATGGATGAACAGGTACCTTCGTTAATTTACATATTGCAGTCCTTGCTTAGGAAGCTGTTTCCTGTTCTTTCTGGCCTCTAAGGAGTTACCTTACCCTTATTCAGCTGATCCGTGCATTAAAAGTGTGTGTGTGTGTGTGTGTTTTCCAAAAGTTTTCAGTATACACTACTGAGAGGAGTTTTCTCTGAACATTTGGAGGACAAAACCATAAATGTCTTATATGCTTACCCTCAACCAAAATTTCAATATTTTTGATCTTTTAAGTTCTCAAACTATTTACTTTCCAGATTTATTGAATATACAACACAGAGAAGTGTTCTTTTCTTTTGAACCTTTTTTAAAGAAATTGCCTGAATTATCTGAATTAAAAAAAAATAAATCCACATGTTCAAATGTGATCCTTAGGCCACACAAAACTATTAGAAGGCTACAAGCTAAGAGCACCTTACAATGGCCCTTGAAAAATAATAGCTTTATTTATATTCTCGGCTTTACAGCAGGAAGCTACGTGGTCTGACTACATTAAACCACTCCATTTGATATAATAAGATCACTAAGGACATTTGCCACTTGTCTCTCTTTCTCACTTTTCTAATGTAAAACCTCACATTGATTTAATTTTAAAATTTAGCGTTGAGAAAATTGTCTGTATTTCCTGGTGAGTTTTCCAATTTCTGACAGTGAGAATTGTGTAACTATTTTTGCTAAGATGTTCAATTCCATTTGAAATTCAACTGTCCTTAAATATATAGGTCCTATGATTTGATTTTTTTTCCTTTTCTTTTTCTACACACTTTGTTTATATTTCTGGATTCATTTTCCTAATTTTAATGCTTTATTTATTTTCTAATCAAAATTTTATTCTAGGTATTTTTATTTGAATCACTTTTAATTATATGCAGATTGAGGCACAGTATATTTTAAAACAAAAACATATGTGTGCCATGAGAAAATGAAGTTATTATTGACCAAGACAAATGGAGTGATTTAATAGGAAAATATTTTAGAAAACTTTCTGGGTATAAGATTTTATTTATCCGAAAAAATGCAAACACTATTTATTTTTTTAGAGATACACTTAGTTTTTAATATCCGTTTATGTTGTATGAGAAAAAAATCATGTTATTAAATCTTTGACTCAAAGTAACTGTGAGCTTGAAATGAATATTGTGCTTCAGCTGCAGTGTGGCACTGTTTCCTTTTTTAGCTTTCACAAACTTTTTCAAACTTTTAATCCCAGCAAATAGTAAAGAAAATTTCAATTGTTTTACTTACACCATAGAAATAGTCTTTCAAAATGCACTATATGTACCAATTAAAAGAGTGAAAGTGAAAGTTGCTCAGTCATGTCCTACTCTTTGTGACACCATGGACTATACAGTCTAGGCCAGAATACTGGAGTCGGTACCCTTTCCCTTCTCCCCACCCAGGGGATCTTCTCAACCCACCCAGGGGTTGAACCCAGGTCTTCAGCATTGCAGAAGGATTCTTTACCCGCTGAGCCACGAGGGAAGCCCAATTAAAAGAGTGGTTTTCCCCAAAGAGGGTTTTCCTGCTGGCTCAGATGGTAACGAATCTGCTTGTAATGCTGGAGACCTGGGTTTCAGTCCCTGGGTTGGGAAGATCCTCTGGAGAAGGAAATGGCAACTCACACCAGTATTCCTGCCTGGAGAATTCCATGGACAGTGGAACCTGATGGGCTACAGTCCGGGGGTCGCAAAGAGTTGGACATTATGAAGCAAATAACACTTTCACTTCCCCAAAGAACCCTAAAATTACATATAAAGTGTTAGTATAACAAATTAATACCCATTGTGTTACTACATTGAATGGGAGGCATGAATATTTCTAAATATGTTTACTATCCTTTTTAGCATTTTTTAAAATTATTACTAGTTTTCAGTTGTTGGATTTTTCTTTTCTCTTTAATACGCTTGGACATTTGACTTCCTCCCCATTTCTAACACAAATCATTAGGCATCTTATCTGAACAACTTTTGCTATTAAATCTGGTATTCTTGGAGATTTCATTAGTTCTAATCATAGCTAATTTATTTACATTCCCAAGAAACTTTTCTAATAAGCTTGGGACTCTTATATTGTGCTTAGTTAATTACTTTTTAGTAAAAATGAGCAAATAGGGAACTCACACAGTAGTTTAGCAAATGGATACATTTGTCATCCAGATATCCTAGTCTTGAGGAGAAAGTGTTTTGTGTCTTGCCAGTGCTGGTCTATCTCCTAATTGGCTTATTTTCAAAGAGTTCAGTTCAGTTCAGTCGCTCATCCTGTCTGACTTATTGTGACCCCATGGACTGCAGCACGCCAGGCCTCCCTGTCCATCATCAACTCCCAGAGTTTACCCAAACCCATTGTCCATTGAGTCAGTGATGCCATCCAACCATCTCATCCTCAGTTGTCCCCTTCTCCTCCTGCCCTCAATCTTTCCCAGCATCAGGGTCTTTTCAAATGAGTCAGCTCTTCGCATCAGGTGGCCCAAGTATTGGAGTTTCAGCTTCAGCATCAGTCCTTTCAATGAACACTCAGGACTGATCTCCTTTAGGATGGACTGGTTGGATCTCCTTGCAGTCCAAGGGACTCTCAAGAGTCTTCTCCAACACCACAGTTCAAAAGCATCAATTCTTCGGCACTCAGCTTTCTTTATGGTCCAACTCTCACATCTATACATGACTCCTGGAAAAACCATACCCTTGACTAGATGGACCTTTGTTGGCAAAGTAATGTCTCTGCTTTTTAATATGCTGTCTAGGTTGGTCATAATTTTTCTTCCAAGGAGTAAGTGTCTTTTAATTTCATGGCTGCAGTCACCATCTGCAGTAATTTTGGAGCCCCCCAAAATAAAGTCTGACACTGTTTCCACTGTTTCCCCATCTATTTGCCATGAAGTGATAGGACTGGATGCCATGATCTTAGTTTTCTGAATGTTGAGCTTTAAGCTCAAAGAACCAGGTCATAATTTGGAACAGCCTTTCTTATATATGTTCTGTTGGCAACACAGTGGAAAAGCCAGTGACTCATTCGCTTTATAAAAGTAAAAATAAGGTCATGATTTACATATGATTTCTACAGTTTGTAGGAAGATATATTGAGCCTCAGTTTAGAATTTTTTAAAATGCAAAAACAAAAAATATGTGTGCTAAGTATGCTAAGTAATGAAATAAATGAATCATCAGATAAATAAAATTTTTCTCAGGGCTACCTCATACAGTTGTGTAGTATGCACACTATTCAAAGGCACCCAGCTGAGAGGATGTGTGGGGGCTGAAATTTAGGAGGCCCTTCCTTTGATGAGTCATGGGCTTTTCTCTGTTTTTATTTTTTTTAATTCATTTTTTATTGCTATATAATTGCTTTATGAGCTTCCCTAGTGGCTCAACAGTAAAGAATCTGCCTGCCAACAAAGGAGATGCAGGTCCAGTCCTTGGGTTGAGAAGATCCCCTGGAGAAGGAAGTGACAAGCCACTTCAATATTCTTGCCTGGGAAATCCCATGGACAGAGGAGCCTGGCGGGCTACATTCCATGGGGTGGCAGAGTCAGATCGGCTTTACAAATTTGTCTTAGCTTCTGTTGCACAACAAAGTGAATCAGCTATTTATATACAAATACTTCCTCTTTTTTGGACTTCCTTCCCATTTATGTCAGCACAGAGCCCTGAGTAGATTTTCCTATTCTATGCAGTAGCTTCTCATTACTGATCTGTTTTATACATAGCATCAATAGTATATATATGTCAGTCCCAAACTCCCAATCCCTCCCATCCCTATTTCCCCCTTAGTATCCATTTATTTGTTCTCTTTGTCTATGTCTCTACTGCTTTGCAAATAAGATCATCTATACCATTTTTCTAAATTCCACACATCTGCATTAAAATACAATATTTGTTTTTCTCTTTCTGACTTACTTCACTCTGCTCCTTCTGTTGTAGATGTGCCATTTGTCTTCCTAGGAGGATTTCATTTTTTCTGATATTTCTGCCAAAGAGGCTCTTTTAAAAATCAGTACATAGGCATCCTACAAGCTAGCAGACATCCTGTGTAACCTTACGTGCTGCATACTTGTCTCTTTACAGACAGCTTGGAAATAAACTAAATGTCTCTAACAATGCCTGGAGAAGGAAATGGCAACCCACTCCAGTATTCTTGCCTGGAGAATCCCATGGACAGAGGAGCCTGGCAGGCTACAGTCCATGGGGTTGCAGAGTCGGACACAACTGAGAAACTAACATACTCTAATGATACCTGGATAAAAAAGGTCCCTGTGAGATTTAAGTGAAAGAATATTAATGGAAATGTCTTCAATCAATGTCTAGTTATCTGTCCATCTCCTATCATAGCACAGCAGATAAGGTACATTAATGTTATTGTATGCAGTTTACTGAATTAGCAATGAAACCAGTATGACAAAGGATCACTAACATTATTGTGCTGTGTTGTGTTTAGTCGCTCAGTCCTGTCTGACTTTTTTTTTTTTGGCAAACCTGGGTTACAGTTAATAGTTTTGTATATTATTGTAAATTTGATTTTAAAACCGCTGTGAAAGATTAATTTTAACAGTGATTTAACTCTGCGTTCCTGCTTGTAAAGTAAGACTAGGAATTAGCAGAACTGTTTATTGAAGTCCAGAGAATTGTAAAGGGTGCCGTTTCCATACAGAGCTGCTTTTAGTAATGATGCCCCTCTATTGTTTTCCCCTTAATTATCATCCTAAAGGTAGTTGAGCACTCACTCAATGTTTAAATTACATTTGTGATATACAAAAGAAAGAATATGCATTCATTTATAGTTAACTGTTTCAGCTAAAATAATGAGGTGTGGCTTATAACTTTCTCTTAATCAGAGGAACTAATCATGTATTTTTAAATATATTCAACATTTCTGGAGGATCAAATTTCCTATTTGAGAATTTGAGACTAGCTAGGACAGTTGAAGTTGATGTACACAAAATCTCTGCAGTTGATTGGTAATAGCTCAATATGCTTTTGGATAAGATATGTTTAGATCATACAAAAATTTATATTATCTAGTGAGAAAAAGAGGAGAAGAAATAAAATTCAACTTTTCATTCTTCTGTGCACTTAATCACAACTTAATTACAATTTGATTTAAATATTTGGCCTTAGAACCTATTGAATTGGATAGTTTAGCTACAGTTAAGAACTTAAAGTTATGACCAACCTAGACAGCATATTAAAAAGCAGAGACATTACTTTGCCAACAAAGGTCCATCTAGTCAAAGCTATGGTTTTTCCAGTAGTCATGTATGGATGTGAGAGTTGAACTATAAAGAAAGTTGAGCACCAAAGAATGATGCTTTTGACCTATGGTGTTGAAGAAGACTCTTGAGAGTCCTTTGGATAGCAAGGAGATCCAACCAGTCAGTCATAATGGAAATCAGTCCTGAATATTCATTGGAAGGACTGATGCTGGAGCTAAAACTCCAATACTTTGGCCACCTGATGCGAAGAACTGACTCATTTGAAAAGACCCTGATGCTGGGAAAGATTGAGGGCAGGAGGAGAAGGGGTCAACAGAGGATGAGATGGTTGCATGGCATCACGAACTCAATGGACATGAGTTTGAGTAAACTCTGGGAGTTGGTGATGGACAGGGAGGCCTGGCCTGCTACAGTCCATGGAGTCACAAAGAGTAGGACATGACTGAGTGACTGAACTGAACTGACTGAACAACTTATAAATCAGATCAAGATTCATAAAGTACTGGGCATAATATTTCTTTTCTTTCCCAACAAACTATTATTGAACAGTTACTAGGCTCCAAATGGGAAACATTTGAGAGTATTGTATGTGAAGAAAATATTAAAGGATTATAAGACTGATGAAAAATAGAATGTAAATAGAAAACAATATTTCAAATTTACTCTTACAGAAACTATTTTCTATAGAACTTGTTCCATTAAAAAAAAAAAAACTTTCTATTATTTTAGAAAGCCAGCATATTTTAGCAAGTAGGAAGTTTGTAAATGCTTGCATATAAGATATCTGTGTGATGTCTATGTATTCTATTAATCTCCTTGACAAAATGCCAAGTTTTCTGTTCAGTTCCTGAGTATCACAATTGATCAAGCAGACTCAGGAATGTCAAAAATCTCACATATTCTATACACAGAATAATCAGTTGTTGTTGTTTAGTTGCTAAGCCATGTCGGACTTGTTGCCACCCCATGGACTATAGCCCGACAGCCTCTTTTGTCCATGGGATTTTCCAGGCAAGAATACTGGAAAGCGTTTCCATTTCCTTCTCCACAGGATCTTCCCAACCCAGGTACTGAAACTGCATCTCCTGCATCAAAAGGCATTTTTTTTTTAAACCACTGAACCATCAGGGAAGCCCCAGAATAATCAGCAATAAATACTAAATCTCTACTATATAAATACGTATTGCTGCAAGTGAAAACCTAGTGCACACAAAAAAATAAATAAATAAAACCTAGTGCACAAATTTCCAAATGATACAAAAACAGAAAATATAGGTGTGCTGGTTTATTTTTAAAATATCTTCACCTTGGGTTGCTTTATATGGTTAAATCTCCTAATATATGTAAAATATTTATACATAATAGGCATTCAATACTTTGAGAAATTTCTGGCACATAAATTAGTATTCTGTGAAATAGTCACAATTGCATAAGTGTTTTAAAGAAGATTAATATGTTGATAGCCGAAACCATCTACTTTGTGGTTCTATAATTTCACTTTTTAACTTTAAATATTGTAGATAAAATTAAATTATGACTTATTATAATGTGATAAATCTTTAATAATTGAAATGTAATTTAAAATTACTGTCAAAATTTTAATTTATCATAGAAAAAGCATTGTAGAAAATTTGGACTTTGGGGCTTTCTAAAGTGCTTATATTCCCACAGATACAACAGATATTTTTGTTTCATTATATTCTAGTTCTTTTCTTATCTCACTCTTTTCCTACATTGTTGGTAATTCTATATATTTGCATTTTTTCCTATCTAACACTTCATCATAATCATTTCCCACTCACATTATTTTAATAGCTGCACCCTATGTTAATATATTTTAAATTAGAGTTAATAAAAGCTGAAGTTAAATCTGGTTGCAACAAAGATTAATTGTGATTTACTCTGCCTCAGGAAAATGGCAATAATAAAGAGACCTGTGGGCATGTTCTTATTGTTCAAGGCTAGTCACATGGATTGGTTGGTTCCTTCAGCATCTGTTCTAAATACTGTGATCATGGTTAGAGTTTTAGAAATGTTGCTATGACTTTAAATAAGAAAATTGTTATCAACTAGAAAGCAATCTTTTTTTCCTTATTCCTAGGATTAAAAATAAAAAATCACAAAGAAAGGTATTTGTGAATTTTCTAGCTTTCAAGTCTTTTTTTAGGAGCAGGTTTGAGTTTCTCTAGATTTTTTTTTTTTCCCTGATAGACTGCTGAGCAGTAATTGGGGCTGAAATTAGAAATTTAAAGACTAATTTTGTTGGTCTTTCTCCTTGTTCTGGGAAATGTTAATCTCGTTTTATGCCCTACAGCTATTTCTGTAACATTTTCCATTATTAATCTTGCTCATCAAGTCTTCTAATCATTGAAACATATGTGGACAGATCAAGATATTTCATTTAAAAACAAAAAAACTGAACAATGATAGAAAAATTTCATAAATAGTTAAAATTTTTCTCTAGATATAAGAATTTCTGGTTATATTTTACATTTATAATGAAACGACTTTTATAAACTTAGGAGGAGATTTGATGCCAGCTCAGTGTCATCTGGCTGGAACTCAAGTATACGAGTCTTACATACAGGCAAAAGGATAACGTTGTGACAATAATCCTGTTATTTAAAATATTGTAAATACCTTAAAGGTTCTTAATGTATTTGTATTAGCATTGTAGAATTTTGACTACTTTCTAGCTTAGCTTTGGCCATTGCCAGCTAAAGCCTGGTTTCTAAAGCAGTCCGGCAAGTTGGCTCTGGCTATGTGATGTGATCAGAAGGTTAGAACTTCAAATTCCAGCCTATAATTGTTAAACTCAACAAACTGAAACAAATTTTTCAACTTTGGTTATTAAGAATAAGAAATGGAACAATTCCTGGAATGTTTGGAAAAGATTTATAGATATGTATTTAACCATGAAAACAAAAGAATAGAGCCTCTGAATATAATTTAATTCCTACAGAGCTTAAGAACATCCTTAAGTAAAATTAAATATGACATTTGGTAAAAGTTGCCTTTTAAAAATATCCCAGAGATTTTACATAAAATATACTTGTCAAAAATAATCCTTATGGTGAACTAGAATTTTGATTACTCTAAAAGAGTCTGAATAATACTTATTTTGTTTAAAATGTGGCAACATGACATTGGTTCACCTAATTTTTAATTCAGAAACTCATTTAGTACAAATAAAAATGTTCTGAACATAAAGCCAAGATTATGATAAAGACTGGTCATTAAGCTGTGGCAAGAAAAAAAAAAAAGTAGACTTTTGGAAGAAGGGGTTCTAGATTAGGGGATTATGGTACTTTTTTAGAGGGAAATGATTTTATTTTATTATCTTATATTCCCAAACTGTTCTCTCTTTCTATTATGATTCTAAGCTATTTCATTCACAAATAATTTTGGGATGCCAAGCGTTGTAAGTGAACCTGCATCTTTAAAGGGCTCATTCTGGTGGGTAAGACAGATTTAGTTTAAGATAATGGTATTATATTATTCAAAAAGTCACTACAGATATTAAATTGTTTTTTAGAATTCTGTAGACTGATGAAAAGAAAGTAAAAGATTACCCTGAAGGCAAATTAATCATTTGGTTATATTGTTTTCTTTATCTTTATTATCTTCTATTCCAAACCTCAGCTTCCCAGAATTCCATGTAATCTGAAAATAATAAAGACTCCTGGATACACTGATAAGAAACTAGGGCTCCAAAACACAGCATTAATTTTGAAACAAAATGTTTAATCTTTCTTTAGGAAAAGATAAACATTTCCATCCACTTATATGCTTAAAGTGAAAGTGAAGTTGTGTCCAACTCTTTGTGTCCTATGGACTGTAGTCCATCAGGCTCTCCTGTCCGTGGAATTTTCCAGGCAAGAGTACTGGAGTGGGTTGCCATTTCCTTCTCCAGGAGATCTTCTGGACCCAGGGATCGAACCTGGGTCTCCCACTTTGCAGGGCAGACGCTTTACCATCTGAGCCACCAGGGAAGCCTCAAAAGGTATCCTTAAATAGAGAAAGTGATATGAAACAAGTTTGGGGAAAACCACAAACACTCAATGTTTATTTTAAGGGAAACATTTAGTTTTTATCACTGTAATATTCAAGACACACTTTACAAATGAGGAAATTGAAATTCAGAAAGTAAGTTGATTAAAATCACATATGTAGTCCATTAATTGTAGCCAGTATCAGAAATCTTCACGGTCAAACTTCCAAGTGCATATTCTTCAAGTGGGACCAGTAGACACAAAAACTTTATGCCTGTAATTGTGGTTGTTGTTCAGTCACTAAGTCATGTCTGACTCTATGCAGCCCCATGAACTGCAGCATACCAGGCTTCCATGTTCTTCACCATCTCCCAGCATTTGCTCAAACTCATATTCTTTGAGTCAGTGATGCTTTCTAACCATCTCACCCTCTCCCACCATCTTCTCCTCTTGCCCTCAATCTTTCCCAACATCAGGGTCTTTTCCAATGAGTCAAATCTTTGCATCAGGCAAGCAAAACATTGCAGCTTCAGCACCAGTCCTTCCAATGAATATTCAGGGTTGATTTCCTTTAGGATTGACTGGTTTGATCTCCTTGCAGTCCAAGGGACTCTTAAGAGTCTTCACCAGCACCACAATTTGAAAGCGTCAATTCTTTGGCACTCAACCTCCTTTATGGTCCAACTATCACATCCCTACATGACCACCAGAAACAGGGCTTTGACCTTTGTTAGCAAAGTGATACCTCTGCTTTTTAATATTCTGTCTAGGTTTGTCATAGCTTTTCTTCCAAGGAGCAAGCGTCTTTTAATTTCATGGCTGAAGTTATCCTCCACAGAGATGTAGGAGCCCAAGAAAATAAAATCTGTCACTGTTTTTACATTTTCCCCATCTATTTGCCATGAAGCAGTGGAACCAGATGTCATGATCTTAGTCTTTCTGAAAGCTGAGTTTTAAGCCAGCTTTTTCACTCTACTCCTTCACCTTCATCAGAGGTTCTTTAGTTCTGCTTCAGTTCAGTTCAGTCGTTCATTCATGTCCAACTCTTTGCGACCCCATGAACTGCAGCATGCCAGGAACACCTGTCCATCACCAAATCCCAGAGTCCACCCAAACCCACGTCCATTGAGTCGGTGATGCCATCCAACCATCTCATCTTCTGTCATCCCCTTCTCTTCCTGCCTTCAATCTTTCCCAGCATCAGGGTCTTTTAAATGAGTCAGCTTTTCACATCATGTGGCCAAAGTATTGGACTTTCAGCTTCAACATCAGTCCTTCCAATGAACACCCAGGACTGATCTGCTTTAGGATGGACTGGTTGGATCTCTTTGCAGTCCAAGGGACTCTCAAGAGTCTTCTCCAACACCACAGTTCAAAAGCATCAATTCTTCTGCACTCAGCTTTCCTTATAGTCCAACTCTCACATTCATACGTGACTATTGGAAAAACAATAGCCTTGACTAGAAGGACCTTTGTTGACAAAGTAATGTCTATGCTTTTTATATGCTGTCTAGGTTGGTCATAACTTTCTTTCCAAGGAGTAAGCATCTTTTAATTTCATGGCTGCCATCACCATCTGCAGTGATTTTGGAGCCCAAAAAAATAGTCTGACACTGTTTCCCCATCCATTTGCCATGAAGTGATGGGACAAGATGCCATGATCTTTGTTTTCTGAATGTTGAGCTTTAAGCCAACTTTTTCACTCCTTTTTCACTTTCATGAAGAGGCTCTTTAGTTCTTCACTTTCTGCCATAACGGTGGTGTCATCTGCATATCTGAGGTTATTGATATTTCTCCCAGAAATCTTGATTCCAGCTTGTGCTTCCTCCAGCCCAGTGTTTCTCATGATGTACTCTGCATATAAGTTAAATAAGCAGGGTGACAATATACAGCCTTGATGTACTCCTTTTCCTGTTTGGAACCAGTCTGTTGTTCCATGTCCATGAAGTTCCTCTTCACTTTCTGCAATTAGGACGGTATCATCAACATATTGACTAGCAATATCATTTAACCTAGTCATTAGAATTTGCTTGTGTTCTTCTCTTGACGATATTAAAGTGTAAAAAATTCTTCTGAAAGAACTTTGACTTTAACCCTGAAATGCTTTATTCCTGGTCTCCATTTGCACAATTTTAAACTTCAGAACTGGAAGAAAGATCACCCTTTTAAATTAAATATAATTATAAAATCAGTGGTTTAGTGATCATTAATCCATATGAACAGTTTTTACTAAAATGTGCATTTGCGATCTATTAAGGTAATCAGGCTTTTTGGACACTTTTTTTGGGGGGGAGGGTACCAGTAGCAATGAAGAAAAAATTGGTTGATAGTGCCTTAGTTCTTGTAGTGTCTTTGAAGTAAGGAAATTTGGCTTGCTTGTCATTATATTTGCAATATCTGGCATTTAACTTATGCATAAGAAATGGTTTTTATAAAGAATAGCACAATGAGTGGGTCAGTATTTCAAGAAGGACAGTGGAGAGGGAAAGAGCTCTTATTAAATGCTTACCATGAATCAGCATTTTACAAAAGTGTTTGCAGTTAAGCCAAACAGCAATTCTCTGAAAGAGATTTACCCTTATTTTAAAGATGGAGAAATTGAACCTTTGAGAGATTAAGCTAACTGCCCAAGGTCACAGTTACTAAATGACTGATCTGGTATTAAATTCAGTTCTATCTGACTTCAAAGTATATAATTTTGAGAAATGCACTTTTCTCTGCTGTAATCGTCATGAAGGTGACTTCCTAAAGGTTGTATGAAATTTGAGTACATAAGAAAGAAAGAAGAGTTTTGGCCTTTAAAAATGTCTATCAAGATTTAAGTTTGGGTATAAAAGCAGCATTATTTTAAAAGAACATTATGAATTCAACAAATATGTGTGAATTAGTAATACAACTTTTAAAATTTCGGTGTATTTTCCCCTCTAGATGATATAATAAAAGGAATTATGTTAAAGAAAGATAATTTTTAATAGTATGTACTGTGTGTATTAAGGGTCTTTGCAGTAGTTACTGCTTTTATTATTAATTTACTATCTTAGACAAACATACTAGAAAAATATATGAATATCTACGGTATACACATGCTCTAGTTACCAGAAGGCTACAACAAGGGTATTGAAGTACATGCTGTGTAATGTATTTAAACACTGTAAATTATATGATTTCTGATTTCTCACACTCGTTCAACTGATATATGTGAGTATGAGTTAGAGGATATGTGGGCTGATTTCTCATAAAGAAGAAAGTAGAGGAGAAATTACTATTATTATAGCATCAATTCAGTTCACTGGCATCTCACTGCTTCAGAAAAAATTAGAGGGAAAATTTCTGCTCATTAAACTTCAGAGCCACCATAGCAAATTCTAATGAGTTGCTTATTAAATTAGCAATTTTCTATAACTGGTATGATTCATCAACTTCTCTTTCATTCTCAGTTTTTAGATTAATAACTAAAAGCCCATATTGCTTGACATGGCTCTTCAATCAAACTTATTGTTATTAAGAAACCACAACCATTGAAGCCATTTTATATAATCAAGTGAAGAGCAATATTTCAGGAAACATTTTTTTCCCAGCTGCTGTCCACAAGGCTTTTGAAACCATATGTGAACTTATTGCTGCAAGTGATGCTGAAACTCAACTTCTGTCCATCAGTGCTGAATCAAATCTTGGAGACAGAGTTTCGAGTGAAGTAGCAAAGAATACCTTTATTGCTTTGCCAGGCAAAGGGGGACACAGCAGGCTAAGGCCCTCAAAATTGTATGTCCCAACTGAGGAGGGAAGGATGGGATTCCTGATAAGGATTAGGGTATGTACAGGGCCTGAGGTGATCTCCTAATGAGCTTCTGTGGTTCTCTAGGTTATCAAACTGTGACCTTCAGGAATGAAGAGAATGCAGAGTGCCCATGGTTGGGATGGAAAAGAATTTCCATCCTGAGGCAGAATGAGAGGAGAATAAAGTTTATTAGAGAGAGAGACACTATTAGAACAATGGGCTGACTCAAGGGAGAGCTGAACCCTTTCACAGGTTTGCAGCCAATTTTTATAGCCTCAAGAGAGAAAATTCTTACTGGAATTGGTGGCATTAGGTGATTGGTTAGGATGGGCTTCCAGGTGGTGCTTGTGGTAAAGAATACACCTGCCAGTTCAGGAGATGGAGGAGACTCAGTTTCGATCCCTGGGTTGGGAAGATCCCCTGGAGCAGGTAATGGCAACCCACTCCAGTATTCTTGCCTGGAGAATTCCATGGAGAGAGAAGCCTGGTGGGCTACAGTCCATGGGGTCGCACAGAGTCGGACACGACTGAAGCCACTTAGCAGCAGCAGCAGCAGGGTGTGTATTTTACCTAATGTTGGGTCAGAGGACTGACAGGTTTAGATTCATAGGTTCATGGCAACAGTTGCTATGGAGCTTGGTCAGTTCCCGAGATTTTTATCCTGTGACCTTCATACAGGGCTCCACAAAGAGGGCTTCATCCAGTAGTTAACATCTTCCATTTCTTGGAGGCTTTAGTTAGCAGAAGAGCCCGAAGATACTGTTATGTATATTCCTTGGGGCAAACCAGGACCAGACCTTGTCCCAGGGCTGTACTTTTTTTTCTTAACTGAGCCTATTTGTCTCTGCATTCTCTCCCTTCCCTAACTAGCTTCTGTTTAACCCTGCCCTTTGAAACTCAGGAAAGGTCATAGAGGCTGAAGTTTATTCTCTACCAATAAGAAATTGGGGACACTAAAAGGCTTTCATGCCCAGGAGCCCCACAAGACTTTGCTGGGTTTCACAAGGAATGCCATATAAATTATTTGCTATTCAGCATATATTGAGTGTCTCCTATAAAGCCAGGCAGAGCAGATTTTCTGTCCTCCTGGCGCTTATGTAAAATAATACAAGTATTTGATATCATGAGAAAAAGTACAACAGCATAAGGAGATGGAGAGTGTTGAGGTGACACAGAGTACATAATCTGGGAAACCTCTCATGGAGCTTAATACATAGAGAAACCCTAATGAAAAGATTCAGTTCAGTTCAGTTCAGTTGCTCAGTCATGTCTGACTCTTTGAACCCCATTTTCTGCAGCATGCCAGGCCTCCGTGTCCATCACCAGCTCCCAGAGTTTACTCAAACTCATATCCATTGAGTCGTTGATGACATCCAACCATCTCATCCTCTGTTGTCCCCTTCTCCTCATGCCTTCAATCTTTCTCACTATCAGGGTCTTTCCCAATAAGTCAGTTCTTTGCATCAGATGGCCAAAGGATTGGAGTTTCAGCTTCAGCATCAGTCCTTCCAGTGAATATTCAGGACTGATTTCCTTTAGTATTGACTGGTTTGATCTCCTTGCAGTCCAAGGGACTCTCAAGAGTCTTCTCCAACACCATAGTTCAAAAGCATCAATTCTTTGGCGCTCAGCTCTCCTTATAGTCCAACTCTCACATCCATACATGACTACTGGTAAAACCATAGCTTTAACTAGATGAACCTTTGTTAGCAAAGTAATGTCTCTGCTTTTTAATATGCTGTCTAGGTTGGTCATAACTTTTCTTCCAAGGAGTCTTTTAATTTCATGGCTGCAGTCACCATCTGCAGTGATCTTGGAGCCCCCAAAAATAAAGTCTATCACTTTTTCCACTGTTTCCCCATCTATTTCCCGTGAAGTGATGGAACCAGATGTCATGATCTTAGTTTTCTGAATGTTGAGCTTTAACCCAACTTTTTCACTCTCCTCTTTCACTTTCATTAAGAGGCTCTTTAGTTCTTCTTCGCTTTTTGCTATAGGGTGGTGTCATCTGTATTGATATTTCTCCTGGCAATCTTGATTCCACCTTGTGTTTCCTCCAGCCCAGCTTTTCTCATGATGTACTCTGCATATAAGTTAAATAAGCAGTGTGACGTAAATATTGCAGCCTTGACGTACTCCTTTTCCTATTTGGAACCAGTCTATTGTTCCATATCCAGTTCTAACTGTTGGTTTCTGACCTGCATACAGGTTTCTCAAGAGGCAGGTTAGGTCTTCTGGTATTCCCATCTCTTTAAGAATTTTCTAGAGTTCGTTGTGATCCACACAAAGGCTTTGGCATAGTCAATAAAGCAGAGAGAGATGTTTTTCTGGAACTCTCTTGCTTTTTCAATAATCCAGTGGATGTTGGCAATTTGATCTCTGTTTCCTCTGCCTTTTCTAAAACCAGCTTGAACATCTGGAAATTCACAGTTCACGTACTATTGAAGCTGGCTTGGAGAATTTTGAGCATTACTTTAGTAGCATGTGAGACGAGTGTAATTGTGTGGAGGTTTGAGCCTTCTTTGGCATTGCTTTTCTTTGGGATTGGAATGAAAACTGACCTTTTTCAGTCCTGTGGTCACTGCTGAGTTTTCCAAACTTGCTGGCTTATTGAGTGTAGCACTTTCACAGCATCATCTTTTAGGATTTGAGATAGCTCAATTGGAATTCCATCACGTCCACTAGCTTTGTTCATAGTGATGCCTCCTAAGGCCCACTTGACTTCCCATTCCAGGATGTCTGGCTCTAGGTGAGTGATCATACCACTGTGATTATCTGGGTTGTGAAGATATTTTTTGTACAGTTCTTCTGTGTATTCTTGCCAGCTCTTCTTAATATCTTCTGCTTCTGTTAGGTCCATACCAAAAACATTGTCATGCAAATTATCTGGAATAAGACCACTCATGCAAACAAAGGAGCAAATGCAAATGCCCTAAGGTGACGTTGTGCCTGCTGTTTTGCTGTTTTCAAGGACAATAGGAGGCCAGTGTGGCCCAGGAGAGTGAACAAAGGGATGAATGATAGCAGGTTAAATAGAGCCAGATTCACACAGTGCCTTGGAACTCAAAGTAGGTATCTTCAATTCAGTTCTGATTGTGATGAGAAACTGTGGATTGTTCTGATTAGAATGGTAACATAATCAGATTTAATGTTAAAGAGATACATTGGTTGTCCTGAAAATAGTTATTGAAGACAAGTTATAAGGTTATTGCATCAGCCCAGGGGAAAATGACAGGAGCTTACTCCAAGGTGGTAGAGATAGAGAAGGATTGGACAGTAAGGGCAGAAAGAAAGTCTTCAGCCAGCAAAATTTACTGATACATATGAAGTAGTGTTTGCAAGAAATTCATTAGTGACTCCAAGGTATAAATACTGCTGTCCTTTATTAAGATACATAACACTGAAGGGAGATTTGTTGAGGAGGGGTGGATCAGTAATTCTGTATTTAGACAGATGTCTGAGTTGCCTTTTAGTTATTCACTTGGAAAGATCATGTAGGGATCTCGATATAGCAATTTGGAGATCAACAGTGCTGCAAAGCGGAGACTGGAGGGGTATGTTTTGTAGATGTCAGTGTAAAGAACCTATAAACTATACTATAACAGACACTTAGAAAGGCTAGATTGAATCATTTAAGGCAGATATATTGATAGGAGGCTGAACCCTTGAGCATTCTGACATCAAATGCCAGGAAAACAAAGAAGTAGTGGCAAAGGAAAGATAACAAAGAGAAGAAGCAGACATTAATGTGGGAGGAAAATCAAGAGATATTTCCAGGTGGAACCATGAGAACCAAGTCAGGAGATTAATTCAACGGAGAGGAAGTGATCAGTTATGTCCTTGCTTCCAAGTGATTGAGTATCATGAAGGCTGAGAATTCATCACTGTATTTGACAAAGTGAAAGTGATTGGTGAACGTGTCAAGAACAGTTTGGTTGAGTGGGGAGAGCCTGATGGGAAAATCTTAAAAGGGACTACAGAAGGTACAGACAGTGACTCTAAGAACTTTAAAGAACTGTAGCTGGTAATAGGAGGACACAATTAGGACACAGCTAGAGGCAAATGGAGATCAAGAAAATTTGTCAGTTTTAAACAGGAGAGATATTTTTGAGGCCGGAGGCAGATGACACTGCGTCCGCACCTGCCGCCCAGGGTAAAGCAATTGGTGATTAATTCTCTATTGCCCGAAACTCCAAGACAATAGCAGGGCAATTAAGGGAGGAGGCTGGACCCTGCAAAGACCACATATTTCTCATTCCCAAAGTCAGGAGACCCCCTTGACCACACATGCACAGAAGAAGCTCCTTGGAGGCCAATGGGAAGTCATGTCAAGGAATGTTCTACCCAGATGCCTTTTCGGTCAGATCCATCTTGACTAAGAGATACACATACAAACATGGAAGGATCCTGAGATATACCACATATGGACTATGAACCAGGCAAATCAGAATGACCGGCCAAAGGAAACCCAGAAGAATTACCCCATAAAAGTAATTCAAACTACCATGAAGGTGCAACTCAGAAACTCTCCCTCAGAGTCTGCCTGAGTGTATATCCACACATACTGTACTCTTTTCCTCTGAGTAAATACTTGCTTCACTACTTTCTGTCTGTGTGGAAATTCTTTTCTGCTAAGCTGAAGGGCCAGGGCCCTTGTCATTGACACCTGCTATAGTGGCTAGGATCTGGTGCTTTCACCACTGCAACCCAGCCTCAATCTCTAGTTGGGAACCCAAGCTCCGTTCCAGGCTGTTGCAGGCCGAGGTCACAAAGATCATATCCACAAATGTGAAGTTGCTGAGAATGACCAAGTACAGAGAAATAAAAAGCTGATACTGAAAGAGAGAGAGGTTTATTGAGGAGCTGTGTGAATTAATAGATGAGAAGGATGGAATCCAGTGCACCATAGAGGGAGCTCATTTTAGTCAGGGGCAGCAGAAGGACATGCTATCAATGATAATGAGGTGGGATATATAGCAAGGAGGCCAATAGGAAGGTAGGTCTGGTGGTGGTGAAAGAATTACTCTTAGGACTGCCTCTACTTCTTTGGCGGAAGGAGCAAGATAGTAAACTGACTGTGAGAAATGAAGAAGTTGTTAAGACTGAGGAGAAGGTTAGTTTTCTTGGAGAAGGAGAAAGGTCACTGACAAAAGTCAGTCATGAGGCAGCATGGAGGGACCCTAGAATTTGTGATATTAAATTTAAAGTGATGAAGCCAGGAAGCCTCAATTGTTGCTTTCTTCTATAATTGTTTGTGGCAGACTAGGTGCTGAGGAGAAGAGAACTGGGTTGAAACAGAGCTGTGGATTTGTTATAGATGAATACAGAAAGGAAAAAGAATGTTGTGAGGGGAGTGTGTTGTATTTAATGGCCATAATATTTTCACCATCTAAAGGAGAATTACTCTTGTCAAGAGAAGTATTGTTTATTTCTACAATACTTGGGAAAGTTCTCCCCATGTAGTTTATATGATAGAAAAAAAAAAAAAGAGTTTAAAATTTGACAGGGTCCTGCAAAAGAATATTTGAGCAATTGTATATTGTAGTTACCTTCAAAGAAGTATATTTGTTCTAACTTTTAATTCAGTGTGTTTTTTTTTTCTTTGCAACAAGACGCATATAAGGAATTTTGTTTTGCATATTGTGTGTCTCTGTCTTGTCCTTTTACACAATTTCAGTTCTTTTCTGTCACTAAAATTTAATAACCCAATTAAATTAAAATATTTAAATAAATGAATTGACTTCATGCTTGTGTGAACTTCTTTACATGTCTTCTTTTTATATACTCTTCCCCCATTCCTTTTTCTTGCTAATTATTTTAAAAGTTTTCCCATATTCCTCCTGTTACTGATAAGCCTTTTCTTTCACAACCTTCCTTTTGTGGTGGGAATTAGCCTTTTATTAAAAAGAAGTACTAGTTGTTTAAGAATAAGCTTTTTCTCATGCACTTTATCGTATTCTCAAAATGTTGGATTTCAAAATGTGCAAAGTATTCTGTGGTTGCTTGAGGAAGAGATTTCCTTAACATTATGCGTGTTCCTAATCCTATATAAATATTCTAAAACTGAGAGGCTGATAATTCTCATCATGTTTCTTTTCATAGAAAGGAATTTCATTTACGGAATGACATTGCCAAATTCAGTAACAACTTCTGCTTATTTGATCACCAGACTTCCCTAGTGGCTCAGATGGTAAAGAATCCACCTGCAATGCAGGAGTCTTGGGTTCAATCCCTGAGTTGGGAAAATCCCCTGGAGAAGGAAATGGCAACACACTCTAGTATTCTTGCCTGGAGAATTCGATGGACAGAGGAGTCTGGCAGGCTACAGTCCAGGGGGTTGCAAAAAATTGGACATGACTGAGGGACTAACACTCAAACACTCACTATCTGTAAGGCATCATATGTATTTAATTTATATATATTCTATGCATAATATATTATTTATGTTATTATACTATATATAATGATATATTTATGTATAATATAAATAACATTTGTATTATACACACACATATACACACACTCTCTTGTACAAGATCTGGATTCTAAACCATCAATGTACTTCTTTCATGCCATACTGGTCTGTGCCAGTACGGTCTCTGATATATAATTATGCAAAAATGTGAATGATACATTTATATTTGACATGAGGAAATGTAAAACATAGTTGAGAAATTTATAAATACCTAACAATATTATTTCCTAGTCAAAATAATAAAAAGTAATAAAAATAGATATTTCTTATATTTATTTTGTCATTTTTAACAATTTTTTAGGGTCATGTAAATTCAAAGCTGAGAGGGATTTTGTCACCTCTATTTGTATTTGTACAAATTAAAGCTCAAAGTGCTTGAGTGATTATCATAACATTGGTTCATTATTCATTTAATTTCCTAGTTTTTTGTCATAATGTTTTCAATACTTTATTTCATTTCCTTTTATGTACTTAGGACTGCAGGCTCTCTTCTGAGAATCCACACCTTCAAGGTTTTCAGGGTTACCTTGATATCTGATCTGCCCTGGTTTACCTTTCTAGCCAATAATGGGTATGGACAAGAACACGTGTTTGTGTTAGTCACACTCTTCTCGTTTCTGGAAGCGTGAGTCACTTTGTACCTCATTGTATTTTATTTGCTTCTCTGGGTGACCTAGTGAGTGTCCACTGGCTCAGCCTTAGTGCAAAACACTCTGCCCTAACTGGGAGCAGCAGGTTTCTGCAGCTGAGGGTCATTTGCCTTGATTTAGATATTAGAATGTAAAATGTCATGTAGTAAACAATTATATATACATGCACATATATGTGTCTACATATGTATATGTACATATTATTTATATAGATAAATATGTGTATATGCTGAATGCAGAAAATATGCAATTTGTTAGTAACAAATTAGCTTAGTATTTAGCTACGTTTCAATAAAATATTATGTCTAGTGCAAAATTTCTGTAATTATAGGATTTGGGTTATAATTAGATATTATGCTTCTAAATTTTATAGTTTTAATGAAATGAAATAGCCTTTAATAAAATTCATAACCTGTATTTTATCATGAATCCCTGACTCTTGATATAATATTATAATTAGTAAAATTCAGAAATTTAAACTACAGCAACACTAGGTACCAGAAAATTCTTTGTCCAACAATCTGCAGTGTATATCTCAAATTCCTAAGACTGGTGGTTAATGAGATCAGCATATTAGGGACTATGGTGTACTTTTTGAAGGTGTATAATTTCACTTAGGAACACATTTTATTAGGTTATTGATGCTAAAACAAGTCATATAATGTCTCATTCTTGTAGGAAAAAAGCTTGTCTATATTTCATTTGCTCTCTGGAAACATGATTATTGGAATGATGCATGTGTGCTAAGTCACTTCAGTTGTGTCTGACTCTTTGTGACTCCATGGACTGTAGCCCGCCAGGCTCCTCTGTCCATGGGATTCTCCAAGCAAGAATATTGGAGTGGGTTGTCGTTTCCTCCTCTAGGGGATCTTCCCGACCCAGGGATCAAACCCATGTCTCTTTATATCTCTCATTGGCAGGCGGGTTCTTTACCACTAGCACCACCCGGATAAGTAATTATTAAATAAGAAGGGGTACCATTAGTCTTCAAAACTTTGACTGGCTAAATCTGAAATGTTGGCCTTTTAAACTGAAGATAATACTCAGAGGCTGACTATGGACTCTAATACACAGGTAGGGAAGATTGGCACTGGAGGAAGAGAGAAAACAAGCAATCAAGTCTTCCTAAGGCAGTGATGAAAAGAGCAGATTTTGAGAAGTAAAGGAATAAGATGACTGGAGAGACTGTTGTTTTTAATAGGAAATAAGATTTTATATGCAGAATACATCATGAGAAACGCTGGGCTGGAAGAAGCACAAGCTGGAATCAAGATTGCCGGGAGAAATACCAGTAACCTCAAATATGCAGGCGACACCACCGTTAATGGCAGAAAGTGAAGAGGAACTTAAGAGCCTCTTGATGAAAGTGAAGGAGGAGAGTGAAAAGCTTGGCTTAAAGCTCAACATTCGGAAAACTAAGATCATGGCATCTGGTTCCATCACTTCATGGCAAATAGATGGGGAAACAGTGGAAACAGTGTCAGACTTTATTTTGGGGGCTCCAAAATCACTGCAGATGGTGATTGCAGCCATGAAATTAAAAGACGCTTACTCCTTGGAAGGAAAGTTATGACCAACCTAAATAGCATGTTTAAAAGCAGAGACATTACTTTGTCAGCAAAGGTCCTTCTAGTCAAGGCTATGGTTTTTCCAGGAATTGTGTATGGATGTGAGAGTTGGATGGTGAAGAAAGCTGAGTGCTGAAGAATTTATGCTTTTGAACTGTGGTGTTGAAGAAGACTCTTGAGAGTCCCTTGGACTGCAAGGAGATCCAACCAGTCCATCCTAAAGATCAGTCCTGGGTGTTCATTGGAAGGACTGATGGTGAAGCTGAAACTCCAATACTTTGGCCACCTCATGTGAAGAGCTGACTCATTGGAAAGACCCTAATGCTGGGAAGGCATTAGGGCAGGAGGAGAAGGGGATGACAGAGGATGAGATGGCTGTATGGCATCACTGACTTGGTGGGCGTGGGTTTGGTTAGACTCCGGGAGTTGGTGATGGACAGGGAGGCCTGGTGTGCTGTGATTCCGCAAAGAGTTGGGACGTGACTGAGTGACTGAACTGAACTGAACTAAAGATTTTAGAGTTGTGGTATTGAAGGTAGAGCTATTGAAAATTTGTAAGATCCAATGGATTTTTAGTCAATGTCTGTGGGAAGATGGAGATAATTGGCAATGAGGAGGCAAAGAGATTCTCAAGCACATTTTAGAAGAGTTAATTGGTGGATTTATTAAATTTATTAAATATTATATGTTGGGCTTCCCTGGTGGCTCAAATGGTAAAGAGTCTGCCTGCAGTGCTGGAGACCCAGGTTTGATCCCTGGGTCAGGAAGATTCCCTGGAGAAGGAAATGGCAACCCACTCCAGTATCCTTGCCTGGAAAATCCTATGGATGGAGGAGCCTGGCAGGCTACAGTCCATGGGGTCGCAAAGAGTCAGAGTGACTTCACTTTCACTTCACTTTCATGCATGGGAAAACATGAAAAGAAAAACCTGAGCTAATTGTTGAATTCATTGATTATATAACCAGCAGAACAGGATACAGATGTCTTACCTGTAAGAATTGCACCTATATATGTCAGAATTTAGCTTGGAGAATAATATTCAAAAGTTTTGTGAATGGAGGTATTAACATATTTTTAAGATAAGTAATAGGGCTTCCCTGGTGGCTCAGTGGTAAAGAATCCACCTGCAATGCAGGAGATGCAGGAGATGCAGGTTCAATCGCTGGGTCAGGAAGATCCCCTGCAGAAGGAAATGACAACCCACTCCAGTATTCTTGCAGGGAAAATCTCGTGGGTGGAGGAGTCTGGTGGTCTACAGTCCATGGGGATCACAAAATAGGTTGGAAATGACTAAGTGACCAAGCATGAGCACAAAGATAAGTAATATATTTAAAGAGTATCATTATGTATCTAATCACTGGAGATGGTTACTGCTGCCATGAAATTAAAAGATGCTTGCTCCTTGGAAGAAAAGCTATGACAAACCTAGACAGAATATTAAAAAGCAGAGACATTACTTTACTGACAAAGGTCTGTATAGTCAAAGCTATGGTATTTCCAGTAATCATGTATGGATGTAAGAGTGGGACCATAAAGAAAGCTGAGTGCTAAAGAATTGATGCTTTTGAACTGTGTTGTTGGAGAAGACTCTTGAGAGTCCCATGGACAGCAAGAAGATCAAACCAGTCCATTCTAAAGGAAATCAGTCCTGAATATTCTTTGGAAGAACTGATGCTGAAGCTGAACCTCCAATACTTTGGCCAACTGATGTGAAGAACTGACTCGCTGGAAAAGACCCTGATACTGGAGAAGATTGAAGGCATGAAGAGAAGGGGACAACAGAAGATGAGATGATTGGATGGTATCACCAACTCAATGGACATGAGTTTGAGCAAGCTCCAGGAGTTGGTGACAGACAGGGAAGCCTGCTGTGCTGCAGTCCATGGGGTTACAAAGAGTCAGACATGACTGAGTGACTGAACAGAACTGTTTATGGACCTGGCACCATGCTGATTACTTTACCAGAAGAGTCTCACTTAGTCCTCTTAACAACCCAATGAGTTGGGTGTGATTATTTTTGCCATTGTGTAGATAGGGAAACTGAGGCTTAGAAAGATTTTTTTTTCAACAGTCATTTCTAGTGGTTAGTAAAGAGAGAATTTGAATCCAAGTGATCTGAACCCAGGTCTTTTCTCCTAAGCAATGTTCTGGCCACTTTAAAAACTGAATGAAATGAATCCATATCTATTACTTTACCTCCCGTATATAGTACTTTGTTATACCACAGACATGGAGCAGGGGGTGTTTTTCTGGATTTTAATCTCTAGTACTGGTTATAGGGGGCTTCCCAGGTGGCACTAGTGGTAAAGAACCTGTCTGCCAATTCAGGAGACATAAGAGACACAGGTTTGATCCCTGGGTTAGGAAGATCCCCTAGAGGCGAGCATGGCAACCCACTCTAGTATTCTTGCAGGAGAATTCCCATGGAGGAGCCTGGCAAGCTATGGCCCATTGGGTCACATAGAGTCGAACACAACTGAAGTGATTTAGTACACACTGGTTATAGAACATTGGACAATTCTCCTAAATTCTGTAGGTTGATATTTCCTCATGTCTAATGTGTCAACTTAAAAAAAATACACAATGTGAGAGTTGCAAGTTAAGTTTTATTTGGGGCAAAATGAAGGCTACAGCCCTGGAGACAGCATTTCATCTAGCTCTGAGAAACTGCTCCAGAGAGGCAGGAAGGAAAGTCAGTATATACGTGATTTTAGTGAAGGGAGAGTACATGCAATCAGGCATATATTTTTTGCAGAAGGTTTCTGCTAGTTATGAGTCACCATGAAGGATTTTAGTGCTTTTTTAGATATGAGGAGATGCAAGAATTGGGCTCATAAAATCGGGTTCTGAAAGTATCTAACTATGTGAAGACCTGTCCTGCCACTTTTCCTGGAACGCAGAGTTCCTCATTTCTTCTTTCCACCCTGAACTCCCTTTAGTGGGTGTTGAAAATTAACAGCTATCGCAGCATATGATGTAATCCTTGATGGCAAGTGCCAATTTGTAGTAGACAAATGTAAAACTACCGTAAGCTCAATTCTAGCTAATGTTCTAAGATTTTGGTTTTTTTCACTGTATCAATATTAAATTTCCAAATTATTGTCTACTATAACAATCTGCGAAAAGCATATCTTTTTGGTCTTCTGGACTTTAACATTGTATTCTAGGATTATGTCCAAAATATATCAATGAATTCCATGTATCACTTGTGTTAGGGCCACTATGTAATATGCGAGATAAGATGGGACAACACGACAACTCAAAAAAGCAAATTCACAATGCAGAAAAGTTAAGTCAAATGAGTCGGAGAGAGATTGAATAAAGAGAGTGTCATAGTAATAAATCTGAAAAATAAAAGCATCAGAAAAGAAACCTGGAAATGAGTATTTTTAGAACTAATTTTGAACATAACATGTAATTTTTTTCCTCTTATTACAAATGCGAAGCAACATTCTTTTTGCTCTGTAATTATTTTTCCATGGATGTGTGAGAAGAGGCTTTGACATTCTTTAAGCTCAGGGAGGCTAATGCTTTAATGAACAGCTTGTTATCAGCTGGCTCTCACTTTGCCTTGCTTGCAATTCCCAGCCTCATTCACTCTGGGGAGAGTCTTTGCGTTAAGTGTAAACATCTTTCATCCTGATACAGCCACAATGTGTTAGTCCCTATAGTTCTCATATTTGGTATTTAATTATCTGTTAATTAAATCACACAGTTAAGAGGGGTTTTAGATTAAAGGAATATTAAATGTCTGATTCACTTTTATAAATGTGATACAGTGTCAACAGATAAAATGAAGGCACTAATGGAAAATACATTTTAGGAAAATACCATATCCTATAACCTGAGAAAAGCAACCAGGATACAACTGCTTTAATCAACTATTTCTGTCAAATGGCTATTAATTGTCACATTAACTCTCTGGAGATGTAAGGTGAAACAAGTAAGGAAACTGATCCCTTAAAAATCTCCTCTGCTATAGTATTGCTGTAGCAGACAAACTGGGTTTAGCTTTTAGTATTTATATATTCATCTTGGCTGCACAGATTTGAAGTACTCACGCTTCTCAGTTTGTTAACTATTTTCTCTATTGGTAATGCTTTCGTCTCATTCTATTATATGTCCCCATCATTTCTAGGACTTCTCCCATTCCCATCATCTTTGTAGGTAACCATGTCTATATGAATCTATGTCCTTAGATGTGCCTCCATCTTTGAAAACTATATAGTATTGGTTGTGTATGTATGTGTCTGATTTGCATAAATTATATTGCATTATGTAGATTTCAGGCTATTTCTTACTTTTATCCTTAAAATCAAAATATCTACCCATGTTGCTGTATGTAAGTTAAGATCATTAAGTCTGCTTGATACAGAGAATGCCATCTAACAATGCATCATATTCTACTTACTTCATCTTTGGGTTGGAGAAGGAAATGGCAATCCACTCCAGTATTCTTGCCTGGAGAATCCCAGGGACAGGGGACCTGGTGGGCTACAGTCTACGGGGTCACAAAGAGTCAGACACGACTAAGTGACTAACACACACAGTCTTTGGGTGATGATACCCGGGCTGTATCCTACTCCCTGCAGCCACAGCAAATGTCATGATATGTGTCATCTTACGTGCTATTTTTAACATGAGGTAAATTCTTTGTAATATTGCTGGTGATGCTTGTTTCATGTACATTTACTCATTTTTTCTACTGTTTTACATAGTCGTGATAAATTGTGTATCCCTTTAAGAGTTTATTTTCTAGCTTTCTTTACTGCTGTAGGTATTGCTGTGTGAAAAAAGCTCTTCACAAGATAGTTATACATACTCTGTAATGGCAAAATATCATTAATATCATCACTACCACTATAAAAAAATATCTGTGCCATTTGCTCTAATACCTTATTTTTACACCCAAATCAGCTCTGATTGACAGTTGCCTTTCCTGAAACATCTCTCGATATCAATTTTCTTTGGCTATTATCAACTTTGGTTTTTTTCAGGCAAGACAAGTAATTTATTTTCCAAAGTGCTTAAAGTTGCTTCTTTTTTTATCCTTGTCCCGGTTCATGTTGTGTTTGTTAAGTCCCTCCTGTAAGGTAACATTTTTTAAATAAACTTTGTTTCTTTTCTCTTTACAGTAAATATTACATTTTGAATCTAAATTTGGAATGAATTTTGGTAAGGCAAACTAATTTTTTTTCTGGAAGATACGAACAAATACTCATCTAACCTAGCGATCTTCTTAAATGTGACTTTTAGAAGCAAAAAGAATAATTTGTAAGAATCACCTTAGATTTTTCATCTAAGTAAGCATACCTCTATAAGGAATTCTATATTAAAATGGCAGTGAAGTTTATTCAACTAAAATTTATTGACTTGACACTCTGCTAAATGCTGGGGTGTATGTGTGAACAGGACAATCGCAGTCCTGTCCCCATGGAAATTAGAACCTATCAGGGCAGACTGGAGGGAGCAAGTCTTCAACTAGTTCATTGAGTTCTAGAACCAGATGTTCCATTCTGAAGACACAAATATCTATACTTATTAGGATTAAAAAGTGATCAAATCCTGCGGGACTGATTCATGACAATCATAATAAACAAAGACTGAAGTAATCTCTAGAATGCTAATTAATTAATTTGTTTTTTATATTAATTGTAAGGAGAATATGGATTTGTGAGAGACTGAGATCAATAGATTTTCTCCACATATTAAAGGACAGCCAACATTTTAAAGAGTATTTTTGGAACCATAAAGGAAAGAAAGCTTATACAATTTTATAAATTTCTTAGTTAAAATAGGTCTATCAAGATAGCCTGCCCTTGGAATCAAAGTAATCAAAATTGGCCAAAGTTCTTGTTTTCCCTCACTGTGCTGACTATGCAGTAAGGGTTATATCTACCATTTGCCTGTTGGTTTTTTTTTTCCTGTGTATCATATTTTCTCAATTTTATGACACTTTTCCCAAATATTAGTTTCTGTGATTTTTTTTTTTTTCATAATCTTATACTTGCTGTCAGCCAGGCAGCAGTCACAACTTAGTTGTCATTGCCTACAAATGTGCAAATTTGGTCATAACTGTTCAATTGCATGATGTGTGCTAATGGTACAATGTGATTAGAAATTAATTGCTATTTAAAATATGAAGACTCAAAAAGATTAATACTGTGATTTCACATTGAAGCAAACAGAATATTGTGTACACAAAAAGGAAAGAAAATAGAGCCGCATGATAGGATAAAAATCCGTCTAAATTTTCCTTAAATAGCCCTTTTAAAAGTAGAAAATAAAGATTCAAAGCAGTAGGAATACATTGTGTCAGAGATCAGCGGACTGCATTTTTGCTTTCTTAAGGAGACGTAATGTCGTGTGTTGCAATCAATACTGGCTGAGATTGGATGTGAGCCTCAGAAGTTAACATGCTGTGCAGTCAGGATATTTGCTTACAGTAGGTGTTTGAACTAATTCATTAGGGAAGGACTTCTTGTAACTTCTGGAAGTGTGAGTAAAACTTTGCATATACCTATGTGCATACATCCTGTGAGGAGATAGGTGGGGCAAAGGTTTCATGAGATTCTCAGGTTAAGAACTTCAGACTTATAACCACATGCTGACTACTGTCATGGACAATGTTGTTTACAGGTTATTATTAGGCCGTGTTTAGTGTTTCTGCTATCTCCTCAGTTGATAATCACGTCTCACCTCCTACAAGCGTTTAGTCTGAAATATCCTTTGTATACCCCTATATGCTGATGGTATGTATCTTCAAAATACTAAGATATTGAATTAAACTTTATTCTTGTGATGAAAGTGTAAGTTTTACAGAATAAAATTATTGTAGGCATTGTAACATGTTAAATATTCAGTCATTGGGTGTTTCAATTGTTTTGCCAGTTAGCATTCAAAGAATATTTTACACAGAAAACATGGAAATCACAATTGTCCCAGTTTAGGTAACCTTTACCACAATACCTGTGTCTGTTTAATCGTTTATAATCCATTTGACTGTGCTTGGATTGTATAAACAGAAAAAAATCAGTTTTGGAACCACAATTGCAACTTAACTGCCCTGTTTTAAAGTTTTATAGGTAGTTCTGGGGATATTTTAAATATCACTCCATGGTCACTCCTGGGTGAAAACTAATCATAGCAAATTTTCTTTCCATCAGGGTTGGGGATTATTGTTTGTTTCTCTATCTGAGACCTCACATCCAGTGAGATCAGAAAATTGAAGACTTCCTGTACCAGGTGGTATTCCTTTAGGGAATGAAACATTTGCCATAATTTACTAACTTTAAACTCTGAAAGAAGGAATTTAGGTAATTTTTTTCAAGAGAAGTAAAAAATGATAATTTAGACATCGTTTTAAAACAAGCTTTGTTCAGTTTGTCTTAAGTGATAATAAATCAAAGTTCAAATTCTCTGTATTAGATAGTAATGTATAATTTTCCAAGAGCAATTAGTTTATTCATATGTGCTATAAAGACACTAGGTAAAGATGAAAATATACCTGTAAAATGATTTAATATTAAAAAATGAGCTAAAATGATCTTCCCATACAGCTACTGTTGATGTGTATGTGAATTGTGGGCATAAAATACATTTCCCTGACAATAGCCATAGTCATATCAAAGGGACTATCTTCAGTTCATTTCAGTCACTCAGTCATGTCTGACTCTTTGCAACCCCATGAACTGCAGCACGCCAGGCCTCCCTGTCCATCACCAACTCCCGAAGTTTACCCAAACCCATGTCCATCGAGTCGGTGATGCCATCCAGCCATCTCATCCTCTGTCATCCCCTTCTCCTGCCCCCAATCCTTCCCAGCATCAGAGTCTTTTCCAATGAGTCAACTCTTCATATGAGGTGGCCAAAGTATTCGAGTTTCAGCTTCAGCATCAGTCCTTCCAAGGAACACTCAGGACTGATCTCCTTTAGGATGGACTGGTTGGATCTCCTTGCAGTCCAAGGGACTCTCAAGAGTCCTCCAGCACCACAGTTCAAAAGCATCAATTCCGGCACTCAGCTTTCTTCGTCGACCAACTATCACATCCATACATGACTACTGGAAAAACCATAGCCTTGACTAGACAGACCTTTGCTGGCAAAGTAATGTCTCTGCTTTTTAATATGCTGTCTAGGTTGGTCATAACTTTCCTTCCAAGGAGTAAGTGTCTTTTAATTTCATGGCTGCAATCACCATCTGTAGTGATTTTGGAGCCCAAAAGAATAAAGTCTGACACTGTTTCCACTGTTTCCCCATCTATTTGCCATGAAGTGATGAGACCAGATGCCATGACCTTAGTTTTCTGAATGTTGAGCTTTAAGCCAAGTTTTTCACTCTCCTCCTTCACTTTCATCAAGAGGCTTTTTAGTTCCTCTTCACTTTCTGCCATAAGGGTGTGTCATCTGCGTATCTGAGGTTATTGATATTTCTCCCGGACTGTCTTAGCAGATATGTTAATTGTAAACCCATTTTTTCATAGATGCTTGATAAGTAATACCTATAATTCTGCTTTCCTCCCAGCTTATTTGATCATTTCCCATCCATGGTTTTATCTGAAGATATGTCATTAATTTTAATGATTTAAGTTTTTGAAATTCATAAAAATTAATCATTCTGCTATGACATCAACTTAAGTATGTAGTTTAAGTATCATAAAAAAATCATTAGAGGCCGGCAGGATTCATTGTTCTTATTGTATATTTTTATAAGAAATTCCTAAGTAAGAATTATAACTGATATTAAGATATTTATAAATAAGATTAGAAATTAAGTTTTCAGCAAATTGGTGAAATAATGAGTAAACATCTTCCTATTATTTTACATATATTTTATGGAAATGTAATTAACAAAATATCTGACAAAACACAAGAGCATATGTGTAGAAACTAAATTAACTATTTTCTCAAAAAATAATTTTAAAGGCCTATCTTAGGATAGATAATATTTTTATTTTGTTTTCTTATGTTAATTTGGACTTCTAGTTTTACTTCCTTTATAGTTATAATTGCTATAAAAACTATTCACAACCACATTTCGATTTGTCTACTATTACTATTTAGTTCTATATGTAGGCATGATTTTCAAGAATGCTGTTTCTATTGATCAACATAAGCCATATGCTCTTTTATAGATTAAATTGTATTGGAGTATAGTTGATTTACAATGTTATGTTAGTATCTGCTGTATTGCAAAGTGAGTCAGTTATACATACATCTGTTCTTTCCTAAATTATTTTACCATATGTGCTAGTTGCTCAGGTGTGTCCGACTCTTTGCGACCCCATGGACTTTGTCTGCCAGGCTCCTCTGTCCATGGAATGGACAAGAACAATGCCCTTGTCCCGGGCAAGAACACAGGAGTGGGTTGCCATCTCCTTCTCCAATGCATATATCTACTCTTTTTAAAATTCTTTTACCATTTACATCATTACAGAGTATTGAGTAGAGTTTCCTCTGCTATACGGTAGGTCTTTGTTAGTTATCTATTTCATATATAGTATTGTGCATGTATAAATCCTAATCTCCCAATTGATAGAACTGTTTTCACTGTAGGAGTCAAGTATTCCCCTTTTAGGTGATATTATTCATACCTGTGTTATTTACATTTAGCTCACCCTTTCCAAGAGGCACTTGTGCTTGTCATTGTATAAATATTTTGATTCTGTTTGGAATTGCTATCTTCTGCAATCATGCAAATTGGATCACTAAGCATGGGAATTAAGTGACTCTCCCAGTTTTCCAAATGGAGTCATCCTCCTGTGTTTACTTTCTGTTTTATTTTATTTGCAACTCATTTGGCCATTTATTAACTGACATATATTTTATAGATTCTCTGCCACGTACATATATTCATGAAAACTTTTAGCTGTTTTTAAAACTAAGATAAATATTGCAACATTCTATTTAAAATGCACACAACTGCGTGAGTGTTTTTTCTGTATTTTTCAGATGAAGATCATTCAATCAGTCAGCAAATACTAAGTATCTCAACCAGCATCGTATATTCATTTAGATAGGGTTTATCCATCACTGAAGAAAAAGACCATTCTATTAGACAGGAACTTAAGTTTCAGTGATGAGATAGACAATAAAAATAATAAATAGGTAAATGTATAGTATATTAAAAAGTGATACAATATAACATTATCTTCTGGATTCTTCTGCATATTTCTCATAAAATGTAGGAATTCCAAGCTTATGTTTCCCTGGGCATATTGTCCATAATGCCTTCATAATCTGAAATACTTTGAGTTTAGAGTTTACATCAAGTACATGACTGTAAACCTTGCAACACAATGTCTGGCCTATAAAATGCATATGATCACAAATGCACAAATCCATATTCCATGAATAATTGCCTGAAGGGACTTTTGAAATCATAGAACTATTCAAACATGAAGGAGAAATTACTTCAAGATAAGATGCATGAATACTTTTCAGACCATAACATAATCCTTCCTCTTATAACATTTAAGGCACTCACTACAGTACCTTCCACACACATTCAGTTCAGTTCAGTTCAGTCGCTCAGTCGTGTCCGACTCTTTGCGACCCCATGAATCGCAACACGCCAGGCCTCCCTGTCCGTCACCAAATCCTGGAGTTTACTCAAACCCATGTCCATAGAGTTGGTGATGCCATCCAACCATCTCATCCTCTGTCGCCCCCTTCTCCTCCTGCCCCCAAACCCTCCCAGCATCAGGGCTTTTTCCAATGAGTCAACTCCGCATGAGGTGGCCAAAGTACTGGAGTTTCAGCTTCAACCTCAGTCCTTCCAGTGAACACCCAGGACTGATTTCCTTTAGGATGGACTGGTTGGATCTCCTTGCAGTCCAAGGGACTCTCAAGAGTCTTCTCCAACACCATAGTTCAAAAGCATCAGTTTTTCGGCACTCAGCTTTCTTTCAGTGGTCAAAAATAACCTTTGTGGAAACTCATAGACTTAGAAATGTTTGTGGGGTGTTTCCAGATTGCTTTTCTATTCTAAAATCTTCCTTTAAAAGTAAGTGAGTTCACGACTGCTGACTTATTAAACTTTTTCTCTAACTTTATTCTTTGATCACTGAGCTTTCTTGGATAATTATTTCAGTTTCCTATGTAGGAGATAGGTGTTCTTGTTACAAACATCCAGTCTGCTCCCATTCTTCTCTTTGGTGCCTTTTGCACCCATGTCACTCACTGTTTAACAAAACTAGAATAATACAGCAGATGGGGATTCTCTTTAATTGTGCTTCTGTTGTATTAATGGTTATCTTCTGCCTAGATCTGAAAAAACTGACAGTGATTACACAGTTTCATGCTACAAATATGAGCAGGTGCAGCTGTAAATAGTCCCTGATTAACAATTTCATTTAAATATTATAACAGATTTCAGTAGCGCAAATTACTCCCAGTGGTAAGGAGGCGTACTTTTGTATATAATTTACTAAATCTAGAGTTTAATTATGTTAGCAATAACAAAGCCCTGAGTGTGCTAAAAAATTTCCAAATGTGTTGGCTCTTCTATCAAAATAACTACCACAGAACAAATGAATTATCATTTGAAATGTTCCTTATGGAGTAAAATTATAAATTATCCTTCATAGTTCTATTTCTTGGGAGTCATGTGTATTGGTTAGTGTTAATGGTGTAAGAATAAAAATAATTGTTTTAATCTGAGTATGTAATTTGTATTTTTTAGTACTGCCTTTAATTAGACATACTAAAGCTTCTAAATGAACTAAAACATTTGAAGATTTTGAGAAATGTCACATTTAAGACCTTTCAGTATCTGTTAGGAGCAGAATATGTTAGATCTAAAAAAGCAGTACTCATGTTCTAAGTTTGTTGGGTTGTTGATTAAAAATAAATTTGTAATTAAGTAAAAATGGTTTTCACTTTACAAGATATGATTATTAACTATACAGATTCACTATTTTTTAGAATTGCAGACTATAGAAGGAAAGGTTTAATTTTTTTTTTTCTCTCTTCAGTTATCTTGTTTGCTTGTATATTGTGGCCTCTTTACTACTGCTGCAAATTTAAGTTTTTAAAAAATTTTCATCCTTGTAGAAACGGACTTTTTTTATTTTATTTTTTTTTAGCATGCCACATTGCTTGTAGGATCTTAGTACGCTGACCCATCAAACTATTGTCCCTTGCAGTGGAAGTTCAGAGTCCTAACCACTGGATAGCCAGGAAATTCCCTGTGGATATTTAAATAAAATAAGCTGGTAGCAGAATGAATAGATAACAATTTTTCTTTTTTAGTATTCATTTCAAAATTGCTCTTAAAAATTACCAATTATCTCCCTAGCAGTAATCAAATGTCATTTTATTATGTTAGCATTAACAATGAAAAAACAGAAAGAGAAATTAAGGAAACAATACCATTCACCATTGCAACAAAAAGAATAAAATACTTAGGAGTATATCTACCTAAAGAAACAAAGGACCTATACATAGAAAACTATAAAACACTGATGAAAGAAATCAAAGAGGACACAAACAGATGGAGAAACATACCGTGTTCATGGATTGGAAGAATTAATATTGTCAAAATGGCTATTCTACCCAAAGCAGTCTATAGATTCAATGCAATCCCTATCAAGCTACCAACGGTATTTTTCACAGAACTAGACCAAAGAATTTCACAATTTGTATGGAAATACAAAAAACCTCGAATAGCCAAAGTAATCTTGAGAAAGAAGAATGGAACTGGAGGAATCAACCTGCCTGACTTCAGACTCTACTACAAAGCCACAGTCATCAAGACAGTATGGTACTGGCACAAAGACAGAAATATAGATCAATGGAACAGAATAGAAAGCCCAGAGATAAATCCACGAACCTATGGACACCTTATCTTTGACAAAGGAGGCAAGGATATACAATGGAAAAAAGACAACCTCTTTAACAAGTGGTGCTGGGAAAACTGGTCAACCACTTGTAAAAGAATGAAACTAGAACACTTTCTAACACCATACACAAAAATAAACTCAAAATGGATTAAAGATCTAAATGTAAGACCAGAAACTATAAAACTCCTAGAGGAGAACATAGGCAAAACACTCTCCGACATAAACCACAGCAAGATCCTCTATGACCCACCTCCCAGAATATTGGAAATAAAAGCAAAACTAAACAAATGGGACCTAATGAAACTTAAAAGCTTTTGCACTACAAAGGAAACTATAAGTAAGGTGAAAAGACAGCCCTCAGATTGGGAGAAAATAATAGCAAATGAAGAAACAGACAAAGGATTAATCTCAAAAATATACAAGCAACTCCTGCAGCTCAATTCCAGAAAAATAAATGACCCAATCAAAAAATGGGCCAAAGAACTAAACAGACATTTCTCCAAAGAAGACATACAGATGGCTAACAAACACATGAAAAGATGCTCAACATCACTCATTATTAGAGAAATGCAAATCAAAACCACAATGAGGTACCATTACACGCCAGTCAGGATGGCTGCTATCCAAAAGTCTACAAGCAATAAATGCTGGAGAGGGTGTGGAGAAAAGGGAACCCTCTTACACTGTTGGTGGGAATGCAAACTAGTACAGCCGCTATGGAAAACAGTGTGGAGATTTCTTAAAAAACTGGAAATAGAACTGCCATATGACCCAGCAATCCCACTTCTGGGCATACACACTGAGGAAACCAGATCTGAAAGAGACACGTGCACCCCAATGTTCATCGCAGCACTGTTTATAATAGCCAGGACATGGAAGCAACCTAGATGCCCATCAGCAGATGAATGGATAAGGAAGCTGTGGTACATATACACCATGGAATATTACTCAGCCATTAAAAAGAATTCATTTGAACCAGTCCTAATGAGATGGATGAAGCTGGAGCCCATTATACAGAGTGAAGTAAGCCAGAAAGATAAAGAACATTACAGCATACTAACACATATATATGGAATTTAGAAAGGTGATAACGATAACCCTATATGCAAAACAGAAAAAGAGACACAGAAATACAGAACAGACTTTTGAACTTTGTGGGAGAATGTGAGGGTGGGATATTTCAAAAGAACAGCATGTATACTATCTATGGTGAAACAGATCACCAGCCCAGGTGGGATGCACGAGACAAGTGCTTGGGCCTGGTGCACTGGGTAGACCCAGAGGAATCGGGTGGAGAGGGAGGTGGGAGGGGGGATTGGGATTGGGAATACATGTAAATCCATGGCTGATTCATATCAATGTATGACAAAACCCACTGGAAAAAATAATAATAATAATAATAATAAAAAAGAAAGATTTATGACACTGAAAAAATAAAATAAAATAAACTATTGCAATAGCTTCAACAAATGCAACAAAGAAATGGACTCTGCTTGCTTTTTTTAAAAAAATTATTTGATAAAATAGATTTTTCTATTTAAATAGAAAAAAGCCTTAGGAAAAAATGCTCAGTATTTCAAGTCTTATAATCAAATTTTGGTTAAGATTTTAAAATTACACTCATAACCATTTCCAAATAAAGTAAAATGTACAAATCTTGGAAGTGGACCTATTTTTTAAAAGTAGAGAATGCTAGGGGTGGAGTTATTATGTTTGTACTTGTGACTATATAAAGTATCACATATATAATTGTGACTGTATCAAAAATAATTACTGAATATCTTGTGAGGTACATTATGAAAACAACTAGAATTCATCGACTTGGTTTGAAAATGTTAATAATGGTGTGCTGCCTTCTCCTTTCTGTTAGTGGTGCAACCACATGGCAGTATCATCTCATTCTCTTTTGCTCAGTCTTCTTGTTGGGCATCAGACATTGTTTATCTGTTTGCATTCAGCAGTGTTTATAATAACCAAACCCATGCATTAAAACATATATTGCTGTTCCAGACTTCTTTCTTGTTCTAGTCTACACTACCATATACACGATCTCAGGCACCACAACGTAACTAAATCTGAACTTTCCATAGCGGCCCAGATCTTCTTTGTCTTCCAGGGGTATCTTCTCTGAATTAATAGTCCAGGGCTTTCAGAAACTGAAAATCTGATGCCATCTCATCTCCCTGCACCTCACTCCTCCTGTATTATGACTTACTGACTACATCTATTTGTGACTAGATTTTCTCAATTCTACTTCAATAACACCTTTCCTATCAGGTCTCTTCTCTCTCACCCTAATGTGCCTGGTTTAGTTTCTGATTTTATTTTATTTATTTTGTGTGTGCATGTGTATTTAAAAATACGTTTTATTCTTAAAGCTGGGAGCAAATGACCTCTGAAGAAAAATGACATCACACTTAATAAGAAATGGGTACTTAACTAGATTTGTAAAATTCTATTGTTAATCACTAGTTATCCTTCTAGTAACATACAGGATTCACTTCTACAGAACCAAAACTGCCTTGGAGAAAGTGCCATCTGGGACTTTAGGTTGTAGTAAAAGTTTATGATTTTGTGTCAGGGCTTATGAGATGCATTTGAGATCGATTCAGTATTGATTCAGAATAACTGGCCTCTATAGCTGGATACAAATGGAATGTGTCTTGCCTGGATTACAGCAGTACCATCTGAGTTTCTGATTTATTATCTCTCAACTGAATTTTTGATATAACCTTCTAATTGTTCTTTTTGTTTTTAGCGCCCTATAGCTTCTGCCTGTTCCTTGTAAACATTTCTTTACTGCTCCAAGCAGAGTTGATTTTCTTTTTATTTGTTGATCTGTTATATGTTGTATATGTCTCTATCATAGTGCTTGTAACATAATACAGTAAATATTTATTACTTTATCCTTCCTATAGCCTTAAAGCAGGAGTGAATTTGAAACTGCTTAATCAGTTCTAAATATATAATATGAAATAATACTCAATAAAATATCTGGAGGGTAAGAATTATTTTCTGTATCAATTGCCCACGTGAGTTTTTGTACAGAGCTGCTAGGTCAGAGAAATGAAAGAATGAAAGTTCAGCCTCACAGTTAAAGTCTTGGTTGAGGAGAAATATCTAGTTTACAAGAAGTAATTGATAGAAATATAGGCTTCTGTAATTTCTCTTTTAGACTACCATCATGAGATTGAGCATCTACACGATCAATTAGTGTAACAGCTAAACACAAGGCATGCTGCCATAAATTCTAGTACAGTGATTTTGGGAGGTAAACTTGGTAAATGCTTTTTACTTTAATGAATGCTCTGATAATGAATAATGTAATGAATATTCATTGTTAGTATCACTTTGTTAACTCGCCAGCCTTTATTATTTTTATTGAAAGAGAGTTGATTTACAGTGTTGTGTTAATTTCTGCTATACAGCAAGAAGACTTACACACATATATGCATTATTTTTTATCTGCTTTTCCCTTATGGTTTATTCCAGGATATTGACTAGAGTTCCCTATGCTCTACAGTGGGACCTTGCTGTCTATCCATTCTCTGTATAGTTTGTATCTACTCATCCCAAACACCCAGTCCCTCCCTCCCCCTCCCCCATAGCAACCACAGGTCTGTTCTCTCTGCTCTGATGTGAGTCTGTTTCTGTTTTGTAGATAGGTTCAATTGCGCCATATTTTAGGTTCTACGTATAAGTGATATCATACGGTATTTGTCTTTCTCTTTCTGGCTTACTTCACTTAATATGATAATCTCTAGTTGCATCCATGTTGCTGAAAATGGCATTATTCCATTATTTTTTAGGCTAAAAAATATTCTTTTGTATATAGGTACACATCTATTTTACCCATTCATCTGTCAATGGATATTTTAGGTTGTTTCCATGCCTTGACAATTGTGAATAATGCTGCTGTGAACATAGGGATGCGTGTATCTTTTAGAATTATAGTTTTCACCAGATATATGCTCAGGAGTGGCATTTCTGGATTACATGTCAACTCTTATTTTTAGTTTTCTGAGGAACTCGCATACTGTTTTGCACAGTAGCTACACCAACTTTCATCCCCAAAAACAATGTAGGAGGGTTCCCATTTCTCCACACCCTCTCCAGGATTTGTTATTTGTAGACTTTTCAGTGATGGATGATGACCATTCTGATTGATGTGAGGTAGTACCTTATTGTAGCTTGTATATGCATTTCCCTTGTAATTAGTGATGTTGAGCATCTTTTCATGTGCCTATTGGCCATCTGTGTCTTCTTTGGAGAAATGTCTTGTTTAGGTCTTCTGCCCATTTTTCTAGTCGGTTGTTTGTTTTGTTTGTCTTTGTTGTTATTGAGTTGTTTGAGCTGTTTACATCTTTTGGAAATTAAGCCTTTGGCAGGTTCATCATTTGCAAATGTTTTCTCTCATTCCATGGATTGTCTTTTGGTTTTCTTTATAGTTTCTTGTGCTGGGCAAAAGCTTCTGAGTTTGGTTAGGTCCCATTTGTTTATTTTTGTTTTTATTTCTGCTGTTTTGGGAAACTGACCTAAGAGACCCTTGGTGTGATTTATGTCAGAGAAGGTTTTGTCTTTTCTAGGAGTTTTACTGTGTCATATCTTATGTTTAAGTCTTTAATCCACTTTGAGTCTATTTTGTGCGTAGTGTGAGGGTGTGTTCTAACTTCATTGATTTACAAGCCTCTGTCCAACTTTCCCAGCACCACTTGCTGAACAGTTGCGAATCTTTAGAAAATACCTGTCTGCTAATCTGTAATATTTTAATAGATTTTGTAAATTAATTCACTTTAATGTACATAATACACTCATACATGTAATAGATACCCATATTGACATAAATATAAATATAGATGGAAGTGATATCCAAAATATTTAACAACCCATATTGATGCAGGAAGTGATTAATTGGAATAATGCCTTTTTCCATCAGATAATGTCATCATGGGTGTGGCCTGACTGAAGCATTACAGTGATTAGCATTTCTAGTCAATAGGGGTATAGGTTTACCCAAAGTATGTTCTAAGTTCAGGGCTTCCCTGATAGTTCTGTTAATTAGTAAAGAATCCACCTGCAATGCAGGAGACCCCAGTTTGATTCCTGGGTTGGGAAGATCTGCTGAAGAAGGGATAGGCTACCCACTCCAGTATTCTTGGGCTTCCCTTGTGACTCAGCTCATAAAGAATCCGCTTGCAATGCGGGAGAGAGACCTGGGTTCGATCGCTCGGTTGGGAAGATCCCCTGGAGAATAAAAAGGCTGCTCACTCCAGTATTCTGGCCTGGAGAATTCCATGGACTCCATAGTCCATGGTGGGGTCACAAAGAGTCAGGCACGGCTAGGCGACTTTCACTTTCACTCACTTTTTATATAGCAGAGTTCTGCCATAAGCTGTGAAACTGAAAAGATGAAAAGTTGTTAAAAAATTAACTGTCTTGTCATTTTTAGTTGTACTTTAAACATGCCTTAATAGCGCAAGCTGAACTTTCAACTGTGTCTAATTCTCAATAGTATTTAAGGTATATTTTATTATCCTTCTTACTGTATAATTAGAAATGTCCTCCCCAAACACCAGATAACAATTAGAAACTTTCCTTTATTTCATATACATTTATGAATTTTTCCAGGTACAAATAACTGTGTTTTCGGAGAATATCAATATAGCCCAGGATATTTCAAACTTTAACTTTTCTTCTCTCACAGTATCAATTTTATAATATTTAAACTTAATTTCAGTTCAAATAGTTTCTAAAATAAATGAATCTCATGGTACAGTCAAGATGCTAAAGACTTGCCCCACAGATTTCAAATTAATGACTTTTAGCAATTATAAATCATAATTCATTATGCATGCCAATACTTAGACAAAGTTTGGATGTACAATTAGAAATTTAATTACATTGGAAATGCCACTGCATGTTTAAACAGATGACCAGCCATTATAGCCTGCACAGATGACAGAATCCTTTCCTCCACACATGTGTTTCATTGAACACTGTGCTGTCTATTGAAATGACTAGGACCACATGCCAACAGAGTATGAAGGGTTGTTGGATTATGTTTAAAGAAAATACTTCTTTACATAACTTCATACATGATGTCATTTGTTAACTTGATTTTTTTTTAAAAAAAACACAGTGTGAGAAAAAATTGCAACCTGGATCCCCATTCTCAATCAACTGATTAAGCCCATGAAGACAGTGGGTTAATTTTTATATCAACTGCATTTTTGTTGCTTAGGAACTGTGTCTGTCGATTCCACATTTACAGCGATAACCATGAAACTTCGTTATAACCTAAAATTAGATTTCTTTAAAGAGGAAATTTTTACAATTGTGATTGACCACCAAAATAAAGACTCATCACATGGGTTTTGCAAGCAGTTTAATAGCAACAACAAATAAATTGCCTCATGTATTTCTTGGAAGATTTAACCAAGTTAACACAGAAATATCTCCATGGTTGCAGAATGTATGCTCTGAGAATCTTGGGTAGTAAACCTCCAGCAGTGCCAAGAGCATCAGCCAGTTACATGGTCCCAAAGCTCATTTAGCCATCATCAGTGACGGAGACTGCAAAAATATTTGTTAAATTCTTTTAAGTTATATGATATGTGATTTAACAAACCTGAATGTGTCTGTATGTAATTGTGTTATGCTGACTTTTTTTAAAGGCTTTATTTTTCAGAGCAGTTTTAAGTTAAAAAAAAAAAAGGAGTTACAGAGATTTCCCATAATGCATTTGCCTCCTCCATGTGTTGCTTTCCCTATCCTCAACATTAGTCACTAGAATGGAACATTTTTATGAAGAGTGAACCTACACTGGCATATAATTATCACTCAAAGTCAATAATTTTCCTTAAGTTTCATTCTTGGTGGTGTTCATTCTATGAGTTTGATGAACATTAAAGACATATATCCATCATTATAATATCATACAGAGTATTTTCACTGCCCTAAAAACCCACTCTGCCTATTCATCTCTCCCCCACTACCATTTCTGGCAACAACTGCTATTTTTAGTGAGTCTGTCAGTTCAGTTCAGTCACTCAGTCATGTCTGACTCTTTGAGACTCCATGGACTACAGCACACCAGGCTTCCCTGTCTATCACCAACTCCCGGAGCTGACTCAAACTCAAATCCATTGAGTCAGTGATGCCATCCAACCATCTCATCCTCTGTCGTCCCCTTCTCCTCCTGCCTCCAATCTTTCCCAGCATCAAGATCTTTTCCAATGAGTCAATTCTTCGTGTCAAGTGTCCAAAGTATTGGAGTTTCAGCTTCAGCATCAGTCCTTCCAGTGCATATTCAGGACTGGTTTCCTTTAGGATTGACTGGTTGGATCTCCTTGCCGTCCAAGGGACTCTCAAGAGTCTTCTCCAACACCACAGTTCAAAAGCATCAGTTCTTCAGTGCTCAGCTTTCTTTATGGTCCAACTTTCCCATCCATACATGACTACTGGAAAAACCATAGCTTTGACTAGATGGACTTGCCATGAAGTGATGGGACTGAATGCCATGGTCTTTGTTTTTTGAATATTGATTTTTAAGCCAGCTTTTTCTGTCTCTTCTTTTACTTTCACCAAGAAGCTCTTTAGTTTTTCTTTGCTTTTGCCATAAGGATGGTGCCATCTGCATATCTGAGGTTATTGATATTTCTCCCAGCAATCTTGATTCCAGCTTGTGCTTCATCCAGCCCAGCATTTCATATGATGTACTCTGCATAAAAGTTAAGTAAGTATATAAGTGTCTCTATAGTTTTGCCATTTTTAGAATGCTGTATAGTTGGAATAATACAGCCTCTTCATGTCATCTTATTTCACTTAGAAATACACACTTAGATCTCCCCCCTGTCTTTTCATGACTTCGTAGCTTATTTCATTTTAGTGCTGAACAATATTTCATTGTCTGGATATACCATGATTTATTCATTCACCTACTGAAGGACATACTGGTAGCTTTCATGTTTTGACAATTATGAATACAGGTGTTTTAAATATCCCTCTGTAGGTTTTTGTGTGAACGTAAGTTTTCAGCTTATTTGAGTTAATACCAAGGACCATGCTTGCATGCTAAGTTGCTTCAGTTGTGTCTGACTCTTTGCAACCCTCTGGACCATAGCCTGCCAGGCTCCTCTGTTCATGGGATTCTCCAGGCAAGAATACTGGAGTGGGTTGCCATTCCCGTCTCCACAAGGACCATGATCTCTAAGTAATATGGAAAGAATAGGTTTAGTTTAGTAAGTAACTGCCAAACTAACTTCTAAAATGGCTGCACCATTTTGCCTTCCCACCAGCAGCATATGAGAGTTCCTGCCCCTCCTCTTCATCTTCACAGTGTGAGGTCAGTGTTCCAGATTTTGGATATTCTAATAGATGTGGAATGTTACCTCATTGTTTTAATTTGCATTTCCCCCATGACATATGATGTAGAACGTTTCTTCATTTGTCATCTGTATATCTTCTTTAGCGAGGTTTTTGGTAAGATCTTTAACCTCTGTTTTCATCAGGTTGATTTCTTGATGTTAAGTTTTAAGAGTTCTTTGTATATTTGGGGTGACTCTTCTTTATCAGATGCATCTTTGCAAATATTTACTGCCAGTGTCTTGTCTTCTAATTCTTTCGATGATGTCTTTCACAGAACAGAGTTTTTCATTTTGATGAAGTCCAGGATGTCAACTATTTATAGTTTTGCATTTTACATTTAGGTCTATAATGCATTTTGTGTTACTTTTTGTGAGAGGTGTAAGGTCTGTGTTTAGATTCCTTTTTGTTCTATACAGATGTACAGTTGTTTTAGCACCATTTATTGAAAGGACTGTTTTTCCTCCATCATATTGCTTTTCTTTGTCAAATGCCAGTTGATTTTATGTTAGAGAAAAGTAAGATGAGTTAAATTTTAGTATTACAGTAAGGACAGAGACTGACAGTTTTCCAACCCCACCACCATTTCTCTTGGTAGCAGAGATATATCATCTATGTAAAATTATGTTCAAACAGCTAAAATGAAAAAAACTTGATTGGAGATAAAATAGTTGTTTGTATTCCCACATCCCGGTACAGAGCCTACAGTGGTGCACATGCTCAGAAAATGGGTGCTAAGTTGTTGACAACAAGATGACTGTAGAACTCACCCAGTCATTTATATTTCACAACATCTTTTCTTTTCTGTGGAAAACAACACCTGGAGGAACCCCTGGAGCATTCCTTAAATTGAAGTATAGTTGATGTATAATATTGTGTTCATTTCAGGTTTAGAGCAAAGTGATTCAGATATACATATTTTTTCTTTTTCAGATTATTTTCCATTATAGGTGATCATGAGATAGTTGATTTTATTAATGAGTCTGTCTCTGGGCTCTCTAGTTGACTCCATTGACCTATTTTTTTTTTTTCTATTCTTTAGCCAATAACACAGTGTCTTGATTACTGTAGCTTTATATAAGTCTTGAAGTCCTCCAACTTTGCTCTTCAGTATTGTGTTGGATATTCTGGAATTTCTGCTTCTCCATGTAAACTTTCAAATCACTTTGCAAATAGCCATAAAGTAACTTACTGGGCTTTTTATTGGAATTGAATTGATTCTAAAGATCAAGTTTTAAAGAACTGACATCTTCATAATACTGAATCTTCCTCTCCATGAACATGGACTATCTCTCCATTTATTTAGATTTTCTTTGATTTCATTCATCAAGATTTTATAATTTTTCTCATTAGATCTTGTAAATATTTTGTTAGATTTACACCTCAGTATTTCATTTTGTTGTTAAATTGCTAAGTCATGTCTGACTCTTTGTGATCCAATGAACTACAGCATGCCAGGCTTCCCTGTCCTTCACTATCTCCCAGAGTTTGCTCAAACTCATGTCCAGGAAGTCAGTGATGCCATGAAACCATCTCATCCTCTGCCACAACCTTCTTTTGCCCTCAATCTTTCCCAGCATCAGGGTCTTTTCCCATGAGTCAGCACTCTTCATCTGGTGGCAAAAGTATTGAAGTTTCAGCACCAGACCGTCCAAAGAATATTCAGGGTTGATTTCCTTTAGGACTGACTGGTTGGATCTCCTTGCTGTCCAATGGACTCTCAAGACTCTTCTCTAGCACCACAGTTTGAAGGCATCAACTCTTCAGGGCTCAACCTTCTTTATGGTCCAACTCTCACATCCATACCTGACTACTAGAAAAACCATAGTTTTGACTATATGGACCTTTGTCAGCAAAGTGATATCTCTGCTTTTTAATACACTGTCTAGGTTTGTCATAGCTATTCTTCCAAGGAGCATATTTTAATTTCATGGCTGCATGTTTTAATTTCAAATTTATCTTGTTCATTGTTGATATAAAAAGAAGCAGTTGATTCCACATATTAATTTTGTATCCTGCAAACTTGCTATAATTACTGTAATACTTCATATTAGTATGTTTACACTGGGAAAAGACCTCTTCTAGGATTAGGTTGTATGGGAGAAATGGCTTCAAGTATAATTAAGAGAAAATTAAAGCATTTATTTTAAGAAATTAATTTTTTTCTCTGGTCTGTTATTTTTGAAATTATTCATATTATTATCCCTACTATTACCTGTAAATATTTATCAGTAGTAATGTGGCTTAGATGTGAAAATGAAGGGTCTGAGTATTAAGAATATAAACTACTCATGCCTAATTTATGAGTTTTCTTTTTTTACTTTCTTAATCATATTCTTTCTAATCCTTGCCCTTATCTCAGCTGGACACTCTGAAGTAAATTTTGTAATGGAAAGTTACACAATAAGTCCTTCTTGAGGAAATTTAATTGTGTTTGTGCTAGTCTATAATTATGCCTTTTCAAAGAAATGCAAGATTCCCAGTAAAAATATGTGGCACTGAATATATAAAACCTTCAAAGTTGGCTTTTTCCTTCCTGAGTAAAAATTAAAATCAAGTGATGTCATCCCTTCTGTTAAAAAGAGGAATTTCATTTTGACACATGATAAGGAGCTTGTATTAAGTCAGTTAGGTCCCGAAAGTTGAAGCCCAATTACGCAAAGCCAGAGCACAGAACATGCAAGATACCACGTCATGTTACACCATTGTCAGATTCCCTCACCTACACATTTTCAAATATTTTGAGAAGTCACAGAAAAATTAGCTCTGTAGATGGATGACTCAGTCCTTCATGTCTCTCAGTCTGCAGTGCTGAGGACCTATGACTTGTATAAACCCAAGGGAATTAAGAAGCGATAGAGGAATGCACACTGAACCCTGCCAGCCATTGAGGAAACCTAAGGGCTAGAAAATGGGCTTCTTTACACACATACAGACCAGCCAGTTGTTCCTCTTCTGCAAGTCTCTTCTTGGCCTGCAACCTGTGCACTATCATTAGCTCTTTAGTGAAGTAGATTAAGAGCGGGAACTCTGCAATCAGGTTACTTATTTTTGAATATCAGCTTTGCCACTTACTAGTTGTGTAAATGAGCAAGTTAATTATCCTCTTTGCACCTCAGTTCCCTCTTCTTTAAAATGAGGGACAAGAAGATCACCCTGTGCATGGCTATTTAAGGAGTAAATGACTCAAAATATGCAAAGAAATTAGAATTGGGCTTGGAACCTTCACCATTTTTTTGTTATTGTTACTCTTATTATTGTGAATGTCCCAATTCATATATTTGTTGGATCGTTTTCCTCAGGTATGAACAATTTTAGTAGTTTATATCCGTTGATGTTTTGTTAATGTCAAATTCATCCAATTGATCATTTATATCCTCATTGGAGATACTTGGCACATTAAAAGACTAAAAGATAGATGTAAATTAACTCTGTTATTGCACATTATCATTTACTTTACCAGGCTCACTGAAAGATACCAATTTGAGGAACTAGTGATAAGCTGATAATAATAGTATGCATACAACAAAGGCAGTTTAGATATAAATTAAAGTACAGATTACTTTGTTCTGATTGGGGCGATTATCAATAGTTATATATTCTACAAATTAATATATTCAAATCACCAAACACAATAGGTGCTCTCTAGCTGCTATGGAAAACTTCACATTTGCAGTATATTTGGCAACACAGCCTCTCATTTATCCTAGTCTAAAACTTGGATTATGGGTAGGCTGGAGCAGTTCTTACAGATACAAGAATATATTGTTATTACTTTAACACAACAGTGGAAGGCAAATGACTTTTACAATTCCTTCTTGAGTGGATGAACCGATCATTTCTTTTGACAAACTATTTTAGCTAACAAAAACATAAACTTTATTATTGCTTCTAAAATATCATGGGAAACTAGTATATGTTCTTTAATGAATAACAAGGGAAGAATATGTCCCCATACCTGGATCTTCTAGTCTTTATTGGCTTGGTTTCTATGTGGATTGGAAAGAATGCAATGATAATGAGGGTACATGAAGCTGGCATTTTCACTCACCTCCTTATATAAATCCCTCTACATTAACTTCTTTGCTGTTCTGTGACAAAATAGTGCATCTGTATTTCCTTACAATTTCAGGCTTGGGTCATAGCAGAATTTAATGCTTTTGGACAAAGACTATTTTTTATAAGACAGAAAGAGGCAAGAGTAGTCATAATTTAGATTTTAAAATAAGCTTTGAAGTTTAAAATAGAGCTAAGAGTAAATTCCTGATTATAAATCTGGGTAGAATTTGGGGTTTTAATTATATCTAGGAAGTCCACAACTCAATTTATCATGTCCTCCCCCCCACCTTTTTTTAAATTCCAGAGACTGAAACAACCTGAGGTCTTATTTTTAAAGTAACTAAACCAAGTATGGTTTAAAGTCGGGGGTGTGAATAAGCTTTAAAAGATTTTATGTTTAAGTGTTGGATATGATCATAAGAAAGATTTCTGCCTATGATCATGAACTGAATTTATCTGAAAATGAATCCATGCTGCTTAGTGGATCACTGTTCAAATTTCCTTGAAGAGGTATATGCAGAATCTGTTTTTAGGTACCCTGTGAGAATTGAGCTCCTTATATGTAGGAAAAACATTGTAACAATAATTTCTTCACTATTTTTCAAAATCTTTTTTTATGACCTGTCTCAATTACTAGCACTTTGCTTCAAGAGGCCATGTTTTATTTATTCTGAAGTAACAATAAAATACTCCAAGCATAATGAAAATCAACAAATGTTCAGTAATAGCACTAATTCAAAATGCTGAATTAGCTGAAACTCCAATACTTTGGCCACCTGATGTGAAGAACTGACTCATTGGAAAGACCCTAATGGTGAGAAAGACTGAAGGCAGGAGGAGGAGACAACAGAGGATGAGACAGTTGGATGGCATCACCAACTCAATGGACATGAGTTTGAGCAAGTTCTGGGAGTTGGTGATGGACAGGGAAGTCTGGCATGCTGCAGTCTATGGGGTGGCAAAGAGTGGGACATGACTGAGTAACTGAACTGAATTCAAAATATTGTGATTTTACAATTCTGTCATAGATTTATGTATATTTTTGTGGTCTGAACTGCATATAAATGCAAGTATACAATGCAGGGTCAGTAAAAGGAAAGTTACTACATTCTGCTAGTGTTCGATACCAAATAATGTGTGTTGTTACTGTTTAGTCACTAAATCATGTCCATTTCTTTTGCAACCCCATGGACTGCAACCTGTCAGGCTTCTCTATGCATGGGATTTCCCAGGTAAGGATACTGGAGTGGACTGCTATTTCCTTCTCCAGGGCATCTTCCCTCCTCACAGATTGAATCTGCATTTCCTGCAGCTCCTGCATTGGTGCACAGATACTTTACCACATGAGCCACTAATACTTCCAGCCTCTTCATGGATCAGAGACTTGTCTTGACAAAGGGGTTTCCATAACTCAGTGAAGCCATGCCATGCGTGGCCACTCAGGACACACAGGTCATAGTGAAGATTTCTGACAAAATATGGTCCACTGAAGGAGGGAATGGCAAACTACTCGAATTCTTGCCACGAGACCCCATGAACATTTTAAAAGGCAAAAAGATATGACACCGGAAGGGTAAGCCCTCCAGGTCAGAAGGTGTTCAGTATGCTACCGGGGAAGAGTGGAGGGCAATTACTAAGAGCTCCAGAATGAATGAAGTGGCTGGGCCAAAATGGAAACAATGCTTAGTTGTGGATGTGTCTGGTGGTGAAAGTAAAGTCTGATGCTATAAAGAATAATATTGCATAGGAACATGAAATGTTAGGTCCATGAATCAAGGTAAATTGGACGTGGTCAAGCAGGAGGTGGCAAGAGTGAACATCAACATCTTAGGAATCAGTGAACTAAAATGGACAGAAATAGGTGAATTTAACTCAGATAACCATTATATCTACTAGTGTGAGTAACAATTATTTACAAGAAATGGAGTAGTCCTCATAGTTAATAAAAGAGACTGAAATGCAGTACTTCGGTGCAATTTCAAAAATGACAGAGTGATTTTGATTCATTTCCAAGGCAAACCATTTAACATCACAGTGATACAAGTCTGTGCCCCAACCGCTAATATCCAAGAAGTTGAGGGTGAATGGTTTTATGAAGACCTACAAGATATTCTTGAACATACACCAAAAAAGGATGTCCTTTCATCAGAGGGGGTTGAAATGCAAAAGTAGGAAGTCAAGAGATACCTGGAGTAATAGGCAGGTTTGGCCTTGGAGTACAAAATGAAACAGGGCAAAGTTCTGGATTGAGTTTTGTCAAAAGAACACACTGATAAGAGTAAACACCATCTTCCAACAACACAGGAGATGACTCTACACATGGACGTCACCAGATAGTCAATATCGAAATCAGATTGATTATATTCTTTGCAGCCAAAGATGGAGAAGCTCTCTATAGAGTCAGGATAAACAAGACCGGGAGCTGACTGTGGCTCAGATCATGAACTCCTTACTGCAAAATTCAGACTTGAAGAAAGTAGAGAAAACCACTAGGCCATTCAGGTATGACCTAAATCAAATCCCTTTTGATTATTCAGTGGAGATGATGAATAGATTCAAAGGATTAGATCTGGTGGACAGAGCAGCTGAAGAACTATGAATGGAGATACAGAACACTTTACAGGAGACAGTGACCAAAACCATCCTGAAGAAAAAGAAATACAGGAAAGCCAAGTGGTTGTCTGAGGAGGCTTTAAATCAGCTGAGGAAAGAAGAAAAGCAAAAAGTAAAGGAGGAAGGGGTAGATATATCCAACCGAATTCGGAGTTGCAGAGAATAGCAAGGAGAGATAAGAAAGTCTTCTTAAGTGAACAATGCAAAGAAATGGAAAACAATAAAGTGGGAAAGACTAGAGATCTCTTCAAGAAAACAGAAGATAGCAAGGGAGCATTTCATACAGCGATAGGCATGATAAAGGACAGAAAATCTAAGGACCTAAAAGAAGCAGAAGAGATTAAGACAAGGTGGCAAGAATAAACAGAACTGTGCAAAAATGATCTTAATGACTCAGGTAACCACAATGGTGTGTCACTCAGCTAGAGCCAGACATCCTGGAGTATGAAGTCAAGTGGGCCTTATGAAACATTACTATGAACAAAGCTAGTAAATGTGATGGTATTACAGCTGAGCTATTTAAAATACCAAAATATGATGTTGTTAAAGTGCTGCACTCAGTATGTCAGTAAATTTGAAAAACTCAGCAGTGGCTGTATGTTGCTGCCCTGCTTATTTAGCTTATATACAGAGTACACCATGCAAAATGCTGGGCTGGATGAATCACAAGCTGAAATCAACATTTCTGGGGAAAATATCAACAATCTGAGATTGCAGATGATACCACTCTAATGGCAGAAAAAGAAGAGGAATGAAAAAGCCTCTTGATGAGGGTGAAAGAGGAGAGTGGAAAAGCTGGTTTAAAACTCAGCATTCAAAAAACTAAGATCTTGGCATCTCGTCCCATCACTTTATGGCAAATGAAGGGGAAACAGTGACAGATTTTATTTTCTTGATCCCCAAAATCACTGCAGATGGTGAATGTAGCCATGAAAGCTTTGGTAGGAAAGCTGTAACAAATCTAGATAGCTTATTAAAAAGCAGAGACATCACTTTGCTAACAAAGGTCCATATAGTCAAATCTATGGTTTTTCCACTAGTCATGTTTGAATGTGAGATTTGGACCAAAGTGAAGGCTGAGCATCAAAAGAACTGATGCTTTTGAACTGTGGTGTTGGAGAAGACTCTTGAGTCCCTTGGACAGCAAGGAGATCAAACCAGTCAATCATAAGGAAATCAGCCATTAATATTCATTGCAAGAACTGATGCTAAAGTTGAAGCTCCAATATTTTGGCCACCTAATGTGAAGAGCTGACTCTTTGGAACAGACCCTGATGCTGGGAAAGACTGAAGGCAAAGTGAGACGGGGATGACAGAGGATGAGATAGATAGCATCACTGACTCAATTCACATGAATTTGTGCAGACTCTGGGAGGTAATGAAGCATAGGGGAGACTTGCGTGCTGCAGTCTATGGGATCACCAAGAGTCGGACATGATTTAGTGCTTGAACAAATACTTCAAAATAGAACAAGACTAGTTTATTAATATCTGTTTTTAAAATAACAATCCAAATATATTTCTCTGAACATTTTTCTGGTCTGGTTGAAAGAGCTTTTATGACAAAATAAGGCCAGGTACCATGGGGGCTGTGATCTCCCACGTTGTTCACAGTTGGTTCCTAACATGTCACATGATGCATCGTGAAATGATGCTTTGAAAAGTATATTCTATAAATACCTTATAATTGCAGTTTGTAAATCCACATTTCTAGTGTTCAAAATTAAACATGCCAGAGGGATCATATGAGGTTGGTTTAGGAACTAGTGTCCTCCATTTAGATTACTCTCAGTTCTTATTCTACGTCTTCCATTTTAAAACGATTTAAAAATAATACTGGAAACTTTGAAGCTTTCATTTATATCATACCTGCTTTTAGGCAAATTGAGTATTAAAGGTGATACTGTAACATCTATTAATATCTGTCTGACCATCCATTTATCATCTATATTTGTAGAATTTATTCTTATAAAATATCTTAGTATTTTACTTAGATGGAAGTACAAATAGCTCAGGGTTTGTTTGTTTGTTTTTAACTTTTAATTTGTATAGGAGTATATGCAATTAACAATGTTGTGACAGTTTCAAGTGAACAGCAAAGGGACTCAGCCATGTATTCACATGTATCCATTCTCCCCCAGACTCCCCTCCCATTCAGGTTGCCACATAATATTGAGCATAGTTCCATGTGAAAAGCCCTGTTTTTTAATAAGGCTGAAGAGTTACCCCACCATCAACAATCCATAGATGTAGGCACAAGTGTTATTTCTCTCAATGAGATAAAAAAAACAACAAACAAGCAAACAAAAAATGATTAAATGTACCCAAGTTTTATCTTTTTTCTTAGAAACTTATATTTCAATTCTTTTTTGCAGGTCTTAGGCAGAAAAGGTATGTCCTTGTCTCTCTATCAGGGTATTGAGAAAATAACTTGTGCTCACTTTCTCAGTTCCAAACTCTGATAAATCTGTTTTGGTTAATCTATGGAAAAAGCCAAGCAAAATACTTGTGCATTTATCTGCGTGCTTATAGGATATAATTGACATCTTATTTCTGATTTGCTTTTATAGCCTTCAACCTGCTGTTTGTTAAGCAGACAAAAGATTGTTAGGTTGAAAGGTCACTAACATTTTTCCAGTTCACTGCAACTGATTACCAGTTATGAGCATAAAATGAAATATATTAATTCATTTGCAAGACCTCTTTTTAAAGACCTTGCATGTGAGTTCTGTCATCCTATAAGCCCCTGATGGTGAGTAACTGATGATAACGGCGCTGTGAAAATTACCTACAACAGAGAGGGCATTTACTACTTCACATGCTTCCAGTGTTGCTTTTATGCCCTACAAACATTTCAGTAATGAGATGCTTCATGGGATTTGGATGCAATGGAAGTATTTGTTAGGACATTTCAAAGACAGGTGGATACTTGGCAGAAACATCAGAAGTCGTGTGGTTACTGTAGACAAACAGAGATGTTATTTAAAAGCTGAGTGGGAACAAATTATTGTTCATTTGCCAGAATCAGTTTCTTGTCCAAGCTTATGAGCCGGGGACTAATGCTGCAAGTGTCACATGCTGCCCAGGAGGTGGGGCTGCTCTCCACCTCTTTTTCTCAAACCACTTTGTGCAGAATTGCTTACATTTGTGAAGCTTAAATTCACTAAAAATAGAAAGCTTAACTTTTTCAATTCAAATAATCTATACACTTGACTTCATAAATGAATTCCTTTCATTTAATTTCAAAATTAACATAAGATTTTCATCATCTTTCACTGGCAGTTGGTAAAGATATGTACATTGGGATTAAGACAATGGAAGAAGTAAATACATACTTTATCTTTTCCTTGGTTGATTGCATTATACTATAAAGATGATTAATGAGATTTGGAAATTGATTTGATATGATATGAGTAAAACTACAAGGAAAACATTGAAACATTGCTATTACGAAAACAGTAATACGATAACTTTATTTTTTATGGAATACTTATCAAATGACAGATAAAGTTCTAAGAGCTTTAAATGCCAAGTCTCCTTTATCTCCCTCCTAAAAACATCAATGGCAATTTACAGATAAGTTGGCTGAGATCACAAAATGACAGAGAGTTTGGATGCATGACTAGGTGACCCGGTGCTGCATCCAGCTTCCTTGATCACAATCCATATCTTAGAGCTTTGAAACAATGTAAGATATTTAGCAGCAGATGCTATTTACTTTTCTTTTAATATGTTTCTCAGAAGATGTTTGTACTTTATGTACATAGAATGCAAATTATTAATCCAAGTGATACAACAGTTGATATAACACTTTTAAAGTCAACAGTTTAATGCGAGTTAAGGTAAATCATGGGCTTCGCTGATGGTTCAGATGGTAAAGAATTCACCTGCAATGCAGGAGACATGGGTTAGATCCCTGGGTTGAGAAGATCCCCTGGAGGAGGGCATGACAACCCACTCCAGTATTTTTGCCTGGAGAATCCCCACAGAGAGAGGAGCCTGGCGTGTTACAGTTATGGGGTCACGAACTATACAAAAAAGATATTAATGATCCAGAAAATCATAATGGTGTGATCACTTACCTCTAGCCAGACATCCTGGAATGCAAAGTCAAGAGGGTCTTAGGAAGCATCACTACCAATAAAGCTAGTGGAGGTGATGAAACTCCAGTTGAGCTATTTCAAATCCTAAAAGATGATGCTGTGAAAGTGCTACACTCAATAGGCCAGCACATTTGGAAAACTCAGCAGTGGCCACAGGACTGGGAAACATCAGTTTTCCTTCCAATCCCAAAGAAAGACAACCCCAAAGAATGCTCAAACTACCACACAATTGCACTCATCTCACACGCTAGTAAAGTAATGTTCAAAATTCTCCAAGGCAGGCTTCAACAGTACGTGAATCATGAAATCCAGATGTTCAAGCCAGATTTAGAAAAGATAGAGGAACCAGAGATCAAATTGCCAACATCTGTTGGGTCATCGAAAAAGCAAGAGAGTTCCAGAAAACATCTACGTCTGCTTTATTGACTATGCCAAAACCTTTGACTGTGTGGACCACAACAAAGTCTGGAAAATTCTCAAAGAGGTGGGAATACCAGACCACCTGACCTTCTTCTTAAGAAATCTGCATGCAGGTCAGGAATCAACAGTTAGAATTGGACATGGAATAACAGGCTGATTCCAGTTAGGGAAAGGAGTACGTCAAGGGTGTATGTTGTCATCCTGCTTATTTAACTTAAATGCAGAGTATATCATGAGAAATGCTGGGCTGGATTAAGCACAAGCTGGAATCAAGATCACCAGGAGAAATATCAATAACTCAGATATGCAGATAATACCACCCTTATGGCAGAAAGTGAAGAGGAACTAAAGAGCCTGTTGATGAAAGTGAAAGAGGAGGGGGGAAAGGTGGCTTAAAGCTCAGCATTCAGAAAACTAAGATCATGGCATCTGGTCCCATTACTTCATGGGAAATAGATGGGGAGACAGTGGAAACAGTGTCAGATTTTATTTTTGGGGGCTCCATAATCACTGCAGATGGTGATTGCAGCCATGAAATTAAAAGAAATTTACTCCTTGGAAGGAAAATTATGACCAACCTAGATAGCATATTAAAAAGCAGAGACATTATTTTGTCAACAAAGCTCCATCTAGTCAAGGCTATGGTTTTTCCAGTGGTCATGTATGGATGTAAGAGTTGGACTGTGAAGAAAGCTGAGTGCTGAAGAATTGATGCTTTTGAACTGTGGTAATAGAGATGGGGAGAGTCTTTTCATGTGGTATTAAAGATGGGGAGAGTCTTTTCATGTACATGTTTGCTATCTGTATATCTTCTTTGGAGAAATGTCTATTCAGATCGTCTGCTCATTTGTTAATCAATTTTTTTTCTTTTAATGTTGAGATATATGATTTCTTTGTATATACTGTGTATTAACCCTTTGTTGGATATATCATTTTGTTGTTGTTCAGCTGCTCAGTTGTGTCCAACTTTTTGCTACCTAATGGACTGCAGCACACCAGGCTTCCCTATCCTTCACCATCTCCCAGAGTTTGCTCAAACTCATGTCCCATTGAGTTAATGATGCCATCCAACCATCTCATCTTCTGTCATCTTCTTCTCCTCCAGCATGAGGGTCTTTTCAAATGAGTCAGTTCTTTGCATCAGGTGGCCAAAGTTTTGGAGTTCCAGCTTCAGAATCACTCCTTCCTATGAATATGCAGAGCTGATTTCCTTTAGGTTTGACTGGTTTGATCTCCTTGCTGTCCAGAGGACTCTTGAGAGTCTTCTCCAGCACCACAGTTCAAAGGCATCAATTCTTCAGGGCTCAGCTTTCTTTATGGTCCAACTCTCACATCCATACATGGCTCATGGAAAAACTATAGCTTCAATTGGATGGACCTTTGTTAACAAAGTAATGTCTCTGCTTTTTAATATGCTGTTAGGTTTGTCATATATTTGCTTCCAAAGAGCAAGCGTCTTTTAATTTCATGGCTGTGGTCTCCATCAGCAGTGATTTTGGAGTCCAAGAAAAGACAGTCTTTCACTGTTTCCACCGTTTCTCCATCTATTTGCCATGAAGTGATGGGATCAGATGCCATGATCTTCATTTTTTTTAAATGTTGAGTTTTAAGTCAGCCTTTTCACTCTCCTTTCAGTTTCATCAAGAGGCTCTTTAATTTCTCTTCAGTTTCTGCCATAAGGGTGGTTTCATCTACATATCTGAGGTTATTGATAGTTCTCCCAGCAATCTTGATTCCAGCTTGTGCTTCTTCCAGCCCAGCGTTTCTCATGATGTACTCTGCGTATAAATTATATAAGCAGCCTAACAGTATACAGCCTTGACATGCTCCTTTTCCAGTTTTGAACTATTCTGTTGTTCCGCATCTGGTTCTAACTGTTGCTTCTTTACCTGCACACAGGTTTCACAGGAGGCAGGTAGGATAGATTTATCATTTACAAATATCTTTTCCCATTCAGCAGGTTGCCTTGCATTTTGTTAGTGGTTTTCCTTCTCTGTGCTTTTTCGTTTGCTTTGCTTTGGTTGCCTTGTCTAAGGAGATGGATCCAAAAAAAATATTTCTAATATCACAGAATGTACTGCCTATCATCTTTTTCAAGAAATTTTATGATTTTAGGCCTTACATTTAAGTCTCCAATCCACTTTGAGTTTATTTTTGCATGTAATGTAAGAAAATGGTTCAATTTCATTATTTTATGTGTAGCTAAATTTCACTTATATATGTGAAATCTAAAAACAAAACAAAATAACAACAGACGGATACAGAAAGCAAACTGGTGTTTGTCAGAGAGGTGGGGAATGAGTGGTTGGGCAAAAGAGATAAAACTGATTAAGAGGTACAAACTTCCAGTTATAAAATAAATGTTATAGGAATGTAATATGTGTATGAAATGTAGTTAATATAACTTATAATTTTGTATGGTGACACTCCAATTATGGTAGTCACAATATTTAAATGTTGAATCACTGTGTTTTACATCTGAAATTAACATACTATTATATAGTACTTGAAGAACTGAGGCTTAAACACTTTAAAGGTTAATATTTCTCATGCCCAATAGTTCTGGAGGCATATCATCCAGAGTTTGGTGCTATTGCTCAAGGATGATATCTCGCTTATAAATTCCTTCCACTCTCTAGCAGTTTTACATTTAGCATGTTCCTTTTGTCTTCAGAGTCACACAAGACTGTTGCGGCTCCAGTCATTGAGTCTGAATTCCAGACTGGAAGAATTAATAATAAATGGTGTTGGGAAAATTGGATATCCACATGGAGAAAAATGAAACTGGACTCTTGTCTTAGAACCATACCCAAAAATCAATGTAAAATAGTGTAAGTACTTAAATGTTAAGACCTGAACCCTTAAAATTCCTAGAAGAAAACACAGGGAAAGGCTCCTTGACATTGATCTTGGAAATTATTTTTTGTTATGATACCATATCACAGGCAGCAAAAGCATAGTTAAAAAAAAAAAGCTGCACAGCAAAAGAGACAATCAACAAAATAAAAGATAAAAAACAATCTACAGTTTGGGAGAAAATATTTGCTAGACATATATCTGATAAAATTATCTGAATTGAATCTATATTTGCTTTATCTGGAGACAAACATATGTGTGTGTGCGTGCATATACATATACATGTGTATATGTATATATGCACAGAGAAAGACTGAATTTTCTATATATGCACATCATATAATTCCATTTCATATAAGGATAGAGATTGATGGCAACTGGTCATAGCATTAACCCAGATCTCTAAATAAAATTAATCCAGGTCTCAATAAAAGCAATATACTTGTTCATCTTTATATCTCATTTGTACCTTTTTACATTACATCGATGTCCTTTTATGTAGTAAAACAGTGCCTATTTCCTTTTTAAAATTTTGATATCAGTAGAACAATGATGAAATTAAAAGATGCTTGCTTATTGGAAGGAAAGTTATGACAGACCTAGACAGCATATTAAAAAGCAGAGAGATCACTTTACTGACAAAAGTTCATATAGTCAAAGCTATGATTTTTCCAATAGTCTGGACTATAGTCCCCCAGGCTCCTCTGTCCATGGGATTCTCCAAGCAAGAATATTGGAGTGGCTTGCCATTCCCTTCTCCAGGGGATCTTCCTGACCCAGGAATCGAATCCACATGTCTTATGTATCCTTCATTAGCAGACATGTTCTTTACCACTAGTGCCACCTGGGAAACCCAATATATGTTTTGAATTGAAGAATGGATGAATATTGGATAAATTAATACTCAATACTTGAATGAATAAAATAGTATTTTAATACATAATATTATTTTTAAATAAGTGTAAATTTTGTTTCAAAGAGTAACTTTTAGAAAAAATATGTCTGTTTTTTAACAGTAGTTTATAGAGTTTAGTAAACTATCTATGTATGACATGTTACTTTAATTTGTGCAGGATTCAGAGATTCTGAATTTCCAGTTTTGTTCATTTTTATGTAATAAAATTATGTGTACTTAGATAACAGTTTGAAGAAAGCATGATAATTGCAAGAAGTACTTTATGGAACATCTCAGTTTAGTTGAGTTGATTAAGACAATGCTTCCTTAATTCAGAGAAAATGAAATTTGTTTTAAATGTCTACATTTTCCTGTATTTTCAGTCATTATATCAGTTAATCAACATGTATTATTTGTGGACCTACTGCAGAGAAGTTCACACTATTGAAATTAAAGGAGATTGTGTGTGTGTGTGTGTGTGTGTGTGTGTGTGTGTAGGTAAGTAGGACATAAGAAGGTAATTAGAACACCTGGAAAGGCCAGACCCAAAGCAGGGATCGTTTTTGATCTGATACTACTTAGCAAAACTTAGAAAATATCAAGAATTTATTTTTATCTGTTTACTCATAACAGATCCAAACATATACAATAAATAATAATTTTCTAAATTATCCTATAGAAATACGCACATAATTTCAATCAAAACTCCATCTTGAATGTTTTGGGAATTGCCAACATGTGTTACAAGTATAAATGAAAATTTTGTCTCTAGTTATATTTTAAATTGCAGATAAATTCATTATAATTTCTAAAGGATAGATATTTTTCACAATTAGAAAAATTGTGAAAACTTAAACAACTTATGACTATTTTAGAAACATTTTTCACAGCCAAAAACTTTGTATATAAGTTCAAAAATCATTTAGGGTACTTTTTTTAATTTGGTAGTTTATGTGCAAGAAGGCAAGGGTGGGATGATCTGAGAGAATAGCATTGAAACATGTGTGTTATCATGTGTGAAACAGATCACCAGTCCAGGTTCGATGCGTGGGACAGGGTGCTCAGGGCTGGTGCACTGGGATGACCCTGAGATGGGATGAGGAGGGAAGTGGGAAGGGGGTTTAGGATGGGGAACACATGTACACTCGTGGCGGATTCATGTCAATGTACGGCAAAAACCACTATAATTTGTAAAGTAATTAGCCTCCAACTAAAATAAATAAATTTTTTAGAAAAGAAAAAATAAATAAATTGCAGTTTCAACAGTATTTAATACCTAAAAAATCAGTGGTTTTAAAACTTTAGGTAGCATAAGAATGCCCTGGGATGCTTGACAAAGGCATAAATTTCTAAGTTCCTCCCAAAAGATTTTATTTAGTAAGGTTCAGATGGTACCAAGGACCTGCCTTTTAATAGACACTTCTGGCAATTCTGATATGGATACTGTGTCTGGGCTGTAGGCCATAGTCTATGAAATACTGTTTAGATGTTTTTCTTTTACTTACGTAACCATGCAGTGACTTTACATATATGTCGTCATGTTGGCATCTAAATCAACGGGGAAGAGGTGACTGGTCTTCTTGATTATCAGTTTATTTGACTAATTTCTTCCTTATATAAATCAACCAGCTATTCAAATAATTCAGCACGTTCACTAAAGAAATAAAACTAGTCTTGTTATCTACCTAAGAAGCAAATTTTGATCTTGAATTTACCCTAATACCTGTAGACTTGCTTTGATTTTTGGCTAGTCCACTAGAATTTATGAAGCATAGAGGAATAGACTAAGTGACCAATTAAGGCATCATTTGAAGTAAGAGTTCAAGAACCATAGCCTCGCTGACCCAATGCTCCTTGATTTGCTAACTACTATATAATTCAGAGTTCTTCACAGATACAGAACCAATAATAGCATATATATGTCCTGTTATATGGGATTCTGTTGTATGTTCTGTATGTTTATCTTATATGCTATGTATCTTCCTGTGTCTTACTTTTCTAATATAAGAGGATATATATTTTAATATGTTTACGTATAACATGCTAATATATGATATAAATATACAGGATATAATAAAAGGCTACATGTGAAATGAAATATATAATAAAATGTATAATAATAGGATGAAAATGTAGAGAGAGGAGAAGGAGATGTCAGTGAACTGCCTCATGTATTTGTGAACCTGGCATATCTGGAAACACAGGTAAAAGTTGATGACGCAGTCTGAGACTGAATTCTGCCAGGCAGCAGCTTTCTTCTGTTGCCATCTTGATGCAACATTTCTTTATCTTTGGGGAGCTCCAGTCTTTGCTCTTAAGGTTTTCGACTGGTTGGATAAGTTGCTTTACTCACAGTCAGCGAATTTAAATGTTAAATCTTATCTAAAAAACAAAAACTTTCACAGCAACATCCAGACTATTGTTTGACCAAACAGTTGACTAAACAATTTAGCCTAGCCAAATTGACAGGTGACATTAGCTATCCCAGTAACAAAGACAATGATACTGTGTGTTAGTATTAGGATTAATAATACTAATATACAGTATTAGTAGTACTCCTAAAATGGATTTTTATTTTTATTTCAACTTATCTTTGCTAGATCTTATATGTACAAACTACCATATATCAGATCTATTTTTAAGGATTGTAAAAGTATTGGTCTTTGGGTCATCATGCTGACTTCTAATAATTTTTTGTTAAACTACTTTTTTTAATTTTAGATGTCAGTTACATACAACTCTATCTCACTTTATCTGTCGGGTTGTGCTCTTAATAGCAGATTTCTGCAGCTAATGATAGAGGCAACCTTCAGTTTCAGGATGTGACTGGTTTGAAGGAAATCAAATGAAAGCTCATTATATTATGCAAGACAGCTCTGTTTTGTCTTTCAGTTATTTCCATGCTTTGATTGTTCAGTGTCTTCAAATGATTTTGTCATCAACACATAATAATACTGTTCCTGTTAAGTATAACTTATCTATCATTATTCTTTATGGGGAAAAAAGTTGGGAGCAGAGTTATTTTCACACAATTGCTGTCTTGCAGTGGATTAAGCTGCTCTTTTTTCTTTTTTCAAATAATATTTTCATCTATCTCTCTGCTCTTTCCTGTTTCCCATCTGCTCACTTTATATGATTTATATTTATAAATCTCTACTACATCTAATTGTCTCAGCCATTAAATCTCTCTTACTCAGTCTTAAATTTGCACTAATTTACTGTACTTTGATTGTTGAGATATGCCCCACCTAACATTTGTATTGCAAAATAATTTTGATTGTGTATGTTCAGTTGTGTCTGACTCCTTGTGATCTCATGGACTGTAGCCCATCAGGATCCTCCATCCATGGAATTTTCCAGGCTAGAATACTGGAGAGGGTTGCCATTTAGTACTTTAGGAGATCTTCTCAAGGCAGGGATCAAACCCACATCTCTTGTGTCTCCTGCATTGGCAGATGGATTCTTTATCACTGCTCCATGTTTTATATTACATTGCATTTGACTACTCTTTCAGTACTTGTATCTGCATCATAAATTCCAGAGTTCCCAATGTAACAGTGTTATTCGTTGAAAAAGTGAGAGCAGCATGCTCCTGTAAAAAAAGGGTAAAAACTATATGACATCATAGAAACTTATTCCAAACAGAGAAGTAGATTTAAAGAGAGACTCCTACACTTACCATCTATGTGATTGAGGGAACCACAGATCTCTCTACTATTGTTTCTGCATGTGTATGTGTGTGTGAGTGTGTGTGTGTGTGTGTGTGTGTGAGAGAGAAAAAGAGAAAAGAGCTTGCATGAATTTTTATTAAATAGTCCTTCCATTGCAGATGTACCCTTTTTCAACTATGATTCGGTTAAAAAAACTTGCAGTACCTCCTCAAATCATGCACCTTTCAGACTGCCTGGTTCTGAGACGGTTCTGCCATTCTTCATGCTCCTTTGAAGGCAGAGAGCCAGTTGTGCTTCAGAGACAAAGCAGGGGTTAAAACGCCTCTCCCCTTATTATTATCCACAGTAATTTTGGAGTACAGAGCTGGTTATAGGGAATTTTTGAATGTTCATGATTCCCTCTCTCCCTTTGTGCTTTTCTATTTCCTGGAGCATCTCCCACAATCTCAAAATCCAATTTAACTCAGATTTCCTTGTATTTTTCTGACTGACTTCCTAACCAGGGTGTTCTGAAATCACCCATAGTTTTCTTGGAAGAAAGCCTTTATCTACTTGGTTAGAATGATTGCAAATAAATTTTAAGTGCTAAGTAATCTAATTAAGCTTCTTTATTAATTATCCCTTAGCCTTCTGAGCTATTTGCATTTATGGTAGACATCGTGAATTGAAATAAATTTCTATTAGACAACATTTCAGGTAGAGTGTCACAGTAAAAACTAATTATGTAATTTGATTAAATTTGAGCAAGAATCACCACCTCTGATTCAGACTGCCTAAGCTGACTCTTTTTTTACCTTCAGTTATACTAAGAGGGAACAGTTTTCTTACTTTACTTTTCCTCTTAGTCTGTTTTGCTACTAATTTTCTTTTTAAATTTATTCTTTTTGAAGAAGAATGTAGAAGAAAAAGAGAAGAAAGAGCACCAAGTAAAAACATATCAATTCAACAAATATTGAGCACCTCCTATATGCAGGTCACTTTTTCAGGGGCTTGAGATATAGCGGTGAGTGAAACAGAAATCTCTATCTTTTAGGCTTACATTCAGCTGCTGCTACTGCTGTTCAGAGGCTAAGTCATTTCTGACTCTTTGCAAAGCCATGGACTATAGCTCACCAGGCTCATCTTGTCATGGGATTCTCCAGGCAAGGATACTGGAGTGGGTTGCCATTTCCTCCTCCAGTGTATCTTCCTGACCTAAGGATCAAACCCCATCTCCTGCTTAGCAGGCAGATTCTTTACCACTGAACTTCCAGGGAAGCCCAAGCTTAGATTCTAGTGTATATTAAATAATTATATATCACAGCAATTTATTGTTCTTGATTTTACAAGACAGTAGAAATCCTCCTTTGCTTTATTGAAATACGTGGTGTTTTTCTTAGCTATGTTAAGTTTATGTTTCCTTATTGTTCATAAATTTTTAAACTTTTTAACTTTTCTGGCTAAGAAATTAACAACCTACATAAAAAATAACCAGTTCTCCAATGTCTAAATTGGTTTTAAATAGTAATAGCATTGGAAATAAGAAAGGAAGCTACTGGTGAATATAAACATAACAATTGGAAGAAAAATATTTGCTGCGTAGGGTTACAGGTCACAAATATAACTTTCATCTGGTTGAGATTTATACCAAAGTATTAAATAAAGCACGTAGGTGACATAGCTAGTAAATTTCCATGATACTTTCTTACTTTGAAACAGAATCTTCCTAATTATCAAGGAAAGTGCTATGTAATAGATAATAAAAATAAGTATGGCTTTATTTTACATTTCACATCTCTTGAAAGGTAAGAGGAAGTAAAAACTTATTCTGATTTATCAAATATATGATATCCTTTCTTTATACTTGGATACTAGTTATATAAATACAACTAATAGAAATAATTGTGATGCTGTTGCAATTATTTTATCCACTTTGTAAATGATTTTATGTCTTATAAATATTTTCAATATATTCCCATAAACACAGAGAGCAAAGAAATATTCATATTTTCACTTTTTCGTTGGCTATGACTCAGATATTTAACTGGCTGAAAGTTCATACTCTGAGACTCCTGGTACTTTTCCATTATTAAAATACTTCCAAGTGAATTGGACAAACTAAAATGGTGATTATTATTTTTTATTTTGCAAGTACTCGTGAACCATTGATAAATGAATTTACAATATGGCAGTAAGATTTTCCAAGGTCCTTTATCCCTAGAGAGATATACCATTAGGAAGTAGGTAGCTTTTGTTTCAGCATAACTCTGCCAGTCATTATCACCTTAGTTCATATAGTTTGCATATTTTCACTGCCAACAATTGCAAACAGTAGAATTATACTAAAACTGTTTATTATGTGATAACTATTATAGGAATGGGAAACGAACTCAAGATTCTCCCTAGACCATAGTCCAAAAAGTGTGTTTGCAGTTTCTTAAAATTTAGCAATAATTTCCACATCCTTCAAGAATGAATAAGAAACAATGTATTTTTAAAAGAGGTATATTGTATTTTGAACACTGTGATTAAATGATTCCTGGGTACTGTTTAAGTATTACCTCAGGTACAATGCATTGTTTCTTTCTGTGTCTCTGAACAAAGGACAAAGCAGAATGAAAAACTGCTGACTTGGAAACTCTAATATTGCTTTAAACATAAGGTTAGCCTTTAGGAGACATGTAGGTTCTAGAATTGCTTCTAAGGAATCACCGTCAGTTATTTCAAACTATTTACTATATTCTGCTATTTCAAACTGTTAGTTTTCTTTACAAGAATAATGTTAAAAACATTTTAGAAATGTGATCTATATGAAAGGCAACTTGAATAATAAAGCCATTTAAAATTTTTATTTAATATTATATGTGGTGTATATGCACATTTGTACATATGTCTGTTCATGTATGTTTTGAAGATTTGTTACTGTTAACTGATTTGAAGTAATGCTGTAATAGTGTAAGCCTGGAGCCAAAACATAATTGACAGCATGGTTGCCATCACAACTAAAGCAAATCTGACACAAGTTGGGGAGAGGGACTTGAAAAGTCGCCTTGGATTCCTATCTGTGGTTTTAAAGTTTCAGTCCAGTTTGAACTATGTCAGAAGATAGGACCAGATTATGCTTGCCTGCTTATAATTTCCTGAATAACTTCTCAGATTTATATTGCATAGAGAAAGTTTTCATACCAGTATTACCCTTTTATCAGGAATGAGGGTCATATTTTAATGAATATTTGCCACATGTCTCCAGGTTTTATCCTTGATATGACATAGGTCCCAGCTGGTTGGAACTCTTTAGTTCACCATACCCACAGGATGCAAAAGTTGCAGGGTCTCTAATTAATAGTAGAGATGAGATATGCCTGTTTCTCTGGGCAGAGGGTGAGTTGTTTGAGGACTTTTCAAATTGGAACTGGCTTTGATCTTCAAGAAATTCTATAAGTAAATGTTAAAACTTAAGTGTAAAGCAGTTTTCATTGCTTTTACTATTCTGCCCAATTTCCTGTTTCTTAATATCTTGATTTAAATCTAATCTTCCATTCAAGTTAGGTAGTAAATGTAGGCTGTAAGTACTTAAGTTATATCACTATTTAAATAAGAGCTTTTTTAAAGAAAATTTTTGATGTAATACATGAATATGTGTGGTTTATTCTCAATGTGAATAAAGACTTGAGTAGGCCTAGGAAATTTATCTTTCTCCTCTAAGTTAAGTATCCCCTGTCATTTTTGAGAGTATCTGAATTTCTCATGTTAGAGCTTTAAGGAAAATAGCTTACCTAGTCGAGTCTAATAAAATCACATAAATCATATGAATTCACTTTTCTTAAAATTCCCTATATACTAAGAAGTAAAATAGCCTTTTGCATGAAGATAATTTATCTCATTATAAAATCCTTATCTGTGTTAATATGATATATTTCTAGATATTTTGTTAAAAAATAGTATTCGAGATAGTTTTCATACTTTTGGATTCAATAGTGGACAATGAGTAATTAAACATAGTTTACATGACATAATATTAAAACATGTAAAAATAGTGTATAGGTGAATATATTCACAAGCAGGCCTTCAATATTATCCAATACTACTTTAACTAATAATACTACTGAGTCATTAGCTTTCTGTGTTACATTTTGAAATCTACTGATTTTCTTGAAAAAAATACATTAAGAGTGATTTGATTTATCCCCTTATTAAATAAGAGATTAGGTGATTCCTAATATCTTTAGGAAGTAAGCGATTCCCTTTTAAAGAATATGGCCCTTAAAAGCTTTTGCTCTTTGTCTTTATGAGCTCATTACTAATGGAAGAAGTTTGAAGAAAAGTCATTTTTAATGACAGTTCTAAGATGAGGAAGAATATATTCATGATGAACCATAATACAAGTGGAACCATAATACAGGTGGATTGCTGTCTAACTTTACACAGAATTCTGACTACTGTAGTTTGTTTTCTAGGTTTCTATGAAATTTGGCCTCACTGTTTTGAGGTAAGATTTATAAAGATGCTTTATATGTATTCTATATCATTGTCTTACTTTTGGTACATTATTGTTGGTGCAAATGCATTATGAGATTTTTACAGGTGATATATTTATTCTTTCACTAGATCAAAATATGTTGAGTGCTTCACATGACTTTGTGACTTCTAAATGTGGAAGATAAAGTAGATTTTTTAAAAAATATTTGCATAAAATTCACAGTATACTTGTGAGTGATCACCATTAACTAACTATCCACTAAAATCTCTAGAAACATGAAAGAGGCAATGCTCACCTCTTTAGGATAAGTAGAAAAGCTGGGATAAGTTTTAGGGGAGATAACAATTTAGCTGAGTCTGAGGAGATAGGAGTTCAGCGGAGTAAGAGGAGAAGAGGTTGTCCAAGCTGGTGATGCTAAAAACACACTTAAAAATTTAAATTTGTATTGCAGGAAGAGAGAAGTATTGACTAACTTTAAGAACATAATCGAACCTATTAAATATACACTTAAAAATTTAAATTTGTGTTGCAGGAAGAAGGAAATATTGATTATCTTTAAGAACGTAATTGAACCCATTAAATTAAATTTACAAATTTTATACCAAATAACATTTGGTAAATAAAAATTACTTTGGAATCAATTGAGCTTCCTTGATAGCTCAGTTGGCAAAGAATTCACCTGCAATGCAGGAGACCTGGGTTCAATTCCTGGGTTGGGAAGATCTGCAGGAGAAGAGAGAGATAGGCTACCCTCTTTCCTGGGCTTCCCTTGTGGCTCAGCTGGTAAAGAATCCATCTGCAATGCAGGAGACCTGCATCCAATCCTTAGGTTGGGAAGATTCCCCTGGAGAAGGGAAAGGCTACTACTCTAGTATTAAGGCCTGGAGAATTCCATGGACTGTATAGTCCTTGAGCTCACAAAGAGTCGGACATGACTGAGCAGCCTTCATTTTCACTCTGGATTCAATTTAAAGGCTGAGTTGGAGGAAGCAAAATTATACTGGGGATTTATTGAAAATGCATTCCAATATGTAAGAAAAAATTAACAAGGAGCACAAATTCAAGGGCAGAGGGAAAATAAATTATTCATTAAAAAAATCATCTTTGGACACCTACTCTGGACCCAGCACTGTGATAATTAATGAGACAATGTAGTAGACTTAAAGACATGTGACCTAGTAGAATAATCAGGATTTCCTTGCCAACTGTATAAGAGAAGGGGGAGAAAGTGAGGAGTTTAGGCTATGCCTCAGGATTATACTTCATTAACTTCGCTAGGTAAGCAGAAATTATATTAGTGAAGATAAATAGAAAAGAGAGGGCAGTTTGGAGGATATAATAAACTGAAAAGCTAGTGTTTAGTTAAGAGGTTTAATAGGCAGGTAGACAGGTCTACCTCAAAAGAGAGATTAAGAGTAGAGAATGTGAAATTTAGAATTATCCACATATAGGTGAAACACACATTCAGAGAAGTGAGAAATGCCTCATGAATGAGAGCAAAACATGGTAAGTGGAGAATATAAAAGAGAGAATCCCGAGGATATATAGACAAATAAATAGGAGTCTGCAAGGAAGCCAAGAAGCCAAGAAAGAAAACTAAAATAAAAATATTGTTTTGGAAGCCAGAAAATGAAACTATCTGAAATGTTAAATTCTATGGTATTTGTGATATATCTGGGTTTAAAAGGATGCAGTGGATTTAGTAATAAATTATTTTCATAGGTCTTTTAATCTTCTTGGGATTCTCTGGTGGCTCAGACGGTAAAGCGTCTGCCTGCAGTGGGGGAAACCCGGGTTCGATCCCCGGGTTGGGAAGATCCCCTGGTGAAGGAAATGGCAATCCACTCCAGTTCTCTTGCCTAGAAAATTCCATGAATGGAGGAGCCTGGTGGGCTACAGTCCATGGGGTTGCAAAGAGTCGGACACGACTGAGTGACTTTTCACTTTTCACTTTAATCTTCTGAGTTTTCATTAGGACATTGTTTTTGTTCTAAGGTTTTGCTTTTTTGTTCTTTGATAAGTAAAACTATTTAACCTATATCAGCTGGAACTATTATTAGAATTTATAGTCATCCATTCTTTCAATCATTCACTCAGTCTCATGGTTTAAGTTACTTTCCATGGGATAGTGATGCTCAAACTCTTTTCCAGGTATGCTTTCTCTTCTGAGCTTCTGTTACCTGCACCAGCTGTCAAGTAGACATTCCAAGAGGGGTGTCTAAGTCACAACTGAGAGTCACAATACCCAAAATTGACCTGTCATCTACCATCCCCTACACACAAACTCTGCATGCTGAAATTCCTTTTGTCAGACAATAAATCTAGCATCAGTGTAAGTTGCCCTGTCCCTCTTCCATTCACATCCATTTTATAACATTATTTTGAAATTATTCTCTTCTTTCTCACAATCGCTGTTCAACATCGCTTGCTCTTAGAGTTCAGTAAACTTCTACCTGGTTCTCCTTTTTTTCTGTTTGGAATTTCTCAATTCTGTTATTTACTCTGTAGTTAAAGTAATCTTTCTAAAGTGAAAATTGAATCATATTATTTTCCTACTTAAAACTCTTCATGGTACCCTAGTTGTTCTTGAGAAACAGTTCATTCTCTTTTTTTTAAACTTTTTATTTTATATTGGGTTATAGCCGATTAACAAAAAATTTGATAGTTTCAGGTGAACAGCCAAGTGAAATGCCCATATATACATACAGTTCATTCTTAAGATCACAACAGGGTTCTCTGTAATTAGGTTCTACTAATGTCCCACCTTTCTGTTGTTCAGTCGCTCAGTCATGTCCGACTCTCTGAGACCCCATGGACTGCAGCACACCAGGCCTCCCTGTCATTCATCATCTCCTGGAACTTGCTACACTCATGTCCATTGAGTTGGTGATGCCATCCAACCATATCTTCCTCTGCTGTCCCCTTCTCCTCCTGCCTTCAATATTTCTCAGTATCAGGGTCTTTTTCATTAGATCAGGTCTTTGCATCAGGTGCCCAAAAAATTGAAGCTTCAGCTTCAGCATCAGTCCTTCCAATGAATATTCAGCATTGATTTTCTTTAGGATTGACTGGTTTGAACTCCTTGAGGTCCAAGGGACTCTCAAGAGTCTTCTCCAACACCACAGTTCAAAAGCATCAATTCTTCCATGCTCAGGCTTATCATTCAGCTCTCACATCCACGAGTGACTACTAGAAAAACCATAGCTTTGGTTAAATGGACCATTGTCAGAAAAGTAATGTCCCTACATTTTAATACACTGTCTAGGTTTGTCATAGCTTTTCTTTCAAGGAGCAAGTGTCTTTTAATTTCATGGCTGTAGGCACTGTCTGCAGTGATTTTGGAGCCCAAGAAAATAAAGCCTGTCACTGTTTCTATGGTTTCCCAATCTATTTGCCATGAAGTGATGGGGACGATTGCCGTGATCTTCTATTTTTAAATGTTGAGTTTTAAGACAGCTTTTTCACTCTGTTCTTTCACTTTCATCAAGAGGCTCTTTAGTCCTCTTCACTCTCTGCCATAAGGGTGGTATCATCTGCATATCTGAGGTTATTGACATTTCTCCCGGCAATCTTGTTTCCAGCTTCTACGTCATCCAGCCCAGCATTTTGCATGATGTCCTCTGCATATGAGGTAAGTAAGCAGAGTGACAATATACAGCCTTGACATACTCCTTTCACAATTTTGAACGGGTCCATTGTTCCATGTCTGGTTCTAAATATCATTTCTTGACCTGAATACAGGTTTTTCAGGATGCAGGTAAGGTGCTCTGGTATTCCCATCTCTTTAAGAATTTTCCACAATTTGTTGTGATCCGCACAATCAAAGGCTTTAGCGGAGTCAATGAAGCAGAAGTACATTTTTTTCTGGAATTCTCTTGCTTTTTCTATAATCCAACCGATGTTGGCAATTTGATATTTAGTTCCTCTGGATTTTCTAAATCTGACTTGTAGATCTGAAAGTATCAGTTCACATACTATTGAAGACTAGCTTGGAAGATTTTGAGCATGACCTTGCTGGCATGTGAAATGAGTATAATTTTGCTATAGTTTAAAAGAAAGGCAATCCCAAAGAATGCTCAAACTACTGCACAATTGCACTCATCTCACACGCTAGTAAAGTAATGCTCAAAATTCTCCAAACCAGGCTTCAGCAATATGTGAACCGTGAACTTCCAGATGTTCAAGCTGGTTTTAGAAAAGGCAAAGGAACCAGAGATGAAATTGCCAACATCTGCTGGATCATTGAAAAAGCAAGAGAGTTCCAGAAAAACATCTATTTCTGCTTTATTGACTATGCCAAAGCCTTCGACTGTGTGGATCACAATAAACTGTGGAAAGTTCTGAAAGAGATGGGAATACCAGACCACCTGACCTGCCTCTTGAGAAAACTGTCTGCAGATCAGGAAGCAACAGTTAGAACTGGACATGGAACAACAGACTGGTTCCAAACAGGAAAAGGAGTGCATCAAGGATGTATATTGTCATTCTGCTTATTTAACTTATATGCAGAGTATATTATGAGAAACACTGGGCTGATGAAGCATCAGCTGGAATCAAGATTGCCGGGAGAAGTATCAATAACCTCAGATATGCAGGCAACACCACCCTTGTGGCAGAAAGTGAAGAAGAACTAAAGAGCCTCGTGATGAAAGTGAAAGAGGAGAGTGAAAAAGTTGGGTTAAAGCTCAACATTCAGAAAACTAAGATCATGGCATCTGGTCCCATCACCTCATGGGAAATAGATGGGGAAACAGTGGAAACAGTGTCAGACTTTATTTTTGGGGGCTCCAAAATCACTGCAGATGGTGATGGCAGCCATGAAATTAAAAGACGATTACTCCTTGGAAGGAAAGTTCTGACCAACCTAGATAGCATATTAAAAAGCAGAGACATTACTTGGCCAACAAAGGTCCATCTAGTCAAGGCTATGGTTTTTCCAGTGGTCATGTATGGATGTGAGAGTTGGACTGTGAAAAAAATTGAGCGCTGAAGAACTGATGCTTTTGAACTGTGGTGTTGGAGAAGACTCTTGAGAGTCCCTTGGACTGCAAGGAGATCCAACCAGTCCATCCTATGGGAGATCAGTCCTGGGTGTTCATTGGAAGGACTGATGCTGAGGCTAACACTCCAATACTTTGGCCCCCCAATGCGAAGAGTTGACTCATTGGAAAAGACCTTGATGCTGGGAGAGATTGGGGGCAGGAGGACAGAGGATGAGATGGTTGGATGGCATCACCAACTCGATGGACATGAGTTTGGGTAAACTCTGGAAGTTGGTGATGGACAGGGAGGCCTGGCGTGCTGCAATTCATGGGGTCGCAAAGAGTCGGACATGACTGAATGACTGAACTAAACTGAACTGAAACATTCTTTGTCAATACCCTTCTTTGTATTGGAATGAAAACTGACCTTTTCTAGTCCTGTGGCCACTGCAGAGTTTTCCAAATTTGCTGGTATATTGAGTGCAGCACTTTAACAGCTTCATCATTTAGGATTTGAGATAGCTTAGCTGGACTTCCATCACCACCTCTAGCTTTGTTCATACTGCTGCTTCCTAAAACCCACTTGCCTTTACACACCAGAATGTCTGGCTCTAGGTGAGTGATTACACCATCGTGGTTATCCAGGTCGTTAAGATCTTTTTTGTATAGTTCTTTTATATATACTTGCTACCTCTTCTTAATATCTTCTGCTTCTGTTAGGTTGGTACCATTTCTGCCCTTTCCTGTACCCATCTTTGCATGAAATATTCCTTTGATAGCTCTAATTTTCTTGAAAAGATCTCTAGTCTTTCCCAATCTATTGTTTTCCTCTATTTCTTTGCATTGTTCACTTAGGAGCTTTTTTTTTTTTTCCCCTCCTTGCTATTCTTCAGAACTCTTCGTTCAGATAGGTAAATCCTTCTTTTTCTCCTTTGCCTTTCACTTCTCTTCTTTTCTCAGCTATTTGTAAAGCCTCCTCAGACAACCATTTTACCTTTTTGCTTTTCTTATTACTGGGGATAGTTTTGATCACTGCCTCCTGGACAGTGTTACAGACCTCTGTGTATAGTTGTTCAGGCATTCTATCAAATGTAATCCCTTGAATCTATTTGTCACTTCCACTGTATAATTGTCAGGGTTTTGATTTAGGTCATAGCTGAATGGTCTAGTGGTTTTCCCTACTTCAATTTAAGTCTGAAATTTTAAATAAGGTGTTCATGATCTTAGCCACAGTTAGCTCCCAGTCTTGTTTTTCCTGACTGTATAGAGCCTCTCCACCATTGGCTGCAAAAATATAATCAATCTGATTTTGGTATTGACCATCTAGTGATGTCCATGTGTAGAGTCTTCTCTTGTGTTGCTGGAAGAGGGCATTTGCTATGACCAACCAGTATGTTCTCTTGGCAAAACTTTGCTTGCCTTTTTCCTTGCTTTATTTGTACTCCAAGGCCAAATTTGCCTGTTATTCCAGATATCTCTTAACTTACTACTTTTGCATTCCAGTCCCCTGTGATGAAAAGGACATCTTTTTTTGGTGTTAGTTCCAGAAGGTCTTGTAAGCCGTCATAGAACAATTCAACTTCAGCTTCTTCAGCATTAGAGGTTTGGACTTAGACTTCTATTACTATGATATTGAATGGTTTGCCTTGGAAATGAACCAAGATCATTCTGTTCTTTTTGAGATTGCATCTAAGTACTGCATTTTGAGTCAGACACGACTGAGCGACTGAACTGAACTGACTGCATTTTGGTCTCTTTTGTTGACTATGAGGGCTACTCCATTTCTTCTAGGCAATTCTTGCCCACGGTAGTAGATATAATGGTCATCTGAATTAAATTCTCCCATTCTGGTCCACTTTAGTTCACAAATTCCTAAAATGTCAGTGTTTACTCTTGCCGTCTCCTGTTTGACCACTTCCAGTTTACCTTGATTCATGGACCCAGTATTCCAGGTTCTTATGCAATATTGTCCTTATAGCATCAGAAATTTACTTGCACCAACAGACACTTCCACAACTGGGCATTGTTTCCACTTTGGTTCAGCCTTTGCATTCCTTCTGGTGCTATTTCTCTGCTCTCTCCAGGTGCATATTGGGCACCTACTGACCTGGAGAGTTCATTTTTTAGAATATCTTTTTACCTTTTCATATTGTCCACAGGGTTCTCAAGGCAAGAAGGCTGAAGTAGTTTGCATTTCCTTCTCCAGTGGACCACTTTTTGTCAGAATTCTCCAACATGACTCATTTGTTTTGGGTGGCCCTACACAGCATGGCTCATGTTTTCATTGAGTTAGACAAGGCTATGATCCTTGATTAGTTTCCTTTGTTTGTGGTTTTCATTCTGTCTGCCCTCTAATGGATGAGGATAAGACACTGGGAAGCTTCCTGATGGGAGGGGCTGTCTGTGAGGAAAACTGGGTCTTGCTCTGGTGGGCAAGTCCACGCTCAGTAAATCTTTAATCCAACTTTCTGCTGATGCGTGGGCTGTGTTTCCTTGCAGTTTTTACCTGTCAGGATATTTCCTTTTAGCTTTACTTTACAACCATGCAGAACTTATTTCATGTCCTCAAACATCTCAACCTTTTATTCACCTCTTCTTGTTGTTTAACAGTTATGTCATATCTGACTCTTTGCAACCCCATGGACTGCAGCATTCCAAGACTCTCTGTCCTTCACTGTCTCCCAGAGTTTGCTCAGACTCATGTCCACTGAGTTGGTATTACTATCCAAACAGTTCGTCCTATTCCACCCCCTTCTCTTCCTGCCCTCAATCTTTCCCAGCATCAGGGTCTTCTCCAATAGTCAACTCTTCGCAGTATTGGAATGGCCAAAGTATTGGAGCTTCATAATCCTTCCAATGAATATTCTGAGTTGATTTCCTTTAGGATTGACTAGTTTGATCTCCTTGCAGTCCAAAGGACTCTCAAGAGTCTTCTCCAACACAGTTCAAACACATCAATTCTTTAATTCTCAGCCTTCTTTATGGTTCAACTATCACATCCATACATGACTACTGGAAAAACCATAACTTTGACTATACAGACCTTTGTCAGCAAAGTAATGTCCCTGCTTTTTAATATGCTGTCTAAGTCTGTCACAGTTTTCCTTCCAGGGATCAAGTGTTTTCTTTTTTGTTTGTTTTGTTTTTAATTTCTTGTTTGCAGTCACTGTCCACAGTGATTTGGAGCCAGCGAAAATAAAATCTGTCACTGTTTCCACTTTTCCCTTTCTATTTGCCATGAAATGATGGGACTGGATACCATGATCTCAACTTTTTTTTAATGTTGTTTGAGCTTTAAGCCAGCTTTTTCATTTTCCTCATTCACTGTCATCAAGAGACTGTTTAGTTCCTCTTCGATTTCTACCATTAGAATGATATAATCTGCATATCTGAGGTTGTTGATATTTCTCCCAGCAATCTTTATTCCAGCTTGTGAATTATTGGCATTTTGCATGATGTTTTCTACATAGAATTTAAGTAAGCAGGGTGACAGTATATAGTCTTGTCATACTCCTTTCCCAATTTTCAACCAATCTGTTGTTTCATGTTTGGTTCTAACTGTTGCTTCTTGTCCTGCATACCAGTTTCTCATGTGACAGAGAGGATGGTCTGGTGTTCCCATCTCTTTCAGAATTTTCCACAGTTTGTTGTGATCCATACAGTCAAAGGCTTTAGCATAGTCAATGAAGCAGAAATAGAAATTTTTCTGGAATTGCCTTGCTTTCTCCATGATTTAACAAATACTGGCCATTTCAGTATTAATTAATATTTATAATTCAAATACTTAATATTCCAATCTTCTCACTTGGTTAATTATTTCTCAATCTTCATGCCTAGTTTGGGCATCTTTTCTTTTGCAAGCCTTCATTGCCTAAACAAGTCTTTGTTGGGTATCATTTATCAACATTTACTTTATTTCTTAACTATAAAATTTAGCAATTCTTTCTTGATTTTGACATGGGCATTAGTTTCTTATTCTTAATAATGCCAGCAATGGTGTTTAGGATTTTGTTTTTTTCAACATTTATCTGAGAGTCATTCATTCCTGTCAGGTTTCCGTCAATATCCATGGGGTATTTCAGTGAAATTGAAAACCTCAGTGGTTTAATTCCTTCAAGACATCTCTCTTTCACAGTCTTTTCTCTTATAAATTACCTGTTTCTGCTCTACTAAGTAAGGGTTCAATCTGACTTATTCAAAAGACTTTCAATAAGATCTTAAAGGAAGGACTTTTTCTGAGTATTTTTTGCAATAATTGTTCACTGTAGATTTATGAAATTTCAAATTTTATTTGTAACTGGCCTAATATTTTAAATGTGTGACATTGAGTCTGGGTGGTTTAAAAAATCTAAAACAAATAAACAGGGAAATGAAGTATATATCCCTTTAATATTGACTGTCATTTTTTGTTCTCTTAAATAAACAACAGAGAACGTATTTCTCCTTCAACTCATAATTTCATTTGGTAAGGACACAAATATATTCATTACAACCCATAAAATATCGGTATGTCAACCTGACAGAAATTAGAGGTGGAGATTAAAAATTTATTCAAGGCTTTCAAAAAAACTTGCTGAAATGAAAACAAATCTCAGAATGGCTGTTTTTCTTTATTAAAAAAAAAAGTCAAACACCCTGTCATCTTGATTTTCTTAGATTCTGTCCTTTTTGTCAAAATTTCTATAAAATTTATTAGAATTATTTATGCTGATATTCTTGGATCTCAGTCAAAAGCAAAAGGACAGTTAGTACTCACTTCTGCGCTGCCACAATTGATCCTCATATCTAAAAACTAAGATACTTTTTTGTTTAATGGTAAAATAAACAGAAAGGAAAGCATGGGCAAATTGACTGTGGGGCTAAAATAATGTTAATAAAACTGGCTGTGTGAATTTAGCTTTCAGATTTAACTTTTAGCTTCAGAATTTTTTGAAAAATACAAAGGTGTATCTTTATGCAAGCTCTGCTTTCCCTGGGGCTAAACTTTTTTGCTGAAGCCAACAAGGTAAAACAGAGTTAACCAGAAACTAGAAGTAAAATGAGCAAGACATAAGATTTGGAATGATTGCCCTAAGTAGATAAAACAGCTGTGTATTGTGGGTAATGCATTTTCCTGAACCTACAAAGATGTACACAACATACTTCCTATAATCATTTGCCAATATTTTTTCTAGTTGTGAAATTAAAAATAATGATAAATAATACGTTTGTTCTCAAGAATGTATTTATTTTGTTGTAATAACTTTTCTTTCATGTTTGATAAATGTTAAGCAGTATTTTATTTTGTCAAAACATCTTGCGAGTTGTTGTATCTGTTTTAGCTTAGAGAAATCTGTAAAGCCTGGAAGGGTAGCAGGTAACTTGCCTGAGGTCACAGAGCTAATATAGAGAGAGCCAGAATCACAGCTTCGTTGTTTCTCATTCCAAAAATTATTAATTTCTCATCTAGTAAACAATATATAGAAAAAAGGAGAGCAAGATAAATATGATATTGTCAGATGATAAATACAGATCATAAATGTTAAAGGATGTGGTTATTCATGACATTACTGCAATTTGACTTAACAAACATTATTGTGTTGCAAATATTTTGTAAATGTTGTTAGGAAGGTTAACAGGACAGGTCTGGTGAGGGAACCATGCCATCTGACACCTTTTGCCTTTTTTTTGTACCTAATTCTTTTAACAAAATTTCTTTTTAAATAGTATTGTATATAAAGAACTTAATGACAACTTAAAGCAAATGCAAGAAAATGTTCCCTTATAGTCTCAACAGTTTTGCTTCCTATTGAGTTACTATTTGCTTTCATATTAGTCATTTTTATATAATTTTAAGTACTTTATTGATGTATTTTATTTACCTTTATTCATCATATTTCTATTTCCTCTATGCAAAGTGCTGTAATTGTTGTAAAGCTTTTCTTCACAACTTATTCCAGTACAACCTCATCCTAACATAACTAACTACATCGACTATGACCTTGTTTACAAATATGTTCACATTCTAAGGGGGTTAGTACTTCAACTGATGCATTGAGGGGAAGGGGACAAAAACAGCTCATAATAGCTGGGAACAAATATTAAATCTTAAGTCCAGAGTTATCTAAAGCTAGGGGCAGGAGGAGAATATTTTATGAGGAACTTTGTGAATCTTAGGGGATGTGTGGAAAAGAAAGAGAAAGCAAAGAAGTAATACTCCTGAATTAAGTTAGTCACTGACATTTTGGAGACTCACATTTAGCCTTTTAGAATATAAGCCAATATTTTTCAACAACCTACTATAGCAATAGCGTGCTACTGCCCCTTTTTTCATTGTAAATGGACTTTAGCCTTGGATAAAATTTTGCTGGTAACTTCATTTATTTAGGACCTCAGTATCTTTTTCTAAGTAGTTCAGAATGTTGTGAATTCTTGTTTGACCTTTCAAGGTGATGATAATTCTTTTAATGTTCTTCAAATTTAATGAACCAACTAGGGTTTCATCTATATCATTAACGTGGAGGCTATATATTATGATCCCTACAATTGAAACTCAGGGAACTATTATAAGACTATTTACCTTCCAGTAATCATCAGTTTTTGATAGTTAAAGTATATTCTGGGAATAAGCCCCAGCTAGACTTGTGCCCACATGTAGTCTGCCTATGTCACGCTCAGACGATGATAAAAAAAAGACTATGCAATAAAAAGAAGAATAGCATCATACTACATGTATTCTGTAGGCATGATCACGAGTTGCAGGAAAGCAGAGGCTGTCTGCTTTCTTTCTGAGAAGCCTATCCTCTGCACTGAGTGGCCGTGCATCAAGGAGAAGCTGCTCCATTTAATGGCACTGGATGATCCATGAAGAGAAAACAGTGATCAGTTATAAAGACCTCAAAATATGCAATTTAGTCAAGACATATTGTAGTATGTTAAAAACACACTTCAATTCTACCAAAAGAACAATAACTTATCTTTAAATTATGGAGCACTTAACAAAGTGAACAGATTTAAATAGAAAAGCATGGAAACTGCAACAACAATATTAGTTTAAATGTCAGATAAGGTGACAAAAGATCCAGTTTTCATGTTTCTTAGATGATAGTATAAAGCAAATTGTTTACACATTTAAAAAATTGACTAATAGGTAGAAGACACATGTACACTAAGTGAAAACACCTAAGGAAGAATTTTACATATAAAAGAAGGATGTGTCCCCTTTATGGAATCTCACTTTTAGAAGAATTGATGTTAGGAATTTGATTGCTGCTTCCTTACAATTCTTTTTCCTTTCTCATAGACCTGCGTAGGAAACAGTACCAACTTTACTGTTTTGTGTTTTCTGTAAACACTAATATTTATCTCTTGTTAACTCCTCTATTACTAATACTATTTGCAGTCTACTGATTTTATTTTCTATACTGCTGAATAATTTGCAACTAATTTGGCACAACAGATACTAGAACCCTAAAAAAGTCACTTCTTTGGCATGAAAAACTTTTGTCATTAGGAAATTTCTAAGGCTTCAACAGAGGTGAGCATTCAGTTAAGTTTTACTTTTTTCCCTACTGAAATCTGATAGTGTAAGTTATTTAAGAAAATATAATATTTATATATTTATATAAAATACATTTTATATTGTGCACCTTCATTGGCCTTTTCAGAATTTAAATATGTGTATGTAAAGTTGTTTACAAGTTTGAGGACTCAGAGAGGCACACGGTAACCTGCCATGTAGTAAATATGTATTGGATATATATTGGGGGAAAAAAAAGAAAAGAGTATACTTTATGTGCTAAGAAACTGTACTAGGGACTCCTCTGAAAACTGGTTAGGGTGCATGCCAAACTACAACAGCAAAGGAACCCCAAATGCAGTGGCCAAATATAACATTTATTTAACGTATAGAAAAGTCCAGAAGTGGGTGTTATGTGCTGTCCACGGTGGTGAAAAGGTTCTGTTCCTAAGACCATTCGAAACTCAGGTTCTTGTCTTCCACTGCTGCTGCTGCTGCTGCTGCTGCTGCTAAGTCACCTCAGTCGTGTCCGACTCTGTGCGACCCCATAGACGGCAGCCCACCAGGCTCCCCCGTCCCTGGGATTCTCCAGGCAAGAACACTGGAGTGGGTTGCCATTTCCTTCTCCAATGCGTGAAAGTGAAAACTGAAAGTGAAGTCACTCAGTCGTGTCTGACTCTTAGCGACCCCATGGACTGAAGCCTACCAGGCTCCTCTATCCATGGGATTTTCCAGGCAAGAGTACTGGAGTGGGGTGCCATTGCCTTCTTGCACTGCCATTCTTTAAAATATTGACATATTCAGCATGAAATCTGTCTGTCAACAAGATGACCACATCCCAACCCCAGCAGAGAAAGAGCAAAGCGTAATCTGCCTCTTCATGAAAATAGGCTGAAAATTGTAAACATCATTTCCATTCATAACCCATTCATTGCCACATGAAGGCGCAAAGGAGCTGGCAAAAAGTGTAATCTCTAGCTGAGATTCTATAAAAGGGAAAGAGGAGCATATATTTTGGGTAAAATTTTAAAATCTCTGTCTGAAGACACACATGGTAATTTTTTTTCCTTCTATGGTCCTCACGAGTTGTAATCATTGTTCCTATTGTCTTGAGAGAGACAGAGGTCAAAGGAATCTGTCGTCTTGGCTTGTTACACGCTCAGCAATGAGATGGCCATCTGCTTCTTGGGATGTTCTACCTCGTGCAAAGTAAAGATGTTCCTTTTAATTACAACTATATTCAAATACTCATTCTGTACTTTCTCTTTATTAATTATGTTTGGTGCAGACTAATGTGGTATGAATGTTGCTTCTCAACAACTTAATTCACTTCTCAAGCTTGATTTGAATTTCTTTTTTCTTTGCATTGGGTGTTATATTCTTAGTGGTGAGTTTGTTGGTTATTTTGCCTTCTTGTGTCTACATTTTTAAAATTAAAATAATACTTTATGATAAGACATTGCTAAGTTCAAAGCAACTAAATTGAGTTCTAATAAGGAAGGCCCACAGAGGTGGTTTGTATTTTGGTGTGACGCCAGAGAGAACTTTGTCCTCCAAGGTATCAGAAAATCAGGGCCTTTTCAGCGTAGGCATAATTTTTCCTCCCTGCTACTGGGGAGATCAAGTAGATGCATGGGATTTGCCTGAACACAGGAGAAGGTTGAAGCACTACCTGCTTTGATTTTAGTAATCCACTTAGATAGCTAATGTAAACAATAAAATATTTTATTAATTAACTTTGTTCAGATTTTTAAAAAATAATTGAAGTCAATAATAGGATAAGTAAGTGTAAGTGATTCCAGTGTATCACTGGTCCCATTAGTCTTCTGGTATACTGATATACATCTTTTACACTCTCTCCACATAACATTGTGTCTTCCTTAGGGTCATCCGAGGAACTTGCCAGCTGTGAACAGTCCCTTTAATAATTTCCCCATCACTTTCCCACTGGCTTTTAATCTGTTTTTTTTTTTTTAAAGACAGAACTATAAACATAAACACATATTCATGCAATGCCTGTTTGTTGTTTCTAACTCTGTAAAATTTCTGTGGTCTGTATATTCGGATAGCACTTTATGTAGACAATCAGATTTTGTGATGGAAAGACAAAAGCACTTGGGCTTTTCTAAGCTCTCTGCTAGATTATAGGGCAAAGAAATATTAATAAATAAGAACATAGTCCAGTCCTCAAGAAACTGATGGGAGAGTGTCATGGTGTGAAGTCCAATGGTCAATTGTCAGTAGGCATCAGCTGCATTTGATGGTGCTCTCTGCCTTTCCTTGGTACATTTTCTATTTTTCTTCTCAGGACAACAAATGCAGTGCTTTTTTTTGTTTTTTTCCTTCCAAATTCACCTTTTAATCAATTTCAGTCACTTTTCTAGTTTGTCTTCTTACAAATCTCTTCTCTTTGATGGGTTGAGAATCCCCTGATTTCACTTCTCTTTCTATACAAACTCCTTCGATGACCTCATCTACTCTTAGATCTCTATACACCAGCTGTGTGATGATTTGGTAGCTCAGAATTTATATCTAGAGACCATATTGTATTGTTGAACTCCAGATTCTTATATCCACATGGACATCTAAGAGACTAATGGAATTTGTATTATTTTCCACAAAATATGTTCTGACCCAATCTTCTCCATTTCCATTTATACCAAATCCATTATTTGGTATTTCCAGGCCAAATGTTGAAATTATCCTTGACTCTTCTCTTTTCCTCATCATCCCCATTCAGTTGGTTAAGACATCCTTTGGGTATATCTTAAAAATATGCTATATCACAATCTGTCCACTTCTCATAACTTCCATGGTTATTACCCTGGGCGAACCTTCATCATCTTTTGTCTGAATGACTTCCTCAGCTTCTTAACGTAATGAGTCTCCCTGTCAGATCATGTCCCCCCCACCTTCCAAATTGTGCAATAGTTCCACTTTTTACTGAATAACAGATGTTTTTAATGACTAGAAGTCACTTCATGAGCTGCTTGCCCCATCCCCACCCTTGTTACCCTTCTTGGTTGTGGTAGTTTAGTCACTGAGTCGTGTCCAGCTATGTGCAACCACATGGACTGTAGCCTGTCAGGCTCTTCTGTCCATGGGATTACCCAGGAGTGGGCTGCCATTTCCTTCTCCAGAAGATCTTCCTGACCCAGGGATGGAACTGACATCTGCATTGGCAGGCAGATTCTTCACTGCTGAGCCACCAGTGTTACCCTTCTGTCTCCTCCTAATATTATCTCTCCTTGCTTCCACCATAACCCCTTTGCCCTTCTTATTATCCTTTGAATATGCCAGGAGAATTCATAATTTAGGGCCTCTGCATTGACCCTTCTCCCTGCTGGAATTATCTTCCTTCAGATATATGAATGGGCTCCTTTACTCCTTTACAAGTAAAGAGGTTACTCTGACGAACCTATTTAAAAATGCAATGACCTATTCAACCTGTCATTCAAATTGACTCCCTATTCCTGCTCCATTTCTTTCCTCTGAAGAATTTACACAATGCATCATACAATTTACTTTTTATTATACTTTTCATCTGTCTTCCATAATAAAATGTAGGCTCTGCGAGGATAGATATTTAATCTGCTTTACTGTAGAATTATTTGAAGTACCCAGAACAGTGCCTACCATGTGGTAGCTACTCCGTAAATATTTGTTGGGTATATGAAATGATATGAAGTTAAAACTATTCCCATTTTACCGAAAAAATAGTGACATCTCAAGAAGGTCTTCTGTTTTTTTATTTGTTAAAGAGAAGTTATATTTGTTATTGGAGTGTAATTGCTTTGCAATGTTGTCTTCATTTTTGCTATATGACAAAGTGAATCAGATGGATGTATACATACATCCCCTCCCACCTGAACCTCCTCCCCACCCCACCTCCCCCAGCCCGCCCCTCTAGGTCATCGGAGAGCACAGGCTGAGTTCCCTGGGCTCTAGAGCGGCTCCCCACGAGCTGTTTCACACACGGCGGTGTGTATATGTCAGTGCTACTCTCCCAATTTGTTCCCGTCCTTCTCCGCCAGCCCTTGTGTGTCCACAAGTCTATTCTTTATGTTTATGTCTCTATTCCTATCCTGCAAATAAGTTCATCTGTACCATTTTTCTAGATTCTGTATAAATATATTAATATATGATATTTTTTCCTCTTTCTGACTTACCTCACTCTGCATGGCATACTGTAGGTCATGCATATCACTACAAATGACCCAGTTTCCTTTCTTTTTATGTATGAGTAATAGTCCACTCTATATATGTACCACAACTTCTTTATCCATTCATCTGTTGATGGACATTCAGGTTGCTTCCGTGTTCTGACATAATTCAAAAGGATACATGTACCTCAAAAGGAAGTTCAGTTCAGTTCAGTTGCTCAGTCGTGTCCTACTCTTTGAGACCCCATGGGACTGCAGCACACCAGGCCTCCCTGTCCATCACCAACTCCCAGAGTTTACTCAAACTCATGTCCATTGAGTCGGTGATACCATCCAACCATCTCATCCTCTGTTGTCCCCTTCTCTTCCCGATTCAATCTTTCCCAGCATCAGGGTTGTTTTTTTTTTTAAAGAGTCCGCTCTTCACATCAGGTGGCTAGAGTATTGGAGTTTCAGCTTCACCATCAGTCCTTCCAATGAAGACTCAGGACTGATCTCCTTTAGAATGGACTGGTTGGATCTCCTTGCAGACCAAGGGACTCTCAAGAGTCTTCTCCAACACCACAGTTCAAAAGCATCAATTCTTTAGCCCTCAGCTTTCTTTATAGTCCAACTCACACATCCATACATGACCACTGAAAAAACCTTAGCTTTGCCTAGACGGACCTTTGTTAGCATGGTAATGTCTCTGCTTTTTAATATGCTGTCTAGGTTGGTCATAACTTTTCTTCCAAGGAGTAAACATCTTTTAATTTCATGGCTGCAGTCACCATCTGCAGTGATTTTGGAGCTCAAAATAAAATAAAATAAAATAAAGTCTGCCAGTGTTTCCACTATTTCCCCATCTATTTGCCATGAAGTGATGAGACCAACGCCATGACCTTAGTTCTCTGAATATTGACCTTTAAGTCAACTTTTTCATTTTCCTTTTTCACTTTCATCAAGAGGCTCTTTCGTTCTTCTTCGCTTTCTGCCATAAGGGTGATGTCATCTGCATATCTGAGGTTATTGACATTTCTCTTGGCAGTCTTGATTCCAGCTTGTGCTTCATCCAGCCCAGTGTTTCTCGTGATGTGCTCCGCACATAAGTTAAATAAGCAGGCTGACAATATACAGCCTTGATGTACTCCTTTTCCAATTTGGAACCAGTCTGTTGTTCCATGTCCAGTTCTAACTGTTACTTCCTGACCTGCATACCGGTTTCTCAAGAGGCAGGTCAGGTGGTCTGGTATTCCCATCTCCTTCAGAATTTTCCACAGTTTATTGTGATCCACACAGTCAAAAGGCTTTGGCATAGTCAAAAAGCAGATGTTTTTCTGGAACTCTCTTGCTTTTTTGATGATCCAGCAGATTTTGGAAATTTGATGTCTGGTTCCTCTGCCTTTTCTAAAGCCAGCTTGAACATCTGCCAGTTCACGGTTCATGTATTGTTGAAGCCTGGCTTGGAGAATTTTGAGCATTAATTTGCTAGTTGTGAGATGAGTGTAATTTGAGCTAGTGCAGTAGTTTGAGCATTCTCTGGCATTCTCTTTTCTTTGGGATTGGAATGAAAACTGACCTTTTCCAGTCCTGTGGCCACTGCTGAGTTTTCCAAATTTGCTGGCATATTGAGCACAGCACTTTCACAGCATCATATTTTAGGATGTGAAATAGCTTAACTGGAATTCTATCACCTCCACTAGGTTTGATCGTAGTGATGCTTCCTAAGGCTCACTTGACTTCACATTCCATGATGTCTGGCTCTAGGTGAGTGATCACACCATCATGATTATCTGGGTTGTGATGATCATTTTTGTATAGTTTTTCTGTGTATTCTTGCCACCTCTTCTTAATATCTTCTGCTTCCGTTAGGAAAGTTATATCTATTTTACTTACCATCTAAAGTTTTCTGATGGCAAAGTATGTTTTTGGATGTAACTTTTATATTTGGAAAGTCTCCACACAGGAAAATGGATTACACAAACTTCCTGTCTCACATTTACCAACATGAACTCCCTTTTCCAATCAGGAAGAGGCTTACAATATTTTGTTTCTGCCTACATTCTTCTATCTCTGTATCTTCTTTCTTGCCTTATGACCCTTTGCTTTTCAGCCTAGCTAAATACTACTTTTTCTTGAAGACTCAATGAAAGCCATTTCTCTAACTGGAGGTCTTCCCTGAATAATCTACTTCACATTTATTCTTCTGTTCTCTAAAACTTCAAGAACATAATAGTTAGGACTGACTGTAAAGCTTAAAAAAGAAGCATCCCTGGAGTTTTGCCAAAATACATTTCTGGAAACTACATCATAAAGCTCATCATTTGAAAATTTAACATTCTAAAGATAGAATTCTCTGATCAGGATATGGCTTATATAAGTCAGAGCTATGACTGAGAGACATAATAAAAGTCTAGATAAAAGAGACATGAGAATTTAGAACAGTAAAATGATGCTCTAAATATTATTTGATGGTGAAAAACATGTCATATTGATTTCCTCAAAGTCTCTAACTCTTTAGAGTTACAAATAACAACTTTATTGAATTATAAATTTGGTAGAAACAAATGTAATAAATATGAACACAACAGTTAAAGATACAATTAATACTTCTTTTTGCTTTGTATTCAGAAAGGCTTTGGGGAATTAAAAAATGTCTATCAAAGGAAATTAAAATTGATATCTTCTTTTCTTCCCTATTTTCTACCAACCAAAATTACTCTATAATTTTTAGAACTGTGCTCCAGTTCTGAATCCTTTCTTTCCATAAATATATGCATTGCTCCCTTCTTCTTACTAAAAAGCATGAGAGTACATGAGAGTCTATTAAAGGCATGTGAAAAGTGGGAAAAAAGAGAAATATATTGCTGGTTAAAGTAGTAAAGGATATTAAAGAAAAAAAACTAAATATAATTGTTCTTTGCCTCTCGTTAAATTTGTAAGTTCTTGAGGATGGAGCTGAAGCCATTTCTTTGATTTAATTTATATTCTCTCCACCTACTTCTCAGTGTCCCATGCCTCATATAGTGTGTGGCATGTGGTAATTCTACTTGTTACTTACTGTGTGATTATATAATAACTTTTCATTGTCGGTATAAAAATAAACTGTTTTGATGCTCATTACTTAACAATATGAGAAATAATATTTAAAATAATACATTACATTGCAACTTCTCAATAGTGACATAGTTTATATAAAATTTAAATATCTACTCAATATTAATGCCCAAACCCTGAGAGCCAGACACCAGTATAGGGATGCTATTGTTGCAGAACAGCTCCAGTCAAAACCCATGTCAGGGAAGTTAGGTGGAACTCTGATTGGCAGGAGGCTAGAGGCCTGTGTGTGGTGGGAGTGGAGATGAAAATAAGATATCTGCAATGGAATCATAGGAACAAAGGTTACCAAGCTGAGAGAATTAACACATGGGTATGGAATAATAAAGTGAAGTGAAGTGAAAGTGGCTCAGTCCTGTCTGACTCTTTGTGACCCCATGCACTGTAGCCTACCAGGTTCTTCAGTCCATGGGAGGCAAGAGCAGTTCAGGCCAGGCAAGAACACTGGAGTGGGTTCCCATTTCCTTCTCTAGGGGATCTTCCTAACCCAGGGATCAAACCCAGGTCTCCTGCATTGGAGGCAGATTCTTTACCGTCTGAGCCACCAAGGAAGCCCATGGTATAAAAAAGACAATGTGTAAAAACCATGATCACCCAAACTCTCACCTAACTATGGAAAAGGCTTATGTGGTCAAAAGAAGCAGAATAACTTCCTTTTTCGTCAGTTATCTAGAATAACAGAATCTGCTGGGGTTTCATTTGCTAGAGACAAAAGATAGGGCTCAGTTTATCACCATCCGAAGACTCACAATATTCCAAGAGCCCAGTCTTCACCCTGAAATGAAAAGGTTAAAATATTTTAATAAATGTCTGTGAAGGACATTGTGTGTCCTGTGAAGGACAATGTGTAAATAAAGAGAATTATAGAGTTGGATGAATGTGAAAATTAATAAAATACCCCTTTCTTATTAAAAGTTATCCTACCACAGTCTTTCTAAAATCTGTAAAGCTTATGCATTTTAAGCCTGCAGGCAATACCTTTGAGTTTTACTATTGTCATTTATCAGTTCTTGCCAAAGTTTCTAAATTAGGATATGGTTATACTTAGAGTAAATTAAAGTTATCCTGCAAAACAATCAGTTGCTTTAAATAGTAGTCGATTATCTGTTACTGAGGTTATTGAGAGGCTGGACCCCATTTTGGCAGGAAGAATATTTTACACATTCTCATGAATCTAAGTTTTGTCTAAGATGATTTCTATGTCTTGGGTAGGGCTTCCCTGTTGGCTCAATGGTAAAGAACCCCCCTGCCAGGGAAGGAGATATGGGTTTGATCTCTGGGTTGGATTGATACCTCGGAGAAGGAAATGACAACCCACTCCAGTATTCTTGCCTGGGAAATCCCATGGACAGAGGAAGCTGACAGGCTGCAATCCATGGAATTGCAAAAGAGTCCAACATGATTTAGCAACTTAACAGTAACATCTTGTATAACACTAAATTTATATGATTTTTCAGACTAAAAATAAATATTAGTTCACTATCCAAACCTATTTGGTAAAATATAATAATAGACTGATGAAGCATGCATATTGTAAGATTAGTTTTTAGAGAACTAGAGCAGAGATAATGTCGTCCTGTGATTTTTTTTATCTCTATTGTTATTGTAATCAATTTGCTTTCATTTAACAGTGTTTTTTACACTGCAGTCCTGATCAGTTAGAGTCTTGTAATTGTTTTAACGGGTTGTTTCTAGAAATTATTTCAAACAAAATGAAATGAAGTAGAACAGGTAAGATAGAATAGAATAAGATAGAATGGGATGGGAGTTGAGTGTAACAGAGAGAAATGTAATGGAGTAGAATGGAGTAGACACTTTCAGAAGCAGTATTTTTAACTGCATATGTACATATGTAATACATGTTCACAGAGTCCTGATGTAAAATGCATTTCTTACTCCAAGTAGTGAAAAAATATTTGAAACTTTCACCTAGGTTGGAATGATTGTTGTTTTATTTAAGAACAAGTTCCCCAAATGTGATGTATTAAATTTTCTGTTTGGAAAAGATCCAGGTAGCAGAGTTTTTACTGTTCTCTTCAAAAATGATGTTGAAATCATGTTAGAATCCATTATTTATTAAAGAAAAAAGGAGATTTTCATTGTATTCTTCTTACTATTTTCTTCATCCCGTCCTTAGGAAAAAGTGCCCAAATATGTGTATCGGCACAATTCTTGTCCTCTACTGTCATAATGATATATATTTTAAATGACTTTTTATATTATGTTAACTATAATTTTCACTATTTTAAATTTAATTGCTTTATTAAAATTTTATGATAAGCATTCCTTATGCATGTGAAATGATAAAAAGTTTGATTCAGTCTTGTAACATTGTAATGATGAACAACAGTAGATACAATTAATATGGTTTATATTTCTTCATATATTTTACGTTTCATTTTCTATTCCTTTATTAGATGTTATAGATTTCAAATGTGTCCCAACTCCATATTTTTTCAACTCTCTTGTAAAATACTTAATAGCCTCTTTTTCTTTTATATCTACATGCTGTCTTTCTACAGTAAAGTATTTCTTTTCTTCAAGCATTTTCTAACTCTAATTACAAACCACCTGCCGTACCAACTCAAAAGTGAAATAGAATAAAAAAATATCTGAAGTAAGTTTGGAAGCTGAATTTTGTTGAGTCAAAGCTGCCATTCACACACACACATACACACACACACACAAACACACACAAGGTATATCAAATATCCCTTTTTAATACATATTGAAAGACAAAAGCCGTAAATGTCTTTTTGAATAAACTGATCAGCTCAGTTCAGTCACTCAGTCTGACTCTTTGTAACCCCATGGACTGCAGCACTCTAGGCTTCCCTGTCTATCACCAACTTCCAGAGTTTGCTCAAACTCATTTCCATTGAGTTGATGATGTCATCCATCCATCTTATCCTCTGTTGTCCCCCTCTCCTCCTGCCTTCAATCTTTTCCAGCACTGGGGTCTTTTCCAAAGAGTCAGTTCTTTGCATCAAGTGGCCAAAGTATTGCAGCGTCTATAGATAAATAGAAAAACATAACCGTGTTTGCTATTTAATTTATATGTAGACATTGATACATGTTATAAAACTTCCCTGATGGCTCAGACGGTAAAGAGTCTGCCTACAGCGTTGGAGGCCTGGTTTCGATCCCTGGGTTGGGAAGATCCCTTGGAGAAGGAAATGGCAACCCACTCCAGTACCCTTGCCTGGAAAATCCCATGGACAGAGGAGCCTGGTAGGCTACAGTCCATGGGGTCTCAGAGTCGGACATGACTGAGCAGCTTCACTTTCATACATGTTATAAATTTTGGTTTACACTTTTTGCATGTTTTTCCTTGTGTGTTCATTAAAGGGGGGTGAGAATTATAAATTCTCTGAGAAAGTGAATACAGAGAATATATTATTTTCAGTATTCCAATTATACAGAAAAGTTTGTGCTTTTCTATTTTCTATTTTTTGTCTTTTGCTATATTACCTAAAAGCACATTAATTTTTCAAGGTTGTTTGAGGACATTTAATATTTTATTCATTAGGTAGCTATAATTTATGTGCTACTTTTCCTTCCACTTGGATATCTGCTGTATCATTGAGGCATTTTCTTGAATTCTTCTATGTCTGTGTTCTATTGTTTTCTCCTGAAGAATAACAGGAATCTTCATCTATAGATTCATTCATCACCTATTTGTTCTTTATTTTAACACATGCTCACTGTATTCCAAATCTGTGCAAAATCTTTTACAGGGCTTTTGGGAGAGAGGCAAGGAATTGTGGAAGAATTGGGGTATGACCAAAGGTAATATATTTATTATGCCCTAAAAATACTTGAAATATAATTAAAATATTTAATAATTAGCATTGAAAGAGAACTTTATTGAAACAAAGCATAGATATTGAAATTCTTTTTAAAGACTCCATGTATTTCACTGGCTATTCCACCTTACATTGCATTTCTGACATTTACTCTTCTCAGTTAGTTTACCAGACATTGACCATGAAACATTTAATCTACTTCAAGGACTTCTTTGTGTAATGGCATGATAGAGTCTGAGTTTGCTAAAGCATATTAAGAAACTTCTCTAAAGAGAGAAATTCCAACATAGAAACACTTGTCTCTAAACTGATTACAGGTCTCCAAGTGCATCTCACCCTTTCACACTTTTATATGCCTTTGCTTCACCCTGGATGTTCCTTTTGTCCTTTTGAACTTCATCAAGACTCACTGTACAGGTGACCTCATTTGTGAAGTCTTCATTCAAGGGAAAGGGCAAGTTCTTACGCTCCCCTCTTTGTTCTTTCTACTTGCCTCTGCTATGAAACATTTTTGTTTCTGATTATTTGCCTCTCTGTCTGTCTTTTCTCATATACAATGAGGTCCTTAAAAGCAGGAATTTGGCCACCATCACCCAGCCTTGTAGAGTGTCAGGCATGTGTCCGGTGTTCCAAAAATCTTTGTTCACTAGATGGACAGTCTTTTTCTAGATTGTCCATATTTCTGCCTGATTGCATCACTGAGCATCCTCTTGAGCCATTTCTCCACCCAGAATAAACAGGTTATTTTTACCAATTTCTCGACATTGCATTTAATCTAGATGCAATGTTAGGAAAGTTGTACTTGATGTAATTTGCTGTGCTTTAATTGAAAGGTCAAGCCTATTACTAGTCACAGAACTCACTGTATGTTTTCAAATGAGGTTCAGTGAAGGACCTGTACCCACTGAAGGCAGTAGGTGAACTGACATAGTTTAAGCTATCAATGATTTTAGCTTGAAGATATCAAGCTGTTAATAACATCAACAAATCAGTTGTTTGGTGGCAAAAGAGCATTGCTTGATTCTGATTTTTGCTTTCCACTTCTTTTGATAGCATCAGTCGATACCATGGAAATAATGTAAATTGGTTGCCATTTTGATTTGGATTTTTCTCCCTATCTATGGATGGCCAAGTTCACCAGACCCTCATATCTTACCCATGCCCCTTCTAAAGCATAAGCGCGCAAAACTTGGTAAATTGCAAAATGTTTCAAGCAGACTTTATCATCAATACCTGATACCTAGTCTTTTTCACAGCTAATTGCACAGTAAAAGATTGTACTTTCATCTTCCTAAGCTCTCTCTCTACCTGCCCTTTTTGTAGGATGCTGAATCTTTATATGTATTTGCTAGCTGGTTTAATATTAGACCTTTTATTCCTTTATGTTAAGGGTAGTGGCTACTTTTGTTTTTCCCTAAGCCAAGTTTCATAATTAGAATTAGGTTTTAAATGTGTGATTTAGAAGTTTATTAAACCTGTTGCTTTTTTACGTGTTTAATTACTCTAACCCATTCAAACTTTATCTTTGCCTTGGAAGGTAATTATTTGAAGTGTGGTATGCATATTATTTATAAAAACTAATCAAGTGTACTGTTGCTAACTCTGCATGCACTGTGATTTATGAGGATATGTTTTTAATGATTGGGGTTAGTAAGAAACTGCTCACTAGCTCCAGTTACACAAGTGACAAGCAAAATACTGTTTACAGGAGCAAATTCAATACATTTCAGTTTAGGCTACCTAAACTTCATGGTCCCAAAACAGCAGGCTTCATAATCTTTATCCAAAGAGATTCTAACATGCTGTTTCAACATTTCTTCTGTCTGTGATCCATTTAAATATGGTTCCAATCAAAACTTATGAGCTTATTCAGTTCAGTTCAGTTCAGTCCAGTCACTCAGTCACGTCTGACTCTCTGCGACCCCATGAGTGGCAGCACGCCAGGCCTCCCTGTCCATCACCAACTCCCAGAGTTTACCCAAACTCATGTCCATCAAGTCGGTGATGCCATCCAACCATCTCATCCTCTGTCGTCCCCTTCTCCTCCTGCCCCCAATCCCTCCCAGCATCAAGGTCTTTTCCAATGAGTCAACTCTTCGCATGAGGTGGCCAAAGTATTGGAGTTTCAGCTTTACCATCAGTCCTTCCAATGAACACCCAGGATTGATCTCCTTCAGGATGGACTGGTTGGATCTCCTTGCAGTCCAAGGGACTCTCAAGAGTCTTCTCCAACACCACAGTTCAAAAGCATCAATTCTTTGGCGCTCAGCTTTCTTCACAGTCCAACTCTCACATCCATACATGACCACTGGTAAGACATAGCCTTGACTAGACAGACCTTTGCTGACAAAGTAATGTCTCTGCTTTTCAATATGCTATCCAGGTTGGTCATAACTTTCCTTCCAAGGAGTAAGCGTCTTCTAATTTCATGGCTGCAATCACCATCTGCAGTGATATAAGTTTATTACTTTTATGCAATTCAGTAAAATAGAAATGGCATATTATATTGTTATAAAAAAAAAAAATCTCTCGAGCAGGGGTCCCCCACCTACGAGCCATGGACCAGTACCTCCTGTCAGATCAGTGGTGGCATTAGATTAGAAATAAAGTGCACAATAAATGTAATATGCTTGAATCATCCCCAAACCATCCCTACTTCCTGGTCTGTGGAAAAGTGTCTTCCTTAAAACTAGTCCTGGTGCCAAAAAGGTTGGAGACCACTGCTCTAGAGGCAACTAAATATACATTAAATTCTATATTTAGATTCTAGTTAAAGTATAGTAAAAACTCCCCTGTTACCTCTCAATAAGTAATCTCTCTGCTGAGGGCATCCACTCAGAGGGCACCCTGGCAACAGAGTCACTCTGGGTACCAGGAAGGAGCGAGTGTAGACACTTTCTGCTTGACCTGTAAACCTACATCCTGTGAACAGATTTCTCTCCCCAGATCAAAAAACCTTTTAAAAAAGAAAATCTTCCACCTGTCATCACAAAACTGCAGTCATAAAAATAAAACCAAAAAATTCTGAACTTTGCCAATTATATGGCCATTGGAAAAAAATTTCTAGATTCTGCCTAATCCAGATTTGATGGCTATAAATCCCAAATTCCCCTAATCTACCACAGGAAATGGAAAGACTTGCTCTTACATGTGAAAACACAAATTTTCCTAACTATTAGTGTCAGAAATCCTAATTTGGAGAAAAAGCTTAACACTATTTTTTCTTTTTGTTTTAATGACTTATTCATTTTCTCCCTTGAAGAAATGATGCTTTGGTATAGAGCAGCTTGAATTACCAATTGTTTTATTACAAAATCCTAAATGACTTTGATATATACATGCTAACACATCATATTTACATATATCTTACTTAATGTATATACAATTGATATTTATCACATTGGCTCATGAGTGACATACTTTTGCATCATCTACTGTGAGTTACCATATTTTATTAAACCATTCACTAAACATTGATTTTGACTTCTTCCAATCTTTTGGTAACACAAGTCATATTAGAACATTAGTTACATATGAAATGCTTCTTATGAATAATATTGCACTAATGAGTTTCACTGCCATTTTTTTGGATTGGAGGGTCTACTGAGAAAAAAAAAATGTTCTCATTAACATTTGAAGGAGTTTTATGCTGAAGATATTTTTCAGCAAAGAACAAAATAAATCAACCTGAATCAATGCATGATTCTTCATTAATTCATGAAATTTCATTAATTTATGACATTATTGATTTTTACAAATTTTGACATAGAGACCAATGAAAATCCAAAACATTCAATAAAGACCAATAAAACATTTCTGGAGTATTTTGTATTTCCAAAAATAATTTTTAAATGTACTATTTAAAAATTATTTTTCCAGATTTTCCCAGTCCATCTTATGCTTGCAAATAAACAGAGATACATACACATTCCTTTAACCTATTCCCCAGAGGAGGTGAAAATTCCTTCTCAAAATTAAAAATGATGGACTTCTTTATGGTAAAGAATCAGCATTTAAATATTTCATAGTGAACCAGAGGCTTAAAAATGAGAAATTATTAAAGAAGCCAAATAGACATTTTAGGTGATTTTAATCCCTGGATCACTGTCAAGCTGATGACCTTTATTTGACTGTTTTGAAACAGAAGATTCCTTCCCTGAATTTTGCCTATATTTTAGTTATTAAATATACATTTAAGTCTTTTGTGGTTGAGAATATCTAACAAATCAATAAATATAATTTTTAAAAGAAAGAAATAATTTGACTTTTAAGTGTCAAATTGAAAGCACTACTGGGTGGCACTCCCATTAATATTATCTGAATATTTGATTATGATTATATTATGTTCTCTTATTGAGCTTGAAGGTTCAGTTTCTGAAGACACTATCTGTATGTTCATGTGTGTATACTTGTGAGCGCTTAACTCTCCTGTTAATTCCTACACATTTGAATCTTTACTCCCTTGCAGCAATGTCTTTTTATTATGAGATCTCATAACAGATACATCTGATCTTCTTCCTTTATTGAAGCATGTTTCCTGCTTTATATCATGATCATCTCTCTGCCTCCTCTACTTGCACTTAACTCGCCTCTACCCTGCAGTGAGAAACTTGTCTTATTCCTAGTGGATATCCAGTGAGACCTAAGTCAGTGCTTATAGCTTCAAAATAAATCAACTGAATAAAAAATAGTAGCAGTTGAAATCCTCACTAAAAGCAGACATATAGACACCAATACATCCTCAGTTCAATATTTTCTTATTTAACTTGAGTTTATTTGCTAACTCATTAAAAAAAAAATCAGGGTAGTAAAAACTGTCATACTCATTCCTTTTCATATAAAGGAAGAAGAAGGAGAAATTTCTGCCTTCTTAGTTCCTCCTGATTAGTTCTTTTCTTGTACTACTTAGAGATGAAAAATATATATGAATCAATGTTTTTTGAGAAAACACACATTACTTATCCCTAAGAAAAACAAATTTAGCCCAGGCTTCAGTTCTGGGTAGCAGATTTGAAACTGATGTATTAAGAATGCTGGTTTCTAAAGTGCTGAATAGCATGGCACCTATTTTATTTCTAAACCTTATATAGCCTTTGAATGGATGAAATTTACCTCAGTGTATTCAATTAAACTTTACTTTTTTGTGTGTAGTACTTCAGATTATGCCATAACACCTAATTAAGAATTTTTCAAAGAAAATTATAATATTATTTACCTAATCTCTTCCTTCCAGTGATCTCAAAGTGACTTATAGACATCTGGTGGTAGATATTACCTCTTGGAAGCTTCTGTTCATGTAATTTGGTACTGTTCCAAAGTAATTTTCAACCTAGAAATGAATTCACTTTATTATAATTCCAGCAATGACATTGTATAATATTAAAATAAGAGGATACATAAGTAAATAAATAAAATAAGTATCACCACAGGCAAAAATCCTGTTTACTCTTAAATATTAATGAGCTCATTTACATATCATTATAATCTCAAACAGAATCTATATTTAGCTACAAGAAGTCATTGCACTCTTCAAATTATCTTTCCTAAAAGTAAAACAATACATACTTAATTGAAAGGTTTAAAAATAGCTCATAATAGAAACACACATCTGATCACTTTATTATACAAAACAAATGAAACAGAACCAGTAAAAACCCTGCATCATTCATAAAGAAGTTTAAATATGAAATTGTTTGTTCTAATGTTTTTCCTCCTATTTAATCACTTGAGTTTATTTTCATCTAAATCATCCAAAGAATTCTGTTAGTAACGTGGAATACTAACGATCTTGGAAGAGGTTGGATCTTCGTTTTGTCATATTTTTTTAAAGTCCAAAACTTTAAAATGGTGTGTGTGCATTTAGGATGCCTTCTAAAAGAAGCCTCAAATTAAGCTCTAATTTCAACTCTAAGTTGAAATCCATTTCTAAAAACTGTGTTTGTGGCTTATTGTCATTACACCTCGAGGGGAATTTTGACACTTCATTTTTAAAAAGCAGTTCTTTAGAGTTGTTTGTACTGTAATTATCTTTCTGTTGTGCTCACAGTAATCAAGAGATAAAAGAGGAGGATAGGCTTTTCTTTCTGACAGCAATCGATCACGCTTCAGTCTTAGTCCTCATTCAGATAGTATCCTATCCTGTCATCTGTTGGAAACTTTCAGAAAGATTTTGTCTCTTCCAGCATGAACATCCATGCAAGTGGCCCAGACTTTTTTACTGCAACTTTTAAAGATGTTTTGGAGTAATATTCTGAAATCTTTGTGCTAATATTGTGGAAATATACTACACATGCGGCACACTTGTGTAGTTTCTGTATGTGCTTCTGTCAGTGTGAACAGAAAGATTGAGATAAGCCTAAAAAGCCTATTCTTTTGGACACTTTCCGTTTTCCATTTCTCTTTTATTCACTGAGTAGGCCTCACAAGTGGAGATCAATAATCCTTTCTAGCTATTTGATAATTGTCCCTTTATTTCTGTGCATTTTTCCGGGACTCACAGTTTGGATAGTTAATTGAAATTGTTGTCAATTTGGGCAGCATTCAAAAGTGCATGTGTTTTATAACTGCTGCCAAATTTTCTTACATAAATGTTATGAAGAATCAATGTACCACAGTGCAAAGAAAATGATGTCTGTTTGAAAATGGATTATTTTAAATCAGGACATAAACTATTATTGAATTATCAAGTTGAATGAATTAATAGTATAGGAGGTGAAGTTTATCATAGACTTTGAAAGAAAATGAGATTTTATAAAAGTTACAGTTAAGCAATAATTATCATGTTGCAGAGGTAAAATATATGAATGCTGGGAATTTACAAGCTGAAGGACAGTTAAACACTTTGGCAAACAAAGGACACCAAATGTGTGCTGATAATCATTGGGAAAGAAATGAGACAAATTTTATTCCATTTAGTTATTATTATATGCTCGTTACTTTGTATGTATGTGTATATTTATTATTTTGGTCAATATCCAAAAATGGTCTAAGGTTGAGGTTATTATGCCCAATTTACAGATAAGAAACTGAAGAGTAGACAGCCAGTGCATAGAGGAGCCAAGGTTTAAATCCAGGGTTGTTGGACAACAGACCAGTAATTTTCCCAATTCAGCAAGCTCCCTGAATACACAATGAATATGAAAACAGTATCAGGTACTGTTAGAAACAATGATACTAGCATTAGACACTGAATTATATTCTAGTTTCTCTACTTCTTTGGTAATATACCTAATATCTCTAATACTTAATAATCTCAACTGTAAAAAATACAAATAATCCATCAGCCTATCACGATCAGTAATTGATAGTCACATCACCATCAACAACACTAATCACAAAAATGCCATGTTAGATAATTCTTTTTTGTTGATTCTTTCCACAAATATGTATCTAGCACTTATATGTGAGGCATTTTGCTAGATACTGCATCTTTCTTAATGAATAAAATATTCTATACCCTTACAATCAGAAGTGTAGTGGAGTAAGGAAAATATTAAGCAAAACAACACATTTTAATTGCAGCTGCTGGAAGAACTCTGACCCATTTAATAGACTGTTATGAGAAAGAATGGGGGTTACTTAATTGATATGGTCATAAAACACGGCAAAGATAAGTTGATACCTGATGACCTACAAGGATAAGGAGGAGCCAGAATGCTGATAGGTCAGGGCAAGAACATAACAGCTAGTGGATAATATGAACTAAATTCTGCAGGACAAAAGCTTTTTGTGGTGTTGAGGAACTGCAACTAGACTCTAGAACTTTTGCAACTAGAACTTCTACAGAAATGAGAGTGGTATCCGTTGAGGGATTTGTAAACCAAATAAGAGATCAATAAGAAGAGCACTGGTGGATATGAGGAAAGAAATTTAAATAATCAAATATAAATGTTGAAAGCAAGTTAAATTGGTAAATGAAAAACTGATTGGAGGTGATGAGGCCACATGTAAAAATGGCGAATAATAAAGGGGGTATTTTAGTGCTTTCAGTTCAGTTTGGTCACTCAGTCGTGTGTGACTCTTTGCGACCCCATGAACCACAGCATGCCAGGCCTCCCGGTCCATCACCAACTCCCAGAGTTTACTCAAACTCATGTCCATTGAGTCGGTGATGCCATCCCACCATCTCATCCTCTGTCGTCCCCTTCTTCTCTCGCCTTCAATCTTTCCCAGCATGAGGGTCTTCAAATGAGTCACCTCTTCTCATCAGGTGGCTAAAGTATTGGAGTTTCAGCTTCAACATCAGTCCTTCCAAGGAACACTCAGTACTGATCTCCTTTAGGATGGACTAGTTGAATCTCCTTGAAGTCCAAGGGACTCTCAAGAGTCTTCTCCAACACCACAGCATCAATTCTTTGGTGCTCAGCTTTCTTCATAGTCCAATTCTCACATCCATACATGACTACTGGAAAAACAATAGCCTTGATTAGATAGACCTTTGTTAGCAAGGTAATGTCTCTGCTTTTCAATATGCTGTCTAGGTTGGTCATAACCTTACTTCCAAGGAGTAAGCGTCTTTTTATTTCAAGGCTGCAGTCACCATTTGCAGGGATTTTTAGAGCCCAGAAAAATAAAGTCTGTCACTGTTTCCACTGTTTCCCCATCTATTTGCCATGAAGTGATGGGACCAGATGCCATGATCTTTGTTTTCTGAATGTTGGGCTTTAAGCCAACTTTTTCACTTTCCTTTTTCACTTTCATCACGAGGCTCTTTGGTTCTTCTTCACTTTCTGCCATAGGGTGGTATCATCTGCATATCTGAGATTATTCATATTTCTCCCGGCAATCTGGATTGCAGCTTTTGCTTCATCCAGTCCAGCTTTCCTCATGATGTACTCTGCATATAAGTTAAATAAGCAGGGTGACAATATACAGCCTTGACGTACTCCTTTTCATATTTGGAACCAGTCTGTTGTTTCATGTCGAGTTCTAACTATTGCTTCCTGAACTGCATACAGATTTCCCAAGAGGCAGGTCAGGTGGTCTGGTATTCCCATCTCTTTCAGAATTTACAACAGTTTATTGTGATCCACACAGTCAAAGGCTTTGGCATAGTCAATAAAGCAGAAATAGATGTTTTTCTAGAACTCTCTTGCTTTTCCAATTGTCCAACAGATGTTGGCAATTTGATCTCTGGTTCCTCTACCTTTTCTCAAACCAGCTTGAACACCTGGGAGTTCATGATTCATGTATTGCTGAAGCCTGGCTTGGAGAATTTTAAGCATTACTTTAGTAGCATGTGAGATGAGTGCAGTTGTGCGGTAGTTTGAGCATTTGTTGGCATTGCCTTTCTTTGGGATTGAAATGAAAACTGACCTTTTCCAGTCCTGTGCCCAGTGCTGCGTTTTCCAAGTTTGCTGGCATATTGACTGCAGCACTTTCACAGCATCATCTTTCAGGATTTGAAATAGCTCAACTGGAATTCCATCACATCCACTAGCTTTGTTCATAGTGATGCTTCCTAAAGCCCATTTTGACTTCACATTCCAGTATGTCAGGCTCTAGGTGAGTGATCACAGCATCGTGGTTAACTGAGTCATGAAGATCTTTTTTGTACAGTTCTTCTGTGTATTCTTGCCACCTCTTCATAATATCTTCTGCTTCTGATAGGTCCATACCATTTCTATCCTTTATTGAGCCCATCTTTTCATGAAATGTTCCCTTGGTATCTCTAATTTTCTTGAAGAGATCTCTAGATGTTTCCGTTCTATTGTTTTCCTCTATTTCTTTGCACTGATCACTGAGGAAGGCTTTCTTATCTCTCCTTGCTATTCTTTGGAACTCTGCATTCAAATGGGTATTTCTTTTCTTTTCTCCTTTGCTGTTGGCTTCTTTTCTTTTCACAGCTATTTGTAAGGCCTCCTCAGACAGCCATTTTGCTTTGTTACATTTCTTTTTCTTGGGGATGGTCTTGATCCCTGTCTCCTATACAATGTCATGAATCTCCATCCATAGTTCATCAGGCACTCTGTCTATCACATCTAGTCCTTTATATCTATTGCTCACTTCCACCTTATAATCGTAAGTGATTTGATCTAGGTCATACCTTTCAGGTGGTTTTCCCTACTTTCTTCAATATGTCATCTTCAGATATGCAGATGACACCACACTTAAGGCAGAAAGTGAAGAAGAACTAAAGAGCCTCTTGATGAAAGTGTAAGAGGAGAGTGAAAAAGATGAAAGTGAAAAAGTGATTTGGTTCCATCACTCATGGTAAATAGATGGGGAAACAGTGGAAACAGTGGCTGACTTAATTTTTCTGGGCTCCACAATCACTGCAGATGGTGACTGAAGCCATGAAATTAAGTTATGACCAACCTAGACAGCATATTAAAAAGCAGAGACATTACTTTGCCAACAAAGTCCTTTTAGTCAAGGCTATTGGTTTTTCCAGTAGTCATGTATGGATGTGAGAGTTGGATTGTGAAGAAAGCTGAGTGCCGAAGAATTGATGCTTTTGAACTGTGGTGTTGGAGAAGACTCTTGAGAGTCCCTTGGACAGCAAGGAGATCCAACCAGTCCATCCTAAAGGAGATCAGTCTTGGGTGTTCATGGAAGGACTGAGGTTGAAGCTGAAACTCCAATACTTTGGCCACCTGATGCAAAGAGCTGACTCATTTGAAAAGACCCTGATCCTGGAAAGTTTGAAGGCGGGAGGAGAAGGGGATGACAGAGGATGAGATGGTTGGATGGCATCACCAACTCAATGGACATGCGTTTGGATAAACTCCAGGAGTTGGTGATAGACAGGGAGGCCTGGCGTGCTGCAGTCCATGGGGTCACAAAAAGTCAGACATGACTGAGTGAATGAACTGAACTGAGGGCTTGATACTATTTTGCATCTTGGCAGTAGTAGGAAAGTTAGAGAAAAATAAATGTATTAATGATATATTTGAAACATGCAGTTGGCCAGAGTTGTTGATAAATTAGGTGTGATGCTTATGTAGAGGGAGGTTAAATAAGGAATGTGTTTTCTGACATATTATAAGAATTTACATATAAATTGCAGTTATTTCATTATATATGGAGATTTCTTAAAAAACTGGAAATAGAACTGCCATATGACCCAGCAATCCCACTTCTGGGCATACACACTGAGGAAACCAGATCTGAAAGAGACACGTGCACCCCAATGTTCATCGCAGCACTGTTTATAATAGCCAGGACATGGAAGCAACCTAGACGCCCATCAGCAGATGAATGGATAAGGAAGCTGTGGTACATATACACCATGGAATATTACTCAGCCATTAAAAAGAATTCATTTGAACCAGTCCTAATGAGATGGATGAAGCTGGAGCCCATTATACAGAGTGAAGTAAGCCAGAAAGATAAAGAACATTACAGCATACTGACACATGTATATGGAATTTAGAAAGGTGATAACGATAACCCTATATGCAGAACAGAAAAAGAGACACAGAAATACAGAACAGACTTTTGAACTCTGTGGGAGAATGTGAGGGTGGGATATTTCAAAAGAACAGCATGTATACTATCTATGGTGAAACAGATCACCAGCCCAGGTGGGATGCATGAGACAAGTGCTCCGGCCTGGTGCACTGGGAAGACCCAGAGGAATCGGGTGGAGAGGGAGGTGGGAGGGGGGATCGGGATTGGGAATACATGTAAATCCATGGCTGATTCATATCAATGTATGACAAAACCCACTGGAAAAAAATAATAATAATAATAAAAAAAAAAAAAGGAAAAAAATATTTTGCTAAATATAAAAAAAAAAAAGTAAAATAAACCAAAATTAGGAAGGGGCATTTTCTTCATTGCCTCATTTCAATATACTGTCTCATCTCATTTATTGATTCTTTTCTAATCCTCACATGAAATTTCAGTATATTTTTAGTTTGAGGGTGTTAGTCTTGACTTTCTATTCCTCAAAATGATCATATTACAGAATCCCAGAGAAAAATTGCCAATCTGCAAATTAGAAATTAAGTCAATTATCTCTATAATTGTTTCCTTTGATACAAAACTTGAATGAGTGAAATTCCAGAAGTTACCTAAATATTTTTGTACCCAATGCTGTTTTGTACCTATTTGCTGTTATTTATGGATTGTTGCATTTCAGGGAAGCATTTTTACAGATAAGGGGATGAGTATTCTTCTGAATCCTTTTGGGATGTTATCGTAGCAAGAGTTTGGACCAAAATCAGGAGATTGAAAACAAGGCACCAGGAAAGACAGAAAAAGGAATAGAAATCAGATAACTGAAATTAGCTTAAAATCACAGATCAAGATTGGGGATAGAAGAGAGTAAATAGTAATACTAGCATTAATTAATATCCTTTTAGGACAAAGAGAGAACTTTGACATTTATTACTGCTTAATGTGATTCCCAAAGTCATTGCTACCAAGTGGTCTGTTTTTGCAGGTCAAAGCCAAATCTTCTTGTTCTGAAATAAAGGAACAGTAGAAGCCTATGGAGTTAAACAATTACCTCTCTGGATTTCTTTCTTTCTTTTTTTCCTTTTTTTAGTATTAGTAGACATATCTGAATACATTTAAGTAAAAGTTACAATTATTCTTCCTGAAATTTTTAAAATTTATCTGGAAAACTAATATAACAGTCTATCCTTAGAAAGGAAATAATAGTATGAACTGTGACATTCTATTACCCTGACAACAGTACCCTGGAAGAATGATGATCCTTTTAGAGGTCTATTATCACTTCATTGAAACATGTAGTAAACAAGGCTCCTAAAAGTCAGTGTACATTCTTAGAGTTTATTGTTCCTGTCATGACATTCATCTGGCAAGAATATGCCTATCTCTTAATAATTAAAATGACTACATATTTCAAGCTTTAGTGCACAGATAAGAAAGTTCACGGCTTATATATTGTCATCCACTCTCTTGGATGCCCATGGCAGACATCAATAATTGATCTTGGCATGCTTTCCTGCTGAACCTACACTAGGTTTCACAATTCCTCTCGAAAAAGAACACTCCAGGCAGCCACTGACAATTGATTCAGGTTGGCAATGGAATGACGGTGATCTGTCATTCCTCTTTTCTGGGAGTCCATTTGTACCTTGCTTAAAATAGAAAGTGAATTTGCAACCATTAACATTTTTGATATATGTTTCATAGGTTAAAATAAAAGTAACAAATGAGAGTAGGATATTTTAAGTAAATGATAATAGTAGACAGTTGCTCACAGAATAAGCAGTGTGATTTCTGAGCTCTAGTTGGGCTGCATTGTTAAGGAAATTGAATCGTTTTTAGGGAATATACACACACACACACACACACACACACACATATAAAACTATGGTTAAATATAATATATTTAACCATAAATATATGGTTATTTATCCGTATTTAACCATAGTAACAATGCGAGATTCACTGCTATGCAATCTTACATTGACAAGATCAGCAGGTCATGTACAACTAAATCATTTCATCATATAGTTTTTTGAATGCTTAAAATGCAGTCAAAAATTGCACTGTATTCTGAGAAGCTCTAAATAAAGATAGGTCTGGGGTCCTGACCTCAAGGAACTTAATCACCAATTGAGTGGAAATTCTCATGAGAAAGTAGCAACTTCACTTTATTTGAAAACCTGAAAACCTCTGACAAAAACCTGCTATCAGGGAAATAAGGTAAATTTGTACCTTACAGGTAACACAACTCAGGTTTATGTCAGTGGCAAGAAAAAATAATCAATCGTATCTAAATTCCATTTGTGGATCTTTCTGTCTCAGAATATTAAATGAAGATTTAAATTTTACCTGAAAAAAAAAAAAACCCTAAAATCTTTATGATGACCTTGTTTAAAAAATACGATTAACACAGAAGTACAGAACAGACTTTTGAACTCTGTGGGAGAAGGCGAGGGTGGGATGTTTCGAAAGAACAGCATGTATATTATCTATGGTGAAACAGATCACCAGCCCAGGTGGGATGCATGAGACAAGTGCTCGGGCCTGGTGCACTGGGAAGACCCAGAGGAATCGGGTGGAGAGGGAGGTGGGAGGGGGGATCGGGATGGGGAATATGTGTAAATCTATGGCTGATTCATATCAATGTATGACAAAACCCACTGAAATGTTGTGAAGTAATTAGCCTCCAACTAATAAAAAAATAAATAAAAAAAAATACAATTAATATTTAAGTATTTTTCATTTAAAGCTATTTGAAATAAGCCATTACTTTTATATTTTTGTTGCATAACCTTTCCTTACTAGTATTTTTATTTGAGTTAAAAGTTGTTTTTGAATCTACATAACTAAAATATTTACATAGATGAAAGATTTTCTTTGGCATTTTAATTTAATGTGTAACCATACTCAAGTAATACAACTTATGTGCTCAGTATTTCTGGCTGTAAAATGTATGGAGACTATATTCATTGGAAGGACTGATGCTGAAGCTGAAACCCCAATACTTTGGCCACCTGATGTGAAGAACTGACTTATTGGTAAAGACCCTGATGCTGGGAAAGAATGAAGGCAGGAGGAGAAGCGGATGACAGAGGATGAGATGGTTGGATGGCATCACCGACTCGATGGACATGAGTTTGAGCAAGCTCCGGGAGTTGGTGATGGATGGGGAAGCCTGATGTGCTGCAGTCCATGGGGTCACAAAGAGCCGGACATGACTGAACGACTGAACTGACTGACCAACTTCATGAGTAGAAAATGATACTGTAGAAACAGAAGAAGAAAAATCTCAGTGTATATATGGAGACTATCTTCTAAAATAATTGGAATTTGTTTGGACACTTAAAACATAGCTATGATTTTAATATGCAAAACCTGCATTAATTATTTATGTATTATTAATTAAACCAAATTTACTAAGATGTCATCCATTTAAGTCTACTTCATACCATGTTATGAGATAAATTTGAGTTACAATCCAGTTTTTTTTTTCCCCCATTTGTTAGCTATGTAACTTGGGGACAATTATTTCTTCATGGCAGAAAAATTGGTATATGTTAACATTCTGTGGTTTTAATGATTAATTTTAAAAGTATTATACAAATCTTCCAGTATAGGACTTGGAACATAAAGAAAGGCCCTTTCCCCACATTCTTGTCTAATGCAGTACTGAAGTGTATCTTTGTAGATTTTTTCAAATGTATCATTTTGAAAAAAAATTCTGCAATCACTGAGAAAAGTTAATCCCAGGGAAGGTCAGAAACAGCTTTCCTAAACCCTCAAATAGCAGGCACCACCCAGTATGTTCCACATATGGGACTGGATTTAGGGAAGAATAATCGCTTCTGCTATCGTGCATAAAAGGCATATGAATTATCTAAAAACTCACCTGTACAGACCTTCTTTTAACTATTTATTTTCACTCTATTTGACAAAGCAGAGACAAATTCAAGAAACTAAGTGCTGAGTTCTACGTATTTAATTTTAATAATATTTGAAATGACGCTTCTTTAAGTTACACTCTTTAAAGAAAAATCTTAGAGAAAACCTCAAACGTGCACAAAGAAGGATGGATTGGAATGTTTAATCAATTATTTTTTGTAGTAAAACAATAAAAACAATCTGCATGCCCATCAGAAGACTATTGAATATATACATTGTGATATAATCATAAATAGGGTTCATAATGAAATGAATAAAATACAGCCACACATAAAGCATGAATGAATCTTACAAATAATGTTAGCATATAAATAAATTTTTAGAGAAATATAATATTTTATACTTATAAAAATATAAGTTAATTTATATAAGTATAAATGCATACATTTTATTGATCCTAAAGACATATGTATTCAAAGCATGAAGAGTTCATTGAAAAGTTCATATTCAGTTCATAGTCTCAATTACTTTGAAGTTAAACTGATTAGTAAAAGGTCACCATAAGGCTTGACTCTATTTTAAACTTTTCCTTCCTAAGTAAATTGTTGAGTTACTGTTGTTATCCAGTCCCTAAATTGTGTCTGACTAATTGCAACCACAAGGACTGCAGCATACCAGGCTCCTCTGTCCTCCATTATCTTTCAGAGTGTACTCAAATTCATGTCGATTGAGTCAGAGATGCTATCTAATCATCTCATCTTCTGCTGTCCTCTTCTTTTGCTTTCAATCTTTCCCAGCATCAGAGTCTTTTCCAATGAATCAGTTCTGTGCATCAGGTGGCCAAAGCATTGGAGCTTCAGCAACAGTCCCTTGAATGAAAATTCAGGGTTTAGGATTGACTGATTTTATCTCCTTGAAGTCCGAGGGACTCTCAAGAGTTTTCTCCAACACCGCAGTTCAAAAGTATCAATTCTTTGGTGCTCAGCTTTCTTTATGGTCCAGCTCTCACATCCATACATGACTACTGGAGAAGCCACAGCTTTGACTATACAGACCTTTGTTGGCAAAGTGATGTCTCTGCTTTTTAATATGCTATCTAGGTTTTTTTTTTTTTTTTTTTTATTTTATTTTTTCATAGCTTTCCTTCCAAAGAGCAAGCGTCTTTTAATTTCATGGCTGCAGTCACCGTCTGTGGGGGTTTTGGAGCCCAAGAAAATAAAATCTGTCATTATTTCTATTTTTTCCCCTTCTATTTGCCATGAAGTGATGGAACCAGATGCCATGATCGTAGTTTTTTGAATGATGAGTTCACTCTGTTCTTTCACCCTTATCAAGGAGACCCCTGGCAGCTCAGCTGGTAAAGAATCCGCCTGCAATGCAGGAGACCCTGGTTCCATTCCTGGGTTGGGTGGATCCACTGGAGAAGGGAATGGCTACCCATTCCAGTCTTCTGGCCTGGAGAATTCCAAGGGCAGAAGGAACCTGGCAGGCTACACAGTCCATGGGATTGCAGAGAGTTGGAATCGACTGAGCGACTTTAACTTTCAATTAGTTTCTCTTCACTTTTTGCCATTAGAGTGGTATCATCTGTATATCTGAGGTTGTAGATATTTCTTCCAGCAATCTTGTTTCCAGCTTATGATTCATCTAGCCCAGCATTTCACATGATGCACTCTTTAAAGAAGCTAAATAAGCGGGGTGACAACATACAGCCTTGACATGCTCCTTCTGCATTTGGAACCAGTCTGTTGTTCCATGTCTGGTTCTAACTGTCAGAATTTTCCACACTTTGTTGTGATCCTCAAAGTCAAAGGCGATGTAATCAACAGAGCAGATGTTTTTCTGGAATTCCCTTGCTTTCTCTATGATCCAGTGGATGTTGGTAATTTGATCTCTGGTTCCTCTGCCTTTTCTAAAACCAGCTTGTACATATAAGTGTTCTTGATTCATGTACTGCTGAAGGCCAGCTTGAAGGATATTGAACATAACCTAGCATGTGAAATGAGCATGATTGTGTGGTGGTTTGAACATTCTTTGGTATTGCCCTTCTTTGGGACTGGAATGAAAACTAACCATTTCCAGCCCTGTGACCACTGCTGAGTTTTCCAAATTTGCTGGCATATTGAGGGCAGCACTTTAGCAGCATCAACTTTAAGGATTTTTAAATAGCACAGCTGGAATTCCATCATTTCCAGTATCTTTGTTCATAGTAATACTTCCTAAGGCCCACTTGACTTCACACTCCAGGATGTCTGGCTCTTGGTGAGTGACCACACCTTTGTGGTTATCTGGATCATTAAGACATTTTTGTATAGTTCTTCTGTGTAGTCTTACCACCTTTTCTTAATCTCTCCTGCTTCAGTTAGGTCCTTCCTGTTTCTTAACTTTATCGTGCCCATCCTTGCATAAAGTGTTCCACTGATATATTCAGTTTTCTTGGAGAGATTTCTAGTCTTTTCCATTTGAATGTTTTTCTCAATTTCTTTGCATTGTTCTTTTAAGAAGATTTTATTATCTCTCCTAGATATTTCTGGAACTCTGCATTCAGCGGTGTATATCTTAACCTTTCTCCCTTGCCTTCGTTTCTCTTCTTTCCTCAGGTATGTGCAAAGCCTCCTCAGACAACCACTTTGACTTCTTATATTTCTTCTTCTTTGGGATGGTTTTGGTCACTGCTTCCTGTAAACTGTTACAAACCTCTGCCCATAATATTTCAAGCACTGTGTCTAGCAGATCTAATCCCTTGAATCTATTTTTCACCTCCACTGTATAATCATAAGGGATTTTATTTAGGTCATATCTGACTAGTATAGTGATTTTCCCTACTTTTTCAACATAAGCGTGAGTTTTGCAATAAGGAGCTCATGAAGTTGAACTGAAGCACTGCTTTTCAGACTCTATTGTTGACTATGAAGGCTACTCCATTTCTTCTAAGGAATTTTTGCCCACAGTAATGGATATAATGATCATCTGCTCATGATCTGACAGTCAGTGCCAGGTCTTGTTTTTGCTGACTGTGTAGAGTTAATCCATTTCAACTGCAAAGAATGTATTCAATTTGATTTCAGTATTGACCATCTGGTGATGTCCTTATGTAGTCATCTCTTGTGTTGTTGGAATAAAGTATTTGCTATGACCCATGTGTTCTCTTGAGAACACTCTGTTAAGCCTTTGCCCTGCTTCATTTTGTACTCCAAGGCCAAACTTTCCTGTTTTTCCAGGTATCTCTTGACTTCCTTGGAGAAGGAAATGGCAGCCCACTCCAGTATTCTTGTCTGGAGGATCCCATGGGCAGAGGAGCCTGGCAGGTCATGGTCCATAGGGTCGCAGAGAGTCAGACACGATGGAAGCCCCTAAGCATGCACACACGCACTTGACTGCCTACTTTTGCTTTCCAGTCACTTATGAAAAGGACAACTATTTCGGTGTTAATTATAAAAGGTGTTGTAGGTCTTCACAGAACCATTCAACTTCAGCTTCTTTGGCATTAGTAGTTGGGACGTAGATTTGGATTACTGTGATATTGAATAGCTTGCCTTGGAAATGAATTGAGATCATTCTGTTGTTTTTGAAATTGAACTAAAGTACTGCCTTTCAGACTCTCTTGTTGACTATGAAGGCTACTCCATTTCTTCTAAAGGATTTTTGCCCCCGGTAGTGGATATAATGGTCATCTCCATTAAATTTGTCTGTTCTGTTCCATTTTAGCTCACCAGTTCCTAAGATGTCGATGCTCACTCTTGCCATCTCCTGCTTGACCACGTCCAATTTACCTTGATTCGTGACCTAAGATTCCAAGTTCCTATGCAATACTGTTCTTTAGAGCATAAGACTTTACTTTCACCACCAGACACATCCACAACTGAGCTTTGTTTCTGCTTTGGCCCAGCTGCATCATTCTTTCTAGAGCTGTTAGTAACTACCCTCTGCTCTTCCCTGGTAATGTATTGGGCACAGTCCAACCTGGAAGACTCATATCTTTTTGCCTTTTCATACTGTTTATGAGGTTTTCTTGGCAGGAATACTGGAGTGGGTTGCCATTTCCTCCTCTAGTGGATCACATTTTGTCAGAGCTCTTCAATATGACCTGTCTGTCTTGGGTCACCCTACAAGACGTGGTTCATAGCTTCATTGAGTTATGCGAGCCCCTTCTACACAACAAGGCTGTGATCAATGAAGGGGTGCTGAGTTATATTACTCTCTTATTTTGTCCATGTTTGATCTAATTTATACTTAAATAGAGAATTAATTTGACTCTTTTTAAAACTTTATACTTAATATAGTGTAAAACCATCTATAAAAAGATATATACATATATGTTGTTGCTGGTGTTGTTTAGTTGCTAAGTCGTGTCTGCCTCTTTGCAACCCAATGATCTGTAGCTTGTCAGGCTCCTCTGTCCATGGGATTTCCCAGGCCAAGTTCTTGCCTGGGAAAGCTTGGATGGCTGTTTCCTTCTCCATGTGATCCTCCCAATTCAAGGATCAAACCCATGTCTCCTGTGCTGGCAGTTGGATTCTTTACCACTGAGGACCTGCAAAGTCCTTATATACATATATTTAACTAAAAAAAAAAAAAAAACTTTTCAAATAGAAATACATATATTTAGTTAAATTCATGACTTAGTTATCACATGCTTATTCCAGAGTGCAGTAGGTGCTATGGTTACCTTGCCATGATGCTTTTTACCAACTGATTTATCATCTCCCAGGTGTAGATGTTGACTGCTATTGAATTATACTTGCACCTTCCTTTGGAAACGTGCACTTGGCTGACTTGCTCCTGCCTATCAGGAAATGCCTGAGAAGTTTGAGTACCTCACGTTGGGAAGGCCCTGATAATGACTGACAGTCATCATAGGCTATACGATTCCAACCTTTCTCATTTCCAGACAGAACAATCTCTGTGGGGATAGATCCCAATGAAGATATTAAGTAGGCAATTTATCCCAGTAAAGATTATAGATTCCAGATTCCAAAGGAATATATGGAGATTTATATTTCTGAGTTACCAGTACATATAGATGTGATTAGCAAAGAGATGGAGAAACAAATAAGCCTGAGTCCTCAGGCACTCAACGACTTGTCAGCGGGGTGAATTCAGAAAATCCAACAACAAATACTAGCAAGATGAGGCAGGGAGCAGAGTGAGAACCAACAAAGAATAGTGCTCATGCTACTACCATAGGTATAGAGTGAAAAGGGAATCTTGTAATCACTGGTGACAAAATAGTGTTTTTCCACTACTGAGGAAAATCCTGCATGGATGAGGTTTTGAAGAAAATGTGAAGATGACATCATTAAAAATATCAAGAATTACTATAGAGTAGGGGTGGAGAGAGAGAATGTGAGCATGATGCTTAAATCTTTGTCATGGGTGGGTGTGAGTTAGGAGGTGTAGCATGGAATTCCCTGGGTGATTGCAACAATGGGAATCAGAGACTTACAAAATCTCTTTCAAGATACATAAATAAAGTGATAATTAATTAGAAAAGACACCAGCAATTAGGAAAATACTTGAAACAACTGTGACAAAACCCTGATGTACTTTGTGTATAAAGTGAAGTGAAGTGAAGCTGCTCAGTCGTGTCTGACTCTTTGCGACCCCATGGACTGTAGCCTACCAGACTCCTCCGTCCAAGAGATTTTCCAAGCAAGAGTACTGGAGTGCGTTGCCATTTCCTTCTCCAGGAGATCTTCCCGACCCAGAGATTGAACCCAGGTCTCCCGCATTATAGGTAGACGCTTTATCGTCTGAGCCACCAGGGAAGTCTGTGTGTATAAGGGCATATACAAAATAGCAAGAAAACTTTCAATTCAGTTAGTAAGATTGCCAGATTTAAACAAGTCATTCAAAGAAGCAATATAAACATTGCTAGTAAACATATGAGAAAAATACTTCATCTGAAATCAGATGCAATTAACTATATCATTATAAAACTAAACACTTAAAATGATAATTATCATTTCCAAGTCCAATGAAATGGTCATCATTATCTGAGACTGGCCATTTTTGAAAGTCAGTTTCATAATATATAGCAAAATCTAAGTCTCTTCTTGACTTTTGTCCTTTCTCCAATAATATCTCTTAAAAAAATCAGTGATTCAGATAAAAAATTATGTTCATACATATTTTTTAAAAGATTACTTGAAATAGGAATAATTAAAAATAATGTAATTACTCAGAGATGGTTGTGCCAGAGGAATTCTTGTTTTGTGTATATGCTCTTTAGGCCACTTAAGTTAGAGAAAGCAATATGTGATTCTGTACAGTTTTACTGGTATGCACCACACTGCTCCTAGTTGAATCAACTCTGGAGGAAAAAAAAATGAAATAATAAAAAATGTAAATCACATTTTCCTAGTCCATTTTCCTGTGAGGAGATTGTATCTCTGTAATCTATTGATTCAGTTATTCATATCTGTCATACTATTGAAAGCACTGAATATTAGCTTAGTGATTTTCCTCTCCCAAGCTCACTTTAAAATCCTTGAACTTCTTTTATGTCATCCATGGGCCTATAGGACCCTGTACCAAAGTTTCCTTAAGCAATGCTTACTGAATGCCTTGCTTGGAGAAATCAAGCAGCAACCCTCTCATAAAGCCTGATATTGTTAGGGGAGTTCAATTTAAAGTCTTTTAACATTATAAAAATAGTTGAAACTGTCTAAGAATGTGTGTAAGCAGTTCATAGCTGCTTACAGTTTAACTTTTGAAAATGCTGTAATATTGGAAAATAAGGACGCTACCTCAGGTATTTAAAGGCAACCATGAGTTGTTTTGAATTCTCTAATCTATTATTGTGACTTGGGTTTCAGCATTTCCAAAAGGTTGACGACAGTTTTTTTAGAGGCTGTTTATTTTTAACTGAAGTGCATCAAAGATATTCTAGACCTATCACTTAATGTTACTGAAGTTGCTGCAGTTACTGCAGTCTCATGAAATTTTGGTTCAATTTTCAAGGAAAAACAAAAAGCAGGTATATTTATTACCAAGCATTTTCCATAACTGTTATTATTTAAGCCATATAGAAATACCTACTTATTAATAATTAAAATTAAATGTATATTTGCATATCACATGCTAATGACCCTAGTTAAAAGTTTGAATTATTTGCTCATTATACAATTATCTTTCACCAGATATGCTTAGATGCGAGTGAATTTATCCCTTCTTTCACATTCTCTCTGAAACATTCTCTATGGTAGTGTTATCCCACATGCCAGGTAAAAGGTGGTTAATGCAAAACTTTCCCCTTCTGCCAAAAGTCCATGGTCTAATTGGGGAGGTTCTGAAAAATATTTTGCTGGAAGCTAGTCATAACGGGCTGCATCTGGGGCTATCAATCCATTAAGATGAAAGGCTTACAAACACTGCAGGGTATATTTTCACCTATCATTATGACAGATACTAAATGAGATAAAGACCACAGCCTGTCTGGAGGATTCAAAGTCCATCTGTCTGAAGGTGACAGGTTTTATCTCTCTCATTATTTACCACTGTAAACTGGTTAGCTGGAGGGCCCAGAGCGGCCTGTTTCTATGGTGTCTTCTTGAACATGCATTTGCCGTTCATTTTGAGGAGATCTGTTATTTTTCCTACCTACTAGACAACCTAAAATTTTTTCTCCCATCAAATTGTTACAGAGTTCAGGACCTCTGCTACCTTACCATGCGAGTTGCATTTTTGAAAATGGGAACATTATAAGAACAATTTAATTTTCTGCTCATTGAGGCTTCACTTCTGTTTTCTTCATAAGCTATTATAGAAAGGATTTTTTGCTTTATTAATTTTCTCCTGAAGGCATTCTACCAAGGCCATATCACAGAATATTTAAGGTAAAAGGGTTTTAGAAGTCGAAGGTTGGGATATCCTCATTGTTATGGGAAAGAAATGAAGCTCCAAACAGACCTAGATTTCCTCGAGGCCAGCCAGCTACTTACTGATGGAGCTCTGTGGGATCCTAGAGCAGTCATCAGACTTCCAACTCACAGTTCCGTCTGTCAGACAAGCTGTGTCATTATAGTTCTACCTATGCATCAATTCCTTTTCCCTTTCCAACTGCCTGTCAGTCCATGGTGCGTGCGTGTGTGTGTGTGTGTGTGTGTGTGTGCGTGCGTGTGTCCACACATGATATATATTTATATTTGTGTGAGTACACACATACATACACATTTTCACAGATACTTATGTACTTGTTCTGATAGCTTCCAGGTATAGATGTACTTTGACTTTGAGAAAATATTTAGTATATTTTCTAAAAAAAAAAAAAAATCACTGTTATTTTGAGATGGCTTGTATTTAATCTTGCCTGAAGGGCTTTAAATAAAGGGTAATGAGTGACAGAGGTTCTCCAGGAGAGAATGGCCTAGTGGGACACAGGAAAGCGTGGAAAGAATCCCAGTTTCATTCATCATAATTATTGATGTTAATAAAATTCCCAAGTGATGATAAATTAAGAAGCAAAGCATACACAAAGCCATTTATATGATGTGAAACACTAACATTAGATTAGGTATTATATTATAATTTAGTACAGAAAAATTCTAAAATAAGAAAACAAATGTTTTACTAACTAGGATACATGAATATCTCCCTTTCTCCATGCCGAGTATCTACTGAGTTTTCAATAATGAACTGTAACAATACAGATATAATGATGGTTTTATAATAGTAGGCACAAAAGTAATTTTGAAAAAGGTTTAAATCAGAAATTTAAGTGTCTGATTCTCAAACAAGGAAACAATGAATTATAGAGTTCACATAATCATTATTCTGGCCTGGAGAATTCCATGGACTGTATAGTCCGTGGGGTCGCCAAGAGTTGGACATGACTGAGCAAATTTCACTTCACAATCATTATAATACCCCTTACCCATATCCACATGCACAATATACATTCATACATATTTTCTTTTTAATCTGAAAAGTAACCAAATTACATTCAGAGAATATGGAAGATAGCAAGTAAGTACTTAATATACTCATTCACAGAAAGTTATGAAGAATATTAAATAATATTACCATTGGCATAAACTCCTGTCTTCTATTAATTATAGGCATTGTGTTTTTATAACTTTACATTTTTGTTAACTTTTATAGATAATGCATTGTTTGATCATCCTAACAGAACTGTAAGATTGAGCAGAAAGGATGCTGAAAGTCACTGGAGTTAAGGGATTAGATAGCTGAAAAGTGGCAAATAGGTGAACCCAGGTCTTCTTTGTTTCATGTTTTTTCCACCATATTAAGGGTTCTTAAGGTCTAGTCTTAGACCAGCAGAATCAATATCCTCAAAAACCATTAAAATGCAAATTCTTAGACTCTCACCCCAAACTCTGAGGTTGGGATCCAACCATCTGTGTCTTAGCAAGCTCTCCAGTTGATCCTGGCAAACTCAAGTCTGAAAACTGCTGTCTCATCAAATAATTAACCCTGGATCCAAATTCAGCCTATTCCCTTGAAGGAGCAGGTGTAATTCTGGGCATGAAATCCAACCTAGTATAAGATGTTCCAGTGTGCAGTAAGTTTCAATATAGGATCATTTTTCAGAAACAGTATGACTAATTTTTCATCGTTTGTCTTTCGTCGGTTTTCTTAAGTTCATGTAAATGTCTTCTTAATACTTGAAAACATTTATCCTTTCACTGCTATATCCATGCTTGCCAAATTAGAAGTCAATTCATATAAATGTGAGATAAAAGAAAACACTTCATTTGGCAGTTTCTTGAAAAGTGAGTGTATTAGTTTCCAATTGCTACTACAACAAATTAATACAACCTTAGTGGCTTCAACAACTCAGCGTTATTCTCTTCCCATCCTGGGAATTCAATGTCTGAAATCAAGATGCTCATAATACTGTATTCCTACTGGATGGATGAGGAGGGAATCCCTTTCTTTGTCTTTTTCAGCTTCTAAATTCTGTGTATATTTCTTGGCTAGCATATATTTTTTCCCCTGCGTATATTTCTTTCCCTGAAATCACTTCAATCACTCATTTCTGTTATCGTATAACAACATACATCCTACTGCTAACTGATCCCTCTGCTTCCCTTTTTGAATATAAAGAGTTTTGTGATAATCCAGAATAATCTCACCATCTCAGGACCCCTATTTTAATTCCCTCTGCTAAGGCTCTTTACCACATAAGGTGATATATTCATAGATTTGAGGGACTGGGATATGGACATCTTTGGGAAGAAGGGGCATTATTCAATCTGACTTACCCAGGACAAATGTAGTTGCTATTATTTATTTGACAATGATCATTCACTACTTATCTGAAGGCACTATGCCAGAGGCAACAGAAACAAACAAGCCAAAAAATGCAGTGGATTTGCACATTATAGAATTCATGCTTTAGTTAAATACATCATTGGAATGCTTACTGATAAATGGTTTTGTATCACTGGGCAAGGGAGCCCAGAATGACACTTACTACACTATACTGTCATTGTTTTTCTACTGGACTATCTGTCTTGCTAAACTTGAAGCACGTTTAAGAGAAAACTCCATTTCCCAAGGAGATCAGTCCTGGGTGTTCATTGGAAGGACTAATGTTGAAGCTGAAACTCCAATACTTTGGCCACCTGATGCGAAGAGCTAACTCATTTGAAAAGACCCTGATGCCGGGAAAGATTGAGGGCAGGGGGAGAAGGGAACGACAGAGGATGAGATGGTTGGATGGCATCACTGACTCAATGGACATGAGTTTGGGTGAACCCCGGGAGCTGGTGACGGACAGGGATGCCTGGCATGCTGCAGTTCATGGGGTCACAAAGAGTCGGACACAACTGAGCGAATGAACTGAACTGAACTGAACTGAGCCCATGTCAGTGCCTGTCATATAGTAAGCACTCAGTAAAATTTAGTTGAATACCATCATAACATAAAATAAAAATTTCCCAGTAAATAGTCTTGAAATTTTGGGGTAAGAGAAATTTCATAACTATTAATCTTTGTTTGAAAGCAATATTTATTTTTTTAAACTTTGTTGCTTTTAGAATAAGGAAACTAGTGATATATTCCAGATTTTTAAGACTCAGTAATGTGCATGAATAAGTTCCCTGTTGGCTCAGACAGTAAAACATCTGCCTGCAATGCAGCAGACCTGAGTTCGATCCTTGGTTCAGGAAGATCCCCTGGAGAAGAAAATAGCAACTCACTCCAGTACTCTTGCCTGGAGAATTCCATGGACAGAGGAGCCTAGCAGGCTACAGTCCATGGGATCACAAAGAGTCAAACGTAACTGAGCAACTATCACACACAATGTCCTTGAGATATATTGTACCAAGGCAGATGGCAAAAAATAAAGCATAAAACTCAGAAGAGATAAACCTTGTATAATTAAGAAAGGCATCAATTAGTATGCCACTTAGAAGCAGAATTCTGAATATGAATCCTAACTTATACAGTTTAAAGCTATGGTGGTAACAAAGAATACTGGACTGTATCAGCGTAAGATGTAAACTTCAGTTACGAAATTGGTATTGTTATGAGCAAATAGCAGTCTAATGCAGAGGAATATTTCATTAATCTTTATTTTTACACATTTACCTGAAAGCATTTCAGACATCCACAAACCTCAGATTTCACACTCAGAATCTAAGGCCTTGGAGATAATATGCAATCTGAATTATGTCTGAGTGAATAAATGAGAAACAACTGATTTGTAGCAACCTTTCCAAATCAACTAATGGTAAAAGCAAAATTTCTGTCGTGTTAACATTTTTAAGCTTGGTGATCTTTTGTCAGATGATATAATGACATAACAATATTTAAGACAGCAGCTTTTATTGTCCCCTTGCAGACCATTGCTCCAGTAACTATTTAGTAGTGCCGGTATCATTTGAAGAAAATTGTATACCTCAGCTGCTGTCCTCCCTGTGGCTGTAATGAAGTCCCTGTAGTAATCTAATTGTATCGACTTAGCAGGAAAGTGGAATTATAATTGACAATATAAAGCCAGGCAAATTGCACTATCAGAACAGACATGCTGACTTAAGCCCCACTGACATGAATGTCAAAAGTACTTTTTTTTATGGCTAAATTTTCCTTTTTCTAAATTATTCATTTTTCAAACATTAAAATTATGCTGGAAACTTAATGTTTTGAGTTAAAACTTCAAATTTTATTCCTCACTGCTGTACTCCCAGAGTGAAATGATTCAGAAACAATGTTGATGGATGTTATCAGCATCCATTTATGCTAACATCTTATAACATAAATTGCAAGATATGAATTCAAGGATAAACAATACTTGTTGAAATACTTGTGTTGCGGATTCTGATTCTTTTTGTGTATCATTTATCTTTGAAGGATAACAAATATTTCTATACTCTAAATTATCAATATATTTTCTATATATTTGCATTCGTTGCATTTTTTAGTTTATGCATCTGTATGCAGTCACCTCAGTTGTGCTGACTCTTCATGATCCCACGGACTATAGCCCACCAGGCTCCTCTGTCCATGGGATTCTCCAGGCAAGAATACTGGGGTGGTGTGTTGTCATGGCCTCATCCAGGGGATATTCCAGATCCAGGGATTGAACCTGCATCTCCTGCACTGCAGGTGAATTCTTTATGGCTGAGATACTGTGGAAGCCTTTTTAAGATTATATACCTCAATTAATAGCTAGGTTGGAATACACAAAAGCATTGTGAATCAGCATTATGATATTAAACATAAGAATAATAGTATATCAAGTCATCTACTTAAAGGGGACCTGGATTACTAAATTGAGGAATCTCAGTAAAAGTTTAGTTTGTAAAGAGACTTGGTTTGCTGAATTAGAGAAACAGTTGAGCTGTTTAAAAAAAAAAAAAAAGCATAGAGCTCCAATTTGGTTGGGAATTTATTTTATATTATTAAAATAATTGTACTATTTTGAATTATTTGACCATTATTTATGATGGGAGATAATCTAATGCATTGAATACTGCATGAGATTTATCAGGTGATTGTGGCCTGTGGTTTTTCCTCACATATACTATAGCACAAATTTGGACAAATCTCTTGGAATTTCATTTGGTTCAGAAATAATGATATCAAAATATTTGTGAAAAGTAAAGTAATGTTAAATAAAGCACTCTGTGTGTGTACTTATCTATACAGAGAACGTACAACTCAGTCGGAGAGGTTGGTAGTTTTGCCATGTGTTCCATTTTTATAAAATAAGCTTTAAACCAAAATCTGAGCCACTAATTAAATTATGAAAATAATATAAAATAAAAAGTAAAATGATAAATAATGAGAATCTAATATTAATATGATGTATCTGATTGAGATAAGTTCTTATTATTAATCATTCTTCATAATGTACAGTACAGTGTTGTGCATATAATGGGACACAGAAAACAAAATTTTTGACCAATTAAAATTTATTCTCTACATCTTTTAGGAAACACTTGCTGATTTTCCAAAATAATAGTGACTTCTCCCTCTCTTTAACTCTTTTATCATATTTTTTAATTGCCTATTTATATTTTAAGTGAAGTACAAGTCCCTCGTTTGTGTCCAACTCTTTGCAACTCTGTGGACTACAACCCAACAGGCTCCTCTGTCCATTGGGTATCTCCAGGCAAGAATACTGGAGTGGGTTGCCTTGCCCTCTTCCAGGGCACCTTCCCAACCCAGGTATCGAACAGGGGTCTCCTGCATTGCAGGCGGATTCTTTACCATCTGAACCACCAGGGAAGCCGAAGAATACTGGCATGGATGACCTATCCCTTCTCCAGGGGATCTTCCCATCCCAGGAATCAAGCGGAGTCTCCCGCGTTGCCCGCAGATTCTTTACCAGTTGAGATACTGGGGAAGCCCCTTATATTTCAAGAACATTATTAATCCCCACTCTTTATTATTCTTGTTTACTTATTCATCTTCTTGGTCCTACTAGATAGTAATTTAATTCTAGTTCTTCTTGTATTCAAGGTATGATAAGATTCATATTGAATAAAATAAAAACACACACCACCTCGATTTTTGTTGAGTGGCAGTGCATTTTTACCAAAGTACGTTCTACATATACTTGGGAAGACAGTTCTTCCTACAGTACACACAAGATTTAGTGAGGCAAGGACAACCAGTAGATGAATCAGTTGAATAACTTCAGTGATGAATGCTCACCACTGTACCCACCAGAAAGCAATTCCATGCTTCAGGAAAGAATGTCAGAGTAGAACATTGGTGTCAGATTCTAACAGGACCAAATCCAATTGGGCAAACTGTGGAAGATTTCTTCTTGGCCTCAGTTTCCATATATGTTAAAAGAAGAAATTGGATAATTTAGTTCAAAATTTTATCCATACATATTTCTAGTTGAATGGACTGTGCTGCATATTTTGTCTTTCCCTCTAATCTTATTAATATTTAGTTATACTGTATTAAGTATACTTTATTGACTTCCCTGCTGGCTCAGACAGTAAAGAATCCACCCATAATGTAGGAGATCTGGGTTCGATTCCTGGGTCAGGAAATCCCCTGGAGAAGGGAATGGCAACCCACTCGAGCATTCTTGCCTGGAGAATCCCTTGGACAGAGGAGCTTGGTGGGCTACAGTCCATGGGGTCACAGAGTCGGACACACCTGAAGCCACTGAGCACACACGCATATAGGTATCATAAGTCCTTTATATAAATATACAGTATTATCACCCACTTTTCTAAAAATCTCTGTTTAAAATCAGAAGCCACTAAGAAAGATGTGATCCATGAACTCGTCTACAAAATTGACAAGGGAACAGTGGATACCATTTTGAGTCTCTTACAAACTTAGTCAATAAATCTATTTATAAGAGAGCTCCTTTGTTAAACCCCAAACAGCAAAACTACTCGCTGGATTATTTTTAATATTTGTTATTTGGGGCAGATAAAAAAGAAGAATTTTTTTTCTTGATTCAGTTTTTTTAAAGGTATGGACTGCAATTAGAATTCAGCAGCATTTAAATATCAGTGACATAAGACATTACCAAATTGATAAATAGAGATGAAGTAGAAGAACTGCTTCCCATTGGATTGGGTGCATCTGTTATATCGCTGTCTGCAGAATCTAAGATGTACTGTGATAAGATTTTCACTCTTAAAAATTTAATGGAAATTTTTGAACACGTTGCAGGCTTGTCTTAAGATGGGTTTGTCACAATGCCAAGTAACTAATAGGCCTACTCTTGTGGTGATTGTCAAAGTGTAACTGATGGATTGCCTGTTTGACGGTTTGAAGGTTTTCCCTTGAAGGATTTATAAACAGAACATGGATCACATTGGCCTCCCACCTTACTATTTGTTTTTGCTTTTTTTAACTCCAGTGCAAGTATGTGAAAGTCACTCAGTGGTGTCAGACTCTGTGACCCCATGGACTGTTCTCCAGGCAAAAATACTGGAGTGGGTAACCTTTGCTTTCTCCAGGGGATCTTCCCAAACCAGGGATCAAACTCAGATCTCCCACATTACAGGCGGATTCTTTACCATCTGAGTCATTAGGGAAGCAAGTATAGGTATTTTATCATATCCAGTCATGTATTTTTTAGTGTTTTCTGTTGTTTTTCTTATGGTGAAGTTTTACTTTTTAAAGGCCATGAGATTTCAAAGAAAATCTTGCTATACTCTCTGCCAAAATTTTTTGTGAACTCAATTATAATTTAGAAATTTTGTGAATCTCATTATGAAATGAGAAAGTTTTAAATGACACAAAATGAAATGTTTATTACAGATTGTATATATTGTCTTTAATGCTTATGCCTAACTTTAAAAATTATTTTCTCAAATTTAACATAAAATGAATAACAAAAACCAAAGTTTATCTCAGTTAATTCATTTAAGAACTAGGTAGGAATAATTTGCAAATATTTGATATTCTAAATTATGTATTTTAATTTGTTCTACAGGGTATAAAGACATGATTTTGTATAATCTGTACTTTAGGCAGGTGATTACCATCCTCAAACAACTTTTCTGTCTCATCTAAATTTTGCCTTTTCTGTTATCTTCTACCTTGATAGCATTTGAAGGAATTAGATTTCCAAGGGAATTTGAAAATAAATCATTTGGAAGTAATGTTATACACAATAATTAAAATATAGATATTCAAAAAGAACTTTCAATGATAAACTTTTTCTAATACAACTGTAGTCATCCCTGGATATGCTTTATTGATCACAATAATTAGACTTTCTGAGATACTTCACTGAGTCACTTTGGTTTGCTTAATGACATCTCACTTTGCATTAGTGAGGACTTATTTGGATTTTATTATTTGTCTGAGCAATTTGAAATAAAAACAATCATGTGGTTAGTTTTACTATTGCTTGGTTAGCCAAGGGTGATATAAATCCTCTTCTTGTAATACTCATGGTTTGCCAGTATACAGAATTGACAATCACATGAAACCTTTGCTTTATTTTTAATTAATCCTCTTATCCATTTCTGATAGTAAGCATTTAACTAATCTTTGTGTATCAAATATATCAAGAATGTATAAGCATTTTTTGTTAAGTATTGAACTAGTCTTGTATCACTAATTTCAGTGGTAATTATATTTTCAAGGAATGCACCGTATATATTTTTTATAAATGAATGATCTTTGTAGGGTGAGAGTAAAATTTGCAGGTTACTAAAAGGCTCTGAAAGGTTTTTTTGTCCTGGATCCATGTCAACTCTCTTAACAATTACAGATATTAAAACCTTTGGGAGAATACAATCTGCATAATATGAAAGTCATAATTATTAGAATAGTTGAGTCAGTTCTGTCACTCAGTCGTCTCGGACTCTTTATGACCCCATGGACTGCAGCATGCCAGGCTTCTCTGTCCATCACCAACTCCTAGGGCTTACTTAAACTCATGTCCATAGAGTTGGTGAATCTGGCATATTGAGTGCAGCACTTGCACAGCATCATCTTTTAGGATCTAAAATAGCTCAACTGGAATTCTATTGCCTCCTCTAGTTTTGTTCGTAGTGATGCTTCCTAAGGCCCACTTGACTTCGCATCCCAGGATGTCTGGCTCTAGGTGAGTGATCACACCATCATGGTTATCTAGGTCATGAAGATCTTTTTTGTGTAGTTCTTCTGTGTATTCTTGCCACCTCTTCTTAATATCTTCTGCTTCTGTTAGGTCCATACCATTTCTGTCCTTTATTGAGCCCATCTTTGCATGAAATGTTCCCTTGGTATCTCTAATTTTCTTGAAGAGTCTTTCCCATTCTATTGTTTTCCTCTATTTTTTTTTGCATTGATCACTGAGGAAGGCTTTCTTATCTCTCCTTGCTATTCTTTGGAACTCTGCATTCAGATGGGTATATCTTTCCTTTTTTCCTTTGCCTTTTGCTTCTCTTCCTTTCTCAGATATTTGTAAGACCTCCTCAGAAAACCATTTTGCCTTTTTTACATTTCTTTTTCTTGGGGATGGTCTTGATCATTGTCTCCTGTATAATGTAACGAATCTCCGTCCATAGTTCTTCAGGCAATCTATCAGATCTAATCCTTTGAATCTGTTTGTCACTACCACTGTATAGTCATAAGGGATATTTGATTTAGGTCATACCTGAATGGTCTAGTGGTTTTCCCTACTTTCTTCAATTTAAGCCTGAATTTTGCAATAAGGAATTCATGATCTGAGCCACAGTCAGCTCCCAGTCTTGTTTTTGCTGACTGTAAAGAGCTTCTCCATCTTTGACTGCAAAGAACATAATCAGTCTGACTTCTGAATTGACCATCTGGTGATATCCATGTGTAGAGTCCTCTTGTGTTGTTGGAAGAGGGAATTTGCTATGACCAGTGCATTCTCTAGGAAAAACGCTATTAGCCTTTGCCTGCCTCATTCTGTACTTCAAGGCCAAATTTGCTATTACTCCAGGTATCTCTTGACTTCCTACTTTTGCATTGGAATCCCTGATGATGAAAAGGACATTTTATTTTGGGTTGGTTCCAGAAGATCTTGCAGGAATTCATAGAACTGTTCAACTTCATCTTCTTAAGCATTACTGGTTGGGGCATAGACTTGGATTACTGTGATATTGAATGGTTTGCCTCGGAAACGAACAGAGATCATTCTGAAATTGCATCCAAGTGCTGCATTTTGGACTGTTTTGTTGACTGTGATGGCTACTCCATTTCTTCTAAGGGATTCTTGCCCACAGTAACAGATATAATGGTCATCTGAGTTACATTCACCCATTTCAGTCCATTTTAGTTCACTGATTCCTAAAATGCCAATGTTCACACTTGCCATCTCCTGTTTGACTACTTCCAATTTACCTTGATTCATGGATCTAACATTCCAGGTTACTATGCAATATTTTTCTTTACAGCATTGGACTTTACTTCCATCACCAGTCACATTCACAACTGGGTGCTGTTTTTGCTTTGGCTCCATCTCTTCATTCTTTCTGGAGTCATCTCTCCACTGTTCTCCAGGAGCATATTGGACACCTACTGACCTGGGGAGTTCATCTTTCAGTGTCCTGTCTTTTTGCCTTTTTGTATTGTTCATGGGGTTCTCAAGGAAAGAATACTGAAGTGGGTTGCCATTCCCTTCTCCAGTGGACCATGGTTTGTCAGAACTCTCCACCATGACCCGTCTGTCTTCAGTGGCCCTACATGGCATGGCTCATAGTTTCATTGAGTTAGACAAGGCTGTGGTCCATGTCATCAGTTTGACTAGTTTTCTGTGATTGTGGTTTTCATTCTGTCTGCCCTCTGATGGAAAAGGATAAGAGGCTTATGGAAGCTTCCTGATGGGAGAGACTAACTGAAGAGGAAACTGGGTCTTGTTCTGATGGGTGGGGCCATGCTCAGTAAATCATTAATCCAATTTTCTGTTGATGGGCGGGGCTGTGTTCCCTCTCTGTTGTTTGACCTTAGGCCAAACTATGGTGGAGGCAATGAAGATAATGGCGACCTCCTTCAGAAGGTCCAGTGCAAGCACTGCCACACTCAGTGTCCCAGACCCTGTAGCAGCCACTGCTGACCCAGGCCTCTGCCAGAAACTCCTGGACACTCATGGGCAAGTCTGGGTCAGTCTCTTGTGGGGTCACTGCTCCTTTCTCCTGCGTCCTGGTGCACACAACGTTTTGTTTGTGCCCTCCAAGGGTCTGTTTTCCCAGTCCTGTGTAAGTTCTGGTGGCTCTATGGTGGGGTTAATGGTGACCTCCTCCAGGAAGGCTTATGCCACACCTAGGTCTGCTGCAGCCAGAGTCCACGCCCCTGCAGCCGGCCACAGCTGACCCGTACCTCCACAGGAAACACTCACTCAACAGTAGGTCTGGCTCAGTCCCTGTGTGTTATCCTGGTGCGCACAGGGTTTTGTTTGCGCTCTCCAAGCGTCTCTGGGCTGTATGGAGTTTAATTGTAAATGCAATTTTGCCCCTTCTTCCATCTTGTGGGGCTTCTCCTTTACCCTTGGGCCTGGGATATCTTTTTTTTTTTTTGTGGACTCCAGCATTCTCCTGTTGATGGTTGTTCAGCAGCAAGTTATAATTTTGGAGCTTTTGCAGGAGAAGATGAGTGCATGTCCTACTACTCTGCCATCATGACCTCATCATAAACTCAAATAGTTGAGTAGCTCTAATAATAACATGAAAAAATACCAAAGAGTCTAGGAATATTAACTCGTCATTTTCAGGACTAAAAATATAGAAAAATAGATATTATAAAATGTTATTCATTCAAAGTTTTTGTTAAATATTTGTGTAGCTACAGTTGAGGTTTCAAGATAAATAACACAAACATGCAAACACTCCTTGAGATTTTTGTATTTGAGTGGGGAAACTAAAAACTAATGTTTATTGGCAGAGATTATTTAAATTCAAGGGAATGCTTAAATATTGACCTTTTCAGCATACTTTCATACTTATTTCATGACCTTTAAGCATCCTTACTTTATAAGTCAAGTAATTTAGAATTTTTCTTAGTTTCCTATAGCTCAGTGAAGAGCATCTGGGCTCAAGATTTATGCGACCTTTTCAGTTATTAATTTAAGACATAATTTACCTATTAAGTGATTCTCAATATGCTTTCTAATAACCTCATTTAGTCTGTCCTTTTAAGTGAAAATGGGCATCATAGAAATGATCTTCTAGATTATTATAACCATATAGTGAATATTGAATGTGAAATTACCTAACCCAGTGGTTACACAGAACATGTTTTTAATAACTGTTTTTCTATCTGCCATTTTCCCGTCCTTTTTTTATATATTATGGAATTTTGCTACATTCTAGACATTGTTCTCAGTATTGTGAATAAAATTAAATTTAGCTTGTCTTTGGCCCTAAACAACCTATAGCTCTTCTGTTTTCACTTTTACCCTTCTTTGCTTGAAATCAGTGTACAAAATAACCTGATATTTTTTAATAATCTTGTTTTCATATATGACCATTTCTCACCAGTCTTTCATTTCCTTTCCTTTTGTTAATATCGACAACACACTAATTACATCTATCTATTCATTAGCCCAAATTCTTCCAATGTTCTTCACTACATATATTATTTATTTTAATCATAAAATTTAATTTTTTTGCCTAAAAGTATAAGCCTTCTGTGATCTAACCCATATTGTAAAAAATGACTGTCAACCTGCTTCCCTTACAACTGTTACCTGCATGGTTCCAGCTTGCATCACTTTCTCATGTTGTCTGAGCTTTTGTCCTCTGGTGAATCACACCTTTTCTCCTGACAGTCTATTCAGATTCTACTTATCTTTCAGTGCCCATTTAAAATCATCCCTCTCTCCTAGTCAAACACCTAATAATCATTCTTGCTTCTGCCGCGTAAATACGTGCATCGTGTAGGCCTCATTGTGTGCTTAAATCTACGCCTATATTAACATTTGAATGCACAAGTAGATTGTAAACGAGAAAAAGGATAAGATCTTAGAGTCTCGCATCCCTATCGGTTTCAGAAAAAAACAAGTAAGTTATTTAGTACCCTATCTTGTTACAGAAATAACTTAGAAAATCTTACATAGATATGTACCTCAAAAGGGGAACATAAAAGATTTTAAAAGAATTAAAATGTGGGGTGGGTAGGGGACGGAGGCTCAAGAGAAATGAGATATATGTCTAATTATGGCTGGCTTGCATTGTTGTATAGCAGAAACCAACACGACATTGTAAAGCAGTTTTCCTCCAATTAAAAAATAAATTTAAAAATAAATAAATATTTTAAAAAGAAGGAAAATGCCTATGTAAATTAAGAATGAAGTCATTTATTATTCATATAAATTATGATTCATATTTTATAAGTACTTTAATATAAATTGCATAATTATTTTGCATACATATTATTTTAGAAAGAAAGCTAGAGAAATTGGGAAATGGTAATTGAATATAGATGATAGGCATGGTTATTGATGAATAATTGAAATTTTTCTTCTCTGAAAAATATTAAAGACAAATTAATTGCAGAAGATTTCTCATCTTTCTGGAATTATTAAAGATTAATGAGATTTCAGAAGAGTTTAATCTGAATAATGGACTCCAAAGTATATGATTATATTATTATACATGTTTATGTATCTATGTGCATATTTGCATATATATGCACACTTTTATAATAATATTTGTGAAAAGCATTCAGACTAAAGGTTCTTCAGTAGCATACTCTCACTTTGCTTTTGTTCACTAATTTCTCTTAATTTGTTACCTTTATCTTAATATTCTCAACTCTTTTCAGAGTTGAGTTATCTTGGCATAACTGATAGTTTGAAAAGTTGTGGGAAGTGCTTTGCTTTTTGTCTTTATGAAGAATAGTAACTCTTGGGGATGCTATCCAGACTCTGAAGCTACATTATACAAAACATGAGTGATGCTGTTTTGTCTCTGGAAAAACTGTGTAGTTCACTTTCTCTCTTCCCCTGAATCTGTTGTCTCATTCTGTGAGCTTTGGAAGTTCATTATGGACTTGAACTCTAATATATTCCGTCAATAATGTACACTGAGCACTGTGAAAAATATAGTAACAAATGTATGAGACAACTCATTCCCTAGCCTTGGAATCTTACTATTTTAGGAAAACATCTCATGGTTATGTGTGTCTGTGTGATACAGTGGATATAAATCTCAAAAAATGCATTTACTTTTGAAATTCCTTCTTCTTTGAAGGAAAGAAAGGATGGTAAATAGGAGCAAATGTGCTGCACCAAGTTAGCGTACCACCATAAATCAGTCATTGCACTGCTTTCCCCAGAGTGGGAGGAACACTCTCCATCCATCTCTCCAAGCAGCAACTATAGATAAATCAGAATGGGCATGTATGCTATAACCAATTTGCCATCCCTATGTTAAATATCTCCTACAGATTGTTTAAACCATTTTTTTTTTTTTTTTGGTTGTGTGAACCATAAAGATAATTATTTACCAAGAATTTTTTTCAAATTTTTAGCTTCTATTTTTTTCTAGTCTGTGTGTGTATGCTTAGTCACTCAGTCGTGGCCAACTGTTTGCAACCCCATGGACTGTCGCCTGCCAGGCACCTCTGTCCACATAATTTTCCAGGCATGAATATTGGAGTGAGTTGCCATTTCCTAGTCCAGGGGATCTTCCCAACCCAGGGATCAAACCTGCGTCTCTTGTGTCTCCTGCATTGGCAGGAAGATTCTTTACCACTGCACCACCTGGAAATTCCATTTATTGATAAAATGAAGCTTTGATCTCTAAGACATCAATTTGTGCAATTTAATTTCTCAACATGGTGGCTATAAAAATATGCTTTATTTCTACTATTTACTGCTTTATTTAATTATTTGCACTACCACTATCCTCTATATATGCTTATCAAATTTTTCTTCATATAGTTATTATAACAATGATTGTAATACACTGAATAGGCTTATAATCTCTTATTTATAGATTAACTTTTAGTGTTTTTGAAGGTTTCTGTCATATTGGCTCAAGTGGTTCAGTCGTGTCTGACTGTGACCCCTTGGACTATACAGTCCATGGAATTCTCCAGGTAAGAATACTGGAGAGGGTAGCCTTTCCCTACTCCAAGGGGTTTTCCCAACCCAGGGATCAAACCCAGGTCTCCCACAGGGATTCTGTCATATTAGAGTATTAATATTTTTTTAAACTTCCAAAACTGTTTTCTTTATATTTGTTCCTATGAGTAAAAATCATAATTGAAATTAGCCCTTAATTATATGACCTTTTTAGTCCTGATATTCTGAATTATCTTGATGGATGGGACAATACTTTTACTTTAGAAAGTTGTGGCCCTGGACATTCTTTTTCTAATACTTGCCCACTTTGGAGTTTGACTGCTCTTGCCTTTCCCTTCCACAGCTTATAGAGTGTTCTGTATTTGTGATTTTTTTTTTATTGGCTCTATCCTTCTCTAGGACTTTTTCTTCACACTGTCTTTATGTTGGGTAGCAGTAAAACAGGCTATGCATGAGTAAGTCATCAACCCAACAGACCTGCAGTGCTTTAAAACCACTCATGGTTAACTGCACCTTAAATCACTGCAGTAGACAACCACTGTGTCAGGGGAACAAAAGCACTTGTCTTAAACCATATCACTCTCTGATATATATAACATCTGCTTAGACTCACGGGAACTTTCATGGATTTTTTTAGTCTATTTGTCTACTAGATGCAGAATTGTATTTAAATAGATATGCAAAAGAAAATCAAGAGAGCAAAATAAGTGTGCGTATACACATAAAGGGCTTCCCAGGTGGCGTTTTGGCAAAGAATCCACCTACCAATGCAGGAGACTCAAGAGACGCAGGTTCAATTCCTGAGTCAGGAAGATCCCCTGGAGTAGCAAATGGCAACCTGCTCCAATGATCTTGCCTGGAAAGTTCCATGGACAAAAGAGTCTGGTGGGCTACAGACCATGGGGCTGCAAAGAGTCAGACATGACTGAGCCCTTATGCATAAAATCTATATATTTTTTATTTTTCCATGTGCCACCCTGTAACTCCACTGATTTCCTTTGTTCAGATCCTCATTAATTATGTGTTTGTGTGTATGCTAAGTTGCCCAGTTGTGTCTGACTCTTTGCAGACCCCATGAGTTGTAGCCCACAAGGATCCTCTGTTAAATGAAATTCTTTACCACTGCACCACCTGCAGATTCTTTACCACAGCACCAACCTGGGAAGCCCCTCATTAATTACACTGCCTCCAAAACAGAGCAGATTGGGACAGTTAAACACAACTGAATATATAGGATATAAAGGTTGCAAATAAATGCTTGCTAGAAATCCAGTGTTCTGAAGAAATTTCATCTGGCCATACTTGATATGATTTCCCAAATGTTTAACTAATCTTAACAATGTAAAGAATCAGTGGATTAATTCAGTATATAGTCAGTGCAGGATCTTTATACTACATCATTTGATTAAAAAAAAAAAAAACAAACTTGCAAGGCCTAGCATAGTGCCTGATAGAAAGTGTTAAGGACAGTGGGGTAGGGAGGGAAGACTGAGAACTCACACTTATTAGGGTCTCTGTTTATACATTTGTTCATTTACAGTACCATTTTAGTTTTTATTTTCTAAAAACTTAACCATACTTAACACATTCCCTCCTTCATATTTCTATGGGTGGCTCATTTAGTGAGGCTATCCACACTTGAGATACTTTGGTGACATTGGTTGTTGACATTTTAGCTAATAGTGTATAAATAAAAAATGATGAGTTGGCCTAAGTTTTAAATACTTTCCCTGCTCTTTCTGTTGCTGGAGAGCAAACAGAAATTAATTATTTAAACATTTTCTGTGTGCTTGCTATGTGTAAATAATGATATTTCTAGAGGTAGGAATGATGGCAAAATGTGTGTAATTGTGGATATTAAAAACCTAGATAACTTTTTCAAAATGTTTTTCCTAGACTCTAAAATAAACAATAAGGTTAAAAATGATCCATTAAAAAACACAAATTTTCAACAATAAAATTAGTTATTAAACAATGATAAATTCACAAGTGGGATATTATTTATTAAGAATTAAGTTTTGCATATTTTATTTGTATTCAGATAGATAAAATCTTAATGAATATGCCAGACCCTTATAGAACAGGATTTTTCTTTTACTGGCTAATGAATCCAAATTTTATTCCTTTATTCATGAATCATTTTGAAGAAATTTGCTAAAATTGGAAGTTACTTGCCTCTTCATTCATTGCTGAATTTATTAAAATGGGCCTCACTGTGTCTCCTAGAATTTATCAAACATTTAAACACTTATGCATATTAATTGGAACTCTTAATTCAGTTATATTCACTTTTTCTAAATCTCCCAGAGAGGAGTGATGATACTGATATATCATCTTTGCTGCAGTGAAATTCTACCAAAGTACTTCTGATTCCTTATTTAGTAACATGGGCAGAAAAAATGTGATTACCTTTAGCCAGTGTCCAAACCCCAGAGGTCACTAGAAAAATGTGAGGCAGAGGAGAGACCATCTACTGGAGCTGCCTGGTCTGCTAAAAACTTGTGTGTGTGAAATACCCCTCTTCCTTCCTGGGAGAGGCTGTGGAGTCCAAGGTGTGAACTGGGAAAGGGTGCAGACAGGTGGGGGCTCGGGAAAACTTGACACCTGTGAGTTACCTGAAAGTGAAAAAGTCACTGAGTCGTGTTTGACTCTTTGTGACCCCATGGACTGTAGCCTGCCAGTCCTCTTTCCATGGAATTCTCCAGGCAAGAATAGTGGAGTGGGTACCCATTCCCTTCTGCAGGGGATCTTGCCAGCCCAGAGGTCGAACCCAGGTCTCCTACACTGCAGGTGGGTTCTTTACCATCTGAGACCCCAGGGAAGCCCGTGAGTCACCTAGTGAGTTCTGTGTGTCATCAGCCCTTTGCCTCCTATCACGAAAACTGCATGTGTATTTCCAAAATTCCCCAAATTCCACACAAATTTAACTAAATAGATTTCAGAATTCACAGTGGAGTATAGATAAGGAAAGGTGTACAAGGACTGTGAAAGTCTGTTTTAATTTCCCAGACCCCTTGAATACTGTACTGCATTGCACTGCATATCAAGGTCATTATGCTTAAATAGAAACAGAAGAGTAACAATTATTCAATTTTAAAAGCAGAAAGGGCAAAAGCGGTTGCCAGGACCTGAAGGTAGGAGAAATACAGAGTGGCTGGTTAAAGTCTCAGAAATTTTCAGCTCTAAGATGAATTAAGTCTGAGGAGCTCATGTAAACATGGTGGCTATCAATTGATAGCATTATATTGCATAGTGAAATGTCCAAGAGAAAAGTCTTAAATAGTATCACACAAAAAAGACAAGCATGTGAAGTGACGGATATGTTAATTAACCAGATGATAGGCAATCCTTTCACAGGGTGCAGATAGATCGCTAGAACAAATACTAAATATCTTACAATTTTGCATCAATTACATATCAGTAAAGCTGAAATTTTTAAAAATCACCATCTTTCATTCTTTTCCACATTTTTTTAGTGACTATTTATTGTTTTAATGGGTCAGGCATGGCTCAGTCTGGTAGTAAAGAGAAATAAATTCGTATAACATGGCCTATTAACTACAAAGGACACATAACATTTTTCCCAATTTATGAAATTCATATAAAATATGGGCATACTTCATTATTGTGAGCAGATCAAAAGGTTGAATGTTGAATATCATTCTAACTTAGTATTGAGAATGTTTTATTTCATTTCTTTCTAAAGTACACAAAATAATTAGTTGTAAAGTATATTTGATAACATCAAAGATAAGTAGAATCAGTTAATATTGAAATATCTAAGATATTTCTATAGAATATTAAAAAATAGTGATAAGTTGTTATAGTGTGTTTTTATTGTGCTCATATATAGTTCAATAGATATATTTGTTCAATTAATGACTATTTCTCAGATGCACTTAGCATGATTTATAGGCTTTTAGCATTAATTTAGTAATCCAGCCCTCACTTAAATATATCTTTGGGAAATTAGAAATCTTATTCAATAAATAAATGCCCAATTTAGATTTGAAACTATTTTTTGAAGCATTACTTGAAGATTTTTAATATAGAAAACCTAAAGTATGTTAGGATAGAGCCTCTTGATGAAAGTGAAAGAGGAGAGTGAAAAAGTTGGCATAAAGCTCAACATTCAGAAATGAGAATCATGGCATCCTGTCCAATCATTTCATGGAAAATAGATGGGGAAAAAATGGAAACAGTAACAGACTTTTTATTTTCTTTGGCTCCAAAATCACTGCAGATAGTGACGGCAACCATGAAATTTGATGACACTTGCTACTTGGAAGAAAAGCTATGACCAACCTAGACAGCATATTAAAAAGCAGAGACATTACTTTGCCGACAAAGGTCCATCTAGTCTGAGCTATGATTTTTCCAGTAGTCATGTATGGATGGGAGAGTTGGACCTTAAAGAAAGCTGAGCACCAAAGAACTGATGCTTTTGAACTGTGGTGTTGGAGAAGACTCTTGAGAGTCCCATGGACAGCAAGGAGTTCCAACCAGTCCATCCTAAAGGAAATCAGTCCTGAATATTCATTGGAAGAACTGATGCTGAAGCTGAAACTCTAATACTTTGGCCACCTGATGCAAAGAAGTGACTCATTTGAAAAGACCTTGATGCTGAAAAAGATTGAAGGCAGGAAGAGAAGGGGATGACAGAGGATGAGATGGTTGGATGGCATCACCTACTCAGTGGACATGAATTTGAGCAGGCTCTGGGAGTTGGTGATGGACAGGGAAGCCTGGCGTGCTGGGGTCCGTGGGGTCACAAAGAGTTGGACGCAACTGAGTGACTGAACTGAACTGAACTGAACTAAAAGTACTTTAAACCTTATTGGTGTCATGGAGTGCTTTCTGGGTGATGACATTTTTAAAAAATTTTTTAACTGAAGGATAATTGCTTTACAGAATTTTGTGTTTTTTTGTCATACATCAAGAATCAGTCATAGGTACACCCACGTCTCCTCCCTCCCAGGCCTCCCTCCCATCTCCAGCCCAGCCCCATCCTCAGTCTGTCGCAGAGTCCGCTTGAGTTTCCTGAATCGCGCAGCAAATTCCCCTCGGCTCTCTATTTTACATATGGTATAGTAAACTTCTATGTTACTCTCTGCATACATCTTCCCTTCTCCCTCCTCTCCTCAACAGTGTCTATATGTCTGTTCTGGGTGTCTCTTCCTCCCTGAAGATAAGTTCTTTAGTGCCATCTCTTCAGATTCCATATATATGTGTCAGTATACGATATTTATATTTCTCTTTCTGACTTACTTCACTCTGTGTAATAGGCTCTAGTTTCACCCACATCATTAGAGCAGATTCAAATGCATTCCTTTTTATGGCTGAGTAGTATTCCATTGTATATATGTACCACAGCTTCTTTATCCATTCATCTGTCGATGGACATCTCGGTTGCTTCCGTGTTCTAACTATTGTAAATAGTGCTGCAGTGAACATTGGGATACATCTGTCTTTTTCAGTTTTGATTTCCTCAGAGTATATGCCTAGGAGTGGAATTGCTGGGTCATATGGTGGTTTTATTCTGAGCTTTTTATGAACACTCTGGTGGGCAATCTAAAGAATATGAATGAGTCATCCTTTTCCACCTTTCACATCCCACTTTACGTTAAGAGAGTTTCAATGCTCTTTCATTTTTATCATTAAACTGAAATGTGGGGAATGATGGATTAACTGTTGAGTAGCTACCATACTCCTGATGTGTGCCTTTGCCTATATTGTGTTTAGAGCATGAAACTTCTTCCACTGAAGTTGGATTCCATCCAGGAAATGCACTGGTCTGTAGCCTATTGCTTTCTAATCTGTCACAAATGAAAAATTGTAAGGAACAGCTGCATGAGAGCATGCCTGTGGCTTTCAGCAAGTCACCTCAGGTCACTGCTTCCATGAGACTGTCTGCAGGAATCCATCTCAGGGGCATAAAATAAGCTCTTAGAATTTGATTTGAGCTCAGTGTGGCCATTTTTCTTATGTATGGATAAATAAATAAATGTTCCATTCCTAAGAATTACCTCAACCACCTTATAGTTAACTCTTGAACAAGGGAATGGCTACCTACTCCAGTATTCTTGCCTGGAGAATTCCATGGGCAGAAGCCTGGCCAGCTACAGTCCCTGGAGTTGCAAAGAGTAGGACATGACTGAGTGACTAACACCCCTACTATCCATCCCCTCTTTCCAGTACACTACACAGCTCTACTTGTTAGGCAGTAGATAGGTCCTCTCTTGCCTTGATTACAAATTTCTTTTTTTTTTTTTTTTTTCCTTTAGGAAGCTCAACTCAGGATAGATTTTCTTCAGAGCAGTAGTAAACACATTTGAGCCCTCACCATTTTTTTTCTTTCTCATCCTGTTTTCATTTTAGATTTGTCTATATATTTTCAATATACACTTAAACACTAGACAGACTTATCACTTTTATTTTGCAGGAAAGGTACATAGAGCACAAATATGTACACGTTCACATGTGGAGAGAAGGGAGCTAGTAATTGTCCAGGATTGTTTATGGATTATGGAAATGTTTATGGATTATGCATATGGGCATAACTGTGTGTGTAAACACATATGTGATTATATTGATATTGTTTGTTTTTGTCATTGAACATTGTATTAGCTGCCATCTATGAATGTTAGTACGTATAGAACTAGTTCAGTTGATCTTTGGAATCATAGCTCGGTCAGTTAAGAATCTGTCTACAATGCAGGAAACCCGGGTTCGATTCCTGGGTTGGGAAGATACCCTGGAGAAGGGAATGGCAACCCATTCCACTGTTCTTTCCTGGAGAATTCAATGGACAGAAGAGCCTGGCAGGTTACAGTCCATGGGGTTGCAAGAGTCAGACAAGACTTAGTGACTAATCCACTACCGTCAAGATTCATTTTAACTCACTGGTGTTTTTCCACTCTTTAAATATATCATATATATATATATTTTTTTCTCTTTTACTGCACATTTAAATATGTTGTATGCCTAGTCGCTCAGTCATGTCTGACTCTGCAACCCCATGGACTGTAGCCTGCCAGTCTGCTTTGTCCATGAAGATTCTCCAGGCAAGTAGACGGGAGTGGATTTTCATGCCTTCCTCCAGGGGATTTTCCCAAACCCAGGTCTCCTGCATTGCAGGCGTGTTCTTTACTGTCTAAGTCACCAGGGAGGCTTCTGTTTAAATATGTTTATGTATATATATATATATAAACCACATAAATAGTAGCCCACCAGGCCTCCTCTGTCCCTGGGATTCTCCAGGCAAGAATACTGGAGTGGGTTGCCATTTCTTTCTCCAGGAATATATATGTGTGTATACACACACACACACACACACACACACACACACAATGTATATTAATGAACATTTATATGATTTTTTTCCCAATATTCCAGCATTGCAAAACATCTTTTGCACATGTTTTAAAAGTTTGGGACTTTCTATTGAATATATAAGGAAATTCTGGGGTATAGGGCATGCACAATTTCAGCTTAACGGTTCAGTTCAGTTCAGTTCAGTCATTCAGTCACATCTGACACTGCAACCCCATGGACTGCAGCACGCCAGGCCTCCCTGTCCATTGCCAACTCCTGGAGTTTACTCAAACTCATGTCCATTGAATCGGTGATGCCATCCAGCCATCTTATCCTCTGTCATCCACTTCTCCTCCTGCCTTCAATCTTAGCTTGAAAGGTATTTTCTTAATCTCTTTCCAAAATAAGTTTCCAGGGCATTATCCCACTAGCAGTTTTTAAGAAGTCCTGTTTCTTCAGATTTTTCCAACATTTGGTATTCCCCAAAACTTCAAATTAACCATTTATAATATGTCTATTTTTGAAACTTCTGTTATTTTCCAGCAATCTATTTCACCCTTGAATCAGCACCACCTGGTTGAATATAGCTTTATAATAATTTTTTAGATATCTGGTAAGGTAAACACTGTGCTTACTCTTCCAAATATTTTATTCTTTACCCTTCACTCATTAATACAAATTCATTTCCATTTAGAAGCAGAAACAGTTTATCATAATTCAAAATTTTAGGGTACAATAATATTCTGATGAAACAAAATTAATTTCTATAAATATTACTGCAAACCATCCTCTTGTTTTTAAATAATCATATCTATTTCCATTTCTTTTCATGTTTTTGATAGGTTGATTCTCAAGAAGTTACTCTTATATTTTCTACACAGTCTGAGTTTCTTCAAATATGCTTTACCAATTTTGCATCCCTATTCTCTTGCTTTTTCTTTGCCCAAAATGACACCACCCAGGCTTATTCTTAATTTATTAAAATCTTTATAAAGGTTATATGGGGCATCCTTGGTGGCTCAGATGGTCAGGCATCTGCCTGCAATGTGGGAGACTGGGTTCAATCCCTGGGTTGGGAAGATCCCCTGGAGAAGGGAATGGCTACCCACTCCAGTATTCTTGTCTGGAGAATTCCGTGGACAGAGGAACCTGGCAGGTTACAGTCCATGGGGCCTCAGAGTCAGACATTACAGAGCAACTAGCACTTTCACTTTACTTTCTAAAAGTTATATGAAACCTACTTCTCCAAAGCCACCTTGTATCCTATCCAGAGAGTGATTCTTCCACCCATCAAATCTCTGGGTACTTATTACTCTCATGGAGCTTATCAGAAGTGTGCTTGAACCGCTGCTGTAGAAACCATAGCTCCCCAGAGCTTCAAGACCAGAGCACCTTTCTCGTCCTCCTCTGGTGTAACCTGGGGATCACTGTGTACATTTCCTCACAAGCATCCAGTGTCTACCCAGTTCCTGCATTTCTGGGGAACCATCTTCCCACAGTTAGTCCATTCAATTTTCAGCCTAGTGAGAAAACCTTTTTCTTATTTCTGATGTTTTCCAAACATTAGTCACTTTCTACAAATGTCATGGCTTTCCACATATTTATATAACACATATACTTCTATGTAAATAAAGTTATTTTAAAGGAAATTTCAGACCAAAATAGTAAACTGGAAACCCATTGCACCTGCCAAAAGACAGTATACTAAAAGATAAATACAACAAAAACAAAGCGAGGTTGTTATATCTTACCTACAGACGTACTGTTTGACTGAAAACTCCTCTAACAGCTCTTTCTCTGAGGGGAAAGGCTAGAAATTAATAATGTGCTTACTAGCGTAAGAAGGACTTTCCACATGATGTGTTGAGAGAGCTTGGAAGCAAAGGTAAAAGAGAATAGATTTCTCTTTATGTGAATCAAGGATGTTTAACGTTGTGCTTATAAAAAAGGTGATATAACAGCTTCTCGTTCTGAGTGGTGGTTAGAATTAAATGAGTAACACTTGGACATTAGTGTCCAGTGCATGAGATCATTTGCTATTATTTTTATTAGTTTCTTTCCCTTGAATGAAGAATCAGTAGTGTTAAATTGTGCAGTTCTTTTTTCACTGAAAAGGATTGTTTTTCATTTTTAATAGAAAATAATTTGGGCAAGTACTAGGAAAATAAACTAATTCATTTAGCTTTATTTGCAGATTAAATAGAAACAGTTAGCTTTCTAGTTTAGGAATATGACCAAACACAAGCTGGGATAAACACATCTAATAGGGAGCACTGAAGTACTCTTAAAATGAAATTCCACAGACGGCCCTGGACCATGCATTAGTGTAATTTCACCTTAATACTGTTGTTTTGTTGTTCAGTCACCAAGTCAGTCATGTCTGACTCTCTGTGACCCCATGGACTGCAGCCGGCCAGGTCTCCCTATCCCTCAACATCTCATGGAGTTTGCCCAGCATGTCCATTGAATTGGTGATGCCATCCAACCATCTCATCATCTGTTGCCCTCTTCTCCTTCCACCTCAATCTTTCCCAGCATCAAGGTCTTTTCCAATGAGTCAGCTCTTCACTCAGATGGCCAAAGTATTGGAGCTTCAGCTTTGGCATCATTGCTTCCAATGAGTATTCAGGGTCAGTTTCCTTAAGGATTGATTTGTTTGATCTCCTTGCTGTCCACTTAATTACCATATCATGAAAATAATGTGGTGAATGAGTACTTTGTAATTCATCCTTAAACTCATATAATGATTCAAATGAATTAAAATATGTAAATTTTTGATCTTTTAAATTAGATTTTTTGAGTGTTTAAAACAGGTGACTTTATTATTGTTTCTTTCCCTATTCATTCCAACCTACCTTTTTCAAATTACTATGTGCAATAAGTAAATAATAACAAATGTATTATAAATATAAGTGTATTTATATAGAGATGTAAATTATACATACATGTACATAAGTGTATATTTATATGTATCAGTATTCACCCTGGCTACTGATATTTTCAGTCATTCCTAGAACCAGCAGTTGACATGCTTCTAAACATTTATTTTTTATTCTTCTAGTCAAACTTTCAATTTGTGCAGTTTCTTGATGGTAAGATGGGTACTTTTAAACTAGTTAAATGCAGTTTACAAAGGTCACCAATTTATAATACGGCCATGGCCTTTTCAGATCATCAGGTTAGAAGCCTAAATTAAGTATTGTGGCCTAAAATACAGCCCTCCAAATCTCTGAAGAAAATACAATTATAAAATTTTTTTAAATAACATATAAAATGCAATCAGAAAACTAGTGGGAGAATATGGAGGTCAGTGTCTCTGCAAGCTTTGGAGAAAGCACTTGGTCACCGCACAGAGAAAACACAGAGGAGGTCAGATGGGAACACAAACCACTAGTCTTGTGCAGCCAGCTGGTGTCCTGTCCTGTGGCCAAGTTTTCATGGTGTAAGGGAGTAAAAATAGTTTTCTGTCTACACTTCTGTGTTCTTGGCTGGGGCCCTAGTAATGAAGGACAGCTTAGCAGGAGAAACCAAGCCGATTATTAACATGCATCCCTCATGCATGGGACTTCCCTGGTGGCGCAGTGGTAAAGAACCCACCATGCAAGCAGGATTTGGTCCCTGGGTCGGGAAGATCCCCTGGAGAAGGAAATGGCAACTCACTCCAGGATTCTTGCCTGGAGAATCCCATGGACAAAGGAGCCTGGTTGGGCTACCATGTGGTCACAAAGAGTCGGATACAACTTAGCAACTACACAACATCCCCCATGCATAGCTGGGAGATATCAGTGAAAAACAAATAACTCAAAGAAGTGGCTTAGAATTTAGGCTTAAATACCATCTTAACAGGGAAAGGGCAGTGGGTTGTAGACTTTTTAGGGGCGAGTCAAGGTTTGAGGGAAGATGAATGAGCCCTTTGAAGGATGGATGGAAGGTGTTATGGTTTTGACAGTGTGTCTCCGTGCGGTGTGTATCTCTAGTCTCCTCTCCAGTGACAAGAATCAATCTTCCCAGGTTGATGAATTTCCTGGGGAGGGGATATGTGACAAAAGAGTTGTTGCTTGTCCTCTTCATTGCCGCATCTCTAGCCTTCCTGAAAGATGCTTTGTGAGTAGAATGTGCTAAACTGACTTTTATTTAATATATGAATAAACATGATGACATTTATGCTCTGGGAATACGTCTTGAGACTGAGCAATAGGGGCAAGAAATAAGTCAGAAGTTGGAAACCTTTAACATAATCTTGCTATGATAAATCCTAAAATAGAATGCTGACAACATGAACTGATACAGATATATGTGGAAAATATTAAAAATAAAGAGACATAGACCTGTGTGCTCCCCATTCCAAAAAAGAAATATAAAATCTAAGCATCAATAAAATTCTTCATTTTTTATGTACAATGACTTGAAATATTGTATTATCAATAGAATCAGCTGAATAAATAACTTAATTTATCTAATATATTAATTTGATTCAGAAGATTCCTAATTTGGAGTGCTATAGATTCAGAACTGGTGCTTGCACTTGAAGTTCAAATTTGAGATGCATTTTTTTAGGATCATTGTCACAAGAAGCCCCCACTACCATCCCTGACATATCATCTGATCCATTATTTAAGACATGAAAAAGCTGCATACAGCTTTTCCAGTTTACAAATGGAAAAATATGTCCATAATTGTATTATTTTGGATCACATATATTCCATTCACTCTCATCATGCTCCCTAAATATGTTTCAATTGTGTGAATTATATGCTTTCTAAATATATTCATCCATCCAGAGAGTCAACAAATATTTATTGAGTTATTTAATGATGCCTGTGGATGTAACAATAATATACTAAATGGCACTATTATATTCCTAAACTGCCCCCTTTTCTGAGTTAATATAAAAATCAATTCAATTTCAGCTGAATCAACAATAAAGCTACCAACAGAATGCCTAGCATGGAGCAGGTATTGAATAAAAGTGGGTATTAATCTCAATTTATCATTTATAGCATATCTGACTCTGTTTGGTACTTGGATGACTAAAAGAATTCTAAGCTAAGGGATTTATAATCTTACTGTGAGTGTAAAGGAGGAAAAATAATTTCTCCTCTACCCTTGTGCATTCTTGGCTGAGAATGTTATAATAAAAAGCAGATTAACAAGAGAAAAAACAAACAGAATTTTATTAAAATGTATCCCTCATGCATACCCAAGAGGTGCCTAGGGAAAAGTGAGTAATTCAAAGAGGTGACTTAGAATTCAAGTTTAAACATCATCTTAATAAAGAAAGAGGAGGGGAATGTAGGTTTCTTAGAGGAGGGTAAATGACATTTAAGAAAGACAAATGGGTCCTTAGAAAAATAAATGGGAGGCATGACTAGTTTGTGACAAAGTGGGTCTGGGTGTAATGTCATTTCTAGCCTCCTCTCCTGTGACATGAGTCCATTTTCCCTGGTTGATGCAACTCCTGGGGAGGGGATTTATGACAATTGAGTTCCTTTTGCTAAATCCATCTATAGGCAGAGACTGAGAGTTCAGAGAAATTATCTCCCTGTATTTGCTGTTTTTCAAATGCCGACAGCTCAAAATAATCAATGTGCCAAAGTGGCATGTTTCGTTGTGGCATATTCTTCTACTCTTCATCAGCTAAGACAAGAAACAACTGTAAAACAACGGAATAGCAGAGGACTAGAACACATACACCTTCACCTAAGCTCCTCAGCCAAGAAGAATAACCAGTTAATCTTATTTAGATTTCTAGTACCAGCACTTCAAGCCTGATTTCTGGTATAAAAAACAAAATTAAAGTGTCACCAGTCCTTTTATCTTCCCATTTTTCACCTCTGGGGGAAAGATAGGTTATACTCATGATCTAGGTATGCCTGGCCAAGGTCAGTATGAGTAATGATGGATGAAGCATTTAACCTCTTCTCCTGACCCATGTTCTCTTGTGTGGTCCCTGCTGAGACGCAACAGAAAGACAGCCAGAGGATCAGGCCCAGGCCTCCAGGGGCATCTCTACAGCACTGATGGAGACATCTGTCCACACTGGCCTCACTTCATGACGGCTAATCAGGCTTATTTCTGTACCCTCCTTCATGCCATCAAGTGTTGAACTCGTCTGCATTTCCTCTCTGCCCCTAACTTGTTACGTGAAAAGTGGACCTTACCTTTCCCCCCACTTATAACAAACCAAGCGATCTGAAATCTAATTATTGGCCCAGTGGCTTTATCTTCATCCAGATTGCTGTTGTTCAGTTGCTCAGGCATGTCCACCTCTTTGAAATGCTATGGACTGGAGCACGCCAGGCTTCCCTGCCCTTCACCATCTCCCAGACTTTGCTCAAACTCATGTCCTTTGAGTAGGTGATACCATCCAACCATCTCATCTTCTGTCAACCCTTTCTCCTCCTGCCCTCAGTCTTTCACATCAGGGTCTTTTTCAAGGAGTTGCCTCTTTGCATCAGATGAACAAAATTTTGGAGTTTCAACTTCAGCCCCGGTCCTTCCAATGAATATCCAGGGTTGCTTTCCTTTAGGATTGACAGGTTTGATCTCCTTGCTGTCCGAGGGACTCTCAAGAGTCTTCTCCAGCACCTTGAAATGTGTTTGCAAGATTTTTCATAAACAGTGGTGCTTTCCAACTAATCATCAGGGCTATGGAAGCCATGTTCTATCTTTCTTGTTTTTGGGAAATTTTTCTGCTTGCTGTTAGAACAGAAGCCCATAAGACTTACTTTTTCCACTATTCTTTTTCTTACATGTTTTCCTGTTGATCCTCATTGCTTTAAATAGTATGGGCTTTCCACTTGCCCAGTTAAGCTCTCCAGCTGTGTTTCTAGCAAATTTGTTTTTCCTTAAAGATTTTTTCCCTTTTCTCCTGCTGTGAATGTGTAGCAGTGCTTGCCAACCAGCTTCTCATGCTTGCAATCTTAGTGTAAATGCTGCTCACAGCCACCCATGTTGTTTTCTGTCTCAATGATGACACAAGTATGAGTAGGCAAAAGACTTTCCAGCCTCCTTCAAAATTGCTTTAATAGCTAAGTTTTTCTGTTAATAGCACATGAGGGGGTCTGAGAATTGAGTGACTTCAATATTAGGAGCCTAAATCCACATCTGTGACTAAATAAATGCCAAAAACTGTGATGGGGAGTTTTCATCCAATTAACTACTGAAAAAGTATTTTCTGTATAAAAGTGCTTCCTTTTAGAGTGCATGATATATGTAAAATAAGCTCAGAACGACTGGGTCATTCTGTGTAAACGACCACAATTTTCCTAAAACTTTTATCCATCTGAGAACGTATTGCCCTTTTAATGTCTATTTGGGTTTCTTTTTTACTGTCAGCCTTGGCTAGAGTCCTCTTCTATTTCCTATCTCAAGAGGCAGCACCATTTGACTGAGATATCTTTCATCATTCTTGAAATTCAGTTGCTAGGCTGCTTCTTTTCCAGGCTGTAAAACCTGACTACAGCATTTTCCATAAACCAACTGGAAAAAAAAGAGGATATTTTCTTAAATAGCAAATTTTAACTGTCATTGTGTTGGAATGTGCCTTTGAGAATTAAGTATCACAGATAGGGAAAATTTCCGATTTCCATGGTAAGTGGACTTTACTGTATTGTTTTCAATCTCTCTCAACATTAGTAGCTGTTTAGAGACTCATTTTCTGGGAACAGAATACAAAATGCCTTTCTACTGTGTAAAGTTTACACCATATAATTTGGACACTTCAAGCATCTTGTTTTTTAAATGATATTTCCAGCACGTCTTTTAAAATGAATTTCAATATAAATACTTAATACAGCACTGAAGGAGGGGACCATTAGCTATGAGGTGGAAGATCAGTTTTTTTCAAATGAGTCATTTTATCATTTAAAAGGAAAGGAGAACTTCAGCATCCTACTTTTCTACTCCCACATTGTTCTTATGTAAGTCAATGTAATATTCATTTGAGAGCTGAGGAAACTAGGGCGGAGGAAGGCTGAGTGACTTGCCCTCGGATGCACAGAATAGAGTGGCCAGACTGGGGTTCAACCCGGCACAGAAATCTGAGACTGTGCTTAACTTGCTGTGCCCATTCCTCATCTGAACAAATAACAGACAATTGTAGTCTTAAATCTAACATGATCAACAGTTAATGAGCAGTGACATCAACATGATTTACCATTTCTCCTGGAATCTAAGCTACTCCCAGTGAGCAAGTTAAGAGGTTTTGGAACTGAGATTCAATTTTTATGGTCACAAAGATTTTGCATATTGCTTCGTGAATGTGCCAGGTGCTAGCTCTGTAATCAGAAATTAAAAGCAATTTCCCAAATTATCTAGCTTATTTTCCGGAAGACATATGCTTCTCTTTTGTGTTCATATTTCCCATAACAGAAACACAGGGAGCAGGTCTGAGCAGAAAAGAGATTTTTAATTTATATTTTAATTTTAAGGAGTGAAATAGTGAGTTAAACAAATAATTTGCTTTCTTTCCAGTCTTTGTGCTTTTTCTTTCCAGATGTGCTATATGCATCTCTGTGTTATATCCAGTACTGATGTGTGTAGTATTATAAAAGTGTTACATTAATAATATTATAAAGTATTGTATTAGTAGTATTAAAAAGTGTGGTATTCTAAAAACAATTAAATCAATTATATGACTTGAAATATAAAATTAGGTTCTCTATACAACTTTATCATCAGATTGACAACTTAGTGATATAATCTAGACTGGAGAAAATAGGTTCTGAATACTTGGACTTGAACTAACTTTCTACTTTCCTCAAGCTTTTGGGTAAAGTCTTAGAGTGCCTTTTCTCTTCTTGATAAAACTCAAATTTTAAAAAGTGTTGACTTACAATCCACTTTCATGCTTCTCAGTTCTTACTGCGATTTTCAAGTTGTTCAAACCCTCTCGATATTAGGGTCATGAGGATATAAACATATGACAGGGTCACTTGATCATCCTTTCAGACAATATTTCTTCCATAAAACAGAGCATTTCATTTATAGCTTTTATTTTTACCCTTAATTTAGTCAATCGCAATTTCAAACATTTATCTCAAGCATTGTAATCTCCCTCAGCCTCTTCTCTTCTTTCTCTCTTCTCATTAATATTAAGACATGTCAAATAATTTTTAGCTTTTCCTGTATATTCAGAGAGATGCCATATCTAATTATATTCAAAAATACCCTCGTTTCTTCACTCCCAATTTTAGAAAGTAAATAATAAAACCTTCCTGAAAGTGAGGAAAGACTATGGGGATGGAAAGGAGAAGATGGTACGTACACCTCTATGCTGAAATCCAAGTAAAGCAAGTTTGTGGTGACAGAGCCTCAGATTAAGTAGGCTGTGGAAGAGGGAATCTCAGAGCAAACTTCAACCACAGCACAGCTGATTTCAGATTTCTGCACGCCGATGTGAGTCAGAATACTAGTACATAACTAAGACGAAGAATTATTCTTGTTGAATTATGATCGTTATAACCTGTCTATGTTTCCCCTCCCACACACACCCTTTATGGATCACAGTCTTGTCTTATTGTGAAAAAGATGTTTGCCTAACTCAATCAAGCTATGAGCCATGCCGTGCAGGGCCACCCAAAACAGACAGACCACAGTGAAGAGTTCCAACAGAACATGGTCTACTGGAGAAGAGAATGGCAACCCACTAGGTATTATTGCATAGAGAACCCCATGGACAGTATGAAAACGCAAAAAGCTATGACAATGGAATATGAGCCCCCCTGGTCAGAAGCTATCCAGTATGTACTGAGCAAGAGTGAAGGAAATTACTAATAGCTCAAGAAAGAATGTAAGTCTCTGATGTGACTGGGTCAAAGCAGAGACATTGCTCAGTTGTGGCTGTGTCTGGTGGTGAAGGTAAAGTTTGATGCTGGAAAGAGTAATATTGCATAGGAACCTGGAATGTTAGGTCCATGAATCAAGGTAAATTGGACATGGTCAAGCAGGAGATGGCAAGATTGAATATAGATATCTTAGGAATAAGTGAACTAAAATGGATGAGAATGGACAAATTTAATTCAGATGACCATCATATCTAGTACTGTGGGAAAGAATCCCTTAGAAGAAATGGAGTTGCCCTCATAGTCAACAAAAGAGTCTGAAATAGAGTACCTGGGTACAGTCTCAAAACTGAGATGCTTTGATTCCTTTCCAAGGTAAACCGTTCAACATCATGGTAAGCCAAGTCTATGCACCACTAACTGATACTAAAGAAGCTGACAAGTTTTATGAAGACCTATGACACCATCTAGAACTATCACCAAAAAAGATACCCTTTTCATCATAAGGGACTGGAATGCAAAAGTAGAAGTCAAGGGATATTTGGAGCAATAGGAAGGTGTGGCCTTGGCATACAGAATGAAATAGGGCAAAGGCTAACAGAGTTTTGTCAAGAAGACACACTGGTCATAGAAAACACCCTCTTCCAACAACACAAGAGATGACTCTACACATGGACAACACCAAGTGGTCAATACGGAAATCCGACTGACTCTGTCCTTAGCAGCCAAAGATGGAGAAGCCCTATACAATCAACAGAAAAAGACCTGGAGCTGACTGTGGTTTCAGTCATGAGCTCCTTCTGCAAAATTCAGGCTTAAATTGAAGAAAGTAGGGAAAAGCGCTAGGCCATTCAGGTATGCCCTAAATCAAAGCCCTTATGGATATACACTGGAGGTGATGAATAAATTTAAGGGATTACATCTGGTAGACAGAGTGCCTGAAGAACTAAAGACAGAGATTGGTAACACTATACAGGAGGCAGTGACCAAAACCATCCCAAAGAAACAGAAATACAAGAAGGCAAAGTGGTTGTCTAAAGAGGCTTTACAAATAGCTGAGGAAAGAAGAAAAGTGAAAGGCAAGAGAGAAAGGGAAATAAATACCCAACTGAATGCAGAGTTCCAGGGAATAGCAGAGATACAAAGACTTTCTTAAATGAACAATATAGAGACAGAGGAAAACAATAGAATGGAAAGAGTTGAGATCTCATCAAGAAAATTGGAGATATCAAGGGAATATTTCTTGCAAGGATGGGCACAGTAAGGACAGCAACTGTAAGGACCTAGCAGAAGCAGAAGAGATTAAGAAGAGGTGGCAAGAGTACACAAAAGAACTATACAAAAAAGGTCTAATGACTTGGATAACCCAGATGGTGTGGTCATTCACCAAGAGCCGGACATCCTGGAGTGTAAAGTCAAGTAGACCTTAGGAAGCATTACTACAAATAAAGCTAGCGGGTGTGGTGGAATTCTAGCTGAGCTATTTAAGATCCTTAAAGATGCTGTTGTTAAAGTGCTGCACTCAATACGTCAGCAAATTTGGAAAACTCAGCAGTGGCCACAGAACTGGAAAATGTTAGTTTTCATTGCAGTCTCAAAGAAGGGCAATGCCAAAAAGAATGTTCAAACTACCTTACAATTACACTCATTTCACATGCTAGTAAGGTTTTGCCCTAAAACCTTCAAGCTAGGCTTCAGCAGTATGTGAAAACCAAGAACTTCCAGATGTACAAGGTGAGTTTCAAAGAGGCAGAGGAACCAGAGATCAAATTGCCAACTTTCACTGGATCATGGAGAAAGCAATAGAGTTCCAGAAAAACATCTATTTCTACTTCATTGACTGTGCTTAAGTCCTTGACTATGTGGATCACAACAAACTGTGGGAAATTATATAAGAGATGGGAGTCCCAGACCACCTTATCTGTCTCCTTGGAAACCTGTATGCAGATCAAGAAGCAACATTTAGAACTGAACATGGAAAAACTGCTTCAAAATTGGGAAAAGAGTGTGACAAGGTTGTATATTATCACTCTGCTTATTTAATTATATGCAGAGTACATCTCTGCATAGAAATGCTGGGCTGGAATCAAGATTGCCGGGAGATATATCACAACCTCAGATATGCAGATGATACCATTCTAGACGGCAGAAAGTAAAGACAAACTAAAGAGCCTCTTAAGGAGGGTGAAAGAGGAGAGTGAAAAAGTTGGCTTGAAACCCAACATAAAAAAAAAAACTAAGATCATGGTATCCAGTCCCATCACTTCATGGCACATAGAAGGGAAAAAGTGGAAGCAGTGACGTTTTTTCTTTTCTTGAGCTCCAAAATCACTAAGGACAGTGACTGAAGCCATGAAATTAAAAGAGACTTGCAAAGCAGTCATGTACAGATGTGAGAGTTGGACCATAGAGAAAACTGACAAGTTTTCTTGAAGTTTTTCTTCAAAGAATTGAAGCTCTCAAACTGTGGTGATGGAGAAAACTCTTGAGAGTCCCTTGGACAGCAAGAGTATCAAACCAGTCAGTCTTAAAGGAAATCAACCCTGAATATTCATTGGAAAGATTGATGTTAAAGTTGAAGCTCCAATACTTTGGCTATCTGATGTGAGGAACTGACTCATTGGAAAAGACTGTAATGCTGGGAAAGATTGAGGGCAAGAAGAGAAGGGACTGACAGAGGATGAGATGTTTGGATGGTATCATCAACTCAATGGACATGAGTTTGAGCAAACTCTGAGAGATAGTGAAGGACAGGAAAGCCTGGCATGCTTCTGTGAGTGGGGTCACAGAGTCAGACATGACTTAGCAACTAAACAACAACAACTGTATTCCCACCTTGTTGCCCCCAGTTGCCTGAAAGTGAAAATGAAAGTCAATCAGTTGTGTCCAACTATTTTCAACCCCATGGACTATATGGTCCATGGAATTTTCCAGGCCAGAATACTGGAGTGGGTAGCCTTTCCCTTCTCCAGAGGATCTTCCCAACCCAGGGATGGAACCCAGGTCTCCCACATAGCAGGTGGATTCTTTACCAGCTGAGCCACAAGGGAAGCCCAAGAATACTGGATTGGGTAGCCTATTCTTCTCCAGTGGATCTTCCCGACCCAGGAATTGAACCAGGGTCTCCTGCATTGCAGGCAGATTCTTTACCAACTGAGCTATCAGGGAAGCCTTTTGCCTGGCTGATCCTTTGTCATTGATACTAGTTCCTTGGCCACAACATCTCTGAGAACACACAACTCAACTCTGTATCCCAGGTTTGTCACCTCGACTATTGTTCCCAATTTAAGTACCCTCACTGCTTTTCCATTTTCTCTCTCATATCCTTCAGATGCTTCCCTGCTGGCTCAGACGGTAAAGCATCTGCCTGCAATGCAGGAGACCCAGGTTCACCCCCTGGGTTTTGAAGATCCCCTGGAGAAGGAAATGGCAACCCACTCCAGTACTTTTGCCTAGAAAATCCCATGGATGGAGGAGCCTGGTAGGCTACAGTCCATGGGGTCATAAAGAGTCAGACATGACTGAGCAACTTCACATCCTTCAAATAAACTCTTTCTGGTCCCTGATTTAATACTCTGACACCAGACTTCATATTCTCCTCTGAAATCCCATTCTTTTGTTCTTCTCTACTCCTCAAAAAATGCCCATACTCTTTCCACTTCTTCAGTTTTTAAAAATTTTCTATTTAGCCCATTCTAGGTAGGGCTTCAAATAGATCATCAAAGATCTTTTGAAATTTTCTTCATAGAAGATATCCATCATTTTAATTTCATCTTATCTGTTGCATCCTTTGTGAGGCATTCTCCTTCTACTACTTTTAAAGTAGTTCCTCTCCTGTCCATTATCACACCATGCATATTATCTTCATAGCATCTATCACTATCTAATATTTTATTACTTGTATAATGAATCCATTATACTGTTGGATTTTTCATCTTCAGAGAACATTACTATTTGATGTGGTATTTTATATATTTATATGTTATTTTATTGTATTTTCCCTAACTATCTGAAATTCATGGGTGCTGCAAACTTGAACTCTACCTGCACATATTTGCCACTAAAAAAATATTTTATCAAATAAAGGCCCACTTCTGCCTAGAGTCTCAAATTCTGTGCCCTGGTCTGAGTATATACAAAACAACTAAATAATGACATCATGTAGATTAGACTATTTATAACATTCCCTCGGACTTAGTATTTTGGACTGTTGTCCCCTTCTGTGAGGCAGGGGAATAATAGCCAATGGACTCTGGTACTCTAATTTCTCTCCCATTCAATCCAGCTTAAATAGATTTTACCAGAATTCTCCAGAAGTGGGTTATTAGTGATGAACTATGTTTAAGTCATTAGTGATTAATGATTAATTCATTCTATTCTAGTCTTTATACATTAAGTTATTAAAAATACTAAACAAAATAACCCTTTCTGAAAATCATATTTTCCATGCCTTTGGAGAAAAAAGCATGGAATTGAAAAATTCACAAGGTCTAGTTCTATTGCAGAGAAGGAAATGGCAACCCACTCCAGTATTCTTGCCTAGAGAATCCCATGGACAGAGGAGCCTGGTGGGCTGCTGTCCATGGGGTTGCAGAGTCGGACACGGCTGAAGCGCCTTAGCAGCAGCAGCAGCTAGTTCTATTGGCCCATGCGTCTTTCATCTAACCTCATAACATCTTGCTGGAAATTGTACTCATGTTTTGAAAACATATTTCTTTGTGAAAGCAAGTGCAAAGTCCATGTCATCCCTCCCCTGACCTGAGCTTTCCTGGTGTCTCAGATGGTAAAGAATCTGCCTGCAATGCAGGAGACCCAGGTTCGATCCCTGGGTTAGGAAGCTTCCCTGGAGAAGGGAATGGCAACCCACTCCAGTATTCTTACCTGGAGAATCCCTGTGGACAGAGGACCCTGGCGGGCTACAGTCCATGGGGTTGCAAGAGTCAGACACAACTGAGCGACTAACACTTTTACTTTCTTTCCCCTGAATTAAAGGAAAGTGAAAGTCGCTCAGTCGAGTTGGACTCTTTGCAACCCCATGGCCTATACAGTCCATGGAATTCTCCAGGCCAGAATACTGGAGTGGGTAACCTTGCCCTTCTCCAGGGGATCTTCCCAACCCAGGGGTTGAACCCAGGTTTCCTACATTGCAGGAGGATTCTTTACCATCTGAGCCACAAGGGTAGCCCTGAATTAAAGGTGACAAAAGTAAATGCATTTATCTTAATGTGAACACTGGTAAACATCTGAATCCAAGAAGGCTGAAGACTTCCTTGACACTAACCAAGACTTGGTTATTTGATTCTAATGAAGGCTATTATACATAAAATCTGGTATGAAATAAATTTCAAAACTGTGATACTTTCTTAAGTAAAGTTAGAATTTCTTGAATTGATAAAGGTTTTAATTAACACATTTTTCATTTTCTTGACAACCTTTACTCTTGGCCTTTTGTATGCTATTTGCTTTTTCAAATTGTTAGAGACTTCTGATATATTTACTGAATTTCTGTTGTTTTGCCAAAAAATCAATTTTGTTACTGGACTGTTTTCTTTGTAGTGAGTATTTGTTCTTTTTCAGAGACTTGTTAAGTTCTCATTTCTTTTCTAAGGAATGGTATTCTCACCTTCATGTCTAAGTGGAATTTGTAGGAATAGACTATTCTAAAAAGGCCGTCTGCTGCATTGTGAGATTAGAGGCAGTGGTTGGTCTGGATAGTCACATCATTTTACTGTGACTTCAGAGACCAGCTTCACGGGGGATGGTCTCTTCCTTGTCAGCTGGACACAATCAGGCTTCCAGACTCTTCTGCTCCCCTCTCATGTCCATACTCCCTCTTTTCAGCAACAAGCCTCTTCCCTGTTCTTCCCTTTAACTGTGGCAGTCCCTAGTGTTCCCTTTATCCTCTCCCTATTAATAAGTTTTCTACTTTGTAATCATAACCATTATCAGAACTATAAAAGCTCCACCAAAGTCTTTAGACAAAGTGAATTCCTGTGGTATGCTGTCATCTGTTATGTCACTTTGTGTTTTGTAGCATTTTGTAAGTTAGACATCACCCCTCCAACTGGAATTAGGGACTAAAGTTTTTTGGTGAAAGTGAAAGTGAAGTCGCTCAGTCATGTCCGACTCTTTGCAACCCCTTGGACTGTAGCTTACCCGGCTCCCCTGTCCATGGGATTTTCCAGGCAAGAATACTGGAATGAGTTGCCATTTCCTTCTCCAAGAGATCTTCCCGACCCAAGGATTGAACCCGGGTCTCCCACATTGTAGGCGGACACTTTACCGTCTGAGCTACTTTCAAGGAAATGTTAAAGATTAACTCAAATAATAATGATGACAATTAAAAAGGTAATTTTTTATATTATGAAAATGTTTGTTCTTAATCATCTAGTCATATTAGTTCTTCTAATACATTTAAAATTATAATTTAACATAAGAAGCCATTTTTATTATATTACTTAGGGATGGAACAGTGGTAAAGAATCTGCCTGCAATGCAGAAGACCTGGGTTTGATCCCTGGGTTGGGAAAATCCCCTGGAGGAGGAAATGGCAACCCACTCCAATATTCTTGCCTGGAGAATCCCATGGACAAGGGAGTCTGGTGGGCTACAGTCCATGGGGTCACAAAGCGTCAGACATGACTGAAGCGATTTAGCAGCAGCAGCCTAATATACATCACTCATAAAAAATTTGAAAGATAATACTTAACAGTGCATTAGTGCAATTTGAAATTATAGTTCTAAAATAAAAAGAAAATGGGAAAAAGCCATATAACTGGGGGTTTTTGCATTCCTCAATATATAGTTCAACATTTTATTTAGTATAGGATATCAATAAATATCATAAATTAATAATATCACATTATATATTGGGACTAAACCAATAATTTTGATTCTTTATTAATGTGGTTTTTAATTGTTGTATGATTTATTCAGCAGTATTTCTGTTGATGTAGTCATTATTTATTGCATGCACAAGAAATCTGAGAAAAACCTAAAAAGAAAAAAAAAGCTGAACTATTGTCCTATAGAAAATCATATTTTATAAAAATTAAAGTTTCCAACCTCCATGTGATGAATACATTATTATGAAAATTGTATATCCAGTACATATGCATTAACATTTCTTATCCATTTCTTTAGGTTGTATCAGACAATAAATAATGTATTTCCTCTTTGAAAGAATTCATTTAACACCTAAATTTGTATACCACCAAAGAATATCATATCCCATTTTCTAAAACTGACTTCTCCTGATCAACATGTTATGTTACTGGATAGTAAATATGTGATTTGTTCTTTCAGAGATCAATTTTATACTGATAACTCATCAAAATGCAACCAAAATAAATAATCAACAAAGTTCTAAAAATATGTTTTAATTAAATAGTTGCTTTCCAAATGGCATTATTGGTAAAGAATCTGCCTGCCAATGCAGGAGACATAAGAGAGATGGGTTTGATCTTCCCTGGGAAGATCCCCTGGAGCAGGAAATGGCATCCCACTCCAATATTCTTGCCTGGAGAATCCCATGGACAGAGGAGCCTGGTGGGCTACAGTCCATAGGTTCACAAAGAGTCAGACACAACTGAGCATCTGAGCACTGAGCACATCTATATAATTCTAAATAAAAGTGATTTTCTCTCCATAGGTTTTTCAAAACACACAGACTTTTTATTAAAGCATACACTGAGCTAATTATATCCAGCGTTTTTAGATAAAGTCCCCAAAATACATTGTGATACAGTTGGCCTCCATCTACTCCAAAAATGGTGAAACTTATTCCAAGAGTAGCATGGCTGATCATAAAGTTTCTGGGTTTTAGACAAATGGAAATAGAGCTGAGAATCTTCAGACTCCTGAGAGAAAAGCTAGTGTTAAGATTGGGCAAACCCCACTGAAAATGCTGTATCTTAGAGATATAGTATCTAAGAATGTTAAAAATCTTAGAATGTTGTATTTTAGAGACATAACAGGTAGTTAAATAACTGCAAAAATCAAAACTGATGATAAGAATTTGAAGGATTTGCAACCTTGTATTGTTAATTAAACAATTAATTTTCATTACTCATCTTAATGAGGACCCACTGCCCGTTGTTCTTAGATATCTTTTGCCTTTTGATTAAAATAGTCATTGACTTTATCTTTGAATGCTTCTTTTGTTTTTTTCTCAGATGACACGAGAACAATACATACTAGCGACACAACAGAATAACCTGCCAAGGGCTGAGAATGCACAGCTTTACCCAGTGGGAATTTATGGATGGCGAAAGAGGTGCTTATACTTCTTTGTCCTTCTGCTGTTGGTTACCATGATAGTTAACTTAGCCATGACAATTTGGATTTTGAAAGTGATGAACTTCACTGTGGTAAGTACCACCATGATTTAATAACTATTGCTTTGGTTCAAGGAAGATACAGCTTCATTATTTTTTAATTGAAAGTTATTCATCTTAATCTTTACAAGTCTGTCTTGGAATTTTGAAGACTGTCATGTGATATTTTATGACTGCATTCAATATGTAATTATAATACACATATATTACTACCTGCCATTTGAGTGTGGAGGGTGTAGAGCATGAGACAGCATAGTATATTGATTTATTAGGACACTAGAAAACTTTTAATTGATCAGCATGAATTGCTTGCTTAACCTGGGAATCTAAGAAATGAGTCTGTTTTTAAAAACAATATTTCACATTAAAACTAATATTGTAAATCATATATAAATTATATATAATCATATATATATAAATACTTTATATGCCACTCTATATTTGCTTTTTAGATAATATACTGTATGGTCAAATCTAAACCTTGGAATTTTCCTGGGCTGCATGGGAGTGTTACCTTATCAGAGAGCATGGTATCTTATTTTATCAGATACCATCTTTTATGGTAAATAAAAGATAAACTAGGAATTAAGTTGCTATCTTATGAAAATTAATTAATAATTAGCAAAACCATTGTATAATCCATAGATGAATTTTGCCTGAGTCTTGACTGTGAACAGTAAACCTCTGTTCCGCAGATAAGACAAAATTAGCTGTCTTCGCAAAGTCTAGTTTAGCCCATTTCATACTCTGCCTTTAAACCATTCTGCCTGTGCTTAGAGACTTCAGATATCTTCACATCCAAGCAGGTATCTTTCTTTGCTGACCAAATTGCGATTATTCTTTAGAACTCTGCATCCTCAGAGGTGCATGTAAAGCTGCCTATTTAACTTCACTGATCTTCCTATGTGGGGCTGCCTTAAAAAAAAAAAACAAAAAAACTCTGCAGTGTATTGATTTAGCAAGAGTAGTTTCTTTCTGACTTCACTAATAGCTAATTTTAACTAGAAATAGAATCTCAAAAGAGAAGATGAGTTCAGCATCTGTCCACAGTGCAGGGCACCGCAGCTGTGTGCAGTCGGAGCCTGGGGGGCAGGTGGCCTAAGCTTCCAAAGAGGAAACAGTAAAACTGTGCAAATCATGATAAAACAGCATATGCTCAGGAAGAAAAGAGAGCTGAGCAAAGGTTTCCATTGTTTCCAATACAGTGCACATTTTGAAAGGTGTGCCTCCAAGAAAAGAAATGAAAGACAATGAGGTGGGCAGGATTCAATGTTTTTTAGGATTGGAGAAAATAACTGCTTCTTAGACATGGATGCAAGTTCAGTGTTGCTGATCAAGGCCTGTGAGCCTGTGGGTGGCTAGAAGTGGAGTTGGAGGCTGCTGGCAGAATGACAGCTTTATGAGGCTCTGGTAACACATTTGAACCATTATTTTGCCTCAAGAGCTGGCTCATCCCCATACCCACCCCCCTCCTCCGGGAAAAGAGAAAAAGAAAAACACCTTGTGAGTATTTGGCACTCACTAGTTCTACCTGTAGTCTTTTTGTTCTTCTGAGCTCCTCTCCAATGTTTACTTACTCATGTCTGGGCTTCATTTACAATTCATATATCACAAGGTAGGGACAGTGTATACACCCCTGCAGATTTTTTTATGCTCTCTCTCTTTTTTTATTTTATTTTATTTTTTTTTTTTGCAGTTTTATTTATTTTTTTTTTTAATTTTTATTATTATTATTATTTTTTTCCAGTGGGTTTTGTCATACATTGATATGAATCAGCCATGGATTTACATGTATTCCCAATCCCGATCCCCCCTCCCGCCTCCCTCTCCACCCGATTCCTCTGGGTCTTCCCAGTGCACCAGGCCGGAGCACTTGTCTCGTGCATCCCACCTGGGCTGGTGATCTGTTTCACCATAGACAGCATACATGCTGTTCTTTTGAAATATCCCACCCTCACATTCTCCCACAAAGTTCAAAAGTCTGTTCTGTATTTCTGTGTCTCTTTTTCTGTTTTGCATATAGGGTTATCGTTATCACCTTTCTAAATTCCATATACATGTGTCAGTATGCTGTAATGTTCTTTATCTTTCTGGCTTACTTCACTCTGTATAAGGGGCTCCAGCTTCATCCATCTCATTAGGACTGGTTCAAATGAATTCTTTTTAATGGCTGAGTAATATTCCATTGTGTATATGTACCACAGCTTCCTTATCCATTCATCTGCTGATGGGCATCTAGGTTGCTTCCATGTCCTGGCTATTATAAACAGTGCTGCGATGAACATTGGGGTGCACGTGTCTCTTTCAGATCTGGTTTCCTCAGTGTGTATGCCCAGAAGTGGGATTGCTGGGTCATATGGCAGTTCTATTTCCAGTTTTTTAAGAAATCTCCACACTGTTTTCCATAGCGGCTGTACTAGTTTGCATTCCCACCAACAGTGTAAGAGGGTTCCCTTTTCTCCACACCCTCTCCAGCATTTACTGCTTGTAGACTTTTGGATAGCAGCCATCCTGACTGGCGTGTAATGGTACCTCATTGTGGTTTTGATTTGCATTTCTCTAATAATGAGTGATGTTGAGCATCTTTTCATGTGTTTGTTAGCCATCTGTATGTCTTCTTTGGAGAAATGTCTGTTTAGTTCTTTGGCCCATTTTTTGATTGGGTCATTTATAAACAAATGGGACCTAATGAAACTTAAAAGCTTTTGCACTACAAAGGAAACTATAAGTAAGGTGAAAAGACAGCCCTCAGATTGGGAGAAAATAATAGCAAATGAAGAAACAGACAAAGGATTAATCTCAAAAATATACAAGCAACTCCTGAAGTTCAATTCTAGTTTATTTTTTTATTGAAGGATGATTGATTTACAGAATTTTGTTGTTTTCTGTCAAACCTCAACATGAATCAACCATAGGTATCCATATATCTCCTCCCTTTGGAAACTCCCTCTGGTCTCCCACCCCATCCCACCCCTCTAGATTGACACAGAGCCCTTGTTTGAGTTTCCTGGGCCAGACAGCAAATTCCCCGTTGGCTTTCTGTTTTACATATGGTAACGTAAGTTTCCATGTTGCTCTTTCCATACATCTCACCCTCTCCTCCCAGTTGCAGATGGCAACTTCTTCTACATCATTTTTCTTAAAAAACTGCTTTTTTCTTAAAGAGAGGAAGAGTAGAATTTTCTCCAAGTCTTACAGTTTTAAGCCTTCTTTTCCTCCATTAAAAGACATCTTTTAAAAGTTCATGAAGAATAGGATCAACTTGCTCACCTTAGGGAGTCTTGATTCTATGCAGTGACCAGGCTACAGGAATTCTGAGATGTACATTTCTGAAGCATGTTTAAATTAATTAAGGAAATAGACTTAAATGCATAATTACATGGCTTCATGCCTCAGCCTCCCAATACCTTGCCACATGCTGAGGCCAAGGCTGGTAAGCCATTCAGGGAAAATAATTGAAACAGTCATCTCTGTCCTCAGGATCCACACAGGCCGTCTCTGTTACCTATGGAGCTATTTAATTTGAACCCCAGCTGGCCAAAATGTAAATGTCAACATATTCCTTGGGATAATGAAAAGGAGTTTATTTCTGTAGGAATTTTGGCTTTTATTTTATTTTAGACATATCTTTAGACATAAGACAAGACATATCTTGTTTCTTAAATCACGTTTTATTTTTTATAATCAAAATAGAAGGCTATCCTTCCTTTAGCTATGTAAGCTATTTATGTATATCTGAAATAAATGGAAATATAAGGTTGTAATTATTGTATCAAGATAATTTCTGTAAAGTAACATACTCTATCCATGCAGTGACTCATAATGGTTTAGAAAAAATCCAAATTACTAAAGTAATTGTAGATTTTAGCAGTCCTGAATACTATACATTAGATTAAGTTATATGTACTTGAAAAGTGAAACAATTTGTAATCATCTTACATTAGAGCAGTAAAAAAAAAAATCAATTTACTGTTTTCACTAGTACATTAGGACTATATCTATTTCTAGCATGAATACCGAAAACCACTTGCCTTACTATAGTAAGAAGTAGTAAATGGTGTGTAAGTTGTTTGGGGAGTGTTATTGATCTGCACGAAATGTATTTCACTTTCATTATAACTGTTGCCATCCAATACATGAAAATATGTGGCTGTTAACATCTTTTATTTGAGCAAACTGGGCATGCTATTGCTATCAAAATATTGTGTTTTCAGCACAGCAAGTATAGCTGCCAACCTGTTTTATGATGTGTCTTGGAGTCCATCATTATGGCCAGTATTACACATGATCTCTACGGTTGATATGACCTTATTCTGTTTCTCATTTTGTGGAAAATAATATCACTTTGCTATTGAGATACCCAGTTGCAGAGAATCACGACAAAGGAAATGACTTTATACTACAGGGTGAAAAACTGAGGAGAGATATAAACAATAATTTCCTGGCTATGAGAGTTGATAAGTGTAGGCATGAGTTGAAGGGAGAGATTTTGAAACATCATTGTCTCAAGATCAGTATAACCCAATTATATGCTTTTGTTGTTGCTATTTGGTTGTTTGTATTTTTATCTTTGTGATTCAATATAATGGACTAATCCAGCAGACCTATCAAACCAGGCATTCTGCCCAGGCAATATTCTTTTCTTGGTTCAAGTGTTCACAGTAAGTGAATTAGCTCTATATTTGAAAACTGAAAATGAATATAATAATGAAGTATTCTTTTTAGTCACGAGAGTACTGAGTAAAAGTTGGTGGCATCCAACTGCAACTTAATTTGATTAGATACATTAACTAGCCAGCAAAAGAAAGCATGGAAATGTAAGTGCCATTTATGGAGTGGAGATGAAGAGGAAAGTCATGAATGTTGTGACTGACAATTCAAGAGTACCCAGATGTGGAGAATAATTGAAACAATCAGTTAATTGAATAAATTAGAATAAAATTCTTAGGGACTTGTATGATGAGTGGGATGAATGTTGGATGAAAGAAAATCCCAGAAAAGGAACTGGGACATTTTTAGTTCAACCACCCATATGTTTCTAGCGTTCTCTCTACACCATCCCCTCCATTTGGTCACTCAGTATCTGCTTAAACCCTCCTTTGGATGATAAGCAAACCATCCCATTAAATGACTGGATAGTTTTATTGTTATTTGATATCTTGATATCTTCTTGCAATCTCCCTGTCTATAACTCCAATCACAAGATCCTAATTCCTTTCTTTGGACCTGACACTAATTTATCAATTAATTTATCAAGACCACAGTATGTTCTAGTACACTTATACACATATAAATACACACACACACATATATATACAAATACATGTATACATACACACTTACACATATGTACACTTATTCATATATAACAGAGAAGGAAATGTCAACCCACTCCAGTATTCTTGCCTGGGAAATCCCATGGACAGAGGAGCCTGATGGCTACAGTCCATGGGGTTGCAGTGAGTCAAACATGACTGAGCATGTAGTCACATACACATATAAACATCAACGATAGATAGATTCTTGACCATACTGTATTTTAATGTCTAAAAATCCAAATATGTGAGAGACATTAGTTGCCACATACTTTTTTCATTTCAAATATTTTCTTTGTTATCTATTTAAAAATATATATTTAGAAGATGATCAACCTTTTTACATCTTTCTGTTTATGGCTGTTGGCTGTGGAGTCACTATCTTTTATCATACTTTCTTTTCTTTTAGTGTACCTTTCTATAGTTGATATTGCATACAATGCTATATTTAAATTTCCACTTACTGACTTTTTTAAAGCTAAATTTCTTTGATGTCAATTTTGGGGAAATATGAAATACTGTATTTTTTCTGAATCTTAAGTCCTATGCTCCTTCTAATACTTTAGTAAATGACACAGCACATAACCCCATCTCAACCTTGTGACTATTTATTCATATTTTATCTTCATCATTAACCCAGGGATATTTTATCCATAGCCATTTGCAATCTACCTAAGATGGCTAAAGGACGTTGCAACATGCTGTCATTCATGAGTGTGTCCTTCCAAAAACTTGCTACTCCCACAATTTTCTTCATTTCACTTTCTAACAGAAAGTGAACTTTGGAATGAACTTTTTCCTCTCCATGTATCCAGCCAGTTCTTTTATTTATCAAAGTTGTGTCCTCATCCTAAATGCATTTTGCTTCCTACCCAGAAGCTATGGATGTGGATAGACTTACACGTAGTTTGGGCTTCCCAGGTGGCACTAGTGGTAGAGAATCTACCTGCCAGTGCAGGAGACATAATAGACGTGGGTTCCATCCCTGGCCTGGGAAGATCCCCTGGAGGAAGGCATGGCAACCCACTTCAGTGGGTTGCTACAGTCCATAGAGTTGCAAAGCATCAGACACGACTGAAGTGGCTTAGCACACATGCACATGTGAAGCTTAAATATGAAAAAGCCACATTTCATTCATTCTTAATTGCTTATTTATCCTCACGTTGGTGTGCTTATTACAAAATGGTTTCTTTTTATATGACCTTGTTTATTATCTGTTACCCTCTCCACAGATGGAATGTAAGTTCCATGAGGTCTAGGGTTTTGATGCTTTTTTCCACTACTGTATTCCCAAGGCAGAGGATGATGCCTTCCAGATGATTAGCCTTTCATAAGTGCTTGTGGGTAAATATCCATCTTTAATGTTACCTACATTGAAAGGATACTGGCTCTTCATTTCACTAAGGTTTGTGGCTTTCCATAGGCCCACCTTGACATGGGAAAGATTGAGACAAAACCACCAGTGACCCCTGTTGCTTAAGGTCTCATAAGCACAGGGAATGCTTCATGGTCTATGGTTTTTATTTACTTCTACATTGAAAAAGCAGTTTTATTTTCTGAATATCACGTTTAATGATTCCTGGTAGTGCCTGCACTTAAGACCCAACACATTCCAGGAAAGCAGGCCCAAACTTGATTACCTACATCAGTATTACAGAGAGCTGCCATTATTAACACCTTTATTTATTTAATGTAGAATATATTCTTACCCCAAATATATATACAATATATATTTAAGGCACAAATGGTATTATTGATAACAATAAGAAATATTGATATGAACCCCTGTGCCACATCCCTTAGTTAGAAAAATAAACTTTACGAATATCTCCTAACTCTTACCTATATAGGACCACAAGTTTTTTTTTTCTTACTTTATTTAGTTCATGTGAGTGCATGTATGTGTGCAAACCTCAAACACTGTATTGTTTTTAGGTCAACAATCTGTGAGGTTTATTCCTGTTAATATTTATTCCTATAATTTATTTATTTACTGCTATAGATTTCATTATTAATATAATTTATTTATTTATCAATTTTCCTTCTGAGTTGTTTCCTAAATACTTTTGTAGTTTAATTTGCTCTCACAAACAGTGATGCTAAGAACATTTTTGTGTATTGATAAGTAATTGCACGTGTACAAGAGTTTCTCTAGGTTCTAGAGTTTAGAGGGGATGTCTAGAAATATTGATTTTAATGTCAAATTTTATCCCTAAAGTGATAGGATCAGTTGATACCACCACTGGCAACCTATAAGGGTTTCTTTTGTTCTTTTTAAACATTTTTAACATCAATTTTGCATTAGGTATAGCCGATTAACAATGTTGTGGTTCTTTTGTTCTCCTTAACTGTAACAGAGAACTGCCAGCTGAGCTAAACTGCTGCCTCTTAAGCCAGAAATCTGATAGCCAGCTATCTCATGTAGATCCTGTTTATTAGTTGGTTTGTTTATTAATTTAGGTATCCCTTTCTGACAGATTTATCCCTATGTCTGTCTGTAGTCATATATCTTATCTCTGCAGTGTTGTTTTCATTATGTAATTATGGTTCATCTAAATAGGTACTGTCTCCTCCACTGGTTTTCCTAAAGTCCCATAATATGGGAATCCCTCAAGGAGCAGAATCAGGTCTTATTATCTCATTTATCCTGTTATCTTTTCCAGGCACATAGTAGGCAATACATTTCGGTCGGTTGACCACTTATGATTTTTAAAGGTCTAGATTCACTTTCAGTAGAGGGAGCCCAAACTTATTGTCTTGATTTTTCCACTAGTTCTTACTGTAAAACTGCTTCAGATGCTGATGAGTTTCGATTTTCATGTGCGGGCTTTTTTTTGTTTTTCGCTGAAATTTCACCCTCACTTAGTACCAGAATGGCATTGCTCAAGTTCTTTCACGTCGTTCAGTCAAGCTGATCAGCCTCTCCTGATAAGAAGAAATGCATAGCGCACTTTCTCCCAGAGTCCCAAAGCACTTAAGTAAGATAGTTTTTCAGTTAAACGATAGTCCTTTGAAGTTCCAATTACTAGCTCTTACTGACTCCATCTGTAATAACTACAGTAAAATTTCAGTCTATTTTCTTTTCATGAAAAAAAAAGCTTTTTTTTTTTTTTTTTTATGTAAAATGCTCACTTCTACACTATCCTACTTCATCTTTCTTGAGGCAAGTTCTGTTGGTAATTAAGGCTGGCTAGTACTTGTAATTTACCACCAAATCCCAGACCCTGTGTGCCATCCATTGTTACAGTCTCCAGAAAAAAGTAATTGGAACCTCATGTGTGAGAAACAGATAACTTTTTCCTGACTTCCAGCTTCTCTTGGGAAGGTACCTGCTACTATGAAGCCTCATCCTGCCCACCACAATCAACACACCTTCCTTGAAAGTCTCTTCATTTAACAGTTGAAATCAAGGGCATGTTGAGATTTTTCTAGAGAAATCTGTTGACCCAACTTGGTCTCATATTTAGGATATTGGTGATTTCCTGAATTTACTTTTATTTAAAAAATACAAGATACAGCACACAAAATAAGCCCCCAGTGATTCTAAATTAGTCTCCAGTTACTGAAAAAAGATGAAAGGGATGAATAACAGGAAAAGTAGAAAAGGGGAGGAATTTTATTCAAATGGTCTACAGGGCAAAAGCAGGAATGTGGGTTTTTATTTGCATTGCTCACAGAGTTGTTATAAAAAATAGAATCAGACTTTAAAAACTTCTGAAGCTCATGCTCTTTATAGCCAAGCTTTATTCCTTTCAAAAACCTACAGATATATCACCATCTGCTTTGTGTATGCAACAATTTAAGAACATAATATGAGTTCATTTTTATAATCACAATTATTATGTAACCAGGGAAAAAGCTTGAGATATTTTCCCATAGAAAATTGGTGTCAATAGCAAAGTACCTCAGATTGCTGGTATTTCCAAAAACACCTCTGACCATCCATCAAACGGTGGTTAGAAGAATGAACTTGGGACCAGACCTTTGCATCCAAATCCTGATTTTGCCACTGATTAGCTATATTACAGTCAATAAAGTATTTAAATTGTGGTTCAGTTTCCTACCCTGTAGAATGGGTGCAATATTATTTTTATTAGATTGTTGTAAACATCAAAACAATGAAAATAATGGAAGTTTTTCAGAAGTGCCTGTCATATCCTAACAGCTAAGACTTCACCATTATTATAATTATTACTCATATTTCTGCTGTTCTGACTTCAGTTATCCCATACATTATCTGAGTTAATGATTCTTTCTATAAACATTGAGCATAGCACAGTACTAGAAGCATAAAATGATCCAAAAACACGTGTATTAATAAATAAATAGTATAGAAATGGCGTGTTTATAATCTTGTTTTTACTGATGATATGCATAAAGGTTAAGACCATGAGCTTTGAGACAGCCTGATTCCCTTTCTAATTCTAGTACTACTTGCTTAGAAGGATAGTCTTATGTGAGTCACTTAACTTCTCTAATTCCAGTTTCTTCATCTGCAAAATGGTCAATTAGTGTTAACCCATAGAGATATTAGAAGTAGTGAGTGAACTGGTACAAAAGTGCTTAACATAGAGCCTCAGAGTAAGTACTCAGTGCCAGCTATGTGCAATGGCAAACATTATTTCCATGCCTTATTAGTTATTCATAATGAGTTGTTTTATAGGGTACATTTTATCAGAGAAAATGTTTTATTTCCTTGGCATGATGAAAGGATAATAAAGACTTCTTTTGAAATTCTACTTTGATGCTGTTATATAAAAACTTTACCCAAAACTTTTAAGAGAAACAGTTCAGCTGTTAAACATCATCGTGATTTAGATGGCACCAAGATGTTCAGTTTGAAAACTAGCATTACCTGAAAGAGATCCTACTGTCCTGTCTGAGCGAAGTGTTAGTTAGTCTCTCAGTCATGTCCAACTCTTTGTGACCCCATGAACCATAGCTCACCACGCTCCTCTCTCTGTGGAATTTTCCAGCCAAGAATACTGGAGTGGGTTGCCATTCCCTTCTCCAGGGGATCTTCTTGAACCAGGGATAGAACCTGGGTCTCCTGCATTGCAGGCAGATTCTTTACTGTCTGAACCACCAGGAAAGCCCTGTCTGAATGAGGGAGCTCGTTTTCCAGAGAGAGCTAATTTCATTTTGAACCATTTTGACAAATATAACACTTAAAAACTGACTGGATGATAGAGTGATATTTCTGTTCTTGATCCTAAATACTCTGAGTTTCTTTAATGTTCAGAGTTTTAAATGATTACCTTATTGATACTGCATTCTGAATTATTTTTGTAACACCCTGAATTATAACTCTTAAGCTATAATCTTTAGATCCAAGAGTGATGTTGGAGATGTCCTGCAGCCCATATTTATTTAACATCTGATTTGTATTCAGCCTTATAGACCAGACCTTATTTATGCTTTATAGACCAGACCTTATTGAATTTCACAACACTGCAAAGTAAATATTATATATCCTTTGGCAGTTGAAGACCCGGAGATAAGGGAAATTAGATAAATTTCCCAAGGTCACACTGATGAGCAAGGTTAGAAGCTGGGTTTCTACAGTTTCAAAGTTCATGCTCTTTCTGCCACCGTTCATTGCTTTAATGTTAACAAAATTCAGTTAAAATTAAATTAATTCAAAATTCTTCATTTAATAATTTACTTTCCTGTCTACTTTAGTGCATTCACACAATACTATTAGATGTATAACTATGACATCATTGCTTTTTAAGTACATTTAAAATTTGTTAGACAAAAGATACTCAATCACCAGAACTATTTTAATTTAAGGGGGAAATGTACCTAATCTCTCATTGTCGGTAATTAGAACAGTGAAAACTCCTCTGTAAGTTCCAGGCATGACTATACTTTTGAGTTTGGCAGAACAAGTGTTCGTTTTAATTTCTGGATAGAGTGATGATGCTTATTAATGGCACCTTTATAAAAGGGACAATGGTGTTCATAAAGGTTATTTTATTCCTGTAACTCCAATCTAGTCTTTGCCCTCATTAAACTGTATTTTGTTGAGGAGTAACTAATTGCTCGTGATGAAAGACCATTCTGAAGGTGATTTAGGACCATAGCTTTTGTCCACTTTTCTGGGCTGCCATTTCCATTTTCCCAATCAGTTCCTCAGTGTGTGAATCAAGACGCCCACTCCAAGCCAAGGTGAAGGGGGATGCATAATTCCTGTGGCATGACGGCCACTCCATGGGGGAGTGCCAGCAGTGGGAGCCCGCCTGCTGGAAAACCATCCAGTCTGTTCCGCCCCTCAGTGTGGTGTGTGTGGGTTTATTACAGAATTTATGAGAGGGAATGGTGTAGTCAATGTTGCAAGGCTGCTTCCATTATAACCCTCTGTTTGTACCTCCTCATAATTTTCTGACAAATTGTCCCTCTCAGATGAAACCTTTCATGCTTAGTCTTATCCTAGCGGTACATTTTCTGTCCTTGCCTTTATAAAGAAAAATGTAGCCTTTTTTTTTTCTTTTTTTTAATATCCAAGTTCAAACAAGTACCAAGCATTCATTCCTTTTACTGAATTAAAATACAAAACCAGAGACATAAGGTAAACCATGAGCTTTACATAGCACGTGCTAAATTATATACAGTTACATTAGAATGCCAGGTATTTTGCAGGAGAAAAGAAAGAATTGAGAAAATGAGTCATTGAATAAAAAGTTATGGAAAGTACAAACTTGTTAGTTCACATGTTTATTAGAGTGTAAAATAGTATATAGTATATAAAGATGGAAAGAACATTGATTTAGTGCCTGTTTTACACAAAGAAGCTGGAAGTTAAGAAAGATAAAATCACCTGCACGTGGGTGACTTGCAGCCAGACTCTGAAATACGTTAGACCACATTGAACTCGAGGCAAGAAATGCACATGTGCTTCTTGTCACAAACAGCATATAGTATGACCTAGGTCAGTCGAATAATTTAGTAGGAAATTCAGGGGAAAATTTAAGTTTTAAAATGAAACAGTGCTAATTATATTAAGGGTTAATATTTTGCTATTGTGTAAGAAAAAAGCAACCATTTGTTTTTCAAAAACATAATTGTAATGTCATAATTGTTAATTCCAAACAAATATATTGTTTAAATAAAAGTCATCTTTTGGGCAGGAATTCATATGAATTTATTAATAATTTCACTATTGACCTTCTTGTTAGTTTGTAAACTCATTCACAGATCAAAAAAATGTTAGCACCATGTGATAAATTAATACTACTGATATTAGTACAATATATTATAAGCAATTTAGTTTGCTAAATAGTTTGATATTTATTTTAAATTTTTCCAGAAATTCACCATTAAAGCACCTTTGCAAATAATTACACTGTTTCAGAAGCTATTTGTATCTGCTGATGGCTATCACCTTTGGGCTAGCTGACCTCTTCCTTCACAAAGCATGCATGAGGGTTCATAATACAGCTTCAACAGTGCTCAACTGTATTTCAACTTGTCTTATAAGTTCTACAGAATCATATCATTGGTGAATTACTGTATATATCTGTTCTCCTACTAATCACATATTTCTGCTATTTTAAATTTTTATATTTCTGAGTATAAGAAATTTTGAAACAGGTTAAGCCTCTGTTTTCTCTCATATCCCCTTTATTTCTTCTTGATCGAGAGGTTAACATAAACTAATCTAAAAAAGCACTGGGCGTTTGTTAAAAGCCTTCATATAAACTGACCAGGATTATCTCTTCATGCTACTTTTAGGTTTAGTTGGAGGAGGGAAGTGTAAAACCTAAATATCAGCATGACCCACATATTGCATGTATATGTGCACCAATTATAAAGAAGTGTTTATTTTTAATGTTCATTAGTGTCCAAAATGTGTGACTCAGTTCAGTTCACTCGCTCAGTCGTGTCTATTTGCAACCACATGAATTGCAGCACCCCAGGCCTCCCTGTCCATCACCAACTCCCGGAGTTTACCCAAATCCATGTCCATCCAACCATCTCATCCTCTGCCATCCCCTTCTCCTCCTACCCTCAATCCTTCCCAGCAATCAGGGTCTTTTCAAATGAGTCAGCTCTTCGCATCAGGTGGCCAAAGTATTGGAGTTTCAGATTCAGCATCAGTCCTTCCAATGAATATTCGGGACTGATTTCCTTTAGGATGGACAGCTTGGATCTCCTTGCTATCCAAGGGTCTCTCAAGAGTCTTCTCCAACACCACAGTTCAAAGGCATCAATTCTTCTCTGCTCAGCTTTCTTTATAGTCCAAATCTCACATCCATACATGACCACTGGTAAAACATAGCCTTGACTAGACAGACCTTTGTTGGCAAAGTAATGTCTCTGCTTTTTAATATGCTATCTAGGCTGGTCATTACTTTTTTTCCAAGGAGTAAGCATCTTTTAATTTCATGGCTGCAATCACCATCTGCACTGATTTTGGAGCCCAGAAAAATAAAGTCAGCCACTGTTTCTCCATCTATTTGCCATGAAGTGATGGGACCAAATGCCATGATCTTAGTTTTGTGAATGTTGAATTTTAAGCCAACTTTTTCACTCTCCTCTTTCACTTTCATCAAGAGGCTCTTTAGTTCTTTTTCACTTTCTGCCATAAGGGTGGTGTCATCTGATATCTGAGTTTATTGATATTTCTCCCGACAACCTTGATTCCAGCTTGTGCTTCCTCCAGCCCAGCATTTCTCATGATGTACTCTGTATATAAGTTAAATAAGCAGGGTGACAATATACAACTTTGACGTACTCCTTTTCCTATTTGGAACCAGACTGTTGTTCCATGTCCAGTTCTAACTGTTGCTTCCTGACCTGCATACACGTTTCTCAAGAGGCAGGTCAGGTGGTCTGATATGCCCATCTCTTTCAGAATTTTCCAGGTTATTGGGATCCACATAGTCAAAGGCTTTGGCATAGTCAATAATGCAGAAATAGATGTTTTTCTGGAACTCTCTTGCTTTTTCGATGATCCAACAGATGTTGGCAATTTGATCTCTGGTTCCTCTGTCTTTTCTAAAATGGGCTTGAACATCTGGAAGTTCACGGTTCACATATTGCTGAAGCCTGGCTTGAAGAATTTTGAGCATTACTTTACTAGCGTGTAGGATGAGTGCAATTGTATGGTAGTTTGAGCATTCTTTGGCATTGCCTTTCTTTGGGTTCGGAATGAAAACAGACCTTTTCCAGTCCTGTGGCCACTGCTGAGTTTTCCAAATTTGCTGGCATATTGAGTGCAGCACTTTCACAGCATCATCTTTCAGAATTTGAAATAGCTCAACTGGTATTCCATCACCTCCACTAGCTTTGTTCGTAGTGGTGCTTCCTAAGGCCCCCTTGACTTCACATTCCAGGATGTCTGGCTCTAGGTAAGTGATCACACCATCATGATTATCTGGGCCGTGAAGATGTTTTTTGTACAGTTCTTCTGTGTATTCTTGCCACCTCTTCTTAATATCTTCTGCTTCTGTTAGGTCTGTACCATTTCTGTCCTTTATTGTGCCCGTCTTTGCATGAAATGTTCCCTTGGTATCTCTAATTTTCCTGAAGAGATCTCTAGTCTTTCCCATTCTATTGTTTTCCTCTATTTCTTTGCACTGATCACTGAGGAAGGCTTTCTTATCTGTCCTGGCTATTCTTTTGAACTCTGCATTCAATTGGGTATATCTTTCCTTTTCTCCTTTGCTTTTCGCTTCCCTTCTTTTCACAGCTATTTGTAAGGCCTCCTCAGACAGCCATTTTGCTTTTTTGCATTTCTTTTCCTTGGGGATGGTCTTGATTCCTGTCTCTTGTACAGTGTCACGAACCTCCATCCATATTTCATCAGGTACTCTATCAGATCTAGTCCCTTAAATCTATTTCTCACTTCTACTATATAGTCATATGTATAGTCACTGTATAGTCGTATAAGTAATCACAAATGTGTGACTACTAAGGAGCAATGAAATTGCTTAAATGATGTTTGAAACCTGTGTATATCTCTACTATAATATGCATTTTAATCTCACTCTGGCGAGTTACAGTTATATGAATCAAATTCTGTTTCTCTATTTTTTCTGATATGCTTCAGTCCTGATTGATAACTTAAAAGTGATAAAAACATTTTATATTTCTCTAAGAGTTCTGGTTAGTGAACTGCAAAAACCTCAAAATATTCAGATTTGAACCAGAAAAACTCATAAATTTATTCAAAATATGTGAATACATAGGTACTTCAGTTTAGTCACTCAGTTGGGTCCAACTCTTTTGCAACCCCACGCATTGCAGCATGCTAGGCTTCCCTGTCCATCACCAGCTCCCGGAGCTCGCTCAAACTTATGTCCATCAATTCGGTGATGCCATACAACCATCTCATCTTCTGTCATCCCCTTCTCCTCCTGCCTTCAATCTTTCCCAGCATAAGGTTTTTTTGTAACGAGTTAGCTCTTCGCATCAGGTGGCCAAAGTATTGGAGTTTCAGCTTCTGCATCAGTCCTTCTAATGAATATTCAGGACTGATTTCTTTTAGGATGGACTGGTTGGATCTTCTTGCAGTGCAAGGGACTCTCAAGAGTCTTCTCCAACGTGGTTCAAAAACATCAATTATTTGGCATTCAGTTTTCTTTATAGTCCAACACTCACATCCATACATGACTACTGGAAAAGCATAGATTTGACTAGACGGACCTTTGTTGGCAAAGTAATGTCTCTGCTTTTCAATATGCTGTCTATGTACTTAAAGAAACAGAAATTAGTGTTAGTAAAGAAGGAAAGTATTCATGTCGCAGTTTGTTAGGGTGCTTTGGTTTGTCTTACATAATATGAAACTCCTATGAGATTCATATTATTATCTCTACTTTAAAATAAAAAACTATGCCCAAATTCACTAATTAAAAAGTGATGGAGTTAATATTTGAATGTTTGCTTATCTAACTCAGCAGGCAAAATTTGCTCCACCTACTTATGAATCATTCTACTGCCAATGTAATTGACACATCAGTTTCAGTTTCAGTTCAGTTGCTCAGTCGTGTCCGACTCGTTGCGACCCCATGGACTGCAGCACGCCAGGCCTCCCCGTCCATCACCAACTCCCGAAGCTCACTCAAACTCATGTTCATTGAGGTTGTGATGCCATTCAACCATCTCATCCTCTGCTGTTCCCATCTCCTCCCACCTTCAATCTTTCCCAGCATCAGGGTCTTTTCAAATGAGTCAACTCTTTGCATCAGGTGGCCAAAGTATTGGAGTTTCAGCTTCAGCATCAGTCCTTCCAATGAATACCCAGGACTGATCTCCTTTAAGACTGGCTGGTTGGATCTCCTTGCAGTCCAAGGGACTCTCAAGAGTCTTCTCCAACACCACAGTTCAAAGGCATCAATTCTTCAGTGCTCAGCTTTCTTTATAGTCCAACTCTCACATCCATACATGACTACTGGAAAAACCTTAGCCTTGACTAAAAGGACCTTTGTTGACAAAGTAATGTCTCTGCTTTTCAATATGCTGTCTAGGTTGGTCATAACTTTTCTTCCAAGGAGTAAGCGTCTTAATTTCATGGCTACAGTCAGCATCTGCAGTGATTTTGGAGCCCAGAAAAATAAAGTCAGACACTGTTTCCACTGTTTCTCCATCTATTTGCCATGAAGTGTTGGGACCAGATGCCATGATCTTAGTTTTCTAAATGTTGAGCTTTAAGCCAACTTTTTCACTCTCCTCTTTCACTTTCATCAAGAGCCTCTTTAGTTCTTCTTCGCTTTCTGCCATAAGGGTGGTGTCATCTGCATATCTGAGGTTATTGATATTTCTCCCGGCAATCTTGATTCCAACTGAGCTTCCTCCAGCCCAGCATTTCTCATGGTGTACTCTGCATATAAGTTAAATAAGCAGGGTGGCAATATACAGCCTTGACGTACTCCTTTTCCTGTTTGGAACCAGTCTGCTGTTCCATGTCCAGCTCTAACTGTTGTCAGTGTAACCAAAATACAATTTTTCTATGTTAACAATATTCTATTATTTGATGATAATTTTATAAGTTCATATTTTCCCAACCCAGGAATCAAATCCGCATTTCCCATGTTTCCTGAATTGGCAGACAGATTTTTTACCTTCTGAGCCACCTGGGAAGCCCCTGTATCTATATATATATATCCTAATAGGGGCAAGAAGTTGAAAAATTTCTACTTAATTTGAAATAATTTTTATTTTAATATCTACTAATATTGGTTTATCTTTCATTGCTATATTTTTAATTCACTATCATATCATAACATTAATAATCATGAACTACAGAGTAATGATACTTGCTATAACTTTTCTGTTCCATTTGTACAAATAAAAAAATGTGAGCACTGTTTGAATTATAGCTTTTTCTATACTCATAGGCATTTTAAGCAAAGCCAATGCATTAGTGACCTATTGCCACAGAATGTTGTGTAATGACACATATTCCAGTAGTTTGAAATAATCAACATTAATTTAACTCAGAAATCTGTGGATTAACCAGACAATTCCATCATCTAATGTTGGTACGGCTTCCTCATGGGTCTGCAGTCAACTAGCCTAGTCAGTTTGTAGTTTGGATGGTTTAGGTTAACTCATCCCATACTTGACAGTCATTTCACTTGGATCACATATCTTTCTTTCTCCAATAAACTAGCCATTTTTAAATAGGTTAGAAGTTGTGATGAAGAGTGTAGATGTAATCAAGACCTCTAGATATCTCAGACCCAAACTCATTGACCATCATCACTCTGGTGTGAGCCTTCTATTAGAAAGTCACATGTGCATCAAGATTCATATGATGAATGGGCTCCACTTCACTGCTATGTTAAGAAATGCAGTTAAAACAGCAGCTAAACATCTGTTTTCAGAATTTCAAATAGGCTTGGTTGTTTAGACTGCTTTTAGGTTCACAGCATGTACAGAGTTACCACATGCCCTCTGACCCCACACATATGCACCATCAACATCCCCACCGGAGAGGCACATGTGTTAAAATTAGTGAACCTGCCTTGACACATCGTGCATGCATTCTAAGTTGCTTATCATGTCTGACTCTTTGTGAAACTATGGACTGTAGCCCACCAGTCTCTTCTGTCCACGGGATTCTCCGGGCCAGAATACTGGAGTGGGTTGCCATGCGTTCCTCCAGGGGATCTTCCTGGGCCAGGGATCGAACCATCGTCTTTTACATCTCCTGCATTGGTAGGTGGGTTCTTTACCACTAGCACCACCTGATACATCATTATCACCCAAAATCCATCGTTTATAGTAGGGTTCACTCTTGATGTTATACATTCTGGGGGTTTGGACAATTATATAATGACATGTGTTCAACATTATAGTATCATACAGAGCAGTTTCACTACTATAAAAATCCTCTGTGCTCCACCTATGCACTCATCTCCCCCCCACCACAAGGTCCATAGTCTCCAAAGCTGGCAACACTCCATAGTTTTATCTTCTCTAGAATGTCATGTAGTTGAAATTATATAGCATGTAGCCTTTTCAGCTCCTTTAACTTGGTTAAATGCATTTAAGTTTTCTCCATGCATTTCATAACTTGATAACTTATTTATTTTTAGTGCTAAATAACTAAATTATACCACAATTTATTTATACATTCACCTACTGAAGGGCAACTGGCTTGCTTCCAGATTTTGGCAATCATGAATAAAGCTCCTGTAAACATCCACATGCAGATTTTGGTGTGAACATAAGCTTTCAACACTTTTGGTTAAATATCAAAAAGCATGATTGCGTTATCACATGGAAAGAATGTTTCATATGTGAGAAATGCCAAATAGTTATATGAAGTGGATGTACCATTTACATTTCCACCAGCAATGAATAGGGTTTTTTGGTTGCTCCATGACTTCACAAGCATTTGGTGTTGTCAGTGTTTTAACTACCATTTTCAATTGTCAAATTAACATATGCTTATATTTTCTGTTAGTACTAGTTTAATTACAGAAATATTACATATTCAATATATTTATATTAAATATATGTGTGTATATATGTATATATATATATGCATATGTATATTTAGATAGAAATACACAATATATTTTCACTTCCCTGATGGCTTGGATGGTAAAGAATCTGCCTGCAATGCAGGACACCCAAAATTGATCCCTGGGTCGAGAAGATCCCCTGAAAAAGGTAACGGCAACCCACTCCAGTGCTCTTGCCTGGAGAATTCCATGGACAGGGAAGCCTGGCAGGCTACAGTTCATGGGGTCACAAAGAGTTGGACATGACTGACTGACTAACACTTTCACTTTCACTTTTATTAAAAGTAATGACAATATAAAGTTATTGAATAACCATACTTGATAGGACAAATGGATTTTTTTCTTTCTTTTATAAAGAATAATTTGAAATTTATAATATTTTTTAGAATTCCAGGTCTTTAGAGTTATATAACATCAGGTATGTAGACTAAAAAAATGAAAGTATAGAGAAAAATTTATGTTCAAACAGAGCTCCTTCTGTGTGTAAAAATGCAGCATAAAGATTTAAAGAAGAGAGAAAGTTAAGGTTATAGGAATAAATTTGTATATACAATATTGTTGTTCAGTCACTAAGTGCTATCTGACACTTTGCAGCTGCATGGACTGTAGCCCGCCAGGCTCCTCTGTCCTCCAGTGTCTCCCAAAGTTTGCTCAAATTCATGTCCATTGAGTCCGTGATGCTCTCTAACCATATCAGATCATATCAGTGATTTTGAAAAAAAATTTTATGCTACAGCATCAAGTGAAAAAGACATTTAAACTAGCAAATGCAGCACTGGTTCTGCCTTAGTTGCTCAGTTGTGTCCAACTCTTTGCAACCCCATGGACTGCAGCCCACCAGGCTCCTCCGTGCATAGGACTTCCCAGGCAAGACTACTAGAGTGGGTTGTCATTTCCTTCTCTAGGGTATCTTCCTGACCCGGGGATTGAACCTGGATCTCCTGCATTGCAGGCAGATTCTTTACCAAATGAGCCAATATACAATATCATATCATCTTAAAAAAAAACTGCAAAGAAGCATATATTAAGTAAAAAGCAAAGTATTAAATGTCAGTTGTCTTTTAGTGGTGCTCTTGTAAGTTTCTTTACCAGTTTTCTTTTTGTACTTTTCAGTAAACATTATTTAGTCCCAAGTATCTTATGATCAGAAGAAATCTATGTGAATCATAGTGAATTTACTGTGCTCAATATAGAATGGCTTATTTTCTTTTCTGAAATTAAATCCATCCATATGGGTTATTAATGAAAATCTAAATATTTTAAGACCTTGTGAAGTAATTCTTAATGGGAATTTAAAAATAGTACTACATCAATTGTCTTGTTTTACTTAAGAAAATACAGAAATAAGTATTCAATTTTCAGAGGCAACAAGCTGTTTTTTTAGGATGGAATTAGACATTCAAACCTGCCAAGATGGGCCCAAACCGTATTTTACCAAAGATACACCTGATCCTAGATCAGTAAATTGTTTTGATGTCTATCTTCTAAAAATAATATCTAGTGCATCAGAAAACTCTTATTAACCTGGAAAACCTATTTAGAAATCTAATCTTTAGTTATGAGCCATTGAATATTAGATCAAGAAATATTTTAATTTTCCTCATCAATGATTTTTGTATGGAAGTGAATTTAGTCCCTAGGAAACCAGGTTAAGCTGTGTAACTAAACTTTTGACCTCTATTTTCCCACCTGGGGGGAAGAAGACTAACCTGACTGCCCTGGTTATGTTTCCTGAATGATGAAAGTGCTTGAATCTTCCTATCACTGACCAGGTCTGATTCCTATACCTACAGTGTAAAATGTGCATATTTTAAAACAAGGTATTGCTTTCTCAATTGGTAGCTTCACTCAGTTGACTTGATAATTTTGCTATAAATATTCTTTACTTTTGTTTAAATGCAAAATGGCTTCCCTTGTGGCTCAGCTGGTAAAGAATCTGCCTGTGATGCAGGAGACCTGGGTTTAACCCCTGGGTTGGGAAGATTCCCTGGAGATGGGAACAGCTACACAATCCAGTATTCTGGCCCGGAGAATTCCATGGACTGTATGGTCGATGGGACCGCAAAGAGTTGGACATGACAGCGACATTCACTTTTACTTTCAAATTCAAAATAAACTTGTAAGTCTTCTAAAATAGCAAATTTCATGTAGTTCTACCACAAACACTGTGTGCACTACCTCCTTCATTTTCTTTTTCTGATGTATTTTATCCAATCCAAGCTGGAATCAAGACTGCCAGGAGAAATATCAATAACCTCAAATATACAGAAGACACCACCCTTATGGCAGAAAGTGAAGAAGAACTAAAGAGCCTCTTGATGAAAGTGAAAGTGGAGAGTGAAAAAGTTGGCTTAAAAATCAGCATTCAGAAAACCAAGATCATGGAATCTAGTCCCATCACTTCATGGCAAATAGATGGGAAAATGATAGAAGCAGTGAGAGACTAGTTTTGGGGGTTCCAAAATCACTGCAGGTGGTGACTGCAGCCATGAAATTAAAAGACACTTGCTCCTTGGAAGAAAAGCTATGGCCGACCTAGAAAACATATTAAAAAGCAGAGACATTACTTTGCCAACAAAGGTCCATCTAGTTGAAGCTGTGCTTTTTCCAGTAGTCATGTATGGATGGGAGAGTTGGACCTCAAAGAAAGCTGAGCGCCAAAGAACTGATGGTTTTGAACCGTGTTGTTGGAGAAGACTCTTGAGAGTCCCTTAGATTGCAGGGAGATCCAGCCAGTCCTTCCTAAAGGAAATCAGTCCTGAATATTAGTGGTCTATTTTACTAAGATTGTGAATATGAATTCTCCCTGGGATTCATTTCTCTCTAGCTCTATACAATTTCCTACTATTAATTTTCCTAATTCTTCAGTGATTTTATAACTCATTTGGCCTAAGTATTTTAAGCATCTCCCAAATGGAGGAATACTGAGGTTAGAGACGGACAAAAATTGCTGATGCCTTATAAAATTTCACCAATCAAAGAAATCAAGCAACTATAGAGTTTGGTTAATAATGTGTTAACAGAATTTCATCGGTTGTGATAAATGTACCACTCTGGTTGGAAAGTTGATAATAGGGGCAGGGGTCTATGAAAATCTCTGTATCTTTGATTACATTTTACTGTGAACCTAAAATTGCCATAAAAAAGAAAATAGATTAATGTTATATATACAATATAAATGTGTATACATTTAAAAAATCAAACAAAACCATATTCTTTTACTTGTGAGAACTCTGGGGTTCTAGTGCAGAATGCCTTGCTTAGTCATATCTAGAGTCATATCTGGTCATGCTAGTCTAGAGTCATGCTAGTCATATCTAGAATAAATATAATGCCTTGATTTCTTCACTAAACTATGAATCTTGAGTTCTTCCAGGAGCATTATACTGTTCAGGTCAAGTCAATACAACTATTTGTGTTATTCCTCGCAGACAACATAGACTGTAATTGACTGACTTCTGTATTTTTTATTTAAAATGTGTTTTTAATGTTTTCAGTGACCTGTTGATACTTTGTATTTTGGTATGTCACCTTAGAGAAAAGATTATGGAAAACAGAACCGTCTTCGTCATCATTCTCCATACTGAATGTTGTCCCTGAAATTCTTCTCTAGTCCTTTAATCCAAGTCTTTGAGATACAAGTCTATAACTGTAGAGATTTATTTTGAGATATGGTAAGCTATAATTATACAACCCTAATTTTTCAAATTGCATGACTGTTGAAAGAAATTGACATGTGATTCATCATAGTTCTCATCGTTTCCTCCTATAACAAGTATGGAGATGCTCAATTTGCTTTTTCATTTTAGAAAAATATAACTGCTATCATAGCATCTCTCTACCAAAGACAACTGACACTCTTAGTGTCAGCTGTATTTCCTTACCTGCACAAGGCTTTGATATTTCTGATCAATTATGTAACTATATTATCAAAGAAATCCTATCATTCAGTTAAATGTCCAGCAAAAACTTTGATGAAAGTCATTGTACCGTAATAGTTTGTTTCATAAACTTATGTTTATGAATTTTGTTTCATAAAGCTTCTGTTTTAGAAAATGTTACTTATAAACAAATATAGACATTATCAAGATAACATTTCAATCCAGTGCTCTGCATCACTTTGGCAGGGTATTGGTGATTAATGATGAAACTTTTCTTTCCAGGATGCTGATAATTTGGTATTTGTTTAGCAAGATGATAATGGCAAATCACCTGTCCTTGAAGTTCAGCATAGTTCTGGCAGCCTCGTCTTTAAAAAATGTTACTGGACCACAGTTGCCTTACAGTGTGTGTTAGTTTCTGCCGCACGGCAAAGTGAAGCAGCTATCCGTATACATCTATCTCCTCTTTCTTGGATTCACTTCCCATTTAGGTCCCCACACAGCACTGAGCAGTGCTATTCAGTAGGTTATTGTTAGTTATCTGATTTACACACGGTATGAGTAGTGTAGAGTAGTGGGCAAGCTTGGGCGGCTCCAGGAGATAGTGAGGGACAGGGAGGCCTGCTGTGCTGCGGTCCATGGGGCACGTGGGTCACAGAGTCGGACGTGACCTAGCAACTGAACGACAACTTGTGTTAGTATATGTGTGACTGACGGCCTCTTCACAGGACACAATCAGTGCGTGCTCACAGTCACCTTTATGTACATAAACCAACACAGAAAGCAGAAAATAAAAACCTTCGTTTTGGATCATTACAAAATTAAGTATTTCAAGCAACCCCACTATATTCCAAATGATAAAAAGAAAGAAAGTGAAGTCGCTCAGTCGCGTCTGACTCTCTGCGAGCCCGTAGACTGTAGCCTACCAGGCTCCTCCGTCCATGGGATTCTCCAGGCAAGAATATGGAGTGGGTTACCATTTCCTTCTCCAGGGGATCTTCCCAACCCAGGGACTGAACCCAGGTCTCCCGCATTGGAGGCGGATGCTTTAACCTCTGAGCCACCAAGGAAGCCCTTCCAAATAATAACCTGACTCTAAATTCTGAAACTCCAAGCAGAATGTGACAGTGTCAGTGCTGCAAACCTCTCCTGACCTTTTGTTCTTTGGTCTCTCAAATAAAACCCAGGAACTAATTGGACAGTGTTTGTGCCTGAGAGGAAGGAAGGAAAAGAGCAGCGTATAATGTGGATATTCTAAACTCTAGGTGCTGTAAGTCTTCCTTGAGTTTTATTGCTTTTTCTGCTTATTCTTTGTAGATTAGAACCAGAATAGAAATTAGCCTTCAGATAAAGCTGAGTGTGTTGATAAAATTAGGTCAGGTAAGTTTTTAATGTAAATTCAATAATTTACATTCCGATAATTAGCAGAATTGGGAATGGGAATTAGAGATGGTTGTTTTGGGTTTATGTTTAATACTTTAAGGTGTTTACTTTCTCTGACCTCTAGCTAGTGTAACATGCACTACTTACAAGTACAAGGAATTAGACTTTTATAATCCTGATTGTTGAAGGATTAATTTCTCAGTCGTGTCTGACTCTGTGCCACCCCATGGACTATACAGTCCATGGAATTCTCCAGAACAGAGTACTGAAGTGGGTACTGCCTCTCCCTTCTCCAGGGGATCTTCCCAATGCAGGGATCCAACCCAGGTCTCCTGCATTGCAGGCAGATTCTTTACCATCAGAACCACCAGGGAAGCCCAATTGTTGAAGGATTTATTTCTCTAGAAGCCTAAGAGATATGTCTTAATTGAGTCTTCTAGTAAAGTTAATAATGAGTATAGCAAATTTGGAATTAAATATATGTAACAATGGACAGTTGCCTTTAGCCTTGAAAAGAAATTGTTTGCCAACTAAGCATAGACTGAGACATTCCCTATTAATAGAAATACATCCTTTAAAAAGAACAGTGAGCATTAATAGTTAAATCCATTTGCTTTGAAAGAAACTTTTACTTTGTATAATGGTAGCTTTAGTTACTCTGTTTCTATTTAATCACATAGTATCATAGATGGTCAAGATCATAGAATCCCACCCATAGTAAGTGGTAGGGATTACGGTTTTGTTTTGTTCTGTTTTTTTCAAGTACTCAGTATAGTCTTCAATTTGGTGAATAACTATAACGAGTAAATTACCTCATTGCAGTTATTGAGGAAACTATATTAAATAATAAAATGGGTGATTATGACCACTATAAATAATAATTGTGCTAAGTCACTTCAGTCATGTCTGACTCTTTGAGACTCTATGGACTGTAGCTCACATGGCTCCTCTGTCCATGAGATTCTCCAGGCAAGAATACTGGAGTGAGTTGCCATGCTCTCCTCCAGGGAATCTTCCTGACCCAAGGATCAAACCACTACCCACATTTTCAGGAGGATTCTTTACCACTAGTACCTCCTGGGGAGCTTCTCTGGTGTCTCAGGTAAATAATCTGCCTGCAATGTGGGGGACCCAGGTTCAATCCCTGGGTTGTGAAGATCCCCTGGAGGAGGGAATGGCAACCCACTCCAGTATTCTTGCCTGGAGAGTCCCATGGACAGAGGAGTCTGGTGGGCTACAGTCCGTGGGCTCCCAAAGAGCTGGACACAACTGAGCGAATAAATCATAGTAGCTATGTATTATTCACTTATTAACTCATTTCTCAATAGCAGAAGGTACTGTTATTATCCTCACAGGTTAAATTAACTTGTCCAAAACACATAGCTAGTAAGCAGTGGAGCCAGAATTTTAACTCATTTCTAAGATGTTGGTACTAAGGTTATTGTTGTTGTTCTTCAGTCACTAAGTGATGTCTAACAGTCTGATCACAGGAACTGTAGCACGCCAAGCTCCTCTGTCCTTGACTGTCTCCTGGAATTTGCTGAAATAGGTGTCCGTTGAGTCAGTGATGTCATTTAACCATCTCATCCTCTGCCACTGCCTCCTTTTGCCTTCAGTCTTTCCAGCATCAGCGTCTCTTCTAATGAGTTAGCTCTTTGCATCGGGTCGCCAAATATTGGAGCCTCAGCATTACTCCTTCCAGTGAATCTTCAGGGTTGATTTCCTTTAGAATGGAATGGTTTGATCTTCTTCTTGTCCAAGGTGTACTCAAGAGTCTTCTCCAGCGCCAGAGTTCGAAAGCATCAATTCTTCAGTGCTCAGCTTTCTTTGTGGTGCAACTTTCACATCTGTATTTGACTAGTGGAAAAACAATAGCTTTGATTATGTAGACCTTTGGTGGCAAAGTGATGTCTCTGCTTTTGAATACGCTGTCTAGGTTCATCATAGCTTTCCTTCTGAGGAGCAAGCGTGTTTTAATTTCACGGCTGCAGTCATGGTTTGCAGTGATTTTGGAGCCCCAAAAAAGGAAATCTGTCACCGCTTCCACTTTTTCCGCTTATTTGCCATGAAGTGATGGAACCGGGTGCCATGATCTTAGTTTACTGAATGTTGAGTTTCAAGTCAGCTATTTCACTCTTCTCTTTTTCTCTCATCAAGAGACTCTTTAGTTCCTCTTCACTTTCTGCCATTAGATATCATCTGCATATCTGAAGTCATTCATATTTCTCCCCAGAGTGTTCATTCCAGCTTGTGATTCATACAGACTGTTCTCTAAATGATGTACTCTGCATATAAGCTAATTAAAGAGAGTGACAATATATAGCCTTGACATACTCCTTTCCCTTTTGGAACCAGTCTGTTGTTCCATGTCCAGTTCTAACTGTTGCTTCTTGACCTGCATACAGGTTTCTCAGCAGACAGATAAAGTGGTCTTGTGCTCGCATCTCTTTAAGAATTTTCCACAGTTTGTTGTGATCCATACAGTCAAAGACTTTAGCTTAGTGAATGAAGCAGAAGTAGATGAATTCTAGAATTCCCTTGTACTCTCTGTGATTCAATTGATGTTGGCAATTTGATCTCTGGTTCCTCTGCCTTTTCTAAATCCAGCTTGTACAACTGGAAATTCCTAGTTCAGGTACTCCTGAATCCTAGCTTGAGGATTTTGAGCATTACATTTCTAGCATGTGAAATGAGCACTGTTGTAAAGTAGTTTGAACATTCTTTGATATTGTTTTTCTATGATGAAAATTAACCTTTTTCAGTTCTATGGACTTTGTTAAGTTTTCCAAATTTGCTGATATATTGAGTACCGAACTTTAACATCACCATCTTTTAGGATTTAAAAAAAACTCTTCTGGAATTCCACACCTCAACTAGCTTTGTTCATAGTAATGCTTTCTAAGGCCCACTTGACTTCACACTCCAGGATATCTGGCTCTAGGTCAGAGACCACACCATCATTGTCCTCTGGTTGATTAAAAACTTTCTCTATAGTTATTCTGTATATTCATGCCACCTCTTCTTTATCTCTTCTGATTCTGTTAGGTCCTTACCATTTCTGTCCTTTGTTGTGCCCATCCTTGCATGGAATGTTCCACTGATATCTCCAGTTTTCTTGAAGTGATCTCTATTCTTTCCAATTGTATTGTTTTTCTCTATTTCTTTGCATTGTGTATTTAAAAAGGCCTTCTTCCTTCTTATCTCTCCTTTCTTTTCTCTGAAATTCTGCATTCAGTTGGATATATTGTTCCCTTGCTCCCTTACTTTTCAACTCTCTTCTTTCCTCAGTTATTTGTAAAGCCTCCTCAGACAACCACTTTGCCTTCTTATATTTCTTTTTCTTTGGGATGGTTTTGGTCGCTGCCTCCTCTATCACATTACCAACCTCTGTCCTTAGTTCTTCAGGCACTTTGTCTACCAGATCTAATCCCTTGAATCTACTTATCAATCCCACTGTATAATAATAAAGGCTTTGATTTAGGTCATACCTGATTGACCTAGTGGTTTTCCCTACTTTCTTCAATTTAAGCCTGAGTTTTGCAATACGGAGCTCATGATCTGAGCCACAGTCAGCTGCAGGTCTTATTTTTGCTGACTGTATAGGCTTTATCCATTTTTGGCTACAAAGAAAATAATCAATCTTATTTCTGTATTGACCATCTGGTGATGTCCATGTGTAGAGCCTTCTCATGTATTGTTGGAAAAGCATGTTTGCTGTGACTAGCATGTTCTCTCAATAAAACTCTGTTAGCCTTTGCCCTTGGAGCCCTTCTACTCCAAAGTCAAACTTGTGTCTTATGCCAGATACCTTTTGACTTCCTACTTTTGCATTCCAGTCCCCTATGATGAAAAGGGCATCTGTTTTTGGTGTTAGTGCTAGAAGTTGTTGAAGATCTTCATAGAACTGGTCAACCTCAACTTCTCTGGCATCAGTTGTTGGGGCATTGACTTGGATTACTGTAATGTTGAGTGGTTTGCTTTGGAAATAAACCGAGATCATTCTGTTATTTTGAGGGTGCACCCAAGTACTGCATTTCAGACTTTTATTGACTATGATGGCTACTCCATTTCTTCTAAGGGATCTTGCCCACAGCAGTAGATATATGGATAAACCCTTTTAGTTCACTGATTCCTTAGATGTTGATGTTTAATCTTGCCATCTCCTGTTTGACCAAAAACAATTTACCTTGATTCATGGACCTTAAGTTCCAGATTTCTATGCAATATTGTTCTTTATAGCATCAGACTTAACTTTCACCACAGACATGTCCACAAATGAGCATAATTTCCATTTTGGCCCAGCTGCTTCACTTTCTGAAGCTAATAGTAATTGCCCTTTGCTCTTCACCAGTAGCATATTGAACACTTTCTGACCCAGGAAGTTCATCCTCTGGTGTCAAATCTTTTTGTCTTTTCATACTGTCCACAGGGTTTTCACAGCAAGAATACTGGAGTAGGTTGCCATTTCCTCCTCCACTGGACCACGTTTTGTCAGAAGTTTCCACTGTGACCTGTCTGTCTTGGGTGGTCCCACACTCCATGGATCATGGCTTCTTTGAGTTATATAAGCCCTTTTTCCTTGACACGGCTGTGATCCATGAAGAGGTGTACTACTGTAGCCCTTAAGAATACTGGAGTGTGCCATTTCTTTCTCCAGGGAATCTTCCCAACCCAGTGATTGAAACCTTGTCTTCTGGTTGACAGGCAGATTCTTTTCCACTGAGACACCAGGGAAGCCCTGTGCTACTGAGATTTTTGTTTATTATTTACTAGATAAATCCAAGATTATGTATTTATTTTTATATGGGTAATAATTTTAAAAGGCCTGCCTCACCAGTGCTATATCTCCAGTGTAGTAATGGTTCCAAGTTCTTAAAGAAGATAATCTATTTTTTTTCTTTTTCCAAAAAGCTACCTTTTATAATGTATCAGGGCTTCCCTGATAACTCAGCTGGTAAAGATTCCACCTGCAATACAGGAGACCCCAATTTGATTCCTCGGTCAGGAAGATCCACTGGAGAAGGGATAGGCTACCCATCCACTCCAGTATTCTTGGGCTTCCCTTGTGGCTCAACTGGTAAAGAATCTGCCTGCAATGTGGGAAACCTCGCTTCAATCCCTGGGTTGGGAAGATCCCTTGGAGAAGGGAAAGACTACCCACTCCAGTATTCTGGCCTGGAGAAGTCCATGGACTGTATAGTCCATGGGTTTGCAAAGAGTCAGACAGGACTGAACAACTTCCGCTTTCCCTTTCATAATGTATCTGGATTGAGATCATGTAGGGAACTGATTTTGGGAAATGCTTATAGGCTCTCAGTGGACATTTGAAAGCAGTTAAAATTAACAATTGAAGAGACTAAGTGTACTTAGTGACAAATGAACAACAATCAGACCACCAATGACAACAGAATTCTGACCCACAACCTCTGTAGTGATTATCCTAGAGGGGACAGGACTCAGTCAATGACTGCCTGCTTCTTCATCTTTTTTTTTTTTTTTTTTCCAGTTTCCTTATTTTTGCCTCAAGTTTGAACTCAAAACTTGAAAATCAAAGCAATAGCATAAAATATCTCAAGTCTAGTTAATCCACATTCACTTTCCCCAGGTCATCAGCGGGAATTGAGAGCATATTGAAGCCTTTTCTGTTCTCACTCCTAATACTTCTCACTTTGAGAAGGTGAAAGTGTTCGTTGCTCATTTGTGTTCAGTTATTTGTGACCCCATGGACTGTAGCCCACCAGGCTCTCTGTCCATGGGATTTTCAAGGCAAGAAAGCTGGAGCTGGTAGTCATATCTTCTCCAGGGGACCTTCCTGAACCAGGCATTGAACCAGGCTCTCCCACACTGCAGGCAGATGCTCTACTGTTTGAGCCACCAGGAAAGCCCCCGTGTGATTTTGAGGCTCCACCACATATACGTGATAGTGACTGATTCCTTTTTTATTGCAAAATCTAAATGAATAACCTCTATTTGCTCTCAGGGAAGTGACCTTCCTTTATTTCTGCATAGTGCTCATGGTTTTAATTTTCTCCTTTTTGTATACTTCCTACACTTTCCCCAGCACCTTTCAATTTTTTGAATTCAACTTTTAAAGTAAAATCAGTTTTAGCTGATTTTTTTAAAAAACATGTAATATAAAAGAATTCAAAGCTTATGCAATTAATCATATCTATAAATCCTCTTTCCTTAAATTTAAGTGCTGGCAGCTTTGTGATTAGATGTACAGTGGTTGCTATATGTATTTAAGTCATACTTCCCTTAAGCTGTATCAAGCCTGAAAGTTTATAGGTTTACCTGATTGATTACCATGGTATGTTCCAGCCTTTATTTACTTATTTTTAACGGAGAAATGATTTTTTGTTCAATGCTTCATCTACACCAACCTGAGATTTTGGGGGTTTTGTTGTTGTTGTTGTTTGTTTGTTTTGCATATGGAATTCTTGGCCAAGGATGTAACCCACATTCCCTCCAGTGTAAGTGTGGAATCTTAATCACTGGACTGCCAAGGAAATCTCCTACATCATCCTAACTTTAAATGGACAGCCCTTGCTTTGACAGTTCTGTATTTCCCTATGGTTCCAGGTTTAACAAAATGTGTATAACAAGAAGCCTTGCAGAACAAGCAAAGCCACTTCTCAGACATGGGCTGAGGAGGGAATTGAAATACACAACAACAGAAAAGCAGGGCAGACTTTGTGGCCAGTGGTTTTGGAAAAGATCATATGTTACTCAAAAAGGTGTGTTGGGAGGCGAGAACAAGATGGCGGAGGAGTAGGTGGTCGTGGAGTACATCTCTCTCCGCAGATACATCAGAGGGGCATGCAGAACACCAGCTGAGAGCAGAAAGGAGTATCTGACCAACGGAAAAGAATATATAGAACCATACAAAGCTTGGTAGAACAAAGGAAGTAGGGGGAGAAACAGGAGTGTTAGTAGGACTGGACCTGCCCTTGGCGAGTGGGGGAACTGAAGTGGGGGTCCAATCCCCACATTGGCGCAATTGTCTGAGCCAGAGGAGAAACATTTAAGGCTGAGAGTGAAACAGCTGGTCTGTGGCCGCCTAAATGGGATGAGAATCATACAGTCCTTGCTGCAGCCATACATGCCCCGGACAGAGACTCAGGTCCTTTAGAAGGTGCAGCAGCTGCGAGCTGGAATGTGGGGACTGCGGAGCAGTGCCAGGAGCGTAACTCCTGCAGCAGAGGCTGTCCGAGTCCCTTCACACTTGGCACCGCCAGGGTCCCTGCAAGCCAAGCAACTGCACCGACTTCTCGCCCAACTGTCACTGGGGCAGAGCCGCAACAGGTGAGAAATGTCTTGCGTCTCCTCAGCAGGGTTGCTTTGGTTATGTCCAACACTTTGCGACCCTGTGGACTGTGGCCTGCCAGGCTTCTCTGTCAGGGGGTTTCTCCAGGCGAGAGTACTGGAGTGTATTGGCCAATACTGGTTGCCATCCCCTTCTAGAGCACTATATTTCTTGCTGCCCTAGCCGCAACTCCCTTGAGTACCCGCTGCTGCCAGAACGCCTGTGACCCAAGCAGCTGCACCACCTCCACACCTGGCCCTCACTGGGGCAGACCCGAGTCCCCCAGGGCAGCCTCAGGAGCAAACCCCAGTGGACGACCCACATGTGGAAATAAAACCACAACTGAAACCCAGGGGCAGTGTGGCTAAGGAAGAAGACCCAAAGCCCCCCCACCAGCTGTGCAAGATGCTGATTAAATCCATGCGGTCAACTAGGCAGACTCTGTGTCTACGGAATAATAAAAGGACAGTGAGAGCTCCCACAAAAGAAAATGCACTCGTTCTGACAGCTGTGGACGTTGGAGGTAAGAACACACAGAAGTAGGACCAGCTTAGAATCTGAGCTTTCCCGCATCAGGTCCACAGACCATCACAGTGTTGGAGGGCGTATTAGGGAGCTGAGGTGGACTGTGACTCCCAGAGAGGGAAAGGACTCACAGCAGTGACTCAAGAAAAGCGTTTATTATTCTTATGTTTTGACTTGTTCTGTAGATTCTTTTGGGTTTTTTCTCCCCGCCCCCATCTGTTATAGTTTCAATTTTATTGGCACTATGAAATCTAATAAAGCGTTTGATTTTTTTTTTCCCCTCAGTCACATTTTTTATTTTTGCTATAAATCTCTGGCTCTACGCTGGGCTTTTGCAGTTCTGTGGAGTTGGTTTTTTTTTTTTTTTTTTTCTTTCTCTGTCTCTCTTTTTAATTTTAATTTTTAAGTTTTTAAACGTATTATTTTTTCTACATTTATTCCTTTGCTTTTCCTACTGTTCTTTTCCCCTTGCAGTTAATCTTTAATGTATATAAATCTTCTGTATCTACCTCTATTTAACTTTGCGTATCTATTCTTTCTTTCTTTTCTTTCCTCTCAACATAATTGTTAGTTGTATTTTCATTGCTTTATTCCCCACTTGGCACCTTGTTTTACTTTTGTTTTCCAATTTCTGCTTTAGTTAGTTTTGTTCTTAAATGGTAAATCTAATTTTTTATTTCCTTTGTTAGCTGGGTCAATCTACTGTACTTTACTTTTCTTGGATTGTTTTAATTTTGCTTATGGGTGTCTATGTGCATATTCCATTATTTTAATTACTATTTGCCTGATTGTGTAACTCCTGTTTGTCTGGATTTCATCTTTGGTTTCTCGTTTTCTGAATATTTGATTTAATCTCACTTAATTCCATAACAAAACACTTGTGGAATTTTTATTGCTGACCAGAGATCAAGCCCTGAGCCTTTGAAGTGGGAGCACTGACACCAAGACCCTAGACTACCAGAGAACTCACTCTGGGGAGTATCAAATAGTGAGAACTCACACAAAGGAGACCACTTGAATGCAAGGCTTGGCATCACCCAACCACCAATAGCACCCTGTACAGGACGCCTCATCTAAACAACAAACAAAACAAAAATACAAACCCAATCATCAGCAGACAGGATTACCACCTCACTCAGCCTTGCCCATCAGAGGAAAAACAAACAAACAAACAAACAAAAAACAAAACTAGCACAAATTTCACTCTATAAGAAGCTTACACAAACTACTGGACCAACCTTAGGAGGGCAGCAACCAAAAGGAAGAAAGAATTCAACCCTGAAGCCTGGGAAAAGGAGACCTCAAACACAGTAAGTAAATAATAATAATAATAATAATAATGAAAAGGCAGAGTACTACTACACAAATGAAGGAACAGACTAGAAATACCAGCTAGAAACACCAACTCCCAGAGTCCACCCACACTCATGTCCATTGAGTCAGTGATGCCATCCAACCATCTCATCCTCTGTCGTCCCCTTCTCCTCCTGCCCTCAATCTTTCCCAGCATCAGGGTCTTTTCCAATGAGTCAGCTCTTTGCATCAGGTGGTCAAAGTATTGGAGTTTCAGCTTCAACATCAGTCTTTCCAATGAATACCCAGGACTGATCTCCTTTAGGGTGGACTGGTTTGATCTCCTTGTAGTCCAAGGAACTCTCAAGAGTCTTCTCCAACACCACGGTTCAAAAGCATCAATTCTTTGGCCCTCAGCTTTCTTTAAGGTCCAACTCTCACATCCATACATGACCACTGGAAAAATCATAGCCTTGACCAGACGGACCTTTGTGGACAAAGTAATGTCTCTGCTTTTTAATATGCTGTCTAGATTGGTCATACTTTCCTTCCGAGGAGTAAACATCTTTTAATTTCATGGCTGCAGTCACCATCTGCGCTGATTTTGGAGCCCAGAAACAGTCAGCCATTGTTTCCACTGTTTCCCCATCTATTTCCCATGAAGAGATGGGACCAGATGCCATGATCTTAGTTTTCTGAATGTTGAGCTTGAAGGCAACTTTTTCACTCTCCTCTTCCACTTTCATCAAGAGGCTCTTTAGTTCTTCACTTTCTGCCATAAGGATGGTGTCATCTGCATATCTGAGGTTATTGATATTTCTCCTGGCAACCTTAATTCCAGCTTGTGCTTCTTCCAGCCCAGTGTTTTTCATGATGTACTCTGCATATAAATTAAATAAGCAGGATGACAATATACAGCCTTGAGGTACTCATTTTCCTATTTGGAACCAGTCTGTTCCATATCCAGTTCTAACTGTTGCTTCCTGACCTGCATACAGGTTTCTCAAGAGGCAGGTCAGGTGGTCTGGTATTCCCTTATCTTTCAGAATTTTCCACAGTTTATTATGATCCACACAGTCAAAGGCTTTGGCATAGTCAATAAAGCAGAAATGGCTTTGGCATAGTCAATAAAGCAGAAATAGATGTTTTTCTGGAACTCTCTTGCTTTTTCTTTGATCCAGAGAATGTTGGCAATTTGATCTCTGGTTCCTCTTCCTTTTCTAAAACCAGCTATATGTCAATAATTACTTTAAATGTAAATGGATTAAATGCTCCAACCAAAAGACACAGGCTGGCTGAATGGATACAAAACAAGACCCATATGTATGCTGTCTACAAGAAACCCACCTCAGACCTAAAGACACATATAGAGTGAAAGTGAGAGGATGGAAAAACATATTCCATGCAAATTGGAATAAAAGAAAGCTGGAATAGCAATCCTCATATCAGACAAAATAGACCTTAAAATAAAGAAGATTACAAGAGATTAGGAAGGACACTATGTAATGATCAAGGGATCAATCCAAGAGGAAGACATAACAATTGTAAATATCTATGCACTCAACATAGGAGCACCTCAATACATAAGACAAACACTAACAGACATAAAAGGAGAAATTGACAGCAACACAATAATAGTAGGAGACTTTAACAACCCACTCACACTAATGGACAGATCATCAAAACAGAAAATTAGTAAGGGAACACAAGTCTTAAGTGATACATTAAATAAGATGGATTTCATTGATATCTTCAGGACATTCCATTCAAATGCAGAAGAATACAGCTTTTTCTCAAGTGCACATGGAGCAATTTCCAGGATAGACCACATCTTGGGTCACAAATCAAACCTCAGTAAATTTAAGAAAGTTGAAATTGTATCAAGCATCTTCTCCAACCACAAATCTATGAGACTAGATATCAGTTACAAGAAAAAAAAAAAAAAAACTATATAAAACACAAACACATGGAGATTAAACAATACATTTCTAAATAATCAACAGGTTACTGAAGAAATCAAAAGGATAATCAAAAAATTTCTGGAAACAAATGACAATGAAAACACGACAACTCAAAACCTATGGGATGCAGGAAAAGCAGTTCTAAGAGGGAAGTTTATAGCAATGCAATCCTACCTCAAGAAACAAGAAAAACATCAAATAGACAACCTCACTTTATACCTAAAGCAACTGGGAAAAAAAGAACAAAAAAATCCCAAAATTAGTAGAAGGAAAGAAATCATAAAGATTTGAGCAGTATAAAGATCAGTCTAGAGGGGTGGAATGGGAAGGGAGATGGGAGGGAGGTTCAAAAGGAAGGGGATCTATGTATACCTATGGCCAATTCGGGTTGAGATTTAACAGAAAACAACAAAATTCTGTAAAGCAATTATTCTTCAATTTAAAAATAAATAAGTTTATTTTAAAAAGTGTGTCAGGAAATATTATGGAATGAAGAATTTGAAGAAACATTAAGAATATGAACAAGGGTCAATCACAGGAAAGAGAAATTGATGTGTTGTTTTTAAGTACTGATTCCTAGGATAAATTAGAAAAATTACTTATTAGAGGAATATGTGCCATATTTGTATTTTTATCTGAATTATTATAGACTTTGCATCATAGCTATGTATATTTTTAGCTAAAATGGTTAAGTATGTGTTGTGATTCCTCACTTGTGGCCAAATGAAAATCTGCTGTTATCAAACCTAGTAGCATCAAAGTCAAGAAGATAAGTCAATTTTGTCTCATTACACAATACTTTTCATGCTACTGTGACTTGCATGTAAACTGTATATTTTAAATTATGTACCCAGGGTAATGACCTAGACTATATTTTTTTACAACTGTCTTTGAGTAATTATTTTAATGAAGGGCAAAGTAGGTGTTAAGAATTCAGCAGAGACACAGAGAATACTAAAAATGTCCAAAGTGCAATTATTCTGTATCACAATTTTGATAGTCAGAAAAATAATAGAATAGTTGAACAAGTTTCTAGGAATTTTAATATAACAAGTCTGACATAACTCTATCTAATCAAAGTGGGTATCGTATTGGGAACAAGAAATTAAGGTTTTCTGAAATACTAATATAATTTTAGTTTTGATTATATATAGAATGATTATGGTATGTTTATACATATAAGAACTTCCCTGGTAGGGTCAGCTTGTAAAGAATCTACCTGTAAAGCAGGAGACCCCAATTTGTTCCCCGGGTCGGGATGATTCCCTGAAGAAGGGATAGGCTACCCTCTAAAGTATTCTTGGGCTTCCCTGGTGGCTCAGATGGTAAAGAAACCACCTGAAATGTGGGAAACCTGGGTTCGATTCCTGAGTTGGGAAGGTCCCCTGGAGGAGAGCATGGCAATCCAATCCATTCCAGCATTCTTGCCTGGAAAATCCCCATGGACAGAGGAGCCTGGCAGGCTATATTCCCTGTGTATATTCCACAAAGAGTCGTATACTTCTGAGCGACAAAGCACACACATACACATAGACATATGAAATGCAAATATTTTAATATAAAATCTACAAGCAGAATGGACATGTTAAAGGAAAACCATTCAATATAATAAAATGTGTAAGACCTCAGCATTTGGACTTAAACCTGTGTTCAATCTCTGGTTTTTCCTCTTTCTAGCTAAAGAATTTGAACAAGTATTTAACCTAGGTGGGTCAGTCTCATTATTTTTATTTTTAAAATAATGGTATTAATAGCTAATTTGTTGGACATTTTGATGATTAAATGAGAAAATATAGCCTTAACAGAGATTTAAGAATGATTGCTGTTCAAATTTTCAAAAAATTACTCATAAAACATATCAAAGAAATAATCCATAACATTTCAAATGAAAACATGTAAACCAAATATTTCAGATATTTATTTAATTGTCCTAATTAATGGAGAGATATGATGAAATAGCTTTTATAATCATATGCTAGAAATACCAACTAGATTTAATAGAATCCTCAATCTGCTTCCCAAATTGCCCTAACTCAGAAATGTGTGAAAGAACTTGTCTATAAAGAGACACAGTGCTCTCAGTAACAATCTAGACAACTCTCCTTTGTACTTTTAAGGCCAAATATTAGTGCAGGGTATAGAATTTTGGCTAAAGTGTCTCTATAAAATTTTCATTGGTTTCTGTGACATAATATCCTAAAAATACATCAGTACATAAAAGAGTTTTCATCTTTTTCCTTATTGAAGACTACTGAATTTTCCAAAAGTGTCCTATACCCTTCATGAGGACCAAATGAAAGAGGCACATCTATCCCTGCATTACATGAGGTGTATACTTGGGCATTATAGGACTGGATAGCATCTCTTAAGTGTCTACCAGGAAACACTGACATTATTTAATTCTTTGCTATTACTCTAGACAGATGGAGTTAACAGCACCTAAACAATCCCTTATAGCCCAGTTGGTAAAGAATCCACCTGCAATACAAGAAACCCCAGTTCAATTCCTGGGTCAGGAAGATCCCCTGGAGAAGGGATAGGCTACCCACTGGTGTTCTTGGGCTTCCCTTGTGGCTCAGCTGGTAAAGAATCCACCTGCAATGTGGGAGACCAGGGTTTGATCCCTGGGTTGGGAAGATCACCTGGAGAAGGGAAGGGCTACCCACTCCAGTATCCTGGCCTGGAGAACTCCACGGACTATATAGTCCATGGGGTCACAGAGAGTCGGACATGACTGAGCAATTTTCACTTTGAAACAATCATAAATGGCAGCCTAGACCAGCCCAGGCATCTATGTAGATACCTCTGTTCATAGATGAGAAAAACCCCCAAAGCACAACATATGGCAGATAAAAACTTTATTTTAGAGAAGAGCATTTTCCTACCTATTTGGATATAAATTTTTTTTCAAGAGATAATACAATTAGGAAGCAGAAGAATGTCTCACTATTATTAATTTAAAAAAATCAAAAGTAATTTTCTAGTCAATGAGTGATCACCAAGGTCAGAATGTTGTAAAATTAAACAATATAACTAGTTAAACAGAAACTGAAAATGTATTCTTATTGAACATGACAAAAATTGCATATTTTTGTAGAAAAATCAAGTCAATGAGACAGAGGACAAATCATGGAAACAATCCCCCAGATACGGGGTAAAAATAGAAGAGGTATATAAAGGCAGTAAAGAGAAATGTAATATAGACATAATAAAATAGACACTTGGTGCATAAATAATGAATTTTTCAAGTTAAAAATAAAGAGATCAAAGACAGATGAAAGTTCATAGTAGAAAGATAATATTCAGCCACAAAAAAAGTTCTCATAAAAGACGCTAATGCTCATGTAATGTAATGAAAAGAGATCCAACTCAAGACAGAAAATTTTAAAGAGAAAGACAGTAAATTGTGAAAACATAAGCAGAGGGAAAACCAGGAATTTTTTCCTAGAATAAAAAAGCATATCAGTCACACAAAATTTTCCTACTTGTGAATAATCACAGGAGTGATTTCCAGGCTGAACAGTCCCACTGATCTGCCTGCAGAATCCTCTCCCAGTCTCAGAGTTGCCTGGTTTCCTTGAAGACCTTTACAATTGTCTGTCCTGTCCCACCTTTTGTTGGAGTCTCCAGAGAAACAGAATTTATTGGATGGTTATAGAGATAAAGAGAAAGAGGGAGAGGTTTAGTTTAAGGAATTGGCTCGCACAGTTTGGAGGCTGGCAAGTACAAAATCTGCAGGGTAGCCCAGCAGGTTGCAGACCCTGGGAAGAGTTGATGTTGTGATTCATGTCCAAAGACTGTTGGCTGGCAGACCTTCTTCCCCAGGAGAGGTCAATCTACTTTTCTTTGAAGACTTTTAAATGATTTCATGAGGCCTTGGAGAAGGAAACAGCAACCACTCTGGTATTCTTGCCTGAGAAATTACAAGGACAATGGAACTGACTCAGATTTGGTGCAGCCAAATAAATAAATTTTAAAAAATCACCTCAATTAAACACGGAAATCAGATAGAAGAAACATGGCTTTAAACAAGTAAATATACCAAAAGGAAATGTGGAATGGAGGAAAAGCTGATATATTTAAATAATTAAACTTTTATAACAAAATAAAATGCTTATTTAAAAAGATATAGAAGGTGGACCATCTTGACATACTTTTTAATTATATTCTGTCAGAGTGAAAGACATCTAGTTGGTCTAACCACTTTTTAGGAGTATCTCTCATGAACCATTTATAATGGCGAGGAGTACAGGAGTCAGACTGATGACCCACATCATAACCTCTATGATTAAAAAAAAATAAAACAATTGTGCTTGTTAATAGAGAGGTCTTTCTCTATTTTAATCTGCTCAATTTTATACTCCCTTTTTATCCTGATAAGGAAATACAGCTTAGCCACCCATATTATCCTCCTCCATAGCAACTATAACAGCTTTTTAGAGTTCACAAACACTTTTTCTGGTGTTATTATTTTCTCTCTGCAAGTCCCAGATGAATGAGGATATTCAATGACACAACTGAATATTTAGGTTCATATCAACATGTTTGTTTTCTCATATTTTAAAGTAACTGCTCAACAGAAAAAGAGACACAGAAATACAGAACAGACTTTTGAACTTTGTGGGAGAATGTGAGGGTGGGATATTTCAAAAGAACAGCATGTATACTATCTATGGTGAAACAGATCACCAGCCCAGGTGGGATGCATGAGACAAGTGCTCGGGCCTGGTGCACTGGGAAGACCCAGAGGAATCGGGTGGAGAGGGAGGTGGGAGGGGGGATCGGGATTGGGAATACATGTAAATCCATGGCTGATTCATATCAATGTATGACAAAACCCACTGGAAAAAAAAATAAAAATAATAAAAAAAATAAAAATAAAAAAATAAAAAAAAAATAAAGTAACTGCTCTATATTGTCCCCAGTTTACTGGTTCTTTCGACAATAAGGCATACTAAGAGAGAGGAGGGTAGTGAGGGACAAGAAGAAGAAGATTGAAAAGTTTTACTGGTTCGTGAAGTACTCAAAAAGTGAAAGAAGTTACCTGGAGGAAGTCAGAGGCTAAGGCTCTTAAGCTTTTTATTTTTTTAATACATCTTTATTCCTCAAACTCTGAGCTTTATTTTGTCAAGTTCTGACTAACTTTGTACTGAGGAGTGATTTCATTTGCATCATGTAATAAGGTCAGTGGCCTAATGGTCACTGACCTTCTTCCTGTCCCTCACAGGCTTGTTACTCTCCGCTCACTATGCCTTATTACCCAAAGAACCAGTAAACCGGGGACAATATACAGCAGTTTCTTCAAAGAGGAAACCTCACACATCCTAAGAATCACTAAGAAATTACTGTTTCAAAGGCTGTGCAAGTACAGAATAATGAAAAAGCTTCCAATTTAGTCTAAAGGATATCTCTTTTGTCTACGTTAAATTGGAAGTTAATAGCTAAAAATCATTAGTCTACCTCAAGCAGCTACTTTTAATCCATTAAAATAATAGACAATATGGCTTAAAGTTTAAAACTCCCACAAGTCCATATTCTTTTAAGGTCTTCCTCTTCATTAGATGGTCTTCTCACCTTCCTGTGCAAACATACATGACAATTTGCACCAACTCTTACTAGCCCAGGAAAATCCCCTAGCATTTTCTTTCACTTACACTTAAACTATTAAGCAGTAGGTAGGTAAGATTTAGAACTTACACTCACAAAAGAAAAGTGTTTTGTTTCCAGATCCTCACTTGGAGGAAGAAGAAGGATAGACTATTGAAGCACCATCTAAATTAACGAAATAGTTGACCACCGATTTTATCTTGCCACTTCTTTGAATTGGTGGGAGCCTTACAGAGAACCCTCACATTAATATGTGTTTTAAAACATCATGGAAATGTATTTGACATGTTTGGACAAATAGATAGATACCATCTTAAATCCCACTCAACAACCATGTGATGTTGAAGAAATCTAGGAGTTCTTGTAGGCTTCCAAGGAAAGGGATATTGGTATGTTAAGAGAACATATGACTTCCATTAGAATTCTGATGCCCTGAATGAGGTAATTCTAGTATAGAGTAGACATTTTTAGCCAGGAGGTAGATCATGAATATGTCTGGAGACTCAAAAGGTCTGTGAGAGCCATTATAGGGTTATGCCAACAGCAAGAGTAATCACACTGCCTTAATTTTGTCAAAATTACAACTCACATAGTTCATCAAGAGTGAAATATGGTCTGATGGCAGTAGAATGTCCAGAAACAAGGCAAGGCAATGGCCATAATTGTTATGAGCCAGAAAGGATTCTAAAACATAAGAAAAAGATCCACATGTGCATGACAAGCCCCCATACCCAACTTGATATAACCACTTAAGCTTCCTTTAAGCTCACCGATCATCACAAGAAATGACTCTGATATTAAGCTGGACTATTGAATTGGTTGACTGTTGTCCTGATCACTTATGAAACTACTGACATTGAAAACTGAAGTAACTTTAATTGAAAAATATAGATTATTTACCCTTCCTCACTCTTCTACCCTCAACCTCACCCATAGAAATTGACACACGTAAAGAAGTTTAATCAGTTATGTAAAGTACATATTTAGAAATTTTTCTAATATTTACATATTAGAAAACCTAAATACTTATTTTTCATACTTTTATTGTCCTTACTGTACTATTTTTTTATCCTCACACTTTTAAAAAATGCTTTTGGAATGAGATTCCAAAAGGTAAGTTAAAGTCGAAATTTTGAGTTAATTACTCCCTCTCTTATTGCATATGCAGAATATTTGAACAACTAAACCAGATGAGGTTATAGTCTACAAACTTCCACATTCTTTCTTTTCTTTTATTCTGTAATGCTTGGCTTTTTATCTAATATCCTATTCTTTAACAAAGCATCTTTTTCAAACTCTTTTTTTCCTCTGTTTTTTAAACACAGTCCATTTACCATTTATCCATTGTTTTCATTCCATCCAATCATCTTAATGCTTACTTAAATACATGTTCATAATTTGCATTTGCAGAAATGTATTTATATAAGCTGGTTCGTGTCTATCACTTCAGAAAGCTGTTTGTTGTAAAGGTAATTTTTAGAAAACAAAGGAACGGGCCAATCCCCAGACCCTGCTCTGCTCCTTTTCATTTTTTCCAACTTACACACTAATGCTCACAGCACATACTTTGTGTGGAATGCCAGTGTAGAAAAATGGCTGTTTCTTAAATTCAAAGACAAAAGAAAAAAAGAAAGAGCAGGAAAAGTTTGGAGTTTTGTGATAGTTCTTCACAAAAAGTTGCATTTAATGAACCACTTACATTTCAGTTAACAAACTGGCATGTGAAATTCTGACTAATTAATCAGCTGAGTTGGAAACGTTTGAGTGAAGTGTGATTACATTGTTGTGAGAAAAAGAGATACTAGTACATTTTTCTGAATCACTATTAAGAAATAAAAAAGACATAAAATGGACTCTTTGGAAGCATAGGAAGAGTACTACCATGCCTACATTTCCATGTTTGTAGAAAAGGTTAGTAGCTGTAGAATAGGTCTGCTTAGCCACTGTACGCTCAGAACTATTCAGCGTCTAAGGTTTTTGATGTTATTTACCACTAGGACCAGGGCTTCTCAGGTGGTGCTAGTGGTAAAGAAGCTGCCAGCCAATGCAAGAGACATAAGAGTGGTGCATTTAATCCCTAGGTTGGGAAGATCCCCTGGAGGAGGGCACAGTAATCCACTCTAGTATTCTTGCCTGGAGAATCCCGTGAACAGAGCCTGGCAGGCTACAGTCTTTGGGGTCGAAAGGTCAGACATAACTGAGTGACTAAGCACACAGGGCCACTTGTGCATAGGATGGAAAAGATATTCATTTCAAAATGTTGATGGAAAACATATACAGCTTCAAATTAGGTATATGGAAAAGTTACTCAGTGTTTAGCACTGCAGATTCTATAATTATTTTTTAGATATATACCCTTTCATAAATGGAACTTTCAATATCTTCATATTCAAAAACATTTTGCTAGGTTTATAAGCTTTACAGGTATCAAAAGACACTGAGTTTATTCAGAAAAATAAATCGAAGAAACATCAAATATGCAAGTGGTCCGAATTTGATGCACAACCAATAAAATTAATGAAGTGCCACACAATCAAAACCTCTCAATATGGAAAACAGGAGCTGAACGTCTAAAAAAGAACAGAGTAGCAGAGTAGGGAGGTAATTGGGAAGTAATTAGTAATGATTATATTTAACTGGATAGGCAATTTATATGTAAAGCTTTTCTCATTATAACATACTTTAGTGCTTAATAGTAAATGGAATTAGAAATAGAAAGATTTACAAAAAATACTCTAAAATTATGCAGATGACTTTGCTAAATGTTTCTGCTTTTTAAGGTAATTTAAATGGATCATATTAAACTTGAATTCAGATAATTCTTTATTCTTACTTTGGTAAGAAGATCAATTCTACAGATCCTAAATATAATGCTCAGTGATTAATAACTTCTGTCTAAATAATGAATTGAGAGTGATGATCTTTCAGCTGCTCAGTGATAATAGTAATAAGAAATTATTACAATTGCTTTCTTGTGTGCCTTATTGGCAAATTGTATAGACATATAAACACAATAGCATTATATTTAAATCACTTTTAACCAAGAAATATGATTTTTTCAGATAAAATTAGAAGATATTCATATATATTTATGTGTGATGTTAAGATCATGAATTTAGAGGATTTGAAAAAGCATTTATATCGTTAGTAGCAACAGTATGCCTTTTGTTATCTGGACATTGCTTACAAAATTCATGTTTGATTATTAGCATTGATTATAAACCTTGATATTGAGGCAGTATGCTTTGTGGATTACTACTGTAGAAAAGTTACATGTAAAAGAAAGCCAGGGTTTCTTATATCCTTTGTAACATTGATTTATAGAGCATGTGTATGTATATGTGGTTTGTGTGTGTGCTGCATTTGCCTAGGGTAAGTAAATGATACGAAATAGTATTTATTATTTCATGAATTTATCTCAGTTTACATTATAGCCTTCAGGTTCACAAGCTTGGAAAACTGACTATATTATCACACCTAGAGGTTGTCCATTACTCAATATTAAACTCACATTCACTATCTTATAACCCTGATGCTTATACTCAGAAGGCAAACTTATTAATAAATTAAAAATATAACTGTCTTGGATACCAGAAGACTCAATGTCTACTGCTATTTCTCCTAGTGGGCAGATATGGAAATCATACTCCAAAATTTCTATTATAGCCATAAGAACAGAAGTAGAGTAAAATGAATTCACTGTGTAGGGCCAACAGGATGAAAATGCCAGAAACATTCTCTGACCAAGGTTAATGCTCCTCCGTATGAGATGGTACTGTCAGTTTACTTCTGGGCTTTCTCTTCTCTGAGTTTCCATACATAACAGGGCATGATAGTTTCTGACTGATCCAGTCTTTTAGATAAGTTAATTTGTTCAGTCTCTAAATCTTGGAAATTTCTGTCAACTGGTTAACAGAATGAGCCCTGAAGTCAGATGTTCTGAATTCATTACTGGTCTTGACATTTCTAAGATATTTGGCATGATACTAAAACCTTCTGAACTTTTGTTTCCTTTCATATAAGCTGGCTGCAGTATTAAATGGCTAGAGGCAAATACATACTGAAGCAGAAAAGAAGGAATTTATCAAAGGACTTAAATGCAATAAGAGAATTTGGGGTCAGTAAATTGCTATCCACTCCTTTCAGTTCAGTTCAGTTCAGTCGCTCAGTTGTGTCCGACTCTTTGCGACCCCATGAACTGCAGCACGCCAGGCCTCCCTGTCCATCACCAACTCCCGGAGTTTACTCAAACTCATGCCCATCGAGTCAGTGATGCCATCCACTCCTTTACCCAAAGAAAATAAAGTACCACTAATATTCTATGATTCTAAAGCAGAACTGCAAGAAAAATAGAACTTTGTTAATAAACCTGTTCTGAAAAACTGTTACTTCTTTCTAAAGCCACTTAACTATTATTACATATAGGTTTTAGCAATTGAACATGTTTCAAATATAGAGTTCTTTGATAATAAACTCAACTATTTTGCCTTTTAAAAAAATCTGAGTTTTTGTGAATCTGTGTAGCTACTTTATTGATATTTCTTCTTGAAGGGTATGGAAAATAAATTTTCTTGCTGACAAATTAATTATTTAAAATCTATGCATGTCTGCTATTTTTCCTTTTGGTATAGGTTATATCAATACTACCAAGCCAGAAAAGACATGACATTTCCTGAGGATTGCTTTTATGCTTCCTGAGAATGAACATAAACACTAATGTTCATATGTATGTATAAAATGAGTATCCAGACACTATTACATATTATATGGAGGATCAATACTTATTTATAACTATAATTTTTAAATAATGCTGTATCTTGGATTAAAATTTTCATAATTCACAAAAGATAGAGATATTTTGACATTTACGTCAGTAAACATTTCTACCCACTAATTTCTCAGTAATTACCGAAGTCATAATTTATAAATGTGATATTATTCATATACATCAGTACAGGGGAAAATATCCATAAAGACCAATAAAGTATCGATATATAATATAATATTAAATATGTACCTTAAAATATATAAAACTTCATAGCTTGATACATTTGACATAAATTTTTTCATTAAATATACTTGGTTTTGCATATTAAGCTAGGTTTAAGTTCACACAAATGCACCAATCTCAAAACAGCCCATTGATAGATGTCATTTTTAAAAGTCTGAGGTACAGGCTCAATAGCAATAACTTCTGAAATGTATCTAATCCTCCAGTATGTAATGAACTAGATCTCAAATGTTCTGTGATGAGATTTTTCTTTTTCTTAAATATCCAATGCAAGTTCAGTCAAGGTGAGGTCAAAAAATTATCAAAGTGAATATGACTAGTTCTGACACTGAGGAGGTTTTGAGAGCACATCCGATGATCAGAAGTAATTTCAGGACTTGGTGAGACCAAAACTAAAGTCATCCAAGACTGCTAAAGATTTTTGTGATATTATCTGTCTGCTTAGTTTATCTGGTACTTGTGTGCTGAGTTGCTCCAGTCATGGCCAGCTCTTTGCAACCGTACTGACCACGGCCTGCCAGGCTCCTATGTCCAAGAGATTATCCAAGCAAGAATACTAGAGTGGGTTGCCATGCCCTCCTCTAGGGGATCTTCCCAACCCAGGGATCGAACCCAAGTCTCTTATATCTCCCACACTGGCAAGCAGATTCTTTACCACTAGCACCACCTGGGAAGCCGATTTTATTGCATGGCACTGCGTTACACTGAAGCTAATGTTAGCTTCAGTCTATACGACACAATGCAGCATAATGCAATGCCTGGCAGAGTAATTACTCCATTAAAAGATAACATCTTTAGTGTGGGATATGAGTTCAGATTCAACAAACACTGGTTTAGCTCTGTGTTACTATTTTCTAATTCTTACGTAAATTTTATTCCAGATCTTGGAACTAGCACTCCTGAAATATACAGTTGGGCCAATTACTTAGTATTTTGGCCTAGAGAATTTCATGGACTGTATAGTCCATGGGGTCACAAAGAGTAGGACACGACTGAGCAACTTTCACTTACTTAGTATTTGTCAGGGTTGTCAGATACTCCAAGTTTTTATTGTTCTTGCTGTTTTTTGAGCTGCACCTACATATTCTGGGCATACTCTGGGACATTGGAAAACCCTTTAATATACTTTTTAAAATGTATTTCTATTTTTTCCTACTACCTTATGAAGGGATTTTACAATGAACTCTTTCTTGGACACTGAAATTTTTCCTAGGATTATGACATTGGGCAAATATGTAATGGGCTGTACCTCATTTCTTATGAGTTACTATATAATTGTACTAGATTTGGTTTCTTTAAGGCTTCTCTGATGACTCAACTGGTGAAGAATCCACCTGCAACGTGAGAGACATGGGTTCAATTCCTGTTTTGGGAAGATCCCCTGGAGAAGGGAACGGCTCCCCACTCCAGTATTCTGGCCTGGAGAATTCCATGGACTGTATAGTCCATGGGGTTGCAAAGAGTCAGACACGACTGAATGACTTTCACTTTCACCTTGGTTTCCTTGACCACTCAGTTTCACTGTGCATTTGGAATTTTCATCATTATATCTATTAATTGACAAACTATTCTCAGCTATACTGCCCTGGTTACAAATAATACCCCTAAAAGTGATTTATCCAAATATATTTATTCATTCAATTATAATTATCTCATTCATAATTTCAGAAAATAGAAACACAATAAAATTATTTTTACTGGCATTCAGTTCAGTTCAGTTGCTCAGTTGTGTCTGACTCTTTGTGACCCCATGAACCACTGCATGCCAGGCCGGCCTCCCTGTCCATTACCAACTCTTGGAGTTCACACAAAGCCATGTCCACTGAGCTGGTGATGCCATCCAACCATCTCACCCTCTGTTGTCCCCTTCTCCTCCCACCCTCAATCCTTCCCAGCAATCAGGGTCTTTTCAAATGAGTCAGCTCTTCGCATCAGGTGGCCAGAGTATTGGAGTTTCAGATTCAGCATCAGTCCTTCAAATGAATATTCAGGACTGATTTCCTTTAGGATGGACTGCTTGGATCTCCTTGCTATCCAAGGGTCTCTCAAGAGTCTTCTCCAACACCACAGTTCAAAGGCATCAATTCTTCTGCGCTCAGCTTTCTTTATAGTCCAACTCTCACATCCATACATGACCACTGGAAAAACCATAGCCTTGACTAGACAGACCTTTGTTGGCAAAGTAATGTCTCTGCTTTTCAATATTCTGTCTAGGTTGGTCATAACTTTCCTTCCAAGGAGTAAGCGTCTTTTAATTTCATGGCTGCAATCACCATCTGCAGTGATTTTGGAGCCCAGAAAAATAAAGTCAGCCACTGTTTCCACTGTTTCCCCATCTATTTGCCATGAAGTGATGGGACCGGATGCCATGATCTTAGTTTTCTGAAAGTTGAGCTTTAAGCCAACTTTTTCACCCTCTTTCACTTTCATCAAGAGGCTCTTTAGTTCCTCTTCACTTTGTGCCATAAGTTCCTCTTCACTTTCTGCATATCTGAGGTTATTGATATTTCTCCCAGCAATCTTGATTCTAGTCTGTGCTTCTTCCAGCCCAGCTCTTCTCATGATGTATTCTGCATATAAGTTAAATAAGCAGGGTGACAATATACAGCCTTGACGTACTCCTTTTCCTATTTGGAACCAGATTGTTGTTCCATGTCCAGTTCTAACTGTTGCTTCTGAGCCTGCATACAGGTTTCTCAAGAGGTAGGTCAGGTGGTCTGGTATACCCATCTCTTTCAGAATTTTCCACAGTTTATTGTGATCCACACAGTCAAAGGTTTTGGCATAGTCAATAAAGCAGAAATAGATGTTTTTCTGGAACTCTCTCTCTCTTTCAGTGATCCAGCAGATGTTGTCAACTTGATCTCTGGTTCCTCTGCCTTTTCTAAAATGGGCTTGAACATCTGGAAGCTCATGGTTCATGTATTACTGGAGCCTGGCTTGGAGAATTTTAAGAATTACACTACTAGTGTGTGAGATGAGTGCAATTGTGTGGTAGTTTGAGCATTCTTTGGCATTGCCTTTCTTTATGATTGGGATGAAAACTGACCTTTTCCAGTCCTGTGGCCACTGCTGCATTTTCCAAATTTGCTGGCATATTGAGTGCAGCACTTTCACAGCATCATCTTTCAGGATTTGAAATAGCTCAACTGGAATCCCATCACCTCTACTAGCTTTGTTCGTAGTGATGCTTTTTCTAAGACCCACTTGACTTCACATTCCAGGATGTCTGGCTCTAGGTGAGTGATCACACCATCGTAATTATCTGGGTCGTGAAGATCTTTTTTGTACAGTTCTTCTGTGTATTCTTGCCACCTCTTAATATCTTCTGCTTCTGATAGGTCCCTACCATTTCTGTCTTTTATTGAGGCCATCTTTGCATGAAATTTCCCTTGGTATCTCTAATTTTCTTGAAGAGATCTCTAGTCTTTCCCATTCTATTGTTTTCCTCTATTTCTTTGCATTGATTGCTGAGGAAGGCTTTCTTCTCTCTCTTGGCTATTCTTTGAAACTCTGCATTCAAATGGGAATATCTTTCCTTTTCTCCTTTGCTTTTTTGGCTTCTCTCTTTTTCATAGCTATTTGTAAGGCCTCCTGAGACAGCCATTTTGCTTTTTTGCATTTCTTTTTCTTGGGGATGGTCTTAATCCCTGTCTCATGTACTATGTCATGAACCTCTGTCCATAGTTCATCAGGCAGTCTGTCTATGCAATCTAGTCCCTTAAATCTATTTCTCACTCACACTGTATAGTCATAAGGGATTTATTTAGGTCATACCTGAATGGTCTAGTGGTTTTTTCCACTTTCTTCAATTTCAGTCTGAATTTGGCAATAAGAAGTTCATTATTAGAGCCACAGTCTGCTCCCGGCCTTGATTTTGCTGACTGAGTAGAACTTCTCCATCTTTGGCTGCAAAGAATATAATCAATCTGGTGATGTCCATGTGTAGAGTCTTCTCTTGTGTTGTTGGAAGAGGGTGTTTGCTATGACCAATGCGTTCTCTTGGCTAAACTCTATTAGCCTTTGCCCTGCTTCATTCTGTACTCCCAAGCCAAATTTGCCTGTTACTCCAGGTGTTTCTTGACTTCCTACTTTTGAAAAGGATATCTTTTTTGGGTGTTAGTTCTAGAAGGTCTTGTAGGTCTTCATAGAACTGTTCAACTTCAGCTTCTTCAGCATTACTGGTTGGGGTATAGTCTTGGATTACCGTGATATTGAATGGTTTGCCTTGGAAACGAACAAAGATCATTCTCTCATTTTTGAGATTGCATCCAAGTACTGCATTTCGGGCTCTTTTGTTGACTATGATGACTATTCCATTTCTTCTAAGGGATTCCTGCCCACAGTAGTAGACGTAACGGTCATCTGAGTTAAATTCACCCATTCCAGTCTGTCTTAGTTCACTGATTCGTAGAATGTCAATATTCACTCTTGCCATCTCCTGTTTGACCACTTCCAGTTTGCCTTGATTCATGGACCTAACATTCCAGGTTCCTATGCAATACTGCTCTTTACAGCATTGAACCTTGCTTCTATCAACAGTCCCATCCACAACTGGGTGTTATTTTTGCTTTGGCTCCATCCCTTCATATTTACTGAACATATACTGGCATAATATCCTTCAATTTAGGCTCCTATGGAAATCTGTAATCAAGCTAGAGTTACTATGAAAGTGAACAGTGAAAGTGAAAGTGGCTCAGTCATGTCCAACTCTTTGCAACCCCATGGGCTTTCCATGGAATTCTCCAGGCCAGTACTGGTGTGGGTAGCTTTTCCCTTCTCCATGGGGTCTTCCCAACACAGGGCTCAAACCTAAGTCTCCCACATTGTAGGTGGATTCTTTACCAGCTGAGCCACAAGGAAAGAGTTATTATAGTTTTAGTTTAATCAATATTAACACATTCTGGTTTTAAACTGACTACTGATTAAATCAGATGCTTAGCAGTTCACAAATCAAATAAAGACTATATAAAATGAATTTTAAAGTCTTATGACATATTCTTTACTTGTTTTTTTGGAATCAAGAATATTGATAAAGTTTATATTGATTTTCATACTGCTTATAATTTGATTGGACCATCCAAGGGCATCCCAGGGAGGGAAAATCTTGATGGCAAATTATCAACATTACTTTGATAAAATCAACCTAAAAGTCAATTAAAGCAATATATACACTATTGATACTATGTATAAAATAGATACAGAGAAGGCAATGGCACCCCACTCCAGTACTCTTGCCCAGAAAATCCCATGGACAGAGGAGCTTGGTAGGCTGCTGTCCATGGGGTCGCGAAGAGTCGACACGACTGAGCGGCTTCACTTTCACTTTTCACTTTCCTTTATTGGAGAAGGAAATGGCACTACACTCCAATATTTTTGCCTGGAGAATCCCAGGGACGGCAGAGCCTGGTGGGCTGCTGTCTACGGGGTCGCACAGAGTCCGACACGACTGAAGCGACTTAGCAGCAGCAGCAGCAGCATAAAATAGATAACTAATGAGAACCTTCTGTATAGCACAGGGATCTCTACTCAGTGCTCTGTGGTGAGTTCAATGGGAGGGAAATCCAAAAAAGAGGGATTATATGTATATCCAATTCACTTTACTGTACAGTAGAAACTCACACAACGTTGTAAAGCAACTGTACTCCAATAAAAGTTGAGAAAAGCAATCAGCAAAGGATATGTATTATTATTCTCAGTAAACTAATTTACAGTTAGTAACAAATGGCTAGAAGTTTTCAGCCCTTGAATTATATATAGATCATTTCAAAAATATTTTATATGCCATCATACATATTTATGGAGATAGGAGTGTTCATTTTGTGGGTGTTGCATATCATTTTATTCCGTAGTTATATAGGTTTCATTCCTTTTTAAGTATAAATAAATATTATGTTCTTGGCAGAATGTATGAAATGAAGGATACTTGTGTTTAATAATCAGTGAGAGTGGATTCCAGTTTCTGTGGCCTAAATTTAATTTAGATTGATGGTAGGGGACTCTTGAAGAGTCTCCTGCTCATATTCTCTTAGATATTCATTCACTTATTTGCTTTCTCTAGATGAGTATTTTTTATACAATTCTAATGAGCATGTAAGCAATGATTAAAGCCTCTGGGTACAGTTTTTTGTTGCAAAATGGGATATTGAAAAAGAAAGCCAGTAACCAAAGGCCAAAGAAGACAGAGCCTTAAAGTTAACGACTAGCAGACAGAGTCTTCCTTACAACCTGTGAGCTGAAATTGTCCATGCTCGTCACCATATAAATCCTTATCATGTTTAGAGGATAAAAATGAGTACTTACAGTTTTTCTGATGTGATAATTTGGCCAGGATATCTTTTTAAAGGCATTCTTTACTTCAGAATGCTTTGGCAGGTAGTTGCTTTAGAATCTGGACCTGTAAGAAACAGAACTGAGTTCAAACTTTGTTTTGACAACAAATGACAAGTGTGACCATACGCAGATTAGTTCACCTCTGTGAATCTCAGTTGTCTCTTTTGTTAAATGTTAGTGATAATAACTAGTAGAATTGTGAATATTGCATGAATGCTAAATGAAATATTGCTCGAAAAGGTTTCTTCCAGTGCTTGGCAAATAGCAGATACAGAGTAAGTTTAATTAAGCTTTAGTTAGTGATACCTAAGGAACTGTAGTATTCTTGCCTAGAGAATTCCATGGACAGAGGAGTCTGATGAGTTATAATGCATGGGGTCACAAGGAGTCGGAAACAATTGAGGGACTGACTCTTTCACTTCTCACTTTCACCTAAGGAACTGATATGCATTATAACTAATCATTTCCCCCCCAAAATGCTTCTATTGTTTAGGAAGGTTACTGCCTACTTTTACAGTTCAAAAGGGTTGTTCTGAATCTCCTTTTATTGGATTTTGGCTTACGACCTACATAATAATTTTTGTAGCTTCCTATATTATAAGTGAAATGTTGTATAAGTGTCACTCCTCTGCTGGGCAGTGAAAACTGAGGGACAGTAAAAGCATTGCTCCTGTTTTCTTGCAGCACTTGTATCTTGTCATTAACTGATGATGAGTTTAAGCCTGAATGGGAGAAGTATTGAAAGTCCTTGATTTGTTAAAATGTGCATTATGATCTTCTGCAAATGCGCACACACACACACACACACACACTATTTTGGGCATAGACGAAGATCAAAGGCATGTTATTTAATGCTTCCATTTCCCATAAGAATGATTTACTCAAAGAAAAAAGTCAATTCAAATTCTTTAGAAAGCTTCCACGTCTGATATTATGGAAATGATTTTTCTAAAATTCTATTCACTTTTAAATTAGAACACTTTATGGATGCCTACATGCCAGGGAGCCAGTTGTGTTCAGTAGAAGCCATGAAGAAGAATTAGATGTAGATCTTGTCTTCAAATACCACATCCTTACTTTGAGATCATGTTAGTGCTTCATCATGCTGTATGCTTACATTATGAACTAAAGCTCTTCATAAAATCAATAATTTCAGGTCACTTTTTCTGATTTTACAGCAATTTCAAGCATAACAGCAGTTGTTTTACACTTACTGCATGGGTATATTCATTAATATAGATGATGAAGTGGTGCTTATTTCTATGATTGACTTGATGCTGGGTCTTTGGGTAGAAATGTACCTTTCAATTAAAGTACAGTTTTAAAAAGAAATATGATCTACTCATACATACTATACTTTTCAGAAAAATACTATGGATAAAATACAGAACTGGTAGAATATTTTGAGAGTTTATTACTTTATGACATTGAAAGTCAACACTGAGATTTAATATATTTCACCAGTTTTAGGGTTTTTTATTTTATTTTATTTTTTTCATTTATTTTTATTAGTTGGAGGCTAATTACAATATTGTAGTGGTTTTTGCCATACATTGACATGAATCAGCCATGGATTTACATGTGTTCCCCCTCCTGATCCCCCCTCCCGCCTCCCTCACCATCCGATCCCTCTGGGTCTTCCCAGTGCATCAGCCCCGAGCACTTGTCTCATGCATCCAACCTGGGTTGGTGATCTGTTTCACCCTTGATAATTTACTTGTTTCAATGCTGTTCTCTCTGAACATCCCACCCTCGCCTTCTCCCGTAGGTTCCAAAAGTCTGATCTGTACATCTGTGTCTCTTTTTCTGTTTTGCATATAGGGTTACCGTTACCATCTTTTTAAATTCCATATATATGCATTAGTATACTGTATTGGTCTTTATCTTTCTGGCTTACTTCACTCTGTATAATGGGCTCCAGTTTCATCCATCTCATTAGAACTGATTCAAATGAATTCTTTTTAATGGCTGAGTAATATTCCATGGTGTATATGTACCACAGTTTCCTTATCCATTCGTCTGCTGATGGGCATCTAGGTTGCTTCCATGTCCTGGCTATTATAAACAGTGCTGCGATGAACATTGGGGTGCACGTGTCTCTTTCAGATCTAGTTTCCTCAGTGTGTATGCCCAGGAGTGGGATTGCTGGGTCATATGGCAGTTCTATTTCCAGTTTTTTAAGAAATCTCCACACTGTTTTCCATAGCAGCTGTACTAGTTTGCATTCCCACCAACAGTGTAAGAGGGTTCCCTTTTCTCCACACCCTCTCCAGCATTTATTGCTTTTAGACTTTTGGATAGCAGCCATCCTGACTGGCGTGTAATGGTACCTCATTGTGTTAGAATATTTTGAGAGTTTATTATTTTATGACATTGAAAGTCAACACAGATTTAACATATTTCACCAGTTTTAGGGTTTTTTAAACTGATATTTATCAAAATTATTCCCTGCCTTATAACTTCATTGTCTAATTATTTTATTTTTTGTGATAGTTTAAGACTATAAAAATATGTAAAGGAAGTACAGAATCCCCATGTACCCTTCACACAGATTCACCCCGTGATAATATTTTACATAAGCACTACTGCTTAATCTCAGTTCATGAATTTTTCTCTCCCTTAGATTATTATCTAATTCATTTCTAATTCATTACTTTAAAATTCTAAATATCCCTAGAACCAATCTAATTCATTATTTTAAGATTATTAATATCCCTAGACCATTCCCTAAAATGTCTCCAGAAGTATCTTGACATTTCATTGTCACTGTAAACTCATCTTAAAAAAATTTGGAGCAATCCTGAATGCATTGAACAATCTGATAATAGTTATAAATGTATAAAATGTATAAAATATATAAAAGTAATAAATGAAGTGAGTTATATAATTCTAATAGATTGCTTTTTTCTTTTCAGAAAATTTCATTATTATGTAGTATTGCAAAACAAATTTAGAGTAGGATGTCTTTGCCTCCTGAACCAGAAGGGTGAACACCTCAAAACTAAATAGCTTCTTATTTATCTTCCCATGCCTACAAAGTGACCCTCGTTCTTAGATGATCAATAAGTACTTAGTTATTGGAAGAATGATGGAAGGAAAGCAAATAACGCAAATGACCATTTTAAAAATTAAAGTGTAGTTGTCTCCCCTGGAAACCTTTAAGTATGAGGGGAAAATATCCCGGTCTCATTTCAAATATTGAAAAACCAAGAGCGTTTAGGCAGTCAGGAATGAAGTGACTCTACCATCTTTTTCATGAACCTCTAGTTATCGCCTTCTCTGTCTCTGCACCAGCTCCACTCTCTCTACCAGCAGACTTAGCTGCTCCCTCGTAGCGTCTCCTGCATCACAACCTCCACTTCCATCTGACACTTCCAGATTTCTCTGGTCTCAGCATTCCAACTGCAGTTCCCTGCACTCAGGCGTCAGATTCTCTTGGCTTATGTGTAGGTGTGTTGAGCTTGGCTCACGTGTCTTCCCGTGATGTTCAGTGCGCTGCTGTGGTGCCCTTAGACTCACTGCCCGCTCCTGCGCAACACCTGCCTCCTACCGCAAGCCTTGTTCACACGGTCCAGGTCCTCTTACTCCTCAGCAGCCTTCTCCCCTTTGTCCTTGCTCTCATTTTTGTTTTCAAGAGCTCTGCTAGCACATTATTCTTTTGGTGGCATTCAGTCACCCTGAGAACTTGAAAATCTAGGTTCCGGTAGCCATTGTCTCACACAGAAAGACTTCTGGAACATTTCTAAATGCTATTCAAATTAATTCAATAATTATTCATAAAGAAGATGCATTTTTGATTATTGTGGCTAAAACTAATCAATGGCTATGAATTCATTGGCTATGAATTATAAAAGCTATAATGTAAGAAGAGGGAAATATATATTGATCAATAAAACAGTACACTTAGATTCCTAAAATGAATCTGACTGATCACTTGATTGGAGTCTTCTCCACACACTGCATTCCTTGTAATTTTGTATTTAGAGTTGCAAAATTATATCATCATGAATTTCTTTGAAGCAATCACTTAACTTATTTCATATTTTTAAATTACTTCACATTACTTAGTAGCATAAAATTAAAAAAAAACTTTATTGGTCAGCTTGAATCAGTAATAAACAGTAAGCTTCTGTATTATTCAAAAAATTCTTTTAAAATGTAAATTAAATTAGGCGTTTAAATATTTTAATTAACCCAGAATAGGTGTGATTTCTTTTTGAGTGTGGTTATTATAAATATATGGGCTTCCCTTGTGGCTCAGCAGTAAAGAAACTGCGGATTTAATGCAGGAAAGGGAGGTTCAGTCCCTGGGTCGGGAAGATCCCCTGGAGAAGGAAATGGTAATCCACTCCAGTATTCTTGCCTGGGAAATTCCACGGACAGAGGAGCCTGACAGGCTATAGTCCATGGGGTCACAGAGTCAGATACAACTAAGTGACTTAACACTTCATTTTCCACTTAACTTTCTACTGAAAAGCTCTAATACTCCATTTAGATTTAACTGAAGGTTTCAAGCTTGTGCTCCTTGAGAGTAGATATACTCTTGCAATGGAAATTTATTTTTTTCAGATTCTGGCACACACATAATTTTCTTCTCCATGATCTAAATACCTCTGTGATTTTTAATGCTTTGCCTTGGAATCACAGATATGTTTGGGCCTCCAAGGTCCTTTTGTAATATTATCCAGGTATTTCACAATATTTTCCTTTTTTTGTCTTTTAACCAAAACAATTACCTGGCAAGATTTGTAACATATACTGTTTGCTAGAAGGAAAAGATTTTCTATTGAAATCGTTGAAATAATTGCTTCTATATATTTTTATGTGATAAAAATCTGCTCTTTTAAATCAAGTTTTGTACTTGGGATTTTAATTAAGATATTTATTCAATTAAAGCTGATTTCATAGATTCTGTTAAGTTTTTCCTTAGAGATCAAAATATCTTTTGATATTATTTAACTTTTAGTTTCTTCTAATATGTTAGTTGCATTAATGAAACTGCAATCTAATAGCTGTAAGTTATGCTGCTTAGAAGTTTGGATATGATTAGAGTTTAAGTTGGTAAGGAAATAAATTAGTAGGAAAGGAGACAAAATTTGGGATTGGGAAGCAAAAGAAGGGAGGATCTATAAACTGACATGTAGCCAACTATATGTCTGCCAGTTAGACTGCCAGCTACCATGAACATTTAGGTCTCATCTATATATATATAGTAGAACCTCACTTATCCTTTATGGTCAAGATTATTAATTTTCCACATAAGGTAATTTTCTTCATATTGTTGTCACTACTCAGTACTATTAAAATCATGTTTTATAAAAATATTTAAACTATATATAGTTTCCAAGTAGTTTAACTACTTTTGACAACCAACTTTCCTTGCTAAATATTCCATAGTGACCCCTACATTATTATAGGAATATGCCAACCTCATTGCCCCTTCAAAGAAGTCACAAGAGTAATTCGGTACTTAATACATTTAAATGTTATCTGCTAAATGCCAGACATTCAAGAATGATCTGAAATGTGAATGTGAAAACAAATGCTCACTATCTACAATAGCCAGGATATGGAGGAAATCTAGATATTCATCAAAAGATGAATGGCTAAAGAAGTTGTGGTTCATATATACAATGAAATATTTTGTTGTTGTATAATCACTAAGTTGTGTCTGATTCTTTACAACCCCTTGGGATGCAACACTCCAGGCCTCCCTGCCCTTCACTATCTCCCATAGTTTGCTCAAAACCATGTCCACTGAGTCCGTGATGCTACTGTATCATCTTATCCTCTGCTGCCCTCTTCTCCTTTTGCCTTCTGTCTTTCATAGCATCAGGGTCTTTTCAAATGAGTCAGCTCTTCGCATCAGATGACCAAAGTATTGGAGCTTCAGCTCAGCATCAGTCCTACCAATGAATATTCAGAGTTGATTTCCTTTAGGATGGGCTGATTTTATCTCCTTGCAGTCCAAGGGACACACAGGAGTCTTCTCTAACACCACAGCACCAATTCTTCAGGGCTCAGCTTTCTTTATGGTTCACCTGTCACATCTGTTCATGACTTCTGGAAAAGCAATAGCTTTGACTATGGACCTTTGTTGGCAAGGTGATGTCTTTGCTTTTTAATATGCTGTCTAGGTTTGTCACAGCTTTCCTTCCAAGGAAAGCTTGGAATTTCATGGCAGCAGTCACTGTTTGCAGTGATTTTGGAGACTAAGGAAAGAAAATCTGTCACTGTTTCTACTTTTCCCCCTTCTATTTGCCATGAAGTGATATGACTGGATGCTATGATCTTAGTTTTTTGAATGTTAGGTTTTAAGCCAGATTTTTCACTCTTCTCTTTCGCCCTCATCAAGAGGCTCTTTAGTTCCTCTACACTTTCTGCCATTTTATTGCTTTCATCTGCATATCTGAAGTTGTTGATATTTCTCCCAGAAATCTTGATTTCAGCTTGTGATTCATCCAGCCTGGCATTTCTCATGATGTACTCTGCATCTAAGTTAAGTAAACAAGGTGACAACATACAGCCTTGTCGTACTTCTCTTCCAATTTTGAACCAGTCCATTTCTTATAAGGTTCTAACTGTTGCTTCTTGCCCTGCATACGGGTTTCTCAGGAGAGACAGGTAAGATTGTCTGATATTCCCATCTCTTTAAAATTTTCCATAGTTTGTTGTTATCCATACAGTCAAAGGCTTTAGTGTAGTCAATCAAGCAGAAGTAGATATTTTTCTGGAATTTCCTTTCTCTATGATTCAAAAATGTTGGCAATTTTATCTCTGGTTCCTCTGACTTTGCTAAACCCAGTTTATCTATCTGAAAGTTATTATTCATTTACTGCTGAAGCCTCTCTTAAAGAATTTTGAGCTTAGCCTTGCTAGCATGTGAAATGAGTACAGTTATCTGGTAGTTTGACCATTCTTTGGCACTGCCTTTCTTTGGGACTGTAACTTAGCTTTTCCAGTCCTGTGGCTACTGCTGAGTTCCAAATTTGCTGACATAGCGAGTGCAGCAAGATTCCCTGGTAGTTCAGCTGGTAAAGAATCTGCTTGCAATCAGGAGACCCTGGTTCAACTCCTGGCTTGGGAATATCTGCTGAAGAAGGGGTAGGCTACCCATTCCAGTATTCTTCTGCTTCCCTGCTGGCTCAGCTGGTAAAGAATCTGCCTGCAATGCAGGAGACCTGGGTTTGATCCCTGGGTTGGGAAGATCCTCTGGAGAAGGGAAGGGCTACCCACTGGAAAATTTCATGCCACTGTATGTCTATGGGGTCACAAAGAGTCGGACACACAACAACTTTTTCTTTCACTGAGTGTAACACTTTAACAGCATCATCTTTTAGGATTTTATATAGCTCAGCTAGAATTCCGCCACCTACACTAACTTTGTTTGTAGTGATGCTTCCTAAGGCCCACTTGACTTCACACTTCAGGATGCCAGGCTCCAGGTGAGTGGTTACACCATCATGGTTATCCTGGTCATTAAGACCTTTTTTTATATAGTTCTTCTGTGTATTCTTACCACCCTTATTAATCTCTTTTGCCTCTGTTAGGTCCTTACAGTTTCTGTACTTTATTGTGCCCATTCTTATATGAAATGTTCTGTTGCTATCTCCAATTTTCTTCAAGAAATCTCCAGTCTTTCCCACTCTACTTCTTTGCATTGTTGATTGAAGAAGGCCTTCTTTATCTCTCCTTGCTGCTCTCTGAATCTCTGCACTCAATTTGGTATATCTTTCCCTTTCTCCTTTGCTTTTCACTTCCCTTCTTTCCTCAGCTATATGTAAAGACTCCTAAGACAAAGACGTTGCCTTCTTGCATTTCTTTTTCTTTGGGGTGATTTTGGTCACTGCCTCCTATACAGTGTTACCAACCCCTGTTCATAGTTATTCAGACATTTTGTCTACCAGATCAAATCCCTTGAATTATTTGTCACCTCCATTGTAAAATCTTAAGGGATTTGATTTAGGTCATACCTGAATGGCCTAGATTTTTGTCCCTACTTTCTTCAATTTGAGCCTGAGTTTTTCAGTGAGGAATGAAATATTACTCAGTCATGAAAGGAAAGTATTTGAATCAGTTCAATTGAGGTGGATGAACCTAGAACCAGTTATACAGAGTGAAGTAAGTCAGAAAGAGAAAGGCAAATATCGTATATTAACACATATATATGTGTCAGGCAAGTGTATGCTCCTCAGTTCTTTGTCTCGTCACAACAAAAATTTGGAGTGACGGACATTAAAGTCCCCTCGGTGGGTCACAGCTCTCGGAGGACAGACCGTGTTATAGCTCTTAAATAAATCAGTGTTACAGCTCAGTGTCACAGGTCTATTTTATTTAGATAATAGCAGAAAAATCCATCCTCGAGGCGTGAGGGCACGTCGATCCAAAGACGTAAGGAGAAGAGTGCCCCATCGCACAGGGAGGAGAGAGAGGGGGAGAGAGAGGGGGAGAGAGAGAGAGAGAGAGAGAGAAAAGAGGGCTTTGGCTCCTCTTTTTTATATGTTTCTCTGTCCCTGGGCCTGTCTTATGTAAATTGGGCCAGCCAGGAGTGTTGTTTGTTTTACCTGAGGTTCTCATTCCAGTCCTCCGACCTTCCTTTGTTCTATTTTCGAGGGCTTTTCCCTTCCAGGTCTTTTAGCCACAGCCATTCTGGACTCCTTTTCCCTATTCTAACTACCTAACATATGGAATCTAGAAAAATGATACTGATGAACCTATTTGCAGGGCAGGAATAGAGACTCAGGCATAGAGAACAGACTTATGGACACAGCAGGCGAAGGAGAGGATGAGACAACTTGAGAAAATAGCATTGAAATATATGTATCACCATGTATAAAACAGAGAGCTAATGTGAAGTTGCTGTATAGAGCAGGGTCCTCAAGCCTGGTGATCTGTGACAACCTGCAGAGGTGGGGCAGGGAGGAAGGTGAGAGGGAGGTTCAAGAGGGAAGGGATATATGTAAACCTGTGGCTCATTCATGTTGATGTATGACAGAAACCAACACAACATTGTAAAGCAATTATCCTCCAATTAAAGTAAATTAAAAAAATAAAATGCTCAGAAAATATTTGATCAGTTTTATATAAGTTGTTAATAAATAAAAACATGATCAGAGTCAGATGATTTTCTTATCAAAAAAAGAAAAAATAAACCTTTGAATTGGAAATAATAGTGTTCATTGGTTGAATCATCTGTGAGAAAATCATAAATTGTAAACAAAAAATACATTTTATATTACTGTTATTTGGGGCCAGGTTATAAGAAGAAAAGGCATTAGGTTAATAAAATACATTTTCCTTTATCTCCACAATGTTTTTCCTTAGATATCTTAAGAACAGGCATATAATTTTTATGAGTGTTCAAATGATTATCGATAATAGTGTAATATGCAAATAAGTGTTTCGTATACTGGGAAGTGTGGAGATATTTATCTTTTGGATTAACTATTTGACAGATTAAGACTGTTTAAACTTTAATGTATTTCTGTGTGAAAAACCTAAAATTAGGCATTGCCTATTATGAAGCTCTTGTGCATTCCTAATTTATGAAACAATTTTCCTTTATTTACTATCCCTGATAGGAATCTCAAATAAAACCAATTTCACAATGCGTTACAAGTCTTAGAAATGTGCTTCTGCAAAGGGGCACTAATACATTTTAATTTTATTTTTGTTTACAATGAAGAGGAGATTAAGGGAATGCTTGAGGCGTTAAAGTCAAAAGAGTTTATCAAAGCCTTCAGTGAAGCATTTCAAGAAAGATAAACATACAATAGTTGCTAAAAAGTGTGCTGTTTGTCCCAGGAAAAATACTTAACATTTAGATCTCATTAAACACATAGAAATATTTGCAACATTTAAGGGATTTCTTTTGGTAATATAGGCATATTAGCATTAAACCTCTCTGTTGCATACATAGGCGAAGGTATGTCATGTAAAGAGCAATTCTAGATGAAGACTAATGCTTCTTAGTGGAGTTTGCTACCGAGCTGATTGAAGCTGACAGCCCTGCGCTGTTTGCAAAGAAAACTTCATGGGGAGTTAGGAACAGATGCTAAACAATATGGCACATTTGATTTCATGCTGCTCACGCATGCCAGCCCCTGGCAGTCTTTATGAGGTCAGAGGATTAGTAAAATTGCAGTCAGCAGGAATACAGGGTATATAGGTAGAAAGAACCAAGCAGGTGTGCTGAAATGAGTTAGATGTGGGCTTTCCCCAGGTGTGTCTTACTTGCCCTTCAGCATATGGCTGCAGGATCATAAGGGAAAAAAACTAATGCTCAAATAATTCGATCCAAATAGTGCCAAACAATTAGAACATTATAGATATTAAATATAAAATACACATATATGCTGGACTAAACATCTGCTGAACTGAATATTGTTTCTCTAAAAATCTAAATGATAATGATCATTCATAAAAAGTACATCAATATAAAACAGAAATATGTTGATGGCAAAAAATTCAATTAAGATTATAAGCCATTTTTTGTTTAGATGGTTCTGATTTTCTTGGTTTTAATTTATTCATCCATAAAATTAGGATATTAGGCTGGTGATATCTGAGTCCCTTTCCATATGTGAAAAACCAATGTCCATTTATATATATCACGATTTCACAGTTTCATCTTTGTTATTTTTATTTGTTTGCTTGTTGTGTTTTGTTTTGTTTTGTTTTGTTTTGTTACATAAGACTAGGCGCCATTAGTCCAGTGTTTATCAACTTGGAGGAAGAAGGGAACAGAAAAAGAATATGGGCCAGGGAAGGGGGTCATTCTCAGCTTCTTTCCAGTTCAAATATCTGTTTTCTCATCTAAGTTCTTAATGGAAGTCTAGTCAGAAGTTTTTTTGTTTGTGTTGAAGCAAGGGGTCAGTGACATAAAGCTGATAATCACTGAGAGAGTTTGTTTTAAATAAAAGGAAATTAAGACCCTGAGTGACTAATAGTCCCAAAGATGGATGAAGACAAAGTTAGTGTGTGTGACATTTATTTGATGTGTGGCTCTATACCATCCTGCCTCTTAATCTATATGAGATCTTGAACTAAGAAAAAGAAGTGGCTTGAAGAGGAGTCCACACAACACACACATACACATATTAACTATAATCCTACATAATATTGTTACTAAAGTCCTGTACTGTCTGCTTTCTCTGACTCTAAGAGAGCAGCCTCTGAGAATAAAGGCAATAAGTGCAGATGGTGTACTTCATTTACAAATTCATTGTCAAAAATCATCACTTCTATCTAGACTTGAGAAAGTCACGGGTTTATAGTGATTCATTTGGTACATGTTCACAAGTGTGGTATCTATCAATCTCCTGTCACTATTCTCCATAAAACATACCACAGAGTGGACTTGGAACATGAATATCATGTATACGAACAACATAAGGTCTAGGTTTGGATCTGTTTTATCAGACTGAGAAATTAGATTTATTTATAAGATAAGGGCTTCCCTGGTAGCTCCACTGGTAAAGAATCTGAAATGAATGCAGGAGACATGGGTTTGATTCCTGGGTGGGGAAGATCTCCTGAAGAAGGGTTGGGTTCCCCACTCCAGTATTTTGAGGATTCCCTGGTGGTTCAGATGGTAAAGAATCTGCCTGCAATGCGGGCGACCTGGGTTCAATCCCTAAGTTAGGAAGATTCCCCTGCAGGAGGGCATGGTAACCCACTCCAGTATTCTTCCCTGGAGAATCCCCAGGGACAGGGGAACCTGGCCAGCTACAGTCCATGGGGTCACAAAGAGATGGACATGACTGAGCGACTAAGCACACATGAGATAAGTGAGGAGTCACCTCTCAGCTACATTTAGAGTTATTTTTGAAATATTTAAGTTGACATGTGATAAATCGTCATACAAGTACTGCTGCGTTCAGTGTATTTGTGAATGGTACCTCTCTTTTATTTTTTACTGTTTTACTAATTTATAGAATTTTTAAGAATTTCAACAATGATCTTTTCAGCAGTATAAATGCAGCATGTTAATAACCTAAAAATGCAGTAGATACAGGCTGTCCAAAAGAGCTTGGTAAAATGAAGGAAATGCTCTATTTTGTGCTGTGTTCACTAGTATGTATGTCTATTGAGCACTTGAAATATGGCCAGCATGATGGAGATACTGAATTTAATTTTTTCATTTAACTTTAATTAAACTTTTAAGATAAAGTAACCGTGGCCTCCCAGGTGTGCCAGTGGTAAAGAATCCACCTGCCAGTGCAAGGGCACTGGTTCAGTCCCTGGGTTGGGAAGATCCCCTGGAGGACGGCATGCAACCCACTCCAGTATTCTTGCCTGGAGAATTCCATGGCTGAAGGACCCTGGTGGGCTACAGTCCACGGGGTCAGACAGGGTCAGACACAGCTGAAGGGACTTAGTACATGCACACAACCTTGAATAAATTGTGGCTACTATTTTCAATAGCGCAGTGATAGATAGTGACATATCATTGTCAAGAGTTATTGAAATTAAAGCAGATGAGTAGTTTAAACACTCACAACAGAAATTATGCATCATGCACCCCAAAATAGCTATAAACAATTCCATATTTACCAAATTCCTGCTTCATACTTACACTGTCTTTTCTAATCCAGTGTTACATAGTCTATGAAAAGAAGAGCTGATTGATTGTCTTGGAAGAGAATATTCAGAACGTTTTGTTTTACATGAAATTTATACACATGGTACTGACTACAAATGAATCCTTTCATTTTAGGAAGGTAATGACAAAATACCTTAGAATATTGAAAAAAAAAAAAAAAGAGTTCAGAAATATTCACGAGTGCAAGTGGGCAGTTTACTGTGCTTGTGTCCCATAAATAATTGGCCAATGACCTTTATAAAAGTTCCTGCAACCACAAACTTCTTTCAAGATGAGCACAGGGTAGAAGTTGCTAGAAACTCAGTTTTTGTGTATGTGGTATACATCTGTCAGAGTTTTCCTGTTTCAGCATAGGAGAGAGGGTAGAAACCTCTTGAAAAGAAAGAGTTCACATATGAGAAATTGGTGCAATATGCCTTTCACACCCTCAGAGCGATGAAACTGCTGGGAACAGTTAACAGCTGTACTGAATATCCCGTGGGAGACCAAAGGATCCCAGGAGATCAAGAAATGCACTAACCAGTTTGAGAATTAGATATGCATGTTTTGCTCAAAAGAAAAAAATTTCTTATCAAATATGTGAAACTATAATCAGAGAAAAATCACAATCTGTATTTGAAATCTGCAAATACTGTAATTCAAAGGTAACATTGGAATAAATGGTATTTTTAAATGTAGGTTTATAGTTTTTCTATGTACTTGAATTCTTTGTGCAGAAGTTGGTTTATTAGTTTCTTTAATTCTGAAAACTGAGACACCTTTCCTCAAAGAGAAAACAATTACAGCTATTCTTACCTCAACTACTAAAATTATTTTGCCACATGGAAACATCTAGTTGCTCAGTCATGTCAGACTCTTAGAGACCCTATGGACTGTAGCCCACCAGGCTCCTCTATCCATGATTTCCCAGGAAAGAATACTGGAGTGGGTAATCATTCACTTCTCAAGGGGATCTTCCCAACTCAGGGATTGAACCTGGGTCTTCTGCATTGCAGACAGATTCTTTACCATCTGAACCACCTGGGAAGCCCCTATTTAGCAACTTAACAACAACAACAGATCTAGAAATAAAGAAGAGGCAGAACATATCAAGATTATGTGAAAAAATTAAGATTTCTGTGAAAGTCACTGTTAAATATTAATGGTATGCATTTATGTGAGATGAATTGCATGAGAAATTAGGCTAGTCAGTTTTGCAGGTGACAAAACAACAAATGAATGTAAGCTTGACAGCATAAAAATTTCTGTTGCATTGTACACTCATGTCAAAGTTTCTCTGTCAAATATCAAGATACTATTTTCAAATATGGTCAGAAAGAACATCTTAAAATCTTCAAATGAAGCATTACAAAAGCTTAATATCAATGCTTTATGATTTTTTTTTAACTGAACACTTTTTTTAGGCCTTCTCTAACTTAGGCACATTTCTGTTAAAGGTATTAGTAGTTAGAGTTTGTTAAAACATTCAGCACCATTTTCCTCCTGTGCAAAATAATATCTTAAAACTAGATGTATAAGATTTCTAGAGTATCACATATTGTTTCACATTTTGTACCTGTCTCAACTGTGTGCACAACTTATTACTTCTCTTAGAGTTAATCGCTATTCAACAGTGATTGAGCTATTTAACATTAGTACTTAGCTAGATATTTCTTCCTTACAAAGGTCCAATTATTGGTGTTAAATTTGCTTTTTAAATTGTTGGTGTTTTTTTCTTTATGTTATGACCAGTTAACCATATAAAGAAATATATAAATGGAGGTATTTGCAAATCAAATTACAAATAAAGGATCTGAAACAACTTAAAAACATACATAATCTTTTTCATAAGATGCAATAATTGCTTTTACATGTAAATGGTATTACTTTTATACTACTCAATCAGTAGTTATATATTAGTATATTAAGAGTGTGCTAGGAAGATGAAAGCTAAGTACAAAACAGGAAATACAACTTTTTAAGAAAACATTTTGATTTACCTCAGAAATTTTAGAATCAGTTACAAGCAAGACAGAAGACATTATTTTTCTCTATGTATTTTAAGAACACAACATGAATATCTACCTCAAGAAGCACAGGGCAAAGACAAGTATAGGACTGAATTTGCAGGTTTCACCTGGCAAAAAATGAAGTTATTTTGTCATTTGATAATAGGAAATTATGTTGCTCTACTATCTACCTATCTGTCTACCTTCCATATATCTGAGAAAAAATTATAAAAATAAAGAAATAAAAAAAACTATAGAAAAACATTACTATGAAAGTATTAATGCTTTCTTCCAGCAATCAGACACAAGACAATGGTGTGTTTTCCCACTCATCACTCATTTAGAGTAGTGCTGGAACTCCATCTGGTGCAGTAAGGCAAGGAAGACATTCAGATAGGAAAGGAAGAAAGAAAACGGTCCTCATTTTCAGATGACGTGAATTTTCTATGAAGCAAATCCTAAGGAATTTTGAAAAGAATTCCTATATCTTATGAATCCAGTAAAATTGCTGAATACAAGATAAACGTTACAGATTTGTTAGTGTTTCTATATTAGCGATGAGCTTGCTTCTAATATAATGGCTTATTTTTAAATTTAGTAAAATAATTATATTGACTCAAAAATCAGACACTTAGGTGAAAATGTTTTGTAAAATGTACAGCATTTTCTATTGAAAAAGAGTGCTGATGAAAAAATCAAATAAGGTATAAATAGTCAATAGAGGATAGATACTGTTTTCAACAATTAGTGTTGGAGTAGTTGAGCATTCATAGACATAAAACAAACAAACAAAAAAATAATCTTGACTTAGGCTTCAAGCATTCAAAAATGAACTAAAATTGATCACAGTCTTAAGGATAAGATGTAGCCCTGTAAAACTTTTAGAAAAAAACAGGGAAAAATGTTTAGGACTTAGGGCTAGGCAATTTTTGGCTTGCCACCAAATCATGATCTTTAAAAGGAAATATTATAAGCTGAATTCATCAAAATGAAAAACTTCTGCTCTGCAAAAGAACATTAGATGAATCAAAAGAGAAGCTACGGACAGAAGGAAGATGTTTTCACAACACTTATCTGAGAAAAGTATAGTATTTGAAATATACACATTTTTGTCAAAACTGACCACTAAACACATACACACACACACACACAAAGTAGAAAATGGACAAAAGTCATGAACAAACATTTTGATGGAGGAAATATATGGAGGGAAAATTGGCACATGGAAAGAAGTTAAATGTTATTAGATGTAGAGAAATGCAAGTTAAAAACCACAATTATATCATTGCATACCTTCCAGAATGGCTAATATTTAAAAAAAAATAATAATGTCACTAGCAAATGCTGGCAAGAATATAGAGAAACTGGATTACTCATACATTGTTGGTTGAAATGTAAAATGGTAAGAAATTTCTGGAAATTCATTTGCCAGGTTTTTTTTTTTAATATATGTGCAAAACTAAGCATTTAATTACCTAAGTAGTTGCACTCATGGGCACTTATCCTAGAGAAATGAAGATTTATGTTCATAGAGAACCTGTACATAGATGTTTATAGTAGTTTTGTTTGCAGCAGTCAGCATTTAGAAATGGCCCAAGTGTTCTTCAGTAGATCGATAGTAAACAAACTCAGACACACCCACACTATAGAATACTACTCCATGATAAAAAGCAATTATTGATATATACAAAATCCTGGATGAATCTCCAGAAAATCATGCTCAGTGTAAAAACCATCCCCCCTAAGTTGAAGTTTGTGTGATTCTATTTGCATAATGTTCTTAAAATGACAGTTATAGTAATGGAAAAGAAATTGGTGTTTGCAGGGATTATGAAGGAATGGAGTCAGGAGAGAAACATGTGATCATAACAGACAATATGAGGGATCTTTCTGGGAATGGAAACGTTCTGTATCTTGTCTGCTCAATATCAATATCCTGGTTGTGACTTTTTAGTAGTTTTATAAGGTGGATGTTATTGATGGGGAAGTTGAATAGAGTGTTCACAGGGACTTTAGGTATTATTTTTTACAAGTAGCTTGTGAATATATAATTACTTCAAGATAAAATTTAATTAAATTGCCTATGTACTAGAGAAAATATCTTCTTGAATTTATGTTTTGCTATTGCTGAAGTTAGTTGTTACGTTTATAGCAAATGCAAACATGCTTAGTATACAATAATAATTTTTAGAAAAGTAAAACCTGAAGATGTGTGCTATTATTACAAGGAAAGAAATAGAGAGTTTTCCAAATTAACATTTTCAAGCACAATAATAAAAGGTCAAAATTAGCATAAAATTCCTTTTCAATGCTAGACTGAAAATAGTTCATTTTAATATATATTTTGCTTGCTTTCAATTTTTTAGCACTTGTCTTTCATTGTCACTTAGGAACATAATATGTCTTCATCCCTGCTTCATTCATTTTGTTAAGTGACTGTTATGTAACAATTTTTGGTTCAGTACTGTTACATCTAGGGAGAAATTGTTGTGTTTTATATTATTTCCTTGTTTAATTGTTCTTCCTGATTAAGCATTCATTTATTAACACACTTGGATGTTTAGTATGTGCCAGCAGTGTGCCAAGAGACCTATCTAAAGCACTTATGTCTGGTGCGTGTGTCCAAATTAAATTTTAATGTTATTAGCGGTTTCAATTGCCATTGATTACAACATTCTCAAGTTTCACTGGGCTGACATGAGCTACAACCACTGTGAATAGTAATAGCTGCTTTCATAAACAGAAGATCCCTGTAGGGAAGCTGTCATTAGAAACCATATGACTGCCAGAGAGCACTTCAACATGTCAATTCCCCAATGTTCTGTAGCCATCAAGACAAAAATCAAACTTTGTTTTCATAGTTTGAATGCACTGTCAAATAACAAGAACCAAGTTCCACCTTACTAATATCCTTTGAAGGATTTCACAGGTTGTGCTATAAACTACTTTGTGTATAAAGTCATTATGGAATGATTGTTATTCAAATATTTGTTATGATAAATTCTTTCTCATAATGAATTTATCATCATGGTTTTATTCTAAAATTTCTTAAGGAAGAACTGACTCAGTGTTTTCACAACCAGTAGTTCTTGAGGAAATGCAATATTTTAAACACTGTGATATATGTTGGTAAGACATGACTGCTATACAAAAAGCTTAAGTTGAAGAGTGTAATAAAGCATATGCATATGCAGACATAAATATATATAATATAGTACATATAAGCACAATGTGTATATATATATACACATACACACACACACATATATATGTGGTATTATTTTAAGGCATTTGTAAACATAGATAATGAAATAACTGATTATTTCAACAATATAAGAGTCAATGAAAAAAGAGAGTCAACAATAAAATCAATGTATTCTAAGTCAAGAATAATGAGTAGAAGACCCCAAAGGGGAGACGCTTGCAAACACAGGGACAGCAAATACTGAATTTTCAAGACATGAAAGTGTGTGAGGAAAAGCAGAGGAAGCTATGAGGTGTTCTGTATTTTATGGATTCCTAACATATAACATTCTCTAATATCACAGATAATTTATAACAGAATATTAATATAACTTAAAATATGTTTCCCAACATGAAAATTGAAATGCATTGAAAATTAATAAATAATGTAATAAAATATTCTCAAAATCATCCATCTTCAAAGCAAATCTTAGCAAAGCACTTATTTAATTGCAAAAGAACAACATTTTTTAATAAGTGAGAATGGCTAAGGTGCTGGAAAACTGGCTAGCTCATATACCATTATTGGAAATTTAAATTAATGTGTCCACCTTTAACTTCAATGGACAATACCTCTCAATATTAGAAAATAAGATACATACCAAAAAATTTGCTTCTCACATATTAACTCACTAATAGATGCAAAGACAGTTATATAACAATGTGTATTGCATAATGGTTTATAATATAATTAATTAGAGATACACTAAATGTGCATTACCAAGGCTAGAGACATCTCTTTTGATAAACCCTTAAAATGAATATTTATATAGAAATGAGGTGCCTTTACATTTGGAAATATTTATAGATTTATTGAATATTTGTTTATGACAAATTGCTAATTGAAAACAAATATACAAAACAAGGGCACAAAATCTTATGCTGGAAATATAATGCTCTTGATATCCTTTTTGCTATTGAAACTTCCTAATAATGCTAAATATTTTTAAATAGTTTTACTAAAACTTTTATAACATATGAAGTTGTTTGAAAACCTCTGAGGCCAGAATACAAAAGCACAAACTTAACAAAGCCAGTGAGTGCCGAAACTATCAGTTTGTCCTGAATACATCTACCATTCCCAGTGGCCTAGAAATTCAGGTCCATGGGGGAGGAATAAGGATGCATGAAGCAGTTTTAATGGAGAGGCCAATGTCTCAGGCTATTGGCATATAGAACCCAGCAGAGAGCTGGGACCAATAATTGGATGGAGGATTATTTACCCTAGAGATAAGCTGACCTTTTCACATTTGTCATGTTTATGGTTGTGTGACACATAAAAACACATTTCTTGTAGTCTAGTTTCTGTTTTCAGAGAACAAGGAAATTTTAATACCTGAGTTGTATGCTGTTTATTTGAAATAGTCCATAAGTCATTTCCCTAGGGTATAATATAACAGAGAAAACAAATCGAACAGAAGTTATGTTTTGGTAATTTCTGTCTGTGAGCATGTATATAGCAAAGGTACTATTTTTAATAAATGTTAGATCAACATATTTTCTCTATCTCCATATATATATGTAAACATATATGTAAATATTAATATATGTGTGTATATATTTACTCACATAGATAAATCTGCCTAAATGTATGCATATACTTATAAAGAAATATAAATTTATTGTATAAATCTATGTTTCATTTATATATTTAAAAATATATATGTATGTGTATAGATATATATATATACGCACTCCAGTATAGAAACTCTATATGAAACTCCAGTATTTTGGTCATCTAATGTGAACAGCTGACTCATTGGAAAATCCCTGATGCTAGGAAAGATTGAGGGCAGGAGGAGAAGAGGGTGTCAGAGGATGAGATGGCTGGATGGTATCACCGATGCAATGGGCATGAACTTGGGCAAACTTCAGGAGATGGTGAGGGTCAGAGAGGCCTGATGTGCTGCAGTCCATGGGATTGCAAAGAGTCGGACACAGCTAGGTGACTGAACAACAACTATATATATATATATATATATATATATATATATATATATATATATATATATGCTTACAAGCCTTGGCAAAATCCTACACTGATGATAAAGTTGAAACAGAAAATTGATTTCATACCAGCTCCTAGTTATCAAATTCTTCCCATATTCTTGAAAGTATACATATTCTTCTCATTTGAGCTTTTATAAGGCTAGATATCATTCCTATCCTACAGGTGAAGAATTGAAACACAAATTAATTTTTCATCTAAGGGATAGGTAGCAGAAACAGACTTCAAAAATAGGTCCTTTTATATATCAAGTCTTTTTCTCAGTGCCAGTTTGGCTCTTTATTTGAAGACATCTCTGATACTATTGTGGCTTCCCTGGTGGCTCAGACGATAAAAGTGTCTGCCTGTAATGCAGGAGACCTGGGTTTGATCCCTGGGTTGGGAAGATCCTCTGGAGAAGGAAATGGCAACCCACTCCAGTACTCTTTCCTGGAAAATCCCATGGACAGAGGAGCCTGGTGGGCTACAGTCCATGGGGTCGCAAAGAGTAGGACACAACCGAGTGACTTCTCTCTCTCTCTCTCTGATGCTATTAGCATCTGGTGATCGCCTATAATAGTGTATGTCTAATGGTAGTTAATTTGTACTATAATTGAGTACTAGTGATGCCATTATAATATTTTCAGTTCGGCATATCATTGTTATTAAGTAAAACATCACTCTTATCCATCTGGATTTTCTGACTAAAACTAACCCTTTCAGAGAAATTCATGGGCTTCTCTCACATCAGTGCCACTCCTAAAATGCTATTATCATTGTCCATCAAATCCAAAACACTTGAGCTGTAAACTCCTAAAGTATTGAAAATGTGTCCCAGGTGGCTGCTTGTCAACAGCTTCTCAACAAACAATTTTATTTCTTGAGAGACCACTAAGAGAATAATGAATTTTATCCATTTCTCATCTCCCTAAAAATACATTGGGAGGGTGTGAAAATCATTTAGGTCATTGACTTTCTCTCAGGGGAAGATTATTTATAATATAGTGAAGTTACTGCATATTTTAATTAAAGAGTTCTGGCAGACTACCTATATCCAAGGGCATCTTTCTGAGACATTATTGAAGGAGGCTGGTTTTATTTGTTTTCTGTTAAATCACTGACACAATCTTAATTGGACAGATCTTGAAATGGCATGCATCAAGTATGCATCTAAAAGACTAGATTCTATTTCTCAGTATGGCCTAGACTAAAAAAAACAAACAAACAAAAGAAAAACTATAGACCAACTTTCAGATGTATAGAGCTGTTTTATGATGTGTATTATAAATTATTTTAGAGAGGGCCATATTTAGGAATTAATTAGTCTAAAATAAACTGTAGTATAATGGTTTATAACCAAGCACTATGGACTTATGAGGTTTCATATTTTTGTTTTAGTCTTTGAAAATGATTTTCCTCCAACACAACTGCATGTTGAAATAATTTTTCATGTTGAAATTGCTAGTAGTGCTCACATTCTTCTAAGATTATTATTACTATTTGGGTTTTGATTATATAAGCAGATTTGTGTATCAGTGAGAAAACTTAAGAGTGTGGGAATGTGAAAAACTCACCAAATCTCAGTTCAGGAGATCTGGATTCTACTCTTTACTATGAAACTTACTATGTACTCTTGGGCAGGCCACAGTGTACAAAGGGAAATTTGAACTTGATAAACTTTTCCTTATATACCCCTGACGGTAAGACTTACCAAGGATACTTACTAACAATATAAATTCCCAGGACTCATTCCTCACTTACAGAAACATAATCTTCAGGGAAGGGAGGGTTTGAAGATCTGGGTTTGACAAGCACCTAGAGGAGTCATTAATGAAATTTGAGAAGCATGAGGTTAGACAATCTCTAAAGTTTTTTAAAGTTTTTAATTTCTTAAATTGTAAATATTATATTTTGAGAATCAACTATGATTTACCTATTTACAAGGAGCTATGAACGAGCAGGGAACACACCAAAAGAAAAAAAAAAAAATATATATATATAGATAGATAGATAGATTTATTGGCAGGCAACAAGGAATTTCTTATTTAGTTAGAAAGTTTTACATAGGTACCTAACTGATTAACCTGCTTGATGTATAAACCACTTTTTTACATTTGAACAATTAATCATTCAGCTTCTGTCTGTTTGCACTAGTATGCATTCCAGTATCTCCTATTCAAGGCCGGCTCTCTGCTCCCTGAGCATCTATTTACTCAAATAATTAGGGATCCAGCCTATTTCCAAACAGTGTGGAAAATACCTAAAGATCTTGAAAAATTCATTAACATGGCTAAATTTTTGTTGTCATTATTAATGACAACTTATTTATTAATACATCAATGAATGCATATAGCCTAAAATGGTTCACATGCCAGGAGTGTTTCTGACTGAAATCCCAGGTTTACAACTTCTTTTATTTGTCCTCAAGAGTTCAGCTATTGTTTTCAACTTTTATCATACAAAATTTAAAAGCCTTTCAAAAGTTTTAGATTATTATTAATAATCTATAGACTATGCTGATATTCTCAGAGATAATCAAGGGCTACCCTGTCCTTTGAGAGTGAAAGGAAATGGACCTATTTGAGCATTTCTCCTAAAATCCCATTCCTGTTGGTGGGGAATTATGTTATCTTTGACTCCAACATGTTTTTGAAGAAGTTGGATTAAGTTAAGTATAGTATTCTTAATGTCCTTTTCATCTAAGAGTTTTTCATATTACATTGTAGCTCAATTTTTTTCACTCCCAAAACAGAATTGGTGCAGGCCTGTTTTTATTCCAATGTATAAGATTTAGCACAAAATCTGAAGATTTTGAAGATTTAGGGCAACATAATAAGCAACTTAAAATTTAATTAGAATATTCCTATTTTTTTTTATGGGTGTCCCAGGTGGTGCTATTGGTAAAAAAAAATCCACTTGCAGTGCAGGAGATGCAAGGGATGCAAGTTCAATCCCTGAGTCAGGAAGATCCCCTGGAGAAGGAAGTGGCACCCCACTCCAGTGTTCTTACCTGGAGTATCCCAGGGATGGGGGAGCCTGGTGGGCTGCCGTCTGTGGGGTCGCACAGAGTCGGACACGACTGAAATGACTTAGCAGCAGCAGCAGCCAGTATTCTTTCCTGGAGAAACCCATGGACAAAGGAGCCTGGCGGGCTGCAGTCCATGGGGTCGCAAGAGTCAGGCACACCTGAGCAAATAACACTTTCACTTTGTCTAAAAAACTTGCTCTCAGTTTTTCTTTGGCTCTTATGAAGAACTGAGTCTATTTGTCTTTGTTGTGCAGTCTCTTTAGAATGTGATCTTTGGGCCTATTGTGGAAATACAGTTGACAATAAAATAAGCAAAAAAGCAAAAACCTTTCCACAAAGTAGAAAAGAAATTTAACAGTTTTACTGCTGAATAAACATTACATTATAATGTGATGTGTATCATAGGCAATCCAGTAAAAGAATTGCAAGGACAGAAAAAAAAATCACATCCTCTTACATAATCAACCAGATAGAACCCATCCATATATGTTCTCAAGGTAAGCAATAACTAGTCCTCAAGGAAGAAGACAGCATCATTCATTACACATAGTTCCTTCTACATTCACCTGGTAATTTGGGCAGGCATCTGTGTTTGTTAATTGCCTTTATTCAAAAGAAAAATAAAATTTTCATATATTTGTAACAGGAAGTAGTTTGCAGTTTAGTGTTAAGAACTAGCTGACTCCCACTTTCCCACAGAAACTGAATCATAAGACACTGTCTTCCTTTTTGTTTACAAGAGGTGGTTCCAGAAATGTTTCAGAGCTCCAAGAGATGGTTTCAGGTCCCTAAGAAAGACATTCCTAGCTAGTAGAGCTGGAGAAAGTTTTATTTAGCTTGTGAGAAGATTTACATACATCTCAAGAGAGCAAAGAATTTCATAACTTGTGTTCCCTTTTTTATTCCTAGTTTTCTAAAGTTAAATTCTAAATTTTCTAAATACTCTAAGAAAAAAGAAGAGAGAGTTGCTTTCCTTTTTTGAACCTGAGAAGATTAAATATTTGTTTCTCTTATTTTAAATATATATTTGTTCTATAGGCTTCACCCCTCAAAATGATTTGTCATTGTATTTTAATAACAAAAAGAACATCATGGCCTAACCATAGGAGGTAAAGGTGACTACAGGCAGTTGTAATTTAAATTTAATTTTTTTTTTCTGTTAGTAGATTACAAGCCAATTATTTAGGTTAAATATGCAAAACATCTGCTGTTATAAAGTAGAAAGTTTTTTTAGTGTATTGTCCAGAGTACAAAGATTAGTTTTATATTAACATTTTTTGAAATTAGAAAATCTTTACATATCACCAAAGCCAATAGCTTTCATTTTTCTAGTGTGAAATAATTATTAACAGAACTTTAACTACAACTTAGCTGTTTTAATTAGTATTTCATATTACTACACCATTGTCCCTCTTATTTTACTTTTGCGAAAGTATAGCTTTATATAAGGGAGAATATATATAATGGTAAGCCCAAAATTTATTAGGTATTTGTTAGTATAAAATTATATTTTCTAAATGATCCAAAAGGAATTTCTACATCTTAAGGTCTTTGCTTTGTATTCTTATCTGCATTGGAAATTATTTTATTAGGTAAATGAAGTAGAAATAGTTAATTAGTCACAATCATTAAAATGTTCTCAGATATCTTAAAAAGTTTCAATGATTTTCTAATTATAAAGAAAAATATGTCATTTTTCAGTACTAGTAGGTGGAAGTACAGATTGTCCCTAGTTAATATGTCTTACATCTTCTAAGCAAGTAAATAATGTTTTAAATTTTAAGTTATTACTTATAATTATCCCTTAGTTTTATTTCTTTAGTCATTCATTTGGCTTATCTTGCATTGTCTAAATTTTGGTAAAACATGGAAACATCACTTTTGAGAATTAGATAATATTGACATGCCTCTTTTATTTTGGAACTGTCCTTACATTAAACTCTCTGTTGTGTTTTACCTTTATGATATAATACATATAAAATTCTAATCCTGTATTACTCCATTTTTAATCTCTCTACTAGATTAAAATTGCCCCATTCATCATCTTCTGAAGGCAACAAAATTTCACTTACCTAAAAACTAATAATTGATTTCACCAACCTGTAGAGCATTTAAACACTCTTGAAGCCAAGTTGACTGTCCTTTTTGGGTATAATTTTCTTTCTCTGTATTTAATTTTTGTTGTCAACAAAAGGGAAGGGATTAGAATTTAATTTTATTTTGCATATTGATATTTGCCTTTTTTTCTTTTCTTTGAATACAGTTGTTTTGGGTTTCCCTGGTTGGTCAGCAGTGAAGAATCCACCTTCCATGCAGGAGCAATGCAGGAACAATGCAGTAATAGTGCACAAAGATTTTGAATGTGCTCTATTAACAGTAGAAAACCTAGTATTTGGATTTAAGTGTGTTTCTTTTGTTTTCAATTAATAATACACATTTTATTTAAAGTTTATGCAATAATAAGACAAAATATCTAATTATCTCTTTACTCTGTGAGTCAGCCCTAATTCTGTTTAAGCATACAAAAATGCATTTATTGAAACAGTATAGTGAACCCATTTTCATTTTATCTTAAATCAGAGTAATTGAAGAATATTATTCAAATAAATACTTCTAGAAGAGCATAATCTACTAAAATAATTTAGTCTGAAACTTGAAAATCAACTTGGCATACATTTTAATATAATCTGTTTTAACTAGAAAGGTACTTTGCTTGAAGTCATGCTCCTCAAACAGATATTGGATAGAATTCCACTGAGGAGAAAAGTTATAAGCCCACACTGGCATATCCCTGGAATTTAAATTTTCCCAAAAGATTTGGTGAAATTAACACATAGCTCTTATAAAAATGAATATTCATAGTTCAAGTGGTGGAATGGAAAATAAGATTAACATGCTGAAGACTCCATGAGTTTCATCTCTAGGGTTTTAGTTGTAGCAAGCAGAGGTTTCTTCTCTGACTTTAAATATACTTCTGTTAAAAAGACAGTGTTCAATGCCTTTAGTCACTCATCACTTGTTTTAAGTTTCTGGTAAGAGTTTTCTATTTCATTCATTCACTCACTTAACAGATATCTTTTGGGGTCCTAGTGTACGCCAAGCACTGTTCTACATGATGGAAGTAAACCAGTGAGTAAAAGAGCTGGATATCCTTGGTCTCAAGGAACTTATATTCTAGGGATGGAGAGAGATAATAAAACATATGTAAATTCTATAGTATACTAGACAGTGATATGTTCTTAGGAAAATTAAGATGAGAATGGGTTGCATTTTGAAGGACAGGTATTACTGAGAAAAGCAAAAGCAAAGTATAAATTAAGACCTAAAAGAGTTGAGAGAGTAAGCCATGTGAAAAACAGGGAATTGCATTCCATCAGAAGGAGCATTAGCAAAGGACCTGAGACAGGAATATCTCTACTAAATTATAAGTACCAGGGAACAAATATGAACTTAAAAATACAACAGAGTAGCCATGAGCTCATTTTATTCAGAGTTTTACTGAAGACTATAGCCTGGGAGAAAGCCTTTAAGTAAGTTCTAAGGAACTCCTCTAAAGAGGTAGGGGAGGAACCAGGTTTTACGTGATTGTTTTGACTCGAAACTATGCATACTCAACATACAATAGTCGAGTACACCTTTTTTGAATTGCAAATTCAACAAGATAAGCCGTATTTTTATCATAAAGGGCAAAGATTGTTAAAGTATAAGAAGAAACTAACAGAGAGGTTGGAAGGAAAAGGATGAAAAAAAGCACACTACGTAAACATCAATCAAAAAAATCCATACATTTACAATAAGATTGAAACATTAACTTCAGAGATTAGATACACTAGCACAAATAGTCACAATTCATTACATTAAAGGGGTCGGTCTACCAAAAGTATATTCTAAATCTAAATGAATGCCCCAAGACATAAATTTGGTGTGTATGCTATATCTACATCCAAATATTTATTAAATTGAAAAGTAAACAAAAAAGAAAATTAAACTCTAAAAGGAACATAACATGAGAATTCATTTCAGCAAATGATTGCAACATGAAGTTATCAGACATATGGTAGATTTATAGGAAACATTTACATTGCTAAGATAGACAAAATGAAGATAGTTGTAATTCAAGTCACCACCACCAAAAACTAATAGTAAAATCATTTGAAAAATGGGGCCCCAAATCCCAAAATATTGTCAGCAATCTGACATATGCCAATGGCTACAAATGAAATGAGATACATATTTATACTACGTGCTTAGAAAATATGAGTCATAGGTGATATTATTGGATGGGGATATGAGGATAAACCAGTTATGGACAGTGGATGAGAAATTAAATGGCTATAGATATTTGGAGAATTATCTAGGATTGTTTAAAAAATATGTATAGGTATCTTGTGACCTAAATATTGCATTCTCAGTATACATTCAAATTGTGACACTTGGTCAAAAAGATGTCTTTATAGGGACGCCATTCATGTACATTGACCTTTTGGTAGCAGGGTATTGGTATCAGTTCTCCAGGGTTGGACAAGTGAAATGTGGTGGATTCATTTTATTTGAAACTGTGTAGCAATTAGCAAGGAGAAAGGAACCCAAAAGAATCTAAAGCAATGTAGTAACATATTAAGAACACTATGCTTTGTGAAAAAATAAAGTTAGAAATGGAATTAGGTTTATGTTATTGTTGTAGAACACTCAGTCATTTCTAACTCTTTGTGATCCCGGGGACTATAGCCCACCAGGTTCCTCTGTCCATGGTATTTCCCAGTAAGAATACTGGAGTGGGTTGCCATTTCCTTCCCCAGGGGATCTTCGTGACCCAGGGATCGAACCTGCTTCTTCTGCATTGGCAGGCAGATTCTTTACCACAGAGTCACAAGGGAAGCCTCCAATTAGGTTTATAGCACAATACTATTTATGAAAGAATGTGTGCATTCAAGCTTGTACACACAGCATGCTAGGAAAACAACTTTTCATATTTTGCAAGAATTCTTACAGGTTCATGGGCCGATATCAACAATGTTAGGGTATTAGCAATACTAATGTCCCTGCCTATAGCACAGGAATACAAAATAAATGGAAAGAAATAAATAAGTAAAACTAGAAAGAAACTTGCGGAAAACTATGATCATATCTCCTAACCTAAAGAGTATGATTAATTCAGTTCTTTGCAACTGTGATAGAAAAGAGTTATACTTACATTTCAAGTAAATCCTTCTGGATATAGCACAAAAACTGATTTAGCTAAAGAACAGAATAAATGCAGAAAGAGCCGTTGAGGAGTTATCATGGTAGCCCAGGTGAGAGATGATGGACTTGAATCAAATGATGATGATGAAGACAGAAAAATAAAATCAAGAAGTACAGGTAACATCTGACAAAACTTGATAACCAAAAACTAGAATGTGAGGGAGAAAGAAATGTTAGTGATGGTTTCTTGATGACTGATGTAGGTAGAAGTTGGTTTCATTCCCTGAACAAACAAACAAGCAAACAAACAAACCAAAAAATGCAATAAGGAACATGGAAAGAATATCAGCTTTAGAGAGAGAGGCATCTGGGATCTGGCTGGGTAAAATATCATGCAATCGAATTTATCCAAATCCATTCAAGAAAAGCAGGAGAGTTGAACCTTGAGACAGAAGAGATGTGATGACGGCAGTTTGGCTCGGAAGTGTGCTTGTCTCTGGGAAGGTTAGTTTGATTTGATACAAAGGGTGGAACACTTGAATGGAAAGAGCTTTCTTTCCTTCCCAGAGTCTTATTCTATTTGAAGGATTAAATGTGTGAACTTTATTCGTGGCCGCAACCTTGGATAAGCTATAACATAGATGTTGTTATTGTTGCCTAGTCACTAAGTCATCTCCAACTCTTTTGTGACTCCATGGACTGTAGCCCGCCAAGCTCCACTGTCCATGATTCTTCCCGACCCACGTATCATGAATTGACAGGCAGATTCATTACCACTGAGCCACCAGGGAAGCCCATAAAATAGGTAGAAATAGTTTAAAATGAATGCAACTCACTTAAGTTACTTCCATTCAACTGAATTCACTAAAGAGTTGTTGAATTCCTTTCAGATTTAAGTAATATGATATTCATTTTCTAGTAATCACTTTATAGAACTTCTTCTCAAAAAGTATTTGCATTAGTAAAAAGGAAGTATAATTTTGTAATGTGTTATTGTTCAGCTAATGACAATCCTTATTCATTGACCCAGTTTATTACATCAGATTGTTTCAGTGATATTGCATTTTGAAATTAGCAAAATTTTTAAAAAGTTACGAGAGTATAACCGTTAGCACATAAAACTTATTTAATTCATGTTGTTCAGCCCAGTTTTATCTGAATGCATCTATAGAACAAACATTTTGCACATATCTTGTTATTAAAGAAAAATTTATTTACCTCTAGCTTTCTCTATCAAATTAAGATCATGTCTAGATTTTACTCTCAACCAAAAATGATTGTACTAATTTTTACAAACATTAATAATGAATTGTACTGACCCATGATTATTTATGCCCAAACTGTCTTAGATTTATTGGACAATTCCTAAGCAACTAATGGCAAGAGTTTTATTATTCTACAATGAAAAAGGATTTATAGGATCTAGGCTTCTGACATATTTTTGAAAATTCATTTCTATATGGGTCAAAATTTAAATGTCAGTGATACACGATCCAAATATATTCTCCAAGATGAGCTATTAAAATGAAATACCAAAGAAGTTCCCCAAGACACCAATTTATAAGCTGTATGTGCAGCAGCAGGTTAGTAGACTGAAAGCTCAGGGTCAATATGAGTACTTTATATCTTGACTTCCTTTCCTTAAGATGTTTCTCATTCCCAGTAACCTCAAAAATGTGTATTTAAAGAAAAGGAAAATGTACAAATATATATATAAATTTAGAATATATTGATATCAGTTTTACTTTATTATTGAAGTATATAATAAAATTACATTTTCAAGATTTTATAACTCCTTTTTCATTGGAAACTGCACAAATTCTTGAAAGACCCAAGGGCACTGTTTAGTGTGTTACTAAAATATTGTCCTGCTGCTAGTAAGAAAGCTTAGCTCTCAAATAACCTCAGAAATCTCTGTATTCTCACCTCAGATGAATACTACAAACAGTTTACAGGAGCATGTAATGCACTGAGATCATTTATGTATGATGTATTGTCCCTTAAATTATTGTGTCTTTCGACCTGGTGGCGTGCATATGTATGCAGGTGTCTGCGTGTCTCCACGTGGGTGTGTATGTGCTTGTTTATGCTGTGTGTTCATCAAAGAGTGGATTAGGGATTTGGAGGAGGAAGGATCATGACCTTGTAAGCCTACCTACATAATCACTGTAGGAAGTGTGCCCAAAGTGGTCAAAAGTAGTTCAACGAAGTCAACAGAATAGACATTAAATGATTTTCCTGCTGAATCAGAAAGAAGTCTTCAGGATCGAGAAAAATGAAGAAATATTACCAAAGGCATGAGTTAGATTTTAAAAATTGATGAGTAGAGTGAATCAGAAATTCTTTTAAAGTTTTTTAATATCTGATGAATGTGAGCATAATAAACTAGCAATAATAAGGTTGTCAATTAATTAAGAACAGTACTTAAGTTCTCAGCTAATAGAACAGACTTAATATAATTTTCTGCTTTCATTATTCTGTCTCAGAAATGACTTGTTAAAATAAGGGTTTTTTTTTCTTTTTTATTTATTTATTTTTTTTTATAAATCTTTTTTTTTTTTTTTTCCAGTGGGTTTTGTCATACATTGATATGAATCAGCCATGGATTTACATGTATTCCCAATCCCGATCCCCCCTCCCACCTCCCTCTCCACCCGATTCCTCTAGGTCTTCCCAGTGCACCAGGCCGGAGCACTTGTCTCTTGCATCCCACCTGGGCTGGTGATCTGTTTCACCATAGATAGTATACATGCTGTTCTTTTGAAATATCCCACCCTCACATTCTCCCACAAAGTTCAAAAGTCTGTTCTGTATTTCTGTGTCTCTTTTTCTGTTCTGCATATAGGGTTATCATTATCACCTTTCTAAATTCCATATACATGTGTCAGTATGCTGTAATGTTCTTTATCTTTCTGGCTTACTTCACTCTGTATAATGGGCTCCAGCTTCATCCATCTCATTAGGACTGGTTCAAATGAATTCTTTTTAATGGCTGAGTAATATTCCATGGTGTATATGTACCACAGCTTCCTTATCCATTCATCTGCTGATGGGCATCTAGGTTGCTTCCATGTCCTGGCTATTATAAACAGTGCTGCAATGAACATTGGGGTGCACGTGTCTCTTTCAGATCTGGTTTCCTCAGTGTGTATGCCCAGAAGTGGGATTGCTGGGTCATATGGCAGTTCTATTTCCAGTTTTTTAAGAAATCTCCACACTGTTTTCCATAGCGGCTGTACTAGTTTGCATTCCCACCAACAGTGTAAGAGGGTTCCCTTTTCTCCACACCCTCTCCAGCATTTATTGCTTGTAGACTTTTGGATAGCAGCCATCCTGACTGGCGTGTAATGGTACCTCATTGTGGTTTTGATTTGCATTTCTCTAATAATGAGTGATGTTGAGCATCTTTTCATGTGTTTGTTAGCCATCTGTATGTCTTCTTTGGAGAAGTGTCTGTTTAGTTCTTTGGCCCATTTTTTGATTGGGTCATTTATTTTTCTGGAATTGAGCTGCAGGAGTTGCTTGTATATTTTTGAGATTAATCCTTTGTCTGTTTCTTCATTTGCTATTATTTTCTCCCAATCTGAGGGCTGTCTTTTCACCTTACTTATAGTTTCCTTTGTAGTGCAAAAGCTTTTAAGTTTCATTAGGTCCCATTTGTTTAGTTTTGCTTTTATTTCCAATATTCTGGGAGGTGGGTCATAGAGGATCTTGCTGTGGTTTATGTCGGAGAGTGTTTTGCCTATGTTCTCCTCTAGGAGTTTTATAGTTTCTGGTCTTACATTTAGATCTTTAATCCATTTTGAGTTTATTTTTGTGTATGGTGTTAGAAAGTGTTCTAGTTTCATTCTTTTACAAGTGGTTGACCAGTTTTCCCAGCACCACTTGTTAAAGAGGTTGTCTTTTTTCCATTGTATATCCTTGCCTCCTTTGTCAAAGATAAGGTGTCCATAGGTTCGTGGATTTATCTCTGGGCTTTCTATTCTGTTCCATTGATCTATATTTCTGTCTTTGTGCCAGTACCATACTGTCTTGATGACTGTGGCTTTGTAGTAGAGTCTGAAGTCAGGCAGGTTGATTCCTCCAGCTCCATTCTTCTTTCTCAAGATTACTTTGGCTATTCGAGGTTTTTTGTATTTCCATACAAATTGTGAAATTCTTTGGTCTAGTTCTGTGAAAAATACCATTGGTAGCTTGATAGGGATTGCATTGAATCTATAGACTGCTTTGGGTAGAATAGCCATTTTGACAATATTAATTCTTCCAATCCATGAACACGGTATGTTTCTCCATCTGTTTGTGTCCTCTTTGATTTCTTTCATCAGTGTTTTATAGTTTTCTATGTATAGGTCCTTTGTTTCTTTAGGTAGATATACTCCTAAGTATTTTATTCTTTTTGTTGCAATGGTGAATGGTATTGTTTCCTTAATTTCTCTTTCTGTTTTTTCATTGTTAGTATATAGGAATGCAAGGGATTTCTGTGTGTTAATTTTATATCCTGCAACTTTACTATATTCATTGATTAGCTCTAGTAATTTTCTGGTAGAGTCTTTAGGGTTTTCTATGTAGAGGATCATGTCATCTGCAAACAGTGAGAGTTTTACTTCTTCTTTTCCTATCTGGATTCCTTTTACTTCTTTTTCTGCTCTGATTGCTATGGCCAGAACTTCCAACACTATGTTGAATAGTAGTGGTGAGAGTGGGCACCCTTGTCTTGTTCCTGATTTCAGGGGAAATGCCTTCAATTTTTCACCATTGAGGGTGATGCTTGCTGTGGGTTTGTCATATATAGCTTTTATTATGTTGAGGTATGTTCCTTCTATTCCTGCTTTTTGGAGAGTTTTAATCATAAATGAGTGTTGAATTTTGTCAAAGGCTTTCTCTGCATCTATTGAGATAATCATATGGTTTTTATCTTTCAATTTGTTTTTCTTTTTTATTCTGTTTCCAAATAATCTTAACAGAGCTTTATTTAAAACAATGGAATATGTTATGTACATGAATGTAAAAAAACCCATTGCTTTCCTGAGTTATTTGAAACACATCCTGGTCTATAATAGTCATTCAATACATGGTTGATGGACGATCAAATCAAAATATTGATTCCATGAATTTTATCTTCATATGAAAACTACTGAGTTTTTATGCTCATCAGAAAGGGATGTGGGAGAAGAGGTGGGAAGAGGAAGAGATGAAGAGGAAGGAAGATGTGGAGAGGAGGAGATTGACTGAGACTAAGAGAAGAGAATCAGCAGGCTTCACTTTGCAGTGTATTTTCTACTGTCATTGAGCGCGTTCCTGGACCAGGTGAAACCTGTACTTTGAAGCACTTAGCATCATGCTCAAATGATATTTTATTTCCAACGCAGAATATGGAAGGTCAAAGATATTCTGTATTTTCATGCTACAGTGAATAGCTATACAATACACAGAAGGCATATGGACTTGAAAGCTGTTTCATTTATGTAAAATATGGGTAAACTCATGTAAGCAAGATGTTAGACAGGGTCAATAATCAATCTGTGAAATGTAATCAAATGTATTCTATGTACACTAAAGTCTCATAAAATGGCAATTACAAGTATTTTCAATAGTTTTTATATCACTGTTTTTTAGTATGTATGCTTTGTGTATAATAAAAATTCAACTAATTTAAGCCTTCTTCTTACCTTCCATTTTCACACTTCACTGCCATTTATACACACACACCCACACACACTGAACAAAATTCATTCAGATGGAAAAACAGAGTCTTTAGGGCAAACAGTTTATTTAGATTAGTATAAGTGTCATGGAAGTGAAATTATATTTGTAATTCTTTTAGTAAGAAAGACCTTGATTAATTTTTAACTTTATTTATATTTATTTTGGGCTGCACTGGGACTTTGTTGCTGCATGTGGGCTTTCTCTAGTTGCGGCGAGCAGGGGCTACACTTCATTGCGGTGTGTCGGTCTCTCTTGTTGCAGAGCATGGTCTCTAGGCAAGCAGGTTTTAGTAGTCGTGGTGTGGGCTTAGTTGCCCCAAGGCATGTGGTATCTTCCTGGACCAGGGAACCTGTGTCCCCTGCATTGGCAGGTGGATTCTTAAACACTGGACTACCAGGGAAGTCCTTGCTTAATCTTTAGAGGAGATTATTCTGTATCCATTTCATAATTTTGTGGCCTCTGAGACAGATTGTCCAGCCATAGGCACAGTGATGAAGCTAAGTAATAATTTAAAATGAAGTTTTTCAGATCATTGTTCTCATTTCAATTTTTAATGCAACCATAGCCTCTTACAAAATGGCATTGTTAACCTAATTTACTGATAATGAATTTTTAAATAAAATGAGAATTCTCCAAGTAGTTCTACTAATTTTTTGTATTTAATAAAATTAAGAGCCTGAAATAATAGACATGTTCTATACGATTGAATTCTATCAGTATTTGAATTGAATTTACTATATTATGGACCAAATTCCCTCTCTCTATATATATTCCCCATGACTTACTTATTTTATAGCTGATAGTTTGGACAGCTTAACTCCCTTCACCTGTTTTGTTGCTTCTATCCGGCTTCCCTGGTTCAACTCCTGGGTCAGTAAGATCCCACTAGAGAAGGGATAGGCTACCCACTCCAATATTATTGGGCTTCCCTGGTGGCTCAGTTGGTAAAGAATCTGCCTGCAATGCGGAGGATCCACTGGAGAAGGGAACAGTTACCCACTCCAGTATTCTGGCCTGGAAAATTCCATGGACAGTATAGTCCATGGGATCACAAAGAGTTGGACATGACTGAGTGACTTTCACTCACTCACTCATCCTTCTCCTCTCTGGCAGCAAAACAAAACAAACAGACTCAAAGATAGAGAAAAAAGTCTTATGCTCATGTTTCCAGGTGGCGCTAGTGGTAAAGAATCCCGCTGCCAGTGCAGAAGATACAAGAGATGTGGGTTCAATCCCTGGGTCAGGAAGATACTCTGGAGTAGGGAATGGTAACCCACTCCAGTATTCTTGCCTGGAAGATTCCATGGACAGAGGAGCCTGGTGAGCTATAGTCTATGGAGTTGGAAAGAGTCGGACACGACTGAGTGTCTGAGCATTTCTACTTGACTAATTGACATAGTAAGGACTATGATATTAGAGAAGACTAGAGAAGTCAGGTGAATCTAGCATTCATACATCTTTTCAGGTTGAGGTGTTCAACCCTCTGGATGAAGCAGCTGAAAAACTAAACTGTGAATTCAGCAGACTTGGGAATTAAGGGGGAGAAAAAATGATTTTCTTATGACATGTCAAGAGTGGGGACTCAACCAGATGGTCTTGGAATCCAAAGGACTGTGTCCTAGGAAGAAGCTTTGCTTTTTCCAGACGTTGTATAGGTGAAATCATGTAATATTTTCAGATTGGCCTTTTTTTTTCTCCCACCAAACAAGTTCCTCCAACTTTTTTTCGTGACTTGATAGTTCATTTCTTTTCAGTGCTGAGTAAAATTCCATTGTCTGGATGTACCACTGTTTGTTCATTCACCTACTGAAGGGCATCTTGTTTGCTTTCAAGTGTTGCCAATTATGAATAAAGCTGCTAGAAACATCTGTCTACAGATTATTTTGTGAACTCACTGTTTCAACTCTATGAGTATATACCAAGGAGCACAGTTGTTAGACCCTATGGAAAGAGTATATTTAGTTTTGTAAGACAACTGCTAAACTGTCCTCCAAAACAGCTGGACCATTTTCCATTCCCACTGGCAATGGATTAGTTTTTGTTGTTCCATATTCTCACTAGCATCTGATGTTGCCTGCCTTTCATTTTCAAGGTTTGATCTACATTGTTTCCTTAATATATTCAATTTCTAAAATAAATTTTTTAAATTCATCCCCTACCTCCTTTTATGAACAATATTGAGTTCCTTGAAATCTTAAGAAAACAAAAACAACTCCAGGAAAAACAATCAGTTCAGTTCAGTTCAGTTGCTCAGTCGTGTCCAACTCTTTGCGACCCCATGAATCACAGCACACCAGACCTCCCTGTCCATCACAAACTCCGGAGTTTACTCAAACTTATGTCCATCGAGTCAATGATGCCATCCAGCCATCTCATCCTCTGTCATCCCCTTCTCCTCCTGCCCCCAATCCCTCCCAGCATCAGGGTCTTTTCCGATGAGTCAACTCTTCGCATGAGGTGGCCAAAGTATTGGAGTTTCAGATTCAGCATCAGTCCTTCCAATGAACACCCAGGACTTATCTCCTTCAGGATGGACTGATTGGATCTCCTTGCAGTCCAAGGGACTCTCAAGAGTCTTCTCCAACACCACAGTTCAAAAGCATCAATTCTTCAGCGCTCAGCTTTCTTCACAGTCCAACTCTCACATCCATACATGACCACTGGAAAAACCATAGCCTTGACTAGACAGACCTTTGTTGACAAAGTAATGTCTCTGCTTTTTATTATGCTGTCTAGGTTGGTCATAACTTTCCTTCTGAGGAGTAAGCGTCTTTTAATTTCATGGCTGCAATCACCATCTGCACTGATTTTGGAGCCCAGAAAAATAAAGTCAGCCACTGTTGCCACTGTTTCTCCATCTATTTGCCATGAAGTGATGGGACCAGATGCCATGATCTTAGTTTTGTGAATGTTGAATTTTAAGGCAACTTTTTCACTCTCCTCTTTCACTTTCATCAAGAGGCTCTTTAGTTCTTTTTCACTTTCTGCCATAAGGGTGGTGTCATCTGATACTTGAGTTTATTGATATTTCTCCCAGCAATCTTGATTCCAGCTTGTGCTTCCTCCAGCCCAGCATTTCTCATGATGTACTCTGTATATAAGTTAAATAAGCAGGGTGACAATATACAACTTTGACGTACTCCTTTTCCTATTTGGAACCAGACTGTTGTTCCATGTCCAGTTCTAACTGTTGCTTCTGAGCCTGCATACAGGTTTCTCAAGAGGCAGGTCAGGTGGTCTGATATGACCATCTCCTTTAGAATTTTCCACAGTTTATTGTGATCCACACAGTCAAAGGCTTTGGCGTAGTCAATAAAGCAGAAATAGATGTTTTTCTGGAACTCTCTTGCTTTTTCGATGATCCAGCAGATGTTGGCAATTTGATCTCTGGTTCCTCTTCCTTTTCTAAAACTAGCTTGAACATCTGGAAGTTCTCGGTTCACGTATTGCTGAAGCCTGGCTTGGAGAATTTTGAGCATTACCTTACTAGCATGTGAGATGAGTGCAATTGTGCGGTAGTTTGAGCATTCTTTGGGATTGCCTTTCTTAGGGATTAGAATGAAAATGGACCTTTTCCAGTCCTGTGGCCACTGCTGGGTTTTCCAAATTTGCTGGCATATTGAGTGCAGCACTTTCACAGCATCATCTTTCAGGATTTGAAATAGCTCAACTGGAATCCCATCACCTCCACTAGCTTTGTTCGTAGTGATGCTTTCTAAGGCCCATGTTACTTCACATCCTAGGATGTCTGGCTCTAGGTGAGTGATCACACCATTGTGATTATCTGGGTTGTGAAGATCTTTTTTGTACAGTTCCTCTGTGTATTCTTGCCACCTCTACTTAATATCTTCTGTTTCTGTTAGGTCCATACCATTTCTGTCCTTTATTGAGCCCATTTTTGCATGAAATGTTCCCTTGGTATCTCTAATTTTCTTGAAGAGATCTCTAATCCTTCCCATTCTGTTGTACAATACATAAAGCAAAAAAATGTGTTAGGTCATTCAGTCGTGTCCAACTCTTTGCAACACCTTTGGAATTCTCCAGACCAGTATTCTATAGTGGGTAGCCTTTCCCTTCTCCAGGGTATCTTCCCAACCCAGGATTGAACCCAGGTCTCCCGCATTGCAGGGGGACTCTTTACTGGCTGAGCCACAAGGGAAGCCCTAACCACATACAGAGAGCAAGAGACTGTAGAATAAAGCAGTGAAACTGAATTTATGATGATGGAAACCTCATTAGCTACATATATTCCAATAGCTTCAGAAGAGGTATGGCATTTTATCATGTTTCCTTCTTTTTTACATTTTTGAAAATAAGATAGTCTGGAGTGTTGAGTGTTGTGCTGAAAATCAGAACTCTTCAAAAAGTTGTTTATCATGTTTAGAAATTTAGGATATTCAGACCTAATATTTTCATGATTATGAAACCACAGTAGATTTATGCAAGCAGAACCATTCATTAGTCTGTTTACATATTGTCTTAGCTTTAGTAGTTGCTGAACTATGGGATGAGAACAAAATAGTGTAAAACTATTATGAGGAGGTATGTAATAAAAATAAGATAATTGTGTCATTTCTACAACCAAACTCAATTTAGAATACTAATAGGATGTAAAAATCACTAGTATGTAAAACAACTCACAGTGCTAAGAGGCATAAAAATACAGGTAGTAAATTTGAATGAAGAATATTAACATTCATTAATGAATTCATAAAATTAAATGCTTGAAACCAAAGTAGTTCAGTATCTCAAAGTTTATTTTAAAGATTTTTGCCAGCAGATAGGACATTTTCTTATTAATGAAATAGTAGCATGCCAGTGGGAATTCACACAAGTAATTTTATAGAGAGACACTTTTAGAACTAAAAATTAATAATTATTTACAGAAGCAAAAAGAAACAAACAATTTAAAAGGTAAGAAATATAAAGTAGAATAAATTGGATATACCCAAATTATAAATTAGAGAAAGAAGCTCTTGCCACCAGGGCAGTTCTTCAGAGATTTCCCAAAGATGACCAAGTATTGTACTCTGTGGTCTTAGGCAGGTTATTTAGGAGAAAGGACACTTAGGGAAATGTATCAGCTTGTTAACAAATAGGTGAGTTTCTGCCACTATTTGGAAATGCATGGAAAAGTTTGGGAACTGTTTCTCCAAGACAGTGTGACACAGGTAAAAATGCATGAAGGTAGAAATCAAACAGGACTCGGTTTTAGTTCTTGTTTGACTATTTAACTGTATAAGACTGGCAAATAGCTTAACTTGTAACAACTCCATCATGTCATCTGAAAGTGGGGATAGTAATAACTACTTCAACAAGTTATTATAGAAATCTGCATTAATATTTATAATGGTACTTGTTAAAGGTTTGCAATATAGAAAGTACTTGATAATTGGAAGTATATTATTCTTATTAAATTTTGATTAGCTATAGAGTTTGAGAGATTTGGTATCATATGGGTTTTGCTTTATTAGTCTATTTAAGAGAATAAGTTTTTAAAAATTGTGTATCATTTTCATAAGTTAGACATATACATGGATATCCAATATTGAACCATTTAAACTAATATATTTGTTGTGCATATGTCACCCATATGGAATTTGCCATATTCTTCCTTAAATTTGAATTATTTCTGTTGATTTTATCCTCTCAATTTAAGACTGATTATAAGATCATGGAAAATTGAAGTAGGCATTTTGGTTTTATTGTACTTCCAACAAATTCTAGAATATAACTTTCTTATAAATAGAAACCAACAAATGAAAATTTAATTTTAGTACATTTCAACCAGGTGTATTTTCTTCTGTTGTAGTAACAATCGCTGTTATTAAAATGGACCATTCACAAAGATGTCAGTTGTTTAAATGACGACAGAAGGCAATTTCTATTTAAAAATTCTCAAGTTAATGATCTTGCTACTTTATCTTTTACTTCATTTTTTAGTTTTATTACACTTGAAATATTGTATTCTGGCACAATTGTAATCCCACAATTCTTTTATTATGAGTTAGAAACTATGCCATTTATATATGAGGACAACTCTTAAAAAATTGATATGTACATGAAATAAAAAAGAAAACTATATATATATTTGTCAATAGTGTAGTAAAATCTGATTATTTTGTTCTTTAATACTACAAAATTAAATATAAATCTGTTCAGTTTGTAATGAAAGATTCAGAGCTCTACCACAAGGTCCTTATATGATTTCAAATAGTTTATTTTATAAAATAGCAATATAATAACACATTGAACAAGTCTACATTATGATGTCAGATTGCTGAAGAAAGAATATAAACCTGAATATTTAAACTTCTTGGTATTCAGCCTAGATTTTTGGTGACTTCAATTGTGAAGAAGTCCAAAGAATGGCTTTCATTATAACATTATAGCAAATTTGACCTTTTCAAATTTATCTCACATATTTTGGAATGATGCACTTGCAGATTAAAGCTGTCTCTGACTTAAATTTTTTTTTCAATTTCTTTTTGGTGGCTAAAATCATTTGGATATAATAAAAGGTTTTGTCAAGGGCAAGTAATTGATTTTTCAGTGTGAATCAAAATCTAATAGTAAATTTAAGTATTTTAGCTTCTGAATAGTTTCAAAGTTCTTTGGAGCAGAATGTCTGCAATATATAATTTAGAAAAGTATTTCATTCTTTCTAACAGACAGATATATTTTAATTTCACTTGAAGGACTACCTTATATGATTTATCTTTTCCATTCTTGGAATTAATTCCAAGAGCTCTGTATAAAGTAAAAATAGACCTAAATATTGAAGGAGAATTATGATGATTCTTATTGCAAAATGTACTTCTGATATTAATCAAACAGGCTTAAGAACTAATGTTTAGCATTTCATTCTACATGAACACATGAGCTTACATGTGTATTCATGTATGTATGTGCGTGCATGTTTAGTCACTTAGTCATGTCCAATTCTTTGAGACCCCATGGACTGTAGCCCTCCAGTCTCCTCTGGCGATGGGGTTCTCCAGATTGGAATACTGGAGTGGGTAGCTATTCCCTTCTCCAGAGGATCTCCCCAACTCAGGGACTGAACCTGCATCTCCTATGTCTTTGCATTGGCAGACGGCTTCTTTACAGTCTAAGCTACCAAGGAAGCCTATAAATTGAGACGTACACAGACAAAAATGCATCCGAACCACACACCCTAAATATGCAAGACTTGAAAAAGAGTTTAGAAGTTTGAGTATTTGCATGCTCAGGAAACAGCTTAGGTTTTATAATAATCTAAATTGAAAAGGAGGTGATTATCTAATTCATGTTTTTGTGGGGGGGTTTCTTAGATTTATTTATTTTTGTTTGTGTTGGGTCTTTGTTGCTGTGTGTGGGCTTTCTTTAGTTGTGGCACGTGGGCTTCTCGTTGCAGTGGCATCTCTTGTAGTGGCTCCCTGGCTCCAGAGCGTAGGCTCATGGGCTTAGTCTCCTTTGAGACCACGGATCCAATCTCTTTCCCCTGCATTGGCAAGCAGATTCTTAACCGCTAGACCACCAGGGAAGCCCTAATTAATGTATTGTCACACAAATTGCATCAATCTTTTAATTCTTCAGTTTTGGGTACAAAATAAGCTTTTTGGAGAATGTCTAATGAGTTTGTTGCAAGTCACTCTTCCCAGTGGCAAATGCCCTTCATCAATGGAAAGTTTTCTATCCCTTTCAGTTAGGAATTTCTTATTTCATCTGTACATTTTCCCCCCACACAAGGACTTACTCAAATTTGTCAATGCATACTACTACAGATGAGGAAATTTTTTAAAGTGGTTATTTTTCATAGAAGCTATTTTTACTTTTGTTGAAAAATAGCAAGAAAAGTTAATTCTTTTTATTTATGAATTTTCATCAAATGTTTTCACTAACTCCTGTATAATTAAAAATATTGATGGAAATTAATGTTATTTTATATTAATTGTATGTATATAAATTATAGGTAATTAATGTTATCTATAAAGTAAATAGAAATATTTACTTTCATGCATGCATGCTCAGTTGCTCAGTTGTGTCCGACCCTTTGCAACCCCATGGACTATAGCCCACCAGGCTCCTCTGTCTGTGGAATTTCCCAGGCAAGAATGTTGGAGCAGGTTGCCATTTCCTTCTTCAGGGGATCTTCCCAACCCAGGTATCGAGTCTGCATCTCCTGTGTATCCTGCACTAGCAGGTGATTCTTTACCACTGAGCCACCTGGAAAGATCCTAGAAATAACTTATGTAATGAAATTATTTTCATGTCGTATATACTTTCTTGCCTAATTTATATTCCAGGGTTGAGGATAAGAAATCAGCAATGTTTTTAATGAGGTTATCCCATATGCATATTGTGATAATGAAATTAAAGAGTTTTGATATATAGCAATAGCAGATGTAGAAGAAAGTTTTTTCATTCTTAATTATATTATACATAAAAATGTAATTTGAAAATAGTTATAATATTAAGCTATTATCTCATAGAAATCAAACTTTATTTCTGTAATAAGACATAAGCAGGGTACTTCACAAACCACTGTAATACATTTTAATATATATGGGAGCAGGTGTGAATTTTATTACAGATTTCAGTTCATTCTAAATTGTCATTTAATGTTCAGTGACCCATTTAGTTATTTACTTTAATTTCTCTTAGATATCATTCAGAATTAGCAAAACCCGTGAAAGGTAAATGCTATTTTTTTTTATCATTGATTATCCTCTTCACCAACAGTAAACACAAACTGGACCTTGTGGTTCTTGAAAAACCATAAAATGTTGAGTTACTTTTGTGATTTAGAGAGAGAGAATTTGGCTGAATTTACTTTAGAGATTGTTGCTATCATCTTTTTTTTTGTATTTACACTGAAAAACAAAATTTTAGTGTTGAATTATTTACAGAAACAATGTTAGTTTTTAACTGACAAAATACACACATGCACACATACATATTTATCTAAGGAGAATTTTTTTATTTGTACAGAAGAACATTAACATATTGATACGTTCTTTTTCTACTCCTAGTTCAATAGGAATTATACTGTGCCTTGTGAGATCAACATAAGAGAGGAGAATCCTTTTAATATGGAGAAATATGATTGCCATGTTCTGATACATCATCACTGAGCTTCTTATAATTTAATCATAGCCCAGCAAGTGGAAGAAATAAATATCATGGAACAGTTTGGGTTATACTATGTGCCACTTAAAACTTTGACGGTGTGATCATACAGTGGATATGTGAAAGTCACATCTTGAGTTCATCAACTCATTAACCAGAGTAATTCTGCAAAGTGTCTACAGCTTGAAGACAATGATACCATAGGTTTCTGAGAGGAATGATGAATGAGCAAATATCTCGATTTGGCTTTTAATCCAATTAAAATCATGAACAAGCAGATTTATTAAATTAAGACATTAGTGGAGAGTCATCATTTTTCCTAGTATATCAAAAAGTTTAATTGAAATTGTATCTACAATAAAGCTGTACAACAACCAAATTGTACACATAATAAAGCTTCACAAACCAGCACAAATAACTTAAAAGACAATATGTTTGCTTGTAGTTGGACCCATTTAAAATTACTTATAATCACAGACTAAAAACAATGAATACTGAGAACTGAGAAAGCAAGTTTCTTATGATTTTGGAAACGTAGTTTGATGGGAAAAGCCTTGCAAAAACAGGGGAAAATAATAAAGTGGACCTTCAGTTCAGTTCAGTCGCTCAATCTTGTCCAACTCTTTGTGACCCCATGGACTGCAGCACCCCAGGCTTCCCTGTCCATCACTAACTCCTGGAGCTTGCTCAAACTCATGTCCATTGAGTTGGTGATGCCATCCAACCATCTCATTCTCTGTTGTCCCCTTCTCCTCCTGCCTTCAATCTTTCTCAGCATCAGGGTCTTTTCCAATGAGTCGGTTCTTTGCATCATGTGGCCAAAGTATTAGAGTTTCAGCATCAGCCCTTCCAATGAATATTCAGAGTTGATTTCCTTTAGGTTTGACTGGTTTGATCTCTTTGCTGTCCAAGGGGCTCTCAAGAGGAAGAGACATGACCACTTTTTAAATTTTCTTTTTTTTTTTGGCCACACCACATGGCTTGTGGGATCTTAGCTCCCTGACCAGGGATCAAACCTGCCCCCCTCTCCCCTGCATTAGATGCACAGAGTTTTAACCACTGGACCTCCAAAAAACTCCCCAACTCTTTTTATAAAATTGATTATATTAGCTTACTTTTAGGTGGTGTGAAAAATAGTAGTGATTTTGTGATCCAAACTGTTAGATACAAATCACAAAAGTGTCATCATGAACACTGATTGGTATTTCCCACCCAGAGTGCATTTTTTTAAATTTACTAATTAATTAATTAATTTTTGTCTGTGTTGAGTCTTTGCTGCTGCCCAGGCTTTTCTCTTGTTGCTATGAGTGGGGGCTACTCTCTAGTTGCGGTGCACGGGCTTCTCATTGCAGTGGATTCTATTGTTCCTGAGCACCGGTTCTAGGGTGCTCCGTCTTCAGTGTCTCCCACCGTGGGCTCCATAGCTGTGGCTCCCGGGCTCCAGAGCACAGACTCAAGAGTTGTGGCAAGGGGCTTAGTTTCTCTGCGGCATGTGGGATCTTCCTGGATCAAGGATCGAATCCAGCGTCCCTTGCATTGCAAGGTGGATTATTTATGACTGAGTCACCAGGGAAGCCTTCCAGAGTGCAATTTTAAATTAATATTATATAGAAAGCATAGTATTATTTTAACACTGACACAGTGATCTGATAGATATTTTGAATTTTTAAGTATGTTTTTTATTTGTTTATATTAATAAAACCAAAATATTTTAATTGAAATTGTGTTAACATAAACAACTGTTCACCAGGAAAGTATTCTTCAGAGTAAATTCCTGTAAGGAAATAATTTTGGTATTATTTTTTACAATGCCCAGTCGTTTAAATGGTTATTATTAGCATTTTTTTAAAAATCTGCATTAATGCCTATATATGAATTTTTTGCCATGACATTTTCTCATTGATGTTTTTGTTCTTATCAAAATTTCTTGTTACTATTATGAATTATTATTTGTCTTTTTCTGCCATAGTCATCATTTATATCAAAACTTGATATAAATCATTTGCTAAAAAACAATATTGTACATTTATATTTTATCATTTTTTTCTAACAATTTTCAGGTAACAAGAAATCTCACATTTACTGTGCAGTTTTTACTCTCACATTGATGATATTCATCAGTGTTTATGATAAAAACTTGTAATATATGTGTATTTGTGAGATAATACATGAGAAATTTGTAAATACTTCTCTTCTGTAATGAAGATGTAAATGTTATAGTTTTGATTCTCAGATCCTTTAGAATCAACACATCCTTATTATCATATTATGATATATAATTATTAATTTCTTAGTATAGGTCTTTCTTACTAATTTCACTTCAAATTTGTTATGGTAAATACTTTTTAGCCGTAAGAATTAATTTTTTTAGTTTGGGGCTAAACAGAGCTTTACTGAACATATATTTATCAAGAAACTTATCAATAATTTCTTTAAATCTTATATAAGAATAAATCATTTTAATGTTTTTAATCTGGTCAATGTTAAAGGAAAACAATTGTAGTTACTCATAAACAATAAGGTCAAGCATATAATGGGAGGCAGAAGGTACTTGGAGTTATAGATTGAGTGATGTAACATATTCAACATATAATACATGTACAACCAAATATAAGCTGTTATACTGCATTTTCATTATGACATATGTATAGCACTGGGCTTTCCAAGTGGCTTAGTGGTAATGAACCCACCTGCCAACGCAGATGTGGATTCGATCCCTGGCTTAGGAAGAGCCCCTGGAGGAGGAAATAGCAACCCACTCCAGTATTGTCTGAAAAATCCCATGGACAGGGGAGTTTGGCAAGCTGCAGTCCATGGGGTCTCAGAGTTAGACGCAACTGAGCGACTGAGCACACACACACACATATAGAGTACTCCCAAAGCTGTTAATTTGGTTTGTTAAGAGATGTGATCATTCTTCTCAAAAAGCTTACATTTAGAAATTTTATTTTTAATTATTTCAAATTAAAATCATTATTTCTGGTAAAAATTATTACTTGAAATATGTGAATTTAAGGTTTATCCAGTATGCAGGGGACCCTCCTTCCGTCTTGTTTCTGTACTGCTCTAAAAGATCTTTGGAGAAGGAAATGACAGCTCACTCCAGTACCCTTGTCTGGAAAATCCCATGGATAGAAGAGCCTGGTAGGCTACAGTCCATGGGGTCGCAAAGAGTCGGACACGACTGAGTGACTTCAGTCACTCAAATAATAGATCATACATAATCTCTTTCCTTAGTTCACCCTGAATATTGCAGGCCCAAAATTGCACATCTTAAATAATAAACAATTGATCTGTATTATTGGCAGGTTTGTGAATTTTTCTGCAAAAATCGTGTGTAACTTTGAGATCATTATTCCCAGTACCTTGGGAATTCAGGAACATTTGAATCACCATTGGAAATTCCTAGCTGAGGAGAAACAGGACTGTGCTTTGATATGCAACTCTCATACTCTACCATCCAGTGTTCCTAAGCACAGAAAGGCAGTCGAGAAAATGCATGTGTTTTATATAAGTTTCCTTCCAGAACGAATTACAGTGCTGCTGCTCACAAGTTGAACGTTAGTGAATCAAAAATACATATTAGATATGATGTGTTAAATCGAGAAACAAGCATAAAACATTTATGCATTGAAAGATTGACAAAAATGTTGTGAACAAAAGCTTGCGGAAACTTAACCCTGAGTTTACCCTGGGAGCAATGCGTCTGTATATACACAAATTGTATTCACAGTGTTTTTATTACATAACTACGGTGAGATGTGAGAGCTATAATCAAATTCAGGATAAGATTCTGTAAAGATTATATACATTTAACTTATTGTGAATAATCCATTCTTGATAGAAATAAATCCCTGATACATTAGAAGAAATAAGAATATTGGTATTTTGTAATAGTATCATAGTATCATAGATAAATAAATCACGACATTTGGAGATTTAGTTTACATTTGGAAAAGCTCATGGGCATTTCTAGTTATTTTAGACACTGAGGTACTTATTTAGAATGATTACTTTGATGTGGATATGATAGTCATTTGAACCCTTTATAAATCTACTTACCAATAAAGCAAAATTATTCATTTATTTAGAATCATTATAACATAATTTCCTTATAGATCTTTATTTTATATTTCAATTATATGTGGAAAAATATATTCAATTCAACACAGTTAAACAGGCACTATAAAGTTATTTATATTAATTTAATAGCTAATTCATATTATTTTGTAAATATTGAATTGGCTTTTAAATTTAGGTTATTAATGTGACATTTGTGATAAATTACTTTTCAACTGAGTAGGTATTAATTAGAGGATATATTGAATAATTTATTAGCCAAAGGGAGCTTTATTTGAGACAATTTTTATGGGAAGAATAACCTCCATTGAGATACTCAATCTTTAGTCCTCCTTGAATATGCCATCAAAATAACTGAAGATTATATCATATGTTTAGTATTAGATTGGGCTAATATATGTAGTTAGAAAATAGCATACATCTTATGAGTTTTAATCGGCATCTTTAATAATATAGTCCCTTTGTAGAAAGTACCATTAGTGAACTTATGCTAATTACAGTATTTATCAGCACTGTAAATCATTGACTCTTCCGTCATACCAAGTACCTTACATGAGTAGAGTATAGTGACATGCTGCATGACATAGATAGTCTACATTTCATAGTATTTAACCATTTTGGGAAACACTAATTTGCTATGCTTTACATTTTTGAAGAAAACACAAGTTATAAAAGGCTTCTAGAGTTATTAAAGGTAATAAATATTCCATTAAAATAGGATGTAGGTTTTGCTTACAGCAGGTTTAGAAAAAAATTGAAATGTACATGCATCTGTCTGCCTGAGATTATACTCTTTTCAAAGCATTAAAAAAATAAAAGCAGGTTTTTTTGAAGATTCTGCATCAGACAAGCTAGACAATCTAATCCTCTTACTAGACCTGGTTAAGTAATCATTGTACCCATGGCTAGATCACTAAAGATCTAATAGCAAGTGGAATTGTTAAAAAAAAAAAAAAACACTTTTCAAGGCAGCTGTCTAAATACACCAGAGGACCTGCTTTGTTGGTATCAATGAGTGCTTTGGCAAACCAGTCCTTTTCTTAGCACTGGTTTTTTTCTTGCACTCTTTTTTTTAAGATCTTAGGATTTTTTTTAAGGGATCCTAAAAATCTTAAAAACCACATCTTAAAAAAAATGATTTTCTCTTGCCCTCTTTCAAGGAGGAATATTGTATCCCTGGCACTTTTCATTCATACCTTTCTGTGCTCCTCTCTTCAGTATCAGAATGGTGTAGTTTGATTATTTATTTTCTCCAATCATCATATATTTACTCCTCATTATATGCTCAGAAATGCACTGAGAAAGAAAATAATGAGAATAAATAGATGAGAAGTGTTTTTTCTAAAAGTGATTTTCCAAGAATACAGACACCAAGATTAGTGTTGGCTCTGGAATTAAATGACTATTGCTTGTTCTGTAATTTTTTAGATATGACTCTTGACAAGTTTTCATAACTTATAAAAAGTTGGTTCACAATATAGCTTTAAAAAGAAAAATCTTTACAGGATGTATTTAAGCTATGTTTATTAGAACTTTACATTGAATATTTTGCAAATCTAAAGCCTGCATGTATTAGGTCATGGAAGAGTTCTGAAGCAAGCTGTCACTCAGAAATTCCTCAGGGACTGTGGCGTGAACGTGCCTTTAACATGGTACTGAAACGGCCACACTGACTCGCCTGTATCAGGGCATCTTTAATGGCAAATGAATCACCTGTGAATCTTGTTAAAGTATGGTTTCTGGTTCAGTAGTTCTAGGTAGGGCCTGAGATTCTGCATTTCTAAAAGGCTCCGCAGACTACAGTGTGAGGGACAACACCTGGCTATGAAAGGAATTAAACAAATGTAAGCTGGTAAGATTCATTGAGGATATCACAAATGCTGCTGTGAGTGAGAGCTGGAGGAAGTTATATTCCTTCTGGAAAGGGCAAAATGCTAAAACTCAGAGTGGCTCTGAATGGAAGTCCTTAGAATTGAAGAAGATATATCCTATGGGTCTAGCTGTTGACAGTACTGCTACCAGACAAGTGATCAGCATGAATCATCTACAAGAAATACAGGAGGTGCTGTGAATGGGAGTTGGCAGTGAATCTCACAGTCTGCGTGCCTACTGAAAGGACCTTATTGTGTAAAAGTAACATTCTGATCCACCAACCAGTATGAGTCCCTTTTCACACCTGTGTTGATCTTTCCATATGCTAAGTAATGAAAACAGAGAGTGACATTTTTGTATTGGGAAATTGAGATTAATCGAAGTTTAGGTTGGATATCTGATTTTAACAAAACGATATGGACCAAATAAAAGTGTTAATTATCACTTTGCTAATGCTGGGAAGGATTGGGGGCAGGAGGAGAAGGGGACAACAGAGGATAAGATGGCTGGATGGCATCACTGACTCAGTGGACATGGGTTTGGGTAGACTCTGGAAGTTGGTGATCGACAGGGAGGCCTGGCGTGTTGTGGTTCATGGGGTCGCAAAGAGTCGGACCCAACTGAGCTACTGAACTGAACTGAATATATTTAATGACATTTAAATTAATTGACAGTGCTATTTTGAAACCATTATCTAAATTGAATAAGAATCTGGCAATCCGAACTCTAACTAGCCTCCAGGGTTAAGCAAGAAATCAGCACTGAGTCCTTTTCACAGTTTAATCTTTCCTAATGTAATAACCAAGGCCGAGGGTGACAAAAGCTACTTCTTCATTTTTAGAAGGCCTTTCTGGTTTCCTCTCAGTGTTCCTGAATGAGTGAATATCCTCTTGGTCTTTGGAAATGTCAGCTGTTATTGTGTAAAACTTTCCTACAAACTGCAGAGCTTTAAGTACAAGCTCCTCCACTAACGACATCCTCCACCACAGTGGTACCTTTATTACTGTAGGTGAACCTACCCTGACTCATCATTATCACCCAAATCTACTTTGCATGAGGGTTTACTTTTGGTGTGCATTTTACAGTTTTGAGCACATGTGTAATAGTACACAGCTACTGGTGTAGCCTCACTCAGAGTAGTGCCACTGCCGGGAAAATGCCCTGTGTTCCACCTGGTCATCCTCCCTCCCCTCGTCCCCTGGAAGCCAGCGTTTCTCTATTGTCTCCATAGTTTTGCCTTTTTCAGAATGTCCTATAGTTAGAATCATAGTACGTAGCTTTTTTAGATTGGCTTCTTTCATTTCGTGTTTCCTCCATGTCTTTCCATGATTTTGTAGTTCATTTTCTTTTTAACACTGATTATATTCCACTGTCTGGCTGTGCCGCAGTTTATCCATTCACCTACTGAAGGACATCGTGGTTGCTTCCAAGTTTGGGTAATTATGAATAAAGTTGCTGTAGACAGCTGTTTGCAGGTTTCTCTGTGGGCATTAGTTTTCATTTCATTTGGGTAAATAACAGGGAACATGATAGCTGGATTGTATTGCTACAATATGTTTGGTTTTGGAAGGCACTGCGAAACTGTCTTCAATGCAATGAATGAAACTTCCTGCTATCCCACATCCTTCCCAGCATTTCAAGTTGTCAGTGTTTTGGATTTTGGTTATTTTAATAGGTGTGTAGTAGTATCTCATCGTTGTTTTAATTTGTAATTCCCTAGTGATATATGGTGTTGAGTATCTTTTCATATGCTTACTTGTCATCTGCATGTCTTCTTTGGTGAGGTACCCACTTCTTTTCCCATTTTTATGTAGATTCTTCATGTACTTATTGTTGAGAATTGACTTCTTTGTATATTTTAGATAACAGTCCTATATGAGATATGTCTTTTACATTTTCTCCCAGTCTGTGCTTGCCTTCTCATGCTGTTAAACCTGTTTCTTTTTAAACTAAACTTTAAGTAGTTGTTTTTTTATATCATAATAAAGGTGAAAAAGTAACTTTCTCAAATATAAGCAAAAGTGTAAACTATAATATAAGGGAAACCATCTGTTTCTTTGTTTAATGATATATATCTGCTAGATTGTGCTGTGTCCTGACATAATTGGATTTCTGTTAACAATGGACTCCTAACAGATTGCATATTTTCCAGTTAAAAATCATTGAACCTGTCATCATATAAATATTCCTCAAAAATAAATACAGGACAGAAAAAAAAGTGACGACATGAAAGGAGCTAAATTTCCTATGGAGTCTATTTTTGTTTTTATCAATCTTCAAAAAGTTCATTTTTAGTAGCAAAGAGAGAAGTCGGTTTATAGATCCCTGAATGCTTTAGAAGAGACTCTGCTTTTTAACGTGAATAGTGAGACAGATAATTTTCTAACTATGAAATTGCTAACTAGTTTTTGACCTTGGGGACCACTTAAAACAAGTACCCTCTGCTCTCCTGGTGGGCTTGGAGCAAAGGCAGCTGTATTTTGCACAGCACACTGAATCATAATGGGCCATGTGCTGCTATGAATATTCATAAAGCTACCATAGTCTGCCTGCCCCAAGATGATTCCAGTGGATGTTGCTGGAGGGATTTGAAATATCACTTTTGTAGTATCCTTGAAAAGAATACACACACCAGGAAAAATAGAATTGGAGCCCAGGTAATTCTGTCCTTAGTGTGCACTTCAGAGCTCTCCTCCAAAAGATTTTGCCCTGTAGCAATGGCGCAGAAATCTATTGTAATGACAGAGATGAGAGGTTTAAACTTTCTGAGAATCTTAAAACAGGTTAAATTAAAATCTAAGTGGTCACCGTGGCATGCTAGTGACTGACACACTTCCTCATCTGTGAAAAGAACTGGTCTGATTCTGTATGACAGCAGCGGTCACTTGAGGTTGTGATTTCCTGATGATACATTTAACTAAAATTATCGCTGCTTTCAAATTACAACCAAAGATACCAGGACACTCTTGATAAGGCAGATGATTATATTTCAACACAGACATTTTCACCTATGCTTTCAAGTTAATTCAGTACTTCTCATTACACTCCTGACCCTTTATGTTAGGCTATGCTGACTATAAAGCTTATTTCTACACCTCTTCCTACACTTCATTTTTCATTCCACAGTGGAAATTGAAATCAAACAAGCATAGCCCACATTGGTTCAGTTCAGTTCAGTCCGCTCAGTCATGTCACATACTTGCATGCTGAGGCATCCTTGAGATGCCTTTGTAGAGAGGATCTTGATGCTTGTGCATTCATCTGCTCTTATTGATGGAGAATGAGGCTGTTGGTGTAGAACCTTGTCGAGGGTCGAGCTCTGTATCTCTGCTTCAGCACATAACCATGGTCTTGCCACACATTCACAGTGGCACCTTTGTCCACAGTGATTGGCAGATTCTCATTTCCTGTCTGCTTCAGTGGTACACATTTTGAATAGTTTACTTTTCACATTTTCCTTTGATTTCCTCTTTGCTCTAAAGGAATTCTGGATTATATTCTTACTATTTTGTTATATGTGTTATATATATGCTATTATATAATATGTGACATTACTCACATTATGTTGTTCACATTATTATGTTCCCTTTGTACACAATATTGTTCAGTGTTGCTGTTCTGTTTACCATGGTAAGGGAGAGGATTTTGGGGTGAATTTAGTAGCATTCCACCTCAAATTCAAAATCTTATTCTAATTGTTAAATGAACATCAAAGTTATTTTCTGAGTTTCTGCAGGAGGAATTGAGTTCTGGGGAACTTCCCTAGCTGCTCAAACTCATAAGAGTCTGATACACTAAGAATAATAGCAGTTTCTTAATTTAATATTTGAGAGTCTGTCTGGCATTCAGTAAATTATTCGTGGAATCATTTTTTTCTACATGGCACATGATATTTTGTTAGTTTACTAACAAAGGTGCTCTAACAAAAACCCACAAAGTGGTTTAAACAACAGTGATGTATTGTCTCCCAGTAGTTTTCGAGGTTAGAAGTCTGAATCAAGTTGTCAGCAGGGTTGGTTCTTTCTGAGGTAGAATCTGTTCCATGCCTCTTTCTAGCTTCCAGAGTTTTTGTCTTCATGCCGTCTTCCATCTGTACGTACCTATCTCTGTGTCCAGATTCCCCCTTTTCTAAGTATACCTGTCATATTGGATAAGAGACAACTCTAATGATCTCATCAGACTTGATCATGTACAAAGACCCTATTTTCAAACAAGGTCACAGTCACAGGTACTGGTGGATAGGACCTCAACATCCGTTTTGGAAGGTTACAATGTAACCTGTAACAATTGGTCTATCATCTGAGGATGAAAATTGCTGTAATTCTGTAAACCCCTTGGGTCATTATAAGACTGATTTTTTATATCTCTTTGGAAGCTGATATTTGGATGAGGGCCTCTAACTTATTTTACCCTTAGCTAGAAATGGCACCAAATAGTAGTAAAGTCTTTCTAGTGTGAAAATATTATTTCAGTCATGTAATAGAAGTGTTAGACTATCAAAAGTTGAATTAGTTATAGAAATAACAGTGACTCTGGCAGCAACCAAGAATTCTTGAATATATAGAAGGGGCCAGATGTTGTGCCAAGTATTTCATCAACATTATGATAAAATTATTTAACAAAATAAAGCCTGTGAGATATTAATAGCTACTGTCTCCCTTTTACAAATTTGAAAAATAAGATTCCAAAATGAAACAAACAAACAAACAAAAAAACTGTTAACAGCCTTAGTAATTGGCAAACCTGGAATGCAAATTAAATTTTTCCTAGCTTGACATTTCTTGGACCTCACACTACAAAGCTATCTGAGTTTAAGCCCAGGCTTAAACACACTTACTTGCATGCTGGTTGGTCCATGATTTTCATTTGGTCAGCTGCCAAAAAGGGAGAACATACCTTTCATGAGTGAGAAATAGCTTCCTCTGAAAACTGAAGCTGGTTCTATTTGTAGGGCTATTGACAAGCTTTCTTATGATGATGCTTCCTATGGTGGAGGGTGAGGGAGGTGGAGAAACACAAGCACAAGATCTGACCTAGAGGGAGAGCCTTAGTATGTCATCTAGGAAGCGTGATTCTGAGGACCAGGTGGTCACATGAACATGTAACTGACTATGCAGTGGTGGGGAGTAGTAGAAGTAAGAATTTAAAAATATTTCTTCACACACACACACACACAAATAACGATAAAATATTGGGACACAAACCTTTTGAATTTAGAAAAGAGATGCTCCAGGAACACTGTATCTATTGTACAACACTATTGAGATAGAAGTCTATGGCCATACTATCCTGAACTCTCCCAATCTTGTCTGATCTCAGAAGCTAAGAAGAGTCAGGCCTGGTTAATACTTGGCTGGGAGACCATTCAGATAGTATTCTGTGAGAATAAAGTGGGTAAGAAAATAGTACTGAAGTGGGAAACCTTGTTCAAGACTGCATGTGGATCCAATGTATTGTTTAGAAAAAGAACAAGAAAGTTCATGACTATGGCCTAACATGGAATTTGCTTAAAGGTCTTAAGCAGACCCTTAAGGGCTGCTTCACATGCGTAGTTGCTCAGACTATTGTGTAGCACTCTTCCTCCCCTTCAGGCTCCTTGCTCTGACAGATTGCAGGGGCCAGCTGGCAGGAACTTATTTTTCACTCTATGGAAAGCTAACAAGACATCAGGAAATATGTCGACTCACTGTATCTATTAGTCTGGGATATGATATATTTGTTTGCATTGCACATATAATCAACCGTGAATGAAAGTCAAATGGTCATTGGCATTAATCTTTGAACTCAGATTAATCTTTTTGTTCCCACCTAGTGTAAAGGGGAAGAGACATTCAGATCAATACGTATCAGGCTTCACTTTGTCAAATTAGATCTCAAATGCATATACAGAGATATAGGGAAGAAGTGAAGCCCACACACACAGGTAGGATGGTGATAGACTAATAGAGGAGACTATGGTGACTGCCATTGCCTCAGCCAGGGTCATAGAGTCATAGCCAAGGCTGTGTGTGCTAAATCCCTTCAGTTCAGATCAGTTCAGTTGCTCAGTCATGTCCGACTCTTTGTGACCCCATGAATTGCAGCACGCCAGGTCTCCCTGTCCATCAGCAACTCCTGGAGTTTACCCAAACTCATGTCCATTGAGTCGGTGACGTCATCCAGCCATCTCATCCTCTGTCATCCCCTTCTCCTCCTGCCCCCAATCGCTCCCAGCATCAGGGTCTTTTCCAGTATGTCAACACTTTGCATGAGGTGGTCAAAGTATTGGAGATTCAGCTTCAGCATCAGTCCTTCCAGTGAATACCCAGGACTGATCTCCTTTAGGATGGACTGGTTGGATCTCCTTGCAGTCCAAGGGACTCTCAAGAGTCTTCTCCAACACCACAGTTCAAAAGCATCAATGCTTCAGTGCTCAGCTTTCTTTATAGTCCAACTCTTACATCCATACATGACCACTGGAAAAACCATAGCCTTAACTAGACAGACCTTTGTTGGCAAAGTAATGTCTCTGCTTTTCAATATGTGGTCTAGGTTGGTCATAACTTTCTTTCCAAGGAGTAAGCATCTTTTAATTTCATGGCTGCAGTCACCATCTGCAGTAATTTTGGAGCCCCCCAAAATAAAGTCTGACACTGTTTCCACTGTTTCCCATCTATTTCCCATGAAGTGATGGGACCCGATGCCATGACCTTAGTTTTCTGAATGTTAAGCTTTAAGCCAACTTTTTCACTCTCCTCTTTCACTTTCATCAAGAAGCCTTTTAGTTCCTCCTCACTTTGTGCCATAAGGGTGGTGTCACCTGCGTATCTGAGTTTATTGATATTTCTCCCAGCAATCTTGATTCCAGCTTGTGCTTCTTCCAGCCCAGCATTTCTCATGATGTACTCTGCATATAAGTTAAATAAGCAGGGTGACAATATACAACCTTGACATACTCCTTTTCCTATTTGGAACCAGTCTGCTGTTCCATGTCCAGTTCTAACTGTTGCTTCCTGACCAGCATACAGGTTTCTCAAGAGGCAGGTCAGGTGGTCTGGTATTCCCATCTCTTTCAGAATTTTCCACAGTTTATTGTGATCCACACAGTCAAAGGCTTTGGCATAGTCAATAAAGCAGAAGTTTTTCTGGAACTCTTTTGCTTTTTCAATGATCCAGCAGATGTTGGCAATTTGATCTCTGGTTCCTCTGCCTTTTCTAAAACCAGCTTGAACATCTGGAAGTTCACGGTTCATGTATTAGTGTTCAATTCTTTGCAACCCTGTGGACTGTAGCCCACCAGTCTCCTCTGTCCATGGGGATTCTCCAGGCAAGACTACTGCAGTGGGTTGCCATACCCTCCTCCAGGGGATCTTCCTGACCCAGGGATCAAACCCTTGTTTCCTGTGTCTAACGTGCTTTGGCAGGCCAGTCTTTACCACTAGCATCACCTGGGAAGCCCACATCCAAGGCTAGAGGAAACCAAATTCCTTAACTGGCCAATGCAGAGACTGATGGAAAAGCAGTAAGAGCAATGGCAGTGGATAAGCAAAGCAGCGTCCAAAAAGTTCATAAGAAAGATATTAAAAATCTGTGATACTGTTTCTGACCCTCAAAGACACGAAGAAAAAAATTCCAAGAACATTGATGAGCTGAGAAAGTTCAAATTACTGTTGTTCTTATTATTATTTCATTCATATAAATAACCTCTGTGCCTGGGTGGACCTAATCATGGAGTTAGGTTTTCCAAAAAAAATTTTTTTGGTCTTTTTTTAGTTATTGTACTCAACAATCACCATGAGCCAAGGCAATTACCACTATTTTATGAATATTTGTAGTATTTCTCCTCTTAATTCTGCAATGCCTCGAGTCTTGGTCCAGTCTGTTTAGGTAGATTATGCAGTAATTAAAAGATGGCTCAAATTTACTGACTGACGTATGAGGCCCAGTGTTACAGTTTTACATCAGAGGAAGTTGGCATCATGTAGAGAATTATAGTTAAATTGGTCTCCTGGTATCAGGGAAGTATCTGCCATGTGGTCCTTTTTGATGTTTTCTTAATACGAATCTTCATTGAAGCCAGTGCCAGTGGCCATATACAAGATGTACTTGGCAACACAGTGCTGCAGATGGTGACCCCTGAATCTGCTTTTCAGTAACAAGAGCATCTGGAGTCTTACGCTTTCCTTATTGACATTTTCTCAGCATTTGTATACCATCTTTGGCTGATCTACTGTTTAACTGTTACTAGTTCCATGGAAATTCTTTGTGAGGTATTTTATCATTATTTGTGGGCTCTCCCCTTCTTTTTAATTTTTTTCACCCCATTTGCAACTATTCTAATATCAAAAAGAAAATTCACTTCTATGACCGTATGTGTACTTTGGAGCTGAAAATGGTACAAATAGGTACATTTTCTGTATATATCAAGTAAGCTGACTTATCTTTTATAACATGACCTTTTATGATGGGCCTTGTCAATTATGATTCCCAATGAGATGGTTGTCAGTGATTAAGAAATAGTAAAAAATCTGTCTTTACGTATGCTTCAGAATGTTGCCAAGATAAACCGTGATGAGGTTTTTTAACCCCACTGGCTATCTTTCTTTTTTGCTGATGCAGTATCAAGGATAGTCCTTCTTTAATTAATCCCTCTGGTTATTCTAACTCATCTTTCATTATGGGTTATGTGAGAGAATATGATACATTTAACAGCATATACCGATTGCTTATGCTTGTTGCTATCAGAAAAATTGACTCATTTCATTAGGAATTTTCTCTTTCTGAAAATGAAAAAATATTTCATTTTCTCTTAAATATTTAACTGTATGTTTTAATGAACTACTATATACTGGATTTTAGTAGATGTTTAAAAATATTAAATTCCACTTTTACCCAAGAGACATGTTAAAATGGTTCAAAATCTATGTTTCATTGAATCCTGTCAGGCTCCTCTGTCCATGGGATTCTCCAGAGAAAAATACTGGAGTGGGTTGCCACTTCCTCTTCCAGGGGATCTTCCTGACCCAGGGATCAAAGCTGTGTCTCTTGTGTCTCCTGCATTGGCAGGTGGATTCTTTACAAATAGTGCCACCTGGGAAATTGGTTTTACCTAATAAACCCCAAACAAATGTTCATTAAGCCTCATAGAAAGCCCAATAATTTTAGTAACAGAATCTTGGCTTGACTGATGGCTTCCTCAACTATTAGCTGATAAACTAATGGAGGTGGAGGTGACGGAATTCCAACTGAGCTATTTCAAGTCCTAAAAAATGATGTTGCTAAACTCCTTTACTCAATATGCCAGCAAATTAGGAAAACTCAACAGTGGCCACAAGCCTGGAAAAGGTCAGTTTTCATTCCAATTCCAAAGAAGGTCAATGCCAAAGAATGTTCAAACTACCGCACAATTGCACTCATTTCACATGCTAGAAAGGTAATGCTCAAAATCCTCCAAGCTAGGCTTCAACAGTATGTGACCAAAGAACTTCCAGAGGTTCAACCTGGATTGAGAAAAGGCAGAGGAACCAGAGATCAAATTGCCAAATCTGTTGGGTCATAGAAAAAGCAAGAGAGTTCCAGAAAACATCTATTTCTGCTTCAGTGACTACGCTAAAGCCTTTGACTGTAGGATTACAACAAACTGTGGAAAATTATTAAAGAGATAGGAATACCAGACTGCCTTACCTGCCTCCTGTGAAACCTGTATGCAGGTCAAGAAGCTACAGTTAGAACTGGACACAGATCAGTGGACTGGTTCAAAATTGGGGAAGGAGTGCGTCGAGGCTGTGTATTGTCAACCTGCTTATTTACCTTATGTGCAGAGTACATCATATAAAATTCTGGGCTGGATGAAGCACAAGCTGGACTCAAGATTGCTCAAGAAATATCAACAACCTCACTTCATGGCAAATAGAAGGGGAAACAATGGAAACAGTGACACACTTTATTTTCTTGGGCTCCAAAATCACTTCAGGGGGTGACTGCAGCCATGAAATTAAAAGACGCTTGCTCCTTGGAAGAAAAGCTATGACAAACCTAAGCAGTGTATTCAAAAGTAGAGACGTTACTTTGCCGACAAAGATCCATCTAGTCAAAGCTATAGTTTTTCTAGTAGTCATGTAGGGATGTGAGTTGGACCATAAAGAAAGCTGAGTGCCAAAAAATTGATGCTTGTTAACTGTGTGTTGGAGAAGAAGACTCTTGAGCGTCCCTTGGACCGCAAGGAGATCCAACCAGTCAGTCCTAAAGGAGATCAACCCTGAATATTCTTGTCAGGACTGATTCTGAAACTGAAGCTCCAATAGTTTGGCCACCTGATGTGAAGAGCTGACTCGTTAGAAAAGACCTTGATACTGGGAAAGTTTGAAGGTGAAAGTTCAGAAGGGGGCGACAGAGGATGAGATGGTTGGATGGCATCACTGACTCGATGGACGTAAGTTTGAGCAAGCTCTGGGAGATGAGAAAGGGCAGGAGAGCCTGGCATGCTGCTGGATGGGGTTGCAAAGAGTCATACATAACTGAATAGCAACAGCAAGACTAAGTCACTTAAATATCTTCATCTCAAGTTTTGCTTCACGAGACTTCATAGGTCTAAGGCCTTTCATCATGTTTGACCTATTGTGCAAGATTAAATTCTAATATCCTAATGAGGATTCATTTTTTGTAAGTGTATATTTTCTGGAAAAAAATATGAAATATTTCTTGGAAAACTGCTGCAATGAATTATGTATCTTTCCTATTTTTATCTTCAATTCCATTACTTTGAAAGGTCTAAAACTTTTGCATAAAAATTGCTTTGTATTATGGATACAAGCTGCTTTGAAACTAACATTAAACTCTATTTCACTTAGGGTAATAAATATGAGTATTGATTTGTTCTAATCTTCTTGTTATATTTTCCAATATATTTCTCTTTGGCTTTTGGGAAAATAATAGCATAATGTCCATATTTGTGTTGGTTTTCACAGTAAATTTGTCTGAGCCCTTTATTTATACTAATGTGTAGGCTGACTCAAAGACTGCCTCATCAGCAAAATGCAAGTGAAAAAACAAAAACAGAACTTTAATTTCTTCGTACACTCATGCTGTGTGTTGTGCTTATTTGCTCAGTGGTGTCTGACTCTTTGCGACCCCTTAGACTGTAGCCCGCCAGGCCCCTCTGTCCACGGGGATTCTCCAGGCAAGAGTACTGGAGTCGGTTTCCATGCCCTCCTCCAGGGGATCTTCCCGACTCAGGGATGGACCCAAGTCTCCTGCATTGTAGGTGGATTCTTTACCAGCTGAGACATACTATCATATCTAACATAAACTTTATACAAAATAAAGGATCCTTAAATTTTTATAAATTAATAATAGATTCATATATAAAGTAGGCAGAGAAGAAAAATGGAACACTTTTTAGCACAGTGAAATGCATTTTTGAATTGGCTTTGTATTGTTATGGAAAATATAGTTCCTGAAAACTGTATCAGAATTTATCACTGCTAATGATGTAGAATGCTCATATAATTCATGACTGGATAAGTATATACTGTACTCTTTGTCATCTATTTTTAGAGATAATATCCATCTAGATATGAAAAACAGTTTTTGTATAAGATTTAACGTTAGAATAATACCTGCCTTGTCATTTATTATCAACTTGAGATTGGAATATCTATGGCAAAACTAAATATTATGTTTGGCGCACCTAATTTACTTGAAGTGTGTCTCCAGTTGGGGAATAAAGTAACTTAAGTAGAGTTTATAGTTTACCTAAACAATACCATAATTGTTTTAACTGGAGAGTGTAAGCATCTTTTTACCATATGCTGAAGAAGAAATATTTTTGTGTGCCATATAAGAATTTATACAAAAAATAATTTCTGAATGTATAACATTATTTATATATTTATACAAAAGTTTATATTTCAGAATAACTTGAATAAACAACTGTAAAGTTGGTAACCATTTCCTTCTTTATTGACTCCATAGAAATTGCACAAAGATGATAAATGTAATTTTTAATTGTAAAGTTGCATTAGAAAAATAAGTCTGAATCTAAACATGAATGCAATCAGTAGACATGATAGAAAAAGATTACAATACATTTGGGGTTGGTTCTAAATGGTGTCTTTCACTTACTGAGGTGCTTTGATTTTCAAATTTGTACACACCCTCTTAAAGCTCAGTTGACATTTAAATGAATTGATCAGTCTTAATGAAATGTAGATTTAGGAGTTAAATGCTCTAATCTAACGAATACCAAAATGGAAATAAATATTTTATTTTGCATGTATTAAATGACATAAATAGAGGAATTTTATGGGTGGGAGAATTGTCTTGACTAGAGTTATATGAGTAAGCACATTTAAAAATTTAGTAATATGTACAATTAAAATCTGTACATTTTATGTTATAGAAATCAAGCTTCAAATTTTTAAATTATTTTTAAGTTTGTTTAAATATAGTTGCTCTGCAATGTTTATTAGTTTCTACTCTACAGCAAAATGAATCTGCTCTACATATACATGTATCCATCTTCTTAGAATTTCCTTCCCATTTAAGCCACCATCGGGCACTGAGTAGACTTCCCTGCACTACACAATAGGCTCTCATCAGTTACCTGTTTTGTACGTTAGTGTCAAATGTATATATGTCAGTCCTAATCTCCCAATTCATCTTACCCACTTGCTACCCCCTGGGAATCCACGTTTGTTCTTTCGGTCTGTATCTCTATTTTTTTTTTTTTTTTTTTTTTTGTAAATAAGGTGATCTATTCCATTTTTATTTCAGATTTCACATATATGCATTAATATACAATATTTGCTTTCTTTCCTCTTTCTGACTTATTTCACTCTATATGACAGCCTCTATGTTCATCCCCCTCTCTACAAATGACCCAGTTTCATTCCTTTTTATGCCTGAGTAATATTCCATTGTATGTATGTACCACATCTTCTTCATCTATCCCTCTATAGATAGCCATTTAGGTAGTTTTAGTGTCCTACATATTGTAAATAATGCTGCTGTGAACATTGCGGGTGCATATGTCTCTTTGGATTGTGCTTTTCTCAGGGTACATGCCCAGGAGTGTGATTACTGAGTCATATGGTAGTTTAGTTTTAGTTTTTTAAGGAACTCCCATACTATTCTCCATAGTGTCTGTATTAATTTACATTCCCCTCAACAGTGCAAGCGGAGAAGGCAATGGCACCCCACTCCAGTGCTCTTGTCGGGAATATCCCGTGGGCGGAGGAGCCTCGTAGGCTGCAGTTCATGGGGCTGCGAAGAGTCGGACACGACTGAGCGACTTCACTTTCCCTTTTCACTTTCATGCTCTGGAGAAGGAAATGGCAGCCCACTCCAGTGTTCTTGCCTGGAGAATCCCAGGGACGGGGGAGCCTGGTGGGCTGCCGTCTATGGGGTCGCACAGAGTCGGACACGACTGAGGCGACTTAGCAGCAGCAGCAGCATTGTAAGAGGGGTCCCTTTTCTCCACACAACGTCTCCAGCATTTATTGTCTTATAAATTTTTTATGATGGCCATTCTGACAGGTGTTTGGTGATACCTCATTGTACTTTTGATTTGCATTTCTCTAATAATTAGTAAGGTAGAGCATCTTTTCATGAGTTTGTTGGCCTTCTGTGTATATTCTTTGGAGAGATGTCGATTTAGGTTTTCTGTCCATTTTTTGATCGAGTTGCTTATATTTTTGATTGAATTGTTTGTGTTTTTGATAATGAGCACCATGAGCTATTTGTATGTTTTGGAGATTAATCCTTTGTCAGTTGCTTCATTTGCAAATATTTTCTCCCATTCTGAACGTTGTCTTTTGCCTTATTTATGGTTTCAATTGCTATGCAGAAGCTTTTAAATTTAATTAGGTCCCGTTTGTTTATTTTTGTTTTTATTCTCACTACTCTAGGAGGTGGGTCAAAAAAAGATCTTGCTGTGATTTATGTCAAAGAGTATTCTGCCTATATTTTCCTCTAAGAGTTTTATACTGTCTGGCCTTACATTTAAGTTTTTAATCTATTTTGAGGTATTTCTTTGTCTATAGTGTTTAATTCTTTCATGTGTAGCTGTCCTGTTTTTCCAGCACTATTAGTGAAGAGGCTGTCTTTGCTTCGTCGTAAATTCTACCCTCGTTTGTCATAGATTAGGTGACCATAGGTGCATGGGTTTATCTCTGTACATTTTATGTTATATAAATCAAGCTTCAAAATTTTTTATAATGGAAGACTGTAACAAATGATGAATTACATTTGTAGTTTTGTTGGGGTAAATATGTTGCTTATTAGAATCATTTAGCATTAACACAATGAATTTAGTGGGGAAGCTTTTTTAAAATTAAAATTCTATTTTAAAAGAATTGTACTTTCTCGTGCAGTTTTAAGAAATAATCTAGAGACAGTCCTTGTATCCTCTACCCATTCCTTCCAAAGGCAGCATTTTTCAAATCTGTAAAATCTCAGCAGGATATTAATGTTGACACAATCATCATGCAAATGTTTTCATTAAAAAAGGCATTAGTCACACTGTACTTTTATAGCTGCACCTGTTTCTATTATTCACACACCCCCTTCTTAACACATCTTTTCTGTATTTGAATAATTTTATCACATCAAAAATGTTATGTAAATAGAAGCATATAATAGGTAATCTTTGGAATTGACATTTTTTATTCAACATTATCCTCTGGAGCTTCATCCAGGTTTTTGTGTGTATCAATAATTTTTTCTTTCTTAATGATGAATGCTATTTGGTGGCTTAATTACATAACATCACAGCTTGTTTAACTAGTCAGCAGCTGAAGGTTATCTGAAATGTTTCCAGTTTTCACATATCATAAAGCATTACTGTACAGGTTTGTGTGTGAAGGTAAATTTTCATTTCTCTGGAATAAATACTTGCAATTACTTAATTATATGACAATTGCATACTGAGTTTTATAAGAAACTGCCAAACTGTTTTGCAGGGTGCTTTACCATTTTATATTCCCAACTTTAATGTATGAGAACTTATTTCTTCTCTATTATTACCAGCATTTCGTTTCCACTATTCTGTATATGGACTTTTTAAAATAGGTATAATGTGGTATCTCATTGCTGTTTTAACTTGCATCATAGGCAATGCTGTTGACCACCTTTCATGTATTCACATGCTAAGGGCATATCCTAGTCAATGAAATGTCTTTTCATATGTTTTGCACATTTTCTAATTGGATTGTTCATTTCTATATTTGATATAATTGAATTAGTTATTTCTATATTGGACATTTGGGGGTATTATGTTATGAGACTATGGGTCTTATTTAAACTTTCTCTTTTAGCTAGCTTCCTTTGACACTGTCCAGTCAAAAGGCAGGGAGTCCTCACACTGTTGGATGAGACAGAGGTCAAGGATCCCCACACAGTCTCTGCAGAATCTCTGTGTGGGGGGAGCAAGAACAGGGAGGCAGGCACTCCATGCCTGTGGTAAGCCCTGGCTGGTTTTGTCCTTCTCCAGTAACACCCAGCCCAGAGTGGAGGATTGGTATTTGTCATGCAGTCTGGTTAGAGTGGAAGTCTGGGCTCCTGCCCTTTGTCTCTGCTGCCCTGGGTGACAGTAGCCCCTCAATGCTTTATTTTAGTTTTCTTGAGATTTTGACTGGAGTAGAGAAATGGATGCCTAAATCTTTCTCTTGCTAGGCTGTCCCTTTCCCAGTCCTTTAGGTATAGAAAGAAAGCTTTTGTGGGAGTTTTTTTGTCTGTAGCTGTTTTATGTATGTGTGTATATATATACAGACATATATATATGTATGTGTGTATATATATATGTATATATATATATGTATGTATGTATGTATATGTATATATCATATACATATATATATATGAAACATCAAGTAATGCTAAAATATTATTCTTTAAGAAAGTAGAAATTAAAGGAACATTTGAGGTAAGATAGTGTTCATGGCAGTGATATTTTAAAGTATTGCATTTTATATTAAAGTAATGTCTTAGATTTTAAAATGAAGAGCTCTGAAAGAGCAAGATCAGTGAGAGAGTACAGTAGGCAGCTTGCAGTGTTAAAGGTCAGCTTCATCTCTTTGAGTCTTGCTTTTACAAAATGTTATTATAGGATTTGAGGCAGCATTTACAATTTTAAGCAATTTTTCTTGAGAGCTGGTTCTAACAATTTGCCTTGAATAATCCTGAACAGCGCTGAGTAGATGTCGACACCATATATCGCATGACTGTTTTTCAGTACCTGATGAATACTACATACTTAGAGGGGTTTTCCTTTTTAAATCTTTGAATTAGAATACTTCTTGATTTGCATTGCAATTTTGTTCATACCGGTGAGACTTAATACTCCTAAACCTAATCTCTTAAACAAAAGAAAATTAATTTTTCTAAAAATTATAATGTAATACAAATTGACTATATCCATATATATTTAAGTATATATAATACTTAAATCAGGGGATTAACAGCAATCATATCAGGCTGGGAAATTCCTATAAAATTTATTTAAAACCTTAAGTATTTTTCAAACACAATTTCTCAATAAATAAAATATCATTCATTCCCTGTAACAAATGTATAGTCATTAGAGACAAAACCCATAGTGGAGTGGGGTGGGCATTTGAATCCCTTCAACCTTGGTGTCATGAAATACCTCACCATGCCACTAGGCAGGGTTAACCCTTGGCATCTATAAAACTCTGCAGTGGACCTTTTATCAAAAGTCCTCTGTCTTAATTATCTCTGGTCTTCTGAGAGTTACAAAAATTCTTTTTGGATTATAAAGGTATTATAAAAAGGAAATAAAATATCTCTTCTCAAAGTCCCATTATAATACCACTGTAGTCAGAAAAAAAAAAGTTTTTTTTTAACAAATAACAGTTTTGTGATAGAGCATGTAGGTTGATATAATTACAATAATGATTTTCTAATCATTAATTATTTTAGTATTGTAGTAATCATGTTATACATTGTACCCAGAAATGTATATCATATTTTCTTCCTCTGATTTATTTCACTTAGTATATTGCATGTACCCTTGTATGTATCAAACATGTTACAAATGGCAGAATTTCCTTTTTTTTAATGACTGAATAGCATTCCATTATATATAGTGGAATTATATGTATTTATATATATATAGTTTATTCTCAGTTTTTTTGTAATTTTTATTTTTGGGGGGGGTTTCCCAGTGCATGGGCTTCCCTTGTGGCTTTGATCCCTGGATTGGGAAGATCCCCTGGAGAAGGGAAAGGCTACCCACTCCAGTATTCTGGCCTGGAGAATGCCATGGACTGTATAGTCAATGGGGTTGCAAAGAGTCAGATACAACTGAATGACTTTCACTTTCACTTTCCCAGTGCACAAAAAATTGTTTACACTGTAGTTATTAAATGTGCCATAGCATTATGTCTATAAAACTATGTATATACCTTAACTTAAAAATACTTTATTGTTAAAAAAAAAAAATGCTAGCCATCATCTGAGCCTTCAGAGAGTAGTACTGGTAACATCAAAGATCACTGATCATAGATCACCAGAACTAATATATTACGAGTGTAATATTGTGTTGTTGTGGTTGTTCAGTCACTCAGACATGTCCAACTCTTTGCAACTTCATGGACTGCAGCAACTCCTGTCCATCACCAACTCCCGGAGCTTGCTCAAATGCATGTCCATTGAGTCGGTGATGCCATCCAACCATCTTGCCCTCTGTTGTCCCCTTCTCCTCCTGCCTTCAATCTTTCCTAGCATCAGGGTCTTTTCCAATGAGTCAGCTCTTTGCATCAGGTGTCCAAAGTACTGTGAGAATTATGAAAATATGACACAAACATGAAGTGAGCAAATGCTCTTGGAAAAATGGCACCAATACAATTGCTCAATGAAAGGTTGCCAAAAACCTTCAATGTGTTAAAAAATGCAATATCCACAAAGCATTAGAAAAAGAAGCATAATAAAATGAAGTATTCCTCTATTTGGGCTTCCCAGGTGACACTAGTGGTAAAGAACCCATCTGCCAACACAGGAGATAGAAAGAGACATGTGTTCAATCCCTGAGTCAGGAAGATCCCCTGGAGGAGGGCATGGCAACCCACTCCAGTATTCTTGCCTGGAGAATCTCATGGACAGAGGAGCCTGGGGGGCTACAGTCCGTAAGGTTGCAAAGAGTCAGATGACTGAAGTGACTTAGGACGCATGAACAAACACACATGCCTACATTTATAACACATATCTGTACTTTCATGTATTTTTACTCCTGAGACTTTTGAGATATAACTTCATACAACATTGTCCAAAAGGTACAAATCCTTATGTTGAAATTGTGTTTTCCTTTTCATATAATGTACAAAATGTAGAATCATCCTGTTGTTTTTCACCAAATGACAGTAAAAGTTTTCCTACCATCTTATATACAGACGTAACATTTGTTTAGCAATTCTAAACATAGTCTCAAGCTTCTTTTTATATTTTAACATGTTATTGAGAAAACTGAAGAGCTTTTGTTTATGGGATATTAACACATCTTGATACTAATTAGAAATTAAAACTGAGGAAAATATATTAATTTATTAGTACATTTAAAGGTAATCATAAAAAAACCAGTACATAGTAACTCAAACAACCTTTTTATGAAAAACAACTGGACTTTTCAAAAACATTGACTGAGAAGAGTCATTTCTTTTCAGTTTGCGAATCTCTTAATATTTGCTTTAATAGATGATACGTCTGCTTTTGTTGCGATATGTTGTTTTTGTTGAAGTAAATGAAATTTTGAAGGAATCATTTTCAGATAATTATGAGTATACTTAGAGACTAAGCAAAATATGACAAGTGGTAATTTTTTAAAAGTTGATTTCAATGTGGTATAAGAAAATCATATCAATAAAATTTTGTAATCAGTTTCATTAACATCCATTGTTCTATCTTGTTCTTCAACCAGACAGACCTTTTGCACACAATTGATTATGTAACTTCATACATTTTCGTTTTGAAAATATCAGCTTATTAAGTTAAACACAACTTTCAAATGTTGACAGTTTTCATCATGTGATGGCAAAAAAATCACATGCTAATATCACCCCAAAATCTCAGTAAAAACGTCTTTACTAGGTGGCTGTTAAGGTCCTGTACTGAAGGACCTGTGTCTGTCGCTCAGTCCTGTCAAGACTCTTTGCAACCCCATGGGCTGTAGCCTGTCAGGCTTCCCTGTCCCTGGGGATTCTCCAGGCAAGAAAACTAGAGTGGGTTGCCATGCCCTCCTCCAGGGTATCTCCCCAACTGAGGGATCGAACCTAGGTCTCCCGCATTGTAGGTGGATTCTTTACCATCTGACCCACCAGGAAAGCCTGGTTAAGGTCCTGGTAATGGATAAATAATTTTCAAAATTCTCGTTTTTTGCTGGAAAGCTTGAATGTTCACAGATAATCACTGTCAGTTGTTTTCTTTGAAATAACAGGCTAACTTCATTCTTTTCATGAGAAAATACCTGATTAGTTCCCAAGTCTGAATAACTATTCTTGATCTGTTTTTCTTTAAAGTGGAAAGTTTTTTTCCCATCAAAGAATGACAAATTGAACTCACAGCTCAGTCAAACAAGTGCTTTTCCCCTAGACAGTCAGTACACCTTAAGTGCAGCAGAAGTTCTGATTATAGACTTCCTGTGTCATTAAAAACATATGAATAAGAGAGAACGAAATTTAAAGGAATTAATAAATTTATTGGTTCATGAAGGACATTCTAAAGAGAAGTCCTTCTTTCGATGCAAGATGATAATAGTGAAAATGTCAGTTGCTACTGTTACAGTTTGATAGCTCTGCCTTGATACATGTGAAAGTATTACCACCACTGAGTTTGTACCATTAGTGCAAATATCCACACAGTTAAAATGCACATAAGATCTTACTGTCTTTATACAACTGGTTTTTACTTCATAGAACCCTGGAATGTATGTTAGATCCCAGGAGTCCATGCTTAGGCTCTGAGTACCACTGGGTAGATTATCCTAAATGTGTGATCATTTGCAGAAGACTTCCCTGGGGGTCAGACGGTAAAGCGTCTGCCTACAATGCAGGGGACCAGGGTTCAATCTCTGGATCAGGAAGATCTCCTGGCAAAGGAAATGGCAACCCACTCAAGTATTCTTGCCTGGAAAACTCCATGGATGTAGGAACCTGGTAGGCTAGAGTCCATGGGGTTACAGAGTTGGACATGACTGAGCGACTTCACTTTCACTTTGCAGAAGACTGGTGATTCAAAAACAATGTATAGGAAGAAGAAAGAAATTCTTGTATATTTGAAGCAAACTAGGCTTATAAAAGTTAATTAAAGTGGACATGATCACATTGTTATATGGTGGAACAAATTCTTTTCTTAAAAAGACACTGTTGGTTGGATTTAAAGTTCATGCTAGTAGCTTATTTTATACCTAATAGTTTGTACGTTTTACCCCTCTATCCCTAAATTGCTCCTCTCCCCACTGGTAACTACTAGTTTATTCTCCATATCTGTGAATATGCTTCATTTTTATTATATTCACTAGTTTGTTTTATTTTTTAGATTCCACAAAGAAGTGATATCATACAGTATTTGTCTTCGACTTATTTCCTTTAGCATTAGCATAATGCCCTCCAAGTACATCCATGTTGCTGCAATGGCAAAAAAAATGGTATTTTATGGCTAAGTAATATTTCATCGTATGTATGTGTGTGTGTGTGCGTGTATACTATCTTATCATTATATTCTATAGGTTTTCTGTTTTGCATTTACTACTGTTTAATAATTTAGGAATTTCCTCAGTATGAATATAGCTGCTATTTAGCAGGGAGGGAGGGAGAAAGGAGAGATAAGAGGAAGGAAGGAGGGAAAGTAGGCAAGGAAGGAGAGGAAGAAAATCAAAATAGAATATTAATTGTAGCAGTGTTTTTGTTGAAAATGTTATTTATTAATTAACAGCATCTTTTGAAAATTTAGGATAGAATTTGTAGTCAGAAAAATTGTGGAACACATGATACTGCCAAGAAAGTGTTAAAATATGGGCACTGGTGATTACTAAATCAAAGTTAGCAGTGTTAATAACTAGGAAAGATCTAGAGTAACAAAGGCAATTGTTAGGTACTTCTGAGTTTGTCTAGGCTAGTCCTGAAAACTACACTGGCTCATCTGCATTTCCCCACGGGCCTTCCTTATTCAGCAAATCCAGTAAGTCTATGCTCTTTTTTTTTTTTAAACATTCTTTTTTATATATAAGATATCTTTTACATTATGCAAAAAATAACTCAAGATAAATGTAAGTTTTCTTTATAGTTTCCAGTTACAGTATTTCACTTTGCTTTGCACCAATCAGCACCTAAGGCATCTGTGACATACTTGAAACTGGAATTCAAAATGAGATTTTCAGCGTTTAAATTAAGTAGTCTGAAATTGCCTGCAAGACAATTTCCATCAAGGAAAGTAGCATAGTGTAGTGAAGTCTTGCCTATTAAATCAACTGAATATAAATTATATGTGTGTATATATATATATATATATATAGAGAGAGAGAGAGAGAGAGAGAGAGAGAGAGAGAGAGAGTGTCTTAGTCACTCAGGCGTGTCTGACTCTTTGCGACCCCTGGACTGTAGCCTACGAGGCTCCTCTGTCCGTGGAATTCTCCAGGCAAGAATACTGGAGTGGATTTCCATGCCCTCCTCCGGACAATCTTCCCAATCCAGGGATCAAACCCAGGTCTCCCTCTTTGCAGGCAGATTCTTTACCATCTGAGCCACTAGGGGGCTATATATATATATACACACAGTTATATATAGGTATCTTGTGATTCAGCACATAAAAATCAACATAGAAATAGTCTAACAGATCCAAATTGTTTTAAAAAATGATCTTAATACTAGAGATTAAATATTGATTCCATGAACATTTTATTTAATATTTCTGGATGAAGCATAAATCTCATACAGTTTCCTATATTTTGGAAAACTTGCTAATTTTGTTCAATCACTGCTTTGTCCGACTCTTTGCAACCCCATGGACTGCAGCATGCCAGGCTTTCCTGTCCTTCACTGTCTTTCAGAATTTGTTCAAACTCATGTCCATTAAGTCGGTGATGCCATCCAATCATCTCAGACTCCGTTGCCTGCTTCTCCTCCTGCCTTCAATCTTTCCCAGCATCAAGCTCTTTTCGAATGAGTCAACTCTTCACATCAGCTGGTAACAATATTGAAGCTTCAGCTTCAGCATCAGTCCTTCCAGTGAATATTCAGGACTGATTTCCTTTAGGATTGCCTGCTTTGATCTCCTTGCAGTCCAAGGGACTCTCAAGAGTTTTCTCCAGCCACAGTTCTAAAGCATCAATTCTTCGGTGCTTAGCCATCTTTATGGTCCAACTCTTACATCTGTACACTACTACTGGAAAAACTATGTCTTTGACTAGGATCTTTATTGGCAGTCAAGCCTGCTTTTTAAAATACTATCTAGGTTTGTCATTGTTTTTCCTCCAAGGAGCAAGCATCTTTTAATTTTGTGGCTGCAGTCACCATCCACAGTGATTTTGGAGCTCAGATCTTCCTAATGATAAACTTCAAATAGAATTTTGTTTTCTCATTTTTGAAATTTTGAATTAACTAATTATTAACAGCATGTAGCTTTTAAGCCTTTGCAATTGAATGTATATCCAGGATGTATGAGTAATTAAAAATATGTATGGTTTGCATAATTGGGAGACCTTATTAAAACAAGGCTGAAGTCCTCTTGGTCATAAAAAGTCTTAGTTTATATATTTCCAAATAAAATTCTTAAAATATTTCATTAAAGAAGTATAAGTTCTAAATAAACTTTTCTACTTTGTGTAACCTACTTTTCCATTAGATTTTTAAATTTAAGAGATATTTTACTAACTGCTTTTTATGTATAAAGCTCTACTCTGGGCTCTTGGATATATGATGGTAAAAGATAGACAATAATCCCTATCCTTAGGGTTTACTCTTACACTCTAATTTCTATGAGTCTTTATATTTAAAAATTATTTTACATTTATTGAAGATGATAGACATGAAATTTTGAGACATAAACATGTGTGTAATGGTGATTTGATATATGAAAGCATTTGATATTTGAAAGCATTCTGAAAGCATTTCCCATCTAGTTAATTAGCACATCTATTGTCTCACATATTTTTGTTTTTCATTGTATGAGAACATGTAAGCCTACTCTCTTAACAAAGTTCAATTATACAATACAGTGTTATCAACTGTAGTCACCACGTTGTTGTTTAGTCACTAAGTTATGTCCAACTCCTTGCAACCCCATGGACTGTAGCCTGCCAGGCTCCTCTGTCCATGGGATTTCCCAGGCAAGAATAATGGAGTGGATTGTCATTTCCTTCTCCAAGTGATCTTCCCGACCCAGGAATTGATCCCATGTCTCCTGCATTGGCAGGCAAATTGTTTACCACTGAGCCACCAGAGAAGACTTGTTGAACCCTCAGTCTTCAAATTTTACTACTTTTACATCTGGAAGCATGCACATTTTACCAAACTCTCCCTATTTCCCCGACCCCATAGCCCCTGCCACAAATTTTCTAGTCTGTTTCAACTTAACTTTTTTTTTTTTTTTAGGTTCACCTAAAATGACTTCATGTAGTATTTTTCATTTTCTGTCTCTGTCTTGTTTATCTCATTTAGTATAATGCCCTCAAGTTCCATTCATATCATTGCAAATAGCACGATTACCTTCCTTCTCATGGCTAAATAATATTCACATAAATATATGTATGGGCTTCCCTGGTGGCTCAGCAGTAAGGAATCCACCTGCAGTGCAGGAGATGCGGGTTCCATTCCTGAGTTCAGAAGATGCCCTGGAAGAGGAAATGGCAACCCACTCCAGTGTTCTTGCCAGGAAATTTCCATGGACAGAGGAGCCTGGTGGGTACAGTACTTAGGGGCACAAAGAGTCTGACACCACTGGGCAACCGAACACACACACAAGTATATTTTGTCTGTTATAAATAATGATGCAATAAACATGGTAGTCATATCTTTTTGATATCCTGATTTCATTTTCTTTGTACATATACTCAGAAGTGGGATTGGAGGATCATATGGTACTTTTTGTTTTTAATTCTTGAGAAACCGCCATACTGTTTTCCATAGTGACTGCCCCAACTTGTACTCTCACCAAGAGTGCACAAGAGTTCCCTTTTCTCCATATTCTTGTGAACACCTTTTTTTTCTTGTCTTTTTGATGATAGCTATTCTGATAGGTCTGAGATGATAGCTCATTGTAGTTTTGATTTGCATTTCTCTTATGAACAGTTGCATTAAGCACTTTTTCATGTACCTGTTCGCCATTTGTATGCCTTCATTGGAAAAATGTCTATTTAGTTCTCCTGCCAAGTTTTTAATAGAACTCTTTTAGATTTTCCATTATTGAGTTCTTTACTCTTTATTGAGTTTTTTACATTAACACCTTATTAGCCATGTAGTGTACAAATATTTTCTCCCATTCTGTGCATTGCCTTTTCACTTTGTTTATGGTTCCCTTTGCCGTGCAAAAGCTGTTTTACTTTGGTACGTGTCCCATTTTTTTATTTTTGCTTTTATTGCCTTTGCTTTTTGTGTCAAATTCAAAATAAAGAATCCTCACCAAGATCAATGTCAAGTAGCTGACCACCTACATTTTCATCTATAAGTTTTATGGTTTCATGTCTTATTCTCAAGTCTAATCTCTTTTGATTGGTTTTTTGGTTTATGTTGTAAGATAGGGGTTCAATTTCATTCTTTTGCGCATGGCCATTTGGCATTAACAACTTCATTTATTGAAGAGAGTATGCTTCCTTGAACTGAGTGGCAGCTGCTGCAAAACCCAGGGCTCCACATGTGTACACAAGCTCCTTGCAGGGAGACCTGGCCGCCTGAAGCAGGGCACAGGGAGAATGTGGATACAGCACTCACTCACCTCTCCACTTTCAGGCGACAGGCGCAGCCACCCACACAGGTGTGCTAAGTTAGGAGCCTACCTCCAGGCAGCAGTTTTTGGAGTATATTCTTTCAAGGAAAGACATGGAGATATGCATTTCTATCTGCACCCTTTTTGCTGAGCCATGGGATACTGGCTAGAGCTAATCCTTGTGAGCCCATAAAAATCTTTCTTTGTTTGCTGTAGTCATGTGGACTTTATGGGCATAAACCCTGGTGGCTTTCAGAGGTAGGTGTTCATTTTTCAGATAGTAGTCTTAAAAGTTAAGACAGTAAATGTTGGACTCAAACACTTCTCTTCTCAGGGAGGAACTGGGAGTTTCCTCTCAATTGTGTATTTCTGTGCCACAGGTGAAGTGTGTGATGAGAGTTTATCTCAGCCTTTCCTATTTCATCGTGGGTTTTTTCTTGTCTACCTGACATATAAGGATTACTTAGGTAGTTTCTGGATTTTTTTCAAAGGCATTTGTCCTTAATTGGTTGTAGATTCAATGTGTCTATTAAAGGAGGTGAATCTAGGAGTCTCCTGTGTTGCCACTGAAACTGCAGAAAGGTATCTCGAGGGACTCTGAGGAACTTCAGTTCTTTATGTCTCAGTGCAGAAAGAATTCTGTAAGAGGCAAAATGATACTGATAGGTAAGAAGTGATTTATTAGAGTAGAATGCTTGTGGGGCTTACAGGAAGGTGGGCGAGAGGGTGACCCGCCCCCAAAACTTAGTGGGCTACAGTTCTATAATCAAAGGAAAAGTGGGGAGGGGGAGAAGATCACCTTCTTCCTCATTCTTATGTAGACATCAAGCTTCCATCATCAACTGCTCCTCCACATCAGACAGGGGAGTTTTCTTGTCCCTGCATGGTCAAGCTGGACTATCATGGTGCTACCTAAATTGGCAGAAGTATGGTAACATACGCTAAACATGGGAAACCATCTCAGGTTTTAGTATAAAAGAATAAAAATTTAGTATAAAATCACCTGTTTCTTATATTTTTGTTTCTAGTGCACACAGAGGAGCATGTCCTAACTTACTGAGCTCATTGGGCAGGATGTGGGTCTCATGCCAACATTGTTTTATTGTTTTGGGGCATGTCTCATGCTTCTGTTACATGGTTTTGTTGCTAAGCAAGCCAGCTTGGTTTTGTGGTCAAGCATACCTACTTTCTTTAGTTATCATCAACTTGCAGAATCTCTCAAGCTTTTTCTTTACTCAACAATGCCTTAATGGGATTAACTATTTAATCACCTACTTTGTCCCTGTCCTCTGTCCCTATCACCATCCTGAACTAGAACACGTGAAAAAAAAAAAGAACAGGAAAACTGAAACTGAAAAAAATACACAAACTAAAAGTTGAGAGACATGTTTTATTAAACTGACGTTGTGAGAACTTCATGCCTGGGACACGGCATTTCAAATAATGCTGACAAACTCTTCTAAGCAAGGCAGGGGAACCATGATACATAGGAGTGTTTGCAACAAAGGCCAGAGAGTCAGAGCATCAAAAGACCATTTTTAACTAAAGAAAGCCAGATAACTCAAGTTAATGAAATTAGCATTTTGCTTGTTTGTTTTAATGTATGGGAAGATACAAAGTCTGGGCTCATTGAAATCATTCCTATGATATGCCCCTCAGCTATCTGGGGCCAGTATCCTGTGTTTTCTCATCCTGAATCGACTTATTGTGCACTGCCAGGGGTGGCTGCAGCAGTTCCTAGATGGTAGCAAGAATCTGTTTCCATCCTGAGCTCCTCAGGGCTCACCTTCAGAGTGGCCGCAATGTGGTGGCTTGATGACTGCAATATCCTTTCTTTACTGATATTGCAGGTGACATTCCTAGTTCACACCCTGTTCAGTTCAATTCAGTAGCTCAGTCATGTCTGACTCTTTGCGACCCCATGGACTGCAACACACCAGGCTTCCCTGTCCATCACCAACTCCCGGAGCTTACTCAAACTCATGTCCATTGTGTTGGTGATGCCATCCGACCATCTCATCCTCTGTCGTCCCCTTCTCCTCCTGCCTCCAATCTTTCTCAGCATCAGGGTCTTTTACAATGAGTCAGTTCTTCGCATTAGGTGGCCAAAATATTGGAGTTTTAGCTTCAGCATCAGTCCTTCCAGTGAACATTCAGGACAATATTTCTGAATATTCACACCCTGTAGGAGTCTTAATTTGAAGGTTGAAAAGATTAGAACAAATCTGTGGTCCTGCCTAACTAAACTTCATATTTCTCTGGGCATCCCACCATAGATTTTTATGTCCTTGTCTGATATCACGTGTATAACTTAGGTAGTTGTTGTAGTTCAGTCTCTCAGTCATGTCCAACTCCTTGTGACCCCATAGACTGCAGCATGCCAGGCTTCCTTGTCCTTCACTATATCCCAGAGTTTGCTCAAATTCATGTCCATTGAGTCAGTGATGCCATCCAACTGTCTGTCTCTGCCATTCCCTTCTCCTCCTGCCCTAAATCTTACCCAGCATCAGGATCTTTTCTAATGAGTCAGCTCTTTGCATCAGGTGGCCAAAGTATTGGTGCTTCAGCTTCTGCATCAGTCCTTCCAAAAAATACTCAGGTTGATTTCCTTTAGGATTAACTGGTTTGATCTCCTTGCAGTACAAGGGACTCTCAAGCACCACAGTTCAAAAGCATCAATTCTTTGGCAGTCACTCTTCTTTGTGGTCCAACTCTCACACCCATACATGACTGCTAGAGAAACCATAGCTTTGACTATATGGCACTTTGTCATCAAAGTGATCTCTCTGCTTTTTAATATGCTGTCTAGGTTTGTCATAGCTTTTCTTCCCAGAAGCAAACACCTTTTGATTTCATGGATGCAATCACCGTCCGCAGTGATGTGGAGCCCAAGAAAATTAAATCTGCCGGTTTTCATTTTGTTCCCCCATCTATTTGTATAAGAGGGGAAGAAAAGGAAGAGTGATATCTGTACATCTCAGACTTTCGGTGTATGTAATCCGTTTCAAGTGTGAGACTGTTACACTCTTCATATGAATGAGTTCTAACAAAATTCTCTCACATTTTAAAATGTATTTTTTGATTAATTTAATGAAGGAAAAATGGAAAAGAAAATCACAATTCAGAATCACCTAAATAAAGTTATTGTAATAATTTTAAAGCATCTTTATCAAAGTTCTAACCAAATGTCAATTGAAACAGTGCAATCGATAAATGTCATGTTAAGTGCAAAAATATATCAGGACTATCTGCTGGCCATTTGCTTAAATCTAGAAAGAATTGCATACAAATATAAAGCAACTAGCCCTTTCTTCTAATAGAGTTAAAATACTCAAAATATTTTAATAAAGAAAAGAAGAACGAATGTATTCACTGGGGAAGGTACGGTACTGGCCTTGCAGAAACACTCCAGCCAGGGCCTCGGGAGGAAGTCTGCACTTATTGTTGGTGAGTCAATCACATGTGTTTTCTCTGATTCTTCTGCTAAGTGGGGTCTGACCTCTCTATGTTGGGCAAATGGATTTCCAGGGTCAGAACTTCAGGGCTGTCGAGCTTTTGGTATCTGTCAGGGAGTTGAAGAAGTAAAAAGGAATACATACAAAGAGATAAAATGTTAAAGAAAATATTAGAGCTCCTGAAGAATAGTGAATACTGAAAGCAGAACTAAAAAACATTAAATTCAAAATAAATTTAAAAATGAATAAACACCAGCACACAAAGCTGAGATTTAAGAAATGTTAGAATAAAGCAGTGATTTTTCTGTAAATAGCAATTTGAGGCTGTTGTGAATAGCAGTCAACAGTAGTAGTTAGCCGTGGTTACTAGTCCTTTTCATGCTAAGATATACTATGTGATTTATCTGATTTATCTGTATTTTCTTTTGTAATATTTCAGTCATCTTTGAGGGAACTGAAATAAAAAAACTTAATAGATTGATAAATTAAAGTCAAAACTGGATAACATACTCTAGAAAAAAGGTAGAATTTTACATGTTCAAAATCATAAGTCATTCAATACAATTTTACTGGCTGGATTACAATATAGCAAGTGAATATACTAAATACAATAAGATTAATATGATCTGTACAGTGGTGATACTAGAAAGAATTTTTGGCAGCAATTAAAGGAAACATACTTTAAACAAATCACATTTGTTGCTCAGTCATTTAAATTGTGAAGCAGAAAAGAGACCATTGTTCTAGAATAATATTGAGGATGAGAAAGATACATGCTTTCTATCACTATGGAAACAAGTGCAAGTCATTTCAGCCTGACAGTTAGACTTTGAAATCAGTAAAATCAATATCTAGCAGTTTTAATTCCAATAAATATATAATACCATGTACTAAATACACTTCAGTTCATTTCAATTAGAGTTGCTCAGTCATGTCTGACTCTTTGTGACCCCATGGACTGCAACACACCAGGCTTCCCTATCCATCACCAGCTCCCAGGGCTTGCTCAAATTCATGCCCATTGAGTTGGTGATGCCATCCAACCATCTCATCCTCTGTCATCCCCTTCTCCTCATGCCTTTAATCTTTCCTAGCATCAGGGTCTTTTCTAAGGAGTTAGCTCTTCACATTAGATGCCAAAGTATTGGAGCTTCATCTTCAGCATCAGTCCTTTCAATGAATATTCAGAGTTGATTTCATTTAGGATTGACTGGTTTTATCTCCTTGCAGTCCAAGGGACTCTCAAGAGTCTTCAACACCACAGTTCAAAAGCATCAATTCATCAGCATTCAGCCTTCTTTATGGTCCAACGGTCCATGACTACTGGAAAAACCATAGCTTTGACTAGATGGACCTTTGTTGGCAAAGTAATGTCTCTGCTTTTGAATCCACTGCCTAGGTTTGTCATAGCTTTCCTTCCAAGGAGCAAACATCTTTTAATTTCATGGACGCAGGCACCCCTGCAGTGATTTTGGAGCCCAAGAATATACAGTCTGTCACTATTTCCACTGTTTCCCCATCTAATTACCATGAAGTGATGGGACCAATGCCATGATATTTGAATTTTAAGCCAGCTTTTTCACTCTCCTCTTTCACTTTCATCAGGAGGCTCTTAGTTCCTCTTAGTTCCTCTGCCATAAGGGTGGGATCATCTGCATATCTGAGGTTGTTGATATTTCTCCCAGCAATCTTGACTCCAGCTTGCACTTCATCCAGCCTGGCATTTCACATGATATACTCTGCATTTAAGTTAAATAAGCAGGGTGACAATATACTGCCTTGACATACTCCTCTCCCAATCTGGAACCAGTCCGTTGTTTCATGGCAGGTTCTAACTGTAGCTTCTTGACCAGCATACAGGTTTTTCAGGAGATAGGTAAGGTGGTCTAGTCTTCCCCATCTCTTGAATTTTTCTGCTCTTTGTTGTGATCCACACAGTAAAGGCTTTAGCGCAGTCAATGAAGCTGAAGTAGATGTTTTTCTGGAATTCTCTTGCTTTTTCTATGATCCAATGGACATTTGCAATTTGGTCTCTGGATTCCTTTGCCTTTTCTCAATCCAGCTTGAACATCTGGAAGTTCTCGGTTCATGTACTTTTGAAGCCTAGCTTGGAGAATTTTGAGCATTACTTTGCTAGCATGCAAGATGAGTGCAATTTGTGTGGTAGTTTGAACATTCTTTGGCATTGCCCTTCTTTGGAATTGAAATGAAAACTGACCTTTTTCAGTCCTATGGGCACTGCTGAGATTTCCAAATTTGATGGCATATTGAGTACAGCACTTTAACAGAATCATCTTTTAGTACTTGAAATAGCTCAGCTGGAATTCCATCACCTCCACTAGCTTTGTTTGTAGTGATACTTCCTAAGGCCCACTGGATTTTGCATTCTAGAATGTCTGGCTCTGGGTGAATGATCATACCATCATAATTACCTGGGTCATTAAGATCTTTTTTGTATAGTTCTTCTGTGTATTCTTGCCATCTCTTCTTAATATCTTCTGCTTCTGTTAGGTCCACACAATTTCTGTCCTTTATTTTGCCCATCTTTGCATGAAATGTTCCCTTGGTATCTCTAATTTTCTTGAAGATATATCTAGTTCTTTCCCATTCTATTGTTTTCCTCTATTTCTTTGCATTGACCACTTAGGAAGGCTTTCTTATTTCTCCTTGCTGTTCTTTGGAATTCTGCTTTCAAATGGATGTATCTTTCCTCTCCCTTGCCTTTCACTTCTTTTCACAGCTATTTTTAAGGCCTCCTAAGACAATCATTTTGCCTTTTTGCATTTTTTTTTTCTTGGGGATGGTTCTGATCACCACCTCCTGTACAGTGTTAGGAACCTCCGTACATAGTTCTTCAGGCATTCTGTCTGTCACATCTAGTCCCTTGAATCTATTTGTCACTTCCACTGTATGATTGTAAGGGATTTGATTTACATCATACCTGCATGGGCTAGTGGTTTTCCCTACTTTCTTCAATTTAAGTCTGAATTTTGCAATAAAGAGTTCATGATCTAAGCCACTGTCAGCTCCTGGTCATGTTTTTGCTAACTGAATAGAGCTTCTCCATTTTTGGCTGCAAAGAATATAATCAATCTGATTTCAGTTTGACCACTTGGTGATGTCCATTTGTAGAGTCATCTCTTGTGTTGTTGGAAGAGGGTGTTTGCTATTACTAGGATGTTCTCTTGGTGTAACTCTGTTAGTCTTTACCCTGCTTCATGTTGTACTCTAAGGCCAAACTTGCCTATTACTCCAAGTATCTCTTGACTTCTTACTTTTGCATTCCAGTCCCTATGATGAAAAAGACATCTTTTTTTGGTGTTAGTTCTAGAAGGTCTTGTAGGTATTCATAGAACAATTCAACTTCAGCTTCTTCAGCATTAGTGATTGGGGCAAAGACTTGGATTACTGTGATATTGAATGGTTTGCCTTGGATACCAACAGAGATCATTTTTTCATTTTTGAGATTGCACCCAAGTACTATATTTTGGACTCTCTTGTTGACTATAATAGCAATTCCATTTCTTCTAAGAGATTCTTGCCCGCAGTAGTAGTTATAATTGTCATCTGAATTAAATTCACCCATTCTGTTCCATTTTAGTTCACTGATTCCTAAAATGTCAATGTTCACTCTTGCCGTCTCCTGTTTGACCACTTCTAATTTACCTTGATTCATGGACCTAATATTCCATGTTCCTATGCAATATTGTTCTTTCCAGCATCAAACTTTACTTCCATCACCAGTCACATCCACAACTGGGCATCGTTTATACTCAGCCTCTTCATTCTTTCTGGAGCTATTTCTCCACTCTTCTTCAGTAGCATATTGGGCACCAACCAACCTGGGGAGTTCATCTTTCAGTGTCATATCTTTTTCCTTTTCATACTGTTCATGGGGTTCTCAAGGCAAGAATACTGAAGTGGTTTGCCATTCCCTTCTCCAGTGGACCACATTTTGTCAGAGTTCTCCACCGTGACCCATCAGTCTCTGGTGGCCCTACATGGGATGACTCATAGTTTCATTCAATTAGACAAGGCTGTGATCCAAGTGACCAGTTTGGTTAGTTTTCTATGATTGTGTCTCTCATTCTGTCTGCTCTCTGATGGATAAGAGGCTTATAGAAACTCCCTGATGGGAGAGACTGAGTGTGAGGGAAACTGGGTCTTACTTTGATGGGTGGGGCCATGCTCAGTAAATCTTTAGTCCAATTTTCTGTTGATGGGTGGGGCTGTGTTCCCTCCCTGTAGTTTGGCCTGAGGCCAAACTGTGGCAGGGGTAATGTCAGTAATGGGAACCTCCTTGAAAAGAACTTATGCCAGCATGCCATGGTTCCCAGGACTGTTGTATTGATTGTCTCTGATCCCATTGAAGGTCACTGTCAACCCAAGCTCCTCCAGAAACTCCTGGACACTCACAGGCAAGTCTGTCTCAGTCTCTTGTGGCATCACTGCTCCTTCCTCTTGGTTCCTGGCACACACAAGGTTTTGTTTGTGCCCTCCAAGAGTCTGTTTCCCCAGTCCTGTGGAAGTTCTGTAATCAAATACCACTGGCCTTCAAAATCAAATTCCCTGGGGGTTCTCAGTCCCTTTGCTGGATCCCCAGGTTGGGGAATCTGTTGTGGCCCCTGGAACTTTGCAACAGTGCAATAACTTCTTTGGTATAATTGTTCTACAATTTGTGGGCCATCTACTTGGCTGCTCTATGGTGGGGCTAATGGCAACCTCCTCCAAGAGGACTGATGCTGTACCTCGCGCCTCCCAGGTCTGCTGCAGCCCCTTGTCCCCATGGCAGGCCACCGCTCACCCATGCCTCCACAAGAGAAACTCAAACACTCAAAGGCAGGTTTGGCTCAGTCTCTTGTGGGGTTCCTGGGTCTTGGTGCACACAATGTTTTGTTTGACCCCTCTGAGCATCTCTAGTGGGTATGGGATTTGATTCTAAACATGATTTCAGCCCTCCTACCATCTTGTTGGGGCTTCCCCTTTGCCCTTGGACATGGGTATCTTTTTTTGGTGGGGTCCAATATTCTCCTGTTGATGGTTGTTCAGCAGTTAGTTGCAGTTTTGGAGTTCTCACAGGAAAAGATGAGAGCACCTCCTTCTACTCTGCCACTTTAGTGTTGGTGAGGCCTAATTGGAAGCATATTTGAAAGCCTAATTTGTGGGGCCTAATTAAACCTAATTGGAAGTTTAACAGAAATGGAAATCAAGCCCCTATTACTCAAAAGGGTGTCCACCTTGTTTGTTAAATTGGGGTAATAGAGAGAGGGATGGTTGAGATTTTGTTTTCATCAAGTACTATATTTGCCATTATATTAAGATATAGTTAAAAGTAGGCAATTTATGTATCACTTGAGCAAGAAAAGGAATAAATAATTGAAAATATGTTTTTCTGTTCCCTTGATTCATGAAGGAGACAAAGTAACTTAGACTAAAAGCTAAGTGGGCTTGCCAGGTAGCGCTAGGGTAAAGAACCCACTTGCCAATGCAGGTAGATGTAAGAGACCCCCTCAACCCCTGGGTTGGAAGATCCCCTAGAGGAGGGCATGGTAACCCACTTCAGTACTCTTGCCTGGGGAATCCCATGGACAGAGGAGCCTGGCCAACCACAGTCCATAGAGTCGCCAAGAGTCTGACACAGCTGAAGAGACTCACATGAATGAACACGCGAACAGCTAAGTACAATGAAACACACACGCACACTCAGATGGGATAAACATTTAAAAGAAAATTGACAAAATGTGGGGGAAAAGTAAAATAAAATATTTACCAAAAGTTATTTCTTAGCCGCCAAATCAATGAGTGGAATCAAATGAGTTACATAACTCACATTATCCAGCTATTAGGGTATTTTTCTGTGTCTAAGAACTGAAATGAATGTTTTTTTTCCACTTTAGCTCACTCACTAAACTTTCTGGCTTTCCATTTCCTTTTAGCTTCCAAATTAATGTGTGTAGATGTTATCATTAGGTTGTTCTTTTTACTTTTCTTTCTGTTTTTGGGGTTCTCAAAGCAAGAATACTGAAGTGGTTTGTCGTTCCCTCCTTCAGTGGACCATGTTTTGTCAGAACTCTCCGCCAAGACCCATCCTTCTTGGGTGGCCCTGCATGGAATGGCTCATATATTTTTAGCTATAGTTTTTATTCTTTTCTCAGACTCTATAATTTTTGCTCTTGGTCTGTTTCTGGATTTCTCAAGCTGTCATGTGACTGAAAGCAAACACTCTGGCAGATACTTAATGTTAACCTATAGATGACAATGCCATGTAGTTGAATCAAAAGAGCCAGCAGATAGTTAACACTGAGATATAGTAACTTTAATCCAAAGCTGCATTTATGAAATGTACATTTGAGGCATCCAATGGATAGCTTCCTGATAGGTTTCTGATTAAAATGCTTTAAACCCACAAAACTTCTGATTGAATCATATCTGATTTCAGTATGTTCTTGATTATATATAGCAGCACTGGCCGGCTACCTAACCTATCTGTGGAGAAGGATGCTTTTCATTGTTCTTCTTTATTTTATTTCTTGTCCCTTATAGACAAATAGTTTTATAAAAAATACAATGAATTTGAGCGGCAAAGTCAAACTTCCATAAAAGTTTCAAGCTACTCTTCAGTCTGAATTTCTCTATCTTACTGTTGGTCATTAACCAATAGTTCTCAGACTTTGAAAACCAACGCCATTCTCTGAACTGTGTGTGAATAGTATTAGGTAATATATTAAGACAAACCATTTCATAAACAGAAAGTGATAAAAATTACTTCCTTTCCTCAAAAGCAGTTTTTGGAGGAAGGTCTCCTAAAATGTAAACATACTACAGGCATGTGACTTGACTTTTTTCTGTATACCTCTAAGGAGTCCCTTTTCTTGTAGAGCTTTCATTTCTTAAGACTAATGCTTCCACAAGCAGTTCTTTAGATCCATCCAGTTTTCAACTGTACACGCTTATTAAATATTTACTCTCAATTCTCCAAACTTTGAGAAGAATGTCTTATAGACCAAATCATGTTTGTAAACTTGTAATGTGATGGAAAATGTCTTCATGATATACAGTTCCTTAAAATGCTTTTCTTATTTAAAATTAATTTTTATTGGAGTATAGTTGATATAATTTTTATTGGAGTATAGTTGATTTACAATGTTGTGTTTGCTATACAGCAAAGTGAACCAGTTATACATGTATCCATTCTTTTTTAGATTCCTTTCCCGTATAGGACGTTAGAGTGCTGAGTAGAGCTACCTGTGTTACACAGTAGGTCCTTATTAGTTATCTATTTTATATATAGCAGTGTGTATATGTCAGTTCCAGTCTCCCAATTTATTCCTCCCACACTCCTTTCCCAGCTGGTAACCATAAGTTTTTTTTCTACACCTGCAACTCTACCTTTGTTTTGTAAATAAGTTTTGTTTTTTTTTTTTTAGATTTCACTTATAAGTGATATTACATGATGTTTGTCTTTTTCTGTCTGACCTACTTCACTCAATATGACAATCTTTAGATTCTTCCATGTCACTGTAAATGGCATTATATCATTCCTTTTTTATGTCTGAGTAATATCCCACCATATCTTTATCCATTCATCCATAGATGGACATTTAGCCTGCTCTTTAATATGTTAAATTCCCTCTTCTCTTGAAGTAGGAGTCCAGTGAAGGCAGGACATGTGTGTTCCTAACATACCCTTGTATCTATAGCCCCTAGCAAAGAATCAAGCACAAGGCAATCATAGCCTACAAAACAGCTGGTACCCAAAGATGAGCTCAGGGAGGACACTGAAGGAGCAGGATGGGAAAATGTTTCTTCAATAAATGATAGCAAATGTACTATGAAAAATTTGAATTTATGGTAAAAATCTCAAAACCTAAAAAGCCAATTCAGAGACTAAAACTTAGAGCAGAAATCTGAACATTTAAAAAAGGGACATAATTTTAGACAACTATTTAAAAAGAAGTCATTGGCCTCTAAGGCTATAAACATTTTCCTTTAAGTGGCCCAGGAAAATGGCATTGAAATAATAAAGAAGATTTATCTAGCACCTTTGACTTAACATCAAACAAAATTTATGTATTTTTAATAATGTAATTTATCTTCATTGTTTTTCAACTTTTCCTCCCAACTTGTAGAAGAAGAACACACAGCTTTGTTATTTTGTTCAAAGAATATATATATTAATGATAGTGACAATGTAGTAAAATGTAGCTTCCAGAATATATAAATGAAATTGAGGGAAGGAAAAAAAGATAATGGTTACAGTTGATGGAACAACTGATATGTGTGTGTGTATATATATCTTCACAAAGTTGAAAAATAATAAACAGATCAACAAAAATAATGATCACTGAAATCATTATTTTCTCCTCAAGAAATAATTGAGGAGAAAAAGAGTGGTAATAAAAGTGAGGAATATAAACTTGATGAATAGAAATTGAGTTATAAGTCTACTATCATAACCACCAGAGGAATACAAAGTGGAACCATTTAAAAGTTGTATAAAGCAAAGAATATATGCCTCACTGCATGGAATTACTGAAGGAAGAAATGGATTGCATGTTTCATTTGGGGCCTTGCTTACCATTTGCATTAACAGCGGAATCAAAGAGCCTTAAGTCAATATTCAAATATCTTACACATTCAGTTCAGTTCAGTGCAGTTGCTCAGTCGTGTTCAACTCTTTGCAACCCCATGGACTGCAGTACACCAGGCCTCCCTGTCCATCACCAGCTACCAGAGTTTCAAACTCTTGTCCATTAAGTCGGTGATGCCATCCAACCATCTCACCTCTGTTGTCCCCTTCTCCTCCCACCTTCAATCTTTTCCAGCATCAGGGTCTTTTCCAGTATGTCAACTCTTCACATGAGATGGCCAAAGTATTGGAGTTTCAGCTTCAGCATCAGTCCTTCCAGTGAATATTCAGGACTAATTTCCTTTAGGATGGATTGGTTGGATCTCCTTGCAGTCCAAGAGTCTTCTCCAACACCACAGTTCAAAAGCATCAATTCTTCAGCATTGAGCTTTCCTTATATTCCAACTCTCACATGCATACGTGACTACTGGAAAAACCCTAGCTTTGACTAGATGGATCTTTGTTGGCAAAGTAATGTCTCTGCTTTTTAATATGATGTCTAGGTTGGTCATAACTTTTCCTCGAAGGAGCAAGTGTCTTTTAATTTCATGGCTGCAGTCACCATCTGCAGTCATTTTGGAGCCCCCCAAAATAAAGTCTGTCACTGTTTCTACTGTTTCCCCATCTATTTGCCATGAAGTGATGGGACCAGATGCCATGATCTTAGTTTTCTGAAAGCTTAGTTTTAAGCGAACTTTTTCACTCTCCTCTTTTACTTTCATCAAGAGGATCTTTAGTTCTTTGCTTTCTGTCATAAAGGTGGTGTCAACTGCATATCTGAGGTTATTGATATTTCTCCTGCTCTTGATTCCAGCTTGTGCTTTATCCAGCCCAGCGTTTCTCATGATGTACTCTGCATATAAGTTAAATAAGCAGGGTGACAATATACAGCCTGACATACTCCTTTCCCTATTTGGAACCAGTCCTACACATTAGAACTACTTTTCTAGCTACTCTTGTTTTCATATCTTAGAAATCTCAGACAGGGTCTTAAAATGTGAGCTCAGAAACAGACTGAGCATGGAATAAGATTTCTTTCTTATCTTCATTATTTTCTTAAGGAATTTCAATTGGCCGGTATTTGTTCTGAGAACAAATATTAAAAAATAAATAAACCAAAAACGCATGACATCACCCAGATTGCTTCCATAATCCTCACCTATGTTGACCTCATTGGTGACTTGAAAACAATATTATCTGAATGCTATTTTTTCTCATAATAATACTTTACACATAGGATATAAACACCTTTACATTCATATTTTATTTTATTTAATTTTCAATAAGCTATGAGATATTTATTGCTCTCTCCAATTTCCAAAAGAGAAAATGAGGACCCAGACAGAACTAAATGACTATCTTCATGCCACTGAACTAGTAAATTCCTGGAAATCCTGCTACATTTTGCCCACAATAAAACTTTCCTTATTTAAAATCAGCATGCCTCTTTCAATAATGATGGGGATAATTACCTACTGTAAAAAATAGCAGAAGTTTATTAGGCATAATTTTGATACATTAAAAACACAGAATTTTATTTTTGAGTCTGAGTAAGAGAGTCATTAACATCCATTTAAAATTTTACTACTTTTAGCAAATTTGGGCAAAATTTTAAACAAGTCAACATTTTGTTCCTCAGCCCAACCTCTCTCTGAGTCTTGTAGGATCTCAGGTTGCTTCCAGGCTGCTCAGACTCAAGGGTGCCAATGTGGTCTCTAAATAATTTCAAGTACTTTCCCATTCTCCAGAACATGACTTTACTATGTTTTTCTTTATTTTCCTAATGTAATAAGTTATTCAGAGTATAGAAATTCTATGTTGAAATTAAACACTAAATGGAAACCAAATATAAATTTTTTATATAAGACAACAGCTGCTCAGTCTTATACTTTCATTTCTAATTCATTGTCTAGATGTGTTACTTCCCATAGGAAATATCCATCTTTAAAAATACCTTCTGGAAATAATTTGTTTTCTCGTTTAGTATAAAAGTGTGTGTGTGTGTGTGTGTGTGTGTGTGTGTGTGTGTGTGTGTGTGTGTGTGTTTTAATGAGAACCGGTGTAAAGCTGGATTCTCTGTTTTCTCTATCAACATGCTATATAATCTCAAGTAGTATCAGAATATTAACAGAAATTGGCTTTTCCAACTCACAGTCACACTGGCTAGCTTATATTCACTCAATCCACTGACTGTGTGTGCAATGCAATGTGACCAAATTCATGAACTCTTTTTTTCTGTCAAAGATTGGAAGTGGTTTTTCTGTACCTTCTCTTAAATTTTAAGGTATTTTCTCACTTGCTCCCCCAAAGCAAAATCTAAGCAAGCAAAGTATATCTTTAATGAAACCACTTTATTCTTGAGGAGCTATTCAAAAGTGCTAAGCCTGGATCTCAGTCAAAGGAACTAAAACTTCATGGAAGATGTCAGCTAATTTACTTACACACATTTTCTTTTTAAGTAGAGTGATGCACTTTGTTTGACAATATGCTTATTTTCCTAACTCAACAATGCTTTATTTATTTCATCTTTGCTTTTCTCAGTAGCTATGAGACAATAAAATTTTTACTCAAGTATGCATTAATCATTCAAAAATATTCAGTTTTGAAATAAAGTTACCTGATTGTCTGATTCATATTTTTAAGTAATTTTCTTCTATATTTTTACAGTTAGAAAATATAATGTATTCATGCTATTTCTGAAAACATTCATATTGTGTTATGATAAACTGATTTTTTATTAAAGACATGCCTTATAATGTAATTTTGGTACTTCTATGTCTGGAAACTTGTATTTATATTTAATGAATTATGAACACTTGTGAAGCATTATTTAATGTTCTCCTTTTCATTAATATCAGATTATCCAATGAATCAATTGTTATTTCTTTGAAATTTGCTGGAATTATAGAAAATTCCCACTTCAGGGCATTGTAAAAACACTCTTCTATTAACACAAAAGATAGAAGTAGTAGGATAATTTTGTAATATCTTCAAGCGCCCCATTAAGCATAATTTTCTAAAATACTATTAAATGAGATCAGAAGTGAATAACAGTGATTTTCTTGTAGTGCTTTTCCAATTTTTTGTGTCTACTTTAATCAGCATTTCTAGAAAACAGTAATTTAAAGTAGATTGTCAATTATATTAAACCTTCCAGTTTCAATTTTATGATCACAATTTCATATGTATTTTATTGTAACAATTGTTATGAAATGTTTCATACTAACATATGTATTTATTTATCTACCTCCACATACTGACTCCTGGAGAAGGAAATGGCAACCCACTCCAGTATGCTTGCCTGGAGAATCCCATGGACAGAGGCGGCTGGCAGACTACAGTCCATGGGGTCATAAAGAGTTGGACACAACTGAACAAATAGCACACACACATCCTGACTGTGGGCTTTCCCGGTGGCTCAAACTGTAAGGAATCTGCCTGCAGTGCAGGAGACCTGGGTTTAATCATTGGATTGGGACGATCCCCTGGAGAAGGAAATAGCCACCCACTCCAGTATGCTTGTCTAGAGAAGTACATAGACAGAGGAGCCTGGTAGGCTACAGTCCACGGGGTTGCAAAGATGCAGACATGACTGAGTGACTTCACACATACACACACGTGCTGACTGGAAGGTTCTCCCTCCATTTCTGAGATGTGACTTTTTTTTCAACACGTGTGAGCAAAATTGACCAGTCTTTTGTTATCCTATTCTAATGGGCTGATTATGAGCGATGCTTATTCATTTTGAGGTGGCATAGCGCACATTTTTTTTCCTGCTCTTATACCTGTTTTTAATTCCATGACTTGTAAATACTCTTGAGGTGGCATTAAGTTTATCAAGTAGTAGATGACGTGATGATGTGTATTTATTTGCCTAAGTTTATCTCATACAGGTTTCACCCCTGCATGCACGCTAAGTCCCTTCAGTCATGTCTGAATCTTCTCAATCCTGTGGACTGTCGCCCTCCAGGCTCCTTGTTCATGGGATTCTCCAGGGAAGAACACTGGAGTGGATCCTGTACCCTCCTCCAGGGGATCTTTCCAATCCAGGGTACGAACCCGCATCTCTTGAGTTCTTTACCACTAACACCACCTGGGAAGCCCACCCTAGGCCTACACAGTCAGGATGGGTCCTGAGAATGGGACCCCAGAATCCAACTTGAATTCCCTAGGGAAGTTTTATGTGCACTCATATATATGAGAAGGGCATTAGGACCAGAGTGTCATAAATATATGATCTATTTAAACTAAATAACAACAAAATAAAAAATTGATAGATTAGGAATGCAAACTCATTTTTTTTATTTAAAAGATTTCATGTGCATGATAGTTTTGTTTTCTTCCTTTCCTTTTATTTTTGGTCTCTTAAAATTCATATGCAAGTTCCACTGCAAATCTAAGACTGCAAACTTTTATCTGATTTTGAAACTAACAATCTTAGGGACCCAACTGTTGTGAAACACCTATATTCAAACTATGTTAATTTATTTTCATGAGTTATAAATTGAGAAAAACATCTAGATTAAATATCTAGATAACAGTAGGGGTAGAAATCACTCTTATTGGAGAAGAGTAGATGACATTTTCACTGAATTAATACACTTTCATTGTGAATTTATAAAGTTCTTGGAGTCTAGATATACCAGAAGACAAACCAACCAAAGAGAAGACTCTTGTTCCTAGGGCTTATGGTCTATCTAAAAGATAAGTTCATGAATGGATTTATAAGACGGATCCTGTTTTTAGTATATGTGTGTTCTTATAAGTTTACAAAGAGCACTTAAGCAGGTAGATACAAAGGAAATGTGATTTTCATATTTCCAGAAAAAAGGAGATTGCAGAGAGAGGTGTTGTGGGTATTTTCAGAACATTTAGCAACTTAAAGAGAGTGAAATCTAAGGAATCAACGTCTCCAGCATGAATCAGAAAGATACTTAACATAGCATTATAAAATAATGACACAGAGAGACCTAACACATTTCACTACGTGCTTCTGAAACATACAGGCTTCCCAGGTTGCACTAGTGGTAGAGAAACCTGCCTGCCAATGCAGGAGACATAAGAAGCAGCAGGTTCAATCTCTGGGTCTGAAGGATCCTTTGTAGGGGAAAATGGCAACCCACTCCAGTACTCTTGCTTGGAGAATCCCATGGACAGAGGAGCCTAGTGGACAGCAGTCCATAGAGCCGCAAAGAGTCGGATAAGACTTAAGCAACTTAGCACGCACACAATGAGATCTAAGGGCCTGTCAGTGCAACATTATAGAAATAGATTTTCATATGATTTTGTTGCTCTCATATATGGTACTTTCTCATGCTTCCTAATCAACTGGTGGAAAGTTGTTGATAAAAAATACTAATTTTAAAGTAGTAATTAATAGTAAGAATTTATCATTAAGAATAAAAATTTGGCCTATTTTTAATATATTAATTTGATTTAAAGCAAATAATTCTAAAATTATCTTAAAATTTGAAGTAAGTTTTCAACTCATACTTAAGAGCTTGACATCTAGATTGTAAAGTTATGATTTTACTTTTGTAATCTGTTATACTTTTACTGTTATAATGCATCTGATTAAATGCTACTCAACTAATAATTCAATGATAAAAAATACTTTTTTTCTTTTCTTGTACTTTGTATCCATCAAGTTTTCAAATGGAAAACCCTCGATAAATTCAACTGATTTAATTAAAATTATGTCATCCTGCAGTTGCAGCTGAATATTTTGCTGTCTTATGTGTGCATCCTTAGCGAGCTTTTTAATATGCAGCATAGGTGTTTATTGAATACATTAGCCTCTGTGAGAAATTTCCACAATGGTTGGCTGTAATATTTGATTAAAATGAATAGCTCAAGAAAATGAAGCTGAGTAAAAGGTTAGCTTACTTATTAAGATGCTCACTGTCATGCACTTCTTTAAAGTTAATGCAGAGTATGTGTTTTTACCTGACTACTAGGTGAATTATTTACACAGAACAGCTGCAAAAGGTAAGGTCTGGCAGCGCTTATGCTGACATTATCTATTTAAATTGGAAATACAATTCATTTGAATATTTCACCACATTTTTGCATTCATATAAATTAGACATTCATATGTACACATATCCATTGATCCAAAGGGAAGCACATAATTATAATAGCTGTTGTTTATTTGGTACAATCAATGTGCCAGACAATCTACTAGATACTTTACATACATTATCTTGACTCACTTCCTCAAATAGTAGTGGATCTGAACTATTGTGTGAATTTTATGGTTCAAAGCTCATAGGAAAACTGAGAAAACCAAGGGTGGGTTTTTCACTGTTAAGAGTCAGGATTTGAGTGGGGTCGTGAAAACACATGTCATGCTTTTCTGCAAGTCAGTTTTTGAATGTCAGTTCTAAGCTTGGCACTGGCTTTGTAGTGAGGATGTACATACAATTATGAACAAAAGATGCATGTCCTGGCTTTGAGGAGAGCGTAGCGTATTTTTACTCATCACCTCCCTCCCATCAGTGTCTTTCAGCTTTCCTTCAGAGGTGCTGTGTGATTGAAATATTTGCTGGCTCTCCTCTCCTTAGAGCACCTGAGTATGTTTGGGAATGTTCTTATTGGAAAGAGAACATATTTCTAAGACTTTGCTGAAAGATTGTGTTTCATTGATGACTAATATTGAATATCTTTATATATAATCAGGGAGTTCTGGATGCTATTGTAAAAAATTTGTGAGGCAAATATTTAGTGTATTAGATTCTTTATTAGATGGTGGGTTTCAATGGTCTGGAGAATTCCACGGGCTGTATAGACCATGGGGTCGCAGAGTCGGACACAACTGAGCAACTTTCACTTTCACACTTTACAGTAGTCTGCAATAGTAGATATGGCCCATACCCTCAGGAACTTTTTAGTCTGGGGGAAGTAAGAAATATATAATTACTCTTATGCAGTCTTGGACTTTATATACAATACACAGGAAAGTGAAATTTTGTGTTCTCTGTCTTCCCTCGCTTATGTCATTGGAGATTTGATCTTGGTTTCAGCATAACTAGGCAGTAGGTGGAATGAACCAAAAGTTTTCTAAACTGAAGGAGACATAAACTTAAGTTTACTAAACACAATGCTAATGTATTTTGTATGTCTTACAGGTAAAAATAATGGTTTCTATGACAATGTTTATTCAAAAATTTTATTTTTTTTTCAAAATAAGAAATATGTCTTACTTCTTTTGAAAAAAAGATGACTCCATTATTACAACATAAAAATCAACTCTACATTAATAAAAAAGAGAAAAAAGAATTGCAGAGTTGTTTCTAAGGGGAAAATGCATATGTTCTAATAAATATTATTAAGTAAAATATTTCTAATATGAAAAGTAATTCTGAAGAATAGCAAACAAAAAATTGACTAGATCAGTTATCACATTATTTTAATTGCATAATAGACTGATTGTTTTCTAAATGCGCCTTAGCTTTTTAAAAAATGTTTTCAAGAATCATAGTTGTTTTGAAGAACATGGGAACTTCTTGACACTGTCTTTAAAACTGCTTTTGGAGAAAAATAAAAAGGAGAAAAAACGTTGAAGAAAAAGTCATCACCATCATTTGATTTAAACTGACAATTTCAAGGTTTCAGTTTAACTTTTCTGTTAGAATCATTGTTCTGTTGGAAAAGAAGTGTTTGAAATGAAAGCTTCGTTGAAACTCTTACAATTCCTGTTTATTTAAATTTTTATTGTGTGAAAGTATAATAGCATGAAGTTTATAATTTTAAACAGTTTATAGTTCAGTGGTATTAAGTACATTCATTATTGTATAACCATCACCACTCTCTCTCTCTCTAGAACTTTTTCATATATCCAGTATGAAATTCTGTAACTATTCTCTCCCCTCAACCCTTAGCAGTTACTTTTCTCCTTTCTGTATCTATGAATTTGACTTCTCTAAGCACCTCATGTAAAGGTATTATACAATACTTTTCCTTTTGTGACTATTTGATTTTACTTAGCATATTTTTCTCAAATTTTTCTCATCCATACTGAAGCCTGTGTCAGCATTCACTTCCTTTTGCAGGTTGATCCTGTTTGTTTTTTATATTAAATTAGAATTATACAGAATACCCATGTTGCAATCCCCAAATATAATTTTGTTCTTTTTTTTTTTTAACAGATTTTGATATAGAGTCAGTTATACTTAGAGATCCATTTGGGACGTTAAAATCAACACATTTTTATCTTTCCTTAAATTGTTGCACAATTAAAAGTTAATTTTGCCTTTCAGAGTTATCAACCCTCTGTATTTAAAGCCTGTGTATCGAAGCAAGTATCTTCTAGTTAATTCATTGATTTTTTTACTCTATCTCTAATGAGAACTCTAAGCACGTTGTCTAAATAAGTGATTTTTTTTTTCTTTCCTATGTATTATCACAGTTTTTACTTCTATAGTAATTGTTCATACTTTGAAATAGCATAGTAATATTTTCACACTGGTAATCTCCTTTGCAAATCAGTGTATATGTACATCTGTTTCACAATATATGCACATCAATATATTTCACATATGTAAGACAAAAGAGGGATTGAACCAAAATTCTCAACAAGTGATCATTAGTATTTTCAGAAACATGCTGGTTAGCTTTAAATATTTTTACTTATAGGTAATAGCAGGAGTGTTTTACCAAGTATATTACTGATATAATTAATGTAAATTTTGGATCTGGCATCTCTGTACAGAGTAAAAGTTTGACAATGCTACTTGTCTCTGATACTGATAAGTTCGATGAGGTAGTATGTAGAACATTTTTATGAAAGTTAATCCCCTTTTGATTATCTCAAGTGCTGAGTCAGACTTCCTCAATGACCAAAGGTTGATACCTAATCAAAGTAGAAGGTATACAAATAGTCACTTACTTGATGATATTCATTTCTAAACCACATTTTTTTAATTTATCTTTTAAAGAGGTCCCCTCCTAAAGCCACATATCAGAATATTTAATAAGTGTAATTTGAATCATTATTTTAAAGTCTTGCTTTATAAATGTACGTGTGAATTTCTGGTATAGATAAATGCTGTATCTCTGTAATAGTTGATTCAAAAACTTAAATCACTGTTCACTATTGAGAACTCATTTCATGCTAAACGGTATGTTCTGTATTGTATAAAAGACGGAAAATAATCCTAAAGCTGAAAATCTGCTTAATGAGACAGATGTTGACCTAATAAATGCATGCATAATTAAAAGTTTTGTTATGTTTTATGAAGGAATATAAAATATGTTTAGAAAAGGGAAAAATAATAAGGATAATTCTGAATAAGGTAGGAGTCAGGGAAAGTTTCAATCAAAAAATAATATTTAATCTAAATCCTGAAATTGGTAGCCAGCTAAAGACTGAAAGGAAGAACAAAGACCCTAAGCAGACGAAAACATGGAAAATTCAAGAAAACGAAAGACTTTGGAGCCTGGCAAGCAAGGTACCTTATAGGACTAGCTGAGGTTACAGTGATAGATCTGATAACCTTAGGTCCATGCAGCCATCTAATTGCAATGGGATGTTGTTGAGGGGTTTTAAATATATAGTAAAAGTCACTCTGGCTGGAAAAAAAAAATGAATTGGAGAGAAGTAAATTTGGAAACAAAGAACCAGGAGCTACGTCCAGAAGTTCAAGGGAGAGGTGGTGGTAACATGGAAGAAATGATGGCAGAGAAGATGGAGAGAATTAGAAGAACTGAAGATCTCTTTAGTAACAGTTGGATTTTGGGAATGAGAGGAGTGGAGGAAAGATGTGTACACAACTCCCAGGAGTCTAGAAGGAGCTACTTAAGACATTAAGGCACATCTCTGAGTAGTTGCTTTTGTTTCAATAGACCTTGTGGTCACAAAGTTTGTTAAACTGTACAACTGATGCTTCCAATCAAAAAGTTCTGTCATTCTCTCTGGGTCCTTGAATTGTGATAATTTACTTACATTGTCTTTCTAATTCTATGGTGTCTGGTTAGCCCCTCCATTTTTTCTCAATTTCTACTTCTTTTAATGTATTATATATTATATCTATGTTCCACAGTTGGCTATCAAGGTAGAAAAGATAGTTGAAGAATGTGAAAAGGAAGTCAATGGCCAGTACATAAAATCCATCTCTAAAATGCAGTCTCCATTTATTTCCCTATTATTTAGACATACTACCCTTCTCCCCTTAAATAACTACTCCTTTACCTCCTGTCTACTTCAGTGACTTAATTTAAGACAACGCAGTTAAGAGAAAAACAAACAAATGAGATTCAAGAGCTTTCTTCTTTCCCCACAATCAGAATTCAAAGACTGCCTATAAGCATATTTAGGTTCTTTGAAAACAACTTTGCAAAGAATAACAAAGTTACCATTTCAAAAATCTCTTGTGGATACAGGGAAATATATACAAAAAAATGCCTCAACTGTAAGTTTTGGAATGATCTCTTAGTGACAAATGGACATATTTTCATTTTTGATGAGAACCTGTTTGTTTTTTACATTGAAACTATATATAGTAGGAATAGCATATAATGCATGTGAATCATATGTTTATATATTGTATGCTTATGTTGTGATGCTTTAATACCTCTTTGATTATTATTTATAATCTAATTTTAATTAGCATTTTATGATACCTAAAGAAGACATCATATAATAGGTCACAACGTGAAACTAGTTGTATAGATATCTTTGTCCTAATCCTGAATTTACCACTACTTGGATAATATTTGGCTACCATGATAAATTTTCTGAATCTCAATGGTCTTATCTATAAAACATGACAGACAATAGTTGTAAAATAGCTATGACAGATGATTAAGAAAGTTTAGTTTTAAAACTAGCAATGGCGAGTGATTAGGAAACCTGTCACAACACATGGAATTGGTCTGTATCTCTGTTTATATGATGCTAAGTCATAGGTCAGATTTACTCAACAACCTTTTTAACTCTAGGTCAAGTTTCATTTGAGGAAATAGCCTTAGAGCAGTGAACAAGACAAACGATGTCCTTCTTCTCATGGAATTTATATCCTAAAATCAGAAAATAATTAAGAATATTTTAAAAATCTGGAAAATAGTTTCAGTTATCTGTACTATGGAAAACAAACAAAATATAATAAGAGAATGACCAGCACGGGGTGTCAGGGTCTCATCCAGATTGTTTATTCCAGGAGATTCTCTGAGACCAAGATCTGAGCCCTGTGTTGGAAAAAGGAACAAGTTGCAAAAACACATAGGCAGAGAGAAGTAGAGGCAAAGCTTTCTCTGTGGAAGACACAAGCTTGCTATGTTCAAGGACCAAAAGGAAGATGGTCAACTGTAGCTTTGACAGCAAGGGACAGTGTTGGGAGGAGATACAAATGTCTGACAGGTTATTTGCATGACTTAACAAATAGCTGCTCAAATGAATGTAAATAACTATCCTGAGGGTCAGCTGACTGGACTCTTCCCAATGTGAACTTGCCTGCACCCTCATTCAAAATTATCTGCTTAGCTGTTATTGAAAACAAAAATCTTAGTGAAATGCTAGGGACTGTGATATTGTTCTAAAAAAAATAATACTAAAATGTTCTAATGTCTTAAAAAGTAATTTATTTGCAGACATTAATACTTAACCATTATAAATAGCAAATAACGTGATGAATGTCATAGCTCTGCAGTACAATATGGTTGGAAATCACAGGCTTGAAAATCAGTAATTTTAAGGCTTTGATATGGTCACATCCACAGATTTTTAAAGCAGAATTACTTTAGTATTTCCATCACATTTAATTCTATACTTCATCAGTTTTTTAAATGTGCAAAGCAGCCATAAAGTAGGCAAGCATGATTCTTGACAAAAGGATATATTAAAAGCAAATTAGTCTCCCTGACATACTTGATATTCTGTGGAAGATAGTATATTATTTAAATAACCAACGAAATGCACATTGAGATAGATAAAGATAATTCACAAGTCAAAGATATTTTTGTATCCAGTGGTGGTCGGATGGAATGTTATGTGTTCATTTTGGTATAAATTTTAATGGAATATGTGTGAGAAAAAAATAATATTTCATGGAGAGGATATGTCAAGGTAGTAATGGACTTCATGGTAGAAAATATGGACTTCAATATGATATAAGTTGCAAAGCTTGTATGGTCAATGAAACAATATTTTATCTGTCCACCTCCAGTTAAAGAAAACAGAATCCGCATTGTCTATTTCAACAGAGGGGATTTAACCCGAGGAACTAATTTGGAGAAGTTAGGAGGGAGATGAGTCCACACTTACCGGCAGCCCATATCCAATCTTGGTCTGGGGAGAAGGAAAGGATTTGGTAATTCCAGAGTTCAGGGACCAGTGCAACCCAGAAGGGGATAAGGGGAAAGTAGACACAGGAGGGTTTAGACAACTGGGCCCACCTGATTGGAGGAAAGATCACCTGGTCAGATCTGAAGTCCAGGGATTTAAAGCTACCACCTGCATTGCCACAGGGAATCATGGAGAAGGAAGCAAATTCACCCCTTTTAACTTGCCCTCTAGTTTCCCATAATTGCCTTCTGTTAGCCAAAACTAACTTGAAACATTGTAGGCAAAGGAAACTTAGACCATGTCATTTTCTGGTTTCAGCTCCTTGACCTCTGAGCAGAGCAAGGTAAAAAATTAAATTAAATAAGGCATGGATCTGAGAGTCAAAAGGGAAAAGACTGGTGTACACGTCAATTATAAAACTTAAATGCAGGTTTAGAGAACGAATGTGCCAGAAGATGTGTACTTCCTTTCAGAATCAGAGTCAAAAGATCCTCCTGAATTCTCAGTGATGCCAAATCACAACGATCTTTTCTAATGATTTAAGAAAAACAGTACAACATCTAATTTGAAATGACAACCTGAGGCCTGACTTTCCTCACCTAATTTGAAAATCTAAATGTCACTTTAATCATTTATCATTATTCCTAAGTGTGAAAAGAACTCCTAAGATTATTTGAATCCCCTTTGAACTTTCTCCCACCTCCACCTCTTTCTGTGCTCATAAATGCAGCCTCCTTTCAAAAGGACATGCTGATATTGATATGATGCTCATACTTCACAAAAATAGACAATTTTTTTCTAGCATTTACCGTAGAAAGTCAAAGATTTCTCTAGCAGTTTTACACTGTGCACTGGAAAAGTTTTATGTAATTAGAAAAAGAAAATTGCACTAGACAAACATGGATAGACGGGGTATTTATAGCTCGGTCTAAGTATATGATGGTTATAACATAGAGTGAAATTTAAAGTTGAGTGACAGGTAATACATCTCCACCTGTGGTGCCATCCCTCCCCTAATCTCATATTGTCTATTCATCTATTCTCTCTCCTTCACTGATAGTCAGGCCCATCATTTATTAGTCTCCCATCCATCTTCTCTGTCTCCTTCTGGGTCTTCCTCTCTGAGATTTATGCATGGCACATATCCAGTTGCCAGAACACTCATTTCTCTTCCTTCACTTTCCCATCAGAATACTTTTTCCAACTGAGACCTAGACTTGCCTGCTATGCCTGGTAATTTTTAAATCTCTGAGGAATAAAAAGTGTATAATTGACAGATTTACCAGATTTTTAGCTACAGGTAAAACAATCTTTAGACATATAGTTTACATAAATATTGTATCTGTATTTTTTCCTAAACTTGAGCAATGAACAGACCTCTTTTAGGGAAAAAAGCATGCCAGTTTGAGAAATATTGACTCATGAAACTAAATTTTTTTGTGGAAATATAAATAAATAAATCCTAATTATGCTTTATTATTACAAAGACAGTTGTTTGATAACTATAAATGTATGGGGTTTTATATTCTAAGATGACAGGCTAGTAGACTTTTTTTAAACAGTGGTTTTGTAGAAATTCTCAGATCTACCAAAGAAACAGAAAAGCTTTTTGTAAGACTTTCATTCTTAAAACCTGTTGCTTCCAACCTGTTGAAGAAATAGTATGACAATATGAAAAGAAAAAAATCAATGTGCTTTTCATAAGGGTCATTATCTACTATGAGCTGGTTGCTTTATTGATTTTATGGATAATGCAAAGAAGGTTAAATAGTACATGCGCTTCCATTGTTATGGGCAAAACAACCTGGTAAAGTTACTAACGATAGATATAAAATGAGCTGTCACTTGAATGACTTGGATTGGTAGAGTAGAAGCAAGGCTATGTCAGGACCATTAGCAACAGAGAAAAGTTAATGCGTAGGGTGGGACTGGTCTGCTTGCAGTGAACCATTGATTTTTCAAGTTATGTTCCACTGACTGCCAGGATTTCAGATATTATGCAATTGTGTGGCTAGACTTTCATTTTTAGAAACATATTTAACATAACAAGACAAATGCAATTGCCGCACATATTCAATTACATAAATTAATTTGAAGTTAGAAGATCAACAAATGAATTTGCTTGTGCTGCCAAGCTAACTCATTGTTGAGTGTTCCATGGGTGCAGTCCCTTTTTCATCTCCTTCTATATATTTTGCTCTTCTGTAATTAAGCTATTGATTAAGAAGTTGCAGCTTTTACATTTTTAAAAATACAGATGTGAGAATGGGGACACTCATTAAAAAGCACAAAATAGCATAAGCATGCCATGTTTAATTAAGACATGCAAGATTCATATATTTAGTATGTGTTCTGGTCACATAATCATATAGTAACCGTGGTGTAAAACAAGTGAATATGATCATTCAGATGATGTTTCTATTGCATTATATTCAGATTTTTTCTTGGAATGGGAAACCCAGCATGTTCGAACAATTTCACTTGGAGGGTACTACCAAAAATAAATGTAAACATGTAACCACGCAAAAATGTGCATGTGCTTGTTCATAGGATCATTATTTGTAATGGTTGAAAAACGTGAACATTTGAAATATTCAGCAACTGATAAATGGATAAACAAAATGTTGTGTATCCATACAATGGAATATTATTTTACAATAATATTGTAAAAAATATTGTAAATATTACTATAAATATTGTAAAATATTGTAAAAAAAGGAATGAAGTGCTGTTACATGCCATTGCATGAATATAGTATCTGTAAAACAGTATGCTAAGAAAGAAGCTAGTCATAAAAGACTACATCATGTATTATAGCATTTATAGGAAATGTCCAGAAAAGACATATATGTGCGTGCTAAGTTGTTTCAGTCATGTACGACTCTGTGCGACCCTATGGACTATAGCCTGCCAGGCTCCTCTGTCCACAGGATTTCCCAAGCAAGAATACTGGAGTGAGTTGCCATCCCTCCTCCAGGGGATCTTCCCGACCCAGGGATTGAACCCAGGTCTCTTATGTCTCCTGCAGAGAGAGAGAGGGAGACTTGAAGTAGAGAAATGATTATCTAGGGCTGGTTGGTGGCAGGAAGGATGGAGGGGGAGAAGAGAGAGGAAAGGGGAACTGACGGCTAATGGGCATGGAGTTTCTCTGTGGTAATCTTCGAAAACTAGATTATGCTGATGGTTGCATAACTCTGTATATATACTAAAAATGGTTGAATTGCAAACTTTAAGTAGGTGAATGTTATAGCATATGAATTTTAGCTCAGCAAAGCTGTTGGAATTAAATTTTAGATGTATATTGTCAGGTTTTAGGTTGTTGTACCTGAAAGAGTTGTATTAAGAAATCTAAATGTTGGTCAGTCATGTCTAACTCTTTGTGACCCTATGAACTGTAGCCTGCCAGGCTCCTCTGTTCATGGAGTTCTCCAGGCAAGAATACTCGAGTGGGTTGTCATTCCCTTCTCCAGGGGATCTTACCAACCTCGGGATCGAACCTGGGTCTCCCACATTGCAGGCAGATTCTTTACCGTCTGAACCACCAGCGAAGCCCAAGAAATGTAAAATGTATCATCAATTAATTGAAAAGTATTGATTAATTTAAAAGAATGCCAGACAGTGAGTAAGATTTGCTCTTGAATTCAACTAACTCCTTCTACATTTGAAATAAATACATATTATTGTGAATTTGCAAAGTACTGAAAAATGTTGCGAAATGTCTCTCTAGAAAAAGGTCATTTTAACTTCTAGCTAGTAAGATTATGAAAAAATTTATTCATATTAATGAATTATCTAAGTAGGAAAGAAACTGTACATCCAGAACTTAAATAAGAAAGCCATGAGAAAGTTGTTAAAATTTTTTTTGATGTATCAGGTTTGATAGAGCATGATTGGATAAAGGCATTGCAGACACTATCAAAAAGCTGATGGCTCCCAGTCCTATGGGATTCTACTGGTGATGTAAAATATCGGTTGAGAAGTGAATCCTGATTTACCAACTATCTAAGCAATTATAATCACAGGCTATTCTGTAATAAGCAATAGATATTATATAGAAATCTCCACAAAAATGCATCTAAAGGGTGTGATATATAACTGAAAAATAATACAATATCTATAGTCAACAAAACTTTAAATTTTGAAATATTTTGCTGCTCACCCAAAACAATGATAGAGTCATTCTCTACTAATATCTCAAAAGTATAAGGATCAAATCCAGTTTCTAAACCCGGCAGATTTGGGAGATGAAAGCTTAGGAAAAGAAATATTTGTTTTAGAAGTAAATAATAATCACAAGTAAACATCTCAGTTTTATAGAAATAAATATTCAAATTTATGATTTAAATTTGAATATTTATTTCAGTCGGCGTTTGTACTTGTTGAAATGAAATTTCATAATTGATGGTCAAAGGCTTGCTAAATGGTCCTAAACTAGATCTTTGATGGTAAAAGTACAGAGATGAAGACAGAGCTTGCAACTAGGAGGAAAAGATACATACACTATTTCTATCATAATAGTGTTCTTTAAAGGTATTATTTTATGTAATCTAGAAAGCAATTCTAAAGAGTAGGTAAGGTTATTCTCATTAAAGATGAGAACATTGAATTTTATAACATTCAAATAACTTGCACACCTGTACACAGCTAAGAGAAGCCAATTTGTCTGACTTCACTTTCTTGTTCTTTCACTTCGTAATTTTTCCAGTCAGCAAAAATCCAGATGACTTGATGTCAACTGAGGCTCACAAAAAGCTCTCAGTTGAGCTGATGGCCTGAATCATTAACTTACGTAGACATTCTTAGAGGAAAACAATTTCTTAGATCAAGGAAATTTTATCAGGTTTTTTGCCAGTAGTCAAAGTACAGGGCTCAGGGGAATTACATACAAGGAAAGGATGTTTTGATGAAGAGAAGTGATCTAAGTGTCCCAAGACTCTGCTCAGGGTTGACAACACTGAATATGTTGAAATGCCCCTGTGAAACACCTTATGTGTTCTGGAACTTCTGTTAAAGATACTGGTGACAGATGTGAATGGGATCACTGATAAGCTTCTGTGGTGTTTGAAGGACTTATTTGGATAGCAAATGGTTTTGTGTGTCCTCCATATTTAATCAGGAGGAGAAAATATGAACACTTTCAGTAAAATGTGATTATGCTCACATCTGACTGCTAGAATTGGAGTGATTGATGCTTTGTTTTATATGATAGAATAAAACATGTTGCTGCCATATTTACTATGTACAATAATATTGCAGACTGTTGAATATCTTGAAATGGGGAGTTATTCCCATTCTTTACGTAGAATTTAAAGTAGGTAATACCGTAGCTTGATTAGAAGTATTATGTGTCACCTCTACTTGATTAGAAGTGTCAATGCAACAGAAAAAAGGGAAAAAGAACATTCCTGTGGAGCAATTACTTCCATCATTCACAGTGTTGAATGCCTGTTCAAAACAGAAATAGTTATTTTAATTGGTAATAAAAGCACAATGAATGGAAAATGATTTATGCAGTTTGACCTAACTGTAAATTGTCTAATTTTAGTTCTCATGTTTTCTGTTGCACCAGAAATGCTATTATAGTTGAATATTACTATTTTCTATTATCAACTTAAAAAATATTTAAAGCCTTCCATGTATATAATATTTATGAATATGGAGTAAATAATAAACATCTCTTAAGGAAAAATGAGAAGTCAATCAAAATTTTGTACCTCTCATTAGTAGAAAACACCAAAGCCCAGAGATGTAACATAAAAAGGGATAGATAATAATATTTTTACTTTAAAGATAAGAAAATTGAGTCTTTGAAAGCTGTTAACTTTGCTAGTTTTCACTGGCACTAGTGTTAAGACCCTTCTATATATTGTCATCAATTCTCAACTGCCTTATAAGGGAGGATGCATATGACCATTTTACAAATGAAAGAACTACTGCTTAAAGTGAATAAGCAGATTTCTCTTGGATAAAGGATGAACTGTCTGTAAAAGAACAGTCTGTTCATCTGGCTTCCTCCAAATAATCCAATTTTTTTTCATTCCCTTCCACGTGTTCCTTTGGAGCTTGATTTATCTTGATCATAAGGGATGACACAGGATGACCAGAGTCAGAATAAGCCTCTACATATCATGAAAATGCTCATAGAAAAATCCTGAGGAATTGAAGAGACAATAAATCTGTTAATCATTATCTTAGCTATTAGTTAGTCTCAATGCAGCATCCAGTGAGAATAGGGACCTTGTCTGTCTATCTTGTCTGGGCTTTCCAGGTGGTACTAGTGGTAAAGAGCCCTCCTGCCAATGCTGAAGACATAAGAGACATGAGTTTGACTCCTGGGTCGGGAAGATCCCCTGGAGTAGGGAATGGCAACCCACTCCAGTATTCTTGCCTGGAGAATCCCCATGGACAGAGGAGCCTGGCAGGCTACAGTCTGTAGGGTCACATAGTGTCAGACATGACTGAAGTGTTTTAGCATGCTATCTTGTCTACTTCAATATACCTAGCACCAAGAAAAGAGCCTGGTAAATAGAAAGTTCTCGATAGGTATATATTGAATATTGAATGAATGAATATATGTGACTATAATATGCAGAGAAATGAAGCTGGATAATATTTCTAAATTCTTCAAGCTTAACTTTTCTAATTTTTATCATCATCCATGAAAATCTGCTATCAGATAGGGATTTCAGTGAACCAATTGCCCACCCATCACATGTGGCATAGTTGGTAAAGAATCTGCCTGCCAATGCAGGAGACACAAGAGATGCAGGTTTGATCCCTGAGTTGGGAAGATCCCCTGGAGCAGGGAGTGGCAACCCACTCTAGTATTCCTGCCTGGAAAATTCCATGGACAGAGAAGCCTGGTCGGTTGCAATCCATGGGGTTGCAAAGAGCCAGACACGGCTGAGCATCAATAAAGATGGGATTTCAGTGAACCAGTTGTCCACCTATCACTCCTATTTCCTTCGATGCTCTCAAAGGTTAGAAACATCAATAAGAGTTGGAACAATAAAGGGAAATCTTACAACAATATCTATTTTTCCTGTTCACAAAGTATGTTCATTTGACATCTTCACCTTACCCTAAATTAAAGACATATTGCCCAAGAGCTATTAATAAAAGAGGAAACAGAGAGTAAAGTTATTCATAGATGACATCGGTAATCTTTCCAGCCAGACCTCAAGACCAGTGAAGAAAATATTGGCAAGGTATAGACATCTACAATCATGGAGGGAAGAGCTGCCAGGAAGAGGAAGAAATTAACACCTATATCCTGGTCTTGCTTTTAAAAACGTGTTTTTCTCTTTTACTTATCCTCTCCCTTATCTTCAATATAGATAAAATGGAAATACATTAAATATGGGTAATTTTACTTTGATTTTTATCCTGATCCTTCTGAAACTAGAAATATCCTCCAGTACAAACTAGAATTTATGGATAAGCTAACGGTTATTTTTTGCATTTATCTTACTTGATGTTTCTACTTGTTTTGATAGTCCCTCAATTAAACACTATGTACCAGATAATGTAAGTTTGCCCCTGCAAATATATTCTCCACCCTTCTCCCTGATACTTGCTTTGGGCTCCTTGCCCTCTGTTTTGTGGTGGGTTCATCCAATGAGTGGCCCTGTTGGGATAGCAGAGGAAATAGGGGAAGTGATGTCAAGATAGTTTGAATAGTTATTCCCTTGGCATCCTTCTTGTGGGGTCACCTCTGACTGGTTGTGTCCTCTGCTAAAGATTAATGATCCTTTTAATATTGCCCTTTCCATTAATTGTTCATCTTCTGAATTAGGGAAACCTTGACCTCCTGCTCTGGGAATGTCTCTGGGGACTTGAGAGCTCCACCATTACTAGCACTACAGTGATTGCTACATATGAATGAGTTCCATTCTGAGAGCACATTCTTAAGTCCAACAGAGTTGGCCTAGTTACCCAACCAACACCATCTGCTACATAATACTTTACTGTAATAGGTTTATAATACTTTTCACACAAGTATATTGTGTCTCTGAAATAAATACAGGTACTAGGAATCCAAAGAAATCATAAAGACCCCACATACTATTGAATTTAGTTTTAATAAATGTGATCATGGTGAAGGGCTGCGTGTGTGTTCAGTCTTGTCCAACCCTTTCATAACCCTATGGATCGTAGACCACTAGGATCCTCTGTCCATGCAATTCCCCAGGCAAGAATACTGGAGTGAGTTGCCATTTCCTTCTCCACACAGTGATGTGATTGGATATAAAAGATGATATCTAATTTTCATCTATCAATTCAACACGTGTAATATCTACTGTACATTCCTATTCAAAATTCTTCAGAATGAAATTATTTTATGGACATGAAATATAATTTTAAAGAAATATTTTATTCTAAAGCTGTATATTCTAAGAAGTTCTGCACTGGTACTGAAGAAATGCATACTTCTATTTCTCACTAGTACTGTTCTACTGTACTCTATAGTACTGTACAGTAACGTACACAAAAGCATAACCACTTCTGGAGGATGCACACATGTGACAGTGTATGCCAGACATGTAAGCTAATTTACATGATCGGACATGCAAATGCACTTTTGCATCTTTGAAAGTTCACAACTTGAAGGTTTATATGTAGGGGACTTTGTGTAGTGGAAAGTAGAAAAATGTGTAGAAACCGTGTGTTTCACTATTTCTTGTCATGTGGGAAATATCTATATGTAAAAAGTCCTCCCTTTTCAATATTTCTTGTTTTAAAGTTTTCTCAAACATCCTCATCTGAGTGTCTTCTGTTCCCGTCCACTAACTTGACTGATAAATACTGCTTCCTCTTCTCCTTCAGAATCCTAACTCTTCTCTTTCTCTATTCCCTTGACAGTAACATCTAGTTGAATTACATGAGTTTGAACTTCAAAGGCAAAATCTGTGTTTGTATAGACATTGTAGAATCATCAAATGATACTGGAAACCATTACAGTAAATAAAATGACCTAGAGAGATTATACAGACTGTTACAAAAAGACTAATGGCAGAATAACTTTTGGTAGACTTTTTTGAGTACATTCATTATCTCTCATATTTTCAAAGTACTTTTCCTATTTAATTTCATTTAAGGCTCAGAATTCTCTGAGGTGATAATTATTATTATTGCAACTTTGCAGCTTAGAAAATGAAGATCCCAAGTGATAAAATAACCTGTCCATGTCAACATCTAGCAAATAATGAAAACCAGGATAAAAAACCAAGTAATCTGACAATGTTGTTTTTGATACCTGCACAATAACATCCATACATTTGATAGAATCCTTGGAAACATGAATGGCTCCAACATACCCAAGGAGAACCTTAGACTCCATATGTTCATTATTTATCCTTCCCTCTCTTAATCTTCTTTATTCTTCTCTCTATCTAGGTTGGTCATAACTTTCCTTCCAAGGAGTAAGCGTCTTTTAATTTCATGGCTGCAGTCACCATCTGCAGTGATTTTGGAGCCCAAAAAAATAAAGTCTGACACTGTTTCCACCGTCTCCCCATCTATTTCCCATGAGATGATGGGACCAGATGCCCCAATGTAGAGAACATATTAAAAAGCAGAGATATTACTTTGCCAACAAAGGTCCATCTAGTCAAGGCTGTGGTTTTTCAAGTGGTCATGTATGGATGTGAGAGTTGGACTGTGAAGAAAGCTGAGAGCTGAAGAATTGATGCTTTTGAACTGTGGTGTTAGAGAAGACTCTTGAGAGTCCCTTGGACTGCAAGGAGATCCAACCAGTCCATCCTAAAGGAGATCAGTCCTGGGTGTTCATTGTAAGGACTGATGCTGAAGCTGAAACTCCAATACTTTGGCCACCTGCGAAGAGCTGACTCATTGGAAAAGACCCTGATGTTGGGAGGGATTGGGGGCAGGAGGAGAAGGGAATGACAAAGGATGAGATGGCTGGAAGGCATCACCGACTCACTGGACATGAGTTTGGGTAAACTCTGGGAGTTAGTGATGGACAGGGAGGCCTGCCATGCTGCGATTCATGGGGTTGCAAAGAGTCGGACATGACTGAGCGACTGAACTGAACTGAAATGAACTGATGTGTTTTGAGGATATTGGCAATAAGAAAGTGCACAAAGTAGCTCAGGATCTCAGGATATAGAAGTGTGCTTTTATATGTTACTTCTGTTTTTGTACTATATGTAAAATATTTTAAAATAAAACTCAGCAATTTTAGATTTAATATATGCCTTAAACAAAAAGTATTTCTAGTTAAATCCCACACATTAATAAAGGACAAGTCCAGGAAATTAATGCAAATGAAAAAACAGATTTGAAATTTAATTTACACAAAGATGACAACAGGAAATTTCCTTCTAAGATTTTGTGCCTTGTAGAATGCTCAGAGTTCATTAGAATCTATAAATCAGAAGGATTATTGGAATAATTCTGGGAGCATCTAAAGGCACAAGATATATCTGCTCTTGTTTATAAATACAAAATGAAGCATTACTTTATTTCTTACATACAGGGGACAATTAGACTATAGAAAGCAAAGATGTTAAAATGTAGAAAGGTAACCAAATCAAGATAATGCAGAAGTATTTTTCTACTCCTCCGCTCTATTGGGCCCAGACAGAAATCAATAGAAAAAATAATTTTCTAGCTGTTAGAAGTAGAGTTTGAGTTTTGTTTTCTGTTGTATATCTCCTAATAAAAATCAAAGTATAGGCTATAATGAAATTAAATTAATGTAACAAATTTTCTAACTTAAAGGACAGATATAGTAACTTTTTACTTTTATTATTAAAGCATGAAAATTATTAATATTTACAAAAGTAGAGTCCATATGTAAATCTGAAATATTTTTATATAGTAGAGTTTAATCTTTTTAGGCTAAAGATATTAAATATTTATGTATTACTAAAAAGAATCATGAATATTATAAATGATATTAACTTCCACATAATTTTATCATCATTTCCTAAATTCAGAACAATTATGCATGCATATATATGTGTGATTAGAGAACTTATAACTATACATTAATGTATAGATATTATAACAATGCATTAATGTTGACGATTATTGCATTAAAAAACCTGATAATTGTGTTATTTATCTAAAATATTAAATTTAGGAGACTAAACCAGAATGCTGGGAATCATTTAAAATTTCTCCCTCTCCCTTAATCTTTACCATCGTCCTATATGCAATGAGCCACAAATACCGCTCATACTATGTTTTACCGCACTAATGCATACTTGTCTCTCTGCAGTACTCAAAGGGTCTCCTAACTGGTGCCCTCCAGTAGACTGGCTTTTTCAGTATCTGTCCTCTTCAGTACTGCCACCCAGCATCGACCTCCCTGCTTGAAGTGTATCAGTAGCTTCCCATGGCTGCAATACAAGTCAATACATACACTATTCATCTTTCTCAGGGACCTATGGAATCTCTTAAGAATGTATGCATAAAATATAGACTGAAACCTTAAAAATGACTATTCTACATTGTAGGGTTATTCATGCATTTTTTTTTGTTGTTGTTGTTCCTATTCTTCTTGTTATTTTTTTGATATCTACAATAATTATATGCTGGTTTTTATTAGAAAAAAGAAGATGTTTAAATTGCAAAAGGAAAAAGAAAACATTTTAAAAATCTTCTTTCAGGAGACTGATCTTACTGGGGGAGAAATGTTTCCAATGATGACATAAGATCGTTTTGCTAGATCCGTCTTACTGTTTCCAGTTGTGGGCCAGTCATTATCCTTACCCAGATCACCTGCGGAGCCTCAACTAGGGCACATATACTTGGGCTTCTGTAGTCCTAGAGAGACTTGTTACTGATTGTGTCAGAGACAGGAGACACGAGTTTTTTTAGTTCTATGCATCTTGAAGTAGGGCAGAAGTTTATTTTATTTGCCATCATTTTCATTGCATATTTCCCCCATCTTTTCTTCCTTCTGTGTTTAATGCTTTTGCTTTATTCCTCTGATTTCTTGCCAGTAGTATGGATGTTATATTATACAGTATTATTATTTTGATAACTATCCTTAACAAGTTTGAAGATAATGAGTAGCTCTCTATTCTTCTAGAGAAATAGAGATATTTAGAAATAGCCTTTTGCTAATGAACTGCTAAGAAATATGAAAAAAAATGTGTCTGCAGCGTATATAGTCAGCATCTAAATTTTTTTTGTAATTTTAAATAGCTTAAAATGAAGCACTTTATATAAACATATAATGACTGCAAACCTATTTTAATAGATATAATGGAATCTACACACCATACCAATTCAATCCTTACCATAATTTATTTAAATAATACAGATTTTTTAATGTTTCATAGTCTTTTTGTACTTGCATTTTAATTTTACTTTTCCCATAGAACTTTATCCTAACATATATGCTTAAGTTTCATAGAGATCTGCAAAATATATAAATTTAATTTTAAATCTTTTTATATTTTTCACCATAAAGCTGTAAATATGTTTTCTTATCAAGTTATTTGTTACAATTAGAATAGGTGGAAAACTTTACAAGTAATATGTATTTTTAAATCATAAAGAAAATAATAATTCATTAGAAACATATTTTAGGGATGATTTTTTATTGCCATTCCAGTGTCTCATATATGCAAGAATATATGCTAGAATCTAATAGATTTCATCTGTATTCTCATTATTTGTTTTTATGACTACAAATTCTGCATAAATCCTAAATAGATAGAAGGGAATGGAATTTTTATCTAGAAATCATAATTTGTTATAACAATAATGACATTCATAGTGATCTTCAGTTCAGTTCAGTCGCTCAGTCATGTCCGACTCTTTGCAACCCCATGAATCGCAGCACACCAGGCCTCCCTGTCCATCACCATCTCCCGGAGTTTACTCGAACTCATGTCCATCAAGTCAATGTGCCATCCAGCTATCTCATCCTTTGCCGTCCCCTTCTCCTCCTGCCCCCAATCCCTCCCAGCATCAGGGTCTTTTTCCAACGAGTCAACTCTTCGCATGAGGTGGCCAAAGTACTGGAGTTTCAGCTTCAGCATCAGTCCTTCCAATGAACACCCAGGACTGATCTCCTTTAGGATGGACTGGTTGGATCTCCTTGCAGTCAAAGGGACTCACAAGAGTCTTCTCCAACACCACAGTTCAAAAGCATCACTTCTTCGGTGCTCACAGTGATCTACCTATTATTAAAGTTATTTTTAATGTTATACAAACAGACATCTCAATTTTGTCTTCCTTTAATTTTGTAGAAAGTAAAGAATTGCAATTAACTATAAAAATCGTTAGTCTTTCAGCATGACAGTCACCCAAATCAGCTTTTCTTTACTTGATGCTTTGTAGGTTCTTATGCATTTGACAATGCTTCAAGGTTACTTTCAGTATGTCTGGGCAAATCCATTTTGAGGAAAATAAGACACTAGATAATAATTTAAAACATTTTCAGATATTAGTCATACTTTTAATTTTTATATTCAATACTTGTTCAATGTTCCATGTTAATTGTTTACCAGTTTCTTTGATTTCCATTCCCTCTCACACCTTAACCCTTCTCCTGGCCATACTTTTCTTCTTACTTAAAGTGTATCCTTTCATGTTTCTATAAGGATCTACAGAAACAAATTATCTTAGCCTTTGTCAAAAATGTTTTTATTTTCTACTCTCATTACAGAGTTTCAAGGTTGATAGAATTAGAACTCCAAATTGAGAGTCACTTTGTTTTAGCTCTTTGAAATTTGCATTCCATTGTGCCTCTCTTGTCACAAAAGTCTCTCTTCTTTTGTTAATACATTTTTTTCTCTGTCAAGTTAGTTTAACAATTTTCTTTTTGTCATTGATATTCAACAGTTTCATCAAGATGTCTACTTTGAATTTGTTTCTGTTACAGCTACTCTAACATGATTTGCTATTTTAACCTAAGCATTTATATTTTTTCTTTAATTCTGAAAAATTCTAAGCTATTTTTAAATTATTACTTTTCTGTCATTTTCTGTTTTCTTCTATGCTCTTCTTGGGACCATATCTGTCATATTCTCCATTGATTTAGCAAAACCTTACATCAATTTTCTTCAAAATTAGAGCTTTTTACTTTTGGCACTGTAACTATTTACATTAATTGGTTTTATAAAACAAATTTTGAAATGGTTTATACATAACAGAGGTGTAAGCTTGATTTATAGCTTTCTGCTGTCTACTCCAGGGTTTATATTTGGTGGGTGGTTGGGACAGAACCAATAGACATTATTCTTCACAAGGTTAGAAAAATTTCTGGGAATTGAAGAGAAGTTTTATCACTGCTGGATTGATTCAGGTGCATGAAATTGTTAGGTGATTCCATGAAAGTTTCTTCTCAGGGGATGGGAGAGAAGTGATCCTGAGAGAAGAAAAAGTCAGGCATGATGAGTTATAGCCAGTATCAAAACTTGAGTTACTGGAGGACAGTAATGTATCTTAATACAGCATTCTAGCTATTCAATTTGAATTTTGTCTCTGGAAAAAAACACTGGTTTTTTTAGAACCTGTATGTTCTAAGAAATGAGAGGGCCATAAGTAAACATTATAAAACTGGCTCCTTCAACCCAGTTATGTATTCAACACTCAGTCTACTGGTGAGTAATCATATAGGGATTCTCAAGTAGCTTAGTGGTGAAGAATCCGCCTGTCAATGCAGGAGATGCAGGTTTGATCCCTGGGTCTGGAAGATCCCCTGGGGTGGGAAACGGCAACCCACTCCAGTATTCTTGCCGGGAAAATCCCATGGACAGGGGAGCCTGGCAAGCTCCATGGGGTCGCAAACAGCCAGACATGATGAGTGACTCAGCACACACTCACAAGTACTCTTATGTCTTGTTTATAAATCTTAATTAGAAATCTTGATGCACTTATCTTTTCACCTAGCAAAAACTTGATTTTTTTTCCCCTTGGAAACTTCCTCAAATATTTTTAAACATTACTAATGATAACTGCTTGTGACACTTACCTATCCTCACCATAATAGTCTATGTGGGCTGATGTGTGTACCAAGGAAGGAACAGTTGACTCACATATATAATCATCTCACATTCAGCTTGTATGTTGTTGCACCTAACAACAGCCTATGTGCTATAATAACATGATATTTCACTTTAGCTGGCGACTGTCAGACAAGTCTATCTATTTATGATCCCTTCTTGGGTCTAAGTGTTTTTCCAGAGGTCTTGGTTCTCATACAAAACAATTGATATTGGTACAGAAAGAAAATTCTCGTATATAGAGAAGATCTGTACATACTCTTAAGTTGAGATACTCTTTTGTTCTAACTACAAGGCCTCAAGGGGGTAAAGATTCCTAATTCCATCATCAGTTTGGCAGGAGTTTAGCTCTGATTCAACATAAAGATTCTGTTACACAAACAACACATCCCTAGGGTCCATTTTATCATTGTGTAGCAAGAAAGACTGGAGGGACTATTCATTTCTTTTGTCAGTTTTACACAATAACCTTTTTCCAAAAGTTAGCACAGTAAGGCTCAGTAAATGGTGTGACCAATAAAGAACAATTCTCCCCAGGTGCTGAGAACTAGTGAGGTGTCAATAGACCTGGAATGCTTAGCATGAAGCTAGGAGCAACTTTCAGGGAATGACTGACAACTGAAACATTTATGTGGATAAACTCTGGGGCTTCAATACATTCATGGAACAACCGTGTTGGACAAGGAGTCTTTTGGGAACAGTAGAGCAAGACCTGGTAAAATAGGGAGGACTATTGTTCATAGTGTGACCCTCATCAATGCTATCAGGGTGCCTATAAAATTTCTGATTTTAGAATATTACATATTTGCATACTCATGACTTCTTTCTAACTCTGCTCCCTGAACTTTATAGCTTTTTGTGAGGATCAAAGTACATGCTTGCTTCTTTGTCAAGGTTTTGTAATTGCCTCTGACCAAAACTTTAGTGTCCAATATCGACCATTAATACAGCTAACACAAATCCTAAGTTAATCAGTAAATGCTATGAATTCTCAGGCAAACAAATTCAAATTTTTATCAAATATTACAAAATGTGTTTTTCTCAGTGTATATGCCACAATTCTAAAAGATACATATACCCCAGTGTTCACTGCAGCACTCTTTACAAGAGCCAGGACATGGAAGAAACCTAAATGTCCATTGACAGATGAATGGATAAAGATGTGGTACCAATACAGAATGGAATATTACTCAGCCATAAAAGGAAACAAATTTGAGTCAGCTGTAGGGAGGTGGATGAACCTAGTATTACACAGAGTGAAGAAAGTAAAACAGAAAAAGAAAATCATGTATTAACGCTTATATGTGGAGTCTAGAAAAATGGTACTGACGGACCTGTTTACAGAGAAGGAGTGGGGAGGCAGATGTAGTGAGTGGACTTTTGGACAAGCAGGTTGAGGAAATGGTGGGACAAATTGGGAAAGTAGCATTGATATATGTATACTATCATGGGTAAAATCCATAGCTGGGGGAAGTTGCTATATAACACAGGGAGCCCAGACTGGCATTCTGTAATAAACTACAGGGGTGGAATGAGGGAGCGGAGAGAGGATCAAGAGGGAGGGTAATTATGAATAATTTGTGTTGCTGTATGGCAGAAACCAAAATAACATTGTAAAGCAATTTTCCCCCAATAAAAAAAAAAACTCTTTTTTACCACTTTTGCCCATCACCAGGTCTGATGACAAAATAACCTGCATCAGAAGCTTATTCTAGTTATGAAAAGAAATACATTCATGTACAGTAAATAAAGTGTCAAGAATCATTATGAATACACACTAAAATGTTTAAAATGGTTACCCCTGGGGATTAGAATTTAGAGCATTCTTTAGAATTTAAAGAATAGTAGTTTTACATTTTACATTATATAATTCCTTATTGTTTGAGTTTTGATGGCTATAAGTCTTCAACTAAAGTACAATGCAAACAAAATCAATAAAGAATTAATATATTATTTAATGCATTCAATTGGAAAAATTTTGTACGTTCTTGGAAAATATATTTTGGTAACAGTTCATTATGTTACTGTTTCAAGACAAATTCTAGATGGATTAGAGTTAAAGCTAGAACTATGACATTCAAATGTCATAGAAAAATACAGATGATTATCAATTGAAGAAAGCCTTTCAACGAAACAACAAAGCATTGGAGAAAGCAAAAGTTAATGTATTTGACAATGTCAATAACATAATACCTGCAAACCATATACAGAAAAATAGGTAAAATCAATTGACCTGTACAATATTAATGTAACATACAAAAATCAATATGCAAAAAAAAATCCCATGCCCCTATTAAAGAACTTGACAGACTTACAGAAGAGAAAATGCAAATGGCTAAGATTAGAAATATTCAGCTTTATTAGAAGTGAAGATTAGAACATTCTAATTCTAATGTTTTAACATCTGGTAGGGCAAAACACCTCTCCCCTAGAGCTTTTTTCTTAGAGTTTGCCAAGGTAGTATCACATACTTATTTGCTCATATAAACATAGCGTTTAAAAAAAAAACATAGCATTTAATTGATTAGGTCCAAAAATAGTGTATTCATATTTTATTAGATTTTGTAAATTATCATAAGAAAATTTGACAATTTTATGCTGGGAATGTCTTTCCATTTGCTCAAGATAACACTCGTGACTTAGAGGAAGACATTAAAGTTTTCCTCAGATGCGTTTTGTACAGTTTTTAAGCATGTCCCCATGTATTTGATCTGTGTTATGTTATTACAGATGGAGTTTTCAGTACCATTATATCATCTGTCTGGTTATTGTTTGTGTAATCTTTGAAGATTTCTTATTTTTGTAAGTTAATTTTATGTCTTATTACCTTATTAAATACTTCTATCATTATCTTAAAATGTTGGGGTTTTTTCATTGATTCTTCAGGGTTTTCTTGGTATATGGCATATCTTTGACAAATAGAAATAGGTTCAGTATTTCCTTCCCAGTTCTTAAGATTCTAACTGATTTTTTTGTTTGCATTTGCTTATACTTTTAGAAGAATTATAAATGGCAGTGAAAATAGTGTGCAGACTTGCCTTTTTCCTAGTATTAGTTGAAAGTCTTTAGTTATTCTACATTTAACTAAGATATCAAGGTAAAAATATCATTAAAGAAAACATTCATCCAAAAAAAAAAAAAGAGGAAAGCATCCTTCAAATCCTGTTTTTAAGTGTTTTGTAAAGAAACAAGTAGATTTATCAAAGGCTTTTAAAGTCTACAAAAATAAGGATAGATTTTTATATGTATGATATGTTATGTCAGTGGATTTTCCAGTATTTAAACAACATTGCATTTAAACAACATTGCATTCCTTAATAAACCCTACTTGGTTTTACATTTGGTTCAATTCAGTTCCGTCGCTCAGTCATGTCCAACCCCTTGTGACCCCATGGACTGTAGCACGCCAGGCTTCCCCGTCCATCACCAACTCCTGGAGCTTACTCAAACTCATGTCCATTGAGTTGGTGATGCCATCCAACCATCTCATCCTTTGTTGTCCTCTTCTCCTCCTGCCCTCAATCTTTCCCAGCATCAGGGTCTTTTCCAGTGAGTCAGCTCCTCCCATCAGATGGTCAGAGTACTGGAGTTTCAGCTTCAATATCAATCCTTCCAATGCATATTCAGGACTGATTTCCTTTAGGATGGACTGGTTGGATCTCCTTGCAGTCCAAGGGACTCTCAAGAGTCTTCTCCAACACCACAGTTCAAAAGCATCGATTCTTTGGTGCTCAGCTTTCTTTATAGTCCCACTCTCATGTCCATACATAACTAATGGAAAAACCATTATTATGTTCTTAACATGATACTGAAAAAAGTCTTTATTTAGGCTATTTACCTTGATATTCACAGGTAATTTTGTTGTGCACATTTTTGTGGAAACTATCAGAATTAGATATTCATATTATATTTTTTGATAATAATAATCTTTTTTAGTTTCCATGCTCTGAAAAAATATATATAGTGTTAGAATCTGATCTGTTTTTGAAGACTGAATGAATTCCCTTATAAAACAGTCTAAGTCTGGTACATACATTTCTCTATTCATTTAGTGATAACTGATCTAAATTATCTATCTCTAGTGGAATTAATTTTCATAAACTATGCTTTCTTATGGTAATGTACATTTTAGCTAACTTTTTTAATTGATTTACATAGAAGGCTTTGAAATAAGCTGATTTTAATAAATTTGTGTCTTAATAATTATTTTCTCTTGTTATATATTTCATCTTTGTGAGTGCTGTGTGCTTAGTCGCTCAGTCGTGTCCATCTCTTTGCAACCCCATGGACTGAAGCCCTCCAGCCTCCTCTGTTCATGGGGATTTTCCAGGCAAGAACACTGGAGTGAGTTGCCATGCCCTCTTCCAGGGGAATCTTCCCAACCCAGGGATTGAGCCCAGGTCTTCTGCATTGCATCTGCATTCTTCACTGTCTGAGCCACCAGGGAAGCCCATCTTTGTGATTATTTGTGCTTTTTTTCTACTTGATTATATTAGGTAATGGTTTGTATATAGTCTTAGCTATTCCAAGGACCAGAATTTAGACATGATGATTGAAGCTCTTGTTTTTCTTTCTCTGTCTTATTCATTGCTGCTTTTATCTTTAGTTTTGCATCTCTTATGATTTCCTTTAGTTTATTTTTCTGTGTATGGCTTTTAGTTGGAAGTTTATTCATTTTTATTCTTTCTTTCTAATTAGTACACATATTTAAGGCTATGTGCCTTCCTCTGGTCTCTGCCTTAAATATTTTCCATATGTTTGGGTATGAAATGTTTTTATTGTTGTTATTTTACACCAGTGTATAATTTTGGTTTATATATCCCCTCTCATCCAGAAGCCCAGGTGTTGTTTAATAGGCAGATGCTTTTATTTCCATGACGAAGGCCTTTTAACTTTTGATTACCAATTTTGAACTTTATTACATAGTGATCAGAGTTTTATTTTATTTTAATAATTCTACTTTATGGCATTTACTCATGCCTTTTAAAGACATAAAATATTGTAAAGATTCCCTCAAAGATAGATAGATAGATAGATAGTTGTTAGCTAGGCAATCTTGTTAGTGTTTATGTTACCGATTATCATGCTTAAGTCTTCTTTACCTGAACTTATATTTTTGGCCACTTTCTAAAATGAGAAAATGTTATCACTTTGCTGAACTGACTTGCTTAAAAAAGACTTTTTAATGTTTCTAGTGATACTTGTTTCTGATCTCTTATTCAAGGGATTTAGTCACTAACTGTTCCATGAATTTGTTATAGAAAATTATATTCTTTTGTGGACATCTGGAATCTTTGAAAGATTTGATAAATGCTAGAGATTTCCTAAAGGTGCCTACCATCTGGGAGGAATCTTATTTTTCCTTTGAACATTTTAAGCATTTTCATATATATATGAAACAAAAGAGCAAAAAGAGTAATTTTATCAGCTTCCATAATATAAAAGTTAAGCATATCCTTTACAATGCTAACTTATTCACTTGTGTGTTTCATTTATAACCTCCATGAAGTGATATATTCATGATTGTGAGTAGCAAAATTGCTTAGACATGCACTCTAAAGTTTCTCATTCTGTGAGACTTCCGTATTACATTTGTACTAATGTCTAGTAAGACAAATGCAAGCCAAATTTGTATTAACTAATTTCAAAGCTTACATTTTTACCTATAAATGAGTTTTATTGGCTAATGTAGTTATATGTGTGTGTGTGTGTACACACTATTCAGCAGATACTGTAGGCTAATCTTTGAGCTTGGTGTTTGGTACTTAATAAGTAGAAAAAAATCAAGACGTCAACTTGTATTGTTGTTTAGTCACTAAGTCATGTCTGACTCTTTGCAACACTGTGGAACTGCCAGGCTCCTCTTTTCTATATTTCCCAGGCAAGAATACTGGAGAGGGTTGCCATTTCCTTCTCCAAAGAACCTTCCTGACCCAGGGATTGAACCTGCATATCCTGCATTGACAGGCTCTTTATGCTGAGCCACCAGCGAAGCCCCTACTCTGTTACCAGTATGCCTAGTAGGGTTTCCAAAATGCTCTTTATTAATTATTTGTATAAATATTAATAAGCAGTTACTTTTCAATATAAATATAAATAGAAGATATCTTAGATTAGTAATAAAAGAAAACTTCAGTAAAAGCATTTATATTTATTCAAAGCTGCTTGCTAGTTGTGTTATCTTAAATGAATTACAGAAATTGCTGGAAGTTTATATTTTCATATTTAGAATTTTATCATTTATATATAATTGATTTGTTTCAGGATCTTTAAATATCTAAATGACTTATTCTGTTTTGCTTGCAGAATACCTGATTTTTTATAGTCAATATATTTATAAAAAAATCATTGAAGCCAATTAAGCAATGTACAACAGGCTATTCAATTGAGGAATTTCAGATGATCGAGCTGACAGTTTCATGCATTTAATAACCAATTGATAAAACATGTCTTTGTCTATTATGCTCTAGAATCCTTTTGATTTACAGGGACTGAGGAATTTGTGTTCCTATGTCAATTTAATCTTTGCCTTTTAAAGCTCTCCGTTCTTCTCCTTCACATAGTTCTTGTGTGAAACTTGTCACCTCATCAGAGCTAAAGGTTTTTTCAACTCCCTAGCTGAGCTCTGAAATGAGTTGCCCACAACTTTAATAGCTGAACTCCCTCTGAATCACTTGTAATGTTCCTTAATTGTGTACAGAGACAAAGATATATCAGATTAGGTTTGAAACCTAGCCTACGTCTTAAAAAATATTTCCTACAGACTTCCCTGGCGGTTCAGTGGTTAAGACTCTGTGCTTCTGCAGCAGGTGGTGTGAATGCAATCCCTGGTAAGGAACGAAGATCCCCATGGGTCCCTTGCGTAGAAATGCAGTCTTAACCACTAGACCACCAGGGAAGTCCAACTGGCAATTATAAATAATGCTCCTACGAACATTAAAGGGCATGTGTCTTTTCAAACTAGTGCTTTTGTTTTCTAAGGATTCCAGGATTGGAATTGCTGGACCATATGGTAGTTCTATTTTTAGTTTTTTGAGGCACCTATATACTGTTTGCCATAGCATTTGCACCAATTTACATTCCTATCAACTGTGTAGGGGGATTCCATTTTCATCACATCCTTGCCAACATTTATTATTTGCAGATTTTTTGATGATAGCCATTTTGACAGGTGTAAGGTTATATCTCGTGGTTTTTATTTGCATTTCACGGATAATTAGTGATGTTGAGCTCTTTTTATGTGCCTTTTGGTCATCTGTATATATTCTTTGGAAAAATGTCTATTCAGGCCTACTGGACATTTTTAAAAATTTTATTTATTTGTTTATCTTTGGCTGCACTCAGTCTTCATTGCTGTGTGGGCTTTTTTCCAGTTGCGGTGAGCTGGGGCTGCTTTCTAGTTGTGCCTGGCTTCTCATTGTGGTGGCTCCTCTTGTTGTGGAGCATGGGCTCTAGGGCACACGGTCTTCGGCAGTTGTGGCATGTCGGCTCAGTAGTTGCAGCTCCTGGGCTCTAGAGCACAGGCTCAATAGCTGTGGTGTAGGGGCTTAGTTGATCCACACATGTAGGGTCTTCCTGAAACAGGGATCGAACCTGTGTCTCCAGAATGAATTCTTTACCACTCAGCCACCAGAGAAGCCCCTACTGCACATCATTTAATCAAGCTGTTTGGATTTTTCTTGATATGGAATTTTTGAGCTATTTATTAATTATGATATTAACTCCTTATTGGTCATACCATTTGCAAATATATTCTCCCTTTCAGTAGGTTGTCTATTCATTTTGTTGATAATTTCCTTTACCATGAAAAATCTTTTATGCTTCATTAGGTCCCATTCACTTAATTTTGCTTTGGTTTCTTTTGCCTCAGGATACAGATCCAAAAAAATATTGCTACATATTACATCAAAGATTGTTCAACTTACATTCTTTCAGAGGAGTTGCATGGAATTGTGTGGTTTCAGGTGTTACATTAAGGTCTTTAATTCATTTTTAGTATACACCCAGGAGTCCTATATGTAGGTCACAATATTTGTTTTCTTTTTTCCTTTCTGTAATTCTCTCACTCTCTCTGTATGTTATGTATATATATATGTGTGTGTGTGTGTGTATAGACATATATATGAGTATGTGTATATATATGTATATTTACATGCATAATTAGAATTAGGTTAAATACAGCTGACCATCCCATCTGTTGGTCCCTTTGCTGGGAATGCTAACTTTGACTTTCAGATTTTATCATTGTCAGTTTTTGCCACTGTATTGTTATTATTTTATTACCTACGTGACTCAGATAGTGAGGAATCTGCCTGCCATGCAGGAGACCCGGGTTCAATCCCTGGGTCAGGAAGATCCCCTGGAGAAGGGAATGGCAACCCACTCCAGTAATCTTGGCTGGAGAATGCCATGGTCAGAGAAGCCTGACGGGCTACAGCCTATTGGGTCGCAAAGAGCTGGGCATGACTGAGTGACTAGCAACACAACCACATGGCCATTAATAACTACCATGCAGGGAGTGTTTTGAGGCTATGTAAATATTTTCTAAGCTCTCACACTTTTACCAGTGAATTTTCGCACCCATTGATGATTTTTGTTTAATCGCCAAATTGTGGGCTTAATTCCATTATTATTCTTTATTCCTGAGTTGGCATTTAACAGTATTTCCTTCCCTTGGGTGTATTTATTTATGTGAGTGCAAATTCATATATTCTTACTTTAATAAATCAGTTACAATTTTCTTATCGTTATTTATTCTGGTGTTCAATTTCTGCCAGATTAGACCCTTGCAATTGGATTCTGTGTCTCTTTGACAGGTCCCAGTCATTCTGTATTTGTCTTTTTTAAGCACAAGAAGATATTTTGTACTCATCTTTTACTTTCCCTGCCCCAGCTGTGAAAACAGCTATTTTTCCCAGTTTCTTTCAGTTGAAAATGGTACTAAGACAATGTGTGGGCACTGGATGTACTCATTGCTCATTGCAGCTAGTCTGTGAAGCAACAGAACTGGGAAATATGTGATTGTATAGACATGAACACATTCAGTGTGTGTGTGTGTGGTGTGTGTGTGGTGTGTGTGAGTGTGAAAAAAGGCAGAAAGGCATATAACAGAAAAATAGGCACAGATAGTGGGAAAAAATCATTAAGGCCAGAAGTTAGGTCTTTGAAAAGCACACTTTCAATATTAGTCAGGAAACATAGGAAAATACAATACTGTAATTAATACCATGTATCAAAATGAAGAAAATCAATATGATCAGACAGAGAGAATATGATAATAGGATAATTTTATTAAGTACCTTATGCCAATAAATTTGACAGTTTAGATGAAGTAAACAAATTCCTTGAAAAGCAGCCTCTACCAAAAATGATAAAAATATTAAGATGGAAGTTAAATATAATTAGAAAGAAAAACATATTACCTATTTTTAAATGTCTTTACTATTTCTAATCTTTTCAGATAGTTTTCCTGATATTTCTCCAAGTATTAAGTGAGAAATAACACTAATGTTAGTAAACTCTTCCAGAGAATATCAGCCATAATAAGAATTCCTGATTCATTTGATGAGACCAGTATGACCTTGTTTCCAAAATCTTCAGCAAACATTATAATAAATGAAATTACAGGCAAATTTGCATCATGGACATAAAAGCAAAAAAATTCTACCTTATATACTAGCAAATTAAATCAATTAGTATATAAAAATGATGATATATCAAAGCTTTGTCAATTTACTTAAAGGGCTTAGAGGTATTGAAAGAATTATTCAATGGATAAGGCAAAGTACAGAAAATGTTGTATATATGATTCAAAGATGATTTCAAAAAAACAATTATTGGTTAGTGAAATGGCCAAAATGAAGCAGAAGGGTATGGGAGAATGTGTGTTTTTGAGAAACTCAGTGCAAGTCTAAAATGTATCTTAAAGTATAAAAACTATGTTTGAGCGACCCATCAATAACTCTTTTGTTATATGAATCAGAATAAAATTGGGAATGCAGAAGGGGATGTACGAAAATGTCCAGCATCATTTATGTTAGCAGGCAGAGAGAAACAATCTGAGTCCATCAGTATGGGAATATGTAAATAAATAAGCTATATACTTTTCATAGTGTCTCTATAACATTAAAAGTGCTGAATTATTTGTGCACAAAACAAAGTGAAATGATTTTCAAAGCAAGTATGGAAAATAGGATGTATATAAATGTAAAATACATTTACATAAATGTTAAAACAACATGTAGAAAAAGTTTATAAACTAAATTATAGTGTTTATGGGATAGAGAGGGAAAGAATTGGAAATTATAGCTGAAAGGGGAGAGAAGGATTGCTGATGATAATATGCCATGAATGTAGGGATGGGGTTATCTCAATTCTGCACTGAATTCCAAAAAAATAATAAGGCAGACAAGGAAATAGTAATATGTAAACCTGACAAGCATTTTCTAAATAAACAAAAATTAAGGAGGAAATATATTTGTTAAGTAGGAATGACATCAGAGAAATGCAGATCATGAAATTAAAATACCAGACACATGTAAATGTCCTCAGTCAGGAGATGTTGAAAAGGAGAATGGTAGTGCCATTTCTGAATAAGGTTTGTGCAGCCTCAACACCTGGTCCAGTTGCTGTCACAAAATTGTCATGCAATAGCTGTTAGCTAAATAAAAATGAAGGAAGGATTGAATATTTCCTATTTTTTATTAGCCAATTTTGTGAGGTGAAGTTTGGTAAAAGCACCAAATTTTCAGATCTTTACTGTTAAATGTAAACTGTTGCTTGAGGGGAAAAAAAAATGGGAAAAGTAAAAGAAGATGCCATCTGGCTACAAACACCCTTCTGTTCTAACTGCAGGTCTTAAGCTTATTACCTATGGGTATAAAACGAAATGCCAAAGTGCTGCTTGAAACCAATCCAGAATTAAATAGCGCTGTATCGTAGCTCCTGGATCTGAAGATATCATCTCTAGATTGTAACTGAAGGAGTTCAGTCTCAGCCTGAAAGTTAATATTTTTCGCTTATTACCTGACTCTGGACGTTCACAGTATACAAGACTATCAGTGAATAAAGACTCAGAGAAAACCAGCATGGTATGAAAAGTCTCATATATTTCAAATTGTCCTTATAGAACCTGTCTGCACTCAGGGTACAGAATGCCACCTATCAATCACACTGCTGTTTGCAGATGTCTTTAGTCCTATGGAGGTAGCAAGGTAATAAAGAATGTTTTTGCATTTAGACTCCCAATTAGGAACACTTTATCACAGTCTCTCCTTTCTCCACAGTGTCACCTTGAAAGTAGCCTTGACAATAACATGCAAAATTATTATCCACATGTTCAGGTTTCCAAACATCTTTGATTTGCTACACTGTTTCAGTCTTTTAATCAAATCTGTCAAGTAGAATGGATATACATGACTATTAAATTGTAAATTAATTAAGTTAAATCTGAGTAAGTGGCTTTACCAAGATCTTTAAATAGTAGACCTAGAGAGTCAGAAAGCCTGGATTTAAGTTGAATAAATATGGCAATTTTCACTGAGGAGTAAAGTAAGTGGTTCCATCTGGTTTGTGAAATTTACCTCACAAATAAAAAGAATCAGTCTAGCTACTTCACTGGCAGGATTAGCAATTAAATTACAAGTTTATCTGGAATCAAGAATAAAGAGAATAATAGGCTAAGTTTTTCAGTGCAAATAAAAATGTTGTCATTTTTTTACTGCTGATCAAATATATAAATCATCTTGAATTCCTGACATGGTTATAGTAAAACATCTGCTTGTAGCTTATAAACCAACAAAGCACACAATTAATGAATAAAATATGCAATAAAGGTTTTAAAAATTGACATCATAAGTTAGATATAATAATAACATATTTGGATTCAAGGACAGTGTTAGGACAAATGCCTTATTTGTAGCACTGGAATGTAAGCTTGCCAAATTAAATATGATATGCACTTATAATTTTTGAAAACATTCAGCAAATACATTTGTTATCAAAGCTCTACTGCAGAAAATTGCTTGGGAATAAATCCAGAGGTTTGCAGTTCAATTATGTCAACTATTAAGAGAATTAAAATTTGCCATTTGAATATGGCTTTGTATACATTTAGTTGTTTCACTAACAAAATATTCAAACATGTAAGTGTTAAGAATTGCTCAGGAAATAAAAGTTATATGAGAAACTAATGTTTTACTTTCAGAAGTTCACATCAAATGTTTTATAGGAAATTTAAAAATCAATCAAGGTAATATTTTATATTCTATATATATATTGTTTTTGGATACATAAATTATGTATATATGTGTGTACAGATTTGTTTAACAATGATACTTAGGAATTCAATACTGCACAGATACTATAATATCATGTTTTACTCATTTAGTTTATATTTTGTCTTCTCTGATTGACACCTATAGTATATTTATGTCTTTTTAGTGTATATGATATTAGCATACTATATATATTTGAATATTAGTGTGTCAGAAGATTATCACTTTTCTAAAAGTAAGATCTTATTATTCTTAATTTGCAAGACTCACTAACTTTTGCTATATTTTACCCCATTTTCCTTAGAAAATAAATCTTACTGTGTTTACATGTGAATGGCAGCATTATGGGAATTATTTTCTTTTTAATGCTTTTCTACCTTTTCCCATATTTTGTGCAATAAAATATATTACTTTCCTAATAAAAATGTACAATTATTGTTTAATAACATTAATTCCAGATTACTTTCTTAAAATCAGTACTGTCTCGTTAGTCATTCAACAAACATTGTTTTCCTTTTTCTAGGAGCTATGTGAGCCACTAATATTACAGGCTTGATTTATTCTTTATTGTGGGAACAAATATATAAAAGGTCATTAAATTACAGTAAGAAAGTTGCACTTTTGTAAGCAGATATAAAATGCTGTTCTGCCTAAAATTAAAGAGAAGACTTAGGGTCTAAGCCTGAAAGCAGGTATTTAGGTTGATGAAAAATTAATTGCAGTCTCAGACCATGAATTTTAAATCATTATAATTAGGCTCAAATATATCTTTATTAATCAGAATAGGAACCATTATAATCAACACCTTTTTGCCAACAAGAATTGAGTTTATTTATTCCTGTAACATAAAAATCCATGCTTCAGGATTCGATGAACTCTTGGAAAGCATTTTCTGTCTCCTGCTGCTTGTGGAAGCATTTTCCCTGCAAAAAGTTGTCCTCGAGATGCTTGAAGAAATGGTAGTTGGTTGGTTAGAGGTCAGGTCGTTATAGTGGATGAGGCAAACCTTCCTAGCCCAATTTGTTCAACTTTTGAAGCAATGGTTGTGCGCTGAGGACTGGTTGTGCAGTCAGGACTATCATGGAGAAGAATTGGGCCTTTTCTGTTGACCAGTGCCAGCTGCAGGCATTGCAGTTTTTGGTGCAACTCATCGGTTTGCTGAGCATACTTCTCAGATGTAATGGTTTCACTAGGATTCAGTAAGCAATAGTGGATTAGACTGGCAGCAGACCACCAGTGACCATGACCTTTTTTTCATGCAAGTTTGGCTTTGGGAACTGTTTTAGAGCTTCTTCTTGGTCCAACCTCTTAGCTAACCAACCTCTTGCTGGTTGTCATATAAAATTCACTTTCCATTGCACGTCACAATCCAATCGAGAAATGGTGCATAGAATAAGAGAAGACAACACTTCAAAACAATGATGTTTTTGATTTGCAGACAGCTCATGAGGCACTCACATATCCAGCTTTCTCACCTTTCCAATTTGCTTCAAATGCTTAACAACCTAGAATGGTCCATGTTGAGTTCGTCCAGCAACTTCTTGTGTTGTAAGAGGATCAGCTACGTTGATCCTTTCAGTTGTTCATTATCAACTTCTGATGACTAGCCACTGCATTCCTCATCTTCAAGGGTCTTGTATCCTTTGCATAACTTCTTGAACCAACGCTACAATGCACATTGATTAGCAGTTCCTGGACGAAACGTGTTGTTGATATTTTGAGTTGTCTCCACTGCTTTAGGAACCATTTTGAACTTGAATAAGAACATCATTTTGTATAACATCATTTCCCTAGTCTAAAATAAATATATAATGAGCAGCAAGTAATGTCATAAGCAAAAAAAAAAAAAAACAAAACACAAAAAGTGTGCATTAAAATCATGTAAATGATTAAAGTGATTTATCCTAAATGATTAAAATGATAATATAACCACATTTATTTAAGAATGTATTCCAGTGTCAAACAAAGGTCAACAGTGCAAGACTGCAGTTACTTTTGCACCAATGAAATAGAACCTGATCCACAAAATTCTTAAGAAATAGACTCTCCAGGTTCAAGGTGTATTTATGAGAACTTAATTCATATTATGTCTGCTAGTCCAGAATGGAATGGAAGTAGTTGAGGGAGAAATATATAAAGCTAAAAATAAAAACAAAGTCAAAACAAATTGATTATTTTTTCATCTTATAAATTTTATTATTAGATTACTGAAGAACATCTAAAAATTTTTAAAAGTTTAGTAATTTGAACAGAATTTCACTAATCCTTAAGTTCACTACTGTACTTCAGAACAAAACCTATCGATAGTAATTCAAGATGACACAATATTATTGACTCCAGAACCAAAGAATTTTAAACTTTATATACATTCATATATTTCAATGAATAAGTAGATTCCTAGATGTATTTTTATTTTTGGCTTCCCTTCTGGAATCTACACCAGAGTAAATTATTTTCCAACCAAATTTTATGAAGTTTTAACTGTCAGCTACTCTAGAGGATAATGAGTTATTTCATTGATGTTCTTTCATATGGCTCTCCAAACTTAATTTCATATATGACATATAGAATATATTTAAAATATACTCTACCTAGTTGATAAAAAGGACTTTATTTAATCCTGACATTTATATATGTATATATGTACTATTTTTCTATTTTATAAAAGACTTTGTAATCATTTATTTTATAAAGCATTTGTAACTGGGTTAGTAAGATAGAAAGTAAACTGTGTAGGATTAAAATTTAAGTATAGAGACTGATCATTTTTATGACTAAAGCTAAAGTCTAAATGTGATGAACTAAAAAATGAAGAAAATGTGATGTCAAACATGAGAAAAGAAGCATACCATTTCCTAAGAAACACATTAGTTTTCCCTGTTACTATATTCCTAAGGAAGTTCTTTCATGTGAAGAACAATGAATGATGTAAAGAAAAGTACTCCCAATAAAAGTTGTATGGCAATTTTAAAAAGTGGAATTCATGTGGCTCTTTATTTTAGAAATCTGCAATAAAATTCAATACACTGCATTGAAGTTCACATCAGTCCAGGATTCCGCCAGTGGCTACACTCACATTATCCCAATGTGGAGTCCTTTGGCTGCCAGACTCTATCAAATGCTAGAATGTAGACTTCTAAGAAAAATGAGTAGTTCTTCTTTTACAGTATATTCTTTAAAGCAATGTAATCTTTCAGCTGGAATTTTGACAAGAAATTACAACTTCTGGTAGGTAACTAGGGCTAATAATCAGTAGGGCTGATTAAGGGCAGATGCATTAGTCTTCTTCAGCAGGTGCTAGAATAAGCATTTTTATAAGGATTAAGAAAACAAACTAATAGATGATTTATCTACAAAAATATGGTCAAAAACTTCTGTCATGGACAGTATCTTTTGACTGGAATGTTTACAAAATGTAAGAAAATAAAGGAAACAGCTAGTATTTTATTCTTAGTTTTTTTTGTTTGTTTGTTTGTTTGTTTCTTAATGCACGTGGGTATACACATTCAGGGGCTTCCCTGGTAGCTCAGACGGTAAAGCGTCCACCTACAGTGTGGGAGACCTGGGTTCGATCCCTGGGTTGGGAAGATCCCCTGGAGAAGGAAATGGCAACCCACTCCACTACTCTTGCCTGGAAAATCCCATGGACTGAGGATCCTGGTAGGCTACAGTCCATGGGGTCGCAAAGAGTCGGACATGACTGAGCGACTTCATTTCACTTCACTTCATACACACTCATATATATATGTATCATAGAGAAAGATAAAAGATCACTTTTTCTCTAGCTCATTACCCATAAAAATTACAGAACATACTAAAGTGTGCTTAGCTTCTTACCTTTTGTATACTGTTAATTTATCTTCTAATTCAAATAGCTTATTTTATTTCCCTTTAGCTGTATAACTCCCATGTTCCATAATGCTTTGTGCTGAGATAATTTGACATAAACATATTTTTAAAAATTTTTATGCAAAATAAATGATATAACTCTATGACTTAAAATAGTCAATCTATTCATTTGACCAGTTTTCTTAATCCCCTAATTTTATTTTTAATTTCTATGTATTTATTTTGTTTTAATAGACTTTACTTTTTAGAGCACTTTTAGTTTCACAGCAAAATTGAGCAGGAAGTCCAGAGACTTAACATTTATCCTGGGTCCGTGCATGCTCCTCTGTTATCAACATCCCTCACCAGAGTGGTACATTTGTTACAATCAATTAAATTGCACTGATACATCATTATCACCCAAAGCCCATAGTTTGCATCTGTTGTTATTGTTCAGTCACAAAATCATGTCCCACTCTTTGCAACCCCATAGGCTGTAGCACACCAGGCTCCTCTGTCTTCCACTGTCTCCCAGACCTTGCTCAAGTTCACGTTCACTAAGTTGGTGATGCTATCCAACCATCTTGTCCTCTGCCACCCCCTTCTTCTTTGCCTCCAGACTTTCCCAGTATCAGGGTCTTTTCCAATGAGTCAACTCTTTGCATCAGTGACCAAAAACATTGGAGCTTTAGCTTCAGCAGCAGTCCTTCCAATGAATATCCAGGGTTGATTTCCTTTAGGATTGACTGGTTTGATCTCCGTGCAGTCCAGGGGGTTTTCTCAAGAGTCTTCTCCAATACCAAATCCCAATGCATCAATTCTTTGACATTCAATCTTCTTTATGGATACTTTATATTAGGGTTCACTTTCAATGTTGTACAAACTATAGATTTGGAAAAAATTGTGGTGACATACATCCAACATTATGGCGCTCCCCTGGTGGCTCAAACATTAAATAATATGCCTGCAATGCAGGAGACCCAGGTTCAACCCCTGGGTTGAGAAGATCTCTTGAAGAAAGAAATTGCATACCACTCCAGTATTCTGGCCTGGAGAATTCCATGGACAGAGGAGCCTGGCAGGCTACAGTCCATGGAGTCACAGAGTCGACATGACTGAACGACTAACACGAGTGGCTCAGTGGTAAAGAGTCTGCCAAAACAGGAGATGCGAGTTCAATCCCTGGGTTGCTAAGATCCCTGGACAAGGAATTGACAACCCACTCCAGTACTCCTCCATGAGAAACTACGTGGACAGAGGATCCTGGTGGGCTGCAGTCCATGAGATCACAAAAGAGTCAGACAAGACTTAGTGACTAAACAACAACAACCATCATTATAGTATCATACAAAGTAGTTTCATAGCCCTAAAATGCCCCTGTGCTTTTCCTATTCATTTTCTCCCCCGCCCAACCCTTTGCAAACATAAACTAACTGTCTCTTTAATTTTGTCTTTTCCAGAGTGTCATGTAACCTGAATTATACAATATGTAGCTTTTTCAGATAGGTTTCTTACACTTAGTAACATACATTTCAACTCCCCTCATGCCTTTTGATAGCTTAATAGTTCACTTCTTTTTATTACTGAATAATATTCCATTGGATGTACCATAGTTTTTAAAAATCATTCACCTATTGGAGCACATCTCGATTGCTTCCAAGTTTTTAGTTTAATTTTTCAGGAGTTTTAGGTGTACAGAAGAGTAAGCACAAACTACAGTTTCCATATATCCCCTCTCTGCCTACCCTTGTATCCCTTATTATTAAAATTTTATATCAGTGTAATACATTTGAAATAATTGATGAGTCAATAATGTTCCATTGTTAACTAAAGTTCATAGTTTCACATTGTTTCACTCTTTGTGCTGTGTGTTCTATGAGTATTGACAAATTTATAAAATGTATCCACCATTTACAGTATCAAACAGAATAGTTTGTTGTTGTTTATTTAGTAGCTTAATGGCTAAGTCCAGTCGACTCTTTTACAGCCCCATGGACTGTAGCCTGCCAGGCTCCTCCGACCTTGGGATTCCCCAGGCAAGAATACTAGAGTGGGTTGCCATTTCCTTCTTCAAGGGATCTCCCCAACCCAGGATCAAACCCTGAATTTTGTCTCCTGCATTAGCAGGCAGATTTTTACTGCTGAGCCACCTGGGAAGCCACAGAATAGTTTCCTTACCCTAGAAGTCTCCTGTTCTATCTATTCAGTCATTCCTCTCTTCCCTGCACTCCTGGAAACCACTGATCTTTTTACTGTCTCCAGAATTTTACCTCTTACCTGATATATAGTTGGAATCATACAGCATGTAATCTTTTCAGGTTCACTTATTGCTATAATGGAATTTTTATGTTATTATTCAACAATATTTAAGATAAAAGATACTTAAAAAGTACATTTTAAAAAGTTTCCCAGATACTTGAATATACATGAGAAAAATATACCTAGAATGTATACACATAAATATATTTTTTTAAATGGCTAAGCATGTTTTTGAAGTGTTTTCAAAACCTTGCTAGGTAATACCAGTGAAACCAAATAAAAGCCAAATGAAAACAATATAAGTCAAATGAAGCCATGATATTGATAGCAAAAGATAAACAGGAGTGGGGAATAAAATTATCACTTGAAGAATAACAGTACTCTTCTGCCCAACCCTAAAATCAGATCCTGGCAAGTTAAAAAGTAAGGACCTAGGAGCCTATCTACCTCTAGTTGCTAATAAATCAAAGAACTTGAGATGCAGAAAGATTTGATAAAGTCATCCCATTAGACAGGAGTAGTTTGGTGTCAAATCCAGGTTCCTGAGGTTGCAATATTTTCTTTCTACTTAAGCCAGTATTATTAAACTTTGGAATATCTACTAGGTTAGCCTAGGCTGCTCCGGTGTCTTTTTCTCTGATATAAGCTGTCAGTCTTAAAAGTTCTTACTTGTGTCTTAATATCTATCTACTTAATATCTTCTTTTTCTATTACTGATTTGAAGACTTTTTTTTTGTTTTCGATTTTTAGAAGAGTTACTACACTGTGCCTAGTATGACTTTATTTGTATTTTTCCTTGATTGAATTTTAGAGACCTTCTTGAATCGGTTCATAGATATTTGCTTGATAAATTCATTATCCATATTCTCAGTCAAAATATATTTGATATTTGCCTCATGGTCCACTTTTTGTTTTGCTCTTTTTCTGTAACTCTCGTTCCTTTTCTTTTTTTTCCACTTCAATCTCCATATTTGCTAATGACCTCTTTTCACTTCATTGGTTCTCTCTCCAGCTGTTTCCAATGCCATGCTCGTCATCAAGTTTTTAATATAAATTATTGAATTGTTCAGTTCTGGAAGTTCCAATTGGTGTTTTTATTGGTTTCTGTGATAGCATTTTGATCACTTCATATATTTTCTTAATATATGAGTCATGATTATTTTTTATCTGTATCTGCAGTCTAGAACCATTGAGTCACTTCTTGCCTGTTAGTCTTTGTTTTTCTTTTGGTACTAATTCTTGGTATAATTGGTAATTTGGGGTCAACACCAGACCTGGTGTCTGAAAAGTTATAGAGGCTCTAGACAATGTTGTCTTTGTCTAGAAAAGATATACCCTAAGCCCCTTCACTCAATAAGATCATGGTAGGCGATTACCTGATAATAAAATTTGTGTGGTCTGAGTCTCCTCTGACTATGGTTTATGACCTCTGTAAGGTAAAATCCTCTATGGCTCCCAAATGAACTTTTCAGTGTTTACCTAACCCCCTTAGTGCTTTTGTTCTCCAGAATTATTCAGCTGCTAAAAGTTTCCATTAAATTTCAAATATTTTTAGTTTAGCCTTTCATCCTCATCCTGAGTGGCCTTATAGCAAATGACTTAAATAAACCCCTGCACAGAGTCCAAGTTTCATTTTTTTTCACCTACCCTTTCTCTATTAGTACATTAGTCCCTCAAGATCTAGCTGCTTTGACAAGCCTGAAATTTCATTTTTCTCTCCTCAGGACCGTGAGGTTGCAGACAGTAATGCTGTCCTCTCTATAACTTATCGATTTTCTTCTAGCTTTTTAACCTCAGCCTCTTGTCTTGAGCTGTTTAAGTTGGCAAGTGCTTCAGAAGGAAAATAAGTAAACAAGAAGCTAATCCCATAAGTCTCTTTCCTTTCAGCATCTTGGCCCTGCAAGTCCATCTACCTTGAAATATGTTACCCCTCTTCACAGTGAAAAGGATTGCTATGATATTGAAACACAAAGAAAAACAAAATAACAAGAGTTGGTGAGGATGTAGAGAAATTGGAACCCAAGTGTACTACTACATCAGTAAAATGGTACTGTCATTCTAAAAAATAATGTAAGGTAACTCAGGAAATTAAATATAGAATTTTTAAAGTAAAATAATCTATTATTGGTCCCAGAAATCCACTTCTGCATATTTATGCCACAAAATTGAAAGCATAACCACAAAGAGATATTTATACATGCATGTTTTTTTTTCCATTTATTTTTATTAGTTGGAGGCTAATTAATTTACAATATTGTAGTGGTTTTTGTCATACATTGACATGAATCAGCCATGGAGTTACATGTGTTCCCCATCCCGATCCCCTCTCCTACCTCCCTCCCCACCCCATCCCTCTGGGTCTTCCCAGTGCACCAGGCCCGAGCACTTGTCTCATGCATCCAACCTGGGCTGGTGATCCGTTTCACCCTTGATAATACACATGTTTCGATGTTGTTCTCCCGAAACATCCCCCCCTCGCCTTCTCCCACAGAGTCCAAAAGTCTGTTCTGTACATCTGTGTCTCTTTTTCTGTTTTGCATATTGGGTTATCATTACCATCTTTCTAAATTCCATATATATGTGTTAGTATACTGTATTGGTCTTTATCTTTCTGGCTTACTTCACTCTGTATAATGGGCTCCAGTTTCATCCATCTCATTAGAATGGATTCAAATGAATTATTTTTAACTGCTGAGTAATATTCCGTGGTATATATGTACCACAGCTTCCTTATCCATTCGTCTGCTGACAGTAGTCTAGGTTGCTTCCATGTCCTGGCTATTATAAACAGTGCTGTGATGAACATTGGGGTGCATGTGTCTCTTTCAGATCTGGTTTCCTCGGTGTGTATGCCCAGGAGTGGTACTGCTGGATTATATGGCAGTTCTATTTCCAGTTTTTTAAGAAATCTCCACACTGTTTTCCATAGCGGCTGTACTAGTTTGCATTCCCACCAACAGTGTAAGAGGGTTCCCTTTTCTCCACACCATCTCCAGAATTTATTGCTTGTAGACTTTTGGATAGCAGCCATCCTGACTGGCGTGTAATGGTACCTCATTGTGGTTTTGATTTGCCTTTCTCTGATAATGAGTGATGTTGAGCATCTTTTCATGTGTTTGTTAGCCATCTGTATGTCTTCTTTGGAGAAATGTCTGTTTAGTTCTTTGGCCCATTTTTTGATTGGGTCATTTATTTTTCTGGAATTGAGCTGTAGGAGTTGCTTGTATATTTTTGAGATTAATCCTTTGTCTGTTGCTTCATTTGCTATTATTTTCTCCCAATCTGAAGGCTGTCTTTTCACCTTGCTTATAGTTTCCTTTGTTGTGCAAAAGCTTTTAAGTTTAATTAGGTCCCATTTGTTTAGTTTTGCTTTTATTTCCAATATTCTGGGAGGTGGGTCATAGAGGATCCTGCTGTGATTTATGTCAGAGAGTGTTTTGCCTATGTTCTCCTCTAGGAGTTTTATAGTTTCTGGTCTTACACACATCATGACCAAGTGGGCTTTATCCCAGGAATGCAAGGATTCTTTAATATCCGCAAATCAATCAATGTAATACACCACATTAACAAATTGAAAGATAAAAGCCATATGATTACCTCAATAGATGCAGAAAAAGCCTTTGACAAAATTCAACATCCATTTATGATTAAAACTCTCCAGAAAGCAGGAATAGAAGGAGCATACCTCAACAGAATAAAAGCTATATATGACAAACCCATAGCAAACATTACCCTCAATGGTGAAAAATTGAAAGCATTTCCCCTAAAATCAGGGTGCCCACTCTCACCACGACTATTCAACATAGTTTTGGAACTTTTGGCCATAGCAATCAGAGCAGAAAAAGAAGTAAAAGAATCCAGAGAGGAAAAGAAGAAGTGAAACTCTCTCTGTTTACAGATGACATGATCCTCTACATAGAAAACCCTAAAGACTCTACCAGAAAATTACAAGAGCTAATCAATGAATATAGTAAAGTTGCAGGATATAAAATTAACACACAGAAATCCCTTGCATTCCTATACACTAACAATGAGAAAACAGAAAGAGAAATTAAGGAAACAATACCATTCACCATTGCAACAAAAAGAATAAAATACTTAGGAGTATATCTACCTAAAGAAACAAAAGACCTTTACACAGAAAACTATAAAACACTGATGAAAGAAATACATGCATGTTTATATTCATAATTGCCAAACTGTGGAAGCAACCTAAGTATACATCCATGGATGAATGGATTAAAGAAAAAATCTGGCATATACATACAATGAAATATTATTTAGACTGAAAAAAAGGAAGAAATTCTTAGGTTAATTCTAACAACAATAGTTAATTTCACTTGATCTTAGCCAAAAGGCCAAGAAGCAATAACAAAGGTTAATTTCAAATACATTATTCTAAGTGAAATAAGAGCGAGGCAAAAGGACAAGTTTTGTATGATTATATTCACATTTGGCACTTAGAGTTGCAAAGTTTAAAGATGTAAAGCACTGAGAGAAATAAAGTAGAATAGTGGCTGCCAGAGACTGGGGGAGTGGGTTTTGGGAAGTTATTTAATGGGTACAGAGTAGCTGTTGTAGATGGTTAAAATCTCTGATGATGTGTAGTGACAATTGCATAATAATGCAAAGGTACTTATGTCACTGAACTATGTATTTAGAAATGGTAAACATAGCAAATATTATGTGATGTATATTTCACCACAACAGCAATGTATATTTACCTTCAAAGACAATGTGTTTGTGTTTTATTATTTTGTTAAACGTTTTGTAGATATTTTCAGTAAGTGCTTTAGTATGCTATGAGCTACTCTGCCGTAGGCACTCTGATTACTCATAGACATTATAACATGCATTTAACCTCAATTGATGTTTATCAAGAACTTACTAGTACTTGTGCTTGTCTATACTGGCATTATGATAAATTCTAAAGATAAAGATAGAAGTGAAATAATAGAAAATATACAATTGACTTGAAAAACATGGATTTGAAGTATTCCACTTATATGTGGATATTTTTCAGTAAATCTGTATTATCATACTAGCTAATCTGATGTTGGCTGAATCTGTAATATGAAAATGTGGATATGAAAGGTCAATTTTTGACCGCAAGGAAGTTCTGTGCCCCTAACCCTGATGCTTGCTGTTCGAGGGTCAACTGCGGATATTGATCTCTGCCCCTGGTTCCGGATCAGAGCTCCTAAAACCCTTATAATTTTCTGAGAAAGACAGTAGGGACATCTTTCTTTCGTTCTGCTATTTGCTATTTAACCCTGTTTTTTGGGTGAATTTCCTGGTGAATGTCTTGGATATAGGAGTGTCTTTTGTTCTATTGAGGGGGCTCTTCCTGGACTTCCAGATAGATTCAGGATGGGGACAGTCGTCAGAAAGACCAACCTGTGATTAGAAGCTTGGAATATTCAGCCCAACCTCTCTCCAAAGAATGACAGAGGGGCTAGAGGCCGTTAATGATTAATCATGCTTGCATGATGAAGCCTTTGTAAAAACTCCAAAGTTACAAAGGTTGGTGAGCACCTCTGTTGGTGAACCCATGGAGGTGCTGGGACTCTGGTCTGGAGAGTGCATGAAAGCTCCACACCCCTTCCCAGACCTGACCCTGTGCATCACTTCCATCTGGCTCTTCCTGAATTTTATCTTTCATAATAGATCAGTAACCTAGTAAAATAATGTTCCCCTGAGTTCTGTGAGCTCCTCTGTCAAATTAAACCTGAAGAGGGGGCCTCTGGGAACCTCTGATTTATAGCCAATGGTTCAGAAGCACAGATAACAACCTGACCTTACAAGGTGCATATGAAGTGGGGAGGAGGGGGAATCTCATGGGACTGAAACCTTAACTTGTGGGGTCTGTGTCCAGGTACATATTGTCAGAATTGGATTAAATTGTAGGACACCCACCTGGTGTCTTAGAGGATGCTTGATTGTGTGGAAAACCCACACATCTAGTATCAGAAATATTGTGAGTAAAGGAAAAATACAAGAGATTTTTTTCCAACTCAGAGGCGTAATACCTTCTCTTAGTAAAGTCAGAACACAGGGATAGAGTTTCTAGTAAATAAGGATTTATAAAGCTTTGCAAAAAACAGTGGAATAAAACAAAGGAAGTTTTTAAGGAGACAAAGAAAATGATACATTATGGGAATTTTTGTGAAACAATAAACTGTTGTGATTAGATCATAATTTACCAGAATATAGTTTGGAATATGAAAGATATTTTAGGTTAAATTTATCCTTGGATGCTGATAAAATAAAATTTGCTTTTTAAGAGGATAAGGCCATCAAAAACATTAAAAAGAATTTTAATTGGATACATTAATGATAATAAGAATTTTAAATTCAGGTGCAGAAGATTGAGATAATTATGCCCATCAATTTATGAAACATTGTCATTATTACATCATTTGTCCATAAAAATTCTCTCAATGTTTACTATTTTGTTTATTCATTTATTCATTCTTTCTTTCCTTTTATTTATATATCTATTTTCACTCCCATTATCAGTGCTTGCCCCCTCTTTGTAGTCAACCATTATATTCCTTTTGGTGATTCTATGTGTTTTGACACAAATATCATCTGTTATGCAAGTATTTTTAATTTATATAAATATTATTCTATTTTTTACATTTTCTAGGTATTGTTTGTAGGTGTACCTTTATTCATTTGCTGCACATGGCTGCATGACATACCCTATATTTTACTCATTCACTTTTCCTGGGATGGATTCTCTGATTTTATCCAAGTACCAACACACTCCTTCAAAGCATGTACACACCTTCCGCCCTGCCACACACACAAAAAGGCAGTACACAAGCCTATGCCCACATTTTCATAGGACATTGACAACTAATTCATTGTGTGGAAGAAAAAGAAAATATTTACCCATGACTCTAAATTGTGTATGAAAAGCTAGAAACAAGATCAATAATAAAGCTATTACCTAGAATAATTTCTACCAATATCGCAACAAAAAATCATATTTTACCTCCTAAAAGTTTCCAGATGTACACGTTTAAAAATTTGAAAAAACCACAAGTCTAAGCTGTCATCTTCAAAATTTTAATTTAATATTCAGATGAAGAGATGTCCTTTTTCTGTCATCTGGGTAGGTTGAAACTAACCCAGATCTACATTATTCGTCTGGATCTGAGTTATTATAAAAATTACCATTGATTGAAAACAAATATTTTAAGAAATTCTGTGATAAATGAATAACCGTAGAGAAAGATTGCAGCATAGGCATTGAAGATGAAAGAGCTTTCCTCGTGTGATAATATATTAATAAAGTGCTCTCTAGAAGAAAAAAAATCATATATTTGAGTTGTCAATATGAATACCATATTATCCTACTTTTCTTCTCACCTGCCTGCCAGAAATATTAATATCTCTCTAACATAGATTATAATTCACTGACATTTTTAGCATCAGTCTTATCCTTGTGCTGTTTTAATTTAATTTTAGTCTAAAAAGTATCATGGAGTTAGATGAATTTTGATTAAAAGATTTCTCAATAAACTAGATAATAACATTGCATCAAGTGAGTAGGGTTGAGATGAGAGAAGAGAGAAGTCAAAATGTGGTGCAGAGAGTAGCACCATTGATTGATCCCGCAGTGAGCTTGGCAGCTAAAAAACAATCCCGAGATTGTCCAGAGGGGCATATGGTGGCTGGATATTGATATCACCACACTGAAAGCTATGAAAGCCATCCCAGGTGGGGCTTGGGAGACATGATTTTTGGACAAGACAGCTCTTTGCAGCTAAGATATTTCCCGGTAAGACTGAAAGTTGAAAGTTTTCTGCTATTAGTTTTCCCAGTAGGTGGGGCAAGTCCTTCATTGAAGTGAGATCTGACTTTTGCTGGACTTAGCGGGCTTACCTGATGGCGATAACCAACATCCTCATTTCTGAGGAATCTCAGGCTAAGGCAACTGCACTTGTCCATTGACTGTAAAAATTTGTCAAGAGGGGTCAATGAATTCTGGGTTAAAAAATTGTTTCAGGACAAAAATTTGGCAAAGAATCATGGCTTGTTCATTGGGGCAACTGCCTTCAGTCTGTCTTCACATTCACCTAATATCCTCTTAGTCTCAAGCTAGTAAGATGACTACAATTTGGGGTTCAATAAGTTAACTTTACCTACCCTTCCTATGCAACACATCTCTTCTAAATCTACACACACACACACACATGCATGAATACACACAACTTAGTTTTATAGAATGAGAGTAATTACAAAGCAGTTACTAGGAAGAATGTGAAACAGTAATTTTATTTACAGAAAATATTGTTCTGAGGCTCTTTTAAAATGTCTGTGACTATACAAATATCAATAATTTGTTCTGGGTGGCTTCGTTTTTAAGATGAACTTTATAATCACTTGGAAGTAGACTTTTGTCTTATCAGAAATAATTTGTTTTCAGGATACCATGATACAGATCTGAGTCAAATGAGAAATATGTGCTGGTAAATGAAGTCAGTGAGAGAAGGAAATGTTTTAAAAATTAAAAGGCAAACAATCTAAGAAAAAGAGGTATACATTAGTTCATAAATAATAATGAAAAATATTAACATGACTGAGCGACTGAATTGAACTGAACTGAATGGGGTTACATAGTAAAATAAATTCAGCTTACATTCTCTATCCCTATTGTTGTTAGACTGACTAAGAATGAGAAAACTAAACTTTGGGCTAACTTAATAGCTGCATATAATTCACTTACTTTATTTGTGTGTGTGTGTGTGTGTGTGTTTTAAATAAAATGAGGGCAATAATATGTCTATTTTATAGGGTTGTTGTGACAATGTGCCATTTGCTAAATTTCTCTGTACTAAGCTCTTAGGATTAATTCCATAGTTAGGGTAGAAACCAAAAATGTTGTCTTGGACGTTTAGAAGGAATTTTTATACAAGACCTTACCTTGAGGCCTGCCTATGTATAGTTACCATACTCTAAGGTCTTATTCTTAATTTACAGGTCCAGAAATGTGATCTTGTTCAAAGAAGTGATTCTTATTTTAGAAACTAAATTATCCGTACAGTAACAGACATCTATATGCAAAAACCAGAGGTGTCCTCAGCACTGCCTATCTTATTGACAAGAAGTTATATCTCAGAAGCAGCCTGGATTCTTAGCCGTGTTCACTATAGCCTCTTCAGTTTTTCAATATATCTGGGAAGCTGAATTATCAACAGAATTGAGTGGCACTCTACATAGGCTTTCAGTAAGTGTCTGTGGAGACATGGTAGCTTTTAATTCTTTAATCACATCTTTTCAAGCTTTCATGCTAAACAGGGACCTCCTTTTAGAGTAGGTCTTCCTTCAGAGTTTATAAAATGTAAGTGAACACAGTATGTTCAAAGGGACACCACTGCACCTATTTCAAAAGGTAAATGAGTGAGTTGGGGGTGGAGGGAGTCCCTTTGGACAATTGTTTGGGGAAGTTTGTATTAGATAAAGTATTTCTCTCTTTTAGACTTCTCAGAGTGTTGAGAATGCTAATGTGCATTATGAATCTCTGAGTGGGAACACATTTTGCAGTGGTTTCCTAAATTTATTTGAAAGCTGAACTCTTTTTCCAGAGTTTATTATAATTCTGATATACTATCAAACATATTTAGGAAAGACAGACACACTAATAGTGAAGCTTGAGGCTTTATACTTTTGTTACACAGATTAAAATATGGATGTTTTTTCAGTCACCCATTTACAGATGACAGTCTTTAAGGTACACATTGTTATTATTAATTTTTTATTTATTATTTTTCATAAGTCAAATGCCTGAGGTTCTTTGCCACTGTCTCTACACCAAGAAATATGATTTGTTTTAATAGCATGCTTGGTGTCCCTACAGCACTCTTCATTAGCAAGTCTCTGTCTCTTGCACATCCTCAGTGTTAGTCGTTCAGTCGTGTCCAGCTCTCTGCCACCCGTGGACTGTAGCCCACCATGCTCCTCTTCCCATGGGATTCTCCAGGCAAGAATACTGGAGTGGGTCGCCAATTCCTTCTCCAGCATCCTCAGAATGTAACCTTAACTTCATGTTAAAGTGGCACAATGCCACTGCTTCCATGCATGTTTAAGGTTGTATCATATGGTTAAATTTAGATCATTAGACCAAACCACACCAATATTTTTTTTTTCCTGATTGTGATTCCAAAAGATGTCCTGTAAGAAAATTTTTTTTCAAGAATATTAAAAATAAAATAATTTAGTAGTCAAACATTCTTATTGGATCGAATAACTACGATCTATTTCTCCATTATTTTAAGTAGCTGTTTATATGTATGTGTGTGCATATATATGTTTATGTACATATATATAATATATATTGCTGGTTCCCAAAATATATATAGGCTCACTGAATTTATAAAACGTATCCATTTTTTCTCCATTAACTGGATAACTGTGATCATATATGCCACATCAGATTAACATATTTTTGTTTGGCGTTTTATTTTTATCCAGTATATATTAACTCTGATGAATTTGTTGTTAATGACATACGTTCTATGAGACTAGTGATTTGTGGATTGTTAGAAAAAGAAGGAATTATTTATCAAGGAATTGTATTATAAGTAGAAAAAAACTTGGAAGACAAATTGCATTTTATTTTATTATGCTTTTTTAAAAACCACTCACATAGTTAAAAGAACACCAAATAAGAGATACAAAGTACAGTATTTATTTTATTTAATGTATCATATATTTAAAACTTTTTTACAGCTCTGACAATCGGTAAAGTATAAATTATGAAACAATAACTGGCTAAGAACTAAAGGAATAAATAGTGCTCCGGATAACAAAAGTTTTATTATTAAAAATAATCTCTAAAGACGTTTCTATACAAGCTGAATGAGAGATCAGTTTTCTAAGTCTACCAATCTTTATTACTGTAGAGTTTATTTCCTAATAATAGGCAGGAATAAGGAAGTCCAATTATAATGAAAATAAAATACAGGCCTACAGCAAACAGCATAGTAAAAACACAAGTATAAAGCAACCTACCAACTTATGTTTTATTTCTTCTTTCTCTTATGCTTGGGGAAAAATAGCTCATTATAAATTATAAATAATATCATAAAACAGGTAAGAAAAAGAAAATCCTTAGATACTTTAAAGAGAATTTTCTCATCTTTAAATAACAGTTGGAAATTAAATAGATTTTTTTATTCCTTTAGCATGCAAGAAAGAATAAATAACAAAAAGACCTTTAAAAGTAATTTGTAATTATATTTTAGCAATATAATACCTCCATTTCTCCATATATTTCTTTATTTAAGATATTTAATTTGCAAAGTCTCACAGATACTCACCATATTGAGCTCTAATTTGTGTCTAAATTGCCTTAAAGGTTATTTCCTCATGCAAGTTGAAATACAGAGGGAATATCATTAGATACTCAAATCCATATAAAATATGTATTTATCTTCCTTCCTATTCAAATTTTTGAAATGTATGATGCTAGTAATTTGCAAGACATTTATTTTTTAACTTATCCAAAAAAAATGTCTAAAATCTATATGTAATTGCCTCCTGGATTCTTTCACCTTTCTTTGAAAAGATTTTTAATGTAAATAATTAATCATATACCATATTTTCTGTGTTATTTAATGATCATATCATTTTTTAAAACTTTTCTCCGTTCCATGTAAACACACTCATTTATTGACAATTACATTTGCCTGTTAGGAGTAATTCCAATTCTGAGAATGGCCACCATCTAAGGACACCTTCTAATACCAGACAGACAAGGGTCTTAAAAACTATGTGAGATAGGACAGAGTGAATTATTGTCAGATGATTGCAAAGTTATGGTTGTGGATTTTATATTCAACATAACATGGCTATCAATATTCTCTTTGTTAACCTTAATATCTATGATTTATTTTAAAGACAGTCTCTTATAATAAACTCCAAAAAAATACTTCTGAATAAAAAATCAAGTGTGTGAAAATTCTAATAAAGATGGCTTTGAAGTCTCTAAATCAAAAAATCAAGTGTGTGAAAATTATAATAAAGATAGCTTTGCAGTCTCTAAATGCAAATCGTATGAGCCTTGAATGATGGGTAAGAGTATTAAGAAGAGATGAGGATGAAGAGCAATTCAAACAAAATATTTGAATAAGGAAATTTAAATGGCTGAGTAATATTTCAGTGTGTGTGTGAGAGAGAGGGAGATCAAGAGAGAGAGAGTTTCCTCATCCATTCATCTCACAGTGAGCACTTAGGTGTTTCCATATCTTGAATAGCATAAATAATGCTGCAACTGTAGACTTTCAGATATAAAATAAGTCACTGAGCTGTGACATAAGGAAGAAAGCCAATAATATTATAACAACTTTGCATGGTGACCGGATGGCAACTGGTCTTATCGTGGTGATCACTTTATAATGTATAGAAATATTGAAACATTATGTTGCACACATGAAGCTAATATCAGTATAATATTTTATGTTATTTGTAACCCAGTTTTTAAAAAAGAAATTAAAATGACAAGACAGAACTTTTTGAAAAATATTAGCTTTATAGTTTAGTAGATAAAGAGTGGATGATGATGAGAAAAGAATAATCCAAAAAACAAAGAATTACATGAGACACACCAAGGGTGTTGAAAATCACTCCAAAGAAGAAGCTTAAGATGTAGCAAGAGAAACGAGTTACCACCTTATTCCAGTCTGAATGGCCATCATCAAAAAGTCTACAAACAATAAATGCTGGAGAAAGTGTGGAGAAAAGGGAACCTTCCGGCACCATTGAAAACTGAAAACTGATAACTAATACATCCACTGTGGAAAACAATATGAAGAGTCCTTAAAAAAAAAAACTAGGAGTAAATCTACCACATGACCCAACAATCTCGCTACTGGGCATATACTTTGAGAAAACCACACCTTGAAAAGACACATGTACCAGCGTTCATTAGAGCAATATTTATAATAGTCAGGACGTGGAAACAACTGAGATGTCATTGACAGATAAATGTATAAAGATGTTGTGGTATAATTATACAATGAAGTATTACTCAGCTGTAAAGAAGAACAAATTTGAGTCAGTTGTAGTGAGGTGGATGAATCTAGAGCCTCTTAAAGAGAGTGAAGTCAGAAAGGGAAAAACAAGTATCATATATAAATGCATCAATATGGAATCTAGAAAAATGGTCCTGATGAACCTAGTAGAGAACTGAGTTGTGGACACATTAGGGAAAGGTGGGGGTGGGATGAACTGAGAAAGTAGCATTGACATATATTCACTATCATGTGTAAGACAAACAGTTAGTGGAAAGTTGCTAAATAACACAGGAAGTCAGCCTGGTGCCCTGTGATGACCTACAGGGGTGGGATGGGCTAAGGAGAAGGAGAAGAGCAAGGGAAGGAATTTATATGTGTAATTATGACTGAACTGAATTGTTGTACAGCAGAAACCAATAAAAAATTGTAAAGCAATTTTCCACCAATTAAAAAAAAATTTAAAAAGATACAGTAGCAGAGATGCTTTTTTGATATTATTCCTTAACACAAAAGTGATAATATTTATAATGGATTATTTAGAAAGCACATTAAATATTTAAAAGGAATGGCATAAAGCTACATAATCCAAGGGTTTAGATGATGTAAAGAGTAATTCAATAAAATAACAGTGTAAACAATGTTAAGTTTACACTCCAAACAGTGTAAGTATGAAGGCAATTACAGGTTGGAGATGATTGCCCTTGGAAATAGAAAGGAAAAAATGAAAAATGGGAGAGGTAGATTAAAAAACATAGGTTGAATAGAGATTAATTATATTTATTATCATCATAGTATTAATTTAAATAAACTACAGGGAATAACTATCAAGAATATGCTAGATCCAGGAACAAGGCATTTACATATTATCTTGTTAAATTGCTACAACATCCACATAAGGAAAACTATTGTTTTCTGATTCTTATAGAAAATGATTTAGGTTTAGATAAAGAATATGCCAAAGTCAACAGTTAGTAAATAGTAATCACATTTCAAATCCAAGCTATCCTACTATAGATTATAACTATAATGATGATAAAGTTTAATGTATTTAATGTCTGCTGAAGTTCAAAGATAATCCCTTGAAAGTAAACAATATGAATTTTTACAATAATATGAGATAAAATTTCAAATAAAATGTAATAATGGTTAAAACTTTTGAATGCTTCTACATATATATAGAAGAACTCATAAGATAAACATGGTTTTAATCAGTTTACATCCTCATGGCATCCTTACTATAAACTCATAGCTAAATATTATTCCTTTTACATATAACAAAATTAACATGCAAAATAGTGAGTTAAATTGTTTAAGCTTACACAGGATGAAGATAGCAGAGCCAAGGTTGGGGTCTATACTATAGGTGCGCTAGATTCTGTTATTTTCTGGTGTTTTGGCAATGTCAGTCTTGACAGGAAATCCAGAAATTATTTTCTCCCTTTAGATTTGTAAGGGACCAGGAATACAGTGAATCAAGAAGCTATACTGACAGTAGGAATAAATACACTTTTCCAATTCTCCTACATAAGAGAAACCAGATTATTTCATCATCTCATAATTTATTGGTGGACTTGGTATGTGAATGTGAATATCAGGTTAATTATGCAGTAACTATATGTTATACAGTTTCATGTATTTTATAACTACATGTAAATAATATAGAGAAACTTACAAGGAAAAGACTAATGAACAAAGTGGAGCAAGGTTAGATTCACAACACTAAACTATGGTAACAGTTCTACATTTACACAGGGAAGTTCCATTTCATCTAATTTAAATGAAATGTATCTATATTCCCCCAAATTGTGTTATATAGAAAGATAACACTGAGCTTAAGATTCAAAACTTCCCCAATTAAGTATGAATATAATATACATAATATCACCTTTAATTTAGATATCTAGTTCTTTTATTTTTAGACATCTTATGAAAACATTTTATAAGAATAATATTGAACTGTGAATTATATTCGTGATAGAATTTGTTTCTATTGCTCTGAGATAGTCTCAGTTCAGTTCAGTCCCTCAGTTGTGTCCGACTCTGCAACCCCATGGACTGTAGCACACCAGGCCCCCCTGTCCATCACCAACTCCCAGAGCTAACTCAAACTCATGTCCATCGAGTTGGTGATGCCATTCAGCCATCTTATCCTCTGTCATCCCCATCTCCTCCTGCCTTCAATCTTTCCCAGCATCAGGGTCTTTTCTAATGAGTCAGTTCTTTGCATCAGGTGGCCAAAGTATTGGAGTTTCAGCTTCAGCGTCTGTCCTTCCAATGAATATTCAGGACTGATTTCTTTTAGGATGGACTGGTTGGATCTCCTTACAGTCCAAGAGGCTCTCAAGAGTCTTCTCCAACACCACAGTTCAAAAGCATCAATTCTTTGGTGCTCAGTTTTCTTTATAGTCCAACTCTCACATCCATATATGACTACTGGAAAAACCATAACCTTGACTAGATGGACCTTTGTTAGCAAAGTAATGTCTCTGCTTTTTATTATGCTGTCTAGGTTGGTCATAACTTTTCTTCCAAGGAGCAAGCATCTTTTAATTTCATTGCTGCAGTCACCATCTGCAGTGATTTTGGAGCCCCCCAAAATAAAGTCTGTCACTGTTTCCACTGTTTCCCCATCTATTTCCCATGAAGTGATGGTACCAGCTGCCATGATCTTAGTTTTCTGAATGTTGAGTTTTAAGCCAACTTTTTCAGTCTCCTCTTTCACTTTCATCAAGAGCCTCTTTAGTTCTTCGCTTTCTGTCATAAGGGTGGTATCATCTGCATATCTGAGGTTATTGATATTTCTCCCGGCAATCTTGATTCCAGCTTGTGCTTCATCCAGCCCAGAGTTTCTCATGATGTACTCTGCATATAAGTTAAATAAGCAGGGTGACAATATATAGCCTTGATGTACTCCTTTCCTGATTTGGAACCAGACTGTTGTTCCAAGTCCAGTTCTAACTGTTGCTTCCTGACCTACATACAAATTTCTCAAGAGGCAGGTCAGGTGGTCAGATATTCCCATCTCTTTAAGAATTTTCTACAGTTTATTGTGGTCCACACAGTCAAAGGCTTTGGCATAGTCAATAAAGCAGAAGTAGATGTTTTTCTGGAACTCTCTTCCTTTTTTGATAATCCAGCAGATGTTGGTGATTTTATCTCTGGTTCCTCTGCCTTTTCTAAATCCAGCTTGAACATCTGGAAGTTCATGGTTCATGTACTATCAAAGCCTGGCTTGAAGAATTTTGAGCATTATTTTGCTTGTGTGTAGTACAATTGTACAGTAGTTTGAGCATTGTTTGGCATTGCCTTTCTTAGGGATTGGAATGAAAACTGACCTTTTCCAGTCCTGTGGCCACTGCTGAGTTTTCTAAATTTGCTGGCATATTGAGATAGTCTAGCAGTTGCCTTAAACATTTGCAAAGCAACTTCATGGGAGCATTTCAGAACGCTTCTTTCAGGTAGGCATTTGAGAACATACCTGGACAGCCACTGTGTGAGATTAACTCAAGAAAACCCTCTGAAACAAAACTATATTTGAAGGCCACATGTCACTATATGTACTACTATTTTAGTACCGAAAGAGTTCTGTCTCTAGTCTACTTCTGCAGCTCCTATGTCCTCTAGACCTTATCATGTCTGGAAATGTTCTCACCTTCAAGATCTGAAAATCTGAGTTTCCAATTTCTGATGACAAACCTGTCAGCATTTCTTGTATTTCTTAACCCCTATTGAACTTGATCATTAATTTGTCACCCATTGATATTCTTTTTTATGTACTATTTTTGTAGCCCAATCTTATTTTTCTGGCTTTACATGGCTCTACTTAATAAGAAAAAATAATGCCATTTAAGGGACATTATTCTTTTGTTACTTTAGAACACCACATTCCTATAACTTTTTGCCATTCCTGTCTAATAAATCCTCAAGTTTGAAACTCTATCACTGTTAATTCTGACTATTTCTGTTGCACACTGTTGCAAAACTCTTAAGAGTCAGTGAATGAATGACCCTGTAACTAATATCTATATCAGACACTTCAGTTGCAGAAGGGAAAGAGGATGTTATAAAACTGATGTATAAATTAGTTCTGTCTCCGAGTAAAAAAGTATGCCTGTTTTCTCATCAGAATTTGTCTTCAGTGATGCTTGAAATTTTCATGTTAAAAAAAAATTAGTTCATTTCCCTATTAGGCATTTTCAGTGGCAGCTTGAAGTTCAAGCTGATAAAAAGTTCGAGCTCAAGAAGTGAATTCCTCTGTTTGATCCAAAAGTTCAGTTCAACCAGAATCAATTATTTTCTCCTTCTGTGAGAAGACTGAAATCTCTCCACCTCAAAATATTTCCATTTCTCTTCTTAGTGATTTTCTTTGTCTGAGTTAAAGAAAAAAGGCCCTCAGTTCTTATTCAAAATTCTATCCATTGTTGTACTATTTCATTGACTTTCTTTTGAGGTCAGAGCAGAGGTTAGAGGCAAGGGCTATCTGAATCTCTTGCCTTTCCTCTTCTACTAATCCCAGCCTTCCAGAATGTAAAGAATGTGTCTTTCCAACCTACAGACCTACCCATTATCTAAGAGTTTCTCCTTTGTTTTTATATACTTTTCCCCCCCTACATAGAACTTGCTCTTCCATCATGATAATGTCAAGCAAGACCAAAGCAACTGTCTCTCCCCAGCCTGCTTTCTACAGATGTGTTGGTTGACGAATAAAATTCTGAATTGTGTAATATTTCTTGAAGTATAGTTAGAAAGTTCAAAGCTGAACTTATTTTTGCCATTGAGCTTACAGATTTCCCTATTTCAATTGTAAAACTCACTACTTGTCCTTACATAGTCATAGTTATAAATCCTTGGGTCAATTGTAAATGGCCCCCCTTTCAGTATCTCAAGAAAAAATTAGTCACCAGGTCTTGAAAGCTGCTCTTTCACCACACTCCTCTCACTTACTACAGAGTTGTGCATTATCACTGACACTCTAGATAGCTCCACATGGTACTTCTACCAGATTTTCCTTAAAGTATAACTCTAATCATTTTAAAACATTGAGCTGTTCAAGAACTTTTTATGTTCCTTCTCTTGGAGGCTGTTGTATCAATACATACATATTCCTGAGCTTTACGTGCATGGCTTTCCTTTCTCTGACCTCAAAACGTATTCCTAATTGTTTTCACTCGTGATATTCCATTAGCCAGGTTGGATGGAATGCTATTTCCTGTTTGTGACCAGAATGGTCAGTTTGTTCCTCCCTCTAGGGACATCTCTTGTTGAAACTCCATGTTCTTAAGGTCTTTATCACAGTCAGTCTCTTCCACGAGAAATGGTGTACTCTCCAACCAGATGTGAAATCTCCTTTCTTTGATCCCTATCAGTACTCTGTTCTTACTATTTTTATTTTTTGCTTCATAAATATTATTGGTGCCCTGTTTTATCATACTCATGGAGTATTATTTTCTAAAGAAAAGGACATAAGCATTACCCATGATTAAAGTACTGGGACACCATGCTTACTTACACTAGTCGATCATTAATTGCTTGTTCAAATGTGAGTATTTATAGTATAAATATGTGTATAACTGTCATGTAAAATATCATTAGATCTCTCCGCAAACAAAGTTGTTTTTAATAATCAGGAAGCAAGTATAATTATGCCTAATAAATAATTAAAAGTGTTGGTGCATGAAGAAAGTATAGGGCTTATTCACAGATGAGTCCTAGTCTCTGTTAGACTGGAAAGAAGCGACCAGGTCCTCTATACTGTTTTCCTGTTCATTTTAAACAGAGCCCACTGTATGCATGCCAACTGCTGCAATCACTCATTAAGTAGATTCAGCCTCTCATTTTCCTTAAATCATCACGGATTTGAGCTTACTGTTTTCTCAATTTAGGCCTAAGAAAATTATGGCCAGTTATTCATTCTCCAGTTAACCTAAAAGTGAACTATATTTCATTGCTTGTAGGATGGTATGGGAAATCTGAGAGTCACCAAGAAGGGAATCCGACTTGAAGGTATATCTGAGTTTCTACTTCCATTGTATGTGAAAGAAATTCATTCCCGAAAGGTATGTGATACTGGCTTTGGCTTACTGTAAAAGATAATTTAGAGGTTATGTTTTAGCTTGAAATAGGAAGACAAAAACCCCTTATCTCTTCAGTATGCATTTAGTTACTCTATGCTAAGACTTATTTGAAGAAATCAAAACAATGAAACAATTGAAAAACCCGTGGAGAAGGTTAGTTTCAAACTGATAAATTAGAGAGCCTTTTTTAATTAAACTGCAGTGTTGCTTTTGTTAGTCTATAAAATATGCCCTCTGACATTAAAAATCCAGTTATATTCATTCCAAAAGGGGCATTTAACATATTTTGAGTAATTTTTGTAAGAACCTTGGCTTTAATAAATGATTCTAATTCAATATATTAATGCATCTTTTCAGCTTTAATGGACATGCATTTTTTAAAAGAGGTGACAAAAAGTCTTAGTACAGAAATTAAATTTATTTCTGGATCTACATTATTTAAAACCAGTAAAAATATTTACTCTTTCAATGTGTATGTATGTGTGTGTGCTATGTGTATTTTACCACCTGGCAGCATGCTACAAATCAAAACTTTATAGCTTACTTAACATTGCTTATTTTGACTTAAGTGTGTTATTTCTCAGAAGGTAGTATCTTTGGTACCTCAAAATCTCACTAGACTGTTTCAAATGTAATAGGTACTCCCCTGAGACAAGTGTGCATGTGTGGAAAGAAATGTAATAAAACAGAATAATTAGATTGTTATATAAAGTATGGAAAGATTATTAACCTTATTTCATAAATATCAAAGTCTATTTTAGACTAGAATAATGTTTTAATATTATTGATGTAATATATTAGCAAATGAGTTGCACAGTAAGCCAAAATTTTATAATTTGCTTCAAGGCTATTTTTTCCCTTAAATATCAAAGTGAACACAGAACAAAGGATTATTTTCTATAAAAATTCTAATTAGGATAATTATATTATGTTTAACCTTTATTTTGTTATGTGTGAACCTGCAATACTTTCTAATGTATAGTGACTGCTACTCTGGGTATTGGAAATTTTTTATTAAAATTATTTTCTAGATTTTGGTCAAAGAATAAATAACAAAATAGATCCATATGCACACCTGACCTTACATGAATAAACAAGCAAAACCACTTAAATTTAAAAGTTTGGTGTTGTTCTTTTTTATTTTTATGAAAACTGAAAAAATAGCGTGGTAACACATATTAGCATCTTCCCTTTGATTGGAAGTCATCACCACTCAGTTATTTTCTGATTCCTTCCTGTGTTTGGCACTATTAAATAATTTCATATTTGAAGAAATGCAAACTCACACATGAAAATAAAAAATAGTACTTAACATAGGACAAAGGTGAGAGTCACCATAGGCAGGAACTTCTTTGAAAATATATCCTATTGATAAATATAGGGATGACCCCCCCACAAAAAAAAAAAAAAAAAAGATTTATTTTCAAAGCCGTTTTAGATCAATTTGGAGTATTTTCCTTAGAGTATAGTTTAGATAAGGATTGTCAAGGTCCCTGTCGGTAGGAGGGTCATAAAGTCTACCTTCCCAGTAGGAACATTTTTGAGAGTATAGCAACAGGTGTAAACAAGGAGTTTCCGAAGAACCTGCAATGTATGTTCAGTCCATCTGTGGACCAAATAAGAAGGAATTTACTCTTATAGCATTTAAATGTGAGGTAGCGACAGATGGGCTTTCTAACCTTTATCCCTGGGAAAGTTCACAAGCATTTCTAAAACCCACCATATTGATTTGAGTCTGTATGCTCCCTTCCCATCCCCAGTCCTGGCGCTTCTCCCCTCATTATCCTTTGCCTCTCAGTACCTGTGAAGTGCGGCACCGCCCAGGCAGGAGGGAGCATGTTCCATTAGCAGTCAGACTGGAGGTCTGGTTTGAGAACAAAAAAGAGACTCATTTACTCCTTGAAAATGGCTCTACCCATATGCCACAAAAATAAATATTTAAACTAAGGAGAAAAATGTATCTTTTATAAGCAGGCTCCACATTAAGACTCTCTTACCGTGAACACATGCAGTTGTTTTTTCTCTGCCGTAAAGTTCATTCGCTGTTTTAAAAAGTCAGCCACAATGTTTCTGAGCCTTCATTTTCTCTTTAATAATATGAGTTTGGTAGAAACTGATCAAAATGCCTAATTCTTAGGTTACAAAAGAACATAAAATACTCAGTAATACTTGTAGAGATGAGATTTTACATCATTTTTTAAATTCCACTGTACATTTCAATCTTTCTACACATTTTCATGTATTCAAATGTTTTTATGATAAAGTGTCAAAATTCCTGTAGGTAAGATAAGAAAATCTAATAAATTCAAAATGTAATTATGAAAATTCAACTAAGTGAGAAAAATAGAAGTTTACTACAATTTTGATTTGTGCAAATTTTGTTCCTGCAATTTTGATTTGTGTGTATTTATGTGTGTGTGTGCTTTCCTGCACTAATGCCAGTGGATTGCCGTCTTTATATTTAGCCAGTATCCCACTCTGAAATTTATTTTCTAGTTATGTAGTTATTTAATCCTGTAGAAAGACAGTACATTTCTATTGTTCAGAAAGTGCAGTTGCCCATAGACATAAGCACCTAACCTCCTACTTTAATAAATCATGGGCTGGTTCTACCCTCAAGCTCATGGGCCCTGTGCTCACCACCAAAATTCTATAGACATTTGAAGTTCTGTTATTACCCAATGAAGTTTACTCTCTTCTTCATGCTTTTAAGAAAACAACCCTTTTAAAGTGATTGATCATATTAGCACACACAGAAAAGCATGTTGTGTGCTTAAAATATCTTAGAATTCAATGCATCTTCAAAATTGACATTATTTTCATAGAGTATGTACTCATTGAACATTTGTGAGGTTAACTGTATTGTTTTCTTTGGGTACAAAATATTCAAAGATATGGAATTGACCTTATATATAATATTCTGAATGGGACTTTAATGAATGCAGTCTAACATTAGGTTAAATATTTAAATTATCAGGAATTTAAGACTTGTATCACCAGCTTTTTAATGTACTTTAAATGTTTCTCAAGATTTCAAAAATTCAGGGTACTGAGGTGGCTAAACTATCTACATTTCGCCAATTCCTATTGGAAAAAAAAATGCATCATGAGTTCTCTAGGGCAATTTTAAATATTGTCCAACTTCACTGTTTGAGCAAACTCAGGGAGACAGTGATAGAGAAGCCTGGCGTGCTGCAATTCATGGTGTTAGACCCGACTTACTGACTGAACAACACCAACAATAACTTCATTTGATTTTAGCTCAACACCTCTCTTAGTTTTTTGTTTTTTTCCTGTGTTTAAGGATCCTCAGTTAAGCTGTTACCTCACCACTGCCCCCCAACCCCAGCATCGTGCATGACAGGCTGATAAATGTGTCGGGGAAAACTACCAGTTAATTCCAATCCCAGTAACTCCACAGCAAAGCAGACACATCTGTGTTTTTCAGGACTCCTGCATTAGCAGATCTGTGAGCAGGGTTCCACCTTCCCTTTGCTTCCAGTTATTTCATTTGGCTTCGAAGCTCCGATGTTGACTGGGTTCTTGGATGCAATCAGTTTTTCACCTCCTGTGTTCAGTTCTTTAGAGGGTTTCAGACACAAAGCCGTGGGGCCAGGCACGTTCACCAAACCTCTCTCCTGCTTACACAGCATGATAATCTCTTGACCCTGTGCCCTCAGCTGCCCTGGAGAATCTCCTCTATTCAGGTTCCTTTCTCCCCTGCAAAACTAATCCATACAAACAGATACCTGTAAGCTTCTATAATCTTTTTGTTATTAGCATTCTTATCACTATTATTTCACATTCACATGTTTAATGCAGATGGGGTTTATTATTTTACTCTAATGTCTTTATTCAAGTTAAATCAGTTCAGTTCAGTCGCTCAGTCATGTCCAACTCTTTGTGACCCCATGAACGGCAGCACGCCAGGCCTCCCTGTCCATCACTAACTCCTGGAGTGCACCCAAACCCACATCCATCGAGTCGGTGATGCCATCCAACCATCTCATCCTCTGTCATCCCCTTCTCCTGCCCCCAATCCCTCCCAGAATCAGAGTCTTTTCAAATGAGTCAACTCTTTGCAAGAGGTGGTCAAAGTATTGGAGTTTCAGCTTCAGCATCAGTCCTTACAATGAATATTTAGGACTGATCTCCTTTAGGATGGACTGGTTGGATCTCCTTGCAGTCCAAGGGACTCTCAAGAGTCTTCTCCAACACCATAGTTCAAAAGCATCAATTCTTCAGCACTCAGCTTTCTTCACAGTCCAACTCTCACATCCATACATGACCACTGGAAAAACCATAGCCTTGACTAGATGGACATTTGTTGACAAAGTAATGTCTCTGCTTTTTAATATGCTGTCTAGGTTGGTCATAACTTTCCTTCCAAGGAGTAAGTGTCTTTTAATTTCATTGCTGCAGTCACCATCTGCAGTGATTTTGGAAATACACACAAATTGTCCTAAAATCTTTACACTTAGAAAAAAAAAAAAAAACAGTTAACATTTGGTGAATATCACAACAGTTACGTATAGATTTGCACAAATGAAAAGATAAATATATAGAGAGAGACATGTACCTGCTATTTATAATTAGTATATCATACATGATTAAATAGAAGAAATAAACAGAAACAAATTGGAAAGAATTGCTGACCTTAAATATTTTTTCTCCATGAGAAAGGTTTTTTTCTAAACTTATCTTTATGGTTAAGAATAAAAGATGATGAATACCATTAGGAAACTGGATGCATTAGCCCCATGTTTTAATTTCAGACAGTGTTCATTAACTCCCTGCCATGCAATTTGAGGTGATTAGCTTTCCTCCAATTTGTCTTCACCCCTATTCATTTTCAGGATTTTTTTTAATAATTATATACTTAAATTTGTCAGGGTTCATAATATTTACATTCTGTTCTGCTAGTTTAATTGCCTTGGCACTTTGGTCTTAATTTTACATACAGATGGTGGTCAGTCTCACCACCAGTCCTTCTTTTATTATGGATTATCCAGGACTGATTTTACTATTCAAATCATTCTTCCGTACTTGTATTTCATTGTTAATTAGTTTTGTTTTTTTGTTTGCTGTTCCTTGAAATATTTCACGTGAAATGTTTCTGTTGTCTTTATTCTTTTCTGGAATATTATTAATGGTTCATCTCTTCTTTTCCTGTTATCTCATTGCTCTATAAAATTCTAGCACCGGATATTGCCATTAAAAGTCTCAGGAAAGCCTGGCATTTTTCTGCTGTTGATGCCAGGCATGTTCTGCCTGGATGCCTGATACATTTCTGCCATTTCGCTTCTTTCACTTCAGGGACCTTTTCTATATTGTATCACTCAATATCATTCAGTCCCATTTGCTGAGGTCTTCCAAGAAAGCAATAATTCTTATGATCTTTTTTATCCTCTGCAGCTATCATGATATCTCTAATTATTTTAAACTTTGTATGTTTTCTCTGATAGAAGTAAGTTATTATCTAGAGTCTTTCTTCTATGCCATTAGTTTATTTTTCTCCATATTAATTTTTCCTTTGCTCTATCTAATTCATGTATTTTATTTATAAGGATGTTGTCTTGTCAGAATTTGCCTTTAGGTCCATAAATCTTTATAAGTTATTGTCTTTGAGCTCTGGTTTTATTAAAATCAAAAGTCTTAAATATTGAAACTTACGGCACTTTCCTTACCTAGTTTGCATTATCCCTAATGAGCCGCTACCACATTCGAGGTAGAGAATTACTGTCTAGCAGCTTTGTTTGTTTCCCTGGAGACTGATGATGGGAAGGGGCAGCCAAACTGTGAGTAAATGCCTGTATCAACCAGACTTGGACTATTCTAGTTCCATGGGACTTCGTGGCCCTTTCTGCCTCTGTAGATATCTTCCAATGGCATATAAACTCTCTTAATTTTTTTTTTTTTTTGCAGTACTGTCTACCACCTTTTTCCTCTTTCCAAATTAGTTGATTTGGGTTAAACTTTTCTTTATATTTTCAGAATATATCAACATTCCTCCATTTCTTCTGGGATATGGGTGAAAATAGGTCAGGGAGGCATACTATACGCTGCTATGTAGTAATCTTTCTTTCCTTGGCTTTCACTTTTTCACGTTTATAACATACATTTGTATCAATAAATTATTGGTTATTCCAGTAAAATTTTATTTTTAAAAGAAATAGTTATCATTTTATTTGTTTTGTAGTGAGAGAGTTTTTGAGACTTTTCTATTTTGATGTATCCTATTAGGTAGGATCCTTCCTCCATCCCTCTTTCCTTCCTTTTTTTTTTTTTTCTCTTCCTTTCTCTCTCCCATCCTTCTTTCCTTCCTATGTTCATTTCCTTCATGACCGATAGCCCCCAGCACCATAATTTGAATACTCCATTTTTCCCATCACTGATTAAATACAACTTTCCTGATATGCTACATTACTAAATGTGCATAGATTTACTTCTGGTCCCTCTACCTGTTCTATCGATATATTTCTACTAAAACTAAACTGTAACTTTAAGGAACTGTTACAGCAAGTTCTGTGTTATTGCTCTTTTTCAAAACCTTTTAACTATTATGCATTTTCTCTTCCAAATGAATTTATTAATCAGCTGTCAAGTTTCATAAAAATTCCATTTGGAAACTTAATTATGGCTACATTTAATTTGGTAAAATTGACATCCAAAGTTCTAAGATTTTTCTGTCTAAGAATATGGCTTCTCTCCTGAATTTTTTTTTTTTGAGAACTTACTTTGTGTTGCTCAAAAACATTCTTTAACATTCTTTTTCATATAAGCATTGCAAGTTTCTTATCAATCACTTTATGGTTCACATTGCATATGGGAATGAGTTTTCCATTACCTCTTCCCTTTGCCTTTGTGCTTGTGGAGAAAAGCTGTGCCTTTTGGTGTTGTGAATGTCAGTTGGCCATTTTTTTGATTATTTTTCATTTCTATTGTATTTCAAATCATTTTTGTGGCTGTTCAGACAGATAATGGATTTTAATACAAGCTAACATTCAGCACAGAGTAGATTTCTGAAGTCCAGTTCCTGGTTTCACATCCTGCCTCTTACTTAGTAGTTGAGACTAGTTACCTTGTTTAACCTCTTTGTGTCTTTCTTTTGTCATCTGCAAAATAAAGTTCATAGTAGCCCCTAAAATTTTTAGAGACTAGATAGAGTATTGTGGTTATTGTTAGGAGAGATAAAAGAGGTATAGCCTTTACCACAGAATCTAACACAAGGAATAGTATTACTTATTATTTTTAATGAAAGCCAAATACTATACTAAATGCTTTGCATATTTTCACTTATTTAATCCTTACTATGTGATGAGGATAATGAGTAAAAACAGTATATTTAGAAGTAACCACTCAAGGATTTGCTAATGCATTGCAAATGGGATGTGAGAATAAGAGAGATCCTAGTATAATGTCAAGGTTTTTTGCTCTGAGTAGTCACTATTAGCCAATTTGGGGCACAGCAGGGAGTGGCTGAAGATTTTGAGCACAATTTTAGAGCTATTAGTTTTGCCTACTAGAAGAGCAGGCAATTCAAGTTAGCAAGATATCTGAGTGCGTATTTCATGTTGAGGCATAACCTAGAGACTCAAATTAGAGACATTTTAACATCAATATTAATATCCATAGCTATTATTATCTAATTCAAATACATGAGATCAGTCAAGAGGATCAGTGAGTGTGGAAAGAATATTGGATATTCTGTCTACATTCACTATAACTCTTTACCCCAATATTGAAGAGTTTAGAAGAAGTGTAAGACTCAACCACAGACTAAGAAGGGGAGACTGGTGACGTAGGAGGAAAACCAAGAGTATGGTATCCTGAAAGGAAAGAGGGTGATAGAATGCAGAACTGTTTCTGATGGGTCAGTTAACATGAAATCTGAAAATCCATCCTTCTGTTACTAGCTTGTTCAGAAATCACTGTTTTCTTCCCCCATATTTTTAGATATTTATCAATGTAATATTTATTATTTATCTTAATTAATATATTCAGCGAATTCCATGTAAAGATATCTAAATGTCAAAGCAATAACCTTATGAGGTGAGCAGAGCAGATAACTTTATTCCCATTTTGCAGATACTTTACCTCAAGACTAAGAGAATTTAAATGAGGTGTTCAAGGTCTGAGGACTCAAAAGTGAGCCAGAATTCACATCTCAAGTCACTGCTTTTTGTTCTAGCCACCTAGTTTTTGTAAAAGTTTCTTCTACAGATGTTTTTATAAATTGTAGACCTGCTATTCTAAATAAATAATTGCTGTAAATATTTACAGTCTGACAGCACTAGAAATAATAGGACTTTAAGTTCCTCAGTTTTTTTTTTCAATTGAAGTATAGTTGATTTACAAAGTTGTGTTAGTTTCAAGTGAACAGCGAGGTGAGTTAGTTGTGCATATGCATATATCCACTCTTTTTTTAGATTTTATTCCCATACAGGTCATTACAGGGTGTGAATAGAGTTCCTGTGCTATATAGGAGGTTCTTATTATTTATCCATTTTATATATAATAGTGTGTATATGTCAGTCCCTATCTCCCAAATTATCCTTCTCCCTGTTTCCCCCTTGGTACCCTTAAGCTTGTTTTTTATGTCTGTGACTCAATTTGTTTTGTAAATAGATTCCTCAGTACCATTTTCTAAAATTCCACATATAAGCAATATCATGTGATATTTGACTTTCTCTGTCTGACTTAATTCATTCAGTACGACAGCCTCTAAGTTCATCCATGTTGCTGCAAATGACACTCTTTCATTCTTTATATGGCTAAGTAATATTCCATTATGTGTGTGTGTGTGTGTGTGTGTGTGTGTGTGTGTACCACATCTTCTTTATCCATTCCTCCATTGATGGCCATTTAGTTTGCTTCCACGTCGGAAGCAATGAATAGTGCAATTAATAATGCTGCAATGAACACTGGGGTGCATATATCTGTTCAAATTATGGTTTCCTCCAGATACATGCCCAGGAGTAGGATTGCTGGAGCATATGGTAGCTCTATTTTTAGTATTTTAAAGAATCTCCAAACTGTTCTCCACGGTGGTTGTACCAATTTACTTTCATCAGTTTTGATGAACTTAAACCTTTTCTATTATATTTACCAAATATCTACAAATAATTCATCTGAGCCTCTTTATCAAGGTTATGTTACATGCTAGTTAAGGAACACTAGTAGTGAATACAGAAAAGGTAACACATTTGTGCAACTAAGTGGTTTTTAATGTTTGTAAATTCAGACATCTTTGTAAAATCCAGAAAAACCTGAGGAAAATAACTAAACATAAGGATAAAAACAATTAAATACATTTTTAAGTGTTCATACATGTCCCTCAACCATTTGTCAACTGATGAAAACACTGAAATCGCTAGTGTAACTACTGACTAGTGTTTAATAATCCTGAGCATTAAACTTTGCAGTTAACAAAACATTTTTATACATATTAACTTACTTAATTCATACTGTTAAACAGGAGGAGATATTGTCTTCATTTGCAAATGGCAATTTAGTTGTCTCAAACTGAGCAAAGAAAAATCTTAATCAGTTCAGTTCAGTTCAGGTGCTCAGTCGTGTCCGACTCGGCAACCCCATGAATCGCAGCACACCAGGCCTCCCTGTCCATCACCAACTCCTGGAGTTTACTCAAACTCATGTCCGTCGAGTCAGCGATGCCTTCCAGCCATCTCATCCTCTGTCGACCCCTTCTCCTCCTGCCCCCAATCCCTCCCAGCATCAGGGTCTTTTCCAGTGAGTCGACTCTTCACATGAGGTGGCCAGAGTATTGGAGTTTCAGCTTCAGCATCAGTCCTTCCAATGAATACCCAGGACTGATCTCCTTTAGGATGGACTGGTTGGATCTCCTTGCAGTCCAAGGGACTGTCAAGAGTCTTCTCCAACACCACAGTTCAAAAGCATCAATTCTTCGGTGCTCAGCTTTCTTCACAGTCCAACTCTCACATCCATACATGACCACTGGAAAAACCATAGCCTTGACCAGATGGTTCTTTGTTGGCAAAGTAATGTCTCTGCTTTTTAATATGCTGTCTAGGTTGGTCATGACTTTCCTTCCAAGGAGTGAGAGTCTTTTAATTTCATGGCTGCAGTCACCATCTGCATTGATTTTGGAGTCCAAAAAATGAAGTCTGACACTGTTTCCACTGTTTCCCCATCTATTTCCCATGAAGTGATGGGACCAGATGCCATGATCTTAGTTTTCTGAATGTTGAGCTTTAAGCCAACTTTTTCACTCTCCTCTTTCACTTTCATCAAGAGGCATTTTAGTTCCTCTTCACTTTCTGCCAAAAGGGTGGTGTCATCTGCATATCTGAGGTTGTTGATATTTCTCCCAGCAATCCTGATTCCAGCTTGTGCTTCTTCCAGCCCAGCGTTTCTCATGATGTACTCTGCATATAAGTTAAATAAGCAGGCTGACAATATACAGCCCTGACGTACTCCTTTTCCTGTTTGGAACCAGTCTGTTGTTCCATGTCCAGTTCTGAACTGTTGCTTCCTGACCTGCATGTAGGTTTCTCAAGAGGCAGGTCAGGGGGTGTGGTATTCCCATCTCTTTCAGAATTTTCCACAGTTTATTGTGATCCACACAGTCAAAGGCTTTGGCGTAGTCAATAAAGCAGTGTAGGTGTTTTTCTGGAACTCTCTTGCTTTTTTGATGATCCAGCAGATGTTGGCAATTTGATCTCTGGTTCCTCTGCCTTTTCTAAAATGGGCTTGAACATCTGGAAGTTCACGGTTCACATATTGCTGAAGCCTGGCTTGTAGAATTTTGAGCATTACTTTACTAGCGTGTGAGATGAATGCAATTGTGTGGTAGTTTGAGCATTTTTTGGCATTGCCTTTCTTTGTGATTGGAATGAAAACTGACCTTTTCCAGTCCTGTGGCCACTGTTGAGTTTTCCAAATTTGCTGGCATATTGAGTGCAGCACTTTCACAGCATTATATTTCAGGATTTGAAATAGCTCAACTGGAATCCCATCACCTCTACTAGCTTTGTTCGTAGTGATGCTTTCTAAGACCCACTTGACTTCACATTCCAGGATGTCTGGCTCTAGGTGAGTGATCACACCATTGTGATTATCTGGGCCGTGAAGATGTTTTTTGTACAGTTCTTCTGTGTATTCTTGCCACCTCTTCTTAATATCTTCTGCTTCTGTTAGGCCCATACCATTTCTGTCCTTTATCGAGCCCATCTTTTCATGAAATGTTCCCTTGGCATCTCTAATTTTCTTGAAGAGATCTCTAGTCTTTCCCATTCTGTTGTTTTCCTCTATTTCTTTGCATTGATCACTGAGGAAGACTTTCTTATCTCTCCTTGCTATTCTTTGGAACTCTGCATTCAAAGTCAATACATATTAACTTACTTAATTCATACTGCTAAACAGGAGGAGATATTGTCTTCATCTGCAAATGGCAATTTAGCTGTCTCAAACTGCGCAAAGAAAAATCTTAATACTATGTCTCAAACCTAAATTCTCCATTCTGATTCTTGCTTTTAAACAATTCATAAAAGTAAAAATTATTTCAGATTAAAGGAAGAATATTTATTAGGTAGCTCTGTAAATAGTCTGATTTGACCACTGAAAAATTTTATTTGAAAGGAAAATTAAAACATTTAATATATCAGAAGATACACTAAACTGATTTAAATGTGTCTTATTGTCCAAAATAAGAAAAAAATTTTCTTTTTTACCAGGATAAAAAATTTTTAAAAACAATTCATAATATTCTTCAAAATAAGTTTTTACATATTATTCAGGAAATCTACATTTCTATTTCTGTGTTTGGCGTGCTGATCTAGACCCACAGACGAAAGTATATGAATAATTTGAACAAAGTGAACCTTGTTTAAAAATAAGACAAAAAATGCCATGGTAGGAAATCCTTGTTAAGCTAGGACACAGTTTGATGTTGCCAGATATATAAGTGTAGGTGAGCTTGGTTCTATAAATGCAGTAGTTCATGGATTTTAAAAAAAAAGTGTGGAAAGGGTCTAAAAGGAGTACTAGTTACCATATATTGTTTCCAAAAATGATGTTATTGTCTTTTCACTGATGTTTTCTCTCACACACTGCAGAAGCCCTCCAAAGACATGAAGATTCTTTCATTACTTCAGATTCAGTTGTTTGTATAAACAAACAAACCAATTACCTACAGTGTCCCATCTTATTCTCCACCAAACATATACACATAGAGGAATACTTGCCCTACGCTTACTTCTTCCCCTAGAAAAGATGTGAGGTAATGAGATAGCAAACCTTGAAAAAAATGGAAGCACAATGCTTTTTATTTTGTAGTTCCTTGTCCTGAGAGGTCAGGCCTAGGAACTATGTATGGAAACAATCTTAGTGATGATATTTTTACTTTAAATTGGGTCCTCCACACTAAATCACTAACCATGTATCAAACTAGTATGCTTCCATATTAAAGCAGGAGAGCTGCCTTTGAAGGGTGATTAAAATTTCGATTCCAAATTAGATAACTTTATGAGCAAGAAAATAATTTATAGAAGACAAAGGTTTTTCAGGAAACACTGAGTAGAACAATTTGGTTGAGGAATTTTATAAGGCAACAGTCTCAGACGCAGGCAGGCATACCATTGTGGGTGTTGCAGAACTATGCATGGGGTACAGATGCACGGAGATCTGTTTCCAGACTCTCAGATTTCAAATGCCATTGTTCCTAAATTTCATCAGTCCAGGAATGACCCTGTAGCTACTACTTCCCATTTTTCCAAATTCACTTACCACTGTGCGGTGTGCTCAGACGCTCAGTCATGTTGGAGTCTTTGAGAACCCATGGACTGTAGCCTCAAGGCTCCTCTGTCCTTGGGATTCTTCTGGCAAGAATACTGGAGTGGGTTGCTGTTTCCTCCCCCAGGGGGTCTTCCCGACCCAGGCACTAAACCCAAGTCTCCTGCATTGGCAGGCGGATTCATTACCAGCAATTGAGCCTAGCGGGCTGCAGTCCATGGGGTCACAATGAGAAGGTTGCACACAGTAGCTAGAAAGTAAGCCCCACTTGCCACAACTAGAAAAAAGCCCGTGCAGCAACACAGACCCAGCAGAGCCTAAAAGTAATAATAAGCAAATAAAAAGAAATACTCAGTATCAATAATGAACTTCATTACTGTTAATTATTACAAATGAGATATTGTTATTAGCTGGATTGATGGTTTATAAATGATTTGTGATATGAGATTGTTCCAGCAAATAAAATATTACCAAAAAAAAAAAAAAAGCAATATAAAGCAAACAGGCATAGAGTCTGCTGATCAGTGATAGGAATCTGTAAAACCTTGGTACTCTTGCCTTATAGCACAAACAACAGTGGTTTTAACCATGTTTAGTCTCATCCTGCTCTGTAGAGCTATCAAAATAAAATCCAATCACAAATACTATAACTACTTTGCTGTCTATATTTTATATGGTAAGCTTCGTCTTCACTGTAAAAACTTATAATTTATTATTGTCACGATTTTGCATTTTCACATGTTTCCACCACACATCTCTGATTTTTCTTTGATTTACATTAATAAGAAAAATTGAAATATTTATGGTATAATCTCTTCTCATTAATTTTCCATCTCCATAACATTTGAAATCTCTTTTTTGAAGTAATAAGCAGTCTCCTATAAATCAGAACTTGCTTTAAGTAAGCATATCTGTGACAAAATATGTAATCTTTATTACAAACTACAAAGATACATCAAGATCCTGAGATTCCCAGGGATTAAGAAAAGAAAGAAAAATTACATTCAGTGTAATTTTGGCTTCACTGATTTTATCTTTGCTAAGCAACATTTTCATTACAATGAATCCATATGTTGCCTTTGATCACCTTGCTATTTAGAAACTTAAGAAATTTGTATCCTGCAACTTTATTGAATCTGTTGATTAGTTCCAACAGTTTTTCAGTTTAGTCTTCAACACTTGTTCCATATCCTATGGATGATCCAATTATAGTCATAAAATTTCTGTTGATTTCCAGGGAGCTTAAGTCCTTTGGTTTCCAGTTTCTGTCACCATTCATTTGGACTTCCCTCACAGCTCAGTTGGTAAAGGATCCACCTACAATGCAGGAGACCCTGATTCGATTCCTGGGTCGGGAAGATCCCCTGGAGAAGGGAAAGCTACCCACTCCAGTATTCTGGTCTGGAGAGTTTCATGGACTGTATAGTCCATGGGGCCACAAAGAGTTGGACATGGCGGAGCGACTTTCACTTTCGTGTTATATGACAGTTCTTTTCCTTTGCTGTGACATCTACCCATATATGGATCTCAGTCATTTCCTGGATGTTCCCACTTTCTTAACTCTCTATAGCTTACACATATATTCACATATCATTTTTTTCTTCTATAAAGATTTCACTAATGTCTTAAGGAGTCTGAACATATATATTGTGGTATGCAAATCATTTTAAATGAAATATTTGTTGTTATTTGGTCACTAAGTCATGTCCAACTCTTTTGTGACTCCATAGACTGTAGCACACCAGGCTCCTCTATCCATGACATTGCCCAGACAAGAATGCTGAAGTGGATTGCCATTTCCTTCCCCAGGGGCTCTTCCTGACCCTGTGTCTTCCACATTGACAGGCAGATTCTTTACCACTGAACCACCAGGGAAACCTAAATGAAATATTAGATATCCTATTATTTAGATTTATTTTATTATTACACTGAGTCCTTCTTGATCTCCTGTCCATCCTCCTTTTCTCTTTCCCACCCTTTCAAAAGTAACCACCAAAAAAATTCTTTCATCTATGAGAATATTTTTCTATAAGAAAAAAAGTGGATGAAAAAATGCCCATCATTTCGTTAAGAGTATTTCCATCAGATAATGGAGTTAAATGTAAGGACAGGAGACAATTCAAACTTAGTCCTTTGTGTTTTTAAATTATTACAACTTGCACATGTCATAGGATAATAATTTTAATTCAGTTCAGGGTTCTAGTTTTAACACTGTTCTCACTGTCAAAGAGAATCTTGTGATTTTGTCTTTTATCCTTAGTTACAAACCTAAAGTGAACAGAGTATTTTTTTCTAAATAAAGTTTAGGTCAACCTCTGTAGTTTAGGAAAGGATAAGAAAAAGAGAGAAAATGAAAATGTAGGAAGGACTAGAGATGTTTTTCAGATTCTGTAAAAAAAGATGGGACAGAAAAAAATTCATATTTTTTTTTCATAGATATTAAGATATACAAATAAACCGAGCTTCTAAACTTTACTTTGTTCTGTTGGGCAGTTTTTTTGACTATGACACCAGTCTGATGCTGAATTGCATGTTTCTGGTTGTTATTGCTGCTACTGCAGCACTTCAGTCCTGTCCAACTCTTTGCAACCCCATGAACTGTAGCCCACTGGGGTCCTCTGTCCCTGGGATTCTCCAGGCAAGAATACTGGAGTGAATCACCATTTCCTCCTCCAGGGGATCTTCCCAACTCAGGAATCAAACCCACGTCTCTTATGTCCCCTGCATTGGCAGATGGTTTCTTTACCACTACCACAACTTGTTAGACTTCTGGTTGTTAACCAGGTTACAAAAATATTCATCATAAAATTTGATAGAATAGCCAGGACATGCAAATAACCTAAATGTCCATGTATAGAGGAGTGGATAAAGAAGATCTACATATATACAAAGGAATTTATTTTTTTAACTCAGCCCTAAAAAAGAACAAAACAGTGCCATTTGCAGTAGCATAGATGGACCTAGAGGGTCCATACTGAGTTAAGTAAGTCAGAGAAAAAGACAAATATTGTGATATCACTTATACATGGAATCTTAAAAAAACGGGGGGGGGGGGGGATACCAATGAATGTATTTGCAAAACAGACGTAGAGTCACAAATGTAGAAAACAAACTTATGGTTAGCAGGGAATGGGAGGGAGGGATAAATTGGGAGACTGAAATTGACGTGTACACACTATTACATAAGATAGATAAATAAAAAGGACCTACGATAAGGCATGGGGAACTCTACTCAGCACTCTGCAGTGGCCTATATGAGAAAAAGAATCTAAAAAAAATTAAAAAGAGTGGATATATGTATATACACAGCTAATATACAGATAATTTACTTTGTTGTACACCTGAAATTAACACACAACATTGTAAAACCAATCAACTCCACTAAAAATTTTAAAAAAATAGAATATTCCTATCTTTTGAAAATAAAATTTGAATGAATAGAAAATAAGATAAGAGACAATAAGAATAGCTAATTAAATGCCATATTTTTGAGTCCCATATTCACTATTTCATTCCTACTTATATTCTAGTTGTAAGTAGTAAACTTAAAGCTATTTTAGCACTGTTATTTTATTGCCCTGATAGAATATTTGTTCAATTCATAAATTTTCTCTCTTATCTTTCTTATTTCCTGAAATGCAAAGTAGTGAAAATATTCCTGTTCCATTTATTTTATGTGCAATTAGTAACTATCTGCCATTTCATTTCTTTCTAAAGAGTATTTGGGATGTGAATTATTAAAACATGCTACTATAAAGCTATGTCATCTTTTCATCTTTTATCCTGTGTACTTGTGGAAGATTAAAAAAGTGATTTAATACCTGCTTGTTTCCCTTTCTTCTATTCTTTTTCTAAGTTTCATTTCAATCTTACAGTGCAAATTACCATATTTTTATTGTATCCTGAAGTAGGAAAAGAGGAATTTAACATAATTTATGCAAATATGTTCACTTACTGCTTTTTTTAAAAAATCAGCACTGATACAACACCACAGCATTCTTGTTCTCTTCATCTGTTTATGATTTGCAATAAACATCCTATGTTGCATTTCACTCAACTTACCACACTTCTGCCATATTGACTTATTTTGACCATCACAAAGTAAATCAGGAATTTAGAATCAAAATATTCCTGACCATGCTAGATAACAGAGATTATCAAAGAGAGAACTTGAGAGATCATCCAATATAGTAAAAGACATTTGTAGAAAATTTGATCTAAATTGTTAAAATGTTTTATATTTTATTTGGAATATGGTTTAATTAGCTAGTCAGTCAAACATCTAACCTTGTATATTATTTCAAAACTCATGTGATGAATGGATAGGTACATAATTGCTATGGGGAAGCATAGAAACTATTAGTTTTGACTAAAAATTTTATGTCATTCTATAATGTTATCACATCTAACTTGTTTTGCTTTAATATTTTATGGACTATGTGTTTTTGTTGTTATGATAGATATGGAAAATAAGTATGTAAAAGCAACAATGAAGACTCATCTAGCTAACTTTTGCTACAAATAAAAACCTTTTGCTCCAAACTTAATAGGACAGAACCATGTGTGCGTGCTGAGTCATTTCAGTCGTGTCCAACTCTTTGTGACCCTATGGTAGCCCACCAGGCTCCTCTGTCCATGGGATTCTCTAGGCACAAATACTGTAGTGGGTTGCCATGCCCCGCTCCAGGGGATCTTCCTGACCCAGGGATCGAACCCGAGTCTCTTTATGTCTCCTTCACTGGTATGGCAGGTGGGTTCTTTACCACTAGTGCCATCTGGGAAACCCTATGTTTTTATTATTTCCTTCAAAATTGTGCTTACAAAACACTAGACTGTTTTTCTCGTTTGTACTAACTAGCCAGCCTGGGATTGGATAATCTCGAATGTCCTCACAGGAGTATCTTGACTGGCTATGAGAGCTGAGATATATACTATGGGGACTCTCCTCCTGTGGGAGGTTAGTCCCCGCTTGACCTCATGGTGACAAATGGTTCCCAGCAGCAAGAGAGGGCAGCCGAGACATGTGCAGATGCTTCCTAAACTCCTGCTTGTGGTGAGTTTGTGACCGCTTTAGGGGCTTCCTAGGGGGTGCCAGTGGTGAAGAAGCTGCCTGACAATGCAGGAGACGTGAGACACTGGTTTGATCCCTGGGTTAGGAAGATCTCTGGAGGAGGGCAGCCATTCAGCATTCATGCTTGGAGAATCCCACGGACAGAGGAGCCTGGTGGGCTACAGTCCACGGGGTCACAAATAATCGGACACAACTGAGCGACTAAGCACACATGCATGTTGCAAACAAATGCAAGGCTATCATTATTTCTTGTCTGAATAACTTTATTTTTGTTATTGTTCAGTCGCTAAGTGACTGTTCAGACTCTTTGTGACCCCATGAACTGCAGCATGGCAGGCCTTCCTTCCTGTCCTTCACTATCTCCTGGTGTTTGCTGGAGTTCATGTCCATTAAGTCAATAATGCTGTCCAACCATATCATCTTCTACCACCCTCTTCTCCTTTTGCCTTCAATCTTTCCCAGCATCAGGGTCTTTTCCAATGAGTTGGCTCTTTGCATCTGGTGGCCAAAGTATTGGAAATTCAGCTTCAGTACCAGTCCTTCCAGTGAATATTCAGAGTTGATTTCCTTTAGGATTAATTGCTTTGATCTCCTTGCTGTCTGAGGGACTCTCAACAGTCTTCTCCAGTACCACAGTTCCAAATCTCCTGCATTGCAGGAAGATTCTTTACCTTCTGAGACATCAGAAAAGTCCTAATAACTTTATTTTTTTAATTTAATTTTTTAATTATTTTAATTAATTAATTAATTTTTACTTTACAATATTGTATTGGTTTTGCCATACATTGACATGAATCCACCACGGGTGTACATGTATTCCCCATCCTGAACCCCCCTCCCACCTCCCTCCCCATCCCATCCCTCTGGGTCATCCCAGTGCACCAGCCCCAAGCACCCTGCATCACACATCAAACCTGGACTGGCAATTCGTTTCGCATATGATAATTTACATGTTTCAATGCCATTCTCCCAAATCATCCCACCCTTGCCCTCTCCCACAGAGTCCCGAAGACTGTTCTATACATCTGTGTCTCTTTTGCTGTCTCGCATATAGGGTCATCGTTACCATCTTTTTAAATTCCATATGTATGTATTAGTATACTGTATTGGTGTTTTTCTTTCTGGCTTACTTCACTCTGTATAATAGGCTCCAGTTTCATCCACCTCATTAGAACTGATTCAAATGTATTCTTTTTAATGGCTGAGTAATCTCCCATTGTGTATATGTACCACAGCTTGCTTATCCATTCATCTGCTGATGGACATCTAGGTTGTTTCCATGTCCTAGCTATTGTAAACAGTGCTGCGATGAACATTGGGGTACACGTGTCTCTTTCAAGTCTGGTTTCCTTGGTGTGTATGCCCAGCAGTGGGATTGCTGGGTCATATGGCAGTTCTATTTCCAGTTTTTTAAGGAATCTCCACACTGTTCTCCATAGCGGCTGTACTGGTTTGCATTCCCACCAACAGTGTAGGAGCGTTCCCTCTTCTCCACACCCTCTCCAGCATTTATTGCTTGTAGACTTTTGGATGGCAGCCATTCTGAATGGCGTGAAATGGTACCTCATTGTGGTTTTGATTTACATTTAATACCTTTAGTATGTTTTATCTTGAAGTTTATCAGTAGCACTTTCTATGAATAATTAAATTGTGCACTCATGCTCTTGTTTAAAAGGTCAAATTTGTTAATCAAGCTTAAGGAGGTGGATTTTTTTTTTTCCACTTAAAATCAGGTAAAAATCCTAGATTTTTGTAATTTTTTCTTTATGGCAGAACTTTGAGTACCATTTGAAGATATGGACAACCTGTTTATTTGAGTTATTTAGAAAGCCTTGGTTTTAGGGCACTGAATCTTTCCTGAAATTTTAAAATAAGCAATATAAATACTTAAAATGTTGGCTCCTATGATCAAATCAGCAAATGTAATACTATGTGACATTACTATGATTTATAAGGCATCTATCATGCTAATCATTACTCATCTCTTTGAATTTATGTGATTATGTTGTCCTTATGATAGTAATATTAGTGGATTATTTGTTGACATTGAGTTCCCTCTGAAGATTTATAGCTTGGCTTTATATTATATTAAGCACCAGCAGATAAGATATGTGTCCAATCTATTTTATCTAGACTCTTAATACAACAAAGCACCCTAAGCTAGAATAGATTATTATAATGTCTTATATGTGCTGTTTGTCTCAGCACTTGATTTAATGAATATTATAGATTTTGATGTAACCACCACAGTTTATCTTCCCTAAATTGCCATTAATTGATCATTTCACTGAGGCTACAAATCTCTGAAATTTGATTGTCTTTTATTTTTTTAATCAGACAATGTCTTACTGCTCTAATATAACCAAATTATGTCTATAATTAATGTGAAAATAGGTGTGCTATTTCCAGAATTATAACTGATGGCTACAATTTTCATTTAACCCAGTTAAAATAACCCTAAAGTTTGAAACTGTGGCCATAGAGAACATTTATTAAATACTTTAGCCACTTTTTCAGGAAGTAAAATAAATCCCAAGAAGGATGATATATTACCATAGCAATGGGATGCAGAGCCACATAATTATGAGATACATATATTTTAGTTCTTTTTCTGATATAAAAATGCACCTATTATTTTCATTTGAAAATGATTTGCAGCATCATTTACAGGGGACCTTATGATTTTCTATTTCTTTCTTCACAAATGTAAAACCATGTTAGAAGTATACCAGACTATATGAATTGTCATTTTCATTGTAGTATTTCAGAAAAATACTAAGAATAAATTTGTAAAATAATAAATGATAATTAGAGTAGAAATGGGATTTTTACTGCCTTAGAAATATCGTTATTTGTTTAAAAAATAACTATAACTCTTTCGCCAACTAAGGGAATAATTTCTGTCACCAGTGTAGCTATAATGCAACTCCGTGTATCATTCTAGTGATAAAAAGTAACAGTGTAATATTTTTGTAATTAATAAAAATGATTGAGTCAATAATGAATTGAGTATGAATCTCTACTTTTTTATTTTAGAATGAAATACTATATTCATTGATATTTTGCTACCTAATGTGATTAGTTATCCCATTATTTTTACTGATAAGAGAACTCTGATGTTTCAGGATGTCACTGTTGATGTGTTCTGCTTCACTGGAATGTTTTTAGAGGTGTTTAGTTTGAACAAAAATACATATATCTTTAGAGCATATAAATTTAGTTTAGCACTTCTATAAATCTACTGGCTCGTTATTCACTGAAGCAATGCTTGGTTTTCCATATGAGTATTTAGAGTTTATTATAGAGGACTTCTAGCTTGTTGAATATCCAGGATCTTGTAAGTGTGTATATTACTGGTTTTTAAACAAACTCATGTCCTTTTTAATATGTAGAATTTATAATCTTGATATTTTATTTTTGTGTGAGATAAGCAAAGATTCCATTTTATTTTTCAAATATGTCTATCTTCTGTATTTAAGTTATTCTTCTCATATATGTTTTAGCAAATTTGGTTTACCTTGGGCTTCCCAGGTAGTGCTAGTGGTTAAAGAACCTGCCTGCCAATGCAGGAGACGTAAGAGACACAGGTTCAGTCCCTAAGTCGGGAAGATCCCCTGGAAGAGGGCATGGCCACCCACTCCAGTATTCTTGCCTGGAGAGTCCCATGGACAGAGGAGCCTAGCAGGCTACAGTCCATAGGGTCTCAAAGAGTCAGACACGACTTAGCAGGCATGCACAACAATTAGTTTACCTTATATAATACTTCTTGTTATGGCTTTGCATTTTAGTTAATTTGAGAAAATATTAAGGTATAATATGCCTTATACTATATATTATTATATTATATCATTATAATGTTATATTATATGTTGTGTTATATTATATTATATTCCTTATATTATATGTTGCAAAGAGTCAGACATGACTGAGTAACTGAACTTAACTGACTGATAATATTCCTTGCAGAAGCTGATTCTAAAATATGCTTGGATATTTTAAATAAGGTTGTTCAACTTGATATTTAAAAATTTCACTTCCCAAGTTATTATATTTCAGACAAAAGTGGCCTTTGAATACCTCATAGAGGTAATGACCTTTGATGGTGTTTTCTAAAGTGACAGATCTAAAAAGCATGCTAGACAGAGGGAGAGTTGAGCACATAATCAAAGTAAAAATACAATCAGGGCTGAAGCTGTCTCTGTGAATATGAGTCAAGAATCTGGATTTTACTCACTGAAAGATAAAGAGCCATTAAGTAGTTTTTGAACATTTAAGTGACTTAGAATTTTATTTAGGAATAAGATGCTGGCAGTTATATACAGAATTAATTTGAGGCAGAGAGAAAAATATTAAGGTCAGTGTTTCAGTGCATTTCTTAACAAAAATAGCATTAGTTTGCAACAGGTGAAGCTTGAGTTTGCAGAGAGATGTTTTGATGGAAATATCCACAGGTCTTTGGAAGATAGTATCTCAATTAAGAATAACACTGGAGGACAAGCAAGGGAGCAGCCGGTGAGGAAATGGTCAGAGGTCTCTAAGTGAATCACAGTTGAGTGAAACTGGAGCGACAGAGGCACCAGGTATAGGTTAGGATTTTGTGAATCATATTTTCTCTCGAGGAGAAAAATGTCCCAATGGAACAATGGGTAGATAAGTAAGAAAATTAAAGTGTGAAAACAAAAAAAAACATATGCAATTTCCCTCTCTGTCTTTTATCTGTACATGCATGTGTGTATGCTCAGCCACTTCAGTCGTTTCCAACTCTTTGTGATCCTATGGATTGAAGCCCACCAGGCTCCTCTGTCCATGGGATTCTCCAGGCAAGAATACTGGAGCGGGTGGCCATGCACTCCTCCAGGGGATTTTCCCCACCCAGGGCTTGAACCCACATCTCCTGAGTCTCCTTCATTGCAGGCAGATTCTTCATCACTGAGCCACCAGGGAAGCCCCATCTATATTTACATATGTATGTAAACACATCAGAGACCCTTCTCTGAATAAATACTGGGCAGGTAAAATTTATCTGATTTTATAAACAACAAAGCTAAACACTTAGAAGTGTGGCTTTTATTTGTCAAGATCATACATTCAGTCAATTCATGAGAAAATTCCAAATACCCAATCCAGTGCTTTCACAGAAGTGCTTAAACTGTATGTCATATGTTATTTTCCTTCTGGGAGAGATTATATAAAAATGTTTTCTATTTTTAAGAGCTAGATTTAGCTTAAAAAAATTTTTAAAGCAGTTATTAAAATAGTGTAAAAGAGTCTCTCCTCTCTCACATTTTGGCCCAATTACACTGATGTATGTGCCTTTAAATTGCAATCTTAGAGAAAGAGAAGATATTTTAGAGGCATAACTTCATTTTCTGTACTCCCTTGATGCTTTCTGTGTGAGTATATATAGATGTAGTGTCTGAAAAATTACTCTTTATAAATCAGTGACTTATTTTAATTAGTGCTTATAAAGTAATTGACAGATACTTCTAAAAGTTGGGGAAAATATCAGTGAGCTAAATGAAAGGCAGCCTTTGAAAAGAGGATTTTGAAAATGTTCAAACAGCTACAAAATTATCGTTTTCATCTGAAAATGCTTTAAGTTTAAAAATCTGTTTCTAAAGGAGAAAGATGAACAATATGAAGTTATAACTTAAAAACTGTGTGTGCAGTATATGTAAATGAATAGATATAACACATTTCAAAAGCTTTCCCAAACTTTCAACTTGTTCACCTCAGTGTAGTTTTATTTTTCTAACATTTATTCAAATGGCTCTGAGGACAAAGATAGTGCCTTGCCTAGAAGTTTCCAATGAAATAAACTGGTGCCAAGTAAAGTTATTTTCATTTTAGAAGAACCAAAGTTGAAATACTGAGAAGTAACTTTACTACTCTAGATTCTATGTTAAGCCAATTGAGAAGGCCTACATTTTATCCTTTTGGTAAAAGGCTTCCATGAGATTTGATATCATGTTCTCTAAAAAATATTAAAAATCAGACAAAAGTGAATCTGAGTGTAAACAGGTAACAATTTATAGTTAACTCCAAAAAAGGAGTTATTAGGCTTTTCAAAGTTGTCTTTGTGAGACTTGAGTCCCTATGCAGGTAGAAATTGTATTATAAACTTTGATCAGAAAGCATGAATTAGCTCCACCGAAGAGGGGAGAGACTAAAGAAAATGTGTACAGACTCTATTTTTGATTTAAGTAATATGTACATTTGAGGAATTTTATACATAGATCTCAACAAGGTAGCTGTAAGTGGTAAAACTAGATAAACCAGATACAGTGTGTGAGCATGTAAGTTTTCCATGTCGTTCATTCACTAAGTCACGTGTGAATCTTTAGACCCCATGGACTGCACCAGGCCAGGCTTCCCTGTCCTTCACTATCTCCTGGAGTTTTGTAAACTCATATCCATTGAGTTGGTGATGTCATCCAAACATCTCATCATAGAGGCTCATCTTCTCATTGTGGCTGTACAAGTTACATTCCCATCAACAGTGTCAGAGGGTCCCCTTCTTTCAACAGCGTCTCTAGCATTTTTTTATTATATACTTTTTAATGATGGCCTTCTGGCCATTGTGAGGTTGTATCTCATTATAGTTTTATTTAGGTAACAAAATAAAAAATCAGATAAGCTTACCCATATGGATAATGTCATACTACAGTAAAAGTAGCAGACTTGGGGGATGAACTGTATTTATAAATCTCAGAGTCCAAGGGTACTCCCCTCTCTTCTTCCTGTGCATCTTCCTTCCTTCCTGTATTTGGCTGTAAAACTTTCTTGTTAATTAAAATATTTTATATATATATATATATATATATACACACACACACATGTGTGTACATATATATATACACACACACAGTGAAATGCATAGCTTTGAAATGTAATTCAAATGTATATACCCTTGCCACCCACTCCAATGTCAAGATAGAAACATTTCTATCTCTCTAGAGAGTTCCCTAATGCCCATTGAACCCAAATCTTGCTCAGCCACCCAGAACAATCACTATTCTGACACTACAGATCTATAAAAAGCCATGGATCAGTTTTGCCTGTTGTTGAGGTTCATATAAATGGAACCATAGTGTGTACTGTTTTGTCTTTTATCTCTCAGTCTACTATTGTTGAGATTCATCCATGTTGTTTCATCATTTAGTAGTTCATACCTTTTAATTGCTGAGTAGTATTTTATTGGATGAATATATCAACCTTTGTCTATGAATAAAGGTACTATGAACATTTCCAGAGACAGACTGTCAGATCACACAAATTATATAGCTTTGTTTTCCTACCTCTGTCTTTCTGGCCTATTCTTCCTCTGTCTACCATGGGTCAGAACGAGTGACCTATCTGTCCTCCTAGTTTTCCTGAAGAGAACTCTCTTACTTAGAACTCTATAGGCCGTTGCATCAAATCTGATTTTCAAGTCTGTTTTTCCTTTTTATTTCCCGGAGAAGTCAAGTGCCCACCCTATGCAACCCTACAGTAATCAGTGCCAGTGCCACAGAAGAGGCATTAAGAGGCATTTAAGAAAAGTCACTATTATAATGTCTCATGTATGGGCTTCTGGGTTTTGCACTTAACTGAGACCTTACCTGCTGTGACAGGAATAGATTATTTGGTTCACTCTTCCAAGGAGCAGTAGAAACAACAGGGCAGGAAGAAGAACAGAGAATGGTTTAAGCTGCTTCTCCAGTGATTTTGATATAAATATCAGTAAGATTTTACTAGAAATAATGTAGTAAACTGCAAGGAACATTCAGAACATACATTAAAATAAAATATTTTAGGTTATTTTCCTTGTTCTTAAGCTTGAATAAAACGAGCTCTAATAAAATGAGTTCTAATAAAATGAACTCTCATTCATACCAGTCTTGAGAAGCATGGGTATTGTGAACCACAACCAAGGATGATTATAAAAGGGAGAGGAGACCTAGGCTAGGTCTGTCTGTTGTAGTGTTGTGTTACTAGTGTGGGCTAGTAATGAGGCAGCACAGCATTTTAATTAATGACCTGGCTTAATTAGGTGTTCAAATCTATTTCTAATTCTCTCAAAGGGGTAGAGTTACATAGAAAGTTAGAAAATGCTTAATTATAATTCTCTTTAAAGAGTTTTCTCAAAAATAAAGATAAAAAATAAAAAATAAAATTAAAAAATAGAGTTTTCTCCATCTCAGATCAATAATTGTCTATAATTCCACCATACTTTCAGAGATCCATGAACTTCAATAGATAATTGATGTTCTTCAGATAGCATTTACTAGTTTAAAGATTTTTATATAGATTGGAGAATTGTTTAAATACATTATTTTGCTTTTTAAGAATGAAGCTATTCCTTACACTATTTAGGACTCTTTGGAGTATTTATATCAAAACTGACTCATTTTGAGAGGGATAAAAATTGAAGTTACTGAAGAAGATTCTGTGTAATGTAAAATCATTGTCTATATGTAGACATCAAATGTTTAATTTTGACCCTAAACATTTTATTATCCTAAAGTTTTGTCTTTGTGAAAATTGAAATGCCACTATTTTCTAGAATCTTTTTCTCTTTGTCTATGGAGGTTAAAAAAAAAAGTAAAGAACTTTTGGGCACTTATGTATGGCAGGCATAGAATTTGGATAAAATTTGCATGCATTCACTCTTACAGGTCTCACACTCATTGTCCACAGGGATTTTTCTTCATTTGCATTAAATATGTGTAGCTAAATTATTCTTTCTCCCATATTCTTTTGATTTTCATTTTTTTTCCGAGTGTCCTTCTTTAGATCTGTTTAAGTTGAAAAGGCCAGTTTTGGCTGTACATTTTAGATTACTTATGAAAAGTTCAATAGGTAAATATATCTTTGGTAAATTATTATGTTTACTTTTCCTCAGGGATATGAAGCTGACCATTTTTTCTCTGTATCCTGAAACCTAAAGAATCATGAAAAGGCTTTTGAAGTTGTGTTTTGATATTATGAATTAATACATTCTAGTATATGTGTGATTTGTATACTAATGCTGGAAAATAATAGAAATAGTAATACCCTTATAATGATGCCTGATGTTTATTACTGTGTATAACATAATACGCTGATGTATTTATAACTACTTGATACAATCTTGAGGCTTGAAACTGTTAAGTAGCTAGATAAGGTCATATGCTACATAAGTGATAGAGCTGAGATCTGACCCAGATAGAGAGAAGTCTAATAGTCTTTAGCGACATATGCTGAATTACCATGCTACATTGTTGAGTATATAATATATGAACATAGAATACTTAGAAGCTAATACACATAAACCAGCCTTTTATTTCACCAACAATAGCACGTCTTATCACTTGCTACCTTGTTTTTCTATCTTCAGGGTAAGATGAATTCCTTGTTGATCCTGGTTTACTATGGTCCCTTGAATCAATGCCTTTGCATGTACTGCTTCTTCTTCCCTTAATGTTTTCTTAAATTTCACCTGACTCATCATTATTATCATGTTACTAATTAATTCAAGAGTTAGATTTTTCATTAGATCTTCCTTAACTGCTTTTCCATCCATAATTGGGTGGTTGCCATCATGTCTGCTCCATGTTAGTTTATGCAAACCTTCCTGACCCTTGTGTATGTACTGTAATTCTTTGTTCATGTTTCCATTTCCTGAGTAGAAAAATTAAAGAAAAACACATGATCCCTTTTATATAGCTTTTGCACTTGAAAAAATGTTTGTAAATTTAGCAAGTTACTTTATGATGTTTTATAAAATTAAACATAAAATTGGGAAATCTATTTATCATTGTCTTAAGCCTCAAAGCTTAAAATCCTTCTTCTACTTATTGATTTGCCCAGAAAAATAATACATTTTTTCTTGAGGTAATGGACAGGATATCTATTATCTTTCTTCTGCCTGAATGTATTAAAGTAGTTGGGGCTTTTACACAGAAAATGAGGGACTAAAATTCCTATTCTTTTTATGTGGGAAAAGTCCAGGAAAGACAAGACTGACTGTCTTTTTTTTTTTTTTCCTAAAGAAAATATCTGTGTTAAATAATTCTCATAGAGCCAAGTTGTCTTTGAGTTTTATAACATAGAATTGGGGAAGCTTGGACACTGAGTCATCTTTTAACTCCACAGAAGGGAGCTATCACAAGGTTAAAACATATAAATTGAAATAGAGAAAGCTATTAATATAAATAGCATGCTAAATAGAAAAAACTATTTTCCTGAAACCAGAAAAGAGCTGTTTTCTTTGTTTATTTTTCACATTTTACAATTTAAGAGGTATTTTAAACCTAATTTATTAGTGAAACAGCTAATACTTCAGATAGTGGAAACTATATTGAAGATAGATAGAATATTTTGAAATAAGTTTCCTGAGTTAGAAACCAAACTCCTTCATATCTTGGAGAGCAATAAAACTGTAACCTTTGGGGCTATTTTATTGTACTGGGCAGAGATCTATAATTTAATACATTCCTCACAAGGTCTAAGCCATTAATTTACTAGTAAATATCAAAGTCAAATAGAGGTACATTCTCCTGAATAATTAAATAATGTTAGATAAAGCTTGTAATAAATGCCCTAAAATGACATTGAAAGAACCTGAAGACTACCTTCTGTCTTATCTTCCAGTTTAAACATTTTAACATTATATCAAACACACACACACACACACACACACACACACACACACATATATAGAGAGAGAAATGGATGATATTAAAAAGTAAAGAATTGGCAAATGGGAAATAATTTGCAACAGCTAATAAGTTTTATGTACCTCCTAAAAAGTTTGTGTGCTTTTTGGCTAAAAATGTTTATATGCTTCATATATAACAATTACTTATGTATTTATAAGATAACATAAGTACTGTATTAGAGAAATTGAAAAATGTGTGATGAGAAATCTGGAGGAAAAGCATTGTGAAGACCAAACCCTACTGGTCAGAGGAGGGAACATGTCAGTGGGAGAGAGGAGCCTGAGATTTCTGAACAAGTCACTTGGGCTCCTAGGGCTTCAGTTCCTCCGTGTTTTTAAATTCAGGAGACCCTTGGTGGTTCTTGGGGCTGCCAGGGAGCAAGAGAAGCCCACATCTCTTTCTGGCTCTTTCACTTCATCTTCCTCCTCAGGCTTTGTTTGAGCAGAGTTCTTTAATGTCCTTTCAACTTTGCTTTTTGAAGACTTGGTTCTCCTTAGTGGGGAGACTCAGGATATGCACAGAGACTGATAGGTAGGCTTCCTCTGCGGTGGCAGTTGTCAGAGGCTCAAGGAGTGGGCAGTGTTCTTGGAGCCAGTGCTTTCTTTACAAAGAAATCACAAGTAATTCTCAAAAACATGACTAATACATACAAGGAAAGAAAAAACTAAAGTCACTAGTATAACTCAAAAATAACTTACAGAGAAAATGCATATCAAAAATATAATGACATACATTTGTTTACTTTTCAAATGAAATTTTTAAATGACGGCTTTGTCATGGTTATGATTCAGACGTTTACAACGTGCTAATGGGAATATAAAGTGAAAGTCACTTTTCATTTTAAGTTGGGTCCAACTCTGTGTGACCCCATGCACTGTAGCCCACCAGGCTCCTCTGTCCCTGGAATTCTCCAGGTCAGAATACTAGAGTGGGTAGCAGTTCCCTTCTCCAGGGGATCTTCCAACCCAAGGATCAAACACAGGTCTCCCACATTACAGGTGGATTCTTTACCATCTGAGCCACCAGGGATATAAATTGCTTTTACACATATGTCTTAAGAGCTTTAAATGTGCTCAGAGACTTCTGTGTAACAGATTTATATCTGGAAATGTGTATCCTAATACTATAATGAGTAATTATAATATTCTAATAGCAAAATTTGAAAATAACTTACAATAAGATTAATATGATGTAATGTTAATATTTCCATAGAAATGATCAAATAATTTTTAATAGTATGTGATACCAATCATGATTAACCAAGTAAAACTATTCTATAATGCCTGGTATGATGTTAGATATGCAGTACTACAGACTCAGTTCAGTTGCTCAGTCGTGTCTGACTCTTTGCAACCCCATGGACTGCAACACGCCAGGCCTCCCTGTCCATCACCAACTCCTGGAGTTTATTCAAACTCATGTCCATTGAGTTGGGGATACCATCCAACCATTTCATCTTCTGCCATCCCCTTCTCCCACCTTCAATCTTTCCCAACACCAGGGTCTTTTCAAATGAGTCAGTTCTTTGTAGCAGGTGGTCAAAGTATTGGAGTTTCAGCTTCAGCATCAGTCCTTCCAATGAACACCCGGGACTGATTTCCTTTAGGATGGACTGGTTGGATCTCCTTACAGTCCAAGAGACTCTCAAGAGTCTTTTCCAACAGCACAGTTCAAAAGCATCCATTCTTCGGGGCTCAGCTTTCTCTATAGTCCAGCTCTCACATCCATACATGACTACTAGAAAAACCATAGCTTTGACTAGATGGATGTTTGTTGGCAAAGTGATGTCTCTGCTTTTTAATAAGCTGTCTAGGTTGGTCATAACTTTTCTTCCAAGGACTACAAACTCAGGGAGCCTCTGAATACTCTTCAACACACTTTAGGTAGGGCAGTCAAACAGATGGCACCATTGTTTGTGATAAGGCAACCTCTTTGCTTCAATTGAGTTATCCATTCCCTCTGATGTATACGCTGAGTGCCTGGCTAGTGTTACTGGAGCTAGAGAATGATGAATTCCTTTGTAACTAGCCTGATTGGATCAGAATTCATGAAAGAAGTCATTTTTCATTTAGATCTGGGCAAGGTGGGTAAAATGATAATAGGTAGAAATATGATGATCACAGTATGCTAGGAATAAGGCAACTTCTAGGAAGTAGCAGGATACATTGGTAACCTAAGGAGACAGTCAGTGCCATGCGAGAAAACGGAGGATGCATTGTAGAAAATTAAGGAATTTCTTACAGTAACTAATATAAACCCCTGAAAGTTACAAGATGAACCTCTTTCCAACTTTGACCCATAGATGTGCATTGATAGAGAACCCCTGCATTGTTTGTTTCTCCCCCATGAATAAATCATAGATCTAGAATCATTAAGTGCAGAGACTTAGAAGCAACTGCCCTGTGTGCCGGGGGAAAGGAGAGCTGCTACTTCTTGTCCTCCCTGCCCTCTCCACATCTCCCTTCGTTCTCCTCCCCTTTCCCCCTCCTCTTCCTCCTCCTCCTCCTTTCTCTTCTCCTCCTCCTCCTTCTTTTTCTATTTATTTTTTAGTTTTGTTTTCTTCAACAGCAAGAATGATTTCTTCCTAACACATCAATATCAAACATTGTAGGTGGGCCCATATGTATTCTGTAAATATCGTGAAATATTTCCTCATGACATATGACCTCAGTATCTCAATATTTCTAACATTTTATGCTTTCTGAAAGGTGGGTGGAGTCCTAAGGATTTTCCACTGTCATGGAGCAGTCCTTATACAAGGCCCCTTCTTTGCTCTATTGGGAAATTCTGCCACTCTTATAGCTGCCTCTTATAACTCATTTGACTGAGTTTTTCTCTTAAGTGTTGAACAGAATATATGTATATGTAATTTATATTCCAAAATCAATGATCTTAAGCTAAATTTACCCAGTTTACTCAGTTATTCTCCATTTGACAAATGTATTTGTTTTTGACATAACTGGCTTAATCTCCCCTGGGCTAACTTCAGTTTGTGGGAGAAATGTAACTGGATCTGCAACTAAACTTGGTATTTCAGATTTTTCAATATTGATATAGCCATAAGTAAAACAATGACTTTTCTTCTCAACCACATGTTTCTACTAATGTGACTATGATTTTTCTAGTTTTTGACAGCCAAAATACCCTTTTTCCCTTTTGCTTGCAGGGAGTTACTCACATGGGTCTATCACGTGTATGATAAGCCCATTCTTGCCCATTGCTGTATATACTTTTTGTCACTGTAATGTAGCACTTTAAATATAAATGTTTTATTTAGTTTTATAAATACAACTTTTGTTTTGAGGTATATTACTTATTCTGTTCTGTGAGATGTAAAGAATTTGATTTAAATGTCTTATGGGCTTTATCCATATATATATATATATTTTTTTTTTTTTAATTTGAACAGGTTAAACCAGAGTACCCTCTAGCATACCTTGAGAGACGTTCCTTCATGTTGACATTAACCTTGCCACATTAGTATTGTCTTTTGGGGGAGAATAGTGCTTTCCTCATAGCTCAGTCAGTAAAGAATCCGCCTGCAATGCAGGAGACCAGGTTCAGTCCCTGGATCCGGAAGACTCCCTGGAGAAGGAAACGGCAACCCACTCCAGTATTCTTGCTTGAGAAATCCCATGGACAGAATAGCCTGGTGGGCCACTGTCCACAGGGTCACAAGAGTCAATACAATGAACACAGTTTAATGCAACCTATTCAGATCTCACTGTCTCATACAAAAATTCTCATGTTACTCAGTTAAAGATTTGGCAAATACTAGCATCTATTTCTTAAAGAGATGGGAATACCAGACCACCTGACCTGTCTCTTGAGAAGTCTGTATGCAGGTCAGGAAGCAACAGTTAGGAGTGGACAGAGAACAACAGACTGGTTCCAAATAGGGAAAGGAGTATGTCAAGGCTGTATATTGTCACCCTGCTTATTTAACTTATATGCAGAGTACATCATGAGAAATGCTGGGCTGGATGAAGCACAAACTGGAATCAAGATTGCCAGGTGAAATATCAATAACCTCAGAGGTGCAGATGATACCACCCTTATGGCAGAAAGTGGGGAAGAACTAAAGAGCCTCTTGATGAAATTGAAAGAGGAAAGTGTAAAAGTTAGCTTAAAACTCAACATTCAGAAAACCAAGATGATATCTGGTCCCATTATTTCATGGCAAATAGATGGGAAAACAGTGGAAGCAGTGACAGACTTTATTTTGCGGGGCTCCAAAATGACTGCAGATGGTGACTGAAGCCACGAAATTAAAAGATACTTGCTCCTTGGAATAAAAGCTATGACCAACCTAGACAGCATATTAAAAAGCAGAGACATTACTTTGTCAACAAATGTCCATCTAGTCAAGGCTATGGTTTTTCCCTTAGTCATGTATAGATGTGAGAGTTGGACTATAAAGAAAGCTGAGCGCCAAAGAATTGATGCTTTTGAACTGTGGTGTTGGAGAAGACTCTTGAGAGTCCCTTGGACTGCAAGGAGATCCAACCAGTCCATCCTAAAAGAAATCAGTCCTGAATATTCATTGGAAGGACTGATACTGAAGCTGAAACTCCAATACTTTGGCCACCTGATGCGAAGAACTGACTCATTGGAAAAGACCCTGATTCTGGGAAAGATTGAAGGCAGGAGGAAAAGGGGATGACAGAGGATGAGATGGTTGGATGGTATCACCGACTCAATGGACATGAGTTTGAGTAAACTCCGGGAGTTGGTGATGGACAGGCAGGCCTGGCATGCTGCAGTCCATGGGATTGCAAAGAGTTGGACATGACTGAGTGACTGAACTGAACTGAACATCTGTTTACAACATTTCTTTATTCTAGTAATTTATTAATTGAATAGTAAGATAAAAAAAAATTATGACTTTAACATCCACTCTTAAAGAGGACGTAGGAGATCAGTCAACTGAAATTCTCACTGCTACAAATAGAATAAGATGGATAAGTTAAACTAATTTGAAAAAATTTTAAAGATATGAAAGATCTTTGTAATCAGTTAAAAAACTAAAATTGTAAATATGCAGGGAAGTTATATGAAGAAGACTGATAGTCCCAAACTTTTTCTTCCTTGGAGTTATTGAAAATTTCCTGTGTGAACTATGGATTTGCCTTATTCCACACAGAGAGACTTTACCTGGAGAATAAGAATCCATTGACATTTTGTTATTCTTACTGGCCTGATATGGCTGGATGGGAGTATATTGATTCTAAGTGTAAAACTATATCACCCAAAGGAGAGCTAAAGATTTCTGGAACTAGAAATAAACTCTTCAGTAATTTCTGGGTTCTTAGAGTACAAAGTGCCAGTACAGAGGGGAGGTGACTCTCAAGCAGACAAGTTGTTCCTTCGTTAAAACCTTTGGCAGAATTTCCATCCAGGAAGGTGCATTTCTAAAGCCAAGCTCAAAAGTCCCCTTAAAGAAGAAAGGAATTCCAAATATCTTTTATGTGGAAGAGCAAGAGAATTTTTCCAGCTCTCAGTAAAAGCCTAAAAAAGATCATAATCAAGGAACTGACATAACCCAGAAAACATTGAGATTCAAAAGCCCAAAGCCTAGCCTTGACCCAAATCAGACTCTCACCGGATTGATGTAATAAGTATCTCACCTTAACTGAGGCTTCCCTGGTAGCTCAGCTGGTAAAGGGTCTGTCTGCAATGCAGGAGACCCTGATTCAATTCCTGGGTAGGGAAGATCTCCTGGAGAAGGTATAGGCTACCCACTCGAGTATTCTTGGACTTTCTGGTGGCTCAGACAGTAAAGAATCCACCTGCAATGTGGGAGATGTAATAAGTACCTCACCTTAACTACCTAGTGTGAAAAGAGGAATATCTTTTCTGGTGTAAGATATCATCTGGAGACATCTTTCATACACATTATATATTGATACAATGCCTAGCATAGAATTTAATATTACTGGACATGCAAAAAGGCAGGAATAACCAAAAATTAAGAGAAAAACAGACAGCAAGATAAGACATACAGATGATCTCAGTGTTGGAGTAAGCAGAAAAGGTTACTAGCATAATTGTGAATCTTATATTAATATCAATGAAAAATAATGGAGAAGACACATACAAAACTTTCTGTTGAAAGTTGGCAGTGCATACAAATTCTATAATGAAAAAAATGTTAGTATTTAAAATTATGGAAAAGCATTGTTTTTGTTAATTAGTAGGATTGAGGCAGGTACTGACAGACTCAATCCCAGATGGGATAAAATGAAATCAAATAATGATGGGCTTAAATTCAGCCACATCAACACTAATATTAAATTTAAATGGCATGAAATCCAAGTAGAAGACAAAGATTATTAGAATGGATAGACAGAAAAAAAAAAAAAACAATTGTTTACAGGAGAAGCACCTTATATTAAAGAGATGGGTAATTTGCAAACAAAAAGAAAAATCATATACCAGGCACATAATAACTAAAATGAGATCGTACAGCTATATTCATTCAAATCAAATAAAGTCTACTTTGAAAAGTAGTGTTTGTCACTTAGTCATGTCCAGCTCTTTGCAACCCCATGGACTATAGCCTGTCAGGATCCTCTGTCCATGACATTTCCTCTGTCTGTGGAATTAAGTTGCCACTTCCTTCTCCAGGGGATCTTCCTGATCCAGGGATCAAACCAGGTATCTCCTGCAGGCAGATACTTTACTGTCTGAGCCACCTGCTTTAGTATAAGAATTTGTCACAAGAAACAGAGAGAGACATCTGTTAATGATAAAACGGTCAATTCAAGAGGAAGATATATACAATCCTTAATTTCAAAATATATAAAGCAAAAGTTGAAAGGAATAAAAGGAAAAATCAAACAAGCAATAAAATAGGTTCTAAACCCTAGAAAAATTCTATTACAGTTTTTGCTTGACAAGTTTGGAATAAAAATTGTATTTTAATTCAGGGCCTCCAACTATTTTTTTTAACTGAAGTTATAGTAGACACAGCCATAGTCAAGTTATGTATTGCCTATGGCTACATTTGTACTACTACAGTAAAGTTGATTGGCTGTGACAGAGACCATATGGCCTACAAATCTTAAAATATTTACTATCTGGCCTTCTGCAAAAGAAAGTAAAAAAAGTTTGCCAATTCTTGTGTTAGATAATTATATCTCAGCAATGTTGAAAATCAGGATTGAGAATTATACCATGATTGTGTAAGAGAATGCTCTTCTTATTTTGTAATATGCACTTAAGTATTTAGCATAAAGAAATGTGATGTATTCAAAATATTCTCAACTGGTTCAGGAAAAGTAATTTTTATTTACATCTGGAAAAATTATTGGGAAGATAAGAGAGTAAATATTCACAGCACATGTAGACAACTTGGCACTTTTCAAAGCAGGGAGGCTATCTGCTGAACATGAAGAATTTTGGTACTCTCTTAAAGAGAACTTGTAGTAAATAAGCTGAGAGAGTTAAGACAGAGGGAAAGAGATGGACATTTTCTGAAAAATGAGAAAAATTACAATTTAATTGAGCATAATGTGAAAAATGGATTTGTGAGGATACCTAGTAGGATTACTGGGTAATATTAAAGTTTTACTTGAGTTTTCAATTGTGAGCCCATTATGATATCACCTCCCTTATTTGTGCAATTATTTACAGCAATTCTGTTTTGTGGGAAAAGGCATAGAGAATTATCACCTAGATATTCATTCAGAGTTGGCATTTCTCAGCCTGTATGAACAAATGGAGAAGGAGTAAGTACATGGAAAGTATTTGAAAGAGAATGATTATAATGATGAACTAGATAAATGGTATTGGAAAAGAAAGAAAGCACAGTTATAAAGGAATGAGGGATAGGGAGAAGAGTGTCATTCAAAGGATCAGAGGTCTTACTAAACTGAAACCAGACATTGTAACTGGGGCAAATCAAAGGATGAAGGTGGCAGTGAACAAAGTGGAAAGCTTTATTTGTGATTTTGAAGATGTATTTTCTGATTTCAGTATGCAGCCGTAGAGGTCAGTGGCTGAGGAAGAGTTGAGGAAAAGGGATTGTACATGGAGAGGTAAAATAAATGAGACACTCAGTACTTAAAATACCAAGAATGATCATAGAAACACAGAATAAGAGTGAGCTGGTGAATATGTGTGTGTGTGTGGGGGGGAGGTGTATGTAAAAGTCACAGTTAGGATGACCAGGAGATGGTTAATGTTGTAAATGAGTACAGGAATGGAAATGGAATAAATTGATAACAGGATTCTCAAAAAATATATGGTATTTAGGAGAAATAGGAATGACAATGTGGATGTGGAACAAAGATATATAATATACCTCTGACTCTGAGCTACAGTGGTATTTGAGAATTAATAGCTTTAGGGAGTTTTGTAGGGAGATCAGTATCCATGGGGCTAATCAGAATTCAATTAAAACAAAAAAGGAGAAAATTTTTCTGAATAATGTTTGGGACATATGAAAATTTTCTTCAAGTAGTCAATATATGATCAACATTTATTGAATTTCTTGTTTTTATAGCATGTAAGAAATAAAAGGGGTTTCCCAGGTGGCGCTAGTGGTAAAGAACCCGCCTGCCAATGCAGGTAGGCATAAGAGACATGAGTTCGATACCTGGGTTGGGAAGGTTCCTTGGAGGAGGACACAGCAACCCACTCCAGTAATCTTTCTTGGAGAATCTCATGGACAGAGGAGCCTGGCGGGCTGCAGTCCATAGGGTCACACAGAGTCATACACAACTGAGCACACACACACACAAGGAGTATAAAGAAGACGAGGTTTGTTGCCTTTAGCTACAGCCAATATGGCTTGAAGACTTGTTTGATATAGACTAAGATGAATACATTTAGTAATGTCAGTGTTGGTAGGAGATTGATGACATTGAGAAATATTAGAATACAGTGCAAGGAAAATATGTATTTATTTGGGCACACTGAATTTGAGATGCAAAAAAATTTTATGTTTCAAGAATAACGTCATTTTTTGTCTCAAGACTCGCAAATATAGGTACACATGTCTTGAAAGCATATTTTTTATATTATAGTAAGATGTCATATCCCAATCTCCTCTGTATGTTCTGGATTGACCCCAAGATCCTTTGTTGTTCTCTCATATTAAATATTTTTAATTCAAAAAGAGTGAGTGCTTTTTAGTGTATTGACCATGATCATCCTGTTTCTATTTACCTAGTGTTTAGATTTTATGATCTCTACATAATTTATACATTTGAGTCTCCACTTTTTAAAATTCAATTTGATTGGGTAGTGAAAGAATACTTTGTTTCTGATTCTCAAAGATTTGTAATATAAAAAAGTTAAAAATCTACCTAGTGAGTAAAAATGTTGCATAAATTAAGAATAACAGAAAACTCATGATAGCAAAAGACAGTAGAACTAATGGTGGTAGATTGCACATCAGGTATTTTAAATAATATACATAAAGAATTATGACATACTACCTGGCACATAAGCACTCATGAAAAAATTCTTATTAATATTACATAAACTTATCTTTTCATTTAATTATAGTTAGTAATGAGGTATTCATGCTTATGTCGATTATACTAAGTAGTAAACCAAGTCTCATGGCTTCTCTATTTTAAACTCTGTCTTGAATATACCTATTTTATGAAGCAATAAAACTAGGGCTCTATCCCAAGAATGTGAATATAAACTCTTTATACCATTTTAGTAATGAAAATCATATAAGGTCTCAAAATTTACAGCTGTGATAAAATATATACCATAGCAAAGGAAAACTTTGTCTTATCTGTAATAATGTCAACCTCATTTAAGGAGGGGTTTAATTATCAAAATAAAAGCACCACTTTTATTCTCTATGTTATGCCATTTTCTTTTCTTATACTTTCTCCCTCTCTTGTCTTACCAGTCTTGCCGCCATATATGTGATAATTGGCCAAGCAATTCATCTTTTTTATAAGCTTGGCGAAAAAGCCAAAACATATGAACTAAGTGCACTGAAGAAAGAATCAAATTAATAGCAACAAAAACCTTAAAAACTTGATTTCCTTGGTGGAAAGATGTTCAAAGTCAATTGCACAAAAATTTTCTTTCCAACCTTAAAACAATCAACAGTAATAATCATTATTGGTCATAGTGTTTTCCAGTATTGAGTATGACAGTATATAAAGTCTAAGTGCTTTTAAGAAACCATCAGAAATTTGGAGCCTTAGGTTCAGGAGCTCAAAGCATTATTCTTCTTAGAGTCACACTTTTTATGAACATAATATTAATAATGATGTTGCATTTATTCTAGTCCCTCTGAAAATTTAGTGATAACAATATACCTATTTTTTAAAGGGAAGAATTTAGTAGTGTTAGGCAGAGGAATAAAATCTTACCTTGAGGTTATAGAAATACTTAATCATCTTGATTTTCTCCTACTTTGCTATAATGTATATTACATTAACTAGATTTATATTCCTACCTATTTTTGAAAATGAGATTGTTAAGACATTTTCCACGTTCTGTCATTTCAGAACATACAGACCATTCATTCATATGGATTCAGAATAGGATAATCCTAGTTATCATCTATAGCATTATGTTATTATAATTGACAATGATGGAAGACTGTATGTAGTCTGCCTATACCTGTAATAAAGGTATATTAGATTAATTTGTTCCTTATTCAAATTTGATTCCATTTGAACAAAATCCCAAATCATATGGCTCTGAACAAAGTCTATATTTGCCTTCCACAATTAAAAAAGACATTGACAAAATGAAAAGGAGTTGAGCAAATCCCCAAAACTGATTAATGTTTATATTTAGAGCTAGTTCATTTGACTAAGATCAGATGTTATTTAACAGACTGAGCTAAAGAAGGAGTTTTCACCGGGGGCCAGTTAATATTTATTTTCTCTAAGGACTAAAGGAGAAAAATTGGAATCCAATTCATGATGATTCAGATTAGAAAAAATAGAGAATGTTTTATTCAGAGTTAGTAACTATCAGAGCAAATGTTATTGAATTTCTTTTGCATATGTTAAGATTGGCCTCCTTCTATCATCTGTGTGGGAAAATACATGCAGCTTTAGCTGCCAAAAGTTGTGCACCAAAAACACATTTAATATTATGGTATGATAATATGAGCCACAATTAAGGATCCTTCATGTATCTTTGCATTTTCATTAATAAACTAGATTCAAAATTTATTTTTATCATGAAATAATTAGATTTATGGATTCATCTATTCCAGTTGGCTTGTTCTCTTTATTATAGAATGAGTTTTTAAAAGTTTAATCTTAATTAAAGTTTAAGATTTAGTATTTTAAAAAATGCAATCTTTAATTAAAAAAAAAATCCTCTACAGAATTTAAGATTTGCATGCATCTCATTGCAGTAGTCTATAGCTTTTATGATCCTGGCTATCTATGGTTGTAGTTTTGCTTTGTTTTGGCAAGTATGCAGATGAACCTGAACTGTAAGTTATTTAACATATCATAAAGTTTCCAAATGTATGTTTTAGAAATGTTCTATATTCCTAAAGTCTCTCTCTATTTCCCTAAAGTTCTATATTCTTAAAGTCTCAAAGAAAATAAAAGGTTAACTCAGGCAACTAGTTTTTTTACATTTCCACAAAAAAAAGAGCATGTTACACATTGCAGTTTTTCATTCCCTTGTCTGCAGCTGTATTCACTATATTCCTGGGTATTTCATTGCACTGGTTGTACAGATAGTTACGGTTATTTTTACAAAAACTATGGAGTACCCCAGAGGTTGAATTCAGGAAATAAAATTGAAAGTTATTGAAATTTGAGGAATGACTGTCTAATGATATATAGAAACAAGAGAATAAGTTGATTTTGCCCCTTATAAATGAACAAAATTGATTAGCAAATGAATCAAGTTGCCCTTCAGTTCTGTATCAAACATCCAGTGAAAGTTTCGATTACTAAAATCTATACAATTAAAATATTATAAATTCCTAGTTATGTGGGTCTACTATCAAACGCTTTACCCGAGTGTTATTTCAATAATAAGCATAATTGACAGTGTTATAGCTCTGAAGTATTGGGTAGACATTATAAAGTCCTATAAAGAAAATTAAACAGAAACAAGAACTTCTTCTGTACCAATATTTAACCATTTTTAGCAATTAAAATGTATAATTTTACATTAAATGGTGAGCTAATAGGGCTACTGATTCTGTTCCTCAAAACAACCTGAGAGAGGTTCCAGAAGTAAGAGGTTTATGAACCTTGTAAACCAGCAGGCAAACTTCAATAATATAGTTATAAAATGAGTGTTACTATCTTCCAATAAAGTTTCAGATCAATGTATCTCAAAATTAACCATAGTCTAAAATTGTTTGGACAATAGTGTTCATCTGTGATGGATTTTGCAAAGATAAAACATACTTGCATCTGTTTTCTTTAACCTCTAAAGGTACCTCTGCAAACACTCAATTAGGTCTTTGATTTTTGATTTTCAATAATAAACTAGACAACTGCAGTTTGAGGATCAGGAGCTAAAATAACACCCTGTGGTATTATTTAGTTCATAGACTAGACTAATACGTCTTCAGATTAAAAGCTCAAAATATTGTACATTTTTCTACAGGAGATTCAGTTCTATAAGTGACCCATGAAGTGATCTCTTCAACATCACCACCCTTTTCCATAAAACATCACTGTGTGTGATTCATTACAAGTACTGGCACTGATTCTTTTTCCAGAAGCAACTAATCATAGCAACTGATTGACACTAAAAAAGATAAATTTATCATTTTGACTAAAAAGATACTTGTGACTGATGAATAGCATAAACAGTAGAAAATATGATCTCCTTTTGAAATGGTTCATCAGATTGTCACCACTCCTTTTGCCGTGACTGCCACCCACTGTTGGGCAGTCTGTAACTAGCCCTGCCTGGAGTCAGGAAGGAAAAAAACTTCAGGCCAGTGCTCTGATAGGTGAGAAGACATGTGTGCGTATAATCTCCAGACCCACTGACTTATTTTGCTTGTTTATTTGTTGCAAAACTGGAAGTAGATCGCCTATTCTTTCTGGGTCGGTCAATTCAGGAATTGTGTACAGTTGCTTCCTCTGATGTAAGCAAACCAAGAAAAAAGTAAATAACCCCACCATCTAAGACAGATAGATCTTGGGTACCACCAGCTTTTACGTACTGTTGTCTTGAAAAGCCATGAGATAGAAGTAGGGTAATGGGTTCTGTTTTTGCTTCACTTGGGCTCCATCCACTCACCTGGCTTGCTGGCTGGAGTCTTGGAGACTGCTTATTTTGGCCTTCCGTTATGAAGTTACTCTCCTGTTGCAGCTGTTCCTATAAGAGTTCATGAAACCCTATGCTTGACGCTGACAGACAAACGATGCCTGTGAGGTTGACTGACCAGTTCCACGGATGCCCTGAATTCCTTAAAAGCCAGCCAGGAGCATGCGGGAGTTAAGACCCTGTGGCACAGTCTTTGATTGGGGGGTTAGGGAACCAGATCATTATTGACTCTGACAGATGAGTATTCTCAGATGTCACTGTTCCTAAGGCTTCTCTGATGATGAATGTCCATCAGCGGCTCTCTGGGTAACCCTTCTCATTATGCGTGTTCTTCCTCCTTCCCAGTCTCACTGCCCCCACCCCTCATCACTGCTCCTCAGGAACAACTGGCACTCCTTAATAAAATGTTAGCACATAAACTTTTATCTCAGGCTCTTATTTCTAGGGAATTCAACTTAGGATAGGTAATTAAGATTAAATTAGGTAGCAAAACAAAAGTGGAGCAATGTCTTTTTATTTCATTTTTAAGAGACATCTCATTAAATGCCTAGACTGAGAGCTAGGGCCATTTCTTTAAAACACCCATTTATCAGGGGAAAGATGTGGCATTCTAGGAGTCTGTGACAGCAACTGACATATTTTTGTGTGTTGAGAATTTAAAAGCACATTGAAGATTGTTAGAGGTAATTCTCATGGGCATTTGTGTGCATTTTGAGCCCATCAAAAAATGTGAAGTCCTATATAGAGGTCAATCATAGCAGAACATCAGCTTCTTCATTATGACAATTTAATGAGATACTACTGCTGTTAGTGAGCCAAATATTTGGTCTGGTGATTGCAAGGAGATTTAGCTTTTAGCTTGAATAGTATACCTGTAGATGTTAAACCCATTGACAGAATACTTGCTGCTTGAAAAGTAGTGATCTAGAGAATATGGAAACCTCTGAGACCCTGCTATCACTTATCTCACAATCTTTCATCGTTCTTTAAGACCTTTTCAACTTGACATGAGTTGCCCGATAACTACAAGTAGTTGATTAGGAGAATCTTAATGCAATCACTAACCTCACAGTATTGCTTCTGGACATACTTTTACCATTGAGGTCATTTTATTTCCTGTAGTCTTAATTTAACTATTTGGAGGTCTGAGTAGGGAGAAGTAGATCATTTAGATGTTGTTATATTCTGTGTGTGTGTTAGTCGCTCAGTCATGTCTGACTCTGTGTGACCCCCATGGACTGCAGCCCACCTGGTTTCTCTGTCCGTGGGATTCTCCAAGCAAGAATATTGGAGTAGATTGCCAGGCCCTCCCCCAGGGGATCTTCCTGACCCAGGGATCGAACCCAGGTCTCCTGCCTTGCAGGCAGACTCTTTACCATCTGAGCCACAAGGGAAGCCTCCTGTTATAGTCTAGTGACTATTAAACTGTTTTAAAATTAGTAGAATTGATGAATATTGTACATTTTATGCAATCAGTCTTTTAACTCTGTTCCTCCCACCTATGTTCCAGATGATGTGCTTGTGGCACTTTTTTTCCTACAGTCAACATACTATTAATAGTGATTTAGCAATTCTTAATTCATCAATCATTTATTGATTGATTGATTTTAATGAGACCGCCTTCAGTCAAGTTGAAAAGGCAGATAGATATGTGAACAAATCATACAGAACCACATATTTGTTAAAAGCTGGAGTTAGAAGAAATGAGGAAATGACTATTTCTGATTGGAGTAATGAAATATCATTTGTGCTAGCATTTGAATTTCAGTAGATAAACAAGAGAGAAAGGTACTTCATGTGAAGGAAGCAGGTTTATCAGTTCAGTTTGGTTCAGTCACTCAGTCGTGTCCAACTCTTTGCGACCCCATGGACTACAGCATGCCAGGCCTCCCTGTTCATCACCAACTCCCAGAGTTTACTCAAACCCGTGTCCATTGAGTTGGTGATGCCATCCCACCATCTCATTCTCTGTCGTCCCCTTCTTGTCCCGCCTTCAATATTTCCCAGCATCAGGGTCTTTTCAAATGAGTCAGCTCTTCGCATCAGGTGGCCAAAGAATTGGAATTTCAGCTTCAACATCAGTCCTTCCAGTGAAGTTGGAAATTATGAAAAAACATAGCTCATTCTGCAATCTCTTTGTAGTCAAATGTTTTTGCACTTTCAGAAAGAAGTGGGGAATGTTGGGAGTCAGTAATGAGGACTTTGGCAGATGTCACACTGAAAATGTTGGCTGTATCATTTTGGGGAAATTGGACTCTATTTGGTATGTGAAATGAAACCTGGAATGATTTAAACAATGAGCAGGGTGGGAAGATAGAATAAAACGATCAGAAAATTTTTAGACTCATTCTCTTGAAGACAGAATAGGATACTGATTAGAAGAAGAAGAGAGCATTGTAGGGAAATAGGAATGTTTACGAACCTTCCAAGTAAAGGATAAGCCCCTAAATTAAGTTGGAAGATACAGAATATGTGTAGAGGGGGCAAAGATTTTAGAAAGATTCTAGTGATACAAAAGATATAAAATTATTCAGACTTGATGAAAATTTGTCAGTGATCTCATGAGAGAGAAATAAATCAAGAAGCACTTACATGTTTCTTTATGAGAGCAGATGGTAAAGAAAGGATCTAAATTCAAAATCACTTCACTCATTCAAAAAAAAAGCATGCTTATCAAATACCTGCTACATTTCCATCACTGTGATAAGCAATGGGGATACAAAAGTGAATTCTACATGTTATCTGACAATCTATGACAAGATGGTTAAATGGAATTGTTTCAATCACAGTTTCAGTTGAAAATACACACTACATTTCAAAGTAAAGTGCAAGACCACCATACAGGACTTGCAACTCGGAAGATAATTTATACTATTCATAATATACACCAAACTGAGGACACACCAATACAGTGTTTTGTGTAATAGAAGAGACTTTTAATTTATTTATATTTAATTGGAGGATAATTGCTTTACAGTACTATGTCTGGGTAGAAGAGAATTTTTAAAGAGCTTTTCATGTATCAGTGTTCTGCTGTTCCCCAAAGAAGCATGTTTACCTCTAGCTCAGGGAGTGGCTCCAATTGGAAGGTGTCATGTATGTACTCAAGAACTCAGTAGACAAAGTGGACCAATATTTGGCTCAAGGCTGACAGATTTAAAAGGTGAGAGACTGGCATGTTGGGGTGACTTTGACTGCTCAAATTGGGCAAACAGAATGCTGAGTGTTTCCCCTGAACCCACTGTTAGTCCTACATGGATGTGAGCTGCCCTGGGCTGTCTTAGAGCTAAATGGGCTTATCAGCAGAAAGACAGTGGCTTGTATATGGTGGGGTCCAGGATTCCCAGGTGTAAGGAACCAATCTCAAACTACCAGCCGGGGGAGAAGTGGCCCATTGCATAAAGGATCCTGCAGGTGATGAATCTCCAAGAGCTGGGAGGTGTCCCCAGTAAATCAAAGAAACAACTTTTCCAAAAAGATGAAAGCCTCTAAGCACCTTCAGTGGGCATAAAGTGCTAATTCTGCCCAGAGCAGTGTTAGTGAAATAAGAACATTTCCGGTTCTTTTATTTTCCCCCCACCCCCAACATGGTCTGATACAGAGTAGAAGAAAAAGGGTGTGTGAAGTGTTGAGAGGTCAAAGAGAGGAAGGAAATCTATGCATCTTCTCTTTGAGTATGAAGAAAGCTAGAGTCAGGAGGCCTGAGATGAGGGAGAGTCGAGGTCTGATGCTCGAGTAGTACACCAGATTAAGCACATTGATTATTACAAAAAGGACTTCCCATTTTCTCAGAATATTCAGAAAATGCATTGGGCTTTGACTATAGATTTCATCCAAAGGGATAGGGAAGAAGTGGTTCTACTAAGCAGGTTAGAATAAGCCATAAAGGAAAACCATAATTCTCTCTGTGGGTTGACATTTGGTTTCCATAATGATTAGAAAGCTTGCAGTTTTCAAATGCTTGGATATTTGGCCTTGGTTAGTTAACTGAAATTTGCCTGTGAGACCTAGGTGCTAGCTCTGACCTCTGTAACTGTGGGCACAGGGTCAGTCCACCCCACATTCTCTGCGTTCTTCTAGTTACCTGACAGAGTTAAAATAGGTGATCTCTGTGGAGTCTCATATCCAAATCTAAAATTCTGAGTTTACTTGAAGAATCTTTCTCTGATATATTTAACTTGTTTCAGAGACGTTAATGACTGGGAAAATCTGAATGTCTGTCTCATGTGAATGTCTGGTAACCATGAATACAAAAGTATAAGCATTAAATATTTGTTTTAAAAAAAGTATAGAGAAAAGACATATTTGAGATTGTTCAAATAAATGTTTATGAAGTCTCCAAATGAATATCATTTAAAAGAAAGCTGAATTTGGAATACATTTTGAAAGAGGTTGTCATATAATATAGCATGGAAGGAAAGTAAGAGACGGCTATATTAAATTTTGGCAACACTTAAAAAAGTACCGTGTATAGATTTTAAATTGCTTATAACAAACCTGTGATCTAAAATCAAGCTCAATTTGATTTCCTCAAACGTTTCTAGTTAAAGTCCATCAGAATTTAAAACAAGTGGCTTGCACATAATTTAGTAAGTTGAATATTTACAAAAATCAGCTGTTTCCTTTATTGGGCAGAACTAGTTCTAATCTTTAACTAATCTGGTGGCTCAATGGTAAAGAATCTACCTGCAATGTGGGAGACCCAGGTTAGATCCCTAGGTTGGGAAGATCCCCTGAAGAGGAGAATGGCAACCCACTCCAGTATTCTTACCTGGAGAATTCCATGGACAGAGGAGCCTGGTGCCCAGCAGGCTACAATCCATGGGTTTCGAAGAGTCAAACACAACTGAGTCACTAACACAGACACACACACAGTCATAGTCTTTAAAAATGCTGGAAGTCAAGTGTTGAATTCACTTGAAATTTCTATTGAACTCCTCCTATGGTTTTTAATACTTTATTTTTGCTATGAAATTGTTTTTTGTTCAATCACTAAGTTGTCTCTGACTCTTTGTAACTCCTTGAACTGCAGCATGCCAGGCTTCCATATCCTTCACTATCTCCCAGAGCCTGCTCAAACTCATGTCCATTGAATCAGTGATGCAATCCAACCATCTCATCCTCTGTCATCCCCTTCTCCTCTTGCCTTCGATCTTAACCAGCATCAGGGTCTTTTCTAATGAGTTGGTGCTTTGTATCAGGTGACTAAAATATTGGACCTTCAGCTTCAGCATCAGTCCTTCCAATGTATGTTCAGGATTGATTTCCTTTAGGATTGACTGGTGGGATCTCCGTGAAGTCCAAGGGACTCTCAAGAGTCTTCTCCAACACCACAGTTCAAAAGCATCAATTATTCGGCACTCAGATTTCCTTATAGTCCAACTCTCACATCCATGCATGACTACTGGAAAAACCATAGCTTTGACTAGACAGACCTTTGTTGGCAAAGTGCTGTCTCTGCTTTTTAATATACTGACTAGGTTTGTCATAGCTTTTCTTCCAAGGAGCAACTGTCTTTTAATTTTGCGGCTGCAGTCAGTCACTGTCTGCATTGATTTTGGAGCCCAAGAAAATGAAATCTGACACTGTTAGTCCTATGAAGTAATAGGAATTCCCTGGTTGCTCAGGTGGTAAGGAATCTGCCTGCAATGTTGGAAACCTGGGTTTGATCCCTGGGTTGGGAAGATCCCCTGGAGAAGGGAATCTTCCATTATTAGAAGAATACCTACTAGAATACTAGAATACCCACTCTAGTATTCTTGCCTGGAAAATTCCATGGAGAGAGGAGCCTGGGGCCTGGCAGGCTATAGTCTATGGATTGCAAAGAGTAGAACACGCACACGTGATAGGACTGGGTGCCATGATCTTTGTTTTTTGAATGTTGAGTTTTAAGCCAGCTTTTTCACTCTCCTCTTTTACCTTCATCAAGAGACTCTTCAGTTCCTGTTTGCTTTCTGCCCTTAGGGTGGTGTCATCTGCGTATTTAAGGTTGTTGATATTTCTCCCGGCAATCTTGATTCCAGCTTGTGCTTCATCCAGCCCGGCATTTTGTGTGTTGTACTCTGCAGATAAGTTACATAAGCAGGGTCACAATATACAGTACAGTACTTGACTCCTTTCCCAATTTAAAACCAGTCCATTGTCCCATGTCCAGTTCTAACTGTGGCTTCTTGTCCTGCGTACAGGTTTCTCAGGAGGCAGGTAATGTGGTCTCAAATGTTTAGAATAAAATTTATTTCACTACAATTTAAAACAGCAACAATAGTTTAAGAAAGTGTATTCTTAAGATTAGTTTCCATGGGGACTGGAGATGGGGCTACAAGGTAAGATTACAGAGGTAAACAGTTGCCCTCCATCCCGATGGAAATTCTGTTCTTTCTGAATGGGTAGTACCTATTTCCTGCTGGAACTCTTCATATTTCTGTATAAAGGTCTCCTGCTCCCATACCCAACAGTCAGTCTAGTACTGGATGTGGTGATGCTCTTCCTGTATCTCGGAATTGAAGTAATTTGACAACTTTTTGAAACAACCTAAACATCTGTCGTCACTGGAGTGTTACTTTGCCAACATAGGTCCATCTAGTCAAAGCTATGGTTTTGCCAGTAGTCATGTATGGATGTGAGAGTTGGACCATAAAGAAAGCTGAGGAACAAAGAATTGGTGCTTTTGAACTGTGATGTTGGAGAAGTCTCTTGAGAGTCCCTTGAACAGCAAGGAGATCCAACCAGTCTATCCTAAAGGAAATCAGTCCTGAATATTCATTGGAAGGACTGATGCCAAAGCTGAAACTTCAATGCTTTGGCCACCTGATGTGAAGAACTGACTCGTTTGAAAAGACCCTGATGCTGGGAAAAATTGAAGGCAGGAGGAGAAGGGGAGACAAAGGATGAGATGGTTGGATGGCATCAACCTACTAAATGGACATGAGTTTGAGTAAACTCTGGGTGTTGGTGATGAACGGGGAGGCCTGGAGTGCTGCAGTCCATGGGGTCACAAAGAGTTGGACATGACTGAGCAACTGAACAGAACTGAACTGATTCTTAAGATTCTATATCAATATATACAAATATATCTATATCTATATCAATATATACAAATAAACTATCAATAAAACAAACAAATATGTTTCTAAAATATATTTAGAAAAAGATTTAATAAAAGAAAGATAACCTGAAGACTTCTTTCCTAAAGCCTGTTTCTAATAGCATCAGGAGAGAAGGCCATCTGTCTGAGTGTTTGCTAGTTAGAAATTTGCAGGTATGTTTGCTAAAATAATCACATCTTCCTTGTAAAACAACAAAAAGAATTGAACAACTTTAAAATCTGTGAGATATATACTTAGTATTCAGCTTGCATTTGATACTGCCTGTGTTTCTTTTCTTTGTTAAGGACAAGTACTGAAATACTTGTCCTTATGTATATATATACCAGATATACCACATTGCAGGCAGACTCTTTACCATTTGAGCCACCAGGGAAGCCCTAACCCAACCAGTCATGTCCGACTCTTTGTTACCCCATGGACTCTACAGTCCATGGAATTCTCTAGGTCAGAATGCTGGAGTGGGCAACCTTTCCCTTCTCCAGGGAATCTTCCCAACCCAGGGGTCAAACCCAGATCTCCCTCATTATAGGCAGATTCTTTACCAGCTGAGCCACAAGGGAAGCCCAAGAATACTGCAGTGGGTAGCCTATCCCTTCTCCAGTGGATCTTCCCAACCCAGGAATTGAACTGGGGTCTCCTGCACTGCAGGCGGATTCTTTACCACCTGAGTTATCAGGAAAATCCCTTCTTACCCAACACATATAAGTTAAAATGTATGCTATCACTTGTCTTTGGATTTTTCTTGGCTGAAGATTCAGAATAGAATATTTGAACATTCTAAACCTTTAAACACAGGAATTTGGAGCAGTTTGGTAGGATAAACATTTTAATTGATAGTATTAGAAATATACATTTAAATGCTATTATAAGTATTGAGAAAGCTCACCAGGAGATTTGATGAGAACTAGATTCTGGGAATGTCCTGGGAGAGTGGGAGGACTTGAGTTGGTACTCAAAAAGAGTCAGATGAAGTAGCTCTGCACAAGGTTTAAATAGACAGACATACAGTGGCCGAGAATAATTCCAGTAGATTCTCATAGGCCAGGGCTAACTTACAGGTTCCACATAGAATCAACACTAGTACAGGTTAAATTTTTTTGAATGACAGTTTGGATGATTTTGGTTAGGATGAAATGTTTGGTCTTATTGTAAATTCCTAGAGCTTGGAAACGGATCCTCTGCAGAATCATTTTCTTGTCTTGTTGGACACTATCAGTGATGGCACAGAGACCTCAAAATACAAAACTTTACAATAGTATTCTTAATGATCTTTCAATTTTTTCATAGACTTAAACTTTATCTCATAAACTACTATAGTTTTTTTGCATTCTACAGTTGGCTTAAGCAAAATTTAAAATGTTATTGTTTACTATGTAGTGTTAAAGAAAGCCCGACTTTCATTAAACACAAACATAACAGTAAAAGCAAAACTAAAACAAAAAAAAAATATTTGTTTTAATGTGAAGCAATTCCAAAAGAGATTTTTTTTCCTTTTCAGAAAATGCTTGATTTAAAATTCCAGAAAACAATTTGTGTAAAAAACACAAATGCAGATAAGTGTTAGTATAAAAAAAGTTGATAAAGGATTTCTCAGTTTTGTTTGATTTTGTTCTTGTGACACAGTGGGTACTTAGGGTACAGGATTATGCTTCTTATATCAGATATATTTTCTTAATTTAGATAGCTATGTGTATGTCTGTGTATGCATTTTTTTTTAGCATTGTTTGAAATACCTTTTGATTGGGTCTTGCATCCTTTTTCCTAGATCTTTGTTATGTGTCATGATACATATTTGATGATGATAAATTATAGTGAAAGTGAAAGTTTCTCAGTCTTATCTCTTTGCAACCCCATGGACTATGCAGTCCATGGAATTCTCCAGGTCAGAACACTGGAGTGGGTAGCCTTTCCCTTCTCCAGGGGATCTTCCCAACCCAGGGATTGAACCCAAGTCTCCGGCATTGCAAGTGGATTCTTTACTATCTGAGCTATCAGGGAAGTTCTGTGGGTTATTATTCCAAGGCCCTGATGTTTTAAAATTTGAACACAGTAAAAAGGCAAACACTAATCTAAATTATTTTAAGAAATTTAAAAAAGATAATAGATGTCTTTTTCAATTGGATGTAGCAGTTAGAGGGAATAAATCCTCTCTAGACTATATTTTGATGGGACTAGATAGTTCTAATTATTCTTGTACTTTCCAATACTACTAGCCAAGTGGAATATTGGATTTTAAATTAACCAGTATTAAAACTTTGAATTAGTTCCTCATTTCGTCAATATTTTGACAAGTAAATTTATGGATAAGTATAAGCCATCTAGTTAGCTCAGTAAACTTATACTTGACATTGATTCAAATGAGCAGATTAACCATGCATTGTTCTACAGAGGCTGGTAGATATAATGTTCAAACTTTTTAAGGAAGTAAGTTCACTATAGACCTTCAGTTTAAAAAAAAAATTTTTTTTAAACTGGTGATCTATATGACCTCAGTTTCCAAAGAAATATTTATAGTAAAATTATACTTTAATACAAAGAGTATGAACCATCTAAATGTTGGATTGAGTTGGTAATGCCATCCAACCATCTCATCCTCTGTTGCCCCTTTCTCCTCTTGCCTTTGATCTTTACCAGCATCAGGATCTTTTCCAGTGAGTCAGCTCTTTGTATCAAGTGGTCAAAGTATTGGACCTTCAGCATCAGTACTTCCAGTGAACATTCAGGATTGATTTACTTTAGGATTGGCTGGTTTGATCTCTTTGCTGTCCAAGGGACTCTCAAGAGTCTTCTCCAACACTACAGTTAACAAGTATCAATTCTTTGGTGCTCAGCCTTCTTTATGGGTCAACTCTCATATCTGTACATGACTAATGGAAAAGCCATAGCTTTGACTATACAGACCTTTGTTGGCAAAGTAATGTCTCTGCTTTTAAACACTGTCTAAGTTTGTCATAGCTTTTCTTCCAAGGAGCAAATGTCTTTTAATTTCATGGCTGCAGTCACCATCTGCAGTAATTTTAGAGCCCAAGAAAACAAAGTCTGTCAGTGTTTCCACTGTTTCCCCATCTATTTACCTTTAAGTGATGGGACCAGATAACATGATATTCTTGTTCTGAATGTTGAGTTTTAAGCCAGCTTTTTCACTTTCCTCTTTCACTTTCATCAAGAAGATCTTTAGTTCCTCTTGGCTCTCTGCAGTAAGTGAAAGTGAAGTCGCTCAGTCGTGTCCAACTCTTTGTGACCCCATGGACTGTAGCCTACCAGGCTCCTCCATCCATGGGATTTTCCAGGCAGAATACTGGAGTGGGTTGCCATTTCCTTCTCCAGGAGATCTTCTCGACCCAGAGATTGAACCCAGGTCTCCCGCTTTGTAGGCAGACACTTTACTGTCTGAGCCACCAGAGAAGTCCAGAAAGGGTGGTGTCATCTGCATGTCTGAGGTTTTGATATTTCTCCCGGCAATCTCAACTCCAGCTTGTACTTCATCCACCCCGGGATTTCGCATGATGTACTCTGCATGTGAGATAAATAAGCAGGGGGACAATATACAGCCTTAACATACTCCTCTCCCAAATTGGAACCAGTTCATTGTTCCATGTCCGGTTCTAACTGTTGCTTCTTTACCTGCATATAGATTTCTCAGGAGGCAGGCAAGGTGGTCTGGTATTCCCATCTCTTTAATAATTTTCCACAGTTTGTTGTGATTCACATAGTCAAAGGCTTTAGCATAGTCAGTGAAGCAGAAGTAGACATTTTTCTGAAATTCTCTTGTTATTTCTATATCCGATTGACATTAACAATTTGATCTCTGGTTCCTTTGCCTTTTCTAAATACAGCTTAAACATCTGGAAGTTCTCTGTTCACATTCTGTTGAAGCCTTGCTTGGAGAATTTTAAGCATTACTTTGCTAGTGTGTGATATGAATGCAGTTGTACAGTCGTTTGAGCATTCTTTGGCATTGCCTTTCTTTGGGATTGGAATGAAAACTGACCTTTCCCAGTTCTATGGCCACTGCTAAGTTTTCCAAATTACAATGTAAATGCAATTTTCAGTTTGCCACAGGATGCTCCAATTATACCATGTATAGTATATATTTCTGGTTTATTAAAAGGATATATGAATAGAAGCAGTTCCACAAAAATGTTCAAGAAGAAAGAAATTTATATTCCTTTAGAAAACAAAATGGCTGTTTTGCAATATGAAATTTGACTAAATTCTTAAGCCATCAGATCTTGCCGGAGCAGAATTATATTCCTTTATCTCTCTTTAACGCATGAAAAACTGAGCTGATACCTAAAACTTGTAGAATGAGAGTTAGTAAAATATTTAAAGATGAGGGATCCTCTCTAAACAACTATATTTAACTTATTTAATGCAACCAATGCATCCATATATGGAAGGTTACATAAAACTAAAAAATGTTTCTTCATAACCTAAGTGACTAAAATATAGAAGGTAGGATGTTAGCACTCTCTGGAATCAAACACAAAGATACAGCCAAGTATGTGTCATGATGATGGTTAAGCTGCTTATTGAACATTTTGTAAGGTTAAAAACCTGCTCTCTGCCTTTGCATTATTCTGCACTAGTTAGAATGTCTAATGATTTTTAGAAATTAAGTTGCCAGCTTGAAAATGGCAAGGACACATCATTGCAATAATTTCTATATCTCATTTATTTCTATCATGATGCACATAATTCTCACACATGAAGATTATAAAAGTTCATTTAAAATGCTCTAAGATGTAGAAATAAATTTAATGTCTGTTTTCCCTGCTTGCAGGAAATCACAGGCATGCTACATTAATTCAGTGAAATTTTTATATTATATTTTATGGAAGGCATTCAATAAGAGATCACTATCACAACATTTTTATATGAATGTTATTTTTTATCAGCTGACATAAATCTGAGCACTCATTTTATCTGAAGAGTTAGTAATTCTTCTGTTATATTTCTATCTATCCTGTCCATTAACTTACTGTACTTACAACCTACAAACCTAATGTTAACTTGTAACTTGTTAACCTTGGTCATTCAGAATGTCATTTGGATTTCTTGGGCTAGTCTAAGATTCTAAACTATCTTTTTCAATGTGAGTATGACTATTCTAATGCATAACTAGAAGATTCCCAGATTAGGGATATATAGGTCACATATCATTTTCGGCATGCAGAGGATTAATGCACTGCTCCATAGATTTCAATGAAACATCCCAGACTACTGATTAATGGTATAAATTTGGTGTCCAGAGAAACTCTGAATTGAAAGAAAAAAGTTTCCTTTGATTCCTCAAAAGGACACATCTATCTTTTAGCTATTTCCATTATAATCTTCATATGTGGAGAAAACTAATATTTTGCTCAAGTATCTTAAGACATGCAAATGATCATCTAATATCCATGTTCTCTGCTAGGATATAAGGTAATCGTTCTTAAAATATAAAGCTATCTAGTTAATTAATAGTACTTATTTTACATAATACTACCATACTGCTTTGATTGTTTTATAATTAAAAACCTAGCATCATCCAAAATGTCTGCAAGGTTCTTACTTCAACCAATTACCAAATTCTCCTGCCATTTCATCGTTTATAGGTACATTGAAGCAAATTATCCATTTGTTGATATTGAAGTGTTAGGTAATATAGCTATTTATCTGTATTTATATCTAGACTTTCAGCATTGCTTAGTATCAGCTTAAATTGTCACAGCATTTTTTATTTCATGCTAAATATAGTTATACGCATAGTAACATAAAGTTATGCATTACTTTTCTATTTATACCTTATTCGTTCCCCAAACTTTCGGGCTTCCCTGATAACTCAGGTGGTAAAGAATCTGCCTGCAGTGCACGAGACTCCAGTTCAATTCCTGGGTCGGGAAGATCCGCTGGAGAAGGGATAGTCTACCCACTCCAGTATTCTTGGGCTTCCCCTGTGACTCAGCTTGTAAAGAACCTGCCTGCAATGCAGGAGACCTGGGTTTGATCCCCTGGGTTGGGAAGATCCCCTAGAGAAGGAAGAGGCTACCCACTCCAGTATTCTGGCCTGAAGAGTTCCATGGAGTGTACAGTCCATGGGGTAGCAAAGAGTCAGACACGACTGAGCAACTTTCATTTTCATTCCGAAAACTGTAATGAAAATCACAAAAACACACAAATGTTTTTCTCAGCTGAGATTGCAATAACAATAAATATCAGAGAGTTTGATAGCATAGCTTCTGATGAAAGCCTAGATCTTTCTCATATGAAAATATGGATTTTATCTTTATCTAAGATTCATGTCTTTGGATGTAATAACCTTCAGAGGGTCAAAAACAATAGAGAGAGAGAAAGAAAGAAATTTGCAAGCTAGGTATATCAAAAACTCATGGTAGGATTTATCAATATATGTTATCTTAAACTAAGGTCAGCTTTTTTTACTCCTTTTTATAAACTTTTTATTTTATATTGGGGTATAGCTGATTAACAATATTGAGATGGTTTCAGGTGGACAGCGAAGGGACTCAGCCATACATATACTTGTATCCATTCTCCCCCAACTCCCCTCCCTGCCAGGCTGCCACATAACATTGAGCAGAGTTCCATGTGCCACATGGTAAGTTCTCAGTTATTTTGAGATCTGAGGTATTCTGAATTCATTTCTTATATAATGATGTAGCGGGAATGTTCACAAGTTCCATTAGGGATCTCACATTATCCCCCCTGACTAGTGTTACAAAGAGCATCTTTTCTGAGGGGTGTCCTATAATAGAAAAGTTTAAAGAATGCCACAAAAGGAGACATTTATGGTACCTTATTTAATACAGCCAACAATTACATGGCAACATTCATGTCTCATCTGTATATCCTCTTATATCTTTCTTAGATTCAAGTTATATGGCATATTTTTCATGAATAGAATAAAGCAGATCTTCAGCTCCAAAGTTAGAGTAAAATGTGGGTGAAGTGTGTGATTAAAAAAAAAGCATTTTATATATCACAGGCTTCAATTACTCGGAACTTACCCAACATATTCCAAAGAATATCTGGTTAAACAAAGTACCTGTTGGAGAGAGAATAAGAGATAAAATAAGCAATCATTTAATTCACTTTAGTAAAGCCTTTTAGGCATGCTTCCTAAGAAGTGAGAAAGATAATAAGTCTAATGACTGGGAAACAGAATATTTTGCAAGTTACTTGGTTTCCAATCACCTCCTTATTGCAAAATTGAAAATGTAACTCTTTGAGTTATTGTCAGTTACGATATTGATGATAAATTCGTGTGATATGATTTTTTTCTAAATGTACTTCAAAAGTTTTCAAAAATTAAGTAACATTTGTATAGTGAATTTTTTTTTCTAGCTTCTTAATTATGAGAACAAGTTTCTCAATCTATGCATTATATAGGAAAGGTACTTAGGAAAAGTAGAATTTATCTCATGCTGAATCCTTTATTTTTTGGCCACTCGCTTCATGTGGGATCTTTGTTCCCTGACCAAGGATCAAACCCACACCGCCTACTACACAATTCCTGGATCCCTGCATTGGAAGCATGGAGTCTTAACCACTGGGCCACCAGGGAAGTCCCTGAATGATTTTTAATTCCAACAATAAATTACATTCATTCACAGTTATGTCACCTAATTAGGGGGGGTGGTTACCTAAATAATTTTAAAAAGCAATTTGGATACGTTTCTTATACGCTTTGGGGGGAGGGAGTTGGTTAAATTTTTTAAAAATTTTTAACTGTGGTAATTATTTCTGATAAAACTATTTTTTTATGATTATAAGCAAATGTGTCACATAGTTGTTTTTTCATTAACTATTAATTTTACTTTTACCTCAATCCAGAAGAATTTTTGAAAAATCTGGTGTCAGGTTCTACAAAGAGCAAGTTGAAAGGATATCTATATTGTTGACTGTAAAAACAAAAACAAAAAAAAACACACAATCTCAAAGCGGCAGATTATTCAGAATTGTTACTGAGGACTAGGCTGGGAAGGCAGCCTCTCAGATATCTCTGAGGAACTATTCCAAAGAAGAAAAGGAAGATTTGGGATATATAAGAGTATTTGCTTAAAAAAAAAAAATCAAAACATGTAGTCAAACATCAGAAGATCACTGCTAATCCAAATGGGCATCTCAAGTTAGTGATTTTAGTACATTCGTATGTATGAGAAGACTCAAGAGTCTGGGTTCACTGAAATTATTCTTCACACGACTGAGTGACTAACAACACCATGCATCTTAACTATCTAGGGCTCCTATCCTGTTTTCCTGCACCCTGAATTCCCCTCAGCGAGTACCATCAGGGCAGCTGCAGTGGCTGACAGTTTGATGCAGACAACATTCCTTGTTTACTGAAATGGCAGTCAACATTTCTTGTCTACAGCTTCAACTGGAGCCAATGCAAGAATTTCAGTTATTATTAATGTCATAATCTTAGTATAATTACCAGGGAGCCTAATGCAGGGTATGTGATAAAGTCATGAGAGGAGAGACCAAGAGTGAGTTAGGAGATACAATCTTCCAGGATTGAGGGCAACCAGAGAGAGTGGAATATGTAGTAGGATGATATGAGATTCAGAGGTTAGGAAAGAGGAAAGAGGAAGGAAGAATTCCCTGGAACAAGCTTTGAGATGCAGAGAGGGTGCACCTCCTTCTCTCTGCCCTTTAGAAAAAGAAGTAAAAGCAGGTAGAGTTGGAGAGAGAGTAGGAAATCAACATATGATTGTTTTGAATCTAGTTCCCTCTTCACATCATAGATGAGGAAGTTATTTTTAACATTTTGCAAATTCATGGTTACTTAATTGTGAAGAATTTTACAGTGCAGAATGTGAATATATATGAATATAAATTAGTCCCTTACACTCTCTACAGCTTTATTAAATTGATCACTCATATTTAGAATAATGAATCTCAGGCATTACAAATTCCTCCTGAGATAACAAGGTAAATTATATCTTTCACTTTCTAAAATGGTAAAGTACACACATTAATTCTATTTCTAAATATGTTCAGCAGAAGAATTAAATAGGAAAAGGTTTTTATCTTGTATGTTATTAATGTAAGTCATTAATGGGTACGTAATTAATATATCTCTTGCATACACATAATGGGAGATGAAACACAATGTAATAGCTGGAATCTTTTAAAATATGTTTTTGAATGTTGTTTATTCATTCATTCATTTTTACCATTTCACTGATTTTTCTGACAGAAGTAGAAATTCTGACTTCTTCCTTAGTATTCAATATCTGGTTGCCAATAGCAATGAGTCAGGCAAGCCTCAGGGCAGAGAATGCAGTACAACATTTGATTTGCCTGAATTTGAAAACAAATGCTTTAAATGAGAGTATTTAAACTTCTCATCAGAAGATGAAATGCTAGTATTGGGAGAAAATACTTTTCCTATAAATTCCTAGGCTTGTTTTTTATCAGGCAATGAAAATTTTATAACATAGCATTTTTATTTTGCCTTAACTGCCTGGAAAGTCAAAGTAAAATTTGGGGTTCAACTCTAGCAACAAGCTATGTGTTTGAACACAATTATTTCTCATGGTTTGAAAGGTCTGTTTAGTTTAGTTCTGTTTATAGATTTTAGTGCCCAATTAAATATTGTGTTAAGTTTATAACACAATATCTTTTGGGAAGAAGAACCGTTTTAATAAAAGCGTAAATATTTTACATTTTTCTCCTCTTTCTGTTTGCTCTTCATATGGCATCTGTCTTCTGTTTTTCATGAAAAAAGAATAATTAAGGGAAACCATAATACTTTTCACACTTAAAAGTATTTCAAAAGGCTGTGGTAATTTTTCAACTAAAAAAAGAGTTCACTTATTTCTTAATATATCACTAATTCTGGGTTTTAACACAAAAATGCCTTTAAATACAACATTTACTAATATTAACTTGGTTAATTTATTGCATTAAGAAATTCCAACAGTTTCTGCTAGTTTAATATAGATTGTATCAAAGATCAGAAATAACAGAAGTAAAACCAGTGAATCACTGCAGGAGTATTTGTAAAACTTTATTATTCACACACCAAAAAGACGGATTGAGAACTGTGAGCATTCAGGCCAAAATATGGAATGAGGCTCAGAGGAATATTGTCATAAAGCAGCTTATAAGGTAAATAGACAGTAGCTGTTCTTTACAGTGATTTTATCTTAAATGATAGGGAATTGGTTAGTGGTTACCTCATATCAACACTGGAAAAAAATGTAAATTTTGCTTATGACTTCTAGAGGCACAAGCAAGAAATGACCCAGTTCAAGCTAGTCTTGCAAAGTAAGCTATATTAAGCTTTCCTTGTATGACTAAACTGATTTTGTCTGCTTAGGGAATTTTCAAGGCTGGTCTCCATTTGTTTTTAATTTTAACAGTAACTTGTTTTGTAAAACAACTTGTTTTTTCTCTGTGCCTTTACAATATTTTGAATATAATGGGTCAGCTTTGACACACATATAAAGATTATTTTTTTGATATATGAACTCCCATAACCCTTCTAGAAAATGTAATCGAATCTATTTTTAAGGATAAAACTAGGAACCAGATAGAAGAGGTAACTGCTATGCCATTATCATACAGTACTGTGTCATCATTCTTTCTGACTTCACCTGTGGTCTGGCAACTCAGTGAAAGTGTTAGAACAGAAATGCAGAAAAGTTCATTGAGGAAATGCTCTTTCTCTGCAATACCACTTCACATTCAAGTTAAAATGTGAACTCAGAGGACTGGGGAAAGCAGTTTAACACCTCTAGATATTTTCATGATTAATACTTGTACCTTAAAATACAAATTTCAGCAATTAAATGATTTGCATTCAGAAATTAAATGAAACTTCAAGTAAGTATTTTATTAACCAAAGAATTAAAAACTACCTGGTTTTCATCTTCTTAAGTGGGTCAAATTTTTAGGAAAGAAGTGGCTGCCTTGGGCAGAGAGAGATGATGAATATAAAGCAAATCAAAATGTAATATAACTCGTTTCACTTAAATGGCTTTTTATAAAACTTGTTCTGGGTCCCAAAAAAAGAAAAAAAATGGTGCAAGAGATTGATAAGTTTTGTGTGACCTGAACTCAAATCGAGTAAACACGTGTAGTCTGAGTGCATTAAGAAGTAAATATGCCCAGTTTGGTTCATTCACTTAATAGACACTTAATATAAAGGAAAGAGGTGTCAAACATGGCACAAAATATACTTTCAAAAATCTGTATGTGCAAAAGAAAATGACAACACATAATGCTTTCAGGGCAGAATGATCAAAACAAGGCAAAGCAAAGATCCCATGACAACTACTGTGATCGATGTGAGCACAGAGAAACCGGAGGTTGGGAGGTAAATTTTGACTCTGGAGGAGCAGGAACGCATCACAGAGGACATAACTGAATTGGGACTTGAAAAATATCTATAACTATGCCATCTATGGAGGCGTGGATAGGAATTTCACGTGTAGGGAACAGAAGATCAGAATGCACAGAAGTGGCATATTTTCAGACACATGAAAATTTGGGCAATTCTTGCATGGTGAAGTGGTATGAAATAGAACTGTAAAAGTAGAACTGGATCATATACAAAAGCACCTTATGTGTAATAAATGTGAATTTTGTTCCCAGCAGAGATTGCGGAGTTAATAAATGTTTTATTTTGCTTTAATTCAAGCATATCAATATTTTTTATTTTAAAATATTTTATGAAAGTAGCACTGGATATGAAGAATTAATGCAAGGAGGAAGTGGTTATTGTGATGTGAGGTGCAAGTCTATTATAGGAAAGATCACAGAAAAATGTATATCTAAGAAACATATGTGATCTCGCTGATTTGATATTGAGGAAGAGGAAGATAGAGAATTGGGGGGTAATATAGGTTTATTACAATTATTTCTTTTTTTTTTAACACATATATATGGAATTTATTTTATTTTATTTTTTTTTATTTTTATTATTATCATTTTTTTTTCCCAGTGGGTTTTGTCATACATTGATATGAATCAGCCATGGATTTACATGTATTGAAAATTTACCTGGTAAAACTGTATAAACTCAAGAAATGAGATATCAAATTTGTGCCATCTACATTGAACAATATGGACACTTAGTTATATTCTCTTTTAGAACTTAAAGTAGGGAAATTCTCATAAGTGATATATTTTAAAATGTGTGTGCAGAGGGCAGTTCAGGAATTATTGCTCTTCCTCTGGAACCTGAGAAAACAAGATTTTAAAAAACGAACCAGACTCACTGAAACATAGACTATGGCAATGTGAGGTTGTATCTTACAATTTATGTTCCAGATACTTACTGAAGAGACTGAAATGTTTAAAGGAATTTAAAAATTATTTTGTTCCATTAATTTTAACATTTATTTTCAGATACTTATTTGCATTTTAGAAAGCCTAGACTGTTATCACCCACCAGAGACACAGTACCATAGTAGTTGACCCATGAGATTCTATACCCAGATAACTGGCTTCAAATACTTTCTGTTATTTATTAGCTGCATGATTTAAAGCAAGTGACTTATACTCTCCTTGCTGAAGTTTCTTCATCCATAAGATAAGAATGATAATAAATAATACCATTATTAGTTGAGTACTGTAATTACAATGTGGAATAAATAATAAAAGTAAGCACTGAGTGCCCTTAGCAAAGGCTAATAGGCACTGATTTAATCATTTTTATATATTGTTTCATTAATTCCTTATGAGAAGCCCACAGATTAAGTATTATTACCCTGTTTACTGATGAGAAAGTCATGATACAGAGATGCTGAGTTGCTTGCCTAGTCAAGAAGCCAGAGTTTGGCAGTCTCACTATTTGAATTCAGTCAGGGTTCACTGTCTTACACGCACTTTATTTTTTGACTCTTTCATGGGTGAATTTTATTTTAAGCTTCATAAGTAGGTAAGCTCATACTGGTAAAGTATTTAGAACTTTACATGCATATCCAGCATTGACTAATTGCCAGTAAATGTTAATTGGTTTTCCTAATATGCTTTTCTGCTACAGTTTAATAGTTGAAACCTTGAGAGAATGAATATCAGAAGCTGAAGTGCCTGGTGTACACACGTCCTCTTACATGTACATCTTCTCACTAGTAGAACTGGTACTTTTTATTAGAGAAGTCTCTATCACAACAGCTTGTTTCTAGTAACATTCTCTCTGTTTTTTACATACTGGGATTATTGTTTGTGTGACTTCCTAGATAATGAACTCCATAAGAGAAGAAAGTTTGTCCCCTCTGTTTCTGTTTTATACACAGCAAAGAGCCGGACACATCATAGACCCTTAGTAAATATTTATGATAAACAAAGGTGAACACAGTAGAAATAAGAATAGAGTCATTTTTCCCTTAGTCACTTGCATAGATTATAGCAAAAGCATTGAAATGAGAACATAGTGCATTATTTCTCTGTGACCATTAACAAGGTGACAAGCAGGCCCTTGTCATGAAAAGTGTGGATGTAAAAGAATCGTAAGTGAGGGTTCTCAGGCCCTCTTAATGGGACCGTTGCCTTTCCCCTGGATCTCCTACCTGCTGTGTCTGAAGAGAAGCATAAGGAGGAAGGTATATTTCTTAGCATCACAGCAAAGATGCAGGTCAGTTCCAGAGAACTATGAAATACCTGCTATGGGAGATTTGTCGGTTTTGGTGGAAAATAGTTGACTTCAATGAAGAAATCGTTCTTTCTCCAAAAGAGATATTTATATTAATGTACCATGCAAAATAATATAGCACCTATGGAACTTTTTACCCTGATAGACTTGTCTGTCTTATTCCTATTTGAGAGTTAATACCACCGTATTATTTCCCCCCCCCTTCATGTTCTCAGCAAGAATAAGCAATAGGGATATTGCTATATATTTTTTAATATCTGAAACTAGACACTAGCTTTCAAAGATTCGGAGCACAGAATTATAATATAAAAGATCATGAAGAGGGACTGTTTTAAAAGAGTGAAAAACAATGATTTATTAGTGGAAGTTATTTACTTATATGGAGACCTTTGGGAAAATGAACACAATAAATGTCAAATTTGGTAAAAAGTAACTTCTTGATACTAATTTTCATCTAAGAATGTGTTTGTAATCAGATTTATAAATTAAGATTTGTTGAAATAGTTGCTATTAGTCTTATCATATATATTTTAATCACATGTGTATATTTTAATTAATTGTGTCATAAGGAACATATAGTGTTTATTGTGTAAAAGGTCATGCTGTGGACCTAAGAGGCATAAGCCATAGTTCTAATCCCAAAAGTTGTCATTGGGGTAATATATAACACAGAAATGACAGTATGACTTGTCAATGAAAACAATGCTCTTACATGCATTGCATTTTGTTTGTGAAAAATGTTACTCAATTTTTATTAATTTTACCTGATCGCATTTTAATACCTCTGTATAACTTATCATACCGATATCCACCTGAATACCTGTGGAGAATTGTTCATGACCTCTGATAGCTATATATTTATAGTATAGTCAGTAAAAAGATTCCTGTTTTTATTATAGTAAAATTTTAATCCAGATATAAAATTTTAATTCACAGGGGAAGTTTGGTGGGAATCGTGTCATGAAAAGGAAAGAATGCCAGGGATAGAACCTCAATTGGATCTCGGTGGTTAGAGTAAGAGAAGATTGATATGTTGTAAACAAAGAGATGCAATGATTAAACTTTCAATTCTAACCCAGATCTCTTTCTCTGTTAGAGCAACTTAAATGCTTGCCTTTTCAAAATTAACTTTTCTCTCATCTTAAAATATTTAATAAAAAATATCTATTTTAATATACTTACATAGTCCTTGTATATTCTAATGATTATGCTCTTATGCTATAGATCACAGAAATTTATGTTTAGTAATTCAAATAAGAGCACATAGTGTCATCAATTTTTAGAAATCCTAATAGTCATATATATTATATAATAAAAATGTTAAAATATATGAATGAAAATGCAGCTAACATATTTTTACAGTGTTTTGAACTGCAAGGTGCTTTATAGGCTTCTGCTCTTTCTGACATTCAAATTAATTTCCTTTTTTAAAAACATAGGCAACATATATTTAATTCTGCCTGTTTAAAATAAAATATTTTTGTGCTTTAGTGAGCCATTCTCTTTGTGCAGTTTCCTTTCTGGGCATAATTATTTGCAAACAGTCCTTACTCCACAACCATATTCTTAACAGAATTTCAACATATCCTTTGAAAGGAATGATGGACTTAATTAAATATACTTCATACATTTTCAAAAATGAATGTCTGCAGCATAGAAACACCTATGCAAAAAGGACTAGATTTATTTTTAACTACAGATAACACACTTTTGATTTGTGCCAAAAATAAATGAGTTGTGATGAGACAGGATGAAATTGGCATTGTTTTGTACAACTATGTCTCACATTTGAGATCACATCTGTTCTTGAAAATGTAGAAAATTACTTTTAGAAATTAAGCCTTAGTTTAGACATACTAACAAAGTCCACTTTTAAAAGAAAATTCGTATGCGTGTGTGTGTGTTTGTGTATCTTTCCTTAGTGCTTTGCAACTAGTCAGAAGGGGCAAAAATAGCTTTAGAAAAAAATATATAAAATCTTATGTATATTCAAATCACAAATTTCAAATTCTGTTCTCAAAAGAGTTTTTATATGATACATGTATGAAAAAATTTTATTTACATTAACATAGAGATGACAAACCACTTACATGTTAAGGATGACGTTGGGAGAGATTTTCATAGAGTTTCAATATCTTGGGTACAGGCTCCATGAGGACAGGTATTGTTTTTTGTTTTGATCCCTGAAATGTCCCAAGCATGTACTTAGTATATTCTCATTATTATTGAAATAGTTTTGCTCAATGAATAAATGAATGAACTATTTGTAAATGATCACCATGCTTGTTTTAGATCACAAAAATATGAGGGTAGTCAGTTGTCAGTTACTTGTCTGAGGCAGTGGCAATAGCCTAGTACATAGATTTCTAAAACACTGATATTGTCCTTCAAATAAATTACTTTACTGTTGAGTGCTAAATTGTGATAAAAGTAAACATCTAAGCAAGATTATCTATGCTAAAAGATAAGCTATCTTACATTCTCTTATTCTATATACCTCCTTTCTTAAATCATCTTATGCTTTAAAAATAATTCATATGTGAGCTAGATACATAAGGTAATATCAATTTTATTATGATGATTTCTTTGTCCGTTCAGTAAACATTTAGTAAATGCTTTCCTTCAGCAGTATGCCAGATAGTGGGACTAAAATTTGTCAACGTGACTGCTATGGTCTTGTCCCATGGACATTTCCTCTTGTGACAGAAACAAATTAAAAACAAGTAAACACATAAATTAACAAAATAAATGTGTCTTGGGGTAAGTGCTCTGAACAAAATAAATGGAGACTGGGAGTTTGAGGATTGAATGAATCTGTAGTTACAGTGATCAGGGGAGGCCCTTTCAAGGAGGAAACATTTAAGCTTAGATCTGAAATTGGCAAGTTCAGCTTAAAAAGGGACTTCCCCATTTCTATAGAGTTTAAAACATCTCCGAAGGCAGGCACCCATGCCAATGGAAGGCATAGATTTATGCCAACGGAAGGGGGAGAAAAAGAGAAGTTACTGCAGCAGTGATGTACGATAATGAGTAGTGTTGGAAATGTTGCACCCAGTAGTTAATTCCTATTTATCAAAATGGAAACATTCCTATTATGTCAAATAGTTATTATGACGCACCCTTATTAATTTGTATTTTTCAAAGTGTTTGGGGTGTTAAAAGAGCTGCTTAATATAAAACAAAAAAATATAATTTCGATAATACCCAAACAAGTGCAATATAATTTTATATATAAAATCTTGACTATATTTCTATTTTTTATTTGATTTCTTTATTTTATACATGTTTCCCAGGATAGTCCACTGGTCTTACAGTCTGACAGGAATGTAACAGTGAATGCAAGAAATCACATGGGGCAGTTAACTGGACAGCTGACAGTAGGTGAGTGCTTTGGGGTAAAGATTGCTCATACCATCTTACTCCATTTAAAGCTCTGTGGTTGTTTAAATTGGGAAAAGCAAAATATATTCTTTCTCTAATATATTATTTCTCTCTCTGTATATATAGACATTCCCATACAGCCCTATTAGCTTTCACAGGATTTGATTTGTCATAGGCTAGTTAAGGTCATTGTTACTCTTGTCAATGTGTTAATGTGAGACTGAATTACATATATGTTGCTCTTATTACTCTTGAATTATGAAATTCACCATTTTCTAACAAATATCTCCCTAGTATATTAAATTATAGTAAATAGGTTTAAACAAACATGAGATGCAATATCATTTATCTTTTTTCTAAATAAATAATTTACTAAATATCTGCTTGTATAAATTAGAAGTGAAATAATAATTGAATATAAACTTAACATTGACCAATTGTAAATTTGATGTTGAAATTATATATAGTTAAGGTTTATAGGCTTTAGAAGTTGTAAATATGTTTATTGATAAAATATTACTAATGTTTTCTCATTGTCAAAAATTTAGAGATTCATATTGCATGGCATTGTTATTTAACTTAATTTCTATAAGAGGAATGGGAAATTAAGAATCAGATATAATTATGTAAAATAATACAAAGACTTGATTTTTGTTTAATTGCTAATATATTTTTGAAATACTGTATTTTTCTGTGGGAAAATTATCTAATACTTATTGATATCATGTGTATGTGATAGTATATTTTAAAGACTAAATTGCAATTTGGGGAGCTAAGTTTTCTTTACCTTGATGAGAAATTAATTATCATTTAATGCAAATGTATATTTCCAGTATTTCTGATTAAATTACACAAGAATAGGACAATGAAATGTGAGATTTATAAACATGAGCTTAATTCTGTCCACTTATCCCTAGGTATATGAAATAATTTTTGTTACGTATTCACTTCAATGAAGCCAAAAGTAAAACTTACATTGTGAAATTTTTGTATTCCAAAAAATATATAATTAAATTTTATTTATAATCATTTAATTTATTTTGCATTTTCTTTATACTATAAAATATGGTCAGTAGATATCTATCAATTGCTATAATTTGATAGTATTTTGTGGTATGATATCAATTACAAGGGGCTTCCCAGGTGACACTAGTGGTAAAAGAATCCAACTGACAAAACAGTAGACACAAGAGACCTGGGTTTGATCCCTGAGTCAGATAGATCCCAGGAAGAGGAAGTGGCAACCCCAGGATTCTTTCCTGGGAAATCCCATGAACAGAGGGGCCTTGTCGGCTGGAGTCCACAGGGTCATAGAGTCAGACAGACTGAGTGCACAAACACACACACACACACACACATCTATTACAAAGTGGAACTATAGGCTCATGGACTAAAAATTAGAGAGAAGAAATATATCTATGGACACAAAAGTGATTCAAAAGCACCAGGTACTTAATTTAAATGTTCATGTCAATTAAGTATTGCTATGTTGAAACTAAAGAAACAGGCCTAAACTGGGCAGATTTTCCATCTCTTTTTTTTTCTGTTTTTGTTTTTTTTTTAATGTAGAGAACTCTTAACCTAGAATAGAACTTTATTTTGCATTCTTTTTTGTAGATTTAAAAAAAAAAAGGTTCTTAGTGGAAATGCCAACCTGTAAATTAAACACGCAAAGACTACATACCAGTGTCGGCTGTCAAATATGATCACTACATAATTAGTGCACTGCCTATGGAGCAAAGTGGCTGTTTGATTATATGAAGGATAATCAAATACCATTTACATTTCACTGCCTGCTTTCCTGCAGGAAACATAAAGAAAGATAGCATTGGACTTATGTTTTCAACCACTGTTCTAAGTTAATTTTAATACAGAATCAATACTTGCCAGCTATGTATGGGAAAAGAGAGGAGAATGAAGGGAGAGGGAAGGAGTGTTGGGTTGGGAAGAAAGATTAAGCTTAGTTTTAACTAAAGCAAATCAATAAGTTAATGATACACCAGCATATTTCTGTGGATAGAAGCACACTCATTCCAGTGAGGCTTAAACTGAAAACTTTTAATATCCTGGTCCTCTGGGTGTACTGCTGATGACCTCAATCTTTTCACCACTTTGTATTTCTCATTAAACATACAGAAAACAAAGGAAGAGGAGATAAAGGGGAGTGGGAGAGGGATAATGTATTCACATCTGGAGTCAAACCAAATAGGACTCCAAAAAAAAATTTATCTCTTGGAGACTCAGTTTTCTCATCTCTAAAATAGAGATAAGGACATTTATTTAGACCCATACATAAGAATTGGGGAAATTTCAGTGTCTGCAAATCTTAGGAAATTTTGTTGCTAATCCGTTATTATATGGATGATGGTGTTTGTAATTTTTGGTGTCACTTGAGTTACAACTACATTGTTAGAGTGTGAAAGAACTCATGATGCTTTTCTGTCCATTACATCTGGAATTTTAGTTGAGGAGTACATGTTGGATTGTAATCCTGTTGCAAAGATATACCACAAAACACATCACAGAAAGTGTGCCAGATGTGTGGATAATGCTTTAATCATGTCAGGATAAATTTATCTTTAGGTATAATTTGAAGAGATATTCGAACAAATTTAAGTAAGGTATTCAATATTTGTTCAATATTTTTAATCATATTGACATAAAGTAACCATTTTAAGCCTCTTTGCTCGTTTCCTTTTTTTTTTTTTAATTTTTCAGTTTTTCTTTAGTGACATGGTCCTGGGCATGGTCCCATATACATACATATATATGTGTATATATATGAATATATATATATATATATGAAGTAGAAGTGTTAGTTGCTCACTCATGTCCAACTCTTTGAGACCAATAAACTGTAGCCTGCCAGGCTCATCATTCCATGAAATTCTCCAGGTCAAAATACTGGAGTGGGTTGCCATTGCCTTCTCCAGGGGATATTCCCAACCCAGAGATAGAACCCAGGTCTCTGGCATTGCAGGAAATTCTGAGCCACTAGAGAAGCCTGCATATATATATATATATATATATATATATATATATACTATTATATATAGAACCTGCCTATCAGTGCAGGAGACATGAGCTCAATCCCTGGGTCAGGAAATTCCCTGAAAAAGGAAGTGGAAACCCACTTCAGTATTCATGCCTGGGAGATCCCATGGACATAGAAACCTGGTGAGCTACAGTCCATGGGTTCCCAAAAGAGTCAGACATGGTTTATCAACTCAACAACAATATATACCAGTTCAGGCATAATAAAAATTAAAACTAAATATTTTACCCTTGGGTAAAGTTTTAAAAAGACAAAATTTGTGTGTGCTTGAAGTTCCAGGCTTTACTTACATTTCTAATATCAGAAATCTCCCCACAAAGTTTGACTCTATTTTATGACCTTCATAGCATAGTTGAAGATCAGTGAACTCAAGATTTCTTCCTACAGATTTCTCTTCTTAGAGTAAAGCTGAAGAGAGGTATAAAATTATTTGTGGGAAGTGGGTAAAGAAAGTAGAGGATCCCAGAAGTTCAGACTCCTTGAAGAAAAAAAAGAACTTCATTCTCAGAATCATTCTCCAAGTCAAATTTCCTGTTTTTTCAATCTGTAATTCCTATGTTATCAGGTCATTCCTTTTTTATACAAGAGACAAAAACTGTGTGATTTTAGGTGTTACATGTTCATATATGTTGATAGTATGATACTTCATATTTTTCAGAACATTTCAATCAAACAATGTAGATAAAATATGTAAATCATATACTAGTATTGTGAGACTTATCATAATCAGTCAGGAAAATGCTACAGTGTGATCTATAAAATAAAAACCATTTCCATAGGGCTGTGCAGATGAAATATTGTCATGCAGTTTTTGTATGAACATTGTTCATAATACTTATAACAGTAATAATTAATGCTATAATAATTAGATTTGCTAAAAATGTAATAACCTTTACCACAGTATAATGGGAATAATTTGTTACCTTTTATTTACCAATAACATTACATTGATCTATAATGGAAAATATTTAAACTACTCTCATAAATAGTTTAAACAATATAAATGTTAATTTCAGCAAAATAATTCAGTTTTTTGTAGCTCTTAGCCAATTTTGATCAAGGTATGGAATACTATATTGCTTTTTCTTACATGCCTTACAAGTATTGCTTACGTTTAATAAAGCAATAGCTAAAAGTGATAAGATTTTTTCCATCTTTTACACCTTTTGTCATCAGTCTATACTTGGAGGATAAAAATAAAAGGAGGATAAACTGAACAAGGAATGATAGTAGTGGGTAGAACTAGTTTTTGTTCTTAATTATTTTTCTTCTATAGCCCTCTTATTTAAATCTCAGTCACAAACAATGATGTTTGAGAAACCCAGAATGGCTGTTAATGGGGTCCTGTGTCATAAACAAGTTCCATGATACCATGTCTACCATTATCCCAGTGAAGTATTAAGACTAATTGTGTATTAAATAATTATAATGTCATTGTTCTAAAATTTACTTTTAAAATGTTCCCAAAATCACAACTGTATGCTTCAAATGGAATCTCATATGTCATCATAATTTTACTTGTTTAGCACTCAATACATTTAGAGAATCAATTAACTCCTAGGAGCTGCTAGCTATTATTGTCAGATCATTTACTCATCTTTGATATTCTTAAATCCATTTATCAAAAATCAGTGACATAACCAAATTATATAAAAACCTTAATTATAATCTACCAATGTAACACCTCATTTTTTTCTTTCTTCTATACTTCTTCAATGCTCAAAGTCATGGTTGTCTTAAGTCTGACTCTATGGTAATAAGAGAGAATGTAATTTGTAAGAAGTTAAAGTATTTGCATTTAGTGCTAGTTTTCTTTTACTATTTCAAATTTTGAGGCTTAAACACCATATAGTGATGAAAATGGTTGTTTACAGCTTCTGCAGCAGGGTTGATTCTGTGATTTCTTCTGAAAGAGTTTGCCTTCATTGTTTAAAGGGACTTATGAGGGGGTCCATCAGGGAGAAGGACATATAATCAGTCTTTATGCCCAAAGAGGTGTCTGGACCCATCCTTTGCCTTTTCCAGGGACTGTCAATCAGCTATGCACTTAAAAATTAAATACGTTTTATTCATGTCTAGAGAAGATACCCTGAAGAAGGGGTCGGCTACCCACTCCAGTATTCATGCGATTCCCTGGGGGCTCAGACAGTTAAAAAAAATCTGCCTGCAATGCCGGAGACCTAGGTTGGGAAGATCCCCTGGAGAAGGGCATAGCAACCCACTCCACTATTCTTGCCTGAAGAATCCCAAGGACAGAGGAGCGTGACAGGCTAAAGTCCTTGGGTTGCAAAGAGCCGGACACGACTGAGCAACTAAGCCCAACACACCTCAGAGAAGATACCCTGATAAACAAACTTACACATTAACTATGGCTCTGTAAGGAGAATGTTTTTCTTTGATTTGTTTTCTTACCATTTTGAGTAAATATACACAAATGAATGTGGTCTATAGGACAAAACAAATATTTCTGAAATATATTAAGTTTATAAGGATACAAGTGAAAATGTACTAATGTATAAAATTACATTAAAATTAGTACATTATTTGTCCATAGGAAAGCCATTTGTATCCTATTGATTACTTAAACTATATTGACCTTCCCCATAATAAAGGTGTAAAGGGAAATGTGACTGATGGCATGGTCCCACTTATATTTAAGGAGAAACATATAAGCTTCTTATAGGAAACCAGATATTCTTCTTCACATACACTGAATTAAAAAGTACACATTGTTTAGTAGAAAGAAAACAAGATGATATAGTGTAGACTATTTTTAGCATCTATATCAAAAGAAGCATTGGGTATGCTAATACTTTGGCAACATGCTTTAAAGGAGGCTGAGCTCACAACAGCAAAATGCTGTTATATAAAAGCATTATTGGGAGCAAGAAACATAACATGTTTACCAGTTCAACTTAATTCAGTGATAAGAATATAGATTTATCTGCAAGAGATCTTGTGTGTGTCTTTTAAATATTCCTTAAATGACATGCACTTACACCTGGGCTTGTTATTGATTGGAGAAAGTAAGAACCCAAATCCTCAGTGATTGTTACTGTATCTTTTCATCTCAGAAATAAAGGGAACCAATGATAAAGCTGACATCCTTCAGTAAAAGCTGAAAACACTAAGTTTCAACTATTTTGATGTCTCTGCCCACCTCAGTACATCCAAGACAGACACACACACACACACACACACACACACACACAGCAGCAGGCCTCCCCACAGAACTGGTATATGGAGAGTCCTGGGAATCACTCCTGAGTCTACTACTGCAGCAGGCTTGGTTGACACAGCAACATTTTATTTCAAATGATTAATTAATTATGCCACAGGTTAATTTGTCTTGAAGCTTTTCCAAAAATCATGGCAAAATAAAAATGCAGTAACACAAGCAGTGAGTAAAATAATTTTAAGGGAACTGTTACTATTAAGAATTTAATATACACTAATGCATATTAGATTGTCAAAACCACTGAGCATGTTTATAATGTTCCACAAACTTATGCTATACATCTGAAGGTCTCACAATATCAGACACAAAATATGCTTGCTGAAAAGGCATTCTAATGTGACTAATTATTAAGATGTCTTAGAAAGCAAAAAAATCAGCCCATAAATTTAATGAAAATTATCTTTAAATTATAGAAATATATGGATTTTCACTCATACTATTGTGAATCTCATCATATGAATTATATATCACATTGTTGTAGAGAGTATGTTGACCTAGAAATCATAATTTTCTCATAAACTAGTTTTAGAAAGAAATTATGTTTTGATAGTTAATAACATAGATTCAGGGGCCAACCTAATCCCAGACGTGTCATTTCCGACTCTGTGACCGTATGCAGATCACTCTGGGCAGTCCCTCCAGGCTTCTGTGGGAATAACACAAGTACCAATACAGTAGATGTGAGAATGAGTGAATACATGTGAAGTGCTTGGAACATTTCCCAGAGCTGGGTATGCATCATGCATATGTTAGTAATTGTAAATTATTTCATCTACTTGTAAATAATTCTGTACACTTGACCAACCTCTGAATTTTATTTTCCCTATCTATAAAATGAATATTATTTGAGACTGTCTCCATGGTTCTTTCCTGTTCCAAGTCTTAAAGTGAAAAATTATTTTTTTACCTTTTGAGAACGAAATTAGTTGATAAATCCTCTGGTCAATTACTTGCCACACTTCTGGCAAAAAATGACATCTAATTTGATTATTGACATCTTAGCCCCAAATTATATGTACATATTTTTCATTGAAATGGAGAATGTAAATAAGCACAACTAAATCAGTATGTTGTGATTCTTTCATCAGATTTTGGCTTATAAAAAAATTTGTTTTTTATTGAAAGTTAATCCATAAAATAATTCAACAAGTGCCATCAGCTTATTTTTGTCTATACTAAACATCAGCATGTTTTGTCCCGAAATGAATACAGAAAAATGTAGATGAGGGTTTTGTAATAAATATTTAAAGACCCCTAAAGTGACATGTAATCTTGTGTTAAAGCAATTACTGTGAACACCTGGGAATCACTTAATTGACTGCAGATGGTGTAGGACATGTAAAAACTAGAAGGTTACAGATTATTCTCATGTACCAAATTTATGTTTTTTGTCATTGACTCATTTTTTTAACTTAAAGAATACTGTAATAGTCTGGGACAACTTAATAAGGATGAGTATTTTATGTAAAATAGGTTGTGCAAACCTTGAAGAGTGGATGCACAAAACATTTAGGATTAACTTTGCATGTACATTTTAAATGATTAAATATGTTGTTGAATTTTTTGTTCATTATTAAAATTCATTCATTCATTTACATTAATTAAACTAATGTTACTTTATCAGTTTAGGAAATAAATGCCTCTGATATGAGGGAAAAGATGGCATTCCTGGAAATTAGGACCCCAAATTGGTGTAACTGAGGTATAAAAAGAATTATAATGCCTGAAGGAAAGACAATAATGTACACGTTTTGAAACATTTTATTACAGTATTTTATATCATGTTAACATTCTAAAGCATTATACTACCTTTTACAGTTAGTGTCTGCATTTAATTTAATAATTTGTCAAGTGTCTATATATTTAGGAGTGCAGCATCAAGTCATACCAAGAATATTTCTTCCTGGAGGACCTAGACCAAGTTCTGAAAGACTGGTCTGGCTAGTCTTGTCCAGCATGTGCCCGCCTCTGTCCTCCTCCTCTTCCAGGGTTTTGATGCCTTAGTCTGAGATCAATCACTGCATTTCCACCAGGCTATCTCCACTCAACAGTGCTCTGTGTTATTGTACTAAAGCCAGCCCTTCAGGGTGTTGGCCTAGACTTCTCAGAACCAAAGGTTGCTCATCAGCTAGGATTGTCACTGGATCGCAGGGTTTTGTTTGACAGGAAAATGCCTTTGAACTTGCTCTGCTTCTGGCAAAACATATATTTTTCAACATATAGTCTTTGGTAATAATGCTCTTAGCTGTCAAAGAAATAAATCTAGTGATGAGTATGTAAACATGAGAGTGAGAGGTGAAATATGCTAGTTCTATTCATATTAATAGTATAAAAGCAAAAAAAAAAAAAAATAGTATAAAAGCAGCAGACACCTGCATCACAGCGCTCTCAGGCCGGTCCATCTCCTTATATAATCATAAATGGAGATAATGCAGATATTTTTTCAACAAATATAATGCACATATTTGTAAAGTGTTTCTAACTTCATAATACTGAGGAAAGCACTGGAGAGATGGATAAATGTTTTATTCATTCTATAATTATGTAAAACTATTCTGGAGAAGGAAATGGCAACCCACTCCAGTATTCTTGCCTGGAGAATCCCATGGACAAAGGAGCCTGGTGGGCTACAGTCCATGGGGTCGCAAAGAGTCAGACATGACTGAGCGACTAACACAAACACACACACATTCAGAATATGCTATGACTCTAGCTTAGTGTTTCAACTTTAATATTAAGAAATTGTAATACTTTTTAAAAAAATGATATATTACAGAGCTCATTGAAGGATCTGTGCGTATGGTACATCGTGCCTGACTATTTGAGACACTATGGACTGTAGGATAAAAGTAGAGTAAACAAAATATTGGGCTTTCCAGGTGGCGCTAGTGGTAAAGAACCTGAGTGCCAATGCAGGAGACGTAAGATTCGTGGCTTCAATCCCTAGGTCATGAGGATCCCTTGGAGGAGGGCATAGAAACCCACTCCAGTATTCTTGCCTGGAGAATCCCATGGACAGAGGCTATAGTCCATGAGGTTGCAAAGAGTCAGACATGACTGAGTGGCTGAACATGCACACAAGCAAAATAGTAAAAGAGTGGTTTGCATTTTCATATTTTAGGCATTTCATTCACATTATGGCTATATGACTTACCTGGAATTAATGAGTCTATAGCTTATACACTGAGCCCGGCTTTGTTTTTAATGAGGCTCCATTTGTGGGACCTCACAACTGCAGGCATACTTGAGTTTCATGTATAATTGACTTACAGAACATGCAGTTTTGTGTTGGCATTAAAAAGAAACTTGTCTTTGGAAATTTGGTTAATGGGGCCTAGAGTTCACTAATGTAAGGTTATGAGACTAATTATCAGCAGACATCTGGTAGTAGGAAGCTAAATAAAATGTAGGGGTCCATGTATACACAGATTATTTACTTCAGTATCAGGGGCCTTACATGACATCACAGACAAACCCAGTCTACCAAAGAACAGTACTAATTGCCAGGTCATGAAATAGAGGGAGATAAGCCATCAGAGGCCATTATTTATGATGGTCCAGGTCTGAAAACTACATTAGCTCTTTTTGCTTAAGATTCATTTCAGATTATGTGTCTATTTTTATGTATAATTTTGGAGATATTCCAAGTAAGATAATGCATACATCAGAAAAATATTGCATGATGGGAAGAGAAATTTGAGTATAAGCCTAGGGGAAAAATAGACCATAGCAATTCTTGTTTTCAAGTTTTTATTGGATTTTTGACAGTACACTTGTAATGAGGAGACAACAATTCCAAAATCTCTTAAAAATACCTTAAGATTAATGTAAATCCTTTAATCTGCATTTATTGGTTAAAGTATCTAATCAGCTTTAAATTCACTTGAAATATTTTCTCACAATACTATCTTTAGATATTTTGTCTTGTATTCGCCTGAAATCAATAATATCCACTCCTATACATTCCTTTTATGTAATGATTTTGGCATGGCTTGTTTTGAATCTTCCATTCTGAGGTCATATGCCTGCTGCTTTGCTTTCTAAATGCTCACAAACACTACAGTCTAATGTATGTTTAATATTCCATCTTCCTTTACCCCCTGCTCCCAAGGAATTAAAGCATGCTGATAACCCAGACTGCTTGGAACTCACCTTTTGTCATATCACAATATTTAGAACAAAATCTCTCATTTTCATCTTACATTAATTTGCCATTCTCTATCATTCTATGAATATTACTGAAAATACTTAACAGGCCAGTCATGCAGTTTTTGGGGGAGGGTAGGTATTTGTGGGGCAGGTGATTCTAAAGAAATAAATTTCCTTTCCCCATGTCTCTGTCTTCTTGAGTCTTTGTGACTCTCTCCTTCCTCTCCTCCCCTGCAGGCTCATTTCTCACCCAGTTTGTGAGCTATTTTAATGGAATCATTAAATTTATCCACAACTCTTTACAAGGAGATATTAGTCAAACAAATTTCCTATTTAATCATAGGTATTTTCACATTCAAAGCTCTGAGGAATCAAAAATTACAGTTTAAAAAATTACAAAATTTAAAACAATTACAATTACTGAAATAAAAGATACAGATGGTACCGAGTGCCAGAGTGGATGTAGAGCTCCCGGAGTACCTACACTCTGCTACTGGAAGTGCAAAATGACCCAGCCACTCAGGCAAAGATTGCCTGTGTCCTATCAAATTAACAAGGTCACATGGGTCTTGTTAAATCACTTTTAATAAGATCTGTGGTACAAACACCCTCTTCCAACAACAAAAGAGAAGATTCTATACATGGACATCACCAGATGGTCAATACCAAAATCAGATTGATTATATTCTTTGCAGCCAAAGATGGAGAAGCTCTATACAGTCAGCAAAACCAAGACCAGGAGCTGACTATGGCTCAGATCATGAGCTCCTTATTGCCAAATTCAGACTTAAATTGAAGAAAGTAGGGAAAACCACTAGACCATTCAGGTATGACCTAAATCAAATCCCTTACAATTATACAGTGTAAGTCACAAATAGATTCATGGGATTAGATCTGATAGAGTGCCTGAAGAACTGTGAACAGAGGTTTGTGATATTGTACAGGAGGCAGTGGTCAAGACCATCCCCAAGAAAAATAAATGCAAAAGGGCAAAATGGTTGTCTGGTGAGGCCTTACAAATAGCTGAGAAAAAAAGAGAAGCTAAAGGTAAAAGAGAAAAGGAAAGACATATCCATTTGAATACAGATTTCCAAAGACAAGCAAGGAGGGATAAGAAAGCCTTCCTTGGTTATCAAAATGCAAAGAAATAGAGGAAAACAATAGACTGGGAAAGACTAGCGACCACTTCAAGAAAATTTGAGATACCAAGGGAGCATTTCATGCAAAGATGAGCATAATAAAGGACAGAGATGGTATAGACCTAACAGAAGCAGAAGATATTAAGAAGAGGTGGCCAGAACACACAGACGAACTATACAAAAAAGATCATGGCCCACATAACCACAATGGTGTGACCATTCACAAACCACCAGACATCCTGGAATGCAAAGTCAAGTGGGCCTTAGGAGGGATCACTATAAACAAAGCTAGTGGAGCTAATGGAATTCCAGTTGAGTTATTTCAAATCCTAAAAGATGATGCCTTGAAAGTGCTGTACTCAATATGCCAGCAAATCTGGAAAATGCGGCAGTGGCCATAATACTGGAAAAGGTCAGTTTTATCATTCCAATCCCAAAGAAAGGCAATACCAAAGAATGCTCAAACTACCACACAATTGCACTCATCTCACACACTAGCAAAGAATGCTCAAAATTCTCCACACCAGGCTTCAACAGTACGTGAACCATGAACTTCCAGATGTTCAAACTGGATTTAGAAATAGCAGAGGAACCAGAGATATCTGCATCATCGAAAAAGCAAGACAGTTCTGAAAAAATATCTATTTTGCTTTATTGACTATGCCAAAGCCTTTGACTGTGTGGATCACAACAAATTGTGGAAAATTCTTCAAGAAATGAGAATACCAGAGCACCTTACCTGCCTCCTGAGAAATCTGTATGCAGGTTCAAGAAGCAACAGTTAGAACTGGACATGGAGCAACAGACTGGTTCCAAATCGGGAAAGGAGTATGTCAAGGCTGTATATTGTCACCCTGCTTATTTAACTTATATTCAGAGTACATCATGCAAAATGCAAGGCTGGAGGAAGCACAAGCTGGAATCAAGATTACAAGGAGAAATATCAATAACCTCAGATATGCAGATGACACCACCCTTACGGCAGAAAGCAAAGAACTAAAGAGCCTCTTGATGAAAGTGAAAGAGGAGAGTAAAAAGTTGGCTTAAAACTCAGCCTTCAAAAAACTAAGATCATGGCATCTGGTCCCATCACTTCATGGCAAATAAATGGGGAAACAATGGAAACAGTTAGAGACTTTATTTTTGGGGGCTCCAAAATCACTGCAGATGGTGACTGCAGCCAGGAAATTAAAAGACCCTTGCTCCTTGGAATAAAAGCTATGACCAACCTAGACAGCATATTAAAAAGCAGAGACATTACTTTACCAACAAAGGCCCATCTAATCAAAGCTATGATTTTTCCATTAGTCATGTTTGGATGTGAGAGTTGGACCATAAAGAAAGCTGAGCACTGAAGAATTGATGCTTTTGAACTGTGGTGTTAGAGAAGACTCTTGAGAGTCCCGTAGACTGCAAGGAGATCCAACCAGTCCATCCTAAAGGAAATCAGTCCTGAATATTCATTGGAAGGACTAATGCTGAAGCTGAAACTCCAATACTTTGGCCACCTGATGTGAAAAACCGACTCATTGGAAAAGACCCTGATGCTGGGAAAGATTGAAGGCAGGAGAGAAGGGGACGATAGAGGATGAGATGGCTGGATGGCATCACTAACGCGATGGACATGAGTTTGAGTAGGCTCTGGGAGTTGGTGATGGAAAGGGAAGCCTGGCATGCTGCAATTCATGGGGTCACAAGGAATTGTACACGACTGAGCAAATAAACTGAACTGTGGTACAAATCTAACTGTAGTTCTTTCTCGGGCATCAGAAAGTGTATAATAAAGTGTCATTTGCTGCCAAGATCCTTGTATTTGGCTGGGATCCTTATTAACTATTGAAATCACTGAGTCCTCATTATTGATTGAAAGTTAGTTTAGCATCATTTCATGTTCAGTCTTGGTTACTAAAATTATTTGCAAATAATTTCCAGCAAGCATTACCATTACTAAAGCTTGTTCTACCTGTTTTTATGTTTATGCTTCTAACTATGTTACATGATATGATGCTTTATCACACATGGGAAGCTACCAAATACACTCCTCTAAATTTTCTTCTCTTTTTCTTTAATCACAAGATTTAAAGATTTAATCACCACCAAGCTAACCTTTCTTGGTTGTGTCTACCTGATCGTCATGCTTATCTCAAATTCAACAGTAATCTAACTACTGGGTATTTTCAAGAAGCTAACAAATAGTCTATATCTGCCTATGTATTTAGTTTTAAAAGACAGTGGTGGTTAATTTTTCTTTCAACACTAATATTCCATATATAGAAAAAATTTTAATTAATGAAATTAATCAGCTTTCCTGTAAATGTCAGCTACTGTTTCTAATTTCTCACCCATAATCAACTGACCGTTTAGAATAGCCATAACTTTTTTGAGTGGACACTGAATAAGATACCTCAACTTCTTAATAACCTTAAAGCTCAATGAAAATAGAAATTATCTATGAATACTATAGATATTGTTGAAATGATATTAATAGCAATGCAAACAATGTTAACTACTGAAAATTAAACGTACTATGTTGAATAGTTCATGGTTCTTAGGAATAAGTGTTTTCAAAGGAGAATACACTTATAATATAAAAGAAAGAAATACTTCAAAGCTGCTTTTGTGTCAGAAAGTAGTTCATAAGGTCACTGGCTGAGGATAAAAAATGATGAACACCAAAAATACTTTTTCAAAATACACCAAAGAATTTTCTTTATGTGCAGAAGGTTTAACAGATTGAGGAAAATGTTGGTTGGGCCACAGTATAAGTATCAGGAATAAATAGTTTTGAAAGAGAATCTGGTAAGTGTTTCAAGGAAAGAATATCATGTTGCATTAGAAATAATTTAATAATGATTATGATCTCTAATGGGCTTTCTGGCCTCCTTCCAATTTTTCTTTTATTGTGCCTCTTCCCCCCTAGTCATTTTATTATTTTTATGATACCATAATAAAAGCTTTTCTATGGCAGAACATCAATAGATTTGAAATTATACTTTTCTTTTTTTCTGTGTAGCAGACATAATCAAAGTAATCAAAATAAAGAAACTTTATTTTAGCATAATTGAGCTTTTGCGTATGGACTTATTTCAAGAAGCACTTAACATGTACTAAGTTAAGTGTACTAAGTTAACAAGTTACTTAACATGTACTAAGTCGTGATGGTGATTTTTGGTTCAAAGTCATGGAAGACACAATTAGAAAGTTTGAATACTTCTCTGACTATCACTTCTGCATGCTTCTAGCCTTCAGAGTTAGAAATATCTTCTGTGCACTTGCCAACACCCCATTACACCCTCCGTTTTTTACACCATCCCTCCCATACCCAGTGCTATCTCATCTGCCAACAAGGGGAATACTAAACTTGTTGCAGCATGACCATTGGTTCTGTTCTGTGTTTGGTATTCCCACACCCTAGTAAATGTATTCTGAATGTATTGATGTAACAAATAATAATCTAGTTTTTTTTTTTCTTTTTTTCCATTTATTTTTATTAGTTGGAGGCTAATTACTTTACAATATTGTAGTGGTTTTTGTCATACATTGACATGAATCAGCCATGGATTTATATGTATTCCCCATAATCTAGTTTGTCTGGGGAAGTAGTTTGCATATGGTAGAACTAGGCTTAAACTTGAAAAATTGGGTTAGAATTGTATCATTTTCAAAGTAAAAAAAAAATACTTTGAACATTATTTGTTATGAAGAATCACTTTAAAAGTTTGAGCTCAGAGTGGCACATTAATATTAAGGATATGTTTTGTGATGTAAATTAGAAATAAGCCGATTATTTCGGTACAAGAAGCATGTGCCTAGAAGATGCAGGTATATTTAACGTGTCTTTGGTTTCCTGAAAACAGTGATAGTCAGCTGGGTGCAGACATTATACTGGGGAGTGGTTTTTAGAAGCGAGATGGTTGGATGGCATCACTGATTCAATGGACAAGAATTTGGGCAAGCTTCGAGAGACAGTGAGGGGCAAGGAGGCCTGGTGTGCTGCCGTCCATGGGGTCGCAGGGTCAGACACGACTTGTCAAGTGGACAGCAGCAAATGTAATGTGGAAAGCAGGAACACAGAACTGGGCAAGCGAAGAAGCTGGTCCTTGGCACCCTACAACTGGGGCTTCAGCTGATCCTGCAAGGAGATCTCAGGGACCAACTGCTGCTGGGAGTTCAGCATCAGTTCAGTTTTCTGGAAGTGAAGAAAGTGGACTCTGGAACCAGACTATATGAGTTGTAATCTCAGGCATCCTATTAATAGTAAGCTGTGGGATTTGATCAGGTTAGTTAACTTCTCTGTGCCTGCGTTTTGTGTGAAATGGGTATAATGATAATACTTGTGGACTGACTTTGATAATTGAGTTGATGTAAATGAAGATCTTAGAAAATTTTAAGCACTATAGGAGTCTGCCTGCTATCATTAGCAGCAGTGAAAAGAAATAAAGTGTAAGTTGCTCGGTTGTATCTGACTCCTTTTGATCTCAGGGACTGTGGTCCACCAGGCTCTTCTGTCCGTGGAATTCTCCAGGCAAGAATACTGGAGTGTGTAGCCTTTCCCTTCTCCAGGGGATCTTCCCAGCCCAGGAAAGGAACCTGGGTTTCCTGCATTGCAGGCAGATTCTCTACCGTCTGAGCCACCATCAGTAGAAGTAGTAGCATTATTTTGTAAGGGGAGATCAAGTAGAAGAAACTCTTTACTGAGAATTATCCTAATGTATATTGGATGGTATAGATGATCACTCAAGGTAACATTTCATTCTAGCATCTTAAGTTTATTAGGCATTATCCCTTGATTTATCGGTGTAGGCAGGTGCTTCCACATGTCATGACATTCGTGAGGCTGCAGCTGGGTGATAAGCACAATTAAATTACCCGCAGCATCTGGCCCTTTAACCAGGCACTGACAGGACATTCAGGTTTTATATCGGTTCCCTCTTAGCTTTCTGACATTCCAGCAACTCATTAATTCCGGTCAAAAAAGACTATTCTAGATGTGACTATTTTAGATGAACATAAAAATAAATAGTGAATTTAATGTCATCTATTAATTACATCATTTTAATTGATATTTATTGAATGTATACATTAATAACTAATCTGAACTCTACAATATACATCTTTATTCATTAAAATGATCCACTGTCTCCAAAATTAACTTACAAATGTAAAACAATTCTAATGAAAATACTAATGGATATTTTACAACTGGATGAAATGTTTCCAAAATAATATTATTTAAATGAAAAGCCTAGAGAATTTTAATAAGTGTACATCAACCATTATAAGCACATAACTAGTGTAGTCTGGGATTGGAAATACCAAGAACAGTAGAACATGATATAAAACTGAGAATGATACCATGTATGATACCTATTTAGTTCAACATAAGATAAAGATAGCCTTTCGATCAACAAAGAAGTGAGAGGAGGAATTACTTATTTAAAAAATGAGATTGACATAATTGGTTAACAGCTTAGAGGCAAAAGTTAAATCTCTATGTCTTTAAACAATAAAGTAAATTGACCCTACAGTAAAAGTTTTAATTTAAATTTTGAACAAATAATGGGAAGATATAATAGAAAAAATATATTAGAAGAGCCAGCTGATTTTGTGTATAGAAAGTCTTCTGGAGTATACTTCACATCAGAAGCTGCAGGAAAACAGCTTGATGGAAAGCTAAAATTCTTCTGAAAGTCAATAATCCATAAACAAAACTGAATTAAAATATCAGCAAAAGCGCATCTCACATGAGGCTTTATGAAGGCTTCTAGTAGGTGGTGTCATTCCTCTTGGTCTCTTGGAGAATTCCTGCTCCTGCCATGTTTTTCCCACTCTCCTCTGGTTTTGAGTCCCCACATCCACCTCTGATTGGACTCCACCCTGTGAGAGACTAGTTGGGGTTACATCTACGTTGTTGTCATGAGAATTTATCTAATGTGTATAAAGCATAATGCCTCCCAAGTAGAAACCACTCTGTGCTAGCTATTGTAATATTGTTATTATTTTTATTTCAGTGAACTTGTTGAATATTTTTATTTTTTAACAAATGTTTATTGAGTCCCACCATGTATCAGGCACTATGCCAGGACTGGAGATACAGTGATGAGCAAAAGCAACAATGGTTGACTCTAGTGGGAATTACAGTTGTTAATCTATCAATCATAAAATCACATGTAAATGTACATATATGTTAAGTGCTTTGGAGCTAGTGGTAAAGAACTTGCCTGCCAGTACAAGAGACTTAAGAGACCCAGGTTCGATCCCTGGGTTGGGAGGATTCCCTGGAGAAGGGTATGGCAACCCACTCCAGTATTCTTGCCTAGAGAATCCCCATGGACAGAGGAGCCTGGCAGGCTAAAGTCCATGAGGTTGCAAAGAGCTGCATACGACTGAACCAACTTAGCACACAAGAAAGTATTTAATAATTTATCAGTTGTCTTCTGACATAAATTTTCCCAGTTCAGAACTTCATTTTACTAGAAGTTGATCAAATCTTCTTTCCCAAGTTTTGCACACACATGCACACACACAATGACACATGTACATAAGAGGCTGTTGATAGTTATACTGTCTACATTTTGAACCTATAGAAGTGATTTGCATTTTCATTTGTTGGGCTTCTTCCCTGAAAACTCCTGGCCTCTCTATTTTATGCCCCTTTCCTTAGTTTCTGCTTGAAATTTAATTCTTTTCCAATTTTCGCAAACCAAATGAATTCTTTACTTCAATTTGTTTTTTAACCTCAGTGTTCCTGGCCAAATACCTGTGAATATGCTGTCTCAACAATTAACATAAGGAAACTTGTGCAGATTTTTAAATTTGTCTTTCCTTTTGTGCTTCTCACAATTTTAGATGTTGGAAGTAGCTATAATCTTTTTTATAATCATATTAAGGTAGCTCCCGTTTTATTTTTTTTAGTTTTATACCTTTAAAAAATCATTAGTATATTGTAAATGTTCTGAAATACTTTTTCTTCAACTATAAAAATAATCATGACTTTCTCTTTTATTCAGCCAATTGAGTGAGTTACATTATTCATTTAGACTTTTGTTTTGAATTAATCATAGAACTGGAAGTTGCATAAAAGTGTACAAGGAGATTCTGAACATCTTTCCTCCCTACTCTTGAAATGCCTTATCCGGTGTAACTGTGATATATATAATATCAAAGCCAGGAAATAGACCTCAGTACAATACATAGTTTATTCAGACTTCACCAGTTCTACATGCACTCTCATTTGTGTGTGTGTGTGTGTGTGTGTGTGTGTACTTCTATGCAATTGCACCCCTTATGTATTAAATACCTTCATTTAATTACCACCACATCAAGATACTTAACTCTTCCACTCTAAAGTTCTCTTGTGCACTTACAGGTCCAGATTTTTTAATGTCTTATTTTGCTGACTAGAACATTTAGAACTACAGTGAATGAGTGGAAAAAACCAACATCCTTGCCTGCTTACTGATCTTGGGAGAAAAATAAGGTTCCCCTTGAACAACATGGGTTTGAACTGTGAGGGTCCACTCATAAGCATATTTTTTTCGATAGTAATTATTATAGGTAATCAATAGTAATCACTATGACCCAAGGTTAGTTGAATTAGTGGATGAAGAAGAAAATATATATAAGGACCTCAGTTAGGAAGGAACCTTGGCAATGTGGAGGGTAGACTGTAAATTATATCTGGATTTTTTACTGCAGGGAGAGTTGTTACCCCTAACTCCCAGCTGATCAAGGGTCAACTGTGTTCAGCCTTTCTAATATTAGATTTAGTTTTGATCTTATTTTATTTTTAGGGGCAAAGATGATTTGTTTTTATTATAAAACAACTCCTTTTATTATAAAAAATATAACTCCTCACGAAACTTAACAAAGGATAAAGAATATTTTACACCTAGAGAATAGACATTGGGATGCAATATAGGTCTAAATTGAAGAAGTTCTCTATGTCTAGTTTGCTGAGAATTCTTAACATGTATAGATGTTAGACTTTGACAAATATTTTTTTGCATCGATTTATATTATTACATGGAAAGGCAATCCCAAAGAATGCTCAAACTACCGCACAATTGCACCCATTTCACACACTAGTAAAGTAATGCTCAAAATTCTACAATCCAGGCTTCAGCAATACATGAACCATGAACTTCCAGATGTTCCAGCTGGTTTTAGAAAAGGCAGAAGAACCAGAGATCAAATTGCCAACATCCGCTTGATCATCAAAAAAGCAAGAGAGTTCCAGAAAAACATCTATTTCTGCTTTATTGACTATGACAAAGCCTTTGACTGTGTGGGTCACAACAAACTGTAGAAAATTCTGAAAGAGATGGGAATACCAGACTACCTGACCTGCCTCTTGAGAAACCTATATGCAAGTCAGGGAGCAAGAGTTAGAACTGGACATGGAACAACAGTCTGAATTCCAAACAGGAAAAGGAGTACGTCAAGGCTGTATATTGTCACCCTGCTTATTTAACTTATATGCAGAGTACATCATGAGAAACGCTGGGCTGGATGAAGCACAAGCTGGAATCAAGATTTCTGGGAGAAATATTAATAACCTCAGATATGCAGATGATACCACCCTGATGGCAGAAAGTGAAGACAAACCAAAGTGCCTCTTGATGAAAGTGAAAGAGGAGAGTGAAAAAGTTGGCTTAAAGCTCAACATTCAGAAAACTAAGATCATGGCATCTGCTACCATCACTTCATGGGAAATAGATGGGGAAACAGTGGAAACAGTGTCAGACTTTATTTTGGGGGGCTCCAAGATCACTGCAGATGGTGATTGCAGCCATGAAATTAAAAGACCCTTACTACTTGGAAGGAAAGTGGTAACCAACCTAGACAGCATATTTAAAAGCAGAGACATTACTTTGCCAACAAAGGTCCATCTAGTCAAGGCTATGGTTTTTCCAGTGGTCATGTATGGATGTGAGAGTTGGACTGTGAAGAAAGCTGAGCACCAAAGAATTGATGTTTTTGAACTGTGGTGTTGGAGAAGACTCTTGAGAGTCCCTTGGACTGCAAGGAGATCCAACCATTCCATCCTAAAGGAGATCAGTCCTGGATGTTCATTGGAAGGACTGATGCTGAAGCTGAAACTCCAATACTCTGGCCACCTCATGCGAAGAATTGACTCATTGGAAAAGACCCTGATGCTGGGAGGGATTGGGGGCAGGAGGAGAAGGGGACGACAGAGGATGAGACGGCTGGATGGCATCACCGACTCCATGGACATGAGTTTGAGTAAACTCCGGGAGTTGGTGATGGACAGGGAGGTCTGGCGTGCTGAGATTCATGGGGTCACAAAGAGTCAGACACAACTGAGCGACTGAAATGAACTGAACTGTCTTTTTATAACTTTTCATTTTTTAATTGAATTGTAGTTGACACACTATACTATATTAGTTTCAGGTGTGCAACATTGTGATTCAACATTTTATACACATTGTTGAAAATGATCACTACAGTAAGTCAGTAACCATCTATCACCACCCAATATTACTTCAGTACTATTGAATGTATTCATTACACTGTACATTACATCTCAGTGACTTTATTTTATATCTGAAAATTTATACCTTTTAATCCCTTTAACCTATTTTTCCCAGCATCCTATTCTGCCTCCTCTCTGGTGAACCCTTGTTTGTTCTCTGTATCTACAAATCTGTTTCTGTTTTATTCATTTTTTTATATTACACATATAAGTGAAATCATACAGTATTTGTCTTTGTCTGACATTTCAATTGGGGCTTCTCTGGTGGCTCAGACAATAAAGAATCTGCCTGTAATGCAGTAGACTGAGGTACAACTCCTGGGTATTTCAATTATCTTAATACCTTCCAAGTCCATCCATGTTGGCCCAAATGGTAAAATTTCATTTCAAAGTTTTCAGTGTCTGATTAACATTTTGTTGTGTATATATACATCTTCTTTATCCATTCATCTACAGATGGACACTTAGATTGTTTCCATATCTTGGCTACTGTAAATAAAGCCACAGTGAACATAGGGGTGAACATATCTTTTCAAATCAGTGTTTTTGTTTCTTTGGATAAACACCCTGAAGTGGAAATTTTGGATGATTTGGTATATCTATTAATTGTAATTTTTGAGGACTGTCCATACTGTTTTCCACAGTGGTTTAACCAATTTACATTCCCAACAGTGTACCAGGGTTCCCTGTCCTCCACATCCTCATCAACGCTTTCTTTTGTGGTCTTTTTGATAATAGTAATTCTGAAAGATGTGACGTGAAAGTTATATAATAACCTAAAGTTCAATTAAAGAAAGAATTTGAAGTTAGTTTCTTTGTTTCACCTCTCAGACAATACTGTGCCGCCTATTCTGGTCTCTGTTGTTTTAAAGGAGAAATAATTCAAAAGAATTGGTGTTTTCCTAAAGGTTGTTCTTATTGTTCAGTCGCTAAGTCACGTCTGACTCTTTGCAACCCCATGGATTGCAGCACACCAGGCTTCCTTGTCCTTCACTGTCTCCTGGAGTTTGCTGAAGCTCATGTCCATTGTGTCGGTGATGCCATCCAACCATCTCATCCTCTGTCACCCACTTCTCCTTCTGCCCTCAATCTTTACCAGCATGAGGGTATTTTCCAATGAGTCAGCTCTTCGCATCAGGTGGCCAAAGTATTGCAGCTACAGCTTCAGCATCAGTCCTTCCAGTGAATATTCAGGGTTGATTTCCTTTAGGATTGACTGGTTTGATCTTGTTGTCCAAGGGACTCTCAAGAGTCTTCTCCACAGTTCGAAATCATCAGTTCTTCGGTACTCAGTCCAACTCTGACATCCATACGTGACTACTGGAAACACCATAACTTTGACTTATATGGACCTTTGACTGCAAGTGATGTCTCTGCTTTGTAATACACTGTCTAGATTTGTCATAGATTTTCTTCCAAGGAGCAAGCGTTTTTTAATTCCATGGGTACCATTGCCATCTGCAGTGATTTTGGAGCCCAGGTAAGTAAAATTTTCACTGTTTCCACATTTTCCCCATCTATTTGCCGTGAAGTGATGGAACTGGATGCTGTGATCTTATTTTTTTGAATGCTGAGTTTTAAGCCAGCTTTTTCACTCTCCTTTTTAACCTTCATCAAGAGGTTCTTTAGTTCCTCTTCACTTTCTGTCGTTAGAGTGCCATTTCTAAAGGTAATGCATCTTTTCTCTCTGGTTGCTTTCTAGATTTTTTCCTTCGTTTTTAGTTTTCAGAAGGTTAATTATGTGTGTTTTGTATTTCTTTGTTTCTTTCCCATTTAGCTCTTTCGCTTTGTAGTTTCTTTCCCCAGATTTGGGGAGAATTCATCCATTGTTCCTTTGAATACCTTTTCAGCACCTCCTTCTACCTTCTTTCCTTCTGGCACTCTAATGATACAATTGTTAGATCTGTTGTTAATATCCCACAGTCCCTGATGATCTGTTTACCATTTCGGGTCTTTTATTTTTCTGTTGTTCTAATTAACTAATGTTATTGATCCATCTTGAAGTTCACTGATTCTACCTTCTGTCATTTCCACTTTACTCTTAGTCTCTGCAGCAGGTTTTTATTTTATTTTCATTATACTAGTATTCAGTTCTACAGTTTCCACTTGACTGTTTTTCATAACTGATTTCTTTGCTTCTATTTTCTGTTTTTAATTAGTTTCAGGAGACTGTGTACTTACTTGTAGAAGTGATTTTATTATCGCTGCTTTAAAATCCTGTCTGTTGATTCCAACATCCAATTTATCTCATAATTGGCTTTAGTTGACTGTATTGTCCCATTAAAATTGTGATTTCCCTGCTTCTTAGTAGGATCCATAATTTCTGATTGAATCCTGGACATTATGGATATTATCTTAAGACATAGTCCTATTTAAAGTTTCTTTTTTAACAAGCAGTCACCCTCTTTAAGTTTAGTGTAGGTTCTGGACTACTTAGAGGGACAGAGTTCCAATGACAATCTGGTTTTCTAAGCTCTTGCAATATTTTTATATCCAACTATTTTTTGTTGGTGGTGGTGGGTGGGGGGGCAGAGGAGAGGATTTTGGCTCTTGCTGAGGATTAAGCAAAGGCCAAGAGGATTTAGAGGATCAAGAGGATTAAGTTCCTGCTTGACCCATACTGGTGCCTCCCTGAGGGCAGAAGCATTTTTCTGGGTCACTCAGTGTTCATAGGCAAGGAGTTGAAGATGTCAGGCCCTCAGGACACCTCGTGATTTCCCTGGCCTCTTTTCCAGCTGCCTGTTTTTCCCAGACTTTTCATGCAATCTCTGCTGGTACTTCCAGGGAAAGGAAGGGCCAATGTAAGCCATCTCCTACTTCCAGAGGGAAGATCACAAAACACCAGTTCTGGGTTGCTTTTGCTGTTAAGTGAACAACTGGGAGATGCTGGGCCTGGAGTGCCCTTTGCTGCAAGGTGGAAGAATGAGAGATCTGACTGTTAGGAAGGAACAAGAGCTCTAAACAATGCAGAGATAGCAGATATAATGAGCAGCCGCTAAACTACAATTGAGATAGAATCCAAAGAAGAGCTATGGCTCCCTGCCCCCTAAACCGAGATCAAGAACTTGTGGAAGAGGCATAGCTATGACTCACTGGATGACTACCTTAAAATTGGATCTGAGCTACCTGCCACTTAGATTAAAAACAAAACAAGGCCACAAGCAAACAATGCTTATATTTGATTACATAATTCTCTTGGTTACATTAAACTAACAGCCATTAGCTCTTCTAGGAGAAGGACCTTCTCCTCAGGCCCTGAGCTATAGGTTTATTCTTACATAAGTAACATCAGATGACATAATGGACAATGTTTTGGACCATGGTTTGTTGAGGAAAAATCTGAAGCATTCATCAATTGAACATTTCTTATGTAACCGTTGCATTAAACTCAAGAAATAGTATTAAATTTTAACTCTCCAGAAAGCATTTTATCAGGTTGCTAAGAAAATATGATCCAGGTACATTACTCTCTGAACATCTGACAATATACAAAAGAAAAAAAGCCTGGAGAACATTGTCTAATGACTAGTTAGCATGTTGAGGGGGAGTTTATTTCAATTGATGTCTTAAGTGAATCTTTGACAAGTGTCATTTTGTAGTCTGCTTATAGACTAATCCTCTTTTTTAAAAAATTACTAAGATACTACTTTGGTATGTAATTGATTAAAGGCTGATACACAATTTTAAAAATGGATTTATCAGATTTTAGAGCCCTGATAGCAAATGGGTAAAGATAGCAATACCAGATCCAAAGATGGGATTATTTTCCATCAAAATTAAAATGACTGCAGTTCCACAGTGTACTAGGCTCTCTCTGCCCTCCATGTATTTCAACTCTTTTTATTTCTTCTTAGAACAGTTTTCTTCCAACCCTTTTCCTAGGTAACTCTTACAACAACCTTTACTCTTCACTTCCATGTAATACCTGCCTAATTTATTTGCCCAGCCATGTGCCCCTAGAGTAGCCTCTAATTCACCCTTTTGCAGTGTTAATTGTTTTCTGCTATAATTACCCAGTTCTTCATCATAACTCTCACTTGGCCATACGGTCCTTAAGGACAAGAAACATGTTCCATTTGTCTTCCTGGTGCTCACCTCCAGTGACCTCTAGTGACCTCTATTCCTCTTCATCCAAACATTTTCATGGTAACAACTCAGACCTTGCCATAACTGAAAATAAAGTCAGGTATATAATTTTCTGATCAAAATATATTATCCCACAATAGTTGCCAAAATATGCAAAAGATAAAATTTAGGAAATCAGATTGATAGAAGGCAGACTTCTCTGGTGGTCCAGTAGTTAAGATTCTGAACTTCCACTGTTGGGGGCATAAGTTTGATCCCTGGCCAGAGACCTAATATCCCACAAGCCTCAGGTATGGCCAAAATTTTTAAAAAGTTGATACTTGGAAAACAAAAAGTTGTACATATGAACGGGAGAGATTTTTGTAAAATGATGCAAATCTTATAAATTATTTGTATGAAAATCAAGAGGAATAGATTTATAATAAGTATTTAAAACTGTAAAAGTTCTAAGTTAACCGAAGCAAGTGACTAGTTCACCCTTTGCTCCAATAAAATTTATGAACCTAGATAAGAAAAACTCCTCAATTATCTTTTGGTCTTACAGCATCTACCAATTTGTTTTGTGTAGAATAGTATCTATTTAATACACCTTTGCTGATTGAACTTTAATTAAAAGCCCAATAGACATAAATATATCTTTGGAAATATTACAATTCAGAAAAATGCATTTTTATTTTATTTTAAAATGTTCCAAGGGACATGATTACCAAGTAGTGCACTGAACAACTTTAAATTCTAGGGAAAAGAAAGATAAGTTTTATATACACATAGAAGGAACTCAGTATAACTTCCATACTAGGTTAATGCTACAAAATCACCAAGGGATCTTAAAGTCTTCCATGAAACATCTTGGAAGGAAGTAAAATAGAAAACCCTTAATCAAATATTTGCATATATTCTCACATTAACATGGTTTTAAAATAAAACTTATTATGTCAATCTGCCTTTCATCAATGTGGGGTATTAAAAGATTTTCCTACTATGGATTTCTTTTTCTTTTTTTCTTTATGAAACTCAGAAAGTGGACAGAGATGATAATTATCTTGAGAAAGAATTTTCAGTATAAAACTAGCTTTATTCACTGAAAAAATGTTTAAAGAGCATTATATAAACACCTTCTTCTGAATAAGTTTTTAAATAGGGAAACCTTTAGCTCATATATGGGGATGATAAAATTATGGTAAATTGTAGACCCAGTCATAAAAGTTATGTTCAATCCTACATCTACTAATTTACTTACAAATAGATGGTCCTTAACCTCAATTTCCACTCTGAAAATTTAGTAAGTGACATTGCTTTTAAATTTTCTTAGTTAGATCTTCAAGCTGGTGAATTTAAAGGGGTTGACCATTCCTTAATTTTTGCAAATTTAGAAGCAGAAAAATAAATGAGAGGGAAAGTCTCAGAAAGTAATAGTAGGGGGGGAAATGTATTGATAGCAAACACCATATACTGAGAATCTACTAGGTATAGAAAGTGTGCTAGAAAATATGGTTTCCAATTCTTAAACAAAACCAGAACCAAACCTAAACTTCTAGTGTTCAAGCACAGGGAACTCTATTCAATATGATGTGCCAGCCTGAATGGGAAAAGAGTTTGGGGGAGAATGGATATATGTATATGTACGGCTGAGTCCCTTTGCTATTCACCTGACCCAGATAATCACAGTGGTGTGATCACTCACCTAGAGCCAGACATCCTGGAATGTGAAGTCAAGAGGGCCTTAGGAAGCCTCACTACAAACAAAGCCAGTGGAGGTGTTGGAATTTCAGTTGAGCTATTTCAAATCTGAAAAGAAGATGCAGTGAAAGTGCTGCACTCAATATGCCAGCAAATCTGCAAAACTCAGCAGTAGCCACAGGACTAGAAAAGGTCAGTTTTCATTCCAATACGAAAAGAATGCTCAAACTACTGCACAATTGCACTCATCTCACACGCTAGTAAAGTAATACTCAAAATTCTCCAAGCCAGGCTTCAGAAATACATGAACCGTGAACTTCCACATGTTCAAGCTCGTTTTAGAAAAGGCAGAGGAACGAGAGGTCAAATTGCCAACATCTGCTGGATCATCAAAAAAGCAAGACAGTTCAAGAAAAACATATATTTCTGCTTTATTGACTATGCCAAAGCCTTTGATTGTGTAGAACACAACAAACTGTGGGAAATTCTGAAAGAGATGGGATTACCAGATCATCTGACCTGCCTCTTGAGAAATCTGTATGCAGGTCAGGAAGGAGCAGTTAGAACTGGACATGAAACAACAGACTGTTTCCAAATAGGAAAAGGAGTACGTCAAGGCTGTATATTGTCACCCTGCTTATTCAGCGTATATGAAGAGTACATCATGAGAAATGCTGGACTGGATGAAGCACAAGCTGGAATCAAGATTGCCGGGAGAAATATCAATAACCTCAGATATGCAGATGACACCACCCTTATGGCAGAAAGCGAAGTAAGAACTAAAGAGCCTCTTGATGAAAGTGAAAGAGGAGAGTGAAAAAGTTGGCTTAAAGCTCAACATTCAGAAAACTAAGATCATGGCCTCCAGTCTCATCACTTCGTGGCAAATAGATGGGGAAACAGTGTCAGACTATTTTGGGGGGCTCCAAGATCACTGCAGATGGTGATTGCAGCCATGAAATTAAAAGATACTTACTACTTGGAAGGAAAGCTATGACCAACCTAGACAGCATATTAAAAAGCAGACGCATTACTTTGCCAACAAAGGTCCGTCTAGCCAAGGCTATGTTTTTTTCAGTAGTCATGCATGGATGTGAGAGTTGGACTATAAAGAAGGCTGAGGACCAAAGAATTGATGCTTTTGAACTGTGGTGTTGGAGAAGACTCTTGAGAGTCCCTTGGACTGCAAGGAGATCCAGCCAGTCCATCCTAATGGAGATCAGTCCTGGGTGTTCATTTGAAGGACTGATGCTGAAGCTGAAACTCCAATACTCTGGCCACCAGATGTGAAGAGCTGACTCAATTGAAAAGACCCTGATGCTGGGAAGGACAGAGGGTAGAAGGAGAAGGGGACGACAGAGGATGAGATGGTTGGATGGCATCACCGACTCAATGAACTTGAGTTCGGGTAAACTCCGGGAGTTGGTGATGGACAGGGAGGCCTAACATGCTGCAGTCCATGGGGTCACAAAGAGTCAGACACGACTGAGTGGCTGAACTGAACTGAACTGACCACGTTGTTAATAGGCTATATTCCAATATGAAATAAAGTTTTAAAAAAATAAAGTAAACAGTCAATACAAAGAATCTCAACTTGATGGAATTTCTCTGTGAAACCTCTGGTTCTGGGGAAAGTTCAGCCAGAAGTAGGAAAACCTGAATTGTAAGTGTGAAGTGAGGGAGGCTAGTGTACACGACTCCTTTTATCTCTGACAGGATTCCATTGCACAGATGTAACACAGGCTGTTTATCTTCCGAGCATTGAAAGGACATTTAGATCTTTTTTGAGTTTTGGTGATTGTGAATATAAAGCCACTATATGCATATGCATACAGGTTTTTATGTAAACATAAATTTTCATTTGATGTGGTAAATACCTAGAAAAGGGATTACAAAGCCATGTGGTTAGAGTAGGTTTAATTTATAAGAACATTTCAAACTGTTGTCCAAAGTGGCAGTACCATTTTGTGTTTCTGCCAACCTACATGACCATTTCCATTTGCTCTGTATCCAGGCCAGAATTTGTTCTGTTCTGTTTTGTTTTAATTCTAGTCATTCAAATGTGTATGTGATGGTTTTGATTTGCATTTCTATAATGACTAATGATACTGAGTTTTTTTCCATGTGCTTATCTTCTATTTGCATTTCTTCTCTGATGAAATATCTGTTTAAATATTTTGTACATTGTCTCTATGATTTGTCTTTCAAGTATTGAATCTTGATGGTCCTTTATACATGTTGAACAGAAGTTCAGATGTGTATTTCATAAATAAATTATTCTAGTCTGTGGCTGGCTTCTCTTCTCATTTCTTAACTGTATTTTGAAGAGCAGATATTTTTAATTTTGATGAACTTGAATGCACTAGTTTTCTAAAATGGATCATATTTTGAATGACATCTCTAAAAATATATTGATTAATCCAAGGTCACAAAAATTTTCTTCTATATTATACTCAGAGTTTATAGTTTACAATCCCTTTTGTCTTTCTGACTTAATTTTCATATATGTTTGAGATAGGGACCAATTTTCTTTCCTTTTTTTAATGAAGGTACAAATGTTTCAGCACCATTTGTTGAAAAGATTATCTCCCAGGACTCTTTAAAACTGCATTGGAATTTGTGCCAAAAAATCACTGATTTTAGATATGCAGCTCTATTCCCGGGCTCTCTTATTTTGTTACATTGATCTATGGATCTGTCCTTTCATAAATACCACAGGGTCATGATTTTTGCAGTTTTCTACATGATTCTTTATAGTAGGCTATTAAATTAGTTACTGTTGAGTTGTCCAACATTGTTCTTCATAAAAATTGTTTTGACTATTTAGGATTACTTGCTTTTCCATAAAAATGTAGGTTCTCACCATTTGTTTAGGTCCTTGATTGTCTTTCTTAATGATTCAGAATTTTAAGCATACAGACTTGTAGGTATATTCAGTAAGGTTTAAACCTAGCAAGTAATGTATTTGGGGGCCATTATAATAGTGTTACATTTAACTTAAATTTCCACTAATTCATTGCTGTTGTAAATATGTACATTTAATTTTTTGTATGTTGACCTTTTTTTCCTACAAGCTAGCTAAAATCACATTACTTTTAGCAACTTTTTGCTAGATTTCTAGAATCATGCCATCTACAAATAGAAATCCCTTCATGCCTTCCTTTCCAAACTATATGCTATTTATTAATTTTTCTTGTTGTCATAGTTCTGTCTGGGCCCTCTAGTACAGGTTCATTAGCAGTAGTGAAAGCAGACATTCTTTGTCAGAAATTGTCTTGAGTAGAATTTATATCCTACCGTTGTGTGAAAATTGTATAAATCGTAATTCTGTTGAATCGGTTCACAGTGCTTTTCAGGTCTACTAAGTCCTTCTACTTCTCTGCATATTCATTGTATTGATTTTTCTATTAGGTTGATATTGAAACTCCAACTAAAAATGTTAATTTATCTATTTTTTAAAATAACTATAATATATAGTAGAGCTATATGTAACCTTGTTTTTGAATTGTCCAAGTCTTCTGTAAATTTGCTATCATACTTTTATAATTTAAAAGTTAAAGAATATAAAAAAACTTTAGGAGTAGTGAAAGGAGGCATTCTTTGTTCAGTTTTTAAACAGATTGTTAGCTTTAGGATGTTTATAGATTCTCTTCATCACGGAGAGGAAGTTCCCTTCCATTGCCAGGTTTACTAAGAGTTTTTATAATAAATGAAAGTTGAATTTTACAAATGCCTTTTTTTATAGCTAATGAGATATCATATGATTTTTCTTATTTAGTCTGGCATAATATAGTGAATTATACTGATTAATTTTTAAAAGCTGAACATTGATTTTTATGTTTATCCTGAGATAAACATTGTGATGTATTATCCTTTTTATAAATACAGATTGATTTGATTTGCTCATATATATGATTATATTGAAGATTTAAGATGTTTTCTATTCAAGAGGGATATTGGCCTGTAGTTTTTTCTTCTTGTAGTACCTGTCACATTTTGCTATCAGAATAATACTTTCCTTGTAATAAGTTAAGAGGTGTTCCTTCCATTTCTATTTTCAGGAACAGTAAGCCTAGGAACAGTATTCAGTATTTCCTTTCTTGTTTAACTGTATATTTTTTTCTTGATAAAATTATACAAGTGAAGTCATCTGGACCTGATAGTTTCTATAGGGAAAATTTACTAAAAGTTTAGTTGGTGATAATTTACATAATTTTAAATATATTCATTTTAAATGTACATTGCAGTGGTTTTTAGTACATTTACAGAGGAGTGCAACTATTGTCACAATCCAATTTTAAATCATTTTTATTGCCTCCAAAATGTACCTATTCCCCATTTACAGTCATCTCCACTTTTTATATGCCTTCCCAGTCAACCAATAATTTATTTCCTCTGTAGGCTATATGTTTGCCTTTCATGGATATTTTTGTTTTGTTTTACTTTATTTTCTATTATTTTTCAAATTCTTTTCCCACTTAGGTTATGACAGAATATTAAGCAGAGTTCCCTGTGCTATACAGTAGGACCTTGTTGGTTATCAGTTTTAAATATATTAGTGTGTTCATGTCCATCCCAAGCTCCCTTACTATCTCTTTCCCCTAGTCTTTCCCCCTGGCAACCAGTTCATTCTTTAGTTCTGTGAATCTGTGTCTATTTTGTAGAAAAGTTCATTTGTATCATCTTTTTTTTTTCTTTATTTTTATTAGTTGATGTATGGCAAAAACCACTACAATATTGTAAAGCATTTGTATCATCTTTTAAAGATTACACATGTAAGTGGTATCATATGGTATTTGTCTTTCTCTGTCTGACTTACTTCACTTAGTATGATATTCTCTAGGTCATTCATGTTGCTACAAATGGCATTATTTCATTCTTTTTCTGGCTGAATGATATTCCATTACATATATGTACCACATCTTTTCTAACATAAATCTTGGATATTTTATATGATGGAATCTCATACTATGTGATTTTTGCTGGTTATCTATGTGTAGCCCATTACTTTTATTTCTGAATACATTCCACTGTATAACTTTACCACATTGTTTTTTCATTCACTAGTTAACAAATCCAGTGATTATTTTAAGTTTGGGGCTATCAAGAATAACACTGCTGTGAAGATCCATGTACAGATCTCTGTGTGTACTCAGGTTTTCATTTCTCTTAGGTAGACAACTGAGTTATGTGGTAAATTTGTGTTAATTTAAAATCCTACCAAATTGCTTTCTAAAGAGGCTGAAAATTTTTCAAGTTTCTCCATAAATGTGCCAACATTTATTGTCTCTCTTTGGAAATAGTCCCTCTAGTGGATGTGAAGTGATATCTCCTGTGACTTTAATTTGTATTTTCTTGCTGACTAATATTGTTGAGCATCTTTTCATAGGCTGATAAGACATTCCCTTTGTTTGGTGAAATGTCTATTCAATAATGTGTCCATGTCTAAACTGAGTCACTTGTCTTCTAATTGACTTGTTAGATTTCTACAGAAAAATTTTAAACATAAATTCATATCTTTTCTAAATAAAGAGCCAATCAATTTATTTATTTCTCTTTGAGTGAGCTTTTGTACTTTGTGTCCTTCAAGAAATACATACATTTCATCCACATTTTCAAATTTCTAGGCATACGTCATTTATAATGTATATATTCATTAACTTTTTTTTTCTCTCTCTCTTTTTTTTTTTATTTATTTATTTTTTTTTTCCAGTGGGTTTTGTCATACATTGATATGAATCAGCCATGGATTTACATGTATTCCCAATCAAATACCTTTTGAATTTATCGTGATGCCACTTTGCTCATTATTGATAATAGTAATTTGTGTCTTCTCACTTTTTTCCTAACTAAAGGTTTGTCGCTTTTATTGATCTTTTCTCAAACAGTAATATTTTAGTTCAGTTCAGTTCAGTTGCTCAGTCATGTCTGACTCTTTGCGACCCCATGGACTGCAGCACACCAGTCTTCCTGTCCATCACCAGCTCCAGGAGCTTGCTCAAACTCATGTCCATTGAGTCAGTGATGCCAATCAACCATCTCGTCCTCTGTCATCCCCTTCTCCTGCCTTCAATTTTTCCCAGCATCAGGTGGCCAAAGTATTGGAGTTTCAGCCTCAGCACTCCACTATTTATCACATTTTTCCTAACTAAAGGTTTATTGCTTTTATTGATCTTTTCTCAAACAGTAATATTTAGTTTTATTGATATGCTCCATTGTTTTTATTTTTCCATTTCATTTATTTCTACTTTGATCTCTACTTTACTTTTTGCTACTTTAGATTTAATTTGCTCTCCTCTTTCTAGTTTTTGAGATGAAAACTGAGGTCATGGATATTAGATTTTTCCACTTTTCTTATACATATTCTTAGTATTATAAATTTATACTTAAACTCAACTCTAGGCTTAATCCAGCACATATACTTTGTTTTCATTTTCATTCATTTCTAAATACTTTCTACATTCTGCTTTGATTTCTTCTTTGACTGATGGTTCATATAGAATTGTATTGTTTTATTTTTAAATATTTGGGAGTTTTCAGATCTTTTTCTTTTCATAATTTCTATTTCTTTTTTAATTACATTGCTATCATAACATAATTTGTAAGACGTCAAAGTTTTTCAGTTTACTGTCTAAATGGCAAAGAGATGGGGAAGCAATGGAAACAGTGACAGATTTTATTTTGGGGCACTCCAGCAGATGGTGACTGCAGCCATGAAATTAAAACACATTTGCTCCTTGGAAGAAAAGTTATGGCCAACCTAGACAGCATATTAAAAAGCAAAGACATTACTTTGCCAACAAAGGTCCATCTAGTCAAGGCTATGGTTTTTCCCGTAGTCATGTATGGATGTGAGAGTTGGACCATAAAGAAAGCTGAGCGCCAAAGAATTGATGCTTTTGAATTGTGGTCTTAGAAAAGACTCTTGAGAGTCCCTTGGACTGCAAGGAGATCCAGCCAGTCCATCCTAAAGGAAATCAGTCCTGAATATTCATTAGTAGGACTGATGCTGAAGCTGAAACTCCAGTACTTTGCCCACCTGATGCAAAGAGCTGACTCGTTGGAAAAGCCCCTGATGCTGGGAAAGATTGAAGGTGGTTGGAGAAGGGGATGACAGAGGATGAGATGGTTGGATGGCATCACTGATTCAATGGACATGAGTTTGAATGAACTCTGGGAGTTGGTGATGGACAGAGGGGCCAGGCTTGCTGCAGTCCATGGGTTCTCAAAGAGTCGGACATGATTGAGCGACTGAACTGAGCTGAACTGAGGCTGTCTTGAGGCTTAAAATATTTTCTATCTGGAAAACGCTGCATGAACACTTGGGAAACTATCAATAGTTTATTCTGTTTTGTTAAGTTGTGCTTTCTATCAATGACAATTAGGTCCAGTAGTTTAATTTTGTTCCTTAACTCTGCTATATCCTTGCTGATTTTTTGGACTGTTTATCATATTTATTGTTTGATATGGGGCTTGAAATCTCTGACTATAATTTTCTTTTTGCTTCAGTTTTATAAATTTTTCCTTTACATATTTTATAACTCTGTTATAAATGTATAAACCCTTAGTTTTCTTTTTGCCACCTAGATGAACTGACCGCTTTATCATTGTAAAATGACCTTCATCATCCTTGATAATATACTTTGCTTTAAAATTTATTTTACTGGATATTGAAACTACTGTTTTCATTTGACTAGAGTTAGCATGGCATATCTTTTCCCATTTTTTTAGTTTTAACTTCTTTGTATCTTTTTATTTAAAGTGGATTCCTTATAGGTAAGGTCTTACTTTAATGCAGTCTGCCAGTCTTTACCTTTGACTGATGTTTAAATTATTTCTATTCAGTTGACATAATTAACATTGTCTATCATTGCACTGTTTTCCACTTGTTGCCTTATTTGTTTTCTTTTTATTCCTTTTCTGTCTTCTGTCGGATTAGTTAAGTATTTTGTCTGATCCTATTGGTCTCCTTATTGTGTTGTTTTATTATTTTTCTGGTTGCTTCAGTGCTTATAATACACATCTTTAACTTAAAACAGCTGCCTTCAAGTGATAACATACCTCTTCAATAGGACCTTAGAACAGTTTACTTTCATTTCTTCCCTCCAAAATTTTAGGATACTGTAGTCATAGATTTTAGGTATCTAAGTTATAAATTCCTCAATGCATTGTCATTATTTTTTTCTTTAGTTAATTATCTTTTAAGCAGTCTAAATAATTAGAGACGTATATTAACTGAGTCAGTATAGCTATCATTACCCCATTTCCTTCTGCATATATCCTTATTTCCATCTGATGTTATTTTCCTTCCCTCTAAGGATTTCCTATTATATTTCCTATAATACTGATGGGATTTCCCTGGTGGATCATTGGTAAAGAGTCCATGGGCAATGCAGGAGACATAGGTCAGGAATTCCTGGGTCAGAAAGATCCCCTGGACAAGGAAGTAAAGCAACCCACTGCAGTATTCTTGCCTGGGAAATCTCAGCTAATCCTAGAGGAAATCAACTCTGAATATTCACTGGAAGTACTAATGTTGAATCTCCAATGTTTTGGCCACCTGATGCAAAGAGCTGACTCATTGGAAAAGACCCTGATGCTGGGAAAGATTGAAGGCAGGAGGAGAAGGGGGTAACAGAGGATGAGATAGTTAGATAGCATCACTGACTCCATGCACATGAATTTGAGCAAACTCCAGGAGATAGTGGAGGACAGAGGAGACTGGCATGCTGCAGTTCATGGGGTAGCAAAGGGTTGGACATGATGGACATGACTTAGCAACTGAACAACAATATAGGACATATTTCTGGTAATAAGTCTTCAGTTTTTTGCCTCTGTTTTCCCTTTATTTGAAAAATACTTTCACTAGGCAAGAATTTTAAGTTGTTCTTTTTTTGGTGGGGGAATGAAACAAAGACTCTCTTAAAGATGTCCATTTCCATCTTATCCCTTGAATTATTCCTAGTAAGAATCTGCCACCCTTCTGATCTTTGACCCTCTGGGTATAAAAAGTGTCTTCCATGATTACTTTTATAATTTTCACTCCATCACTTGTTTTGAGCAATTTGACTATGATTTTCTTTGCAGTATTTTCTTAGTATTTTTGTGCTTAGGGTTTGTTGAGATATAGGTTTATAGTTTTCATCAAATTTAGAGATGTTCTATCTATTATATCTTTAAATATTTTTCTGTCATCTGTGCACCTTCTCTTCTTCCTCAGGGGCTCCAATTATAAGTATATAAACTCACAGGAAGTTGTTTCAAATAGTACTGATGGTATTTTCATTTTTTTAAATTTTTCTCTATTTAATTATGGATCAGGTTCACTTTTCTTTTATAATATCTAATCTTCTGCTAATCCCATTTAGTGTATTTTTCAATTCAATGTAGCTTTCATCACCAGAAGTTTGATTCGGGTCTTTTTTTATCCGTGTCTCTAACAATTGAGCATACAATCATAATAATTGTTTTATTGTCCCTTTCTGTTAATTTAAACATCTTTCTTCAGTTCTCAGTCACATTTGATTAACTATTATCCTCATTATGGGCTGTGTTTTTCTGCTTCTTTTCATGCCTAGTAATCTTTCAGTGTTTGATGTGAGGCACAGTGCTTTTTTTTTTTCTTTTGGTGCTGGGTATTTTTTGATTCATATTAGTCTCAAACCTTATCCTGGATGTAGTAAAGTTAATTGAAAACAGATTCTCCCTTCAGGGTCCTGCATTTGATGTTTCTTTAAAAGATCTCTGACTTTACTAGCTCTAGGGCTAATCATTTTCTATCATGACTCAAGACCCATGCCCCATGTATTATGATATTTGTTTTATGTGTTTTTTATTTTGTTATTTTCAAATCTGGCAGCTACTATTCCCAGCCCTCTGTGAATGCCAGACTCTATACCCTCTATCTTTCCCTGACTGGGGTAATTGTCTCACATACTTGCACTAATATGTAATCTGCTGACTATTGGAGAGGCATCCTCTGCAGATCTCTGAAGTTCCTTTCTCTTTGCATCTCTTTTCTCCTTGGTACTCTGTCCTAAAACTACCTGTCATAGTCTCTGTTCCATCTCCACAACTCAGGAAGTCTACTGGATTCTGCCTGGCTTCCCCTTCTCTGCCCCACAGCTCAGGAACTCCCTAAAGCAGTAACTTGCAGTCATTGTGTGATTCATCTTTTTTCCTGTCTCTTAGGTATCACTGTTCATCATTTTCAGAGGTCCAGTGTCTTGAAAATCATAATTTCATGAATTTTGTCCTTTTGTTGTCATTTCACACAAGAGGGTAAATCTAATCCCAGATATTCCATCTTGGTCAGAAGCATGAAAAAAAAAAAATATATATATATATATATATAGCATTTTGATTATTTCTTATCATGCCAAGCTATGTTAACATCCTTCTGAAATCTTAGAGCTCAAAATATGAATGAATACACCAGGAATGTATAACCAAAATGTGTGGCACACTTATTCTCTCTTTATATGACAAGCTTATTCATTCAGACTGATTCCACTAGACCTCTGATAGTAATTGCATTATATTGACTGAAGTTTATATCTCTTCACTAGCAGGGGTGCTCTTACTCTGGTCACATTTTTAATTCACATCAGCAGTCATCCATCATAAAAAGCCTATAATAAAATGCAATAATCCAGACAGATATGATTCAGTTAACCCAGAGTTTAGCTTGATCATTTTCTTGTTCATCAACATTGCATTTCCATTTATACAGTCTTTGATGATAGCTACTTCTTAAACACATCGGGCATAGTTGTCTAACAGATAAAACACTTTTATCCCATAGATGTTGATAATTCTCCTTCCTCATATTCTGTTTTTGTGTTGCTTTTCAAAGTATGTCTTTTTGTACCCAAGAAAATATATTATCTCAAAATTTATTTAAAAAACTATTTTCCAATCCCATCAGGACAACTTCTCAAAATCCTATGGTATTCTGATTTGTTATGTAGTTATTTCTCTAATTTCTGTGTCATGTGAAAATTTAATTAATATGGCATAAATGTATTCAACAAAACGATAAATATGTTGTTGATGATTAAGAGTTAAGCAGTCACAACTTATCAGTATAACCCCATGCAAATATAAAATAAACATTTGTCAAAAAAGACAAAACTAGAGAAGTTTGGGTGTTTGAAATATTATATCCCCTCATTCATTTTAATTGTCATGAGTTGAAAAAATATTTTAAAATGGACTATAATTGTTAGAAGAAAAGGAATGAACTAACATTATGAAAAGTGTGTATTTTGTTTAAGAAAGAGGGATTTAAGAAAGAGGGATATAATTATCTGTGTTTCTATTTGCTAAAAATTAGAAGAAAGTTTCAAAAGGAGTCACAGAAATTTTCCACTTAGGGGAAATAGTTAAAAAAAAATTCTAGGGGAGGGGTAGAAATGAGACCTCTTTTGTGTACCTTATGCTTCTAACTATTGTATCATGTAAATGCACTACCTTGTCAAAAAATAAAACTAGATTTACGGCAATAATGTAGGAGAAAAGTTTGTGATAGCCTATAAAATACAGTTTTCCATGAGGAGATTAGGTATTTAAAAAGCTATCTCATCATATATTTAACTGTGGCAGTTTTAAAATATTATCATTTCTTTCAGTACATGCAAACATACACACATATGTAAAAATGTATTTATAATTTTTATATAGGTAGGAAGTATAGTCTTTTACAGAATACACCTTAATTCTTTCATATTGTATTACATTTTTTCAGGTTACTTGACATGCTAATTTAATTTTGAAACTGATAGTTGTATGCCAAATTCAAATGTGTACTACATGAAGTCTGTCGACTTTTCTCCTTTATAGTGGTTTATGACTTACATAGCTAAACATAATGCTAGAATGATATTAAGGTAATATTGAGAAACTACTAACACCAATTTATTCTGCTCTAATTAGTAAAGATGAAAAAGAAATAAAGAACCAGGTAAAATAAGTAAAATATTAAAATATGATTAGAATTCTGGAATAAAGTTCAAATATCATATTGAATTTATTCATCATAGTTTACTGATAATTTTCATTAAAGAATGCTTGGAGGTAGCAAAGCATTTCACATCTGAATGTGATATTACTTTTTCTAAATGTTCATATTTTGAAAAGAAATATTAGATATTTAGTTATAAAAAGTGAAGAGTGTTTAACAATATGTAAATTATGTTATTAAGAAAGAAATTCAGATTGGATGAGGGTATTTGGTGGTTATTATCAAAGAGGATGCTATTAGCAAGACACAGCAGTGTTCTTTTCCTTCTTATCATTTATTTTCCTTTAAATGCAAAAATTTACTGAAAAACATCATATTACTAATTTGCTAAAGAAAAACAATAATATTATCTATGTTCTGTTTTGACTATAAAGCTCCACCCAGTTAGAATTTTCAGAAGAAATATAGCAAGTACCTTCTTACATACGTGGTTTGCTTTTAGGAGTAATTGATTGATGGCATTTCTCCAGTAGGTCATACATATTTTGTATTAACAAAATATTGTGTTTGCAGAGTACATATGACTCAAATCTAAGTGGTTTTGCTTCTGTTAGCCTTCCTCTCTTTTGTTTATAGGCGAGGGGATCAGTATTCTTTTAAAGTACAACTAAAATTAGGATGAGAAATCCTACAGGATACAGAATCCAGACATTCATAGCAAAAGAATAGTAAGAAAAAGATATATAAATGCTGACTTTAGAGTTTTCCGAAGTCTGAGGGATTATCAAGATTAATTTCTGAAGAAAGGCACTTGGATGATGTTATAGATAACGTTAGTTGCTTCTTGCCCATAATTATTCTTTCCTTCTCTTTTAGTAATACATGCTCAAGTCTCAGCTGGGCATGACTCTTCAGTTCAAGACTATTTGTCTCCCTTACAACCAGATGTGCCTGAGTTCTAGCCAATGAGATATAAATAAGGAGATTTGTACAATTTTAGATGCTGTCTTTTTAAAAATTGGATCTACCCTCTATTCTCTCTTGCTGCTCACTATTATACGTTTGTTGAAATGAAGTTTAACTTTCAAAAATCAAGTAATTTTAATAATGAAAAAAATACCACTTGCATCAAGGTTCTATTCAGAAAGCTGCTTCTTTACAGAATTTATAACATTAATTCAATCATTCATGATCTAGAATTATACCACACAGTGAAGAAATTGATAGAAAATGGCCCTTAAATTCTATACAATTTACTGTCTCAAGCAGGAGACATACAAACACAACTTTCCTAAATAAAACGTAGCTGACATTCTTGTAGGAAAAAAGAAAATGACCAGCAGGACCTATGTTGGTTTCCAAGATGGAAATGTAGTTTGAGAGTGGCAGAGAAAAAAGTAGAAGAGGCCTGTATCCCCAAGACCATTATTATCTCCATTATAACTGTGGACCACATACCAAACATTTATCAGAAAGATAAACACCCTAACAAGCATTCTGATACATGGGAATATCCAGAGTGAGCATTTTGGAAATGTACTTTCAACTCTTTAATATGCCTGCAGTAAATGATGACAAAAGAATTTGTCATACCAGTTTTTCAGATATCCTAATAATATTCTGTTTAATTTCATCATCAGATTATTTACATTCTCTGAAAACCAAAAAGCTATTTCCAGGGAAAGACACATTGTGGGTATATGCTGGAGAGGGAAATTCAGACTAGTATTTAAAATATGCTGTGCATGTGGCTATAAAACTTTTTTTTTCATGTTTAGCTTGATAATCTGATAAACAAAGAGTGCTTTGAATTGGCAAATTTCCTTGGAGTTTTTTAAAAAATATATTAAAGTGAATAACAATATGTTGAAAAGAATTAGAAGCTTCATTTGGATGATAACAATGTAGGAAGTTACTTTCAGTCAGTCAGTTCAGTTAAGTCGCTCAGTCGTGTCCGACTCTTTGCGACCCCATGACTCACAGCACACCAGACCTCCCTGTCCATCACCAACTCCCGGAGTTTACTCAAACTCATGTCCATCGAGTCGGTGATGCCATCCAGCCATCTCATCCTCTGTCATCCCCTTCTCCTCCTGCCCCCAATCCCTCCCAGCATCACGGTCTTTTCCAATGAGTCAACTCTTTGCATGAGGTGGCCAAAGTATTGGAGTTTCAGCTTCAGCATCAGTCTTTCCAATGAACACCCAGGACTGATCTCCTTTAGGATGGACTGGTTGGATCTCCTTGCAGTCCAAGGGACTATAAAGAGTCTTCTCCAACCACAGTTTAAAAGCATCAATTTTTCGGTGCTCAGCTTTCTTCACAGTCTAACTCTCACATCCATACATGACCACTGGAAAAACCATAGCCTTGACCAGATGGAGTTACTTTAGGTGACTCTAAAAACACATACTGTTTTAAATACCTCTTTTGAAAGGGAGACATTGGGCATGAAAAAAGAATACATACTGAGTAATAGATCAGGAAATCAGAAACTTAGAAATCCACTTTGCAAATTATTTTTAACAAATTCAAGTGATCTTTACTGAAACACAGTTAACTGCCTAAAGTATCAGAAGTAACACAAATATTTAATTAAGTAAATGATTTTGTGATATCCTCACCCCTAAACATTACTAGCATATTCAAAAACTTAGCTTGAGCACAGGGGAGTTTTAGTTATTAACAAATGTTCTTGAATTTTTTTAAATATCTAGGATACCAAGAAAACTTTCTAGAGACTGAGTAAGAATGTTATGAGAAAGATGAATGTAGGTGTAAAGTAGATCTTAGTGAAATATTATTTCTTTTTTTTTAATCTGAAAATCCTGCTACCTTTTTTCAACAATTCATTAGACAGTCATTTTATTAAGCTGGAAGAAAGAAATGGGTTAGAGAAATGCTATTTCTGAATTAACTGAACTTTTCGTGTTAACTAAACAATCTTTATTCACTAACTGCTTTGTCATTCCTTTATGAAAATAAACATTTCAGTGTATTTACCTCTTTCTTTGGGGTTCTGTATCAGTCAGGGGCTTAGTAGGAAAAATGGCACAGTGGAAAAAAGTAGAAATGGGAGCTGAGATAAGCCTTAAAGGTAGAGGGCTAAACTATTGGGATAAATTGTGGTCCTAGTCACTGAAAAGGAGATTATTGAGGAAAAAATCATTTGGCAAGTGTGTAAAAATCAGTTCAGATGCACTGTATTTCAATGCCCCCTAGACATGTATAAACAGTTGTTTATGTAAACTTAGATTTCCAGGTAAATATTAGAGCATGTGTTAGAAATTTTGGATTCAACACATACATATTACTTAAAGCCATGATCCTGGATGAGAACCCCAAGATGAATGCAGAAACGAGAGGAGTAAATAGAGAGGATTTTCCTTTGATTCTTTTTTCTTTTTCTTTTTCTCTGTACACTTCCCACCCAGAATACAGTTTAAGAGTCATTAGTCTGACCTCTGAAGCATGTAAATGTTTAGAGAATAGGAAGAAAAGAAGAAAGCAAGGATGCAGGCTGGAAAAATGTGACTGTGAGTCAGTAACAATGCCAAGAGTGTGGTTTATCAAGTCTAGTGAGAAAAGCTCTTAAGGAAAAAGATGTTGAATGCATTAGCTGCTACTGAGAGATCCTGTAAGATGAGGTTCAGGGCTATTAAATTTTGAAAAATAATGCTTATTCCAAATCTTCATAAGACCAATTAGAGTGAGTAGTGAGAGTGAAAACCTGAATTGATTGATCATTTGAAGTGGAAAAATTTTGTAGTCCAGATATATAACTAAGCTATTGATTAGATATTATAGATTGAGAAGATACTTAAGTGTTATAAAGCCTAATTAAAAAGAAAATTACTTCCTCTTAGTCAATATTACTTCATGCATGCAGTGCTAGAACTCCTGTTGCCATAACAACCATTAGGGTGGGATACTCCATTTTAGAAAGTACTAAATCTCATTGTGCTCTAATGAATTTTCCTGTAGTTTCAAGTTATAAAAATACTTTTATCAAGCCCATGTTGCTCTGGTGGAATAAGGGCTTCCCCTGTGAATCAGATGTTAAAGAATCTGCCTAAAATGCAAGAGACCCAGGTTCGATCATCAAGTAAACTGATCTAAAATCTAACAGAGTAGGCATACACAGGGAATATGAAGTCTATGTTATATTATGTTTTTAAACAGAAAATATTTTCTTTTTAAAATATTTGTTTTTTCTTTACAAGCTGTTCTATTTAAAGCTACTATTTAAAACTGTACCTGTGAGTATCTGTAGATTGATTGTGGTACCTCTAATAAGGAAGTAGCACTGATAAGCGTAATCAAACAATTAATATAGATTTTGGTTTATCAGCCTTGTATAATTGTTTGGTAATTCAAATATACTATCATATCCTTGGATACAAAACACTTTTGTTCTTTATTTTCATATACTCAGCATTTAACCTAATATCTGAAATAATAGTGAATATTTAATGATACTTTTAACTTGTTGATAATTAATACTTTGGATCATATAAGACTAAAGAAACATGGTTTAAATACCACTTCAATATAAATGAATGCTTCTTAGTGTGTAACTTGTGTCCAGGACAAGGGTGTATAATATATAAGATTATAGAAGTGTTATTGGAAGAAAGCATTATCATCTAGGTGGCTCTGGGTAAAGAATCTGCCTGCAATAGGGGAGACACAGGAGACATGGGTTTGATCCCAGGGTCTTGAAGATCCCCTGAGGGAGGGCATGGCAGTCCACTCCAGTATTCTTGCCTGAAGGATCCCATGGACAGAGAAGCCTGGCGGGCTACAATCCCTGCGGTCGCAAAGAGTCAGACACTGAAGCACCTGCGCATGCATACATACACAACAATACTACATCACAATCGTAGACCCTGGACTATACAAAACTACACTGGGATCGAAAATCTGGAATCAAGAGTCATTCTTAACTATCTAAGCAGTTTGTTAAATTCTTAATCATTTAATTATTTTTCTGTAGATTCTTTGTTAGTCTTTAAATAAATTCTTGTATGAAAATGATGACAGTTTTTCTCTTATTCTGCTATACGTAATATCATTTGGCTTTTGTTTTCTAAAGTAGAATTGATATTTATATATTGACCTTGCATTCAGAGACCTTGATACATTGATTTCCTAATTGTAAGAATTTCTTTGTGGATTCTTTGGATTTTCTATAGATGAAAGCATGTCACCAATGAATAATCTCATTTTATTTCTATCTTTACAATTCTCATAAATTGTCAAATCATTTTCTAGTTACATTTCACTGATTATGATCTCTAGAACAATGATGAATATAATTGTTAATAGTAGGTATCATTTTCTGCTTCCTTATGTTGTAAGGAAAGCATTCAGAACTTCATTAAGTGTCAGGTGTTTAATAGGTTTTTGTGGATCACTTTATCAGATAAAGGAAATGAAGTTTAGTTGATGGTTTTCTTATGAAGGGGCTTCCCTGGTGGCACAAAGGTTAAAGAATCTGCCTGCAATGCAGGAGACCCAGGTTGATCCTTGGGTCAGAAAGATCCCGTGGAGGAGAGAATGGCAATCCAGTATTCTTGCCAGGAGAATTCCATGCACGGAGGAGCCTGGCTACAGTCCATGGGGTCGCAAAGAGTTGGACATGACTGAGTGACTACTTATGAAGAGTGTTGAATTTTGTCAAACAATTTTTAAACCTATATGAAGTAATCCTGTCTTTTCTGTTTAAAACTTCAAAGATAGTTAAATACATTTACTGAATGTACAATATAAATCACTCTTACATGCCTGGAGTAAACATGGTCTGCTAATGTTTTACTTAGGCTTTTTGATTATAAGTAAAATTATACTGTAATATTTCATGTGCTATCTCTATAAAGTTTTTGTGTCAGAATTATACTAGCTTAATGAAATTAGTTGGGGAGTATTTTCTATTATACTGTTCTCTTTAAAAGATGCATTATTCAAATTAATCCTTTCCTGAGTAGTACAGACCAGAATCTGTGTGTGTGTGTGTGTGTGTGTGTGTGCACGTGTCTGTATGTGTATATGTGTAAGGTTTAAAATTATTTTGTAACTTCTGTATTATTTTATGCTGTACTTTATTATACTAGGAGTGCTCAGGTTTTCTGTTTATTCTTAAGTCAATATAGTAAGTAATATTTTGCGGACATTTTTTCAAGTCAAATTTGCAAATGTATGGGTATAATGTTGCTATAAAATATTTGTACCATTTGAACATCTATAATATCTTTATTAATGTTCCTTTTCTTACTGATACGTATGGTTATATTTAAATCTTTTATTAATTAATTTCACCATGAATTAGTTTTATTAGTTATATTAAAACTGCTTTTGACCTCATTGACCTAGTATATTTTAGGTTTGTATTCTATTTCATTAATATCTACTCCTCATTATTTTTTCCATTTACATTTTGAGGATTTATCTTTTGTTGTCTTATCATTGTTTTCTAGCTTCTCAACATAGATGTCTGAACATTAATTTTTAGTCATCTCTTCCAATATAGCTATTTGAGGCTAGACATTTTGTTGTAAGTATTGACTTACCACATTTTACAAATGTTAATAATAATAATATTGTAATCATTGTTTAATTTGAAACACTTTCTAGTTTAAATTAGATTTGCCTCTTACTCATTTTAATGTGAATTTCTTAATTTCCAAACATATGAGAATTGTCAATTAACATTTGTTATTTAAAATAGATTGCACTGTGGTCAGATAAAAATCTCTATAATTTTCATGTTGTAATCTGTTAAGATTTGCATTAAGCAAGAGTAATAATACACTTTTTAAAGTATTTGATAGAATAGATTGAAATAAAATCATCAATTAAAATATTCAATTATTCCCCAATGTATGTAAGTCATTATGCTAAAAGCTTTATACTTATGTAATATAGTATGACAATTATATTTCAATAAAACTGGAAAAATATTCAATTGCAAAGGAGCAAAATATTTAAAGATTCAATGCATGATCAATATGTCAAATTTGGTAAAAATATATTTTAATTTTCACATGTCTATTATTACTTTTTTTCTACATTACTGAGAAAAATATCTTACAATCTCCCATCAACAATCTGCATTTAGTTATTTTTTCTTCTAGTGTTGTCAAATGTTGCTTTGTTTTGACATCCTGTTTTTTTATCTATAATAATTTCAATTGCTAAATATTCATGATTAATCAATTGCAATAACTTTTGTTATGTTAGTAATGTTTTTTAATTTAGAGATACAGGGCAGAGTTTTTCCTTCCTTTTAATTACACACTGATGAATTTTTGTGAAGAAATGCAGTGATGCTTAATGATGGAAAATTTTAAAATTTCTGTTTAATAAAGATGAACATGACAGAGACAGAATGCATAGAAACTTAAAGAAGAAAATAAAGAGTAAAAGGGAAAACCCAGTACAAAATTTAACCTATCAATGTGGATGGGGTAGGTGAGTAATTTATTGATTTATATAAATGGAAAGTTTAGAACTTGATCCATATATCTCTGGATCCAGCTGGTTAAGCAATAATTTCAGAAGTATCATTTTGCCCTTTTATTCTCTTTCTGTCACGTTTCTCCTTTCTACTGACTGGCTGAATTCTCAGGCAGATGCTCTCCATGTTGAGAATATTGCTAGCCTTAAAAGCTTCAAGTTTACATCGTGCTAAGTGTCTAATCTCAAAGGAAGAATGTGCCTCTTTTTCAAAACCTAGAGCAAGAGTCAGGAGAGCATTTAAGTTACATGCATGTGTATGGATTAATTGCTTTGGTCAGAGAGGGTAATACCCTATGAGAACTGAACGCTTTTAGACAGAGAGTTGGCCCCCACATGCACCCACTGACTCACTATGGGGAGGATATTGTCAGTAAAGAAGACAGGAGCAGTGGCACAAAAAAGATGTTTACTTCAACAGCAATCAGGGGGTTGTAAATTGAAACCATATTGGCATACCTTTTAACACCTAGATCGGTAAAAATTAGAGTCTTTTAATATTGAGTGCTTACAATGATGTGGAACTACTGGAACATTCATACTTTCTCTGTAGGGAACGTAAATCAATACAAGAGTTTGGGAAAAAATTACTATCTAGTAAAATTTGAAGTTCACTCTACTGTCCAGCCATCCCACACCCAAGTATAAAACCTGGAAAACTCATGCCCACATGTAAAAGGAGATATGTACAAAATGTTTATAGAATCACTGTTACTGATTCTGATATTCTAGAAACAACTTAAAAAATTTTCAGTAGAAAATGGATCACCAATTTGTGATATATCCATATGATAGAATACAGTGGTAAAGATGAATAAAGCAGTGCTGCATGTATGGAAGTAATGAATTTCACGAATCTAAATTGACAAAAAATACCTAGTGACTGAAAAAATATAAAATAATATAAAAGGGTGTGTGTGTGTGTTGTGCAAAACATGCAAAACTAAGAAAAAATGTTTGAAGGACACATACATGAATGTTTGGAGGACACATAAGGTTAAAAAACAGGAGTGATAAAAACCCTTTTTTGGGACAGTGTTGACGTCTGGTGCTCACTGAGGATGAAAGGACAGGTGATAAAAGAAAAGTTACAGTGAAAGCTTCCCCTATTTTGGAAATAGTAGATGTTTCTTCAACAGGGTAGTGAGTAACATTATTTATATAATTATTATATGCATACATTTTTCATAACTTTTTTTCATTTATTTTTATTAGTTGGAGGCTAATTACTTTACAATATTGTAGTGGGTTTTGTCATACATTGACATGAATCAGCCATGGAGTTACATGTATTCCCCATCCCGATCCCCCCTCCCACCTCCCTCTCTACCCGATCCCTCTGGGTCTTCCCAGTGCACCATAACTTTTTAGAAAAGGAAGATGGCAAGCAACAGTATATGACCATAGGGGTAGTATCGATTAGCAAGGAAATGATTAAAAAAAAAAAAAAAGTTCAAAAGTACAAAGGGTGAAGAGCCATGGAATCTATTTCAACTTAAAAAAACACTTCAATTGAAGCATTGTTGTCACAAGGCATCAGTCTAGTCACTGGATGGTAGGGAGTTTCAGGGAGAGATACAAAGGTGAATATAACCTCAGAGTTCATATACGTACCTAATTGCTGGTGGAAGAATGGCTGCTCCTCCAATTACAAAGCAGAGGCAGTTCCTGCAGGCCAGGAGAAAGAAACAAAGACTCATCTCTGACAAGATGGCATGAGGATTCCAGGTGTCAGTAGCCCTTCTGAGACAAGCTTCTCGGCTGGGCCATGAGGACTTTTCCTTTTTGCTGCTGCTTTTCCTCTTTTCCCCCCAGCACACTCAGAGTGCATTTTTCCATGTGCAAGATTTTAATGAGACACATATAAAATAAACTACAGGCTTATTTTTGTTTATATTCCATGAAAGCAGCTTATTTTGTTTTGTTTCAAACTTGGTTTTGTTTTTTTCCTGACCCATGATAATTCTAAATCAGCAATTTTAGAACAATGAATGTAGTTGACTATATTGAATCTTGTTTTAGTTTTTCTTGTGGGAATTTTGAATCTTTTAATAATGTTCTTCTTGAAGGCCTTGAAAATATTGACAGACATATAAAATTAGAGTTATATAGGGAGGAAGAATTCATCCTGCTGTGCTTGAGGGAACTACACCAGAGATAATCAGACATATCCATTTTGATCTTTGCCTTGTTTTCTCTAAATCAGTACTAAATAGTACCAAGAGGCCCCTTGGGAATATATTATTTGAGCCCCATTAGAGATGCCTATTGAAGAAAATTTTCCAATTCATGTCTTTGACTGATTTAACATAGAAAATGCCAAGTCAGTAGGTAAATTAATGGAGCCTCTCTACTTGTCAGCAAAACATGCCTTTGACTACTGAATATGACTGTCAGAAATATGAATATTCCAAACAGGGCAGTGAAGCCATCTCTGAGGGAAATAAGATATTAACATTATTGTTGCTTTGTTTGTTTGCTTTTAAAGAACCTATACAGAATATTAAATGGACTAGGTAGAGAAAATATTAGGATATATATTGAACACTTCAATCCTTTAAAGACACCTATTGTTTTTCTTACTTATTGTCTTTTTTTTTTCCTTCCAATTTGCTTTTCTTGTTTTTTTTTTTTTCTTGTTTTTTTTAAAAATTGAAGTGAGCTAATTTACAACATTATGTTAGTTTCAGGTGCACTGCATAGTGTTTCAGTATTTTTGCAAGTTCTATTTCATTAAAGGTTATTACTAGATAATGGTATGATTCTCTGTGCTGTGCAACATATCTTTGTTGCTTATCTACTTCATGCATAGTAGTTTCTATCTATTAATCCCATACCTCTGTCTTGCCCCCATATCTCTCTCCCCTCTGGTAACCACTAATTTGCTTTCTATATCTATGAGCCTGTTTCTGTTTTCCTGACATGCATTCCTTTGTTTTATTTTTTAGATTCCACATGTAAGTGATATCATACAGCATTTGTCTTTCTCTGATTTATTTCACTATGCATAATATTTTGTAGGTCCATGAGTACCTATTCCCTTCCCCAGGGGATTCTTCTCACCTAGGGATCAAACCCAGGTCTCCTGCATTGTAGGCAGATTCTTTACCATCTGGGCCACCAGGGAAGCTCATCTAGATCCGTTCATGTTGTTGCAAATGGCAGAATTTCATTAGTTTATGGCTGAGTAATATCCCATACCATCTTCATCCAATCATCAATTGATGTACACTTAGGTTGTTCCCTATCTTGACAACTGTAAACAATGCTGCTATGAATATTGGTGTGAACATATCTTTTCAAATTAGTATTTTGGGGCTTTTGGGACATGTACCCAGGAACAACCTGAAAGATTTTCAGTGGAAAATGGAAATGTTTTGTCATGGGGCAGTTCGATTTTTTAGTTTTCTGAGTAACTTTCATACTGTTTTCCACAGTGGCTGCACCAATTTACATTCCCGCCAGCAGTGTACAGATTACGTGCATGCGACTTTGCTTCAGTCGTGTTCAACTCTTTGTGACCCTATGAACGTAGCCCACCAGGCTCCTCTGTCCACGGGATTCTCCAGGCAAGAATACTGGAGGGAGTTGCCATGCCCTCCTCCAAGGGATCTCCCGACCCAGGAATAGAACTCGGGTCTCTCACTTCTCCTACAATGGCAGGCAGGTTCTTTACCTCCAGCGCCACCTGGGAAGCACCGCAGATTACCATCAGACACATGAAAAGATGCTAAGATGCTCAGTATTGCCAGAGCACTTTCTTGGCTCAGTCTGGGTCACAAGCCAAGGCTGTCACAGGAAACCTGGAGGCTCTAGAGCAGTCCTCTCTGCCCTTTCAGACTTGCCTTGAGCGCAAACCAGTGAGCACACCCCTTGCCATCAGCGTCCATGCCTCCCAAAGCCCTCTTCTCTGCCCCAGGGGTCCCCTCACCAGCTGGTCTTCCCCACTGCAGATCCCAGGACCCAGGCGCCCAGTCAGAGGCTCTCCCCTCTCGCTCCCCAGGGTGTCCACCTCTGTATTCTCCCTTTCCTCTGAGCCACGCCCAGGGAGCACAGATCCCAATCACATGGCTTTTCTTCCCTTCCTTCCTGAGTACCTGTAAATTGTCTTAGAGCTCGGTCGTTCAGCAGCCCTCCTGCCAGTTCCCAGTTAGTTTTCAGTGAGAAGTTTTCCACACGGAGGCGTGTTTTTGACGTGTTGATGCGGGAGGGGAGCTCCTCTTACTCCGCCATCTTGATCAATCCCCATTCTTTCTTCTTCTGTGCCTCGTTGTTCCTTGTTTGATTTTGAAGTTGCTGACCTGACCTTCTCAGAGAAGCCTGGATATTTTAGTGAGCAAGTTGTTGTTTAAGATGACTAATAAAATGTAGAGCTGCCTGGCTGATTGCCTGGGTAAACGCTTTACCCAGAGACATTCAAATATGTTGCTCTCCTGCATCTCTAAAAGCGTCTTTGATTGAGATAAGATGGAAATGGGTATCACTGCCCCTCTGAACAACTGGATCCTAAAGTAACATAGCTTAGAGAATATGAGAGGCTGACTTTTGAATTAGCTGAGTAAGACAACAGAAAGCATGTTAGGATATAATAAATTCAGTTTCATATAGCCTAATATATTACCTTTAAACATAAACAATCACAACTATGCAGTATGTGTCCAATTACATATATTAACTGCTTTCTATTTGCAGAAAATAAAAGCAATGGATAGAAGCACCCTATATTCAAAGTTATTTTCTGACTTAAAATATTTACTTACTATCAGTGCATTGCTAATTGCTTGTAATTTTGCCTTCTATAATTATACTAATATGATGAATAAAGTGTAGTCTGATGCATTAATTTATATATCTATTAGTCAATTGGATGAATCTGCCTCCATTTATTTATGGCCTAGATGCCTCTCTTCTATTCCAGGTGCATGAATGTTTGCTCATCTGCTTATTTTCTTGTGCTTATTTAAATGCAATGAATTAAGGTATCAACTCATTTCACCACATCCAGACACTCAACTCACAAAGTATCTCCAATATAACAACATTAAGTATTATGCCAGGAAAAGTCTTCCTGGGGTGTGTGTGTGTGTGTGTGTGTGTGTGTAGTATATGTGTATATATGTATGCATAAGAACAGTGATCTTTACAGTTCGATGTCATTAAGGTCAATGATATATTTTGTGGACCAATTTATCCAGTAATTAAATATATTTGCAGGAAGCAAGGTTTTATGTGTACAGTATCTGTAATATCTTTAGGCAGTTCATATTTAATGTATGCTTCAGTGCCCAGAAGATAGATTGAAACACAGAAGCCTCAAAACCCAGAAATCACTTTTCTCAGCACTTCTGGCCTCATGCATGACTTTTTGAACATCATCCATTTGAGTTATTATGGTTCAAAGATTAAAAGCTCAATACAGGGAAGTTAGACCATGATTAGAAAAAAAACACAATCAACTGAATACAGGCTGCTGGAATAACATTTACAAGATCAAATGCAATGACTTTGAACATGAACAATAGGTATTCCACGGTTTCTCCAATATTACCATTAAATCGTGTAAGGAAAGTTATTTGCTTAAAAAAAATAAAATACAGACTTTATGAACAGAAACTTTATGAACAGAAAATACTGTTCATGCTGTTTTGAACTTGATAACTTGCGTGGTTAACACCAGTTTTAAAGTACTTAGCATTGTTCTACTTAGGGTTTTTCACACTTTCTTTGTAGACCTGAAAACATGTAAATAGTTTCAGAATATGAGAAAAGTTTCCTCTTTTCAGAGCAATTATCCCACATGTTATGAGAGTATGTAAATTAATGCCTTCCTTTTCTTAAGTGCTCCTAAGAAGCTGTGATGGTGGGAGGTGTAAGTTACTAAAGCCCCCGGACAGGTATTGAGAGTGGGTCTGAGGTGGGGTTGAGACAAGGGAAGGGGAAGAAAGTTCTAAATGCCTACTAGAAGCTAGAGAAAATTTTAAATTTGGAGGGTATTTTGAAATACAAATATAACCTCATGTTTTTAATTCCTGGAGGTCATAGAGCTAACAAAAAAATGATAGTCATTGTCTTAGTCCATTCAGACTGCTATAAAAAATACCATACACTGGGTGGCTTGAACAACAGAATTTTATTTCTCACAGTTCTGGAGGGAAGCCCAAGATTAAAGCGACAACAAATCCAGTGTCTGGTGAGAGGCTGCTTCCTGACTTGCAGACAGCCAGCTTCTCTTGTGTCTTCACGTGGTAGAATACACAGAGAGAGAAAGCAAGCTCACTTGTGTCTTTTGATTAGGGCACCAGCCTCACACATGAGGGCTCCATTCTCATGACCTAATTACCTTCCAAAGATCCCATGTCCTAACACCATCACATTATGGGTTAGGATTTCCAGATGTGCATCTGGAGAATCCACATTCAGCCCATGGCATATGTAGAGAGAAATGAAAATAGGCACAAAGTGTGCTCTGCCCAGGTCCCCGAGTGGACCACACTGTATCTGACAAGTTTCTGATATAGATAGCAGAAGAGGGATGGTCCACGTCTTAACAAGAGACAAAGATATAGATGCATATGCCAAATATATATGCCAAAAGAAATAAATTAGTGTTATGGAAATAGCAATTCCCTACCCCCTGACCACTTTGATCTTCTTGCTGAAACCACGCTCTCAAATTAATTATGTTTTTCTTTTTTTAAATATGGGAGCTGGCTTTGTGGGTGGATTAATATGCAAAATGGTCCAATACATTGAAAACAGATTTTCAATTACATAATACTATTATATTTATTTAATATTACATTTTAATAATGAAAATTATTGATTAGAAGATACATTGGAGAACATGAAATATATATATGCTATATATATGTGTGTATGTGATATACACATACATTTACAATATTGAATCTAAAATGGATTCATATTAGGTAGTAATAAAGAGTGAACAAATGTCAATATTAGCATCTATGAAATGTTGAATAACTAAAGGTTCACAATTTCCTTGTACTATAGCAAGTATAGACAGGTATTGTCTACTTGCAGAGAGCAAAATGAGAGTTCCCATCCACAAGTCCCTATGAAGCATCTAGCACATGCCAGGTAAAATGCCAAGTCTTCAGGCAGCCACCAAGAACAGAGCAAACATCGTCTCTCCTTGTGTACATGCAAAGATTTCCCAGCTGGCTAAACCCACAGACTTTGTCAGGTCTATGTCAGGGATGTAGATGTCAAATATGTACCCAACCATCCTGGCCCAGCAATATTCTACCAAATTAGAATCCTCAAAGGATGGCAATTTTAAAATACAAATTTAGATATAAAACATACTGTAGAGATTAAATAATATATGTATTTCTCTTCTTTTTAAAAAAAATACATGTTCATGGTTTCTTGGATACAAGATTCATTTTTAAACCTTTCCTCTGACCATAGGAGCTGATGCTGTGGAAGCTCAGTGTAAAAGATTTGAAGTGAGAGCGAGTGAAGATGGCAGGGTGCTGTTTTCTGCAGATGAAGATGAGATTACCATTGGGGCTGAAAAGCTGAAAGTTACAGGTACTGTAGATGGAGGTCTTGGAACATTGTTTACTTCCTGAAACAATATGCAACTGAACAAGAAATGACTTTTTAATATCTGTGGTTCACATGCCAGAAATTGAGTCTCACATAATATCGTGGTATCACATCATTTGATTTTCCAATAGTAATCAAACAGAAAGCCCTAGGTTGAGGTTGCAGAAGAGACTATAAATATATTAGCCTTAGTGTTACAAAAGCAAAGCTGCATGTCTCAGGCAGGGTTAGAGGGAGGAAATTGAGTATGGATGGTGGAAGATAAGGTGGGGTGCAAACAATGATAAAGACTCAAGGTGATAGATAAATATAATCTACAGGTATTATTTAGAAGTAAAAGATATGCAAAAGAAGATCTAAAATGTAAATATCAACTGAAGTAGAGGGAAAGGTTATAAATAAGCTGAATTCTTGTTCTTTAGGGCTCATAATTGTCTTCCAAAGCATATAAATCAAGAAATAGTGCTAATCACCTATTATGGAGATATTATTAAAGTCATTATTCTAATATTAGGGCCATTAGTGTCAACCACCAGCTGAAATGAAAAAGTAAAAGCGAAAAACAAGAAAACGGAAATTTAAAAGCAGGACTGGGAATAGGGGAGAATTTTATTAAGACTATTTTAAGCATTTTAAGAACAATATCTTTTGAATTATCTGAGTTACAACTGCAATGCATATTATTTTGCTAAAATATTTTTAAAATACTTAAGGAGGCCTATATTTAAAAAATGAAATATGTGTGGCTTAGCATTTCCCAAATTTGAGTTTGGGGATAGTTCTGTCATATCTATTTAGGTAAATGGAGACTGTAGGCCATTGAGGGCAGTTTACATGGTAAATGACCTCAGCTCTTGAGCTGTTTGGGTTTAATCCTGCTTCTACTACTCAGTATTTTGAGTAAATTCTATGCTGTCTATTTTCTTAAATCTAAATGATTGAAATGATAATGATTACTAGTGCACAAATTATGTGCATGTGTGTGCATGTGTGTGCACATGCCTATGTATGCAAGTGTGTGTTTAGAATGTCTTGGACGCATAATGAAGACACTGTGAAGGTTAGCCTTCTGTTTTTATTGATAATGATAATATTGCCAATATCCCAGATACGAGGGCTTGTGTGGATTTCAAGAAAGATACACTAGTAGATGGCAATTAACTTCAGCAAGGATTGCAAAATGGGGATCCTCACTGGGCATCTCTGGTCTGGCTCACAACCTACTACCACCAGACCTCCTGTCCCCAGGGCCTTCTCTCTTCCTTCTATGAGTCTGTTGAGGAGCTGGAGCGTGCACCACTGGGCTGGTGTTTGGACTGCTCCTCATGACTGCCTGTGAGCCTCATTCTCCTTCTTTCTAAAAACTCCTTGGAAGGTCAGAGAAGAAATCATGCACATGAGGTAAACACTGGCTTTCCTAAGTCCTGAGTTGACAGTCAGGGAACCAAAAACCTTTTTTATTAAATTAAAAAGCATGAGGATTTAGGTTGGCAAAGGGCATAGACAAATCAGAAAGGTCATTGACTATAGGGCCCTTGGTTATAACATTTGAGTTGCTAGTTGACGGGCAAGTCAGGAACCAGGGTAGAAATGCACTTAGGAGGATTAGGCATTTGTGATTTTAATATTTAACAATTTTTGCACGTTGGTAGTACCTGCCAGTTATCAGCTTTGATATCAATGTAATCCTCATAGCTCTTAGGATATTACACTTATCCAAAGATTATTTCATCCATGTCCAGGTATTCACATTGTGTACTTTGTATTCATAAGTAAAGGGAAATTCTCGAGCACTTAGCAGTGTTTATGATCTCACAGAATTCTAACTTTCTCTGATCTTTATATTATATTACCTCAATTTTCCTCATAACTGTTGCAGTGAAGAACTTTCTTCACAAAATTAGACCCACTACCTAGTTTTGTTTTTTTTTTATTTTTCTTTGAGGTGGGTAGGTACTCACCATATTTCCTCTTTTTCTTGGTAGCCTGGCAGCCATCCTTGAACTGTAAATTGGACCCTTAAGTCAGAAGAGCGTGTTCTCTGAAAAAGCTCAGTTTCTCTGCTTTTTTACTTAACTGTGTTTGGCAGTCATCTCTGCTGACTTGACCTAGTCACTCTTTCTCTCTTTCCTCTCTGTGTGCATGTGTGTGAATGTGTGTGTGTGTGATGTAGGTGTGGTATACTGTATAATGTCCACATGGTTGGATACATGTATCTCACTCTAGCTCTCTTTTTCCATTTTCCCCTGTCTCAAATGTATACACACAGCTTTGAGTTTTTTCTTCAATACTCTGTTTTGATCTGTATTATCTCAAAAATTGATTAATCAGTTTTATATTATATTGATGTATCATATGACTCCAGAAGATGTTAAATAATAAAATAATTTGACTTTGAGGCCGTGATTACAGAATCCAGGCAGACTTTTGTGAAGGATGGAGGTTTAACACAGGAGGGAAGAATGAGAGCATTTGTAATAAGTAACCCTGGCTTTTCAACCATTGCAGACATGCAAGGGACTCCACATCATTCAAAAATAAGTGCTAAGTTGGGGAGCACTTTAACATGATTAGAATCTCTCCCAGAACCTAGCCACACTCCTGTTTCTTCCAGAAGAGCCCGGATACATGCACAGACACAGATGCAAACACACACATACTTGACGCCTTCTCAAATTCCTGCAGAGTCCTTTACTCCATTACCAGAATACCACATATGAACTTTATAATGGCTTTATTTCTTCCTGTGATACTTCTAAAATAAAGGAAAATAAAGTTATCAAAGGAAAATATGATTGAGAATTTCCCATGCTTAGAGGAGAAAACTGTGCATAACGTAGCATGCAATTTAAGGGCACCGGGATTGATTAGTAACCTCATATGTGCTTTAAAGCAGTGCTTGAATATTTAACAAATAATACTACAAAGAATCAGTGACTCCAGGGTATTTCATACAAATTAGGTAGCAGTGCTGACAAGACTTCAAAGTTGTGTGTGACAAGAGATCTGTGTGAGGTTGATTCGAGAATTTTAAATTTGAGACAAGAAATTTTTCTATTTAAGCAATATCCGTGGGGATTAAAATGGATCCTTTCTAATTTACATATTAAGAAAAGTGGTGTTTCATACATGGACTTCTCTTTCAGGGTAACAGAAGTGGATGAATTTATTTAGACAATAAGTGGGTCTATACTCCTGAGACAAAATCATTTGTGACTATATTTATTTGCAAATCTAGTGTAGTTCAGGATATTTAAATTTCCTATATTGAAACATAGCAGGGATGTACTCGATACATTTAAATACTTTTAGGGTGCAGGAGAGTAGAACTAAAGTGGCAAAACGGCTCCCTGAACACCACCACCCCTCATTACCCCATCAGCATGATCAGTAATCAATCACATGCTTTCAACTTGTAACTTTTTTACTCCTGATATAGCTTCACTTGCTCAATAATACTTTGCTTAAATTTTAATTTGAATATACTTATATGACCTTAACATGCCCCCTCTATATCATTGAATACATGGGAGTTTCACACATTTGGCTCATATATGCATACTTGACAATTTTATTTTCCTTTGTATTTGTATTCCCTAATATTGATCAAAGATATTACTTAATGCAATTATCTTTTGAGATCAGGTCAGTAAATACAAGATATAAACCTTTACACTCAGAAGACTCTTAAATTTAGGGCTTTCAGGCAGAATCAATCAACTGTAATTTGTTCTTTCATTTGTATTCCAAGGAGTATATTAACTTAGAAAACAAACTGCAACTTATTTGACTTTATACTTTAGCCCTATAGGATACTTTCATGTTAAATTAAAAGCCATTAGGTGGAGTTAGATCTCTCCGTTTTGCCTTTGAAAGAAAAGTGAAAAATAGCTCAATGTATGAGAAGAAAGGATCTCTTTTTTTTAATCAGATGGTAGAAATTAAAACTGGCAATCTGAAAGAATAGTGCATCCGAATCATGTATCCACCCTGTGCCCTTGGGCTTGCTTGAAAGCCAAGAGTGTCGTTCTCTTGTCTCTGCTCTAATTGAATGTTTGGAAAGATAGAAAGTTCCCAATGCTTGTTTGACAACAGAAGAAAGCACTTTCCAAAGAGCTGTCTTTTATTAATAAATTAAACACGATGTTTCTGGGCTGGAATCAATATTCTCTGGTTTGTTTTTATTAGTTGGTCTTCACATCCTTGCTCTTGTCTGTTAACTTGGGACAGGTTGTGATGAGGTCAGCTTTGGAATCAACCTTTCTCTTACATAGGGCCATTGTTCCTCTGGGCTGTCCAAATGCCAAGAGCCTGGTGGCATCCAGCCTGCGGGATGGAGCTGCTAGGTCTGAATAGCACCTGAAAAAATATGATCAGATCAGGTGCTGAGGATTCTAAGGTGCAGTCATTTCATTTTCTTTGGTGTAATATTTTAAGTCTGTAGAATTGGGTAAATCACTCAACTTAATTTTCTAGCTGTTGTTTTTTTTTTAATTAGCCTCCTCCTCCACCACCCCCTCATCTTCTTCCTCTTCTTGCTCCCTCTGCTCCACCCAACCACTGCCCCCGACCCCCACGCCCAGTGAGCTGAGGAAATGCTTCAGCAGCAAGCCTGCATGGTTATGGCCTCTAGTTGTTTTTTAAACTTGGTGAGGATAAAGCTTTTGGAGATGTTAAAGAGGAGTGTGACTCTGACTCCCAGATTCAGGTGAAGACTGATTGGTTTTGAAGGGTATAAATACTGGCTTTGAAGGGTATAAATAATGAACTATGTTGTTATTCAGTCACTCAGTCATGTCTGACTCTTTGCAACCCCACGGACTGCAGCATGCCAGGCTTCCCTGCCCTTCACCATCTCTTGGAGTTTGCTCAAACTCATGCCCATTGAGTCAGTGATGCCATCCAATCATCTCATCCTGTTGCCCTTTTCTCCTCCTGCCTTCAATCTTTCCCATTATCAGGGTTTTTTCCCATGAGTTGGCTTTTCCCATCAGATGGCGAAAGTATTGGAGCTTCAGCTTCAGCATCAGTCCTTCCAATGAATCTTCAGGCCTTCCAAGAACTGAATATTCAAATGAATTATGCCATCTTCAAGAAAATAGCTGCTTCCTCTGAGCACCTTACTAACAATCTTCTCCATGATTTATTTTATTTCTCTGAGACCTGACTCAAATGTTTCCTATTTTTATTAAAGTAAAACTTCCAACACTTGGTATAATAGAAATGTGAGGAAATTCATGAAAGGGGCCATGCTTTCCTTTTATGAGGAGAGTGTTAAAAAATTTTGGACATGTTTTTAAAGTCAATCACATTAAGCAAAACTTGAATGGGGCAAAGTATACACAAAAGTTTTTTGTTTTCTTTTTTCAGTTATACTCATGACTTTTCTTCAAGCTTGACATTGTTTCAAACAATAACATATAAATTTGAACAACATAATTAATAAACCACAGAAAGCATTTTTCAGAGTATAGATATTCTCCACAAGCATCTTAGCCAACTCAGACCGCTATAATAAAATATCATAAACTGAGTGGCTTAAACAATATAAACAATAGAAATTAATGTTGATCACAGTTCTGGAGGCTGGAAATCCAATTTTAAGGTGATAGCAAGGATGGGTTCGGGGGGGTAGAATTCTTCCTGACTTGCAGACAGATGCTTTCTCAATGTGTCCTCACAATACAGAAAGTGAGCCCTGGCGTTTCTTCGTCTTCCTATAAGATCACTAATCCCATCAAGAGGGCCCCACTTCAGACCTCATCTAATTCTCATTATCTCCCAAAGGCTCAGTCTCCAAGTAGCATCACAATGGGGTTCACAGCCTCCACACATTTGTTTTGAGGGTACAAAATTCAGTCCATAGCAATATGGCAAATTATTTTATTAAATATAAAAAATGCAGCATACAATATTAAATTTCAGGTCTGAGAGGACCCTAATATAGGCGATGTAGTTACATAGCGTAGGTTTGCAGCTTTCTAATGATATGGCTTCAGTCAGTTCAGTCGCTCAGCTGTGTCATACTCTTTTTGACCCCATGGACTGCAGCAGTCCTGGCTTCCCTGTCCTTCACCAACTCCTGGAGCTTGCACAAACTCATGTCCATGGAGTCGGTGATGCTTTCCAACCATCTCATCCTCTGTCATCTCCTTCTTCTCCTGCCTTCACTCTTTCCCAGCATCAGAGTTGTTTCCAATGAGTCAGTTCTTCACATCAGGTGACCAAAATATTGTAGTTTCAGCTTCAGCATTGGTCCTTCTAATGAATATTCATGACTGATTTCCTTTAGGATAGACTGGTTGGATCTCCCCACAGTCCAAGGGACTCTCAAGAGTCTTCTCCAACACCACAGTTCAAAAGCATCAATTCTTTGGTGCTCAGCTTTCTTTATGGTCCAACTCTCACATCCAAACATGACTACTGGAAAAACCATAGCTTTGATTAGATGTATATTTGTCAGCAAAATAATGTTTCTAATTTTTAATATGCTGTCTAGGTTGATTACAGCTTTTCTTCCAAGTAGCAAGTGTCTTTTATTTTCACGACTGCAGTCACCATCTGCAGTGATATTGGAGCCCCAAAAATAGTCTCTCTGTGTTTCCATTGTTTCCTCATCTATTTGCCATGAAGTGATGGGACCAGATTCCATGATCTTAGTTTTCTGAATGTTGAGTATTAAGCCAACTTTTTCACTCTTCTCTTTCACTATCACCGAGAGGCTCTTTAGTTCTTCAGTTTCTGCCGTAAGGGTGGTGTCATCTGCATAGCTGAGGTTACTGATATTTCTCCCGGCAATCTTGATTCCAGTTTGTGCTTCATTCAGCCCAGCACTTCGCATGATACACTCTGCAAAATATATAAGTTAAATTAGGAGGATGAAAATATATAGCCTAGACATACTGCTTTCCCGAATTGGATCCAGTCTGTTGTTCCATGTCCAGTTCTAAGTGTTGCTTCTTGACATGCATACAGATTTCTCAGGAAGCAGGTAAGGTGGTCTGGTATTCCCCTCTCTTTCAGAATTTTCCACAGTCTATTGTGATCCACACAGTCAAAGGCTTTAGTGTAGTCAATAAAGCAGAAGTAGATGTTTCTCCGGAACTCTCTTGCTTTTTCGATGATCCAACGGATGTTGGCAATTTGATCTCTGGTTCCTCTGCCTTTTCTAAATCCAGCTTGAACATCTGGGAAGTCCACGGTTCACATACTGTTAAAGCCTGGCGTGGAGAATTTTGAGCATGTGACTTTAGTGAACTTAATAGTTATAGCAATTTTTTGCAGACTTTAGGGACTTTTCCATGTAGATAATCATCTCTTATGCAAATAAATACAATTTTATCTTTTCCTTTTTAATCTATATGTCGTTTATTTCTTTTTCTTTTCTTATTACAATTACTACAAATTTAAGTTCTATTTAAATAAGAATTATGCAAGGGAGGAAGATGTTTGCCAAACAAGTGTGTTGAAAAAATTATTAAGATGCTTAGATTTATGAGGTTCTGGCCAGTCTGTTTCAAGAATAGTGATTATGTGTATTGCTTTCTTGTAATTAATTTTAACATTACTTAGATCATATGTGTTTTCCGATTGAATAGGCATATTGAAAATGCTCAAAAGTCATAACCATTCCACAGAACATAACTAGTCTATAGTTACTTATATTCCTCATGAATCAAAATTTCAGACAAGAAAAGCACTAATTATTGTTTCGAAGTGGTAAGAATGTGTGTGCATTCTAGAGGTCATGATGAGAAGTGGCACTTTTTAAATAAAGAAAATATTATTAGCCAAATCTGTTTTTTAAAAAGTAGAGAAATGGGAAATGTGCAAATGAAGTTCTAAGCCAAATAAATATATCATATCCAATCCTCTTTCATTGCGATAGATTTTATCCCCAGTTTGACAAAATTTGGCTATTTATATATTATTTTTTAGTTACTGTTATGATGGAAAACACTAAGAGAAAAACTCTAACTTCAGCCCACTAAAAACTAGCCATCAGAAATGTATTCAACAAAATAAGATCTGGACAATGATAACTTGTCACTGAATACAAATATTAAGTTTCATGTCAGAGTATCTGTTTTAAAGGGTCAGGTGGGGAAGATGGGGAAGAAGGCTCTCAGATAAACAGGCTAGGCTGTAATTACTGGAAAGATTTGATGTACAGTGATGAAGAATGTTGCCTCTGGCATTACAACTCCACTGCTTTCTGGAAGAGTAATCATAATCAATTTATACCTCATTGGATTTTCATTGAATTAATGTGAGCTGATCCATGTAAAGCATATGTCTGACACATTAAAGTGGTCAATAAATGTTAGATATTATTATTATTATAACAGACATAAAGGCACTACTTTAGTTAATTAAATGACATTCTTCCTACTGTAGCGCCCACTGTAAAGACCTAAATTTTATTATTTATCATTTATCTTTCTCACATACACAAAGCTATATACAAGATAGTGTTGAACATTTTATGTAATACTGAATAATGTTTAATCCAGTGTAATAGAAGTAATTTAGTAGGTCTTTCAGAAGCATTTAAGTGAAAATTATGTATGATCCCAATAAGGAGGAGTAAAATGAAAAATAAATGTAGGAAATGAATTCTATATTAAATTTTAGAACATAAAAAATAAAGCGGCACAACAAATTTAAAAAATGTAATTAGTAACATGTTGGCATAAACTTTGCCATTGACAGGATATAATCACTTACATTGAATTCATTTGCTCCTTAGTACTTAGGAAAATATGTATTACTATCTTCACTTTGCAAACTGAGTTTCAGGTTAATTGACTTTCACAAAATACATACAGCTATCAATAGCAGACAAGGAAGTACATCTATTTTTCCTCACTAAAGTCCAGTCTCATTTCCACTTCATTTTATCTTTGTCAATATATGAATGTATCTATAATACATTCAGATCTGGAATTAGAATTTCTGTAACAAGAAGGAGAGTTTCTAGGATCTTATTTAGTACCCAGGTCATTATTTCAAGCAGATTTATTTAGTAGTCTAGAAAAAGTTAGAGGTAAAGAGGAATGAGTATACTTAAATACTACATATCTGACTTTCTCAACTAAATCATAGAGCATTCCTGGGATAACCTCTCTATCTTCATGTAGCTATGTAAATTGAAAGCTTAGAATAAGCCAAACAGTGTCATGAGAAGAGATTGAGATAAATGATTGATGTTAGAATTACTTTGGAAAAACAGTAACATAATCTTGGTCTGTGATTTAAAAGGTCTATTGCAATTTGAGAAAGAACTAATTTTAGTTTTAACTCAACTGTATAGTCATTAATCAGGCTGACCTTTGTCTTCAAAAGGAACGTACTAGAGTGTGTCAAAATGAATTTTATTCCTAATTTCACCTGTGGAGTTTTGTGTCAGTATGCTTTGCATAAGTAGATAAAATGTCCATGTTCCTATAAATCGTAACAAGGGCAATGTTTCATTTCACTATAAAGATTAGAAGGGAAAGAGGAAAGGAGAAAGAAAAAAATATTACAAGCTTGAATGGGTTCCTGTCATTTTCCAATTACTAACCAGATGCATTAATTTTCTGTTGCTGCTATAATAATTACCACAAACAGTGGCTTAGCAGGCACATATTTATTATTTACAGTTCTGGGGGTTGGAAGTCTGCACCGTTTCTCACTAGGCTAAAATCAAGGTGTCTGCTGGACTGCGCTCCTTTTGGGAAAAGCCATTTCCTTGCCTTTTGCAGCTTCTAGAGGCCCTTATAGTCATCTGCCCCTTGGCTCCTCCCTTTATCTTTAAAGCCAGCAATAGCAAACCACGCTGTTCTCACATTGCCACCTCTCTGATCCTCCATCTTCTGACTCCCTCATTCATTTCTAATGATCCTTGTGACTATTTTAGACCCTCCTAGATAATCCAGGATAATTTTCCTATCTTGAAGTAGTCAGATCAGCAATTTTAGTTCCACTTGCCATCTGTTAAATAAAACTAAGGAAACATATTCACAGGTTGCAGGGATTAGGATTTGGATCCTTGGGGGGATGGTGAGGAAGACAATTATTCTGCCACCACACTAACTGATAATTGATCTGTTTCATCAAGCAACAAATTTTTATTCAAAGAATTGAGATTTCCTGAAAGGAGGGGTAACTATAGGTTTCCTACTCTCTTGAATTCAGGCCCTCGTGGCTCAGTGGGAAAGAACCTGCCTGCAAGGCAGGAGATTCGAGAGAGATGTGAGTTTGATCCCCGGGTCGGGAAGGTCCCCTGGAGAAGAAAATGGCAACCCACTCCAGTATTCTTGCTTGAAGAATTGCATGGACAGAGGAGTCTGATGGGCTATAGTTCCATGGGGTTGCAGAGTCAGATGTGACTGAGTGACTGAATAATAAAACAAAGCAAAATAAACACACCTAACTAGGACTAGTGTATTTGTGCCTAGGCCATAATTAGTTTTTCTAACCTTGGTTCATCTAAATGCTGTATGCCTTTGGGTCAGTTATTTAGCCTTTCTGTGCCTTAAGTTCTTCAGCTGTAAAATGGGGGTGTTATCTGACTTACTATTGGTTTAGTAGTAGCAATAGTCATCTTTATATTGTTACCAGTTGATTCATTTATTAGTTTCTGATTTCCTACACGGTAAATCTAAGCATCAATAATATTTTGTGTGAGGGAACACTATACAAATGACTTGAAATTAGGGCAAAGTAATTTCCTCTTTGCAATGTGGCCAAACTGAAAAAGAAGTTCCAAACTGCCTGTGGCAATTGGCTAATTCAAAGATCGAGGCTGGTGCATTATTCAATAGCTCTTTCCTCCCTGGGTTGAAAGGTAACTACAAGAGGATTAACTCCCTGGCGAGGCATTTCCGGATGACCCTCCAGTGCTGTTTGTGCTAAACGTTCTTCCTGGGGCTCTGAGAAGCAGAGAGACAGGAAGCACATGCAGGGAGTAGGATGTAGTGCACGTGAGTCTGAGATGCCCTGGAGCTCTTCGTTCACATCTGTGGGAGGTCACATGTAAGATGAGTTGCCCATTTCCATCAGAAATTAAAACATAATAGGTTTTATGAGCTGTTAATCTCATGTGATATGAATAAAAATTGAAAATGATGATGTTTAAGGACAATTTAATCACAACCATAAATACTACTAGTTTTTCTGTATCAAGTAAAATACTCATTTATAGACTCAGCTTCTTACACACAAGTGTTATAACATCACTTCTTTCCTCAAATACAAGCACAAAATGCATACAATATTGGTGAATAACTTGTTTCATTGCTTGGCTTCTTTTAAGTTTATGACTGAGAAATCAAATGAATTATTTGTTGGTAATTATTGATAATTATCCTGCTTATTCTGGACTTTAAGACAAGTGTATTGGAATAAGCTTTCAGCAACCAATCTATTTACACATCATTTTTCTTTTGCATGGTGGGTGAAAAAAGCATCATGGAATCTCACCTTCAAAATTATCTGAAATTTTAATTATTTCAAACTTTCAACCAAGTTTGAATCTTTTCTTATATCTCTTGTAAAGTGGTCACTCTGTTTCAGCACTTAATGACAGGAATAGCAAAACATCTCAAAGACAGTCTGATTTATCTTTATACTTCAGATGAAAAGTCATTTTATCTCTAAAGTAGATAACAAAATATTTCTACTTAAGATAACATCTAGTTGAGATACAGCTGCCATTTAAGAATTGTATACATCTTGGTGAGGTTAGCTAGCTCAGTTTTTAGAAAAATTCTTTTGCACAACCCTTTATGTGTTAAAGTAAAAATCTTTAAGACAAGTGACATTTCCTGAATTTCTCTGCATTTTATGCAGTAAGTTTGAGTTTTTAATTAGGGCAAAGGAGAAATAAAAAGGCTTCCAGGTGGCACTAGTGGTAAAGAATCCGCCTGCCAATGCAGGAGACATAAGAAACGTGGGTTCAATCCCTGGGTGGGAAAGATCTCCTGGAGGAGGAAATGGCAACCTGTTCCAGTATTCTTGCCTTGAGAATCCCGCAGACAAAGGTGGTGGGCAACAGTCCATAGGGTCGCAAACAGTTGGACAGGACTGAAGCGACTTAGCACGCAAGCACCCAAGAATAAGAGGAGGAAGTAACGGAGAGTACAACTTGAAAAGAAAGCTGCCATATGGAATTTTGACCAGTAAAAATTTTATTGGTCATTTTAAGAAATCAGATCTTATGGATATCTAATATTCATTTTTAATTTATTTTATTCAGTAATGTCCTATAATATTTTAAATGACTAAAATATTCCATTTATTAAACTACATAGTTTATCTATTAGTTCCCTACTTTTGGATATTTAGGTTGTATACAATGAACCTAAAAAGAGTCGTTATCAACTTTCTTGTACCTGCAGTTTGTACACGTAAATAATCTCTTAAGGATAAATTCTTTGAAACTGAATTGCTTGTCCAGTGTTTAAGGACTAATAAAGATTTTAATCATTTTGCCCTCATACTAGCAGTGCATGGTAATTCTCATATACCTGAACCACTATGGATTACTAAGTCTTTTAAACTGACTTTACACATACAAAATTATGCTAAACAATTGTAAAGTGCATATTATACTGTAATATATAATATACATGTATATGTATACAGTATGTATATGTTATACATAAGATATATATATGATAGTTATATTTTATAGGTGCATTTTTATGTGTTTATTTTATATGTAAATATTTATATAATAATGTATATATTGTACACACAATACATAATATATATGTATGTAATATATATATATATAAATCTCCTCCTTTGAGAAAAAAAATTTTAATTTTTGCAGATGAGAAAATTAAGGTTTCAAATAATTAAATGATTTATTCCATTTCTAATGAGACAACAAATTGACCTGGCATGCAAGCTATTATATCATGTGTTCTCTCTAATGTTACTCTAGTAGCAAAACTATATACTTTCTGATACTTTTTCTAGTGAACTGACAAAATGAATATTGTCATACAATAATTTAATTGGATAGAAAACTTTAGATTGTATAATTTTGAGTCCGATTTCTATTTTTTATGCCATATAGGACTTTCGTCACTATAATAACAATACAAACAAAACCTTTATAATATGAAACAAGCATGGAAATTTGGTAACACATAACATTATTTTGCTTTAATTGAAGTATAGTTGATTTACAGTGTTGTGTGTTTTCTGGAATACAGCAAAATAATTCAGATATATATATATATGTAGTGTATATATATAAATTATTCAGTTATATATGTATATTCTTTTCCAGATTATTTCCCATTACAAGCTATCACAAGATATTGAATATAGTTGCCAATGCTATACAGTAGGTCCTTGTTGGTTATCTATTTTGTATAGAGTTGTTGTTCAGTCACTAAGTCGTGTCTGACTCTTTGTAACATCATGGACTGCAGCCCACCAGGCTTCCCTGTCCTTCACTAGATATACTAGCGTGTATCTGTAGCATGCTGTTTTAAAATAGCTCTCTAAAACAGTCGAATGCTATTTCTTTAAAGGGTTGGTTGTTTTTTCTTTCAGTGTAAAAATGGTCTTTTTACAGGTTCCACCAATACTTTAAAATAGTCAGTTTCCAAACAGCTACATATTGGCATCCATTTGCTGTGAGTCTAAAGTGGAAAGCAGTGAGATAAAGGAGCACTTTATTCAGCTGTGAAAAAATGCAAACCTAAATCATGACTTGATTTTTCTAATATCCTGGTTGCTAGAAAAGATTCAAATAAAATTTCATCTCATTTTAGTTTTCATTTATAAGGTCGTGATTAACAGCAATGTGGAGCTGCTTTGGATTTTTTTTTCCAGGTGTATTGACTAGTTCATTCAGGTTTCTTTTTCAGTGAATTACCCATATTTTAGTCTTTTTTAATGAGCTAGTTTTATTTTTCTTGTTGATTTGTGGAAGATTCTTACATTTTCTGGATGTCAATTGCTTATCAGTAACACATTTTATAGACTATGTATGTGTGTGTGTATGTGTATATGTGTGTGTGTGTGTGTTATATCTTTTGTGTGAATTACCCATATTTTTGTCTTTTATATTCAGTCCCTGGGTCAGGAAGATCCCCTGGAGGAGAGCATAGCAACCCACTCCAGTATTCTTGCCTGGAGAACCCCAGGATAGAGGAGCCTGGTGGGCTATACAGTCCTTTGCTTGGCAGAGTCAGACACAACTGAAGCAACTCAGCATGCACGCACACACACACAGTGTCTTTTATTAAGAAAAACCTTATGTTAAAATAGTCAAATTTATCAACTATTTTAAAGCTTCATGTATTTTTTGTCTTAAGAATTTATCCTTACCTTCCCATAAGAAGTATGGTTTTTGACTTTAAAGTTTCTGTAAGACCAGAGGGTTTACATTGGTTCCAGAATGCAGTTTTAATTTGCTTTATTTTGATCACTAATGAATATTTTTTAATTGGTTATTGGCCATTCCTGATACTTCTTTTGTAAGGTTTCAAGTTCTTATTATGTATTGGTTTGTTTATCATTTTCTTATTACTTTTAAGAGTATTTTTCTGTATTTTGAAATCACTCTTTTTTTAATTATATGTGTTGTAATTATCTCCATTAGGGTCAAAGTCTGCCTTTCAATTGCTTATGGTGTCCTTTGTTGAGAGAAATTCTTGATTTGAATGTATCAAACATCATTTTTTCCTTTACGATATGGCAAATGTGAATTCTCTAAACTGATTTAGAATTCTCTAATCTGAAGAAAAAGATATTCTCCAATTATTGTCTTCTACACATTTTATAATTTTACCCAAATTTTTAATACAGCTGAAATTGATCTTTGCATGTGGTAATAAACATGGTTTGATTTTCCCGTATGGTTAAACAATTATTCTGGCATCATTTATTGAATAGTTACTTGTTTCCACACTTATGTTCAATAGTAACTATCATAAATCAGGTTTCCATATAGATGCAAATTCGTTAGTCTGTTTCTGAAGCCTCTTCTACCCCATGGTCTATTTCTCCATCTGTACCACAGTCAAAGTGACTTAGGTACTAGAACTTTATAATAAACGTTTCTATCTTTTGGGGGATATTTGCCCACATGTATTTGGGAAGGAGAGGTTCAGAATTTTCCTATTATTCTTGGCCCAATACTCATATATTTTGGTTTTAGACTTACATTGTCAAGTCCCAAGAAAATAGTGTTGATGATCTGAGATTGCATTAAGTCTATTCAGGATTTGGGGGAAAATTAACAACTTTAGGTTAAGATCTTATTTATGATCACATTGTGCTCTCTTTATATTTAAAATTGCTTTCAAGCCTTTTGATTAAATTTAATAATTCATTCTTTAAAGTGAGCACAGGCATTTATTAAATTTTAAGTCAAAGCAATTCTCTTATTAATCTTATTAAATTATCTGCAGGTTCTTTTAGATTTTCTATGTAGAAAACCATATTATATATATGAAGATGAGAATTTTTTTCATTTTTCCCCTCAAACAGCCTCTATTTCATGTACCTGTGTTTTTTCTCCTCTTACTATCATGTGGTGAGACAAGAACTATACCAGAATTGAGCGGAAGTGGTGAATCTAGCCAAAAGGTTAAATCATATTGTACCTTTGTAAAGTGGCTGCTCTTAGGTGCTGTTTTAGCATGTCACCAATAAATTTGAGGTTGCTATAGGTTTTATGGCAAATGTTTCTAACTGATGGTAGTACATTCACTTACATTCCTAGTTTTCTTGAAAGTAGTAATTACTACTGTTGTTGTTACATAAAAGAATGCTGAAGTTTTAGAATGATTTATCTATATCTTTCAATATGGGTACATGTTCATAAAATTATTATGGAGAATTTTATTAATTAATTTCCTGCTGTTAAACCAAGTTTATATCCCTATAATATATCCAAAAAAATTTTCCTGGCATTTCTTAATTTTTGGTTTCAGCATAATAATATTGCCTTTAGGATGTTGGTATCTGTAGTTCTGAATAAATATGAACCATTAAAATTTCACCTTATGTTGCTCTTGTCCAGATTATGCCTGAAAATTCTTAATATATTTGGACTTCATCTATCAGTTTTTTCCCAGTTCTCTAGAGAAGTTTCTATTAGATCAGAACTCTATTTAGAGGTATTGTCAGGACTCACAAACAACGTCTGGGTCTGGTACTCTCCAGCAAGATGCTATAATCTACTTACGCACACACGCTCAGGCACTCTTACAGATATGTATATTTATATCTCAACTTGTGCTTTCTAGAATATAAATCAACATTTTGTATTGAAAATATTGCATCTCTGCTTAGCCAGTCAAAGGTGTGACATCTGCTGAGTATATCAGTTGATTTCAGAAATATAAAATCACAAATAAGGATTTTATTTTTCTGTTGTACCTTAACCCTGATTTGCCAGGATCAACTTCTTTATATCAAAAGAGCTAATGCTGAAATCTGAAGCATAATTTTTGTAGCTCAGAGGGCCACCATCTTTAAAGATGCGTGGCATGGCACATAAACAGCCCACCCACATAAAACACAGGGTGACAGAATAGCATCAGTATTTTGAAGATCCCTGGATTTGCCTGTGGATACTTAGGCTGGTTATGATTTGAGTAAAGTTTTAATGGCTTGCTCTGCTTGGAATTGTTCTAAAGATACTTGTAAAGGTGTTCATGGCAATCATGACTGGGATTGTGATGGGTTTTCTTGGCGAAGAATTATCATTACAGAGGATAACGATGTTAGTTCTGGTGAAAACCTGCCACTTCTTTATATTAATTAAAAGCAATGCTACCAAACCTCTTGTGAGAAGAAAGCAAACACAAATAAATGGAGCTCTCTTTGTTTCCCTTTTGGCACACAATGAATACACGGCAAGTGATAACATAAAATTCACAGGAGCAATCTGGAACAACAAGAGGTAAAAAGAAAAAAACAAAAACCTCACAGGAACAACAGGATGAAAGGTATTTGTTTTGGCATTCGCAAGTGCTTTCTTTCTGGCTGTTTCCCAGCTGGCCTCTGTCTATGCCACACTATCCGGTTACTGGAGGATAGACTCTGAGACTTGAATTTTTCACCTCAATTTTTATAAAACTTGTTTATTCCTAAAAGCATGAAAACATATGTATTAAGTCAGGTTGCCTATATAAAGATTCCAAATTATAATTTTGACCACAACTGCAGAGACACTCAGAAAATGACTGGTGATGCTCTGATGTTTTAGAATTATTTAGATATCTTGAGATAAGCAAAGTCTAAGTAAATTATGTTTAATAAGATACCATTTTAAAAGTCCTGCTTGCATTCAGATGCTGATTTCTATATGCATTAACTGTGTAACATAGGTCCATAAAGCCGTTTATAGAATTAGCATCTTTTGAACACACTTTTCTTTTAATTGAAAAAAAATGATTGTAAGAATTTTCAAATATAGCCATATCTTATTTTTTTTGTGCTTTGCTTTATTGTACTTTGCAGATACAGTGTTTTATACAAAGTGAAGGTGTGTGACTACCCTGTATTAAGTAATTCTATGAGCACCATTTTTCCAACAGTGTTTGCTCACTTCATAGCTCTGTGTCACATTTTGATAATTCTTGCAATATTTTGATCCCCTCACACACATACACACACAAAAATTATGACCCTCTGGAGGCTCAGATGATGGTTAGCATTTTTTAGCAAAGAAATATTTCTAATTAAGGTATATACACTATAGTATAGTATAAACACACCTTTTATGTGCTCTGGGAAACCAAGACATTTGTGTAACTTGATTTATTCCTTTTATTGGATTTCTTACCCTGGTTTGAAACCAAACCCACAATATCTCCAAGGTATATCTGTAAATACATAAACACGTGTCATATCTGAAGCCACTAAAGAGAGTTGGGTACTGTCTCTTTTGGATAACTTTTCTATGGATTTCTATTTTCCATAGAATGTACTTTAATGACAATGTGTCAAAAGTTATCAGGGAAAAACCATTAGGAAGTAAAAGTGCTGCTGAGATGAGGCCCTGTTCTTGTGCATTTCACTGTGATGATCAGCGTGGTATGCCAGTTGGAAGCACAGTCTTCCTGCTTATAACTAACAGAGGTAGAAAGACCATCTTACTTCTCTCCAGAAAATAGTTTAAATAGGGATGAAGAGCCTGAAGAATAAGATGAAAAGGCAGGCTTAAAGTATTCACTTTCTTTTCCCAAAGAACCTGAGTTTATGGTATAATTAACCATGCATTTTGGGATAAATGATTTCCCCAAGAATCAGAAAGCTTTAATTGCATGGGGATTAATTAATGAAAGTTTATAAAGAAAAACACTATACAGAAAAATGTGCCTGCGTGAAAATGAATGTGAACTTCAAGAAACAAACCTAGTATTAGCTATGCTATCTGAGATTTGGACATTTATGTAAAATGTCCAAACCTCAAAACAAACTACACTGCTAGATTAAGTGTCTAAAAGCCTCCAAAGATTATTTAAATGTAGTAAAAAAAAAAAGCAATTCACCTAGAGGGCTCATCTTATTAATTTTCCAAATCTCATCATTAATTAATTTTTATGAATTGTTTTGCAAAAAAAATAACAAAAAATATAAGATAGTTTCTAATCAAGTCATTTCATATTTTGATGTTTCAGCCTCTGAGTGTGTACATGAATTGATTTGTCACATGCAGCTGCCTTTTGATAAATCCATAATATAAGAATCTTATGATTGTGTTTGCTCAAGATATGCTGCTGGTGACGCTTGTTCATTTAAGACTTTTAAAGATGTCAGACATGTATTGCATCTTATTCCTTTAGTGATTATTAAGGAAAAGGGCAAAATGACAATGTTAGTAATTAGAGACCTTGGAATTGCTTATTATTTTCAGAAAATATATATCCTAAGAATGAATAATGAAAGCTCTGCTTGACTTTCTAATATTCTTTTCTGAAGGTGAAAATTTGAAAGAGGTATTATTTATATTCTTTTCCCTAGATGTAATTTTCATCAGATGTCATTCAATTTGAAAATAATTGTTTTTTCTTTTCTGTTTTCTCCACACACACTTTTAAATTTCAGTTATTTTTTGCCTCATTAAAAATAATAGAAAGAAATAACATAGAGTTGTTTCCCTCTAAAAATCAGAGATAAGTGCTAGAAAAATCCAAGCTACTTGAAGGTTATAAAATATGAATAAGAAGGGTCTCTGTATTATTTCAAGTCCTGATATATTTAATTTTCTTTGTTAATGACAAACCATTTTATTTTTGAATATTTCATCTTGAGGGAAATGGTTTTTTTCTAATACATTTTCCATCTGATCATCAAGTATCTTTTCCACGATCTCTTTTTATCTTCTGAAAACCTTCAGAAGTGGAAAGAAGGACATAATTTGCCATGTGAGATAAAATGCCTTAAGATAGTTTTTAAATTATGAAAAATGCTGACTGAAAAGTAAAGACAGATTTTGAAATAATATATATTCAGAAATATTGGCAGCTTATCCTCTACTTGCAAATGAACAATATGGTAGGGGTTTGTTTGTGTTTCAAAGAGACAATTTAACAATATTGTTTCCCTGTTTTACTAGAAAAATTAACACCGGGTAGGCGCATAATAACACTGTTAATACATTCAGATCATCACCTAATGATATTAATAACCTGATTTGTATTGAAATCTGAAACAAAGAAATATAATGAGAAACAGGAACAGCAAGTTTTACACATCAATCATAAAATACCACAGAATAATTTTTGTTATTCATACTCTTATCAATTTTTTTCATTCCCATTCTTTCTTTCATTTACTGATCCTTAATTATATATCAGAATCTAAGATCAGTACTAAGCATACAAAATATATTAGGACAAAGTCCTTGAGCTCAAGGAATTCATAAGTTACCGGGAAGGAGTTTAAAATGAATTCAAAGCAATATGATAACTGCTATGTACAGTAATATTCATAAGGAGTTGGGGAAGCTGAGTAGAAAGAGAAAGAGGAAGTGCACGAAGGGCACAGAAAATGTTTCGTGGAGAAAATCATCTAGAATCAGATCCTGAAGAATGAGTAGATTACCATCAAAGGGATGAAAGACTCTTCGGAAAAGCCCCTGATGCTGGGAAAGGTTGAGGGCAAGAGGAGAAGAGGTCGACACAGGATGAGATGGTTGGATGGCATCACTGACTCAATGGACATGAGTTTGAGCAAACTCCAGGAGATAATGAAGGACAGGGAAACCTGGTGTGCTGCAGTCCATGGGGTCACAAACAGTCGGACATGACTGAGTGACTGAAAAACAGTAACAACAGAAAGAAGTGATACTCTTGACAGTTTATAAACATTTCAAAATAGGCAAAAGCTTTATTGTCACTGGAGTATAAAGTACAGAGAACTGCTGAGAGGTGAGCCCTACTCAGGAATTTGGGTTTGACTTCCATAGACAGTTGGATTCCAGAAGCATCTTAAGTAAGCATTACAGTCAGCATGGTGTTTCCAAATGCTAGTTGGCTGTGGTATCGAGGAATAATTGATTGAAAATTTCGGTGATACTCCATTTGTAAAAGGAAGTAAACTAATCTGGATGTTGAACAAAAAAGGGCATCTCAGAATACTTCCCCAGTTTCTGACTTGAGGTTTTAGGGCATGATTGTACCGCTAATCAAACTAGAAGGGTTAAAAAGAGGAAAAAAGCTTTCAAGAAGAAAGTCATGAATTATTGATCAGTATTTGCCAATTACCTTCTGTGTTTAAAAAACCATGTTTTGCACAAGAATACACTGGGGTATAAGGAATGTCTTTGATTTTTTTTTTCCAGTCTAGAAGGGGAGTAGCATATATTTTAGCATGTAAAATTTCAGAATAGATATTTGTGCTTGCTAAGTTCTTCAGTCGTGTCCGCCTCTGTGTGACCCTATGGACTGTAGCATACCAGGCTCCTCTGTCCATGGGGATTCTCCAAGCATGAATACTGGAGTGAGTTGCCATTTCTTACTCCAGGGGGTCTTCCTGACACAGGGATCAGCCCTTGCCTTTTACATCTTCTGCATTGGCAGGCAGGTTCTTTGCCTCTAGTGTCACCTGGGAAGCCCCCAGAATAGATATGATAGCTTCCAAATAGGTGGTAAACCCCAAATTTATTTGGAGAATGAACAGATTTTATTTACCTTAAAAGGTGGTAAAGTAAGTAAATGATTTTATAAATGAGTAGAGGAAAATAAGTCAGAATGAATGGATTTTGCATTCAAGCAGAAGTCCTTTCTAATTTATTAATTTTTAATGAGGATAATTGCTTTTCAATGTTGTGTTAGTTTCTGCCATGCATCAGCATGAATCAGCAGCATACGTACGTCCCCTCCCTCGTGACCTCCCTCCCACCTCCCACCCCATCCGACCCCTCTGGTTGTCACAGGGCCCTGGGGTGAGCACCTTTGGGCATACAGCAAATCCCCACTAGCGATCTAGTTTACATATGGTAGTGTATATGTTTCAATGAATTCATTCCTCAATTCATTCTACCCTCAATTCATTCCACACTGTCCTTCCCCCGTTGTGTTCACAAATCTCTTCTCTATGTCTACATCTCCATTGTTGACCTGTAAATGGTTTCATCAGTTATTAATGTTAACTAATACGTGATATTTGTTTTTATTAGGCAGAAGTCTTGAATGGTGGGCAAAAATGGTATCTGAGAAAATAATCATGCGTTTTCTTATGGGTCAGATAGCAAGAGGTTTCGGAGAAGGCAATGGCACCCCACTCTAGTACTCTTGCCTGGAAAACCCCATGGACCGGGGACCCTGGCAGGCTGCTGTCTATGGGGTCGCACAGAGTCGGACACGACTGACGCGACTTAGCAGCAGCAGCAGCAAGAGGTCTGGTAAGATTAGTATGGCAGTGGTGGCTTAGGTGGTATTTTATGCAGTTAGTTGGAAGCAGGAATAACATTTAGACTATTAAAGTAATACAAGTAAGAGACATAGTGTATGTTAAAATGAGTTGACATTTCTCTTTTTAAATGGTAATGATGCTTTCAGAATTCCAAGAAACTCATTTTAATGGAGTAAAAGAAATGGTAGTTAATAATTTACTTTTGCCAATATGATTACTCTGCCCCTTCCCCCAAATAATTTTGCTGTCAATTTGTAGGGGCAAATTTATCTCCACTTTTATTAAGGAGAAATGAAAAGAGGTATAGTGTACAGGTTTCAACATGTCTGAGAAAAAATTATGTAACTGTGACAATTAAAAATTGAAGGTACCTGAGGATCATTTTATTTGGAACCTAATTTTACAAATAGCAACTGAGGAGGGAGCAGGGTTTAAATACTTGTCAGAAATCAAAGAATGACTTAGAAGCAGATTTGGGAATAAAATGAAACTGTTCCCTATCCAGTCTTTTACTTTACCAATTTAGATCTGAGGTGGGGGAGTGGGGGTGGCAAGAGATACAAATAAAGGAAAAAGAAACCAAGGCCTGAAGACTGGCAAAGAATTCAAAATATTCAGTATGTGTGTGTTAGTCTCTCAGTCATGTCCGACTCTGTGATGCCAAGGACTGTAGCCTGCCAGGCTCCTCTGTCCAGGGAATTCAGGCGGGAATACTGGAGTGAATTGCCATTCCCTTCTTCAGGGATCATCTCAACCCAGGAATCCAACCCGGGTCTCCCGCATTGCAGGCCACTTCTTTACAATCTGAGCCATCAGGGAAGCCTGGTAAGCATAGGTTTAAATTTGAAGATAATGAATAAAGAGGAATCCTTCTGGCCCTTGAGATCTATATAAACTTGCCCTGAACCTCACCCCTGTTCTACTGCAGGAATTTAAAATGCTGCCTAAGTTCCCATTAATTGAATTGTCATGGGAAGGGGGTAGGGGGACAGATACTCCGTTCTTAAACTCTTTCACCTCATGTCTTCTATTATCTCTTCTGCCCCATATTGATCTGGTTGTGACATTCATACTCTTCTTTGTCCCTTTCAAAAAATAATTATATATATATGTATATATATATAATGATCATGGTAGATTTTTTTTCCATTCATTTTTTATTAGTTGGAGGCTAATTACTTTACAATATTGTAGTGGTTTTTGTCATACATTGACATGAATCAGCCATAGATTTACACGTATTCCCCATCCCGATCCCCCCTCCCACCTCCCTCTCCACCCAATTCCTCTGGGTCTCCCCAGTGCACCAGGCCCGAGCACTTGTCTCATGCCTCGAATCATGGTAGATTTTTTTGAAAAACTGAAGGCAGGAAGAGAGCTCATTGGCAACTGTCAAGACAAATAACAATAGAATTTACATGTTTCCACTCCTCTTTAGCTTCCTTTCACAGTGCCCCAATCTTTCTGGGTTCCTTTGTTTGCGATCCGTCTGGGTTTTCTCTTTTCTCTTCTTCTTTCTGGTTCTCCAGAACAGCAAGCACTCTGTGCCAGACCCTAGCTCCATCCTTTGAAGCCTTTCTGGCAGCATATAGAGACCCTTGTGACAACTGCTGTCTTCCTAGGTAGCTTTCTGCTGCTGTGTTCTTCATCTTACTTACAAACCAAAGAAAACATTTATTTATTCTACAACTTCATATAGATATACCAATGAATGTCTGTATTATACAGATAAAGTGTTAGGAAATGGAACCACAGAATTTAAAAGACCCCTGATCTCAAATAGAATAATAATAATAAGGATTTAGAAAGTCTCTTTCAATTTAATTAACAAAAAATGTATATGTATTTAATAGCACAGGATCAAACTTGGAGATAATGAATAAATAGGAATATTTTTGTCCCTGAAATCTAAATGAATTTGCCCTGAACTTCAGCCCTATTTTGATATAGCAATTTGAAAGGTTGCCTAATGTTAATGAATATTTTGATTATTTCAGTCTCCTAATAATCCCATGGATTAGATTCAAGAGGTAGTGTGATTAATATTACTCAGATTCGTTCACCTTAAGATTTTGGGTTGGAATCCTTACCATTGCAAGACTAAGATTTCACTTTGAGAAAATACTCTCTTTGAGAAGAGAAATATTCTAAGGAATGATGCCTTTACTACTCTTTCTTTAACTTTTCCTTTGATTTTTAAATGGAAACTGAAATCCTAGTAGAGTTAATGACTGTTTTACCTATTCCAGTTATTCAAATGATGCATTTCTATTATATCCTGCACAAAGAACTAATGAGTATAAAACACACAAAGATCATAGCCACCCATCCATTTTAGTTACTAAAGGGTCTACTATGCAATATTATGATGAAGTTCAATTAAAAGTAAGATCGTGCTGGACATTTTTTAAGAAGAAACTTCTTTCTCAGAGTTTATTTAACCATCAATTGATCTTAACTGGTACAAACAGCTGCATTAAGGAATTCCTTGACTTAGAGATTGATAAAATGCACCTACTGTTTAAATTCAAGAATATCTTTTCAGTGTCTAAATTAAAGATTTTAAAATTCAACATGAGATTATGTTACCTGAAGCTCTGACATTTGGGAATAGAGACTTCACATAATAATGAGTGGACTTATGTTGGGACATTAAGTCTGTAGACACAATGTGTACTTCTTCTGTGTCTGACTTTCATAAAGAAAATTGATAGAGGGAATTAAGGAATACTGAATTCTTACATAAAAACAGGTACATTTTATCCTATTTAAAACTTAACCTGACCTGTAAGGTTGGCATTGCCATACATGTATTTGTATCCATGGAAACTGAAGTTTGGAGAGATTAAGTAGCTTGCTCAAGGTTAGTTAGATGGAATAAAGGAGCTGGAATTGCTTCCCAAATTGACTAATTTCAAAGTATATAGTATATCCATAATAAAACCTGAACTCCAAGATTCTAACCTTATCATAAGGTATTTAAAATCTCTGATTAGACCTTATTTTCAGGTGTAGATATTCTGTTATCAAGTATCAGTGAGAAAAATTAAATAAACAAATAAAACTAATGTTTCAAGGCATAGAGGTATCTTTGCCTTGCTTCTATATATACTGCTGATCACAGATTCTTCTACACAAAGCCAATAACTTCATAAAGTATTATCTGAAATTAACTACAATAGGATTCATGAAGCTGGTCGGTGGCTGGAGAGACACTACATTACACATAATTTATTTTTCAGTTACTATCAAGTTGAGGAGCTGGGAGTACAGGTGTTTTGGGTTTCCTTTTCTTTCCCTGCATTGGCCTTCCCAAAGAATATAGAGAGGCCAATAGGTTGATGATGAGTAGCTTATTAGAGTATTGCATTTATGGACAGCCATATTTGAAGGATATATAAATTTATTTTTGATTATGTTTATGATGGTAGGGGTGTTATTTTATGTCAGGCATTTGTAAAGAATAGCATCCTATCCTAGTAGCTTATATCTAAAACTGTTTTTGTATATAAAGTAGGACCACAATTCATATACTCTTTCTTCTTTTTACCAAAAAATATGACACTGTTGTTCTTCTGTTTTGAGGCTAGAAATTATTGTATGAATGAGAGCCAGTGTTTTTTGACCATGAGGTTTGCCAGCCTCATTTTTCCTGACCATTACAAAAATTAACAGTCTATATTTTCCCTACATCTTATAACATTCACATTAAGTTATCTGAAATATCCTTTAGCATCTGTCCAGTGAAGCAAAACTGATACTGTGCCCTTTTGAACAATCCTTTCCAAAAATAATAAACAAAAAATATTTATTTATTCAGTAAGTTTAAATGTACATATTAATAAATGTCAGAGTTATGTTACTTTTTCTCTGTTATTTTCTATCTCTTCCTTTTTGGTTTCCATGGTTTCTATAACTTAAGATGTGAGAATTCATCACACATTTTTGTTTTCCTGAAGTGAGGGTAAAGCAGATCTATACTCTTTGTCCCAAATAAATGACTGATGGTTATATTACTGGTGGCTCAGATGGTAAAGAGTCTGCTTGCAATGCAGGAGGAGATGCAGGTTCGATCCCTGTGTTGGGAAAATCCCCTGGAAAAGGGAATGCAACCCACTCCAGTATTCTTGCTTGGAGAAATCCATGGACAGAAGAGCCTGGCAGGCTACAGTCCCTGGGATCACAGAGTCAGACACGACTGAGCGACTAACACACACACAGAATGGTTAGATTTACCAGGTAAAATATATGGTGCCAAGTAAATTTTAAATTTCAAACAAACAACAAATGATTTTTAGTATAAGTACGTCCCCCTGCAAGTTTGCATACTTATACTAAAATATGATTTTATTTTTATCCAAACTTCAAATTTAATGTAGTGTTCAGTATTTTAAATTGCTAAGTCTGGCAGCCCCATGAATAATCTGATATTTGTAAGACTTTCCTGTTCATGGGAAATCTATATTTATACATTTTTAAATTTTTTATACTATGAGAGTTTGTTTCTGGCTCAGATGGCTTTTATTCTTCCTCACTGATTTCCTTTTAAGATCATCATTGTTGCTTATTTACTGATGCCCTTTTGACTCATTTGGGGACAAAAAGTGAGAGGATGAGATTAATTTTCTTATTATCTGGAAGTCTGAAGTGAGTTAATTATTTATGTTATTTTATGCAGTTTTCAATTTAGCCCCTTAGGTGGTATGATTATACAGTTATTTCTTCAAGAATCTTTTCTTAACAAAAATCACCAATATTTTCTGTTGATACTTAGAACTGAGACCTTTATCAGTTTTTCATCTTCATTGTAAAATTAAACATTTAATAACATTCTACTTTTACTTTCACTGATATATTCTGTACTAAGTTACTATATGTGTCATTCTGTTTCAAAATAAATTTTACTACTATTCATTATATGTTTATGTAATCTGTGTTACATCATATGTTTCTGGCATCTTATCTGGGAAGTTTTCAAAATTATAAAATAGTAGAAATTAATTTTTGAACTCTGCACACAGATACTATCCCATCTGTAAATTACATCTTATTTTAAAATTCCAAAGGAGTCTCTCCTTGAGAAATGGAAATATGTACCCTAAAACATTTATTCAAATGCCACCCTCCACAATCACAAAATCAGAGTTTTATCTAAAACTGTTACTTTACTTCCAAAGACTTATTCCTGAGAATTGTTCACTAACAGAAATAAAATATTTTACAAAACATTAAAAGAAAAAATTCCTTAAAGAAATAATTGCTCTAAATGTGTGAAAACAGTTAAATAAATAAACAGTATGCCCTAAATATCCTCTCTAGGAAAAAACAAAACAAAAAACCCAACAATAGCTACTAAAATCCAGTAAGAAGTTAACAATCGTGGATGGCTTTTAGTTTACAAACTGAAATCTGTAATCTTGGGAATTTACTGGAGCAGAACCTTATACATTTACACTTCGAACCATAATATAGATGGAACCATGTAACAGATTTTGAAAACAATTTCTTCCTCTGTGATTCAAGGTGGAAGAATTGCTTTGCTGTTTTATATAGAGTCCTCTGGTGATTCTAGTATGTTTCCCCATATATACCCTTACCTTTAAGGAATTTAAATGCTTTCTGTAATTTCCTAATGGCACTTACGTCATTGCTTATGGAATCAATTTACTTTATATTGTTCTTCATGATAAGTAGAAGCAGCTTAACATTGAAGGTATAAAGTTTGTATTTGCACTAGATTATCGAGCTGCTGTTGAAGCCATTGATGGAGAAGGTATGACATTCTTACACCAAGGTGTTTGAATAAGATTAAACCAAAAGATAATAGAGTTTATCTCCAAGGGAATGCTTTCATTTATGTAAAATTACAAAGGTAAAAAAGGAGGCTGTGTTTTTTCATCATCTTTAACAAACGTCTTTGCATTTTATTTTTCTCAGTTAAAAGAAAAATCATTCTCAGTAAAAGAAAATCATTTTATTTTTCTCAGTTAAATTAGAACTCTTGTCATTCTGGAAAATCAAATGACAATAATAAACAAAGGTTTAGATAGAATATCATTCAACTGTCTGAGCACATGACCTCTTGAGATAACTGTGATCCCATATAAAGTCCACTCTAATGAGTTCTAGCCATTTATGGTTTTAGATTGAACCTTAATTTCACAGAAGTCAAAAGTAAGGTGCCCTGTTCTCTGCAGTTTGATGATCACTCTAACTAAAGGTGGGAGCTGCTTGTGGGTGAATTGCTAAATGCCCTATGAAACCCATGCCTTTAAACAATTAATACTATACTTTAAACAATTAATCCTATACTACATCCACATTTTCATTTCCACTTTGCTGCTTGTAGAAAGAACTGAATATTGTAACATATCCCTACTTCAAATTCACACCTGAGAATAAAGGAACAGGAACGAGATAAATATTTGTTCTGTGATCAGAGGGTTACAATCTTCACTCAGTCTAAACTTTTATGAATGAGATTGTCTTGAAAGGGGTCAACATGGTGGGACTGCAAAGAGTCAGACATGATTTAGCAACTGAACACCACTAATGATGGGACTTAGATTTACCCTTTTTGGTCCTTCACTACCTTGAACTCTTTTTCCAGGTTTTCTCTTTTTATTTGTTGTAGTCCTATTTTAAGTTTTCCCATTCTTAGAAGAATATTTAATGTATAAAAACAGAAATGAAAACGACTGTGTCTGTCCATTTGCTTATACTGACTCTTGCCCTCATGTCACCCTCAGGCACTGAAGGAGCAGTGTTCGGGCACTCTGTTGAGACACCTCACATCCGAGCAGAACCTTCCCAAGACCTCAGGTAAGTCCTGGCCCCTAGACCTGTGTCACAGTTTCCATCACTGATGATGGCACTTGATATATAAAGAACCAAAGTAGAAAATATGCTACAAAACTGTATAAGGAGTTGACGTTCCCTGTCTACATGGCAAATAGATAATCAGCTATTTGATAGAGCGCAAGAACGTGTGAGTTACTATTCTATCCTTCTGTGTATTTTTCCTTTACAAATGTACAATGGATATAAAATAAATATATCAGACAGGAGAAGTGTGGAAAAAGAAAAGAAAAGGCAGTTATGGAGGATGTTGACAGGAGGACTAATACAAATAGGGATTTCAGAAAATCTGATGTAGATAATGAAATATATGGCACATATAGGCATAAAAAAGGGGGAGGCAGACAATGAGAGAAAGCTATAAATAGTCAGAGAAGTAGAGGGAAATACAGAAACCAAAGTAAACAGCCATCAGTAAAAGGCAGAACTTAACTGCCCTATGATGGACTCCTTAATCTTATATATTTGGTGAAATAAGCTCTGTCCGTCAGTTTGAGAAGACAATGTTGTAGTGTATTCTCCCCAGGATAATCATGGCAATCATTGATAAAAGTTAAAATACTAAAATCTAGTCTATTGTTTAGATAAGATAATAACTTATCTATTGTTCTTAATTCAAGAAATAAGTTATATTCAATATATATTGTATAAATTGTATATAAAACTATATATTATATATAACTTGCAGTGGTATATATTGTATATTATATATATTTGCAATATATACATATATTAAAACTATTATACCTTAAACCAATACAATATTATATTAAAAAAAACAATATTTTCTATCATTAATTTCAAATAGGTTAATAGCATACTGGACTTCCCTATAACCCAGAGGGTAAAGAATCTGCCTGTGATGCAGGGGACCTGGGTTCGATCCCTGGGTCAGGAAGATCCCCTGGAGAAGGAAACAGCAACCTACTCCAGTAATCTTGCCTGGAGAATCACATGGACAGAGGGGCCTGATGGGCTACACAGTCCATGGGGTCACAAAGAGTCAGACATGACTAACACACACAGATAGCATACTAAAGTGCATTTCCTATGATATGAAAAAAGACAACCTTACTGATATTAAAAGTAAATTACATATTTAAAATCATTTTTAAAGCTAAATCAAAATATTAACCTGAGAGAGAGCCTTTGTCTTGAAAACACAATAAAATATTGAGCAACTCATTTTATTTCATGAAAAGCAGGCTCAGCCCTTCCTAGGTGGACGAGTGGAAAAAATACTCAAATAAAATTAGAAAAATCAAGTTGAAAAGTGTTAAAGAAAAATGTCACACTTACAACAGTAAATTTTGCAGCCCTTGTATTTCTGTGATAAAAGGCCTTTAAAAATGTGGTTTCTCACTAGGTGAGTAGCGCAGATTTAAACAGCTAGTTAATAACAGAGAAAGTGGGCCTCTTCATGTGATCAAAGTATTTTTAATAAGACAAATATGAAAATTATTTACTTTATACTGAACCAGAAGGATTTAGGAGTTTGAAGAATATGTGAAAACAGTGTCTCATAGTGTGTTATAGTCTTTATTTATGATTCTATTCTCAGTTGGCAACTCAACATTTTTGTATAAATTATTTTTTCCTTTTCTACTTAACAAGGTTGTGTTCCCACCAGAACAGGATCTACATCTTCCTTGTTTATCTTTAGTTCAGAAACAGCCAGGCACTCTATCTCACACATAGTAGTGTTGTAATAATTTGTTTATTAGTAAAACTGAATAATGAGGATACTAAATGCCTACGTATAAGGAGTGTAGTATCATTTGTTATTGTATTACTAAGATACATGTGACTGACATTCAGTTCAGTTCAGTTCAGTTCCTCAGTCATGTCCAAGTCATGCCAGGCCTCCCTGTCCATTGCCAACTCCCAGAGCTTGCTCAAACTTATGTCCATCAAGTCAGTGATGCCATCCAACCATCTCATCCTCAGTCGTCCCCTTTTCCTCCTGCCTTCAATCTTTCCCAGCATCAGGGTCTTTTCCAATGAGTCAGTTCTTCACATCAGGTGGCCAAAATATTGGAGTTTCAGCTTCAGTATCAGTCCTTCCAATGAGTATTCAGGACTGGTTTCCTTTAGGATGGACTGGTTGGATCTTCTTGCTGTCCAAGGGACTCTCAAGAGTCTTCTCCAATACCACAGTTCAAAAGCATCAATTCTTTGGTGCTCAGCTTTCTTTATAGTCCAACTCTCACATCCATACATGACTACTGGAAATTCCTACTTTTTTGAGCTGTGTTTTATCACGGATACCAGCGTTTCATTCAATAAAAATTTTAATTACTAAGTTCTAAAAGAAACATTTCTTTTTTTGCCTCTAACATTTTAGTAATTATGTACTCATTTCACAAATTTCATTATGAAAAGCCTATTGCCAAAAAAGGAGTAAGAACCAATTGCTATTTTAATTACCTTGCTGACATGTCTCAACTTTCATAAGTATGGATGTGAATTAAATTATAATTAGTATATCATGTTTCTGGCTCTTATTTTCTAATTATTCATAAATTATTTAAACACTGAGCCTAGCTAGACTTATCTGCTAGTGCTAAAAGCAGATTGGCAGCCCTCAAGATGAGTGGTACTGATCTAAATTCCAAAACTGAAATAGAAGCAAAGCACTATAATTCTGGCAGTGTTCAATTATTCATTTGTGTACTGAAGATTAAAAGCAGTGTCTGAGAAGATCCTTACAAGCCCTGCCAGCAATTTTCCTTTCAGGGCAATAAGAACTACCCTTAGCTGACACCTAAGTCTAATCAACAAGGTGACATTGATTGACCAAGTAAATGTGTAATCTATGGGGTAAGAAGTTATGCTGTCCTTGATTTTGTTTTTGTCAAGAGTAAAAGACTAGAAAGAAACATTTCAAAAAGTTTATTATAGAGTTTAGGTAATATTTTGGTGTGGATATGTTGTAGGTTGCTATAATTTTTTACTCAACAGCTGTTTGATGAATGCTTAATATGTGCCAAGGTCTGCACTAGTCTTCATGTGACTTTTAAACATACGTACATAGAGTTTCTTTATTTTTTTTTAATATCAAGTGATACTGGTTTTTGGCAGGGACATATTTGTTAACTAAACAACAAATAGTCATTAAGGACATCATAGCCTGTTTGCCTGAAATAATCCAAGTATAAATGTTCTTTTTCTTTTTTCTCTAATTAATATGTAGCTAAATTATTGCAGTTCAATAGAATTTCTGCAGTCTTTAGCGAAAAGTGATAAAATGTATAATGTAATGCCCATTGTCCAAGGATTGTTTGGATCTGCATTCTGTTAACTTATCACTGTTACTATCTTACTGCTTTAGGCTACCCCGAGCTTTCTCTAGCTGCAAAGCACATGGTTTTTGTCTTCATATTTGTATTATTTCCTGCCCATTTGCACACCCTTTATGGTCTCTTCCTGCAAATCAGATAAAACAAATCCTCAGTCATCATTTCTCCCAGTTCAAGAATAAGGCAAGAATCTAGACTTTGAATCAGTAAAATGAGTTAATATTTAATGACAGAATTGGGATCTTTTCATCATTTCCATTCTCATATGTATATAATTTAAAACAAAAATGTGAGGTTGACAGGCTCCTAATTAATCTCTGGAAACATGGAGCTTTAATTTGCATCATTCTTGTGTTCAAGGAAAAGCCACAAGTTATTAAATGGTATGGGTTTTTTCCCTGAGAGAATTTGTCAGTAAAGAGGTGAAATACTTTGCTGGTATTTTTCTACCTATGAGAAAAAAAAAAAAGTGATGATGAAGTAGTGTTTTTCTCCTCTCCACTTCCCTTCCCCATACCTCTCCTCTCTTCTCTTTTCTTTTCTTCCCTCCCTCTCTTTCCTCCTTCCTTCCTTTTGTTCTTTCATTCTCTGTATGTATTTATATATTTGTTTAGAGTTAGTAGCAAATGTTCATGAGATGCTTCCCTTCACTTGAGAACTGGGAGTAATGATTGACAGAGGGATTTGTTTGATCTAATTTTCAGGAAGAGACCATAAAGGGTGTGCAAATGGGCAGGAAATAATACAAATGTGATAACAGAAACCATGTCCTTTGCAGCTAAAGAAAGCTCAGGGTAGCCTAAAGTGATAAGACAGTAACAGTGATGAGATAGTATAAGAATATATGTTCAGATCACAGTTTGCATTGTATTATTCTTTCTTAAGACAGTTTTCTGTTCAATTCACCATTTATTTCATCCTTGAAATGGCAAATAATGAGTGCCAACTCTATCTCTGGTACTGTGTTAAATATTTAGCAAGAACAAGATACATCATACTCAAGTTCTGCTTAAGTTTGCATTTAGTAATTGCATCTTACGACTTAGAGTAAGAGAAGTCTGAATCATTTTCTCAGAATGTTGAGAATTCTAGAGATCTTGACCACTCATTTTCAAATTTGAGAATTGCAGAACACCTTAAAAACAAAATCTTGTTACATTTTTGGTATCTAAACACCAAAACTGAATTGCTTGGAAAATACAGGCAGAGGAATGACTTCAGTTCAACATTAATCCTTCTCTCTGCTATAATCCCTGACTACCCACTATGAAAATTCCTCTGCAATCCATTATTGTGATTACTATAATGTTATAAAAATGAACACAATTGTTCTTCACTACTTCCATAGACTAACAACATAGAAATTCACAAGTTCTTCTAATACACGTGGCCTTCAGTTTTCAACAGGCCTTTTAGAAAGTATTTTGTAGTAAAATGAATAAGTGTATGTTGTAAACTTTCCTCAGTGAAAGCTTGAAAATTTCAATAGAGAAGAAACTCGGGGCATCATTTATCTGTTGATATTCTGTTGCCAAAAGTCGACTTATATCCAGGTTTAGTCTGATTCCAGTCTCCTAATCTGAGCCCAGGGCATTCTAAAGGGATTCTAGGCTAGTTTGAGAAGTGGAGGGCAACTGGAGAAAAATCAGTCCAACCAAAGACTGAAATCATAAATGATCTAAATTCTTTTTCCTTATGATTTCTGGGCTTTAGTTTTGTTTCAAAGGTTTCCCTTTTCTAGATTTGGATTTCTTCTAATTTTATTGTTTATTTTGTACACTAGCTTATTACTTATATATTTATTTCTAATATATTTCTTTTATATTTTGAGTAAATAAAATGGGAAATTATGTTCTGAATTTTCTTCCAATTTTCTATTGAAAAATAGTCTCTAATTTATTCATATTTATATTTTTAATAGATAAATCTAGAAATTATTCTTACAGAGTTTGTTAAGTATCTAATGTTATTTCTTCTGTATGGAAAGTCAACATATTAAGCATCATTTACTAAATAACCTCATATTTTCCACCCCAAAAGGACTGCTACAGCTTGTCAAATATTAACTTCTCATATATACTTGCCATTTGTTTTAGATTGTATTGTGTTTCATTGACCAAATTTTCTATTTATAATTTTGATATCATTTTAATTAAAATACCTTTATATTAAGTTCTAATTTTAAAAGGAGAGTCTCCTACTTTACCTTCATTTAACAAATCTGATAACTGTCATACATATTTTTCCTCTAAAAGTATTTTGACAAAAAGTTTTGTTTCAAGAGACTCTACTGAGATTCTTGTTGGAATTTTGTTACATATATTTATTATTTAGACATATTTGAATTTTCATAATATGGAAGTAAATATGAATTTATCCAGAAATACCTAAAACTCTTGAATTTTGAGGTAAACTATTAATATCAGATGTATTTTCTAGATACTCCTTTCTTGGAAATATTGTAAAATATAGACTTTGAATAATATAACATTTATGTTAATATTGTGATTTAGCAACAGGAATTACATATTTTTTCAGTATTCCTGTATGTCATTAATATCTGTATTATAATAGTTAATAATCATCAAACATTAGCATCAATTAACATTTTTTTATTTAGATTTTCATAGCACACAGTTTGACAAACTTTACCCCCAAAATCTGGATAATCCTATAAGTTCTGTGACCACACTTTCTTTCCCACAACTTACTACAGAAATTCTCAAGCATTCTACCTGCTGTTCTTAGTCACTCAGTCGTGTCGGATTCTTTGCGACCCCATGGACTGAAGCCTGCCAGGCTCCTCTGTCCATGGGGAATTTCTGGGTAAGAATATTGGAGTGGGTTGCCATGCCCTTCTCCAGGTGATCTTCCCAACCCAGGGACTGAACCCAGGTCTCCTGCATTGCAGGTGGATTTTTTACCACTGAGCCACCAGGGAAGCCCATACTACATGTTAAGAGTATTTTACAGAAAGCACCTATACCCCCAGCTAGATTCTTCTAGTATCATTTTTCTCTATGTCTTTAATTATGTATACGTTTCAACTATCCATCTACCAATATATATTATTTTTATTCATTCAAGCATAAGTTGTGTAAATCTGTACACTTTTCCTCATCACTTCAGCATGTACATCATTAACTAGCATTGAAGATCACTTATAGTTTCTTTCCTTTCACTGTAAAATAATTAAGCAATGATATTCACAAAGCCTAAATGCTTATTTGCTGGGTTTTGAAAATGCATACACTTGTGTAACCCAAAATTTTGTCATCACTCCAGAAAGTTCCCTCATCTCTTTCCTGTTAAATCCCCACCATGACCCACCAGAAGCAAACTCTACTCTCCTTTTTTTTTAACTCTGTATTAGGGTAGACTGATTTAGTACTAACATAAATTGATCATAGAAGATGTACTATTTGTTAGATTTATTTCATTCCACACAGTGTTTTTGAGATCTATCCATGATGTTGTCTGTATCCTTTCTGCTTTATTGCTGATTGGCTGTATGAACATACAATATTTTATTTATGCATTTTCCTAATTGAAAGATGCATGGGATGTATCTAGCCATGTTCAGTTTTATATAAAAATGCCAGAACTTTCCAAAGTGGTTGTATAATTTAACTCTTTGTCAATGAAATTTCAGTTAACAGTCGAGCTAAGAAGAATTAATGAAAAGAAATCTTACTCAAGCCACACTAAAGATTATAATTCAAGAGATAGACTCTCAGAAGCCCTGAGAGCTGTTCTGTCTGTCAGAAGGGGATGGCACAGTCATGTACATTTTCAAGACACAGGATATACTGATATTTTACAAAAAGTTCACCAAAGACTAATAGTCCAAGTAAGTATAGTACAAGGACCTTCCTTGGTGGCTCAAATGGTAAAGATCCTGCCTGCAGTGCAAGAGACCCAGGTTCGATCCCTGGATCAGGAAGATCCCTTGGAGAAGGGAATGGCAACCCTCTCCTGGTATCTCAGTTGGTAAAGAATCTGCCTACAATGCAGGAGACCCTGGTTCGATTTCCTGGGTTGGGAAGTTCCCCTGGAGAAGGGATAGGCTACCCACTCCAGTACTCTTGGGCCTTCCTTGTGGCTCAGCTAGTAAAGAATGCACCTGCAGTGTGGGAGACCTGGGTTCAATCCCTGGGTTGGGAAGATCCCCTGGAGAAGGGAAAGGCTACCCACTCCAGTATTCTGGTCTGGAGAATTCCATGGACTGTGTAGCCCATGTGGTCGCAAAGAGTCAGACACGACTGAGTGACTTTCAGTCATTCACTCACTCACCAGTATTCTTGTCTGGAGAATTCCATAGACATAGAAGACTGGCCAGCTATAGTCCATGGGGTGGCAAAGAGTTGGCCACACTGAATAACTAACACTTTGACTTTTTACAAGCGTAGTACATGGGGAGCAGCAAGGCATTATGACCCCCTACAGATATGGGAAAAGTGTTATTCTTTTAAGAGGTTACATAGCTAGTGTCAGAAGAAGGAAAGATCTTCCTGTGGAGCAGGCATTCCCACTTTGAGGTGCTCTGGTTAACATGAGGCATAGATGTACATTGCACATTAGGGACAGAGGGAGGAGGCCCAAGCTAAGAGAGAGAATTTTACTTTTAAATGTTCTTGTCCTTCTTTAAAATACAAATTTTATTTCATCATCTTCCATCAAATATGAAAGAGAATTTCATGTTTCACATGTTCACTAATATTTAGTATTAGCAATTGTATTAATTCAAGTCATTCTGGTGGCTGTTCTGTGGAATTTCACATTATTAATTTGTTATTACTTGATAATTAATATTAATATTAATCACTTTTTCATATACACATCAAACAACCATGTATATCCTTTAATGAAGCATTTATTCAAATTTTTCTCCATATTTTAATTTTGTTTTTGTATTTTTATCTCTGAGCTGGATGATTATTTATATATCTAAGAACTAGTCCTGTGATGTTACCCCTCAATATAGGGATTGTATATGCATTTTATTGATGGTAATTTTGAAAGGCAGATTTTCATCTTGAAGATATCTAATGTATAATTTTAAACATTTACTAGTTACTGCTTTTTGTGGCCTAAGAATGTTTTGCCTCCTCCCAAGTCACAAAGATGCTTTTCTTTAAAAACCTTATTTTTTAGCTTTTAATTTTGATAACTGTGTGGCATAAATTGAGGTTTATTTTGTCCATATAGAGATCAATTATTCCAGCACCATTTGTTGAAAAGACTTTGCTTTTTCTCATTGAATCACTTTACTGATTTTGTCAAAACTCAGAAGCTCATACATGTAACTATTTCTGGGTCTCTATTTGATTCTGATTTTCTATTTGTTATCCTTATGTCAGGTCAGCACTGTCTTATTTGCTGTAGCTTTGCAATAGTTCTTAAGTTCTCCAACATTGTTGCTCTTTTTTAAAGATTGCTATGAATATTCTAAAGTATCTGCAGTAGCTAAATAATCCTGATAAAATTACTCAATCACACTAAAATTCAAAGACTTTCTATGTAAAATATAGATTATTAGAGTGCTGATATTGAGTGCAATGGAGACCAAACATGTAAATTAAAGTTTTTCAGAAATATTTTCATTTATTAGTAGAGTACATTTTACTGTGCTAGTGGGATGGTTAAAGATAATCCATGTAAAGTTTTAAGTATAGAATAAGTTCCCAGTACTAGCTTTTAGCATATTACTATAAATAGATGGCTAACAAACTAATAAAGAACAGATTTAATGATGTTTTGCAATGAATAAAATCTTTTATATTTCAGATGCTCTGTAATTTTATTTATTAGGCAACTGAGCCTCAGTGAGGTTAACTGGATTTAAAATTTCTAGCGCAATCTGTGAGATTTTTATTCAAAGTCCTATGTTTAATTTTTTCATTAGATTGATACAACTCTTGCATGGAATAATTGTGTCAGTGAGTTTATACCTGAATTTCCTATACTGCTTCTTGGAAATAACTTATATTACGTTATAGTATGCAGCCACACTTTCAATAAAACAAATTCTTTTCTATATCCTGCACTTTATAATACAGCCTCTAGAAGTACCCAACTTTCTAGTAAAGATCTGTGAAAATATTATTTATAAAATAGTCAATGAAATATGTTGTTACACAATCATTAAATCCTTTTCATAAGGTGGGATAACTGGTAATATCATGTCTACATTTTATTTTTTTACTTTAAATTTTGTACATCTACTTGTTCTATAATGTTTTGTGGATAGTTAGAATTATGATACTATGCTTACTTGATTTCAGAACATTTTAAAAATGCCTCATGCTTAAATGCAAAGATCATTTTCTTGTTGTTAAAATTCATGAAGTTTAACACTTGCATTCTAGATGGAAGTATGGAGCAAATTTATACACTGCTTGTGAAAAATGTGTTTTTTCCCTATTCACCAAGTAAAAGATCTAGAGATGATGTGCAGTTTTAGTTAGGTAATGTGTCTAAATGTAAATGTAAGTAGACATGTAATTATTAATATTAACACTGGGTGATTCAGATTAATACATACTTCTGTAAATGCTCACAGTGAATCTGTGCTACTCACAATGGTGTTAATTTGAAGATTTTGGGTCTCCACATACATTGCGGCTGGAGAAGGAAATGACAACCCACTCCAATATTCTTGCCTGGAAAATCCCATGGACAGAGGAGCCTGACAGGCTATAGTCCTTGGGGTCACAAAGTGTCAGACATAATTAACACTACCTATACATTGTGGTTGTGATATGAAATTTTTGCTCCCCCAAGTTTAACTTACTTGCTTATGCTAAACAGTCAGGCAAGCTCATAAAAAATAGTTTGCAGCTTATTTTATTTTCATGTTCATAAGAAATATTTGACTACCACATGTGTTCCTTTGAAAATAGAATTATGAAATCCTCCAAATAGTCTAATAAAATTTTAATATATACTCTACCTGCATATTCTCCATAATTAAAGTTCATAATGTATATTATTCATCTGAATGATGGATACTATATAAAACAGTGCTTTTTTAATAAAAATTTATATCATTTCTTAGTGATCACTACTTTTAATTTTATCAAGCTTAGCAAAGCATACAGTGGAAATCTATTTAATTCAAAACCTTAATCACTTTCAGAACCTGAAGGATTTATCCATACTGTAAAATTGTCATTTTTTAATGTTTTATGTACCACTTGCTAAGTTATTGGAGAAGGAAATGGCAACCCAATATGTATGATATATATCATAGTAAGTATACTGGCTTTCCTGGTGGCTCAGTTGGTAAAGAATCTGCCTGCAATGCAGGATACCTGGGTTTGAGCAGGTATATATGTACTCCTGGAGAAGGAAATGGCAACCCACTCCAGTGTTCTTGCCTGGAGACTCCCAGGGAGCCTGGTGGGCTGCCATCTATGGGGTCGCACAGAGTCGGACACGACTGAAGTGACTTAGCAGCAGCAGCAGCAGCATATGTACTCCTTGATAAGTTTTTTTAATGTATTTTATATTATATATATCATATAGCATGTTTTCTGTATCCCTTGACCCCTTGATAAGTTTTTAATATATATGGCAAGTCAACCCACTCCAGTATTCTTGCCTGCAAAATTCCATGGAAGAAGAGCCTGGTGGGGTATAGTCCATGAGTCACACAGTGTTGGACACGACTGAGCACATGCACACACATATTGTCTTAAGGCACAAAATTAGCTTTATAAGAAATGAAAATATTCCCCTAAAACTTTAATTTGCATGTTTGGTCTCCATTGCACTCAATATCAGACACCAGGTCCCAGTCTGTTCAGCTCTGTGTTGGTCTCCATTGCACTCAATATCAGACACCAGGTCCCAGTCTATTCAGCTCTGTGGGGGTTGCCTCATTCCACCAAGACGCCTGCACTGCCAAAGCATCTGGGCTGACACTTGGTCCTTGGCAGCCTCATGATCCAACTGGCAATTCCCAAGATGTTCTCCTTAGCATCACCAAGTCCTCAGTAACCGCAGGTCCCTAGTCCTTTCTCCTTTGAGGATCCATGGTCTCTTCTCAGTTATCCTGAAATATCCCTCTCTCCTGAGATCTCTAACACCTAAAGAAGGGCTCACAACCTTGGACATGACCTCACGTAGCAGAATACAGAGAGCCATTCAAGACCAATTCTGTTCATTTCTTTTCAAATCTTCTCTAGCCTGTGAATCAAGAAAATAGTTCTCCAACTAGTGAAATAAACAACGAGGTCTCATGGACATGGTTTTCTCCTCTGTTTTTTTTTTTTTTTTCTGTTCATATGTATTATTGTATTTGGTAAATAGTAAATCTCCTCTGTTTTTATTTATGTGTGGAATCATTTTCAACACAATAAATAGCTGGGTTTTTTTTTCAACTCAAAATGTTATAACATTAGGAAATGAAAGATTTTTAACAGTCTATCTGCTCTGTTATCCACAATGTATGGCAAAGGATGATGTTTAATGAATGGGGGGATGGCTTAGGGTGCAAGGAAATGGGACAAGGGAGGAAATCCTGTTATATTTCAAAATACTATCCCACTATATTCTTATTTCCCTGGATCAATTTAAGAAATTTCTTACAATCCTATAAGAAAGCAGGCATATTTAGAGAAGATAAAACTGAAGCTTATTGCTGCTGGCTCACTTTCCTGAACCCAGGTCTGGCCATCTCTCCACCTTTACTGCTTCTTTGAATTGTTGTTGTTGCTGAATCACTCAGTCCTGTCTGAGTCTTTGCTTCTTTGGATAGGGTTCCCCTAAGTCAGGGCTAACAAAACGCTCTAAGGCAACACTGGCAATGAGTTCCTAAGGTCTAAAATGAAGAAGAAGACAATAAACATTTTTTAAAATTAAATAATTTGAAATTCTAATTAAATTATAAATAAAAAATTAGAAATTCTAATTAAATAGTTAGAAATTAAAGAAAGCTGAGCACCGAAGAATTGATGCTTTTGAACTGTGGTGTTGGAGAAGACTCTTGAGAGTCCCTTGGACTACAAGGAGATCCAACCAGTCCATCCTAGAGGAAATCAGTCCTGAATATTCATTGGAAGGACTGATGCTGAAGCTGGAACTCCAATACTTTGGCCACCTAATGCAAAGAACTGACTCATTGGAAAAGACCCTGATGCTAGGAAAGATTGAGGGCGGGAGGAGAAGGAGACGACAGAGGAAGAGATGGTTGAATGGCATCACCGACTCGATGGTGAGACTGAGCAAACTCCAGAAGTTGGTGATGGACAGGGAAGCCTGGCGTGCTGCAGTCCATGGCGTGACAAAGAGTCTGACACAACTGAGTGACTGAACTGAACTGAATTAGTAAGGATGAGAATGGAAAAACTCAAAAGCCCAGAAGTAAAGTGAAGCGAAGTCACTCAGTCGTGTCCAACTCTGCGACCCCATGGACTGTAGCCTACAAGGCTCCTCTGTCCATGGAATTTTCCAGGCAAGAGTACTGGAGTGGGTTGCCATTTCCTTCTCCAGGGGATCTTCCTGACCCAGGGATCGAACCCGGGTCTCCCGCATTGCAGGCAGACGCTTTCCCGTCTAAGCCACCAGGGAAGTCCCCAAAAGCCCAGAAGGACTTAATATATTTTAATGTGCTAGTAGAAATATGGTAAAAAAATGTTCACACTTAATAGAGATATTTTACTGTCAAATGTAAGTATCCCACTCCCTTATCCTTGCAAACTAAACCATATCAATTATTTGACAAAATAACCCCAAGTTCATCGAGTTGTGTTTCCTTAGTTGTCAGACTTATAATCTGTTTCAGAACATTAATCCATGTTAGTTAAATTCTTACCTGACTTCTGTTTGAGTGGTTCAATCATGTCCAAACGTACCTAATTACACTTAATGTTATAGGTAATTACCACATAGAAATAGTAATGGTCTCAGATGCACCATTTAAGATGGAGTATATTTGGGGGTGTATCATGTAAATTTACATTTAAACATTCAGATTTTGAAATTTAGATACTATGTACAAAGTATAAGGATTATGAATCAAAAAACTTATGAGTAATTATTTTTGAAGTTTGCAAATATTCTATGAAAATGTGTGATTTGTGTTTAAAGAAAAACCAAACAGACATTTCTTATATATATATAATATATATTATATATATATATATAATCAAGGGCTTTCCTGGTGGCTCAGATGGTAAAGAATCTGCCTGCAGCGCAGGAGACCCAGGTTTGATCCGCGGTCAGGAAGATCCCCTGGAGAAGGAAACGGCAGCCCACTCCAGTGTCCTTGCCTGGGAAATCCCATGGACAGAGGAGCCTGGTGGGCTATAGTCCACGGGGTTGCCAAGGGTTGGACATGACTGAGTGACTAATACTTTCATATAATCAAAGCCTGCCCCCTCCAGGGATTTTGTGAAGATATCCCAAAGACCCAGAAATCAAAGTTTCAAAGTTTCTCTGGTGAGTGAAAAAATGTTTAAAGCATCAAAATCACTTCTAAATGCTGGCTCTAGTCCTTCAATATCACTTTCAAGTCTTTAAATTCAACTTTACTGAGAGAGAGAGAGCTGATCTTCAGTGCTTGAACTATTCCATGAGGTTCTCTCTGCACATCTGTTCTGAGTCTGTAACCTCAAAGGAGACCAGTTACTCTGGATGATGGTGAAGGTGAGCCTGAAGGAACTTTTGTTCTGAAGTCCCGTGGTCAACAGAACGCAGTCAATCGCAGCCCCAGAGCAGAGCTATTATCCAAAATGACCCACTCCAGGATAAGATCTCTTATCACACCAAGTGCTTTTTATGACTATTTTCTTGCTTCTGTATTTTACTTCCATTTGCTCTTTCTCTAGGTTTATATTTGAAGATAATTTTGAAATCCCTTCCAACTATCCTTTTTGCAGCCTATATAAAACACTTGTGTCTCACCCCTCATTTAATTTTTCTTTCTCAGACTAATGTCATTCATTCTGAGGACATTTTCTTGGGCTAATAGAGGTCAGTTGATGTAGGAAATATCTTATCTTCATTTTAACTAATTTCTAGAACTGTAAAGAGCCCTTTGAGAATTCTTTAGTTTACAGAATTTTGACTGGGCACACTTGAAAGTTCTCAATAGTAAATATTTTCGTTAAAACTCATCTTAGCAAGGCAACTGAGGGATACTTACATGCTAACTTGCTACCAATTTACTGCTTAAAACTCCATCATTAGTACTGAAAATGTATAATAGATTTAAACTGGTAAACTTATCACGACCTACTTTTCACGGGCATTGTGAAGGGAAACAACATAGGAAACTGTTACTAAATCATTATACAAATGAGACTAAAGAATCGATGCTAACAATTGGAGAATTTCATAAAGAGCCAAAAAATAGAGAATACAATACAAAATCTTTGTAAAACCCATTTTAGATTTTTGTTTTTTAATGGCAGGCATTGGTATTTATGCCTGCCTGTTTATTTTAGTTGAATAGCATTATCTTTTCAATATTAAGGTTTTAGGAATTTTGTTTTTGTTAATTTTTTTTTAGGCTTGAATCACCAACCAGGTCCTTGATAATGGAAGCTCCTCGGGGGGTCCAGGTGAGTGCTGCAGCTGGAGACTTCAAGGCCACCTGTAGGAAGGAGCTGCATTTGCAGTCCACAGAGGGGGAGGTAAGTTCTGAGGAGCAGACACTGGCCCTTTAATCTGGGGGCATGGGGGTGCATTTGCTTCTTATCATATTACAAGCATATGGTTCCAGGGGAAGCATAAGGGACTACTTCATAAGATCATAAAAGGGTTCAAATTATGAAAATATGAATACTTCTTGAATATGAGACTGGTTAAACCAAATATTATTTTCATAAGTCAAAGTTTCTTTTTCTACTGAAATATATTCATTCATAAGTTGATTGTAAGTTGGGCATCTAAATTCCTGCAATTTCAAGATCGACAGATGAACAAAACGAACACCAAGATAATACCCAGAATGAAGGCGATCTTTGCTGTCTTTGTTCTGTGTTGGTCTTCAAAAAGTTTTTCCACAAAGTGCTTTGAAAGTTCATATGTTTGTTTCGGTAGAAAGAGTACCTATATTTTTCTAAAATTTCACGCAGTTATTTCTTAGATAAGGAGATACATGATGGTCTTCTTCCATGTCACTTTATTTCACCCAAGCGTCTGTTTAAAGTCAGTTGTCCTCATTCCTTTAAAGAACCTTGCTTTCTCTCACTGCCTGATTTAAAGAACCCTCTGTCTTCGGCCTTCCACCCTTTTAACTAGAACGTGATAGGCACATATTTATTTTTCTACTTTACTTGTTATATACATCGTGCCCATCATGTGTACAGAATCACATTTTTGTCCATTTTGGAAAGTCCTCAGCATTATGTCTTCAGATATGCCCTCTCCCCTTTTTCTCTAGCTCTCTAGGCCTTTTTCAGAAGCTCTGAAGATATGTCTTTTCATTCTCTTAACCTTCCACACCCCTTAGCCTCACCTTCATTTCTATTTCTTTATTACCCTGTGCCTCACTCTGCCTGTTTATTCAGATCTACATGCCCCAATTCTTACTCAGTAGCTAATCTCTCTTTCAATCCTTCCATCAAGCTTTTAATTTTAGTAATTTTGTCATTCATTTCTGAGATTCTTATCTCTTGGTTTTTTGTTGTTGTTGTTCAAATCTGCTTGAACATCTTGGCAGTTAGTCTCATTTGTTTTTAATTCCACCTTAATTATTTCAAAACCTGATACATGATGCATATTGATTCTGTATATATTTTTCTTAATTCCCAAAGTCCTTAAAGGCCTAAATCTGTTGTGATGCTATTTCTACCAATTACTTCCCTTAATAGTTTATTTCTTCATGTGATTTTTTTTTTTAAATGAGTTTATAAAGATCAAGCTGAGAAGGAAAAGCATAGAAGGTTGATTTGAGAGAGATGCTCTGGAGCATTTCGGACCTTCTTACATGTAAAGATGAGGGCAGATATTAATAGAATCAAAGGAGAACTTCCTTTCTTACCTTTATGGCAGTATCTGTTGTTGATTTGAGATAAATTTGAATTACACATTTGGCTTCCTTTTTTTTTTTTTCATTTTTTTTTTTTTTGATGTTCAACATCTTTATTTTTTTTATTTTTTTTCTTATTTTTTTTTTATTAGTTGGAGGCTAATTACTTCACAACATTTCAGTGGGTTTTGTCATACATTGACATGAATCAGCCATGGAGTTACATGCATTCCCCATCCCGATCCCCTCTCCCACCTCCCTCTCCACCCGATTCCTCTGGGTCTTCACAGTGCACCAGGCCCGAGCACTTGTCTCATGCATCCCACCTGGGCTGGTGATCTGTTTCACTATAGATAATATACATGTTGTTCTTTCAAAACATCCCACCCTCACCTTCTCCCACAGAGTTCAAAAGTCTGTTCTGTACTTCTGTGTCTCTTTTTCTGTTTTGCATATAGGGTTATCATTACCATCTTTCTAAATTCCATATATATGTGTTAGTATGCTATAATGTTCTTTATCTTTCTGGCTTACTTCACTCTGTATAATGGGCTCCAGCTTCATCCATCTCATTAGAACTGATTCAAATGAATTCTTTTTAACAGCTGAGTAATATTCCATGGTGTATATGTACCACAGCTTCCTTATCCATTCGTCTGCTGATGGGCATCTAGGTTGCTTCCATGTCCTGGCTATTATAAACAGTGCTGCGATGAACATTGGGGTGCACGTGTCTCTTTCAGATCTGGTTTCCTCAGTGTGTATGCCCAGAAGTGGGATTGCTGGGTCATATGGCAGTTCTATTTCCAGTTTTTTAAGAAATCTCCACACTGTTCTCCATAGTGGCTGTACTACTTTGCATTCCCACCAACAGTGTAAGAGGGTTCCCTTTTCTCCACACCCTCTCCAGCATTTATTGCTTGTAGACTTTTGGATAGCAGCCATCCTGACTGGCATGTAATGGTACCTCATTGTGGTTTTGATTTGCATTTCTCTGATGATGAGTGATGTGGAGCATCTTTTCATGTGTTTGTTAGCCATCTGTATGTCTTCTTTGGAGAAATGTCTGTTTAGTTCTTTGGCCCATTTTTTGATTGGGTCATTTATTTTTCTGGAATTGAGCTGTAGGAGTTGCTTGTATATTTTTGAGATTAATCCTTTGTCTGTTGCTTCATTTGCTATTATTTTCTCCCAATCTGAGGGCTGTCTTTTCACCTTACTTATAGTTTCCTTTGTAGTGCAAAAGCTTTTAAGTTTCATTAGGTCCCATTTGTTTAGTTTTGCTTTTATTTCCAATATTCTGGGAGGTGGGTCATAGAGGATCTTGCTTTGATTTATGTCGGAGAGTGTTTTGCCTATGTTCTCCTCTAGGAGTTTTATAGTTTCTGGTCTTACATTTAGATCTTTAATCCATTTTGAGTTTATTTTTGTGTATGATGTTAGAAAGTGTTCTAGTTTCATTCTTTTACAAGTGGTTGACCAGTTATCCCAGCACCACTTGTTAAAGAGGTTGTCTTTTTTCCATTGTATATCCTTGCCTCCTTTGTTGAAGATAAGGTGTCCATAGGTTCGTGGATTTATCCCTGGGCTTTCTATTCTGTTCCATTGATCTATATTTCTGTCTTTGTGCCAGTACCATACTGTCTTGATGACTGTGGCTTTGTAGTAGAGTCTGAAGTCAGGCAGGTTGATGCCTCCAGTTCCATTCTTCTTTCTCAAGATTACTTTGGCTATTCGAGGTTTTTTGTATTTCCATACAAATTGTGAAATTATTTGTTCTAGTTCTGTGAAAAATACTGTTGGTAGCTTGATAGGGATTGCATTGAATCTATAGATTGCTTTGGGTAGAATAGCCATTTTGATTATACTGATTCTTCCAATCCATGAACACGGTATGTTTCTCCATCTGTTTGTGTCCTCTTTGATTTCTTTCATCAGTGTTTTATAGTTTTCTATGTATAGGTCTTTTGTTTCTTTAGGTAGATATACTCCTAAGTATTTTATTCTTTTTGTTGCAATGGTGAATGGTATTGTTTCCTTAATTTCTCTTTCTGTTTTTTCATTGTTAGTATATAGAAATGCAAGAGATTTCTGTGTGTTAATTTTACATCCTGCAACTTTACTATATTCATTGATTAGCTCTAGTAATTTTCTGGTAGAGTCTTTAGGGTTTTCTATGTAGAGGATCATGTCATCTGCAAACAGTGAGAGTTTCACTTCTTCTTTTCCTATCTGGATTCCTTTTACTTCTTTTTCTGCTCTGATTGCTGCGGCCAAAACTTCCAACACTATGTTGAATAGTAGTGGTGAGAGTGGGCACCCTTGTGTTGTTCCTGATTGTAGGGGAAATGCTTTCAAATTTTCACCATTGAGGGTGATGCTTGCTGTGGGTTTGTCATATATAGCTTTTATTATGTTGAGGTATGTTCCTTCTATTCCTGCTTTTTGGAGAGTTTTAATCATAAATGAGTGTTGAATTTTGTCAAAGGCTTTCTCTGCATCTATTGAGATAATCATATGGTTTTTATCTTTCAATTTGTTAATGTGGTGTATTACACTGATTGATTTGCAGATATTAAAGAATCCTTGCATTCCTGGGATAAAGCCCACTTGGTCATGGTGTATGATTTTTTTAATATGTTGTTGGATTCTGTTTGCTAGAATTTTGTTAAGGAGTTTTGCATCTATGTTCATCAGTGATATTGGCCTGTAGTTTTCTTTTTTTGTGGCATCTTTGTCTGGTTTTGGAATTAGGGTGATGGTGGCCTCATAGAATGAGTTTGGAAGTTTACCTTCTTCTGCAATTTTCTGGAAGAGTTTGAGTAAGATAGGTGTTAGCTCATCTCTAAATTTTTGGTAGAATTCAGCTGTGAAGCCATCTGGTCCTGGGCTTTTGTTTGCTGAAAGATTTCTGATGACAGTTTCGATTTCCTTGCTTGTGATGGGTCTGTTAAGATCTTCTATTTCTTCCTGGTTCAGTTTTGGAAAGTTATACTTTTCTAAGAATTTGTCCATTTCATCCAAGTTGTCCATTTTATTGGCATAGAGCTGCTGGTAGTAGTCTCTTATGATCCTTTGTATTTCAGTGTTGTCTGTTGTGATCTCTCCATTTTCATTTCTAATTTTGTTAATTTGGTTCTTCTCTCTTTGTTTCTTAATGAGTCTTGCTAATAGTTTGTCAATTTTGTTTATTTTTTCAAAAAACCAGCTTTTAGCTTTGTTGATTTTTGCTATGGTCTCTTTAGTTTCTTTTGCATTTATTTCTGCCCTAATTTTTAAGATTTCTTTCCTTCTGCTACCCCTGGGGTTCTTCATTTTGGCTTCCTTTTTTAAAATGTTTCTATTTTTAATTAGAGGATAATCACTTTACAATGTTGTGTCTGTTTCTGCGATACATCAACATGAATCAGACATAGGTATACATAAGTCCCCTTCCTCTTGAACCTTCCTCCCACTTCCCGCCCCATCCCATCCCTCTAGGTTGAGCACCAGGTTCATGGAGCACCAGATTCATGGAGCACCAGGCTGAGCTCCCTGCATTATACAGCAACTTCCCATTAACTCTCTATTTTACATGTTGTAATGTATATATCTTAATGCTATTCTCTCAGTTTGTCCCACCCTCTCATTTCCCTGCTGTGTCTGTAAATCTCTTCTCTGTGCTTGAGTCTCTATTCTTGCTCTGCAAATAGCTGGAATAGTTACCATTTTTCTAGATTCCATATATATATATGTGTTAACATGTGATATGTGTTTTTGTCTTTTTTATTTCACTCTGTATAGCAGGCTCTATGTTCATCCACCTCACTAGAACTGATTCAAATTTGTTCCTTTTTATGGCTGAGTAATATTCCTATATATATATGTAGTGGTATATATATATATATACCACAACTTTGGGCTTCCCTGGTGGCTCAGAGGGTAAAGCATCTGCCCGCAATGCGGGAGACCCAGGTTTGATCCCTGGGTCGGGAAGATCCCCTGGAGAAGGACATGGCAACCCCACTCCAGTATTCCTGCCTGGAGAATCCCATGGATGGAGGAGCCTGGTGGGCTATAAATATATTCCATGGGATCTCAGAGAGTTGGACACGACTGAGCAACTTCACTTTCACCACAACTTCTTGGCTTCTTTTTTATAAACAAATTTATTTCCAGGATCATTAATATCTTAGTGTATATTACAGATTAAATAATCTAGAAATATGTTTATAATATTGAAAATATGTATCCATATTACCTTTCAGGATTTCTTTCCACTACAGTTACAGACAACAATACTTTGTCTACCACAGCAAGAAAGAAATCTTTCTTAAATATCTCACATCTTTTTTAAAGCATTGTTTTTGTCATGTTAATCATTTCATTCAAATTATTCATAATGAATCATCCCATAATAAGTATTGATGGTTATTAATTGCCATTCCACTCTTATTTATGCACCACTTTACTTATGTTCTCATATTCAAAGTATCAGCAGAATCCTTGAATTTAATTACAGATTAAGATTTAATTGTGAATTGAGTATTATGCTATACACAAGTTATAGCCAAAGGTTTTCAACTGCAGCCATTCTTTGTATTAATAAAATAAAGATACAAAAAAGCACATCACTTTCTATTAGAATAAAATAGCATGTAATTTTTCTAAGAAGAGGTATGAAATTATGTAAAATCTTCCTCTTTGCTTCACTGACTATGTCACAGAAAAGCAGATCAATCAATTAACAATATAGAAAAATATGAAGTCCCTACCCTTAAATAGTACTTAAATTCACTAAGATCAGAACAAAAATTGTATTGAGGTAGCCCAAATAAGTAAGAAGAAAACTGCACACACAGTTGTACACTGCAAAAGTTTCAACCATCTCAGACATAGTATTACAACAAATTTCAAATTCAGCTCTGAAAACACCATGAATGACAATTGTAGGTAAAATACTGAAAGTGTTATAATAACATATGCAATGCAGTAACTTAATATATATGTTACAAGATGACAGAGGAAGGAGAAATCAGTTTTTACTTTGCAAACTTTGAATATTTTGCAAGAGCAATAGGTCTGATTTCAACAGGTAAGAATGGGATAAATGCATTCTTGTTGAGAGAAGACAGTGAGCCTGGACTGAAAGCTCAGGGATGTTAGTCTGAGTGCCTGGAAGAGTTTCAGAGTGAATGGAATATATAGTTTATAGGGCAATATGGAATAAAAATATCAGTTTTATAAGTTGGGAAGTGAGCAGTGTCACAGTAACTGCCTTAAGCAGAACAGACAGAGGTATGAGCGAGTCCGTCCAAGTTGCAGAAGCCTGGAGAAGATGGAAGGTTTGAAAAGAATATACAACACTCCGTTTTACTTCATAACTTGCTTTTCTGTCTCAAATCCAGAAATCATTATTTTCCCTCTCCTTTCTTTTCTTTTTCTATTTTTTATGTGGAAATCCATTATTTATTTCTTAATCCATCCTTTTGTGGAAGGATGTTATATCTACAAGGCTAACTCAAAATTCAGGATTTTATTTTAAGAATTCACTAGAATTAGACTGTTTACAAGCATTTTCTTCTTTTTCTATTTTTTTCCTTGTTCCTTTTCTTGTATAATTTTATATTATTATTGAGGTAAAAGTTGTATATAACATTGTATACAATTCAGGTGTACACCATCATAATTTGACATCTGTATACATTACAAGGCTACCCACTCCAGTATTCTGGCCTGGAGAATTCCATGAACTATAGTTCATGGGGTCACAAAGTGTCGGACATAACTGAGCAACTTTCACTTCACTTCATACACTACAAAATAATCACCACCAGAGGTCTAGTTATCATCCATTCCCATATAATTAGTTCGATTGAGTTGCTCAGTCATGTCCGACGCTTTGCAACCCCATGGACTGCAGCACACCAGGCTTCCCTGTCCATCACAAACTCCCTGAGCTTGCTCAAACTCATGTCCATCGAGTCGGTCATGCTATCCAACCATCTCATCCTCTGCCATCCCCTTCTCCTCCTGCCTTCAGTCTTTCCGGTTAGCTAAAAAGTTCACTTAGGTTTTTCTGTAAGATGTTACGGAAAAAACACGAACAAATTTTTAGCCAACCACAAATTAACACTCTTTTTTCTCTTTTCAAATAACCTATTCATTTTAATTTATCTATTAATAAAAGTTACTTCCCATATGTGGGTGAGGCTACAGTGTGGATCTCAGAAGTTTATGGAATTAAGTATTCTCAAATAGCTAAGTATTGTGTAGTGCATGCATGCTAAGTTGTTTCAGTCGTGTCTGCCTCTGTGTGACCCTATAGACTATAGCACTCCAGGCTTTCTCTACCCGTGGGATTCTCCAGGCAAGATGGGGAGGGAGGCGGGAGAGGGGATCGGGATGGGGAACACATGTAAATCCATGGCTGATTCATGTCAATGTATGGCAAAAACCACTACAATGTTGTAAAGTAATTAACCTCCAACTAATAAAAATAAATGAAAAATGAATAAAAAAATAAATAACTAAAAGAAAAAAAGAACACTGGATTCGGTTGCCATGCCCTCCTCCAGGGTATCTTCCCAACCCAGGGATCAAACCTGCATCCCTTACATCTCCTGCGCTGGCAGGCAGGTTCTTCACCACTAGCACCACCTGGGAAGCCCAAGAATTGGAGGGCACCGCTGGAGCTTAACTGAAGCAGGCCACACACAAGGTTCAAGGCTACCTCCATTGATGAGGCCACTACAGCTGGGCTTGCTTTCGGAGGCTGCTACCTGAATGCCCTACTTGTGTAAAAATAGCTACTCTCCACATTTATTCAGTCAGGCTACCCCAATGGAAACACAGTCAGTTTCAGACTATAAAACTCAGTGATGTGGCCTGGTGTCAGCAAGCCTCTGAAAGCCACTGGGATTGGCAGTAACACCTGTTTCTATGCTTACTAAGGAAATGAGGCCCAGCATTTATACCCCAAAAATGTGCTGTCATTTTCTTTTGCTTACTTTTGTACACTTTTAACTTTTGCATCAGGAGAAAAGAAAATCTTCTAAGAAAAATAGAAGTCCTTTCTTTCTGTTTGCTTTCTGGTCACTTAACCTGGAAAAAGTTATGAGGTAATAAAATTTCAGCATTTGATACCTACAAACAAAACCTTTAATTTTGCTACCTACAAACAAAAACTTTAATTATGGTTTCTTAACTTTGAATACATTGGAAAAGGAAATGGCAACCCACTCCAGTGTTCTTGCCTGGAGAACCCCGGGGACGGGGGAGCCTGGTGGGCTGCCGTCTATGGGGTCGCACAGAGTCGGACACGACTGACGCGACTTAGCAGCAGCAGCAGCAGCAACTTTGAATACTGTTGGTAAAGGCAATCATTTCTACTTCATAATTTATCCATTTATTAAAAAACTATTTGTATTATATGGGAGCTATATGTACAAGGTCAAACACTGTGAAGTTATTAAAAAAAATAAGACTTCAAGAAGGTCATGGTTTATTAGGGAAAGTAATATATCAATATGACTATAAAATATCCAGCGATGAACCAAAAAGATATTAATAAAATGCCATGTGAGAACCAAATAAGAAGTCTTTCCATCTTGGGGCACTAGGGAAAGGTCCATGGAGGATGAAACATGAACTGGGTTTTGGTGGAGGGTGAGAACTGTAGCCTAGAGGAAAGAGACATGTAGAAGGTGCAAGAAAAGCATTGTATCCTGCAACTTGCACTGCAAGTTGCATGATTCTATTCACTGTTCTATGAACTTGAACCAATGACAGGTCCTGCCCTAACAGATATTACTTGCAAATAAGAGAAGTAAACAATGAATGAATGAATGCACAACTAATATAATGTTAGAAAGGGATTGTTACTATAGAGATAAGTAAAGCTGGTAAGGAGAGATTACTGGATTTGTGTCACTTTAATAGGGAGGTTAGGAAAGTCCTCTTTTAGCAGGTGACACATCTGTGGTATAGGAATTATTTTTCTGGCTTATTTCAAATGTGCCATAGATTTCTATATTTCAAAAACTTTTAAATATATATAAAAAAAAGAGGCAAACAGGGGAAATCTCCCTCCTATCCCTATTCTCTGTTTAGTCACTAAGTCCTGACCAACTCTTTTGAAACCCCATGGACTGTAGCCCACCAGGCTCCTCTATCCATGGGATTCTCCAGGCAAGAATACTAGAGTGAGTTGCCATTTCCTCCTCCAGGGGATCTTCCCAACTCAGGGATCAAACTCACATCTCCTATGTTAGCAGGCAGATTCTTTACCACTGAACCACTAGGAAAGCCCTCACCCCTGTTTTCTAACCACCCCATTAATATCTATCCTCACTCGTAAATATTTGGAGAAATTTTTTTCAGGCTAGGAACACAAGGAATTAAAAAGCCCTGAGGCCAAAGTTGTTTTGGTATGTTTGAGAAAATGTGAGAGCTCCAGTTAAGAAGAATTAAAGGAGATGATTTTAGAGAGAGAGGCCAGATCTTACAGGACTGGTGGACTGTGAAAAGTAATCAAGATTAATTTTAAGTGTGGTGGAGACCGTTAGGGAATTGTGAGCATGATATGACATTATTTGATTTGTGTTTCTTAGTTCACTCCAGCCATTTGTATAATAGACTGTAAGAGGACAAGAGTGGCCCCTGGGAGGCCAATTAGGGAGCTAGTGCAAGAGTCCTAGTAGAAATGATTAGGACTCAGGATGAAGGCACAAGTGTGGGAGATGGAGTATTCTCTGGTTCTCCTGTCAATTTAGAGATGCCTATAGGCAGTAATTAGCTACATAACAATAGAATCAAGACATAGCTAGTAAGAGTCCAGTTTCTTTGCTCATTCAAATTCATGATCTAATGTTCCTTTCTTTGGATGGTTCCCCATGCATGTCAAAACCATATGATCGCTGGCCCCTAAAGTGTTGAGTCCATGATTTGAAATAAGTGATGTAATTTTGCAAGTTAGATTTAGCAGCATAGGTGTTAAGTGCAGGTAATATATTTTTTCAGGGAGACTTCAAACCTGATTATATTTAATTAATTATCTGTTGTTTATTGTGCACATTATCTACTTGGTGTCCACTGTGAGTCAACATGATTTTATGAGTATTTAAAAAAAAATTAAACCAGAGAGTCAAAGTTGTTAAATTAATTGCCCATCACTTCACTAATGGCATGTCCTTAACCATCCTTATTCCTCCATATATTCTTTAGACTGGCAAGATTAAGTGAAATTAAGAGACAGTCAAAATCATTCATTTTCTGGGGTGTTTGAATAACTGGGTTGGCCCCCTAAGCAGATTGTACCATCTTGCTTTTCCCATGGAAGACCATCTCTCTGAACGCACCACGTGTCAAAGGCTGGGGTAGCCGGTTGTACCGCAGGAATACAATTTGTGGGTTCCACAAAGCTTGGCAGCTAAACCAACAGAATTGTTTGTCCTGTGGTCTTATTAGATCATGTTGTAAAGATCGTAAGAATATAGGATGCTAAGAGGAAGTAAAATGCGGTTTCTTTCCCCCTAGATATTTTTGAACGCGGATACAATCCGGCTGGGAAACCTACCGACGGGCTCCTTTTCCCCTTCTTCACCCAGCTCCTCCCATTCTCGGCAGACAGTGTATGAACTGTGTGTCTGCCCCAACGGCAAACTGTACCTGTCTCCAGCCGGGGTCGGGTCCACGTGTCAGTCCAGTAGCAACATCTGCTTGTGGAGCTGAAGTGACTGATCTCTCCTCACACCAGAATAGCCTTTTGTTCCCGTCCGTCTGCTTCACAGTTCTGCTCCGTTTCCCTCGTGATCAGTCCAGAGCTTCTCCAAATGGTCCACAGAGCATCTCCTTCCGGGGTAAGCGGGGAGTCTGGCCACCTTCCCCCTCAATTTTCTGTGCTGCTCGACCCGGCGAGTGTGAGTGACAGAACAGTTGAAGAACCATCCTCAGCAGGAAAACTGGATCATAATCTTTGCTCAGAAGGGAGAATAACATAGGTGCCTTTGCTACATGAAGTGAAGCACACAGTTTTAGATTTTTGCAGGACCTGGATATGGACTGCACATATATACATTTACATAGATGAAATTCCCAGTATCCAATGGCAAGATGACATGGTTAACCCTGTAAGAAAACTAATTCTACAGTCTGAAAGCACAATTTTCCATTCATCTTTTTGGATGTAAACTTTTATCCCCGAATTTTAAAATTTTAAAGCATTATGTAATGCTTGCTTTACTAAAAATTCAATTCAATACATGGTTTTTAACAAGACAAGACGAGACAGAATCCCACCCTGAGTTTTATTTGTTTCTTTAAATTCAATGTGTTGTTACTCTTTTGTCTACTAAGTCTAGAATTTTGTACATTAGGTAATTTTGAAAGCTCTCAGCAATAGAATATTTACAGAATTAACAAAATGCCATTATACCATCATTTGTCAGATCTGAATGGCCTTATGCAGTATTTACTTGGCTATTGCATGTGACGTGTTTGCTTTTAACAAAACATCTAATTTATTGCAATATAAGATAGGATTAAGAGGGACATACTGATGGTATAGAATCCATAGATTTTTTTTTAATTGACATAATATCCACTAGGTTCTAACAGTACAATTTTTGTTTGCTTCATTCACTTTATACTTAACTCAGACTGCTAAAATGCAAACATCCTAAATAAATAAAAACTACTGTGATGCCTAATGCTGAGAATGAATTCACTTTCCATTGGAATATCATCTACAGAATTATATCTATGTATTTTTTATTGGAGATTAAGACTTAAGGATGGTAGAAATTAAATTAAAAATCCCTGCTTAAACAGTAAAACATACAACTGTTAGCAAACATGTTGAAAATGTGTTTACTAAATCAGATTCTTATTTTAAGAAATTTAGTCACATTCCCTTGCAGCTGTTAATATTTAGTTATTTTTATTAGACTGTTAAGCTTCCCTGACATCAGAGAGCATAGTTTCTTCCATCCTCCAGTGCTTATTTTTGTAAATTCTCTCCTAATAAATAACTCCAAAATACTGTAGGTTCACTTTCCACAACACTCCTTAACTCGAATTCTTACAATTTACAGAATCCAAGAATAGAAAATTGTATTAAATAGTTCCTACTATGGGAAGGTGACTTGATTACTATAAGGTAAGTCTTTAATTTTCACATGTCAACCCATCTTTATCCCCAGTACACAGGTGCGTGGAACTTTCATTTTGGGGGGTCCATGACTGTAGAAACTTGGGAGTTCAGGACTCTGTGGCACAGGGTGAAATTGGAGATTGGAACTTGTAGAAATAATTTGATTAGCTGAAGTAAGATATTCAAGTAATGCAAGCAACCAAGTGAACCCTTTGACCAGAATTGTATTGTTTGGACAATGTAACATATCAAATATCTGAAAAAAGCTCCATTTCACTAATTGTATTCTGTACTAGGCAAAGTCAGAAAGCTGGTACAATTTTATTGCTTTTAAAATAGAACTTGTGTCGGGTGTTATTATACAAAACTTTAAATCAATATTGGAGTAAAAATAAGAAGTGAAATTGCTTAAGAAGTCATATCCTAACATATGAGTTTAATTTATTTAAGGTAAAACATTAGAATTTACTGTGATAAACTTTCACATTGGTTTTTGCATAATACACAAATTATAACATGAGAAATTTTGAGAAATTATGGGTGCTAATCACTGTATCATGGACCTTTTAGGAAAACACTATTTATTAATTTGAGGCATACTCAAATTATAAACATCCCTAAATTAAAACAGTCAGAAAGTTTTTTAGTCAAATGGGAACAATTATTTTGTTTAGTGATTAACCCTGTTTCTAATCTCAGCTCTGTCTTCTAATCAATCAGCTGATTTAGATGGTCTGGGAACATATCCAGGCTTTAGTTTACTCAACTTTACAACTTTACAAAGTGTTGAATCAAATGATCTCTTGAGATTCCTTCCAGCTCTAACATGTTCTAGTTCCAAGAGCAAATATTATAGAAGGCGAATGGGGCTGTCAAAATGTTAAGCTATATGTGATGAGAGGAGAAAAGATAAAAAGTGTAAAAAACCAATTCCAGTGAAGGGCGTTCAAATTTTGAATTCACATGTAGTTTAAATGCTATAAACACAATTCAAAAGAAATGTATAAGAGATTTAGACTATGTATAGATGATGTAAAAATATCTGCTCAATGTAGTTTAAAAAAAACTAGTGATACAGATGGATTTCCTATCCAACTAACTCTAAGTGGTTGGTTTAAATTAGTTGACTGGCTGTTTCAGATTCTTAGAATCTAAGTATAAACTCAGCCTCAGAGTTTGGGCTTTTATTAAAGGCATAGAAGTTTGCTCTGAAAAGTCCTTAATTTCCTCATTACAGAGTTTTCTTAATTGCAGACTACCCAAAGAGACCTGTTATCTGTTTTTCCAGTACCACTTTTGTGTTACAAGGTATATAAATATAGTGCACTTTACTTAGATGCAAATTTCATCTTTCCCAAATTAAACTCAGAAAAGTGATTTCTGTAAAGTGTTCTATATGGACCCTAAGCTTGGTACTGGTTTAACTGGAGAAGTCAGTAAGGGAAGAAAGGAGGAAGGCAGGTAAGCAGACAGAAAAGAAAGAAAGAGAAGAAAGAGAACTGACAGCATTCCTAACATTTAAATTCTTATCTGAGAACTGATACCCAGAGAAGTATCTGCCTTCAGGTTCTGAGGTCAAAATGAGAGAAGCAAAGAGGACAAACTATTTTTTTCCTTCAGAATATTTCAGTAAGACACTTGCCCTTCTCCCACCCAAAAAACACACTTCCAAATTTCTTCCAAAATTTTGATTCTGTACTTCTTAGTCCATTTTTCTTTCTCTTATTTTACTGTGAACCATAAACTGAATAATCTGGTACAAAACTACTTTTCAACTACTTAACCAATTATTGAAAAACTGTATGCTTCATATTTTATGTTAACCTGGAAATCTTGGATTTCAGTACCTCAGATCTCTGAAAATGGAGCCAGGAGTTACAACTGTGTTTCTCCTCCCACTTACTCATATGACCTTAAGAAATATATTTAATTATCACAATCACCATTTATTTCTCTTTGGAACAGTTATACGAAACTGAAAGTTTTGTTTGGTTACCTTCATCTCTAAATTTCCATGTTTCCTTTAAGAAAAGACTCAGCAATCTTGAGTTCAGTAGCCTCTTCTGAACTTGTTATTGATCTCCTTCTATACCTAAACATGTTGTTTATAAACGTTGAAATGCACATCTTCCCAGAAGCCAATCCCTATTCCTTTTTTAACACTCCCTTTCTTACTCTAATTATTGGAACATTAATGTCCCCTTCAGAAAACCATACTTTGTTGACAGGCTTCAGTAATATGGTTAACATTAAAGAGAAAACAAATGTATTTAGGTCTTATTACATATGATCATTTAGGAAACTATTAGAAGTATTTACCAAATATTTATTCTCTGTTAATCATTCTGATTACTTATCTCCATCAAACTAAAAGGCATTGGTCTTTTGAATAAATGGTAATTTGATCACAAAGGTCAGTTGCTGAATTCCTTGTAACATGTTATGCCATTCAAAATTCCTACATATTCTGCCATCTGAATACTTAGTTGGACAGTGCCTCATTTTATAAAACTGATATTGATACAGTAAAACTCCTCATGAATTATATCCTTGCAAACTTGGTATCTCTGTATGAGGCAGCAATATGGAGAGGGTTTAGGCTTATTTAAGTGCTGCTTTTTATGGCAGTTAATATCAATATCATAATACTAAATTATTAAAATAGTTGAAGATATCTAATGGCCAAATTCTCCATATAGCCATCAAAACCAAACTCACCTTTGAGTCTTTTATGAGTGAGGTCTTGTCACCTTATTCTTCCAGTAGCTTTGGTCTAGTTAGAATTGCTCATATGACCATATTTAAGAACACTTGGAGAAATTATTTTCTTCTGTGTACTAGTGTATATTATAGTAATGAATATTTCCAAATGTTATGATCACAAAGAAAAATAGTATTGCATATTTTATTCGTTTAAAACAATCATAAACTAACGAATGACCTCATTGAACACTGTTATTCATATTGTTTTATACCACAGTTCATTAGTTGTTTAAATGTCAAAGACCAAAGAGTGGGATTTCTATTGTATTTAACTCTAAACACTGCTGCTTCTACTAATTTATTCAAATGAATAGGAGGGCTTATAGTTACAACATGAAATAGTATACATCCTCCTTGCAGGATTCTGAGCTATAGATCATCGATTAATGCTTTTGTTTTAGAAGGAAAACTGTGTTAGTATAGTCCATGTACCTTTTATACATGGATAGTAAACACCTTGATATTCATAAAATCAGTATATAAAGACTGTATCATAAAATGGGCCCAGGATGGATTTACTCAGCTGAGTTTAAATTTTCATTGCTTGCTAAAAATTCCTTGGAAAATATAATCAATTTGAAATTCTTTTAGAACCAGAGGGCTATTTTTTTAAGTGGGGATTGAAGTGGTTTCATTCTTTGAGAAAGTCAATGGAAAAAACATGAAAGGAAATGAGGTATAATGAACTGTGATTCTTTTAGTTTTTGCAGTCTTAATATCTCATTTGTTTGAATATATATAAATAAAAGCCAAACAGGGTTAAAGATGTGCAAGGACATTTACTAACAGTGGAAATATGTAATTTCAAGTTTGAGTGTCTCGTTATTTATACAATTCTTTAAAACAGGTCCACTACTCATTTATTTTGTTTTGTAATTTTCATGTAAATGTTTTCTTGTATATAGAGAAATATGAAAAATGGAACTATTTTCTTACACATACTATGCAATATGTTTGTAAAATTGCAATATTACCAAAATTACAAAAGCTGTGCTTTTGTATTCTATCCTTGCTTTATGTAAAATCAATCTTTTTCTATTTAAATGGACTATCTGTCCCATAAATTGTAGATAACATATCTATTCAAAACTCAGTCTATTGTATCTTTTGTTTAGTTTGGGGTGAATTGGGTTATATTTCTTTTGGGAGAAAATGCAGCAAAGTTTGGCAGTTGGAAACTTTTTTTTCTCAGAAAATGAGACCTTTGAAGCATGCAATGAGCTCACATAATTTAAGATCTCTCCTGTAATTCTTGTATTTTGTCCTAATTTTGGTGCTACTGTGTAACCATGATTAAATATGATAGTCAAAACAAAGAGGATCAGAACTCATATGCTATCATTTCATTTATTTTATTAAAAAAAAGGTTAAAGAGGAGGAATATGAGTATTGCATAGAGACCTTTTTTGATTATGTGTTTTAAATATCAACTCTATTAAGATATATGTTTTTAAAATTTTAGTTTTATCTATATTTATATTTGCTAAAGATGCTTCTCTTATGAAAAGCTGAATGTATTTTTCCCCTTAAACACATGACCAGTGAAATTAAAGAATTCAAGTTGATTTAAAGGTCATGGTCACTACATTTTACGAGATGGTTAGCTAATAGTTTAGCCATTCTGAAACTGCTATGATTTGATTTTGAGGATAAGACTAGACAAATTGCTATTTGCTCAAACACACACGCCTACATGGACAAAAATCATCACCCACAAAAACACATACATGTGCAGTATTGAATATATACAGCATACTAATTGTCATTTATTTGCTTGATGCTGAACTTCTTCACTTCCTTGTTACACTCAGAATATCAAAAACAAGCATGTTCAAGACAATAACATGAATGTTATTACCTTTTAGAGATGCAATTCCCAGTGCAGTACCTTGTTGGCTTTGAGTGTGACATTATTCCTCTTAGGTTCCAAAAAAGGAACAGGAACCCTTGAAAAATTGTATTTTCATTCACTATTACTTTTTTTTCCTTTGCTGTTCAAATATCTACAGTAGTCTGAATATTAGAAATAAACAAAACAAAACCAGAATCATGTACACTCCTTACAAAAGCTTTCAAATGTTAAATCTAAATAGAAGCTAAATGAGTTCTGTCACTTTGGGGAATTTTATATATATATATTATATATAATATATATATATATAATAATTTTATTTAATCTATAACAAAATTTTGGATGGTTCCAATGAGCAACCAGACACAAACTTCTTTCCAGCAGATTCTCACACCATTTACCAAACGTAATAGTGCCTAGTGGGTTGTTGGAGTGGAGATTGGCAATGGACATTAAGCCAGATAATTCCAAAGCAATATTATACTAGTATTTACAGAACATGGGCATATTGCTAAAAGAACATGCTAAAGGCTACTGAAGATGGAACTTATATAAACTGAAAGTGTTGCTCTTGCTTCTTGTTAGTTACCAAGCAGAAGCTTACTTTTGCATCACATGACAATCTTCAGAGAGAAGAGTTATCAACATGCTACCTGTTACCGAGAATGTTTCTAGAACTAAATTCAGGCTCTCCAGGGAGGAGTGGCATTATGGTCCATCATGTCAGTGGTTCTGGAGTGACTGATGAATGGCAGTACCTCTGCTCTCGTTTAGCAGTAAGATGGCTTCATGGTCTTTCAACTCAGTTCAGGGCCTCACTTTCCCAAAATGGAAACTAAGGGTGTTAAATTCAAAATATTTTTTAAATGCATCATGCATCAATGTTACCTTAATATTCTCTAAAGTATCAATGTTTAAGTCTGTGCTATATAGACTTTACTTTTACACTAATGTGGAAGTTTAACAAATAGAGCAATGTACTGAAATGAAATAAACAAGGAACAGAGGTGAGGAGTTGTCAAGCCCTTGATAAATTACAGTCCATTACATAATTCAGAGCATACAATAGAATTACCTGGGTTATAAGAGTTGTCTGAGCTCAGCATAACTATTTTATTTGATAATCAACTGTTCAAAAAGAGAAATACATGAACTAACATTGGATAAACATATATTCTTTATTCTATACTTAATTAAGACAATTTATGTTACTTTTTAAATTATAATCTCAAATATTTTTGGATTAAATTTAATTAATCCCAGTTTTATAAACATAAAAACCCTGTTTAGGAGTGGTCAAGTAAATCACCTGTTATACTTTTTGTGTTTTAAATTTAATGCATTTGCTCATTTATTTGCTAAATGGTAGCTACTGTCACCATTTCCTCGACACTGATAAACAAACAGTGGTTAACCAAACTAATGGAGAAGGCCATGACTCTTGTGGAGTTTTGGGGCTGGTAAGAGCATGCAGACCACAAATAATGTAAAAATTAATAAACCAGATAATATGATAATGTGAGAAGTTCTATGCTTAAACCCCTCAATGTTGCTTATGTTATGTTGAGTAACTTATTATTTGCTTTTCCTTTTAATGTGTCTGTTAGAATAACCTAGTAAAACTGATCTGAATATTATCACAAAATATACCCCAAACAAGGCGGTTTTGTCTCTCTCTGGGACAATGCTGTTGAGTCAGGTATTTCTACATCATTCTGGAATATTTTAGGGGCAATTCTAACATGGAATTGCAAGATTCTCTTTATAGTTTGACAAGATTCTTTCTATCCCTGCAATTCTGTAATGACTGAACAGTAAATTATCAATCTTAGTTTCTTGAATTTTGCTCTGAAGGCATTTTTAAAATATTTATCATTGAACATAATAAATTATAAACTCACACCATGGCCAAATGCCCCTAAGGAAAGTGGAATCATATAAATGGGGTAGGGTTTGGGATACATTATCATTTTAAAGTTGGACATCCTAAAGTTTTGTATTATTAAGATGACCCGGAATATAGTCTAATGATTCTTTATGGCCAGCCATATTGATTAATCTAAAAATGGTATGATATTTGAAAGTTCCGATATTTAACTGCAATATATTTAACAAATTGTATAAAGATATTTATTTAGACCAGATAGTTTCCCAATCAGAAACTTTAGATTTTTTTTATTTTTTTAAAGAGTGTACAGACTGGTTCATTTCCTTGCATACAGCTTGTTATGATTTTGGATGGTTATCTTAGTGTGGTTACTAGGGGGAAATACATGGTGATAAATACTTACTAATTAGAACAATTAAAACAGAAAAAAAGTTGAATCAGAGGACCAGTATCTAATATTACCAATTTAGTAGTTAACCACCATTTTCATTGCAATAACTCTGGTTTTCAGGGATGGATTATTTTCAGTTTGAAGCTACAACTATTGTCAATGTTGACATGAAAAATGTATTTCCAAGCTCTGACTGATTCATCAGTTTCCCACATTGCTTTAAAGAAAATTGACCTACCATATTTTCACTACCCCTTGAATGTGTACAACCAAATAAATGCAAATATCCTCTAGATATCTACAAAATATACATATTTCTTTTAAGAAATGGTAAGTGTCATTTGATAATTTATTTTAAAGTAATTATTTTGTTAAGAGTACTCCAGAATAATCTTCTGTCCATATTCAGATCATGATTATGAAGGTCAAAAGATCATTTACTTTATTAAAGATATAGAAGTGGGAATAAAACTAATTGAAATCATTCTGCCTCAACTTTCTCTATTTGTTATGTTCTGTGTTATTTATAATCAGTTTTGTTCTGCAGTTAACAAATGCTTGTATAGGTCTCTACGTACTTGCAAGAGCTGAGGTAAGATTGATGTAGTTGAATCAATGTGATAATGTGATAAATGCAAAAAAGAAAACTGTTAACATTTTCCTAGCATAAACCCTTAATGACAAAAGGCAAGACAAATTAGAGGAATAGTTTAACATAGTGGCTACTTTGTCTAAAATGTATAGTTTCTTTAATGTAGTTTAGACACAGTTGCAAGTTTAAGATATGCTTAAATGTCACAGAAAACCACACATCACATCTGCAACGTTGTGTTAAATTGTTTTGCTTTGGTAGGAAAATATATTTTAATCCATTTTGTGTAACAGCAAGACTTGATCTGAATTGTCAAGAAATGATTTTAGCTTTTGTCAAACTACCATGTCTCTGCATTCTATAGTGCTGTGGGAATGGATAGCTGAAGGGAATTCAAATGCCAGTTTGCTGAATAACAATGATCAGTCATTTTCCATAAAACACAGTGTTCAAGAATGAGAATGAATTATAGGAACCATGTTATATTTTGAAAATTGAAGGCAAATGAGTAACCAAAAAGTAGTCAAAGATTAAAGGCAATTAACTCTCACTAAAATTCACCATTTGCTTTGAGCTCAAAGCAATTATTTACAAATATGATCATCTATATGGTGACTTCAACAAATTTGATAATATATATTGAGAAAATATAAGATAAAGTATATCCTTCAAGTACTGCAGCTTCTACAGGCTTAGTTTCTCAGTCCAGGGTGTCTGGATTAGCCTGGTTTTTCATGACCTCAGAAAAGATGAATCATTTCAAAAATCAGTAAACAGAAGGAGAAGTACATGGCTGAAAGCATTAATTGTTCATTGTTTGAATAAGTTGCATTTTTCTGATCCTTATCATGTCCTGACAATATATTTAAGTAATAATCATCTGGTACCTAAAAGTTTTCATTTAATCCTCTGTACTTCTCCCCAGTTATATTTATCTAATAGATTAAAATCCCTGGGGAAGGAAATGGCAACCCACTCCAGTACTCTTGCCTGGAAAATCCCATGGACAGAGGAGCCTGGGAGGCTATAGTCCATGGGGTTGCAAAGAGTCGGACATGACTGAGGAACTGAGCACAGTAGATTTAAATGTAACTGGGACACTTTTCTTTTCCCAGAAACTCCAGCGAAATGGTCTTAACTTCAAACACCCAAATTTCCTATTGGAAAGAAAAACTAAGGACTGCCACAAAATAAAGCTGCTTTCCAAAAGAAAGATTGAATTTTTCCTACCATAAAATAGTTGTTGGAATAACATTTAAATAGTTATCCCTTAATTGCTTATGTAAAGAAAATTCAATTCATTGTATCTCATATTCATTCTATACTAATAGAAATGTGCTCTGCTTTTATCTGAAAAATGGGCTACTTGAACTCAATTATACGTTTCTCAACAGAAATGACTTTGTACTTTGTGATTATTCAAAATGTATAGGAAGCTCTAGAATATAATTGTGGTTACCCAATATTTTTATTATCTAACACATGTACCATATACCCCTATTTCCTTTGGGAAATGTAGAAGCAGAGTGCTAACTCTTCACAAAGACTTTCATTGGTAGTCTATGCTTATTCACCATTACAAATTCTGTTTGCAGAGAAACATTACCTATCTTAAGAGTGTGCTGCAAGCATACTGCTTTTTTTCTCTTGGTTATTTGTTTCTTAAACCTCTTGTTTCAAAAACTTACATAATTTTTAAGCGTGATAATCTTAAATTTTTCCATATGTAGAATGCAATTTACGCTTTTTAAGAGACTGACAGTTTTATATCTATAATCAATACAAAAACAATAACTACCATGTATTTTTATAAAAAGAAAAAAATAAATTTTGGCCTCATAACTCTACTTTCTGTGACAATATAATTTATAGCTGTAGAGCTAATGTCTGTATATAACATTAAGGAATATAAACACTTCCTCCAAAAGTAATATATTGTAGAGTTTAATTTTAAAATGTCACCTTAGCCAAATTATTATAATAAAATATTTAAGTTCCAATAAAATCAATAAATAATATACTACATCCTTTTAGAAATATGTTTTTATTGGGATTAGAAGAATATATACATTAATATAGTATAAAATTTTTAACTGTATATTGCATTGGATTTTTGGAAGTAAATATAAATAAAACATTTAGTAAAACCTATAGTTAGAGGTGTTAACTTTGTCTCTCATATTACATGTAAGGCTTTTGCCATTGTAATAACATCATTTATTTTAAGAAGAAAAAACTCCCTGCAAAAATAGCAGTAAACAAATAAATGATAAAGCATTAAAACATCTACCTAGGTGAATACCAGATTGAAATAGTCACTCAAAATAGAGGCTGAGCCTTTATTTCATTTTTGATAATATGCCTTTTATTTTTCATAAGTAAGAATGTTCTGCATATTTGCACTTTCTTAAAAAAAAATTTTTTTTTTTTAAACCATAGCCTATGAAAGAAGGCAATATTTACCGTTAAGTGGAGCTGGCTATGGCTCAGTTGGTAAAGAATCCACCTGCAATGCAGGATAAGCCTCTTTGTGTGGACCTACACATATTACATTGAATCAGTGTTTCTGAACGTGTTTCATTGAATTCTAGTTCCACAAAATATAAACAAGAATGTGAAAAAAAAGGCATATGGACAAAAAACAAAGGAAACCAAATGCACAGTGCCAACAAGAGAAATCCCTGGGAAGAGTGGACAATTCAAACATAGCTCTTGTTAAGGCCTTTAATATGTATATTTAAATATCGATATTTCATAACCTCAAGATGGAGATACATTTTGCAGTGCCTCTCAGTTATTTAACAACAGAAATCTGTTTTTACAGAAAACATCACACTAAAACGTATCTTGGGAAAAGCTGCTCTAGGTTTTTTAGCAGTGAAACTTGCTGTTAATTGAGATTTCACTTACTTAAGTCACCACATTATTGTGCAAAGAAATGCTCTCCAGCCACATGTCCACAGCACATGCAGGTAACTTAATACTTTTTAAATTAAAAAATCCTAATTTACTGTAAGAATATTCCATGTGTTGTATTTACTCTGTTTGAATTCTGATCCTCTCCTCTGTCTTCCTTTTTTGATAGTCACAAAATCTTCAACACCTGCCTATTGATGGCAAGCATATAAAATTGCATATTTCACAAAACTTGTCTTAGGCCTGGATCATCATTTCCTCTTTTAACCAGAATTTAGATTGCATCTTGGCTAAAGCCAATATTCTGTGAATTTGGAGAAGTGTGACATTTTTATATTTAGTAATGACATATAGAGCTTGCAAAGCTATATAATTCCCCAGTTATTCTGTAATACTCTCTTTACACAGTATATTTAAAAATTATTTGTTCCCAGAGCACCTTTTATTTTATTTATTTTTAAAGTTTAGATCTTAAAATGCTTTTGATAAAGATTTATGAGAATAAAAATATATAGTGTTTGATAAAAATATTCTCTTGTGAAGAGGTTCAGTTCAGTCACTCAGTCGTGCCCAACTCTTTGTAACCCCGTGGACTGCAGCACACCAGGCTTCCCTGTCCATCACCAACTCCTGGAGATTGCTCAAACTCATGTCCATCAAGTCATTGATGCCATCCAACCATCTCATCCTCTGTTGTCCCCTTCTCCTGCCTTCAGTCTTTCCAAGCATCAGGGTCTTTTCCAATGAGTCAGTTCTTTGCATCAGGTGGCCAAAGTATTAGAGCTTCAGCTTCAGCATCAGTCTTTCCAATGAATATTCAGGACTGATTTCCTTTAGGATTGACTGGTTTGATCTCCTTGCAGTGAACGTAGTCCATTAGTCAGATAATCTCTTATTCACTGATTCAAATCTCTGTCTTCTTTTTACATTGTTTATAAGCATTAATAATATAATCTTGTTACCTCTAGACTATACCTATTAATTTGGGCTTCCCAGGTGGCTCAGTGGTAAAAAAAAAAAAAAAAAAAAAAAAAAAAATTCCACCTGCCAATGCAGGAGACACAGGTTTGATCCCCAGGTCAGGAAGATCCCCAGGAGGAGGGAGTGCACCCTCTCCAGTATTCTTGCCTGGTATGTCCCATGGACAGAGGAGCCTGGTGGGCTACAGGCCAGGGGGCTGCAAAGAGTTGGACATGACTGAGCAACTGAAAGCAAGTGAATAAATTGGAATACCTGATGTCCTTGTGAAAGGATACCAATAACAGTTTTATTTTTTAAAAACTCCCCAATAGTTTAAAAAACAGTTCATTTACATTATTATGATGACATCCAAGAAGTACTATTTCTAGCAAAAGATGCAGAAAGAAAAAGTACTTTCCAGACTATGAAAAGCCCTGCAATCTCATAAAATATACACATATTAAATAATTTTCTCATTCCTTCCTTTTGGAATCGTAAGTTGTTATAAATATGTACTACCTCAAATTACATTTAAAAAAGAGGAAATGTCAATACAATAATATAGGAAAGAGCTAAGAAACATACTCAATATATGTGAAGGTATTAGCATACATATTGGCAGGGAAATAGAGCAATACATATGAGAAAGAGTTAAAAATAGTACCAAGTACAAATAGTACCAAGACAGAAATATATTATGGGCTGATCTAAAGCTACAGATATCAATGTCCTTTAACAGAGTTAGGGTCAGATTATTTTCCTCTTACTAAAGGAGATATTTTAATAGGACAAAACCAAAGATATCTGATACCATTTTTGCTAGAGTCAAAGATACACAGAAGTAGCCTCCTATCTTTTTAAAAAACTATCCATAAATTATAGAATCTTTAATTGTAACTTAGTTTGATTTACAGATATTGTTCAGGGAAAAGAATGCAGGCAGTTATTGCAAGGATAACTACATGAACGGGAAGCAGAATAACCAGTGATGGGAAAATGGGTACATTTGACAGAGTTCTTAAGAAGCTGAAGAACAAAGTGCCTCATGAGAACAGAAGTATATTCTATATGTGCACAGGGTCTGAAGGATGAGAAAACCTATTTAGTTAAAAATAGGAAAAAAGTCAACACTCTGCATTAAACAGGTGGCAGAATTACCAACACTCTTAGGAGAGAGAAGTAACCTGAAAATTTGTCCTGCCTGCCCTACTCTTGTGAATGGAGCGGTGACAATAATGACAAAGTAATGTTAATGTACTCAATTACTTCTTATTGCCATTACTATGAGTCAGCCGTTCCATAACCAATTTTCAGAATACAAACAACACTTCTAAATGGATATTATTGCTCCCATTTAACAAATAAGGAAAAATGAAACTTGGATCAAGAAGCAGAACTGTAAACACAAGCTGGTTTTACTAGTTAATCATATTTCAAAGAAAGAAAGAAAGAAAGTGAAAGTCGTTCAGTCCTGTCCACCCCTTTGCGACCCCATGGACTATAGAGTCCATGGAATTGTCTAGGCCAGAATACTGGAGTGTGTAGCCTTTCCCTTCTCCAGGGGATCTTCCCAACCCAGGGATGGCACCCAGATCTCCTGCATTGCAGGCAGATTCTTTACCAGCTGAGCCCCAAGGGAAGCTCAGGAATACTGGAGTGGGTAGCCTATCCCTGCGGTCTCCTGCAATGCAGGCAGATTCTTTACCAACTGAGCTATGAGGGAATCCCATCATATTTCAAGGTTGTATAGAAAACCATTTTGGAAACACAAACAACAGGTTTGTGAGAAGGAGGTTAGAAGTCTAGAAATGACCATTAATAACTTTTATATTTTCTAATTAAAGATTATTACTTATTTTCTTAATTATATGAGAATATATATGGTAATGATCATTCATTACATTTTCTGGCTACTAAGCACCTTTTAAATACTCTCTATCTGGGGGACTTGTGTACCTTATAAATCCTGCTTATGGACAGTGGAGATGTAAAGACTAGAATGTGAGCATGTGACATAGATATCATGGGTTAAACACACCCATGCAAATTGCTTTGCAAGTTTGCTTCCATGTAGCATCCATTTTCGGGCCAATGCATTACCAAAGGCGCACATTCTCTTCCAGAAGTCATGACATCTTGTGCCCAATTTCAGCAATGCAATTTTCTTGTGCCTTTTCTGGAAGCAGTGGTAGTCAAGGCTTCACCCTGAAGCTGAGTGAATAACTGAGTATTGAGTATTCTTTAGTAATTCCATTATGGCCTGAAGTAGACTCCGTTCGTCTAAATCACTGTTTGTATTTTTGTGTATGTGGTAGGTTAGTTATGCTTTCTTGACCTTGGAGTAGTGGCTGTCTGTAGGAGGCATCCTCTGTGTCCTGCGCCTCCTGGCGGTGCACGGCCTCTCGTCACCCAAGCTGTATGCTCTCGGGGTTCCCCCAAGAGGGCTGCGCGGGTCCTTCTGTTGTGGCAGGCTGACTGTGTGGGTGGCTGGATAGGCCTGGTTGGCCGCTACTCTGGCTGATTACCAGGCCCTGCCTGTGAGGATGCTGCTGGCTGCTGTTGAGTGAGGTCTGGTCCCTAGGTGGCTGGTGGTGGAATTCTAGGGGCCCCCGGGATGAGTGCTGGCTCAGTGGTGGGTGGAGTCAGGGTCCTGAAGACTGGGGCAGTTGCCTACCCACTGGCACATGAAGCCAGATCCTGGTGTTAAGGCCGGACTACTGGCAGGCAGAGCTGGTTCCTGGAGTCTGGCTGCAGGGCCAGGGATTCCAGAGTTTGCTTCAGATTGTTGAAGGGAAGGCCAAGTCTTAACACAGTTGAGTACGGGGTCCGGGGTGTCAGAAAGGTAGTGCTGGCCCGCTAGTGGGCTGGGCCAGGGTCAGCTAGTCCCAGGCAGGAGCCTGGCCTGCACCGAGGATCACAACTTCCTTGTTTCTGGTATCTGTCTTCCTGTGGGTGGGAGGGCCGGGGCCTGCTCACTGGTGGGTGGAGCTAGGTTCTGGCCCTCCAGTGGGTTGAGGTGCAGTTCAGGAGCCTGTCTGGGCACAGCTGTGGGCCCTTTAGTCTCTTATTAGCCTGGTTGCTGATGGGGTTGTTTGGCTTGAGGAGTCCCGGGTGCAGCTGGATCGAGGCTCCTGACGCATGCGCCAGGCCCAGCGTCCTCGGCTCTCTCGCGAGAAGGCACTCCTGGGTGTGGCCACGCCAGAGTCTGTGTTCCTGAGCTGCAGGCGACCACCACCCGCAGCCACCTCTCCAGGAGACTCTCCGAGACCAGCAGGTAGGTCTGGCCCAAGCGCTTTTCAAATGAATGCTTTTGCATGAGATTTAGTGTGTGTCCTTGAAGAGTGAAGCCTCTGTTTTACTCAGTCCTAGGGGGCTCCTGCAGTAAAGGACTGCTATGCCTCAAAGCCAAGTGTTCTGAGGCCTTCTCTTCCTAGTGTCGGACCCCTGGGCTGGGGAGCCTGATTTGGGGTTCAGAATTCTCACTCCTGTGGGAGAACTTCTGGAAGGTGTAATTAACCTCCAGTTTGTGGGTCGCCCACCCCTTCGTATGGGATTTAAGTGTACTGCGTGTTGACCTCCCCTCTCTGCGTCTCCTTGTGGTTCTTTTCTTTAGTGGTTGGAGATCTTTTCTGGTAGGTTCCAGAGTTTTTTGTTTTGTTTTACGGTTTTCTGTGGATAGTTGTGATTTTGGTGTGCTCCTGAGAGGAGGCAAACTCAGGGTTCCTCTACTACATCATCTTGGCCACTCCAAAAAAATTGGGTTTATTTATTTGTTTTCTATCTGCTTGCTTGTTTTTTTAATTCTTAGCCTTTATTTCCTGAAAATTAAATTTAGAAAATTCAATAATGTTTTAAAAACACATAGACAAAAAAACTCCTAAAATCCCACCAATTGAAAATACACAGTTAATATGTCAACAATAGTCTTTTCAAATATCTCTATATGCATTGAAATGGTATGCACATACTCACATACACATGCATACTACTCATAACTATATGTTGAATGAGATAGTTCCTATTATATATTTAGGGTGAAATCACAATGATGCTGAAAATATAGGCAAACAAGTAACATTAATTAATTGTAACACATTAATAGATGTTAAGCATATTGGCAAAGGATTAATTAGAAGATAAAGCCCCTCCTCAAAGACCAGATCCCCTACTCCAGGACCAAAACATTCCTCCAGTTACAATTTTGGGTAGCCTTAGTGACTTTCCACAACTTATACTCAGTTAAACGAAGCTGTCACTTGCTCCTTCCCAGAGGTGACCCATGTCCAACTACTAACGGGATGGGTTTAAAAGGACCAGCCCTCTTACCCCAAATTGAGACAACTCTATATGGCCTTCCCAGCTTCAGAGATCACAAGTAAACCTCTCTCTGCCCCAAATCCCATTTCCTTCACCCCGTTACACATGTCGAAATCAATCCCTATAAACTCATATGTTAGTCTTTTCTATAAAAGCCTGCTTTCCAGAGAATTCTACTGCAATGATAGCAAACCATTTCTGAAAACCAATCAATGAGAATACTCAACACTTGGGGCCTGGGATCCAGGTGAGGTGAGTATGTATTAGGGATTCCTAAGATATAAACAGTACTCCCATGTTTTCTGTTTTCCTCTCCATGAGAGAAGTGAGAAGCATCATTTTCTAAAACACTTAAGTCAAGCCAGTAGGGCACAAGATAAAGAACTCGGATAAATAAAGTTTAGGAAATGTTGTGTGACTTCAAGAAAAGGATGAGAGTAAATCCCCCTCCCTGGCCCATGCTCTCTGGAGGTATTCTGAACAGCAGAATGAAAAGAGAAAGAGTGCTAGCCTGCTGCCACCAGCCTTTGGTGAGTCAAGGGTAAATGAATTGCCATGGGCCAAAAGGAGGTTGTCAGATGTGGCTCAGTCAGTCATCTGGAAAGGACCTTACCACAAAGAGCTTCCTGCTAGAGGAAGTAGATGCTTGAAGAATACATCACATCATTAAAGAATATTGAAAGAAAGAAATGAAACCAGGACTCTCATATAAAATAAATACATACCAAAGATTTGAGCTTATTTCCTAATGAGGGAATCATTTAGTGTTCACAACTAGTTTAAAAACAAATCTAAAGCAAGGACAAATATATAAGCCCATTGGGAATGTTAAAATTAACTTGCTTAATAGATACAAAATTGGCAACTCCACAGGACAATGGTCAGTTGCATTCCAGTAAACACAATTTGCATTTCTATGGACATAAATTATTTGCATTACTATCAGTTTTCTGTAATTTATAGTTGTACAATAGAGGAAAAGATACTCAGACAAGTGACCTATGTAGAAAGCCACAAATATTCAGATATCATCAAAAGACAGAAGCTGAAGGGCATCTCAGAACAGCAGCAGAAGAGTGCATGGTCCATGTAAAAGGTTCATGATATGAAGCTGCCCAACCATCCCACAAATTGGCCATAAATGAATGATTCTTGCTGGGACAGTGAACATGTATTAGCCAAGGAGGGGCAAGAAACAACATGAGAAAAGAGATCTGTGTCGTCGTTACTTCCATTGCTATCTCCTAGGACCTGCCCATCACTGGAAAAGCGAGAGGCAACACGGTGGGTAGGGAAGGAGCTGGGAAGAGGCTGCACGATGCAGAGGCCACTGTTGGCCCCCGTGGGTAGAGAGGGATGAGCTTTAAATCGAATAGAAGCTCACGTTTTTGTATAGACTGGTCTAGACTTGAAAGTGAGACTATTTTATTGCCTAAAAAGTTTTGCCTGCAAACTATATTGTGCTGGTTTGCACCTCCTCGTCGGTTCCTGCTCTTTCCTGCCCAGCTTCTTGCCCAGGAGACTGATCCCTGCATTTCCCTGGCCCCCATGTCCTTTGGCTTCTGATTGTGTCCATCCAGTTAAGACACTAGAAAGACATCAGAGAGAGGGAGGAAAGGGAATCTAAAGTATTCCTTTCACTTACACCCTCTTTGTTGTTTAGTTGCTAAGTCGCGCCCTACTTGTTTGTGACCCCATGAACTGTACGTAGCCTGCCAGTCTCCTCTGTCTGTGGGATTTCCCAGGCAAGGACACTGGAGTGGGTTGCCATTTCCCTCTCCGAGGGATCTTCCCAACCCAGGGATTGAACCATCTCCTGCACTGGCAGGTGGGTTCTTTACCACTGAGCGACCAGGGAAGCTTCTTTACTGGGCTGGTAGTGTCTGTTCCTTACCAGTGTGAACAACTCCTGCAGAAGTCCATGTCTACTGTTTCCTGCTTCAAGTAATTGCTCTCTAGCCTCACCTCTGAAGGCATACAGCTGCTATTGGTGTCCGTTGGTATGAGAGCTTCACTATCTCTTCCTGGTTTCCTTACTCTTAACATTTTCTCTATAATAGCACCTTGTATACTTCCTTTTATTTCAGTGTTAAGTGTGCCATCTGTTTCCTAATGTGACCCAGACTGATACATATGAGATCTGTCAAAAATACCATCCAAAGTCACCGAATCTGTTGGAATGTGATTGAAGCAGTGACCTGAGAAAAACAGTTTTCTTTTTGCATCTTCCTATATAAAGACAGTTCCGTGAAGAAGATTCTTTATGTATGTGTATAATTTTACTTGCATTTATATATTATAGATTTAATATTAAGTATATTATATCAATTTTATACACCAGAAAATATTAATTTTAATGTTTAAAATATTACTTAGGTATAATAAGTTATATTATAAATGACATTTTACATCCTGTCCTCTTTTGAGAGTAGTATTTCCCACCTAAAAAAATCTATCAAGGAGATCTTTGATATACAGTGTCATTTGTAGCCCACCATTGCAGGGATATACAATAATTAACTGCTTCTCTAATCATAACTGAGCAAACTTTGGGAGAGAATGGAGGAAAGAGGAGCCTGGCGGGCTACAGTCCCTGGGATTGCAAGGAGTCAAACACGACTTAGCGACTGAACAGCAGCACCAATAGTTAATCATTTGCGTCCTTTCCAGTCTGGGGCTAGCATACACACTAGTTTGAGGAAAGTCCTTAATTCACTCAACCTTGTGTATAATTCTAACAATCCGTTCTATATTGCCACCAGAGTATGTTTTTGAAACATAAATTATACCAATTTACACCTACATACATACAATAGCATTGGATGTAAATACAGTACTATTTTCTCCATATCCTCAACCAGCATGCTCAATAGACAATCACTGTTAATTGAATATTCACTAAAAAATATAAGTTGTATTAAGAGCTTTATAAAATCACTTTATTGTCATACTTTATGTAATTAATCTTGTTAATCCTCTTTTCCAATCTGGTAAGAAAAACATCAACGCCTCGGTTTTTATTTGAAATTTCTGTAAGACTACTGTTACCAAAAGTGGGGTTGGGTTACTCGCAGCTCGAAAGTCAATAAACCGACAAGCTTGGTGGAAAGGAAAGGGTGCTTTATTTCAGATGCTGGCAACTGGGCAGGCGGAGATTTATGCCCAAAGGCTAACTCCCTCTTTGGCAATCAGTGGGCAAGAGCTTTTAAACGGTTTCAGGGGTGTGTAAGCAGAGGGTGGGGGCTCCATGTAGAAAAAGCGTCGTCAGCTCTGACAGTCACCTTGAAATTGTTCATGCGGTGGTCTGGTCAGTGCCATCCTAGTTGTTTTGGGTACAGTTAGTCTTTGGTTCCAGGGCTGGTTTGTTTGAGGCTGGCTCTGGGAATTGTGGCAGCTTGTGTCATGTCTACCGTCTGGTCATCCTGCAGTTAACCTCTGCCTCCTGATGGGGGTTTCAGGACCTACAAGACAGCTCCAAGGACATGGCTCAGAATATTCTCTATAGACCTTGAGGAGGGACTAAAGGCCCTTGGCTATTTTTTAATGACTATTATCTTGTCCTGTTTGCCTGCTTTCTTTTGCTTCTTCATTTTCTCACTTCTCTGATTAAACTTATTCTTTGACTGAAGTTTTTTTTACAGACAAAAGATAGGCAGGAGACAAGGTGGGTAAGAACCACAGGATCCTGCTCTGTTTCACTACTAGCTAATGAAATATCAAGCACTCATATTTTTTCTTTACTACTAGCTTGTTTGTGTGCATTGCTAATATTACTGTTGCTATATAATCATTTTCTTTCAGTTTTTAAGTAATTTTATATAGTGAAAATACTAATGCCTTTGTATGGCATGTTTGTCTCAGAAAAATTTGTCATCTTTTTCCTTAGTTTTATTGTTACTTTCTTTTTATCATCCTGTCATATGAAAGTTTTCATTTATGAACTCAAATTTAAACATTAATTTATGGTCTCCAAGTTGCCTATAAAATTTGAATATTTCTGAACCCCAAAGATTGTGAAAATATTCACCTTTATTTTTTCCATCATCTTCATGGTTGGAAAAAAATTTTTTTAATTTTAAATTTATTTTTTGATTGAAGGATAATTGCTTTACAGAATTGTGTTGGTTTCTGCCAGACATCATCATTAATCAGCCATAGGTTTACCTGTGTCCCCTCCCTCTTGAAACTCCCTCCCACCTCCCTTCCTATCCCACTCCTCTAGGTTGTTGCAGAGCTCTAGTTTGAGTCATATAGCACATTCCTATTGGTTATCTGTTTCACATGCGGGGATGTAAGTTTCCATGTTGCTCTCTCATACATCTCAGCCTCTTCTTCCTCCCCCATACCGTGTCCATAAGTCTGTTCTCTATGTCTGTGTCTCCATTGTTCAGAAGGCTTCCCTAGTAGCTTAGCTAGTAAAGAATCCGTCTGCAGTGCAGAAGACTGCAGTTCAATCCCTGGTTTGGAAAGATCCCCTGGAGAAGGGATAGGCTACCCACTCCAGTTTTCTTGGGCTTTCCTTGTGGCTCCAATGGTAAAGAATCTGCCCACAATGCGGGAGACTTGGGTTGGGAAGATCCCTAGTGTACAGTTATTTGTTTTTCTTTCTGACTTACTTCACTCTGTACAATAGTCTCTAGGTTCATCCACCTCATTAGAAATGACTCAAATGCATTCCTTTTTATAGCTGAGTAATATTCCATTGTATATATATACCATAGTTTCTTTATCCATTCATTTGTTGATGGACATCCAGGTTGCTTCCATGTTCTAGCTATTCTAAATAGTGCTACAATGAACATTGGGGTATGTGTGTTTTTTTAAGTTTTGGTTTCCTCAGGGCATATGTCTAGGAGTGGGATTGGTGGGTCATATGGTGGTCTTATTCATAGTTTTTTTTAAACAAATCTCCATACTGTCTTCCATAGTGGCTGTAACAATTTACATTCCTATCAACAGTGCAAGAGGGTTCCCTTTTCTCCACACCCTCTCCAGCATTTATTGTTTGTAGACTTTTTGATGATGGCCATTCTGACAGGTACAAGATGATACCTCAATGCAGTTTTGATTTGCATTTCTCTAATAACGAGAGATGTTGAGCATCTTTTCTTGTGTTTGTTAGCCATCTATATATCTTCTTTGGAGAAATGTCTGTTTAGGTCTTTTCCCCCACATTTTGATTGGGTTGTTGTTTTTCTAGTGTTGACTTGTATGAGCTGTTTGTATATCTTGGAGAGTAATCATTTTTCACTTGTTTCATTTGCTATTTTTTTCTGCCATTCTGAAGGTTGTCTTTTCACTTTGTTTATAGTTTCCTTTGCTATGCAAAAACTTTTAAGTTTAATTAGTTCCCACTTGTTTATTTTTGTTTTTATTTATATTACTTTGGGAGATGGGTCATAGAGGATCTTGCTGTGATTTATGTCATAGAATGTTCTGCCTATGTTTTCCTCTAAGAGTTTTATAGTTTCTGATCTTAAATTTAGGTCTTTAATCCATGGTTGAAATTTTATGTTGGAAATTTGACTTATCTGTTATTTATCTCTGTTCTTGTATGTTTTCCTTTTCCACAAGCATCTAGCTAGATATTTCATCACTATTGTTGGAATTGTCTTGAACCAAAAGTATGTGTGTATTCTCTTCACTATAGAGCTCGATGAGCTCAATACAGTTGGAATGAGAGGCTGGTGTTGAAATTGGGGTCTATAATAGCAAGACAACTTCTAGGTAGATACCACTCCTAGTCAGATCCCCAGAATTGTTACTTTCTGCAGGAAACAAGTGATTATGGCAGATAGTCTATATGATAAGAATAAACCATAAATAAAATATCTGATAGGTTAATCCATGTTAAAATGTGAAAATTCCCAAAAAAAAAGAGACAAGCCAAAGTTTGGGCATATATGTGGCAGAGTCTTATTTTCACAAGTGTACTGAAGGTAAGATGTATGGCAATAATAATATACCATTTAATGTTCATCAAATAGACCAAAAAGAAAATATCTGACTGTACAAAGGGCTATAAGGGATGTAAGATGAGGAGTGGGAAAGAAAGAGAAACAGTGGAAGGGCTGGGGCTTGAGTGTTATCAATAATATCAATACTTCAGTTTGGGGCTTCCCTGGTGGCTCAGACTGTAAAGAATCTGCCTCCAATGCAAGAGACCCAGGTTCGATCTCTGGGTTGGGAAGATCCCCTCGAGAAGGAAATGGCAACCCACTTCAGTATTCTTGCCTGGAGAATCCCATAGACAGAGGAACTTGGCAAGCTACAGTTTGTGTGGTCACAAAGAGTTGGACATGACTGAACGATTAACACTTTTATTTTTTTCAGTTTGCAAAAGAAGTCTGACACTGAAGGAAAAAAATAAGAAAGGAGGGGTCAGGGAGGGATGGGAGGTGGGTGACCTTGAAAGGATGAACAAATGAAAAGGAGTCTTCCTCCTCTTCACTTCAATGTCACTAAATTTCTCCAGTTAAAACTCAGAGCCTAATTTATATTGTTTGTATTTATCCCCCTAAATGCCTCCCAGTGGTCTATTATTGTGATTTTTTTTTTTTTTTTTTTTTTTGTCCTGACTGCTCTTCAGTGTAATGCAGTACATTCCACTTGGGCTAAGTTTGAGCAGAGTGTTTTGGAATCAGATTAATATTCTACTTCACAGATAATAAATAAATAGGGACCTAAGTATGTTTTTATATTAGAATGAATTGAATTGATACAGTATCCACCCCTTCATTGATGCTATATTTCTCTAATAGAAAATGTCTGTTGTATTTATAATGATTAAAATGATGTAGCTACTGGGCAACATCTAGAAGTTACATGTGCATAAAAAAATTCAGAACTGTCTCCTAATACCATGGTCAAATGAGATAGCTAGTCAACAGGGCGTTTTCATGGTGATTTTCTGCACTCCAGACAGGAGGAGCTGCCACTTGGAAGAGACGTATAGTCTGATTGATCACCTGTAATGAGTTTACAGGCTCTTTCTGAGCAGCTGACATATAGTGTTGTGTGGGGGGGGGGGGGGGGGGGAGGGGGTTTGAGCATAGACTGCATGTTTAACTCTGTATCTAAAATCATTTCAATTTGGACCTGAGCAGTTTGTAACTGTGTTAGGTTATTTAAGTACATTATTCAACTATTCACTATTATCTTGGAAAGCAAAAGATAGTCTGGGAAAAGTTCAATTACTCTTAATACTTATTTAAGAAAATGAACAATTCTGGCTTCTGGTGCTGTTTAACCACCTGAAATAGGGATCAATTGGCTAAGTTCCTGTGTCTAATTGTCTGTATTTTAAAGAACAGAGATGGGGGAACTTGTACATGTTAAATTCTATAAACATTCAGAATGAATAAAAGAATACCAAGGATGTGAAATCAAAATAAATCTCATTGTAGTCTTTACCTTGTTGAACTTTTTCAAAATTCTCTTGAATTCCAAGATAAATACAAACCCTCCAATACCAAGCCTACGACTTCAAACTTATCTCTTGCTAATCAATATATGAAGTCCTAAAAACAGTCCTGTCATGTGGATTTCCACCCATGTCCCTCAGGAAACGACACCCCTCTTCTCTTCTGGCTAACCATTACTTATTTTTGGAAGCTCAATTCATAAAACTCCTCTTCTAAGAAGCCTTCCTTGATCATGACACCCATGGTCCTCTTTTGTATGCCCATACTCCAATATTTATACTTCTGTAATAACACATTATCATTCCTACTGTTATTGAATTTAGCTTATTTTAATTAATAAGGAGTGAGCTGCCTTGTTTCCAAATCTTTATAGCCTTGTAGAGTTCCTAATACATAGTGGCCATTCAGTAAGTAACCTTTGACTGAATGTATGGGGAAAAAATGAAGTAAAATCTATTCCCTTCATGCAATTCATATTTGTCTTATTTTGAAAATAAAGAATTACATTTTGTGTAAATTTACTAATACTTAGTGTTCTAATTAGGAGTTTGTGGGTGAAGACAGTTGCTCAAATTACCTTATGTTGGTTTTGCTCAATTGTGACATGCTATGTCATAAAGAAAAATAGACATAAGACAAACACAGTTATAAGTGAAACCCTTATTCATGAATGGAAATTGTTATATTTATAAAGAAAATAAGATTTTATCAAGTGTCTGAAAATTAAGCATTGTTTCTTACTCACATTTCTCCCATATTCACATGAGAAATCATGAGTAACAAAGCAAGAAAGGCGATAGTGACCGCACAGATGAAACTATAAGGACGGAGACAAGACATGAGTCCAATAAGCTATGACCACCCTGCAAGTAATTTCACTATTGTAATTTATTCTTCTCAAATACCAAAATCTTTAGCATAATTTATGTTTTTCAAACACCAGTACCCAAGTATAAGTTCTGGCAGAAAATATATTACTTTTCACTCAGATGACGGAAAGACATGTTTATAGATATATAAAATTAGGAACATGCTCCTGCTAAAAAGGGATCATTAATGAGGTATGCAAATAGATCTCTCATTTGCTTTTGGAATATTCATAAAAAGAAAGTTATTCATCTAAGGAAAATACAGCTTCCATAAAGCTTATCAGCCACATCTTCAATCTTCTTTACAATTAATAAGATACAGTACTTGTGATGTTAGAGAATGCCGATGTGAGATATTTTGGGCAATCTATGCTGTTGGTTCATTTTATTTTCCATAGAGACATGTAACTCAATTACAAATGGAAGCCTCTCTCTCCAAGAGGCGTTATTACTGAGGTTAAGAGTGCCTAAGTTTCAGGCATTTAGAATTCAACAGACTCCACTGTATTAGTCTTTTATGTTATAGTCTCATTTCATGACTAAGAGTACATTGCTTTGAAATCCTTCCTCAGGGTTGCAGAATACACAATGTGACAACACGGAAGAAGAAAAGAAAAAAACTTTGCTTTTGCCTTTTTAAAGAGGAAAGATACCTATTTCCAGGAGCCACAGCTGCTGGGAGGGATGCTTTCCCCACAGGGTGTCAGCACTGGATCTCTTCCTTCTGATCTGCAAGGTGGGCAGCAGTCCTCCTTGGGCATAAAATTGTCTGTCAGCATTTTGGAAAAAAGATGGCTGTGTTGGTGGTGTTTCTTAGCACTTGGCTTTGTGCCTGTCCTGCTGGGACGTCAGCTCTGGGTCCCTGGTGTAGGGTAACTTTCTTTTTCATGAAAGGAAGAGCAGTTCTCAGTCATTTCTCATGGAAGCTAGTGGATCCTAGGAAGGGCTATGATGTCCTCCAACTAGACAACTGGAACTTTTTGTTATTGTTCAGCTGCTCTTTGCAACCCCGTGGACTGCAGCATGCCAGGCTTCCCTGTCCTTCACCATCTCCTGGAGTTTGCTCAAATTCATGTCCATTGAGTTGTTGATGCCATCCAACCATCTTGTCCTCTGTCGTCCCCTTCTCCTCCTGCCCTCAATCTTTTCCCAGCCTCAGTGTCTTTTCTAATGAGTCAGCTCTTCGTATCAGGTGACCAAAGTATTAGAGCTTCAACATCAGTCCTTCCAATGAACACCCAAGACTGATCTCCTTTAGGATGGACTGGTTGGATCTCCTTGCAGTCCAAGGGACTCTCAAGAGTCTTCTCCAACATCACAGTTCAAAAGCATCAAACTGAAAATTTGGACCTCTTCTATTGAGCAGACCATCTGGCACTTCCTGGGTGTGTGGGGGTAAACAGAGGCTAGAAAACAGGCCTCAAAGCTCTGCAGGATCTCTTCCGAAAAACCTCTGCTTGGTAGGTTCTCAGATACCCAAATTTGCAACTTAATCACAGAATATTATTGATCATAATGGCCTGTTCAACCCAAGCCCTAAATTAGCAATGACGAAACAAAACCAAAAAAGGAAACAGACCAAAAATTCTAAACAGAGAAGGCACACTCTTCAAACTTTCCCTTGAAGTATTTGGGAGCAAATTCATCTTCTCCAGTTATGTTTTTGCTTATGTGTTTACAGAAGTCATGGGGGTTGTGAGGAGCTGAATTTCCCTATAAAACCAAGTTGAGAATCTGAACATTTGTTTTGCTACAATACACATTTAGATCTTTCTGCAAGCCTAGAAGTTTAATTTTGTAGCAACCCAATGAATAGGTACCATTATTATTAACCCAGTTAAAACATCAAAATAACTCAAATTTATAGGTGAATTAAGTTTAGTGAGTGCAGTGACTTATCTAGACCCACAGATTTAATAAATGACAGTTCCTGGGCTCAGTTAAGCCCATTTTAAATATAAAGTTGCTGTTCTTAACCACTTTGCAAACTTTTCCATCTCTATATAGATTCTCATCATGTTCTAAGATAGTAGTAAGCATACCGTTTCTGTAAGGACTAGAAAGTAAATAATTTTGGGGTTGAGGAGGCAAAATTGAGGTTATTATGTAGGTACTTATATAACAAAGATAAAGCAATATTCACAAATTTATATTGATTATGTTCAAAATATAATTTTAATTGAGAGTTATTTTGTAATATACATGTACTGATGAAGAAGATGAAGTCGCTTAGTCGTGTCTGACTCTTTGTGACCCCATAGACTGTAGCCTGCCAGGCTCCTCAGTCCATGGAATTTTCCAGGCAAGAGTACTGGAGTGGGTTGCCATTGCCTTCTCCAGGGGATCTTCCCCACCCAGGGATCAAACCCGGGTCTCCCGCATTGCAGGCAGACGCTTTACTCTCTGAGCCACCAAGGAAGCCCACATGTACTGATGAGAAGAATATAATTCATTAGCAGGGGGAGAGGATAAATTCCACTTAATTGAAGTTCACAGTAAGCATTCCTTGCCATCAAATCTATGATAAAAGTGCATTTGTGAAAAGTATTCTTTAGCCATATGGAAACGGGCAGTGCCACATTAGGCTCAAGGGCTCTATTTGCTTTAAAAGCATTTGCATTCAAGGGAGCTGGGGATCTGTCCATTTATGAATTACATATTCATCAAGCATATTTTCCTAACATTTTTAGACAGAGGACTTAATATTTCCTGGTACAGTAAGAGTATTTCTTATGCCTACTCTTTGACTCTTTGCCTGAAATTGACTCAGCCTTGTCATCTTATCACTACTCACAGAACTTCTCGTTGGAGATTAAATCATAAATATACAGCATTTGCTAACTGTGTCTTAAAAATCCGACATTATCGATAATACAGAACTTAAATGTATAAGCAAAACTCACACTACACTCAAAGCAGCATATCTTTTATCAACTTGTAAAATATAGCAAAAAATTACAGGAATTTATTTGGCTCTAATTATATACAAACTACTCTCTGAGGAAAATCCTCTTAAAGCTGAGGATAATTCAAACATTTGTTGAACTATAGCAGCAGAAATCATCTAATTTAAGAAGATTCTTATTTTCAGATGTACTAAGTTTTCCATTGTGAAGATCCAGAAGTTTTTATCCTCAAAGTAGTATATGCTAACAGTATTATAATCTTAAAGTCACGCAGTTCAGATTAATGGTTTCAAAACCCAAATATACTGTTAGTTATAGGTGAAGTTAATTATACACTCTGTTTGGTATTGATCCCCAAGAAAGGCTTTTCCTTTTTTAAAAACTGTGTTTATTATTAGGACAATATAATGCTCAAGTTTCTGATTCATTTTTCTTATTTTACTTCAGTTGTTTTAAAAGACCGGTATGATGCCAATGAGACAATTAGAGATTCTTAACAAACCTTTTAACACTATTTTCTTAACCACAGGACCTGACTTTGATTTGTTTCTCATGTAGCATGCTGAGAGAGAAGTCTTTTTTTATAAGAATGCTTAGTAATTTTAGGTTTATGTCACAATTAGCAAGATAAAAATGAACACATTAGAGAACTGGATGAATAATTGTCCTTGTCATAGTGCTGCTTGTCAAATTATAAGGAATTGCCTTCCTGAGGTTCTAAGATATCAAGTGCATTTATGATCTTCCAACAAGATCATAGATCTTAGAGCAGATGTAATGAAGATAGAGTTTAGCAACTACTTCCTGCTTCTTTCTGAGCATCTGGATTATATATTAGATCTTAAATGTGGCCATCAGCTCTATAAGAACTTATCGAGAAATCCAAAGCTTGGGTGCTAAGCCAGTGGTACCAATTCAGCTTTCAAGTTAAAGGAAAAAAAATTGACGTGCTTAACATTATTTTTAAGACAATCATGAAATGAAGTGCCTGCCCTGTGACTGGGCTCAGAAAGGCAGACCTAAGGGAAATCAGTGGCCTAGTAAAGTGTCGGTTGATCATCAGTGATTGTTTTGCACTAGGCCAGGGGATATGAAAACCTCCTCAGCTCACAGAGAAATCAGTGATGCTGAAGAGCTGCAGAGATGGACTTAAGTATAGAAGGGGCTGCAGGTACTTTGTCACAGATTTTTTTCTTCTGAAGTTAAAACTGTCAAAAATAGTTTCCCCTTGGAAAGGCATAAGTTACCATGTATCACTTGAAAACTGTTGGGAGAGTTTAGTGGGGCAGTTGAAAAGTCCCTTTTGGTTGGTAAAATAGATCTTCTGGAAAGACTGCATCAGGATCAATTACCCCAGGTTTCTCTTGAATGGTGGCAAAGCAACTGAGTAGGGGAATGATTTATAGAACTGTTTAACAGGTGTCATGCTGGGTGGGTAGTATCTATGGGATGTGTCCATGGAGGAGAAAATAAAATCAATTCTGTAATGAAATATTTGGCAGTAGTTGGCAAAAGATACATTTCAGAAATGGAGTTCCCCTGAAGTAAGAAGTTAGGGAGATTGTATATTCTAGATAATGAGGAGAAAGCCACAATTCATAGCTATATCCAAGATAGATGGCTACGAAAACAGCTAGTGGAATTCACTAATTGTCAATTACTTAAAAGCCAAAAAAAAAAAAAAAAAAATAGCAAATGCAAACCATAGCTTAGCTAGGAATAGTGCCTCTCAGCCCCACTCCCTGCCCCGAATCCTGAAGAGTCTTTCTATCTTTCTTGATTATAACACAAAATACTAACTCTAAGTTCTCCAGATCAGTTCACTATACTAATCAAACCTGATAACAAATTGTTGTTTTCCATTCTGTTCACTTCTGTGTGTGCATGTGTGTATGTGTATTGAACTAGCTATAGAGTGCAAGTTTTTCTTTTTATATATTACCAATATTTCCTTATTATGTCTACTCTTTTTTTCAAAAAGATGAAAGAAAGACAATTTTATTAATCTCCAAACAGTCATGTTCAGCAGATAATTTTGTTGGAGAATTTTAACTTTGTTTTGCATTTTTTAGACACAGCAAAGGGTTTATTTTGCCTCATTTCCAAACGATGTGACAAAAGGAAATTTGTTCCTGGAAAAAGCGCAGTGGTGAATTGAGGTAGTGAAAATAGCGGTAAACTAGGAGTCCTGGGCCAGGTTACCCCTGCAAGGCCAGGTAGACGGCCAGATGCCAACAATTCCAAACAAAGCAAGAATTTGACTGGGTGTCTGTTTAGCTTATTTTTGATAGAAGTGCGTCTTTGATAGTCTCTGCCCTTAATACATGTATAGTAGTAATGACAAAATCATCTCATCTACAAGTGAAAGAACTTTATGCCACATACTCTAAAAGTCAGAATGTCAAGTAACATAAAATATGTGTCCTTCATCTCTTCTTCCCTCAATATTATACTCATTTCTGTCCTATTCAAATAATATTGGATCTGTTCTTTTCAAATCTAAATGTACATTGTCAACCTACTGTAGTTGATATCATCGGAGTCTTGTTTCCTCTTTGAATCTTTACGTATTTCTGAAAATGCATGGGAGGTAAAATCATTGAGTTTGCATACAAGAGAATCTGCAAAAACAAATGTTGCCCTTGTTGGTAGGATTTGCTCTTCTGATAGTTGCCTTGTAATATCTTTATTTACTGCATTGTATATGACATTTCTGGCAATTTAAAAGAATTATTTAAATATAATGGCTATTAGCCCTCTAATATCCGTATTAGGGATGTTTCCAAATGTCTGTTGATTTTGTTTTTGATATCTGTTAGCTATTTATCATTTTTGTTTCCCTAAGTGTCCATGTTTCTGAATCTTGAGAATCATGTCCCCAAAGCTTTTTTTCTTTCTTTTTACTCCTGGAATATTTTTCACAAGCTTCATGTTGATTTTCTTCTGGTTACTGATGTTTTGATGACGGAAAATCGTTTCCTTCCTACTATTTACTTAAAGCAGAGCATGTGAATCGTCCTTGACCCCATTCACTAAGCACTTGAGTTCTGATTTGCTACTCTTCACAGTGGCAGCTTGATATGCTGAGAGTCTAAAACATGCTTAGCTCTGCTGGACTCGTATGATTTCTGGCCCACTATCAGTTTTACAATTTTGTATTCTTTTGCTTTGCTTGTTGAGCCAGGAGTCATCTGAACTCCGTCAAACCTAACAGTCGACGAGGCTTTATTCCAAGGACTGTACATCTAGGATGAGGCTTCACCGCCACCAGCCTTCACACACATACTCCTCCTGCTCCCATGCCACCCCTCCTCCTTCCCTTCCTTTTTGTTTTTGTTTTTTTAATATACTTTGACAAAATGATTTTGGAATAGACTCAGTAAAACAGCAGTGAGGATGACACAAAAATCAGTCGTCACATAGTTTTCACCCTTGAAAAAGATTGTATTGCTTAAAAAAAGGTCAAACAGCAAAAAACAGGAAAGGAAAGGGTCATCTTTGTAAATGCATATGCTTTCATTTGAACATGTTCATGCTGCTTCAGAAGGGAGCAGGGAGTCCTTGAATTACCCTGGCCACTATTCATGTCAGCCCTGCAGCAAGTGGACTCTTTCCCTTGGGTGGATTTCTATGTCTAGTTCCCAGTAGTCCTTTGAGTTTTCTTATCTTTATTTTTAATTTTTTAATGTTCTTCAGCTATTTCAGTAGGAACTTCTGAGGGGTCTCATTCAGAGCTTCAAGGAAAACCGTTTCTAAAAATGTTAAAAGTACATCTATTACCAGAACTCTAAAACATGTTACCCAATTCTTATCATTTAATTTCATTCAAAAATATGTAACTCACATTTCACCTTAGGTATTGCTGCTGTCATGTGAAACTTAAGATGATCCACCTCTATTAGAAATAAGTGGGAACAAAAAATGTGAGGCCACTGGGGTCATTTGTAATGTTATTTTTTTAAAAAACCTGTGAAATAAGGAGAAATGTTATAGGAAGCAGGAAATGCAAGGGAGTCCACAGTGCATGAAGCCAACGGTCTCTGAAATCCCTGCCAGTATTCATATTCCAAATTTAAGAGAGGTTATTTATGAAAGCACATGCTAGGGATAAATCAACATTCACTGTTGGTAATTTGGTGGTAGACATAAGTGTGAGTTGGTCCCTAGGATTCCCACACCGTGGTGAGCCCCTCCTGCATAACCCTCTCCCTGAGAGTGTGGGCAGGAGACTGTAACATGGTGCGATGCAGCCCTCTGATCAGGTTATACTCCATGGAAAAGCTGGCTTTAGGAGCCATTAGTAGTTGACTTTTAAGTAGGCCTGATGTGGTCTCAGCTTCCCAGGCGGCACAGGAGTAAAGAATCTTCCTGCCAATGCAGCAGACACAGAGATCTTGGTTCCATCCCTGGGTTGGGAAGATGCCATGGAGGAGGGCATGGCAACCCACTTCGCTATCCTTACCTGGATGGCTCAGCTGGTAAAGAGTCCGCCTACAATGCAGGAGACCTGGGTTTGATCCCTGGGTTGGGAAGATCCCCTGAAGAAGGGAAAAGCTACCCACTCAAGTATTCTGGCCTGGAGAATTCCATGGACTATACAGTCTATGGGGGGTCTCAACAAGTCAGACACGACTGAGTGCCTTTCACTTTCACCCGGAGAATTCCATGGATGGAGGAGCCTGGCAGGCTACAGTCCATGGGGTCGCAAAGAGTTAGATATAACTGAGCTACTGAGCATGCACACACAGGCCTGGTGTCAGGAGTCCTTTAAACCTGATTCAGAAGCAAATAAAGTCAGAAGGTTGAATTAAGAGATACAGAGAGGCTGTCCTCCTGGCCTGGAAAATAGCCAGGAGCCATGTAATGAACAGCATATGTGGAGGAGACCAGGTGACCAGGATCCCAAGTTGCTGAGAGTGACCCTCAGTCAACAACCAGAAAAAACAACAACACAGGGATATCAGTTGTACAGCTACAGAGAACTGAAATCTGCCAACAACCTGAATGACCTTGAAAGAGAACCCTGAGCCTCAGATAAGAAGACCTAGGACTACACGCTCTTGGTGTGGACCCAGCTAAGCTGTGTCCAGACCCCTGACCCATAGAAACTGGGGCAATTAAATATGTGTTGTTTTAAGCCACTAAGCTTATGGTAACTTGTAAAGAAGCAGTGGAAAACTAATGTGGGTATGAATGCAATGCTTCGTAATTAAATGAGCTAAAATATGTAAAGTTCCTTAGCACAGAGGCTGGTACAGAGCAGCCACTTATGAAATAATTGCTCTTATGTTCACATGGTGTTACCCCTTTCTCAGGAAAGATACAATACACATGATGAAGGTAATATTCTCCAGTGTTGGCATAAAAATAGAATAAATGGTAAAGGGCTTGTCATTGATGGTCTCCAACACTGTATCATATTGTCCTTGTAACATAGAACATGGTGTTGATAGAAATTATAAAAATTACCTTATTTTTTCCAGTTTAATGGCAAGGAAGAAGGGGCATGTTTATCAACTGCGTGAGAAAGCTTCAGCGTAATGCTAACTAATGGCCATAAACTAAAGGATTGGTTTTCCTTTGTTCTTCTGTTTCCTTTATTTTGTCGCTTTTTCAGGTGACACGCTTTGAAATTTCCTTTTCTAAGATGCTCCTTTCCTAGAAATGCCATAACACCTCACCACAAACAGGGTGGTTTTAAACAACAGAAATGTATTGTCTCACAGTTCAAAAGACTGAAAGTCCAAAATCAAGGTGTCAGTATGATTAGTTGCTTCTGGGGGCTTTGAGGGAAAAGCAGTCCCATGCCTTTCTCCAAGATTCTGGTAGTTTCTGGCGATTGTTGGCACTCCTTGGCTTGTAAGCCCACCCCTCTCATCCGTGCCTTCTCTGTCATTTTGCTCACCTTCTGTGTCAGTGTGTACATTTTTTCCCCCCTTAGGTCTCGTAAGAACCCTCTCGATGGATTCAGGGCTTACCCATACCCAGTATTTATCTCATCTCAATCCTTACCTCAGCTGTATCTGTAAAGATCCTCTTCCTACATAAAGTCATATTTTGAGGTTCCAGGTAGATAAGAATTTTGAGCCACTGACCGCATCCACAGAGAAGAATATTCTGCTGGACATATTTTTCATCTTTAATATGCAAATAAGTTGATAATTGAATAATGTGAGCAATTATTATTGCAAAGCAATCTTTAATTTCATCAACAGGTTTAAGATTATTAGCAAATTTCTGAACTCTCTGTATCTCAGTTTTATCATTTCTAAATTAAATGGTTTATCCATGTCCATGTTAGTTGCTCGGTTGTGTCTGACTCTTTGTCACCCCATGGACTGCAGCCTGCCAGGCTCCTGTGTCTATGGAATTCTCTAGGCAAGAATACTGGAGTGGGTTGCCATTCCCTTCTCCAGGGGATCTTCCCAACCCAGGGATTGAAACCAGGTATCCTGTATTGGAGGAAGATTCATTACCATCTGAGCCACCAGGGAAGCCTTAAATGGATTATATTTGACCTCTAAGGTATTTCCAGCTTCAACATTGTGTGATTCTGTTAAACATATCTGTCAAACACTTAATTTCTAATAGTAAAAAGGCATATATCATTTGGGAGATATTACTGTTATTTTCATACTGATTTTTATGTTTATGTTAATAGGAAGGAAAAGATAGCTCTCCCCAAGGACCAGATTTTATAAATTCATACAAAATAAGTTGAAGAAATCTTTCACATTCTGTAAAGTATCAAACAAGCAGGAACTGAAATTTGGATTAGTGCCAAGAGACTAATTAGAATTCACTAGAATTTCATTCATTCATGTATATCTAGTACCAAAACATGCTTAGAAACAAAATAGTTTTATGTAAGTATGTGATGCTCAAGGCTTTTTTAGGGAAAATAAGCATCCCAAGTAAAAGCACAATGTGCTTATTTACCTTGAACTTCTAGAAAAAAAAAAGAACAAAGACTTTATTTAAAGAATGATATAAGAATAGTACAACCTAGGCTAGAAACATTTTCTTCCTCTCCTCTCCATGCCCCTGGCAAAAATAAAAATTCTAGCTCTCATAATCATCTTGGGTATTACCTGCCCAGCAATCCTGCTTCATTTTCCAGCCCATCTACCTTCCTCCTCTCCTAGGTCACTGAGTCAGTTCTGTTCTCAAATCTTTAACAACTCCTCACCTGCATTCTCACATGACCTTTTTCTGTTTCACTAAAAAAACAACAATGATGAACAGAAACATCCAGGGGAAATGGATGAAGATGCTCAGAAGGTACAAACTTCCAGTTATGAGATGAACAAACCCTGGGACATAACATACACATGTTGACTATAGTTAAGAACATTGTTTTGTACTTCTCAAAGTTTCTAAGAGAGTGGAAGCATTCTGACCATACAATGAGAGGAAACAAAGTACTCTTGGTCACAGCCAAGCCTTGCAGCTCCTGTTTCATCTCCTGATGTCACCCCCTGCTTGATACACTATAGTCACACTGGTTCTTAACTATATCATGCTTTCTTCTGCTTTAGAACCTTAGAGTTTCAGTTCATTCTTCCTGAAATGTTCTCATTCTCTTCCTTCATTCTTCTATTTAAATGTTATTTGGTTATAAAGGCCTTACTGAACACTCTATAAATAAATAACAGAACAAGGCCCTGACCTCCACACTCTTGTTTTACACAGCATGCTCCCACTTTGATGACATGTACTTGTTTACTTGTTTATTAAATAATTTTTTCTTGTTAGACTATAAGCTTCATGGGGATAGTTATCTTGTCTGTTTTCTTCCTTGTATTTTTGATTCTGAGCTGAGAATCTGACACCTTGTAGGTGCACAACAAATGTTTGTTAAATAAATACACAGATAGTGGCAAATAAATTCTATAATATGATTTCAAAATGTATTTCCACTTAATAGCTAATTGCTTTCTAATCTGCATTGCACCTTTCTTGGGGGGACTCATTATATGATGCGAGAGAGTAAAGCCTTTGAGAATATTGTTGAAGAGGAAAGAGGTATTTATAGGTGAATGGAAACAAATTTTTCTTCTCAGTGTTTGGAGAGAAGTAAACAGCATCTAGTTAACCTCTGTTCAATTGGTTTTTAAAATACACCCTCTACGTTAAATAGCCAACACATACTGGAGATAAATCCAATAGCTTTATCCAATCTTGAAGTAAATTCAGAAGAGCACAATTAACATGCAAGCCAGCGTCTGTGACCTGGATAAAGCAGGTTGACCAGCTGGAAGGATAATTAGCTTTGGAAATAGATCTGGATTCAAATCTCAGCCCTGCCACCTACTAATGATAAACCTTGAATGAATGATTTAATCCTTCTGAGCCGCATTGTCCTCAATGTAGGGATTTCCCCTTGCTTGTAGGAGGTACTTAAAGCATGCTAGCCTGTCTGTATGTTTTTTAATAATATCTCGCTTCAGCATTTCACTTAATCAAAAGAAATGTCTGACCTCAATCTGCCATAGGTGGTTCATTTTAATATCTGACCAAAATAAAGTGTTCTGGCATGGAATTATTTTTCCCTCTCAAAGAGCTCTTGCAAAATCTCTCTGCTTTTAAATGTAGATAATATTGTCCTACTGAGTATAATTCATATAGCTGTTGTTACACAAACACTTTGAAAATTATATAAGGAAAACTTTAATTATAAATTGTTAAGAATCATAGAATTTAAAGGATAGCTAACCCATGTTATGGGCAGTGGATATGCACGAAAGTATGTTTACTAAAAACAGAAATACTGAGATAATCATTACAATGAATTTCTTTCCTAGGTAGCATACAGCAAGATAATAAGCATTACAGATGACTACTGTATGAAATCCTATTGAAATTGTTAGTCTTTTGAATTTCCCTAGTACAGATAGCACTCACGTTGCACAGAGTTAGCTAGAACGTGTGCACGTGGCTCCCTGTAGGATTTCCGTGGACAGGGCACGCGTCACCGCGGTGCTGTGCAAACTGGGACCAGCTGGTGGTGCATCGGTTAAAGTACCGCTGCTGTGGTCAGACTCTCAGTTCGAATGCCATCATCTTTACTGCCTCACTGGATGCCTTCAGAGAAGCTATTCACTCTTGTTTTCCCTAGATTCACTCTTGTACAAAATGAACGTAACAATAGTCTCTCTTCATTTGTGGCTGGAGATGTAAATGAATTAATAAAGTAAATCTTTTAAAATGGAACCTGGCACTTTGCAGCAATCTTGTAAGTGTTACTGATTTATTTTATTGTTGTTCTTAGTGGCACTAATTCTCCGTTAGGATGTCTGGAGTGATGTAAAGATTACATGCTAAGAAATAGTACAGTCTGTTCTTTAAAAAGAAAAATGAAATCTATTCTTCATCCGTAGGAAGTATGACTTAGACATGGATAGAGTGACTGAGTGACAAACTGCAGGGAATGTACTTTAGTCTGATGTAAAGACACAGCTAGTGGTGTGCCCTCATAGCTCATATATAAATAAAAGCTATACTAGCAGCCTACTTGTTTTACTTCTGTTTTTTGTATGAGATGTTTAGCAGTAGTTTGAAATAAAATTCCTTGGTGAGCAGAGTGCAGATTGCTTTTGACAAAGTTAAGCTAGTAGGTTATTGTTTTTATTTAGTCAATCAGTTGTGTCCCACTCTTTTGAGACTCCATGGACTGTACCCTGCCAGGCTCCTCTGTCCATGAGATTTCCCAGGCAAGAGTAATGGAGTGGTTTGCTGTTTCCTCCTCCAGGGGAAGAATCCCTTCTCCCTAAAGGTTCTAATCTCTGAATATGTTGTATCACACACACACCAAAAAAAAAAGACATTCCAAATGTAGTTACAGACTAAAACAGAGAAGGTATCCTAGATTATCCCAATGTGCCCAATCTAATTTTAGCTATGCCTAAAAAGCTGAGAACTTCCTCTTGTTGGAGTCAGACAGACTGGCAGAAGGAGAATTTTGGAGAAATGAGACAGAGTGGCAGATCACAGATGTTCAGAATAGGAGAGCTGATTCCGCTAGTGATAACTTCTAAGGCTGTGGGGACCATGAGCCAGGAAATAGAAGAAACTGAGATTGAGCCTCAGATTACAGCCAGCGAGGCTGCAGGAGCCTCAGCCCCACAGAACTGAATTCTGCCACAGTGAAAGGAGCAGACTTCACTGATGGAAACCTTGACTTCAGCCTGTTGCCAATGAGAGCTCAAAAGCCAACCAAGCCCTGTGGAACTTAGTAACTCCAGGTCATTTTAAAAATCTGAGTTTGATCTTTTGTCAAGGCAGTGATAGAAAACTAATACAGTGTAAGACTGAATGGATAGACTCATTTTAACAAGTATCAATGCATTTATTGAAATGCCTTTTTATTCACTAACTATTTGTCTTATCATTTTCCAAACTGCCCACAAAGGCATTCTCCCCATCCCACCCTCAAGAAGACATGGTGCTTTTTAGTATAAAGAGATTTTTAAAGTCTTGACAAAAAAAGTCTAGAATTCTGTCAAAAGTCAATTAATCTTCTATTTCATGAGTTGAAAATTATGTGAGACATACAGAGAGCTTCATTTATTTTCAAATTGTGTTTCCCTTCTTTCCTCTGGGGCAAAACAGCCTCTACTTTAATTAGGTAAATCTTCCCCAGAATTTGATGTTGGATAATAAGTTCATATATCATAAGCTTACCCACTATGTTTAGAGATCATTTTTCATTAAGGATGTGATGATGCTCACACCTTCATTAACTCTGTTTAGCAGCACTAATTACAATGGATGCTATAGACTCTGATGCTTCATTTTTCCTCAGTGTCAGCTCGTGAAACCATTAAGACTCACAGCTAAAATATAATGAATATATAAGTATATATTTATTTAGCACACATTATTGTTCCTACTATCATGAGCATGACCTCCAGATAGGTTTCAATTTTTCCAATTAAGGTCATAAGGCCAGGAACCAAAACTAATTTATCAGTGTCCTGGTGCCTGGCTATAAGTCCACAGGGGCAGGGGCTGTGGGTGCAGTAGACATAAGTCCTCTTGGAGGAGGTCACCATTAACCCCACCACAGAGCCACCAGAACTTACTCAGGACTTGGGAAACAGACTCTTGGGGGGCACAAACAGAGCCTTGTGTGCACCAGGACCCAGGAGAAAGGAGCAGTGACCCCACAAGAGAGACTGACACAGACCTCCCCAAGAGCATCCAGGTGTCTCCAGCGGAGGCATGGGTCGGCGGTGGGCTGCTGCAAGGTCCCAGGCCCTGAGTGCAGCAGGGCCTGCATGGGACCTTTTGAAGGAGGTCATCATGATCTTCATTTGATCCACCATAGGTTGGCCTCCGGTCAAACAACAGGAAGGGAACACAGCCCTGTCCATCAACAAAAAATAGGATTAAAGATTTATTGAGCATAGCCCCACCCATCAGAACAAGATCCAGTTTCCCCCTCAGTCAGTCTCTCCCATCAGGAAGCTTCCATAATCCTCTTATCCTTCTCCATCAGAGGGCAGACAGAATGAAAATGACAATCACAGAAAACTAAGCAAACTGACCTCAAGGACCACAGCCTTGTCTAACTCAATGAAACTATAGGCCATGCCATGTAGGGCCACCCAAGATTGACAGGTCATGGTGGAGAGTTCTGACAAAATGTGGTCCACTGGAGAAGGGAATGGCAAACCACTTCTGTACTCTTGCCTTGAGAACCCCATGAACAGTATGAAAAGGCAGAAAGGTAGGAGACTGAAAGAAGAACTCCCGAGGTTGATAGCTGCCAAATATGCTACTGGAGAGCAGTGGAGTAATAACCCAAGAAAGAATGAAGAGACAGAGCCAGAGCAGAAATAAACCCAGTTGTGCATATGACTGGTGATGGAAGTAAAGTCAGATGTTGGAAAGAACAATATTGCATAGGAAGCTGGAATGTTAGGTCCATGAATCAAGGTAAACTGGAAGTGGGCAAACAGAAGATGGCAAGAGTGAACATCAACATTTTAGGAATCAGTGAACTAAAATGGACAGGAATGGGTGAACTTAACTCAGATGACCATTATATCTACTATTGTGGGCAAGAATCCCTTAGAAGAAATGGGGTAGCCCTCATAGTTAACAAAAGAGTCTAAAATGCAATACTTGGATGCATTCTCAAAAATTACAGAATGACCTCTGTTTGTTTCCAAGGCAAACCATTCAGTATCACAGTAATCCAAGTCTGTGCCCCAACCAGTAATGCTGAAGAAGCTGAAGTTGAATGGTTCTATGAAGGCCTACAAGACCTGCTAGAATTAATACCCCAAAAATACGTCCTTTTCATTTTAGGGGACTGGCATGCAAAAGTAGGAGGTCAGGAGATACCTGGAGTAACTGGCAAATTTGGCCTTGGAGTACAAAATGAAGCAGGTCAAAAGCTAACAGAATTTTGCCAAGAGAGTGCACTGGTCATAGCAAACACCCTCCTCCAACCACACAAGAGAAGACTGTACACATGGGCATCACTGGATGAACTATACCAAAATCAGATTGATTATATTCTTTGCAGCCAAAGAAGTAGAAGCCCTATACAGTCAGAAAAAACAAGACCAAGAGCTGACTGTGGCTCAGATCATGAACTCCTTATTGCTAAATTCAGACTTAAACATGAAGAAAGTATATAAAACCATGAGACCATTCAGGTATGACATAAATCAAATCCCTTATGATTATGCAAGGGAAGTGATAAATAGATTCAAGGGGTTATATCTGATAGAGTGCCTGAAGAACTATGGACAGAGGTTCATGACACTGTACAGGAGGCAGTGATCAAAACCATCCCCAATAAAAACAAATGCAAAAAAGCAAAATGGTTTTCTGACAATGCCTGGCATTTGACTGAGAAGAGATGCAAAAAGGCAAAGGAGAAAAGGAAAGATATACTCATTTGAATGCAGAATTCCGAATAACAAAGAGAGGTAAGAAAGCCTTCCTCAGTGATCAATGCAAAGAAATAGAGGAAAACAATGGAGTGGGAAATACTAGAGATCTCTTCAAGAAAATTAGAGATATCAAGGGAATGTTTCAGGCAAAAATGGACCCAAAAAAGGACAGAAATGGTATGAACCTAACAGAAGCAGAAGATATTAAGAAGAGGTGGCAAGAATACACAGAAGAACTTACAAAAAAGATCTTCATGACCCAAATAACCACAATGGTGTGACCACTCACCTAGAGCCAGACATCTTGGAATGCAAAGTCAAGTGGGCCTTAGGTATCATCACTACGAACAAAGCTAATGGAGGCGATGGAATCAGTTGAGCTATTTCAAATCCTAAAAAATGATGCTGTAAAGTGCTGCACTCAATACGCCAGCAAATTTGGAAAACTCAGCAGTGGCCACAGGACTGGAAAAGGTCAGTTTTCATTCCAGTCCCAAAGAAAGGCAATGCCAAAGAATGTTCAAACTACCGCATGATTGTGCTCATCTCACGTGCTAGCAAAGTGTAATGCTCAAATTCTCTAAGCCAGATTTCATCAGTACGTGAACCATGAACTTCCAGGTGTTCTAGCTGGATTAAGAGGAACCAGAGATCAAATTGCCAACATCTGTTAGATCATTGAATAAGCAAGAGAGTTCCAGAAAAACATCTGCTTTATTGATTACGCGACAGTCTTTGACTGTGTGGATCACAACAAACTGAAGGAAATTCTTAAAGTGATGGTAATATCAGGCCGCCCAGCCTGCCTCTTGAGAAATCTGTGTGCAGGTCAAGAAGCAACACTTAGAACTGGACATTGAACAACAGACTGGTTCCAAATAGGGAATGGAGTATGTTAAGGCTGTATATTTTCACTCTGCTTTTTTAACTTATATGCAGAGTACATCATGCAGAATGCTGGGCTGGATAAAGCACAAGCTGGAATCAAGATTTCCAGAAGAAATATCAATAATCTCAGCAGTGCAGATGACACCACCCTTATGGCAGAAAGTGAAGAAGAACTAAAGAGCCTTTTGATGAAAGTGAAAGAGGAGCGTGAAAATTTTGGCTTAAAACTCAACATTCAGAAAACTAATATCATGGCATCTGGTCACATCACTCCATGGCAAAGTGATGGGGACACAGTGGACATAGCGAGAGACATTATTTTGGGGGGCTTCAAAATCACTGCAGATGGTGACTGCAGCCATGAAATTAAAAGATGCTTGCTCCTTGGAAGAAAAGCTATGACCAAACTAGACTGCTTATTAAAAAGCAGAGACATTACTTTGCCAGCAAAGGTCCATCTAATCAAAGATTTTCCAGTAGTCATGTATAGATGTGAGAGTTGGACTATAAAGAAAGCTGAATGCTGAAGAGCTGATGCTTTTGTGCTGTGGTGTTGGAGAAGACTCTTGGACTGCAAGGAGATCCAGCCAGTCCATCCTAAAGGAAATCAGTCCTGAATATTCATTGGAAGGACTGATGCTAAAGCTCCAATATGTTGGGCACCTGATGTGAAGAAGTTACACATTGGAAAAGATCCTGATGCTGGGAAAGATTGAAGGCGGGAGGAGAAGGGGATGAGATGGTTGGATGGCATCACTGACTCAATGAACATGAGTTTGAGTAAGCTCTGGCAGTTGGTGATGGACAGGGAGGCCTGGCGTGCTGCAATCCATGGGGTCGCAAAGAGGTGGACATGACTGAGCGACTGAACTGAAAGCTATGACAATTTGACTCGAGCCAGTATCAGTTATAAACCAAACACACGTTCATGTATGTGCACTTAATGGCCTGGGAGACACCACACGCAGCCAGTATGCCCTCCTTTATTTTTCAGTGCATGTCTTCCATTCTTATGGCTTTTATCTCCTGCACTTCTCTGCCTGGTGTCTTCTTCTTTGTTGTTGCCCTAACTTACTGGCAGGCCAGATGCATGTCAAAACTAATTTTTTGAGGATCAGCTCTTTTCTTTTTTAACGTTATTTATCTATTTATTTTTGGCTGTGTTGAGTCTTTGCCGCCGTGCGGGCTTTTCTCTAGTCCAGCGAGTGGAGGCTCCTCATCGCGGCGTCTTCTCTTACCGTGGAGCACAGGCTCTCGGCGTGCAGGCTTCAGTAGTTGAGGCACATGGGCTCAGCAGTTAGACTTTGCGGACTTTATAGCAAAGGCTCAGTAGTTAAGCGGAGAAGGCAATGGCACCCCACTCCAGTACTCTTGCCTGGAAAATCCCAGGGACGGAGGCGCCTGGTAGGCTGCAGGCCATGGGGTTGCTAAGAGTTGGGCACAACTTGAGCGACTTCACTTTCACTTTTCACTTTTATGCAGGAAATGGCAACCCACTCCAGTGTTCTTTCCTGGAGAATCCCAGGGATGGGGGAGCCTGGTGGGCTGCCGTCTATGGGGTTGCACAGAGTCAGACATGACTGAAGCGACTTAGCAGCAGCAGCAGTACTTGAGACACATGGACTTGGTTGCTCTGTGGCATATGGAATCCTCCTAGTCCAGGGATCGAACCCATGTCCCTTGCATTAGCAGGCTGACTCTTAGCTGCTATACTTCCAGGGAAGTCCAGTATCAGTTCTTAAGCAGTATAAACAATCTAGTTTCTTTACGCCTTGGATGAGATAACATTGAAGTGAGGGCTAAACATTTTTCAGAGTTCTCAAGTTAGATTAAATTTACTTGTTGTTTTAATTCATTATATACCTTTAAAATGTCATTTTATAGTTTACTTATTATACAGTTCTTTTATATATGTCTGTATTTCTATAGTGTTGTGGCCAAAGTAGGAAAGAAAAATTTACCAACAGGAATTCACACTATGTGACTTAAATCCAGTGGTTTTAGAAGGTGCTATAACTCTTCTAAGAGTTTTCGTTTTTAGCACGAGATATTTTGAAAATAGAAAATATCTCAGTTAAAACTATTTGGATGTTTTTCTTTCTTCCCAAACAAGTGAGTTATTTAACAGTTTAGATTATTGCCCTGAAGCCAGAGTCATTTATAATTATGTCTTGCTTATAGAATTAAGGAATGAAAAGTTGTTTTTTTAAATAATGCAGTGATGCAGTAATCTTCTTTTTTAATTAAAAATTAATTTGCCTCCTAATGAAGACAAATAAAACATCAAATCTAATTAAGATTGTGTGAAAGGTTGTGTTAGCCTCAGTTAAGAGGCCTAACAGACAACAAACTTCATAAATACCAAAACTTGGTCTTGTTCCTTTTCCTAGAAGGTCCTAGGGGTAAAAGCAGCTGCAGAACATTATTCCTCCTTTTGTTTTAATTGCCTTTAATAGATGAGCTAGAAAAAGCATTATAAATAATGCATCAAAGTACTTTGCATGAAGGTAAACAGAACAAATGTGCCAGGTGACAAGTCTGTGACAGTATATTTTAATAACCAGGCTGTTTCTTTTTAATTTATATTTTACCTCTCTGTCACTCAGCTGAGAGAAAGGGAATTATAAGACAGACCAGGAAAAATTAACAATTGAAGCAATAAAGTGGCACTAATGATTATTAGGAAGCAATAACAAAGAAAGTCAAGGTATAGCTACCGGAAAGCCCTTTTAATTGTCTTAAAAATTACCTAAGTTTGGGATTTGTAAGAAAACAGAATAGTGATGATAATGGAGTTAGAAGATTTTATTTCCACACATTTTCATTGAAACATCCACTTAATTTTAAGTACTAGGTTAGGTCATAGAATTACGTAGGTGATCAAATAATTGACCTAGCCTTTAAGAATTCTCAGTTTAGTATAGAACATAGAGATGTAAGACAATGTGTTGTTATTCAGTGGCTCAGTCATGTCCAACTCTTTGCGACCCCATGGACTGCAGCTCGCCGATTTCCCTGTCCTTCACTGTTTCCTGGAGTTTGCTCTAACTCATGTCCATTGAGTCAGTGATGTCATCCAACCATCTCATCCCCTGTCCCCCTTCTCCTCCTGCCTTAAATCTTTCCCACCATCAGGGTCTTTTCAAATGAGTCACCTCTTTACATCAGATGGCCAAAATTATCCTATGATTTTTAAAATACCAAAATAAAAGTTGTTCAGTGCAATACTGGAACCCAGAGGAGAAAGAAACTAATCTGTCTTGGGGAATCAGAAATATTTAACAAGAAAAATATAAAGTTCTTAAAGAGTAATAATTCCAAGCAGAATATATTAGGCAGACGACACATACACAAAGATTGTATGATATTTTCACAACTATTGGAACAGTATTTGAAGGGGAGAATGGTAGATGGTCAGTCTTGAGAGTTGTCTATTTCATTGGATCGCAAAGGGACACACGTGCCACAAAATAGAGTTTGGAATTGCACAACAACAGATAGCTCATAAACTTTCTAAAGCTGTCAGATTAAAGTACTTAATATTATCAAAACATTACGGTTTATCTAGAAGTTGTTGGAAGATCCATGTGGTAGATTTTTATTCCATGGAAGTTTTGTTAAATTTTACCTTCTGTAATTTTGGTGTATGTCCAGATTCTTATTTCAAAAGACAACTGTTGGCATTGCTCAATTGTTGGCAAAGACTGTGGCCACAGCTGCTGTGTTGCACAGAAGCAAGGTTCCAATAATCATAAAAAGCTTTAACAAATTTTATTTGAATCATATTTTAAAAACCATATGAATTTTGAAACAGTTTCGTATATGAGAAAAAAGCACTCTACTGAAATTTCAAACATATAAAACATTTAAAACATTGGTTTGCCTAAACACAGCAAGTTATTTACATCTATGAGATGTCTTCACTGGAATAAAGGTTAACATTTTGGTGAAAAATTAAGAAAACCTTGGAAATATGTTATAAAAATGAATCCAAGTTCAAATGAACTTGTTGCTTATGCTTTGTTTTCAGGCTTATTTGGGCATGACATGAAATAAAACTATATGATTGAATCTGTTCAGATTTCAAAAAGCTTTGGTATTATAGGCTTTGAAGGAAGAAGTTAAAGTGTAGCTCCATTTGTTCTATCTCTTCATGCTGATATTCAGCTAGTACACTAGTTGTTAAAATATAGGTCTCATTGTTAATGCCTACCCCTCTGAGTTCCACAAGTTCCACAGTGTTCCCAAGCTGTACTGGCCAGTGTTTTGAACCTCTCATGATTCTCCACATTTCAACACCCATGAGTCAATGCCTGATATAGAAAGAGAGCTCTTGTTCTGATTTTGTTGCTGGGTATATGCTCTGGACCAATGGTTATATGTTCACATCTACCTTTGTTTCACAGATATATTTCAAGTAAATGATAAAAACCATATAGTAAAGGATATAAACCATATACTACACTAGTCACTTGGTAAAGCTGAATTAGTATAAAGGAACAAACAAGCAGAAATTTTTTCAGTCTTCATGAAACTCTAGCAGAGATCAAACATTCAGTTCAGTCACTCAGTCGTGTCGGACTCTTTGTGACCCCATGAACCGCAGCATGCCAGGCCTCCCTGTCCATCACCAACTCCCGGAGTTTACCCAAACTCATGTCCATTGAGTCAGTGATGCCATCCAACCATCTCATTCTCTTCGTCCCCTTCTCCTCCTGCCCTCAATCTTTCCCAGCATCGGGGTCTTCTCAAATGAGTCAGCTCTTCGCATCAGGTGGCCAAAGTATTGGAGTTTCAGCTTTAGCATCAGTCCTTCCAGTGAACACCCAGGACTTCTCTCCTTTAGGATGGACTGGTTGGATCTCCTTGCAGTCCAAGGGACTCTCAAGAGTCTTCTCCAACACCACAGAGATCAAACATTAAATTAGTATAAACTAGGTGCATAATTAAATTTAAGGATAAGTACTATAGAATTAAAGAATATGATACTATTGAAGAATAAAAGGTTGATCAAATTTATATTTAGGGATAAGACAAGCCATCAGTGGCAATTTAGCTAATCTTGAAAATTAGAGAATATTAACAGAGCAAAATGTGTTTGGGCAGGACCAGTATTCCAATGATTGAGATATATTTTTGGCTATTGAGTCAAGAGGGATAAGTAGAGAAAAGCCAAAAGCAATACAACTTTTATTTTCCCAAATGAAAACTTCTTGGCTTTAGTGACTGGATTTTATTACTTAGACTTTTTTTTTTAATTTTTTTGGACCTCAATTACTTTCTCTGAGCATTTTATAATACCTTCATCAAGGAAACTAGTATGTAGAATCTTATTCATTGCACAGGGTCAGAAACATAGTAGGTGGTTAGTAAATGTCTTTTGGATAAGTTGACTCATGAAATGATAACAAAAATAAAGAGCTATAGCTACAGTAAGAATTAAATTTTTATATGTGTAATAAGTATATATATTTATGTATATCACATTATATATACACATATATAAATATTTGCATATATATGCACATACACATACAGTCGTCCCTTGAACAATGTGGGGTTAGGGGCTCTGACTCTGCAGTTGAAAAATCTGTGTATAATTTATGGTCAGCCCTCCTTATCCTTGGCTCCTCCCTATTGAGATTTCCACATCTTTGGATATTAACCAACTGTGGATGGTGTAGTACTGTAGTGTTTATTTTTAAGAATCCATGTATAAGTGCACCTGCACTGTTCAAACCTGTGATGTTCAAGGATCAACTTGATATCCACAAACATATATATGCATTGCTTAGTAGAGTGGTTTAGTAGAGTGGCTCATTCAGAGTAGATGCTATTTGCTCTAATAGTATCTACACAACCCAGAAAAAGACCAATCAAAAAAAGATTTTCATATATGGCTTTATACCAGATAGGCATTTTTATCTCCAGAAGTACTCGGTACTACACAGAATGCTTCTCTTCATTGTTGGTTCCTCAAAATCACTATGCCCTTTTTTTCTAGACTGGTTTTTAGTTGGCAGGATGTTAAGTAAACAACCAACGCCTATGATTATAGAACATTTATTTTGCATAACTTGTAAGTGGGAAAAATTTTTTTCCATAAGTTGATATACTATTTTTCTGTTGCTGCTATAACAAATTAACACAAACTTGGTGGCTTAAAGCGCAAAGTTTCTATCTTCCAATTCTGGAGAACAGAAGTTCGAGATGGCTCTTCCTGGGCTAGAGGCACATATCAACAGGCTGGAGGAGAATCTGGCCGCCTACCCTTCCCAGCTTCTAGAGGCTGCCTGCGCTCCTTGGCTTGTGGCCGCCTCCGTGTTTAAACCGGCAGCACAGCTTCCTCAGATCTCCGACTCTGAGTGGCCTCTTGCCTCCGTTCTCTGTTAAACGCCCCTGTTATCACAGGGGCCCATCTAACCAGTTCAGTGTAATTGTTCTATCTCAAGATCCTTAGTTTAGTCATACCTGCAAAATTCCTTATGCCATGTCAGGTCACATATCAAGGTTCCAGGAATTAGAATATGGACATTATTCTGCCTACTAGAGTTGAGTAAAACTAGGTAACTCAACTTTAGTTTCTTACCATGTATGACTTAGCAAATAGTTGAAGTAACTTCTCACGTATCAGATGCTTGTCAAAAGTCTTGATGAAAAAATAATAAAATTCTGTCCATGGTCAAGAGTACCTGGAAGTGAATTTCTGTTTGTTTATGTAATAAATAAGCTTGATTTCACAATATTTTCCCAACATTTTGGATCCATTGTAGTATCAACCTGAAGTTTTTTACAAGGTTAGCTTTCAGATAAAAGAAGGCCCTGATTTTTTTTAAGAAAACTCAGGGTTCTCTTAAAAAGAGAAGTTGTGAGCCATGGATATGTTACTGACCTAATGCTTGAAGCAGAGATAACACTATAGAAGCAATTCTCTAAAACTTCTGACATTTATTTTAATATGGATCATGGAAAATTGGCCAAGATACCACCTAATCAGAACATAATAGATGCAACGATAGTGGCATCATTTGTTGTAATCATTGGCTTTCTGCATCTGTATGCACTGGTACTAAAAAAATCTCTTCAAAAATCCTTCAATATGTATCTGCTGGCAGGCAGGTTCTCAATTCATCCAGCTAACCTTTGGATTCCTATCATTTTGAGAATTTTTCTTAGGAAATAGGTACTGAATGCACTGTTCTCCCCTATTGCATGAAGTAAACTACCTTTTTGGAGAACAATCTTTGAGCCATCTGTTGATAAATTTGAAAATAACTCTATATTCTTTTTAAATAGAAAATGTGATTTTGAAAACAGTTTTCCAGGGTCAGTTTCACTGATTCATCAGTCTTAATGGGCACATGCAGCTTCATAAGTGAGGTAAATCTTTTGTTTCAAGGGCACATAAATGGTGCCAATTATGCTGCCAAATAACCTACAAACTCATTTGGTTAATCTGCCATTTTGGAAGGAGAGACTGGAGGAGACTATTTTGCAAAACTTTTCAGAGCTTTAGAGGATTGAGCTGGACAAAGCATTATTAACTTGGCTACAGACAGAAATCTTCTGATACTTGGACTAATGCTGAATGCTTTCAAACATTACTTTATCTCAGACAACCTGAACATTGAAACATGCTCTCATAATCGATTTCTTGCTGACGAAGCCATCAATGGCAGACACATTGCCAACTGAACCTCACTCATCTTGGGACAAAGTAAATGTTAGGATGTAATTTCAACTCGGGATGGTTTTCTTTGGTGAAAGCCTACCTTTATATAGCAGAGGCAGCAGCAGCAGCTCAGGTTCCATTTTCTGTAACACCTCTTTATAAGCCTCGGATTTCAGCACTGTATTGCCATTAAAACAAAGAGTCAAATTGATTGGGTTTCAAAAACAACTTGATCATTGTCATATCAGAGATCTTGCTACAATTTCAAAGTTGTTTTTATGCCAAACAGCAGTATCTTTGTCATTAATGCTTACTTTAGGTTAGAATTAAAGTATACTTCCCTTTGGTAAATGTCCAGTTAAATCTAGTTCCTTTTTCAGTAGTGACAAATTTTACATGAAAAACTATAAGAATCAAAGAAATATTTTATAGATACATTCATACACAAGACATTTTGTATTCCAGACATTCATTTTCACTTCAAGTGAACAGCAGAAATACAGTGTTGTATTTTAGCCATCATCCATCATCTTCTATAAAGATTCATAGTTCTGTCTGATTCTCATAAGGACCCATAAGCTCACCATATTTGAAAACTACTTTAAGAAATTATATCGTGTTCCAATGTATGTATGAATATACTTCTTGAAAATTAATATACTTATTTAAAATGAGTCCCCAAATTTCATGTACATTAGGCGGGTCTGTTAAAATTAGGTAAAACCTATATGCTAGAGATAAGAGATACTAAGGTCTATGTATTCCCGATTAGCCACAATTCCTTCTACCTCCCTCTGGTCCCTTTTCCCTGTTGGAGAATTCAACTCTTTAACAGTACTGTTCTGTTTGGGTCTTTTGTAATAAAGAATATCAGTAACAGTTAAAAAGAGAAAGGATGAAAAATGATTTAAAAATATATAGCCAGAAAGACTGTTAGGCTATACAAATGTATAATTTGAGAGAGACTTCAGAAAGAAAGGTAGAAAAGGAAGAGAAAAAGAGGACAAATCCAGACCATTCTAGGGGTGATAAACAACTTAACACATGTAAAGCACTGAGAACAATAATAAGTACTCTTTGATCTAGTAGCTAAATGCTATTCTCATTATTTGCCTTGTAGTGTTCATCATCTTCATAGTTGAGAATTGGAAGACTGAGATTGTGAGAGGATTTACGGAAGATGTAGGATGTCAGGAACTATGAGATGAGAGGATAGATAGGGAATCTTGAAAACTACTTTCCATGGCATATAGTTTGGCTCCCCTTCAACATTCTTTGAGATATTAAAATAAAAAGTAAATTTCTTTTAAATCGCTTTTAATTGCAGGTCTAGAATTATTTAGATATGTCTCTGAGCAGGTCTCAGGTCCTGGACAAACCCAGGTCTTGTGCAGATTGTGTTTTGAAAGCTGTTGCACTTGATTTGGGAGGTAAGTGTCAATTTACTGCTGCAGTTCCTAATAAGATCGACAACCTTTACTGAAGGCAAAATTGCGCATGAGAACACAGAGGGGGAGCCAGACAGGTAAGAACCCTTATGATTCTCAGAAATCAAGAGCCAAGTTAAAGAAACATCTTGCAGATACTTTTTTTTTCAAGTAGAGAGTTAGATTTTCTAGACCTTCTAAAGTATTTACCAAAATTCCTTCATGAAGTTATAAACTGGGTTTCATTTTTTTTCTTTTACCCTCCATAGATTTCCATTTTCTTATAAAATTGGTGTACTTTCCATATGCAAGAGGACGGCAATGTCAGTTCTGTGCTCTCAGTCTATAGCTTTGAAGACTACATTTCCTAGGGATAGCACCTGTACAGTAAGATTATAAATGCTTTCTAACCAATGGCTGAAGCTATTCCTCTTCAGAAAGTAAACCCCCGTGTCAGTCACAGGGATGGAAGGTGTTGAATTATGGTGACTCAAGTGATGCAAGGATAGAGATCTTTAGAACCTGAAAAATGATAGTCATTTATAGGATGACAAAGCCAGTATTTTTACACTCCTGTGGAGGAGTATCTTTTTGTTCTAGAGCCCACATAGAGCTTAGTGGATGATGAGTGGATCATTTATGTCAAATGTATAACCGTATGTCAAACAGTTTCATGAATCTGTTGACTCTGAAAGAACTGCCACAGCAAGTTGCTTGTTAAGATGGGGATGAAAGAGATGGGTGGTTATGGATTGTATAGGAATGGTGTCAAATAGAGTTTTAGTAAATTTGAGAGGGATGATACCTTCACAGAATCCTTACAGATGATGTAGCTATCTACTGTGAAAATGCAGTGAGAAAATTTTGGGCTCAAACAATTGATAGTGAAGCAGATATTCTTTTCTTTTAAGAAATCTGACCTGTCCAATGAGGTTCTTGTTTGTATGAACATATATGTCACCCCCCCATTGAATTCTCCTCATTGAGGCAACCCAGCACTGGGACTGGAGTGATCTGCAACTCATCTGCCTTCTCTGTAGTGGGTTGCATCACAAATGGAATTGGCAAAAGCCAGTGCCCATTTGTTCCTAGATTTTCATAGCTTTCAGCCAGAATGAGACAAATCAACTTAGCCCCCAGTCAATCCAAATCTTTGGTGTCTGTATGTATTATTTTAGCAAAAGGAGCTACATGGTTTGACTACTCTCAGAAGTGTTAAGAAGCCAGGGCATCCATAATAGTCTTTCTGCATCTTAAGAAACATCTAGTAAATACTCATCTGATTTCTTATCCAAGTCCTAAGTCAACTTAGAAATAAGACAAGAGTATAAACATGAAAGAGTCAAAATCTCACTTTAATTTATGATAAAGCAAATATTAAAGAACAGAAATTATTTTTGCAGAGAGCTGGGCGTCCTAATACCATATGCCTAGACCTAGGCAGCCAGCACTGCAGGCACCAAGGTCAGCTTCTCCACCTTTCCTTCCAACCAAAGAGCCTCCACTGGAAATTCCCTGCACAATCACTCCCTCCCCAGAGACAGCTCACTCTCAGAAAGAAAGTGAAATAAAAGGACCAGCTCTGTATGATAGGGTCTTCCTTTCAAAGTCCCTGATTGGAATATGGAGATCTTCCTCTCTGATCAAACGATGAATGAGAAAGAGGCCAGCAGAAAACCTGCCCAGTGTTAGGGAACAACACCCAAACCCACCTGCCCCTTTGACAGCTCTTACTCACAGAGACACGAATGTTGGAAAGGGAGTGGATTTAAATCCAAAACAGGTACTTCTCGTCCAGGGAATTAACCCATTTACAAGATTCAACATATTTTGAAGAAAGGGGCTTGATAGGCATGACTGAGTGGAGTTTGAAAGTGAAAGTTACTCAGTTAGTTGTGTCCGACTCTTTGTGACCTTATGAACTGTAGCCCACCGGGCTCTTGTCCATGGGATTCTCCAAGCAAGAATACTGGAGTGGGTTGCCATTTCCTTCTCCAGGGGATCTTCCCAACCCAGGGATCGAACCCAGGTCTCCCACATTGCCAGTGGACTCTTTACCAACTGGGCCACCAGAGAAGCCACTGAGTCGAGTTTATCGATGTTTAATTAATTAAGCAAGGAGACCCTGAGACTGGGAGGGCTCTAGTGTCCTGACAGCCCATGTCATCAAACCAGAACCTAAACCTATAAATGCCTGTAGGTTATAAAATAATAAAGCTAAAGACAGTTGGTCACAAACTGCCAACTAGCCTATAAGCCATAGCCAATCAGTTATTTCTTTCTTTACTTCTGCCTTTTCTCTATGAAAGTCTGTCCTGAGTTACTGTAGGTGGAGCACTCCCAAGCACTCTGGTTTGGCACTGTCAAGATTATAATTGATTTTTATTCAAATAAGCCCCTCAATTTTTTAATAGGCTTGTTTGTCTTTTAATAACTTGAAAAAAAAATAACTTCAGAGATCCCTTGGTTGTATCCCTTTGCAGAATGTGTGTAATTCAACCATGGAGCAAGTGTGATGGCATCACTATTTATTAACTAAATA